>NC_082664.1:72292798-73615298 GCF_025265405.1 Mesoplodon densirostris | reverse complement strand
CATGCATTTTTAGGAAGGTAGCAAGAAGTGAAAGTATAAATTCAAATTCTAGACTGGGTTACCTCATAAATATATTTACATGTATTGAAAACACACACACACATACCACACAACTTTTTTTGCCACACATATAATTTATAGTCACAGTAGAATTTCGTTTCATTACGATTTGTCTATATAATCATTTCATTTTTTTTTGAAACAAATCTAAATTTTCTAGAGACATTTCTTCGGAATGTCAAATATATCCCTCATATTCCCGATTAAGTGCATTCAGTTTCAAGAAGTAGACTGAGAATTTTTTTTTTTCTTTTTTTGCGGTACGCGGGCCTCTCACTGTTGTGGCCTCTCCCGTTGCGGAGCACAGGCTCCGGATGCGCAGGCTCAGCGGCCATGACTTACGGGCCCAGCTGCTCCGCGGCATGTGGGATCTTCCTGGACCGGGGCATGAACCCGTGTCCCCTGCATTGGCAGGAGGACTCTCAACCACTGCGCCACCAGGGAAGCCCAGAAATAATTTTTTTAACATGTTAACTTGTTAATTTTGTTCACAGACTTTTTGGTAGAAAATTATTTGTCTGAAATGCTGAAATATGTTAAAGTGATATAATTAGAAAGTTAAACCATGATTACATCGTACACCAATTATAAGATTAGAATCATCCTTACATTTTATCCTGTGCACATAAAACATTAAGAAAATTTACTTTTAAGGATTTAAAAATCCAAATGCTAAATATGATTATATTTGTGAATATTTCTTTTCAAAATGAGAAACATTTTTGCGAAATAATATTGTTGAAAACATTTATATACTGACAAATTGAGGTGTTTCAATGTAATTTTTTTATGAAGAAAAATACATTAATCAACCAAGACTTTCGAAAGAGCTGTTCTTAAATTATTTTAAATTTTAATATCACTGCTGTTTTGCTCAATGTAATGATTGCCTGTATGATTATAACCCACGAAGAGAATAGCACATGAGAGGTTAATTATGGGAACTATCCTATAGACTGTCAATAAAAAGTAATGAAATATGTAATTTTATAACATCCACTCTAAAATCACCTTAAGCTTGTATAAGGTATGTGAAGATGATGTTAATTTCTACTACATTGCATACCAGTCTCATACTATATTTATTGCATCTATAACCTTTTCTTTTAACTCTAGGACTAGTTTATCCTTCCAAAAGAACTTGCAAATATGTGCACAGTACTTATATTACTTACACAAGCACATTACCTTGTCCTTCCTTTTTAAATTTTTCCCTTTATTTTTCTTTCTTTCAAATATTCAAAAATTCTGAAATAACATATATTTCAGAAATAGTATGTGAACTTTTCATAAAAGTAAACATCTTCCGAAAAATATGTATCTTTGCAAATTAAAGAATTACACACATCATCTATCTTTATAATAAAGATGTCCTTATGTAGTAAGCACATTTTCTGGATTTTAGTTTTAACTATTTGAAATAATCTTATATGAAGTACTGTCAGACATATTTGTATTTGTTGTTTTACCAAATAATGATGTAGCCTCGAAATTTTGTTGGTATAACTGACATTTGTCCACATATAAATAAAGGTGTGTTATGATTTAATAGAAGATATTAGTGATTGCATATTAATATTTGTAATATGTAGCATTTATCAACTTTAGACAGGAATAATTCTGCTTACAATGAATAATCTTAGAAATTAGAAAATTAAAGAAAATGTAAATTTAAGTTATTAAATTCCAAATTTAATAAATATACTTAGTAGCCTAGCCACTGAAAGTTACCCAACTTTTATTTCTGACACAAGGACAAGAAAACCTCTTAGAATTACACTTTTTTCTCTGAAAAGTTTTTAAAAATCCATATTTATTTGCACATTTAATATTAATCTAATATGGACACAGAGAGGAAAGAGACCCTCTGAAAACAAGTTGAGACAAAAAGAAAAATTAATTCATTTGTATAATATCTCAGAGAGAGTAGTGTTCTTTTTCCACTCCATGCATCAGATCAGAGCCAAAAAGCAGTGAGACACAGGTGTAGAAGCTTGGAGATGGTGGGCAACTGAACACTGATTGGGTGGGAGTTGGAGGAAAGGAGTGTGGAGAATTATGTGAGATAACCTATTTGCTTACTTCTTAGATATAGGAATACAGCATTTACCTAAAGGAAAATCTCCAGGACTTCCCTGGTGGTGCAGTGGTTAAAAATCCGCCTGCCAATGCAGCGGACACGGGTTCAAGCCCTGGTCCGGGAAGATCCCACATGCCGCAGAGCAACTAAGCCTGTGTGCCACAACTACTGAGCCTGCACTCTAGAGGCCGCGAGCCACAACTACTGAAGCCCGTGTGCCTAGAGCCTGTGCTCCGCAACACGAGAAGCCACCACAATGAGAAGCCCGCGCACTGCAATGAAGAGTAGCCCCCGCTCGCCGCAACCAGAGAAGGCCTGCGTGCAGCAACGAAGACCCAACGCAGACATAAATAAATAATATTTATTTTTTAAAAAAGGAAAATCTGTGCTTGCATCCCCACTGAAATGACAAAAAGCAAATTTTAATTGTATCTGTGACTTCATTTTCATTGGTGAAGTCTGTTAACACACCGACTTACATAATATTCTTATTTCTGAAGAACTGAAAGAAAAACTGGACCTTAAATAGCGTACAATTATTTGGTGTAACATGTATCAGCTAAATCAGATATATTCCTGACAGTTACAAATCAGTTTTCCCTTCAGAAATATGATCTACAGTTGCTACCATCCACCCAATCTTCTATGAAATGCTTATTGAGTGGCCCAGGCCCTGTGCTGGGAGCTAGAAATAAAGGATACATATGGCACTGTTTCTGTCTTTAAGGAACTTCCAGATCAGTTATAGAAAACAGATGTGTCAATGTGTCAGTGCAGTTAAGTCTTAAAAGTGTGGGTACAGAAATATATAAAGGGTATAAAGGAGACAGAAAGCTTAACTGGAAGAAGAAGGGCTAAGAAAATCTTTGAGAGATGATCATGTTTCATTTTTGTACGATCAGTAGCCTATTCTTTACTGTCAGACATTCCTAATGAGGTTGCTCTGTTATCTCTGTGTTGGAGAGTTCCTGTTCAAACCTAAGTCCATTTTAGTAGTGATGATCTGCTTAAATAATGATATTATTATTATTATTATTATTTTTTGCGGTATGCGGGCCTCTCACTGTTGTGGCCTCCCCCGTTGCGGAGCACAGGCTCCGGACGCGCAGGCTCCGGACGCGCAGGCTCAGCGGCCATGGCTCACGGGCCCAGCCGCTCCGCGGCATATGGGATCCTCCCAGACCGGGGCACGAACCCGTATCCCCTGCATCGGCAGGCGGACTCTCAACCACTTGCGCCACCAGGGAGGCCCAATGATATTATTTTTAAAGAAAATAATTTTACTTATTCCTAGACTTATAATTGTTATATCAAAGAAACATGAAGTAAGATTAACAGTATAATTATACTAATTTTACTAGCATCAACTTTTCAGAAAAAAAAAGTAATGAAGTGGCTGTTTCTCTATTTGCAACCACAAAAGAACCTCCATGGGAATCCCATGGAAAGAGTTAAAAATACCAAATAGGTAGGCTTTAATATTGATACATTTCTCATTAAAAATAAGCATTAAGAAAAAAAATAGGCATTAAGAAAAACACATTTACTCCTTTGCCAAATAAGAACCCCAATTCATTATGGTCTTAAAAAAGAATGACAGTGTCTGTAGGCATCGTATTTCTTCATTATCATGGCAGGAAAATTATTGAACTATTTCATAAAGCGATACTTTAAAATAAATGCAAAACAAGTTCCAGTATAATTTAAGATAGCTCAATTAATAGTATGAACTACTTTATTTAGGGCTGCCATATTATACACTATATATGTACTGCTTTACATTTTCAAAGCAATTCCTATCAATTGTGGATACCTGCTATTTCATTCACTCAGTCAGCTGATGTCGGTCTTCCTTACAAAAAGAGACTTCAGTTTTCCTTCAGGAAGTAACCCTCTCTCATTCTGAGTGCCATGTACTTTAGGTAAGGCTGACCACCTTCCAATGCCTCTCGAAGTGGACACATGACCTAAGAAGCCTGCATATCACACTTTCCACACTCATAGCAGGTACTGATTTGGGATTGAGCACATGCCACAGGATGGTCCAGTAAGAGTTAGCCTTAAGAATCTGTGAAATTGTTGGGATGGAAGTAACTGTCTGTTTAATCTAGCAGAACACAAGCTTGATATTACTAGTGCTATCTTGTCACTATATGGAAAGAGGAAGAAGCTGACTGAAAATAATTTTAAGTTGACTTAGATAAAAGGAGACTTCAGAAATGGAGAGAGAGAAGTTTCTGATACCATTTTGGCATCTGAATGTAACCATGTATAAAGCCAGCACAGAATCAATATAATTCCCCCTCTTTTTTTTTTTTTTGGTTAAGCCACTTAGAATTGGATTTCAATAACCTGTAATCGACAAAACAATATCCTTGAAAATAAGTTCTTGTTATATCATGTAGTATTTGCCTATCCAAAAGAAATACTGACAGTTTATTGTATTTCTTGATGCTCTAAAAGTCAAGATGTCATAACTCTGGTAAAGAGACACAAGTGGATTATTTAACGTATCTTTTACTGAGATATACATGATCTAACAGGATAAATCTCTTTCATTTGCTTAATGTGTTACACCTTAGGCTACTGAGGCACCATTTATTAGTGGCCATTGGAGATGTATGTGTCATGTGGGGGGATCTACACTGAACTGCTGACCAAAGTAAACTGAAAAAAGTGTATCTTTCCTTTGATTATAGATTTTAAAATATATAAATAACTGCTTTTCTAAACAGTACTGCTCTGACAAAGTATGTACAACAGAGCTACATGAAATATCCAAAATGAATGAAAAAGCAGCTCTTCCAACTCTCTACTAGTGTGTTTAATCTACTTACTTTTGATAACCAAATTCAAGGCAGTACAGTTTTCATAAGCACGTGTTTATATCTATCGTAAAATACCATGCTATGTTCTCTCATATATCCTTATCCCCCACCTACTGCCAACACCAGGTTTTAAACCTGGAAGCCATCTGTGCCTTCTCTTGCTCCCTAGATCTCTACATCCTGTTATGCACTGTTGATTTTTTTTCCCCTGAAATGCTTCTTGCCAGTCCTACTGCTTTAGCCTATCTAAAGGAATGTGTGGTGTAATAAAAAGAATCTAGAACTGACACAACATATGGACCTTCACCCTGGCTCTGCTGTGTGACCTTTGTCAATCACTTCAGTTTCATCATCTATAAAACCAGACAACTTGATAAGACTGTGGATGAGTTTTTATTTTAGCATTATTAAAAAGCCCTAATCAACAGCCTTCAATGATCTCCTTCCAGCTACCCACTAAATTATCCAGACTCCTTATGTAGACATTCCAAATTCTCCATACCCTGTCCCCAACTTGTCTTCCCAGTTTCATTTTCTATGACTAGTATTCTATGCTGAATCCAACCTTTACCTGCTAGTTCTTAAATATACTCTATATTAGTTTTTTTCCTAGGTCGTTCGTTGCCTTTGTTTATTCATTTGTTCCAAATAACTAAAATGTTGCCTATATTTCCAACACTGTTCTTCCCCTTTAACTCACACATTTTTGCTTGCTGAAATCTTATGTCTTCCAGAGCAGCTTGAATGTAATGCAAAATATATGGATTTATTTAAGAATAATAAAGTATTTGAAAGACTCCATCATGGCCATGCAGGTGTGTGTGTGTGTGTGTGTGTGTGTGTGTGTGTGTGTGTAAAATACGACACTGGGTTCTTAAAACAACTTTATCATCTCTAAAATCTAAAATTCAAATTATATTGCACCCATACTGAAATTTACAAAAAGACAAATATACAGATGTTTTAATCTTGTCATAAAATTCCTGAAATCAGTAACACAGATTTGTCATTTAAAAATCCAATAAGATGGGCCTCCCTGGTGGCGCAAGTGGTTGAGAGTCCGCCTGCCGATGCAGGGGATACGGGTTCGTGCCCCGGTCTGGGAGGATCCCATATGCCGCGGAGCGGCTGGGCCCGTGAGCCATGGCCGCTGAGCCTGCGCGTCCGGAGCCTGTGCTCCGCAACGGGAGAGGCCACAACAGTGAGAGGCCCGCATACCGCAAAAAAAAAAAAAAAAAAAAATCCAATAAGATTATAGTAATTAAATATGCACTATATGCCTTTTTCTTAATTTTTCATCAATGTATTGTTTTTCCTATGTAATTTTGTAGCTTCTACCTAATCAAGCTTGTGGCTAGGCTTCTTTAGCCATAAAAAATGTGGTCAGATTGGTTCTAAAAGTCTAGAATATAAACATATTAGTGTTTACTTGATTAAGCAATGAACTGGATCAATTAATAAGATGACAAAATGACAGTGTCTACTGAATCATAATCAGAATTCATAACTGGTGCAGTTACCTCCCACACCTTGCCTTGCTTCAAGCAATTGCATTTTTACCTTAAAATAATTGACTTTAAAAAGTTTTGTGGAGACCATACATCCATTTTATATCTTCTTCCAAAGGGCCATAATTTACTTTCCCCTCTGGCTGTAAGACACGGCAGAAAATGACAGTATACCTCTTTTTTGTATCTCTTTGGAACAAGACAGAAAAATGAATGATAATCACCAAAAAATTTCTAAAGGCAAATAAAGTTTAACTGAACTATTTTTTTTTACTTAATATATTTTTCACTTTTCCCCTTGAAGCATTATTCCAAGTTTTTTTTTCTTTTGGTGACTGTTGCATATTTTAAAAATATTCCATATTACATTTCAGAGAGGGATATACTTAGGAATAAGAAAAATAGGAGAAATCTATTCTTTATAAGAAGAAGGAAGTGAAAAAAAAAGCTAGACATAATGATATCAGAAAAGAATACTACTAGAAGTCAAGTAATTATGAAGAAACCGTGAGGGTTGTAAATGATAAACTATTATAGAGCAGCTCATTATTTACAAATGAAAATAATTTGGGGTATTGTCTTCTTAATGCTTACTAAACCAGCTTTTACTAAATTGAGGTTAAATTTCTGGAAGTCCCATTTGCCATTACCATCCATGTGTCAAATTATCAAAAAGCTCTTTGAAACTATTATTATTATTTTTAAACCCTCTCTTTTTGGCTCATCTCTTTCAGGGCATGTATACTAAGATACATGTTCAGAGTTCTTAATTCTGATTAGTGAAAAAATATATTTGAAATATTTGGGCTTTTTATATGAAAACTAATATGTTCAACTTAATATTTTAAAGGTTGCAACAATTTAAGTGAAATGGATTGAAATCAATTGAAAAAGTGAAAAACAGCCATGCACATGAAAGTAGGGGCTGTGTTTACTGAAGGAGATAATGGAAAGGTGTGAAAGAAAAGGATAGAGGGAATCAGGAATTCTGTTTTGGATATATCAAGTTTGAAATGCCTACCAGTAATCCAAGTGAAGATATCAAGTAGGTGATTGGCTATGAGTTTGAGAGTTAACATAGAGATAGTATTTAAAGCCAGAGAAATGGATAAGGTAATCCAGTGGAAGGTAAAAACGAACAAACAATTCATTAAATAGTGGACAGCAAAAAATTGTGCAGGATAAGAAAATATTTAACTTCTAAAATAATCAAAGATATTCAAAGCAGAACAGCAAAATTAATCACACACACACAAAAGGCAAACCAAATGAAAATGAGGGAATGGCTTAACTACTAATCTCTTTCTTTTAATCTCTTTTCTGTGGCAGTATATATCAGCTTTTGGAAATCACCTTATAGAACACATTAAGTTATAAAATGAGCATAATCTTTAACTTAGTTTCTCTCCTTCTGTGATCCATCTGGGAAATAATCCAAAACATGGAAAATGTCATATACACAGAACAGTGTAAAGACACTATATAAAGCTATAAAATAATGTGGAAAATATCTATGCAAAATTTTAAAAATACATAAATGTATATGTAGAATTTGAATTAAACAGTGTAAAATTATATGCAGAAAAAACTGAAATAAAGAAAATAATAGAGGTTGGGTTTCAGATGAGCTTTTTTTCTTACCATATAAACCTTGTATTAAATTTTTAAAAATTAGTATAACCAAAGGAGATAGAAAAGTTATCCCCAAATTAGGATGCTGAATAAACAAATGCTGCAAAAGCAGAATAAACAATTCATTTAAAATAAATTTAGTATATTTCTGGTATTCATTGAACAATTATTTACTGAGTTCCAGGTACTGTTCCAGATGTTGGAAATACAGAGTTAAATAAAAAGGTTAAGATCTCGCTTTCATGAAGTTTCCAGACATGTGGTACAATAAATACTAATAAACATTTAAATGTGTATATAAAATGATTTGATAAATGACAGAAAAGCAGATTTATAAAATACTTTAAAGTTTTAAAACAAGAAAATTTAAAATCATAGTTTTAAATGAGAATAATGTAATTATGCTAAATGCCTGTTTAGGAAAACCACAAAGTTAATCTAATCTAGGAATATAAAGCTATTTAAAAGTCTGAGTTTGGTACATGGGTTGATTTAATATTCTATAATATAAGCAAACTAATTTGATAAGATATTATTGGAAGTAAATTTCTTAACTATGTTTAAAAACTGATCTCTATTTAAACTTATATAACTAGGTAACTAATTATTAAGAAAACTTTCACAATTTGGATTATTTTGTTTTTACAAATTTTTGATTAAGCCATTTTTACCATTAAAATTAAGTATTATTATTAATTAGTTAATGATAGATTGATGTACCATATTTAACATGATTTAAAATATTATTGATATCAAATTACAGTTGCTTGTATTTTATATTTACTAATCAAGCTAATTCAACATTTCTTATATTTTAATTTCACCAAGAATTTTTCTGAAGGCAATATTTGTTTTTTTAAAAAATAATAGGTGCCTACATTTCAGTGTCTTATTAGTAAAGGGAAGTTGACAGTTTACTATCACAAATGACTGTCATTAAGAAATGAAATGTCCTGAATTTTGCTTATTATGTTAATACTTGTAATGTGCAAATACATATTGACTAATATATAAAAAGCTACAGAAAAATGTCTGCAATTTAACAAAATGTATTATTAGTCATAAAACTAAATTCTTTTCCTTCATATGAAGTAATTCACTTCTAATACTTAATGAATCACAAATAAAAATACATTACTTTTATAGCCATTATTTGGCTAAAGTTAATGAAACTGATCACTTCCTTTCTCAAATATATTTTTAAAGAGTAATTGAAGGACTGTATCACCTAATGGAAGAAAAAAACAACAGCTAAACCAAAGACCAATAAAATTAATTATAAGGTACTAGGTTCAGAAGAAAAGGTGAAAAAGATCAACTGGACTATTCCCAAATCAAAGATTAAAAAATTAGAAAAAACGAGAAACAATTGTTATTCCACAGTGATCAGGTATCAAACTCCTCAATCTGGCAAAACTATGAAAATATGAAAAGATATTATCAGAGAGAATATGCAAAGATTTTCCTATTTATAAGCTTTTTTAAAATAAAATTAAAATATTGAAAATAAACTTGATAACTACCTGATTTTCCTGTTTTATGTATTTTCCATTTTACATGGCTCTATTTGAAAGACAGAAAAATTCTGTTGAAGGGTATATATAGACACACACACAGCAAGACTAGTGCACATTCTGGAGTAATGAGGCACTAAGTGCTTTAGTTATCTAAAGGCACATATAACGTTCTGTCTCGAGAACACACTGTGTGCAAGAACTACCAGAGCTATGACTGCAGGGAGAATGTTGATGAAACAAACAACCACCTTTACCTACTAGGTAGTCCAGAAAGACGAAGAATATTGCGTATCTGCCTACTTACCAGCCAACACTAGACAAGGCACTCTGCATTTTTATCAGTGACAGAGCCATATATGGGATGTAAAATAAGGAACATTTCATATTTCATTAACTCTTTTCCCCTGAAGTTTACCATTTTTTCAATCTGAAAACTTGAAAAGCCCTAGGCTTTCCATAAATACAAATATGGCTTCATATGAAATCAAACGTTTAGAAGGGACTTTGGATGGTCACATAACATGGTATTTACTAAGTGATGTGTTATAATTCTAACCTGAAAATATTAATGGTGTGCTGCTTTCAGCAGTAATTCTTAACTTGCCCTCAGGAAGATCCTCTGATGCCCATCACCGGGTGTGAAGGACAAACCATCTACAGCATAGCACACTAACAAAATTAGAAGTTTGCAGTGGAATGGGTATGGTTACGAAGTGCTCATTTAGCTCTCCGCCATAAACTTTGGCAAGAATATTGCTAAATAATCTTTAAAAACAGTAATGTAATCTGCATATCTAAAGATTTCCATGGTTAGAGAACCTCTAACTGTATTTGGTAACAGTCAAAAGACTACTACTGCTATCTGAAAAGACAATCATCCTTTGTATAATATTTCTTCATAGATTTAAATTGTATTAATTAGTAACCTTTACTGTTTTCAGTGATAATACTAACACTATCCCTTCAACTTGTGCACAAATCAAATCAAATATTTGTTCTTTAATTTAATGTTAATCAAATAATATTCAAAGTGTGTTATTTCATTAAAAAGTCGAAGTTGTGAAGAGATAGTGTTATGTAATACACAATTATATAATTATCATATTTTTAACAAACTACTGTGCATTTTTCATATGGTAAATGGTGATTCCCAAATAACAAGAGGCTTCAGGAAACATTTTTCCAACTCTTCAAATATAGGTGCCTAATCTCATCCTGAATCTATTAAATAAGAATCTACATAGGTAAGTTTGATGAGGCTAGAATTGAGAACCTTTGATATATTAATTAACAAAGAATAAAGAAAAGTATTACAAATATTACATAATCATTTAATTTGGCATAATTTTAACTTCTGAAACAACTGCCAGTTCCTTTGCCACTTAATAAGTGTCTCCTCTAATCCTAAAGCCTCTCTTGTGATCCTTCTTGAAACTCCTCAAAAAGCATCCCACAACTAGGAAATGAAGGTGCCAAGTAGTCCAAACAGATATCTAATATCAAAGACAGTCCAATCTTTCTCAATCTTTTGGAAAGTTAACACTTTATATTCCTTAAGACATTACATAGTATCACAACTGGAGCCATTATTTTTTTCCATCTTGTTTTACATTCCCTTAGTTAACACTTTAAAAACAAAGTAGAAACATAAAAAGTCAATAATGTTCATATTCCTTGTCATCACCCTGATGATACATGAACACAAGATATTCTTGACTTAAAAATAAGGCCATATGTTTCTTAGCAAGTTAATTTTCTTTAGTTAATATATTACAAACACTATTCTAGGCCAATTTATATGGCTCTAACTCATTATTTTTAATAGCTTCACCACATAATATTCTACAATATCATATTTATTCAGCCACTCTCCTGTTAAAGCAGGTGGTTTTACAATTTTTGCCACTGTAAATAATACTGCAGTATACATCTTTGTCTATAATTCTATGTATTGGTAATTAAATTTTACTGGGTAGATTCTCTAAAGCTGTAATATTATAGCATCTCTTATATCAACAGTGTATGGGAATGATTATTTCCTATATTCTTGACAGCACTTTTCATTTATAAACACATGCACACACACACAGGCACACACACAGAGATAAATTTTTGTGTTCTTGATATATGTGTATTATATATACACACATAAAATTTTGTCTATCTGGTAAAAAAATATATAATCTTGTGATGTTGATTCAAATTTTCCTGATGCCTGGTAGGGTTAAACATGCTTTCATATGTTTATTGGGCATTTCCATTTCCTCTTCTGTAAACTGCCTTTTCATAATCTTGACCTATTTTTTTCTCCTGGGTTTTTATTTTTTAATATCAATCTAGGGTTTCTCTGTATAGTAATTAATTCACTGTCATCTGTGTTCAACATATTTTCCCAAGGGTACTGTCACCTTTTGCTTATTAATGGTGTATTCTACTATACCAAAATATAAAATATTTATTTATGAATGTTCTAACCTATTCCTTTATGTTTTAGATTTCCTTCTTGCTTAAGAAAGTCATCTTCAACTTGATTTCACACACCAAAATTTTATCAAATAGTCTTACAGTTTCAATCTTGAATGCATTGAGATTTTTATATATTGTACAAGGTAGAGGTCAAATTTATTTTCTTTCAGGTGGATAGTCAAGTATGCCAGCACCATTTATTAAATAAAACATCCTTTTCTAAAATAAATAAAATGACACAACTATTACTCTGGACCAGGCAGTGTTCTAAATGCTTCTCATGTACTGATTCATTTAAGAATCATGACAACCCTATGAAGGAGGCACTGTTATTATTCATTTTACAAACAGAAAACACATAGTGAAGTTAAGGATGTTTCCTTGAATCAGAAAATTAGCAAGTGGCAAAGAAGCTAGGAACTATGGCCTAAGAGTACAATTCTCTTAATCCCTAAATTACACTACCTTTCTTAATGAATGATAGAATACAGTTAAGTTCCCATATGTACTTGGATCTATTGATATTTCTGAAATCTCTTTTATGTTTCATTGACCAGTTATATTTGTTTGTGTTAATACCACATGGCTTTTATTATTATTGCAAAATTTCACTTGAAGGGATTTTCAAAAATAAAAAATGAGTTTTAAAATGTATAGACCGTAAGCCTATTCTTCCAACTAATACTAGTCACTCAACAAATATTGAGAACCTATAATGCTCCTGGTTAGTGCTTCTTAATACATCAGAGAATAAAACAAAGACCACTGTTCTCATGTAACTTATTTTCTAGGAAAGTGAGACTGACAATACACAATAAATATGATAATAAGCAAAGTATGTAGTATTCCATGAGGCAATGGAAAAAAATACAGCAAGATAAAGGGAATCAGAAGTACTTGGGAGAATGGGGAGGCCAGGTTGCAATATCAAATAGGGTGGCCAGGTATATCCTTCTCAATAGGGTATTGAGAGGTGAATTTTGAACAAAGACTTGATGACTATGAAGGTGTTAGCCAAGTAGATCTCTGACATAAGAGAATTTCGTGTACAGAGAGGCAAGCACATGCCTAATGTCTGCAAGGAAAGGCAAGCAGGTGAATTTGCCTGGGGCAGGGTGAGGAAGGAGTCAAGTGGTAGGAAATGAAGTGAAAATGGTAATGTGGCAATGTCCAGATCTTGTAAGTTAATGGCTGTCATTTTGGGGATATTGGTTTTTGCTGAGTTCAATAGAAAACTATCACAGGTGTAATTTTTAAAAACTGACATATTTTAGAAGCCATAGTCTGCTCAGTGGAGAACAGACTTCGGGGAGCAAAGGTAGAAAGTTAGAGAAACCAATACAGAGGCCTCTGTAATAATTCAGGCTTGGGCTAGGGTAGCAGTAGATGTAATGAGAAGTGGTCAACATTCTATATATTTTTTAATGGTAGAGTCAACATTATTTCTTATAGGAATGGATTTGGGGTATTAAAGAGAAGAGATGAGGATGAATCCAAGATTTCTGATCTGAGAAAGTGGATGTATGGAATTGCTTCAAGTGAGACGGTAAAGGCCATAGGTGGAGCAGGTTTGGAGTAGTTTTAGGACTTCTCAATTAAAGATGTCCATTAGATATGCATGTGGAAATGCTGAGTGGGAAACTGGATACAGTCTGTAGTTTTACTCTGAGATCTAGATGAGAGATAAATGTGAACCCAAGTTATGTGGGATCTTATACAATTTTTGAGGACATCTTTGTCCTCTACATTCAAAATTATAAAGATAAAACTAGGTAGAGGGCCTTGTAATAAGCCTGTGCAGGTTAGGAATCTTAAGACTTAAGCTTCATTAGTTCATAGTAAACCTGCCTCTCATTGGAAACATGAATTTTGCATTATGTCAGAATATAAAAGCCAAGGTATTATATGAGGAGAAAGAAAACTATATACCCAGAAAGAGTTTCAAGTATTAAGACCCAGATCCCTCCAACATTAAGAGGGATGATGGGAAGAACTAGCAAAGGATTTTGAGATGAAGCACAAGGTATGATACAGGAGGAAAATCAAGGTTGTGCAATAATATCCTAGAAGCCAAGTAATTAAAGTACACCAAGAAAGTGAAAGTGACAAGTTATAACAAATACTGCTGATAGGCCAAATAACACGTAGATTGAGAACAGACAACTGGAATTAGCTATGTGATCAACACTGATGTCCTATGCAAACACAGTTTTGGTAGAATGGAGGCAAAAACCTGATAGGAGTGAATTTAAGAAAAGATGGGAAGACAGAAACTGGAAAACAGAGAGTAAATAACTTTTGTGAGTTTTGCTACAAAGGAGTATAAGAAATAGGGCATTAGCTGGTGAGGGAAGTGAGCTTAAAAGTTTTGTTTTGTCTTTTAAGATGGGAGAAAAAAACAGATGTATGTAGGCTGATGGGAATGATCCTATAGAGATCAGAAACTTGAAAGATAAAGGAGAGAGAAGGTAGAATTGTTGAAGAGATGACCTTGAGTAAAGAAAAAATAAGGTTTAATGTGCAACTGAAATTACTGGTTTTAGACAGGAGCAGGGAAAGTTTATGGTAATAGATGAGAGGTAGAATATGTGGGTATAAATGAAGTTGTGATTTTGTACAATTTTTCTTTTTATTGCTTCCATTTTTCTCAGTGAAGTAGGAAGTAAGATCATCAGCCAGGAGTGAGGATGGATCAAGAGATATTGGGGTGCTGTAGCAGGGACAATTCTTAGATGGCCCCATGATCTCTTCTCCTTTGGTGTTATGCCTTCCCTCCATTTAAGTGTGAGTAGAAATTGTGACCTGATTTCTAATCAACAGAATAATGGCAAAGGGATGGAATGTCACTACTCTGACTAAGTTACACTGTATGGCAAAGGAAGTGAGAAGTCACTCTTGTGTTTAAGTTCAATAAGACTTCATCTTGCTAACTCACAACGGAGAGAGACAGATTTTCCTGCTGGCTTTGCAAGACGCAAACAGCCAAACTGTGAAATGCCTGTAGAGAGGGTCACACAGCAGGGAACTTGGGCAGCCTCTAGATTCTGAGAGCTTCCTCTTGCCAACAGCCAATGAGAAGTTGGGGTCCTCAGTCATACAGCTGCAAAAAAAATGGATGCTGCCATCAACCTACATGAACTTAAAATTGGATTAGTCTCCAGTGAAGCCTCTAGATGCGAATACACCCCAGCCAGTACTTTGCTGACTTGTGACTCTGAGCCGAGGACTCAGCTAACAGTGCCTTTGACTCTTTTTTTTTTTTTTTTTTTTTTCTTTTTGCTGTATGTGGGCCTCTCACTGTTGTGGCCTCTCCCGTTGTGGAGCACAGGCTCCGGATGCGCAGGCCCAGCGGCCATGGCTCACGGGCCCAGCTGCTCCGCGGCATATGGGATCCTCCCAGACCGGGGCACGAACCCGTATCCCCTGCATCGGCAGGCGGACTCTTAACCACTGCGCCACCAGGGAGGCCCTGCCTTTGACTCTTGACTCATAGAAACTATGAGATAATAAAGGTGTGCTGTTTAAGCCCATAAGTTTGTGGTAATCTTTTATACAGCAACAGAAAACTAATTAAAGGAAAGGAGAAAGGAGACAAGAATTTATGAAACAGTCCTCTAAAGAGTAAAAAAGTGACTGGGCTTATGATTACCTGACAAAATTAAGGGTTCATTTGAGATCTGTGTTCATGAAATCAAAGTGGGACCACTGAGTTCTATTTGTGTTTTTCTGTAACTATACCAAAAGTGCTATATATGAGTATGAGTTACCTATTTTCATTTGTTTTGTATATTTTGATATATAATTTCAAATTTATTAGTACATAAATATCTATAAAGCACATATTTCTGAAACTATTCTTTTTATTCTTTTTACTTTTCCTGAAATTTGAGAAGAATCCCAGGAGAGCTAACAATCAGGAATCTAAAATTAAGAATTTAATTATTGGCACATTGACTGATTTAACAAAACCATTTTGTTGAATCTTGAAGTGATTGAAAAATGTATCATCTATAACTTAGAACTGATCAAATCCAACTGATTCTGTTTTTTATCTTAAGTTTATAAACACATTGATTAAGACTAATTCTATTTGTATCTTTATATTTGCTTCTTAGTTAAAGTTCCACATGTAAAAAGTGTCAAACCTGCACTTTGCAACATGCAATGCATGCAGAAAAAAAGTGTAAGTTGTAAAAGTATTAGCCCTAACTTTTCTTTCTTTTTTTTTTTTTTTTTTGCTGTACGCGGGCCTCTCACTGTTGTGGCCTCCCCCATTGCGGAGCACAGGCTCCGGACGCACAGGCCCAGCGGCCATGGCTCACGGGCCCAGCCTCTCCGCGGCATGTGGGATCTTCCCAGACCGGGGCACGAACCCGTATCCCCTGCATCGGCAGGCGGACTCTCAACCACTGTGCCACCAGGGAAGCCCTAACTTTTCTTTCTTAATAGGAAAATAATAGCAATTTGATTTATAAGTTAGACAACAAGTAACTCAGTACTCTCACTAGGGAAGAAAATAACTATAGAGCATCTTAAGCTATCCTAAAAAGCATACAGACATTTTGTATAGAAATATTTTAGAGTTGAAAAAGCAATATTAATATCACAGAATCTTTTTTTAAAAATAAAACTCAAACAGTTTAAGCTGTTTTATGCTATATTATTTACCATCTTAAAGAATCTTTCTTTTTCATTATCACTTGAAAGAAATTTCAGAAAAAAATTAAATAAACATAACCTAACATTTATATGGTGAGTGGTACACTCTAGAATAGCACTAAGAATAGTTAATGAATTTATTATCTGAATTTCACAGAAGGGGAAACTGAGGCCCAATTTACTCAGCAAGTGGCAGAACAAGGATTTGATGATAGGAAATTAGGCTCCAGTCTTGACTTTTAACCACCATTCTATAAAGCTTCTCATAAGACAGTCCTTCAGTTTTCCAGGGGAAATTATTATAGACCCATAACACTGTAGTTACAGTCTGTCAGTCTGATCTGTGAAAACAGTCTGACCTGTGGAAACATGAGGGTAGGAAAGTAAAATCCAGTATGTACTGAAACATTATAGTCATTTTTAAAAAGAACAGAAAAGATTTTTAAATGTTGAAACTGCAGATAAAACTTACTCTTTAATGTATTTTCTGTGCTTTTTATTGTTGGGTTTTCTAAATGTTAATAGTCCCTTCGTTCCTTTTATTACATTAGTTTGTAACACAAACTATTTATTCTAAAGAAAACTCAATCATAACTCATTTAGCTGTTATAGATGAAATAACACAAGTAGTTGTCTAGATTGCTTTATATTGGTTTATGAAAATTCACATGGAAAAAGTTTGCAGTTACTTTTAACAGCAGAGGATTTCAGATTAGCTATAACATATAAGCAATAATTTTAACACAAAACTGGAGACATATCTGCTAAATTGCTGGGTAAGAATAAAGTAAACTTATACCAGAAATGAAAGGTATATTCTTATAGGTTTAAGAGTCTATTTTAAGTATGGAGAGTTTAAGATGATCACATTAAAACCCATTTTTCTATCTTGGTTACTCTTACAGACCTAAGTCAATTTAGTGAAGCTGAATTAATTAGGACTATCCACAAGAAACAACTGTGAGCTATCTAAAGACTGAATAAACAGCAAAAACCAAATTATCTTCTGTCCTACACCATTAATAGAATCTATTGGGAAATACCCATAGGGAATGAAATAATTACAAACTACTAATAACATAAAGATGAAAGATAACTACAATTCCTTCAATAAATTTAAGGATTTTGTTTTGTTCTTTTATATCTTGCCTCATGTTATCCCGGAGATATTATACTTCTTTGTAGAAGAACAGAAGAAATCAAAGTATAAATAAAACACATTTAACAAACATAACTAGAATAGTGAACAGAGTATAAAACCACAAATGACTTATTATTTCAAATTAGAAAAATATAATTAGAAAAATATCCAGAGGTGGATGTAGTAACATATCTAGAGGGTAAAAATATTATATTGTTAGTAAACTTCAATAAGTAACCTTTTTAAGAAATCATTTTATAAAAATTCATGTTCACATAAAATAAAGAAAATACAAATCTAACTTCAAAGACAAAATTATTGAGATGGTTTTTCTCTCTAGATCCAGAATTTTTTACTTTTTACGTTGAGAAAAATCATTTGTTTTTATTACTGTTGTACTCATTTGTCTTGTTTTTATTTGGAAGAGAATGAAGTACAAGAGAAACATTAAAAACATAAAGTCAGTTGTTTTCACAATAGTTTTCTATATCATATAATTAAAGCTCATATAGGAGATAAGGTATGATTGAAAATGTATATACACTTTTCAACTTCATGCATCAATAATACAAGCTTGGTTCTCACTTTATGTAGTACCATTTACCTTCAAAGAGAAGTGCTGGGTTTCATCACTAGAGATGTGTACTTTTTTAACCAATTTATTGGGGCTAAAATGTGAGCATTATAAAGTATTTTTGTTTGAAGGGAATACTACTGCATAAAATAAAAATCAAGCTCCTACTATAGAATAACATTCTAAATGTTAGTTTTGCTTTCAGTTATTTAAAATTTTTTCCTGAGGTAGCAAAGGTATTAGAATCGATAACTGAGCAAAATAATTCTGATAGCCTTATATTAGATCATATTCAAAAGCCACATTTAATATATTTAGCAAATATAGTTCAAAGTTAATAATTTATTAGTCAACCGTATAAAAATATATTAAAAACATAAGCTCTTGTTTAATATTTAAATAATCCCATAAGGCCTTGTATTAGTAAAAAAATGGAAATATTAAGGAAAATAACATTTCTCACCTAAATGAAGCTCAACTCAGACAAAATGAAAATGTGTTTAATCATTTTAATAAATATATTTTTCAACATTTGTCATGTTAAAGTACAGTAAGGCTCTGAATTACATAGAATATTTTAGTGATTTCCTTAAACGTGCCAAAAATAACTACATTTTTGAAGAATGTCCTACAAATATTCAGTACCAAAACATCAAGTCAAACTAAGATATATTTCTAATTGCAAAGTTTGCCACTCCAGCAAAGAAAATGCTATTACTAAATTCGAAGAAAGTAACATTTCCTGAGTTGTTAAACAGCATTAAAATTATCACAAATACCAATTTCCAGTTACTTTTAGATTGCTAGGAATGCTTTTCATCAAAAGTTTAAAATTGTTACACAGTAAGGCATATCTGAAATAAAAAACAAAGAAAAATGCATTCACATTTAAAGATATACCTTTGCTCAGTAAGTCATATTTATACATTTATTTTTTACATATATGATATTCTTAACTTATATACCAAGAATCCTAGGGAGAAATAATAAGGGAGATTATAAACACCAACTCAATAAATAACCCTCAAAGCTCAAAAAGTCATAATTTTAAGGGGAAAATCCAAAATTCTAGTAGTCTACCATCTGAATATATGTTTGTTATCTAAAGCTAAAAATGCATATAAATTTTCAGGAATAATTGATATTTATTTCTTAAGTTATTTGGAATCTGTTCATGGTGCACATATGTGAATGAACGAATACATCCTTAACCCACCAGTATCTTTTTCTCCAGTGTGCAGGCAATCACCCGTGAAAAGTATGGTGTAGATGACAGGATGATACTGTACCTGATTAGCTCTGGAGGTGGTCATGGGATCAGATGGAGAGGACTTGGTGGTAGTTGGGGAAGATGGCAATGTCTGGGAATAAAGCAGTTCAGGAGCAAATCAACCTTTATAAGCCTTAAACTGATTATTTAAATAAAACAAAATAAAATAAAATGTAATATAACGAGAACAAAATCCTATGAACAATTTTTCTCCTATTCATTCAAATTTAATGGAATTTAAGATCAATTAAGTAACTAATGCATGTAAATATGCATGCATAAGCATGTAAAAATAAATTCATGACTTGAAATCATGATGGTGACTGATAAAAATTCACATGAGTATTAAAGGTATCCTGACCATATTCATGAATAGTAGTCTCTTTTCTTTCCCTCTTGTTTTCTTGGGGGAAAAGAGATCTCAAACAAAAATTCAAGAAATTTAATGCGTAAAACTGAAAGTCATTTTCCTATCAATGAATACAGTCGGGGGTTGAAAGAAGTGGTGAAATGAAGTTTACTTTCGCATAAAAGTATCCACCTACTTAATATGTTGAACATCACCAACAAGTTGATTCCACATGAATTTAGGGTTCCATACTTAAAAGCAATTAAATTTGCAGTTCTGAGTTCTTAATATCACATTATCTTCTAAAACATTAATTTTTAATAAATTTAGAGCCCGTCTGAAAATGTAAACATTAACCTCATATTAATAAACAAGTAACTAATAGCATTTCAACAAATTGCCATAATATTTTTTATCATTTGTGCTACACACTAAAAATTTATATAGATAAGGGGTATAATATATTATAGCGTCATCAGCCTGTGTTGAAAATAGGTACAAAAATATTAGGAATCAAATTATTGTTCATTTCATTTCATAAACACACATACAAACTATATATAAAATATGCCATATGAGACCATAATATACTTAAGATATTTTAAAAACTTCTCATGTCTAATAGAGTAACCTTAATGTGTATGTAAGATGTTAAGATGTTATCTTTTTAAAAAGGTATATTTTCACTCAGCAAATAGCATGGCTTAATAGCACCCTCAATAGATAATATTTCTTAATACATGAAATGGGGTAGTTTTATAGTACAGACAAAATTCTATATGGACATTATGTTTTATATTAATATGTATCCAACAAAATTACTCAGATATGAGCAAAAGCATAACTTTAAAGGTTCAGCAGTGTCAGGAAAAGCAGATGAAATTACTTAATACAGTCATATTTATGCATTTAATATTTCAAAAGTCCTAATTAGGATAGAATAAAGCATTTAAGAGTAAAAGAAAGGATAAAAAATTCACAGGCTCCTGCTTAACTCACTGTTCTCAAGTAACAAAGTAAGACTGATTCTAATATCAGATCACGTTTTAAACAGTCCACTCCTCTAGAGATTCTTGATTCTTAAGTTAAAACCTAAGATACTTTGAGGAAAACTAGACTTAATGTTGAGTCATACCAAGATTTTTGTTAAATCACACTTTAAAAGGGGAGAGGAGCTACATTCAGAAGTAAAACCTCACAAAAGAAGGAAAAAAACCTTCAAAACCTTTGTTTTCTGTTTTTGCTATTTGTAATAAATTCATTTTACAAAGTCATTTCTCCAGAGAGACTTTCATTTCCAGTCATTAATTATTACCCTAATATTTTATTTTCCATGCAATAATATGCAGAGACATATGTTATTGACTTCGTGCTGCTCTTGTACTATGAACTGAAGAGTAAAGGTTTTGTTTTCCCACCTCTGGTTACAGTTGTTACTGTACAGATTTCCTGGGGGTAGTTAACATATATTTAAGAATATGTTCGTTACTAATCTCAGAGTAATTATGAGATTGCTGACTAAATAGATGTGAAATAAATCTAGCAGCCATCTATCCCAATATAGGTTAGAAGCCAAGTTCATTAACCTACAGAAGCATGAGGTATGTGTGTTGGGCTCTTCTGTTTGCATCAGTATAAAATCAACTTGAAGTATCACAGGTATTCATTATGACATCCATCTTGCCCTAGATATGAATTCTCTTGAAATATTGCAAAGAAATATGTGGAAAAAGTAGTAATATCAAGTGACTCAGAATTTGTGGTCACTAAGATTAATATTATCTTCTGTCAATTTATTTGGTATCTTTCTTTTTACTTGGCGTATACGTGAAGTATTGGGCATGTATTGATAATTGATACAATTCATATTCATCAACATTGTCCTTAATAATTCTGATGCTGTTTCTTTCTCACAGAAATAAAAACAATAATTTTAAACTTCTGGAACAATATTAATATGTTTAAAATCATTAAGGGTTTGGTTATTAAATATCATATTCTGATAAGAAGTTAAGAGTTTAATGTTTTAAATAAAACAGGTGAAAATTAAATGTTTGGGCTTTAAGGGATAAGATTGTCAGAGTCTTTTGACACAGTCAATTGCATCTAAATATATTTTCTTGTTTATATTCCTAAAATAATAAACATGTAATGAAGTAAACATGTGATGAGTTTTCTATTGATAGTTATCTATTAGTCATATAGATACCCTTAAACACAAAGATTCTCCTTTCTTTACAAATTTAACCTATAGCAATAAAGAGAATCCAGCAAGTTTGCATTTCAGTTGATTTTTTAAATGCTAGTGGTAAAAATTGTTCTCATAAATAGATATGTGTAAATATATTAAAGCAGTGCCTTTAGTTTAAAAGGTTCTATTAATTAGATTAAAAAACAGCTTTGATAGTTGTTCTCAACCACACAAATAGAACAGAAAAATTCGTAAGAAATACTTCAATGTACAATATGTTTGTTTCCCTAATATTTTATAAACATGTTTATTCCTATTAACTATGCAGACTAAAAGTTTAAGCGGTTTCAAGTTAAAACAAAATCATTTAGTAAAACTTCTGATATATATCTGGAAGATGTAACTAACTGAATATCCATATAGCAACAATATATTAAAATATGTTATAAATAACATTTATAAAGGATATATACTGCTAAAAACTTTTTTTATATTGATCAATTAGTGATTATGAAGGGCACAGGCATTTTTTAGCACAATTTTATCTTTCAAATGGAAAAGTATGATTTTTTATTTATATGACAGAAATATCTATTTAAGAATTCTGCTTTAAACGTTGAAGGCTGAATTACTTATTGCAGAAAAATTTGAAGTGGTTTATAATTTTAAAATAGTGGATCCTTTGGAATATAAAACAGTTTTTTAAAATTCAAGATTTAATAATAGTCATTTAATTAAATGTAGGTTTCACTAGGCTCTTGGGAATAAGAACTAAAAAGTGATTACAAATTATGAAATGCATTCTTGTTAACAAGTGACAGTTTTACAGGACCAGAGAATATTACTATAAATAAACTCCATAATAAATAAGCTTACCTCAAGCAAATCTACAATAATAGACTGTCAAGATCTATTATATGTATAGTGAAAACAGCAACAAACAGCAAACTTCAATTTTAATTTGGAAGGTACTACTAGCTAACTGAGTAATATTACTTGAGTAATCACCTTCCCAATCCTTTGTTTTCTGTTCTGTTAAATAAATCTGCATATTACTCTATAAAAAATAATAGATCAGCTATTTAAATATGTAATTGTTATCTGTGGTTTTTCATCCTGACAAGTATCCAGCATTCTCCCAATGTCTGAACTATCTGGAACCACTTAGCCCTAATATAAACTCATGTTGTCTAATTTCAAAAGGTCTTTTACAATTGATTCCTATTCCATAGCTTATATTCCTCCTAATTACTATTCTACACCTTTATCCTACTCTTCAACCATTCAATCCCATGTATTTTATCTTCCTTTCAATTGATAGTTTTTATTACTTGAAAGAAATCATGATTTTCCAGAATGAGCTTCTTTATCTACTACAATTGGCCTCATTTCAACCTGTTCAGTTTTCCAAACCACTTTTCCCTATCTTCTCACTCTTTTCAGTGTAGACAAAATTGTGATCTCCCGCTCAAACTTCCTACTCTTCAGGGGCTAGGACCTTAACACCTTAAACTATTATCTTTCCACCACTCCTGAGTCATTTTGTTCACTTAATGATCTCATCTGTATTTGGCATCTCCAATTTCTCTACCTTTTCAAGCTCCTTTTTTATTCTTTAACATTAGCCATTCGCTCTTTAGTAGCAGGGGTTATGTGAGTCTCTCTGATCTAACTTGTATTTTTCTCCTTTTATATCCACAATTTCAAGTCAGCAGTTCCCACACTTCACACATTTTTTTTTTTAACCTAACCAGCCTCTTTACCTTTAGGAAATATTATTAACAAATAACAACTTTTCTCTCAACATAGACTTGAAACTAACTTTTGGAATCTCCAATGATTTCCTATTAAAAAATAGTTATTCTCTAATTTTTCTTTGGGTATTTGATCATTTTTAGCATCTTTCCTTATATTGTACTTTCCTCATTTTCTCCCTTTTATCTTTATGGTTAATAAGGAGCACTTACTAGGAACCAGGTATAGATCCACTCAGTTAATACTCACAATATCCTTACAGAACAGATTACTATTACTTTTCCCATGTTATAGGCAAAGTTGAGGTATACAGAAGCAAAACAGCTTGTCCAAATGTACACAACTGGTAAATTAAAGAGGCAGGATTTGAAACCTGGCAATCCTATTCCAGATCCTATACCTAATCACTATACTATAATGCTTCTGACTTACTTTAAAAAAAAAAAGTAACTGCTTCTTTATCTCTTTTTTTCTCTCCTACAATGAAGGTGTAAATGAAATTATCACCTATACTGCAATTAAGGATCTATATTTTCAGTTTTAAATTCTCACCTATGCTTCTATCAAAGACTACTTCAAGGAAAAAACATACTATGTACAACTTATTCAACTTGCCTGAAACAAACATACAAAAATATTATCTCACATAGATGCCTGACTAAAATTCACTAGTTGCTTCCTAGAATTCAACATTTTGCTAGGCTCAAAACCACATATAGTCATTTTTAAATTTTCCTCATCATTTTAGAACTGGAATCAAACCAGTCTCAAAGCTTCACAGATTTCACTTTGAAATATCTTTTAACTTCAAGCTTTGTCTCAACTTTCACCATCAGAGGAGATTGTGTTCATCATCTGATTCTTAAAATATTCCCTGGTCTCCTAACGTCACCCTGATACAAGACTTTCTATTTCAAATGAGGTCCTCTTCTTGGAGATGCTTATTCAAGACTCTGAAAAATTCCAGAAGAGAGAAATCTATTGGATTTTGTTTAATCACCATTACTCAAACTTAGAAGCCATATAGCTCAGTGTTAAGATCAATTACCAGTTACATTTCCTTGGGTAAGTTACTCAAATTCCTTTAAGCATCAGTTTCTATAAGTATAACATGGACTCTATACCTGCCTCAGAAGAATTTTGGAAGGATGAATGAACGATGATAATAAATGTAAAGTGCATAGCACAATGGCTAGCACAGAAACAGAATAAGTACCATATACATCACTGTTACCAGTATTACTGATCCTTCATTCTTGACCATAAAAATGTTTTTCCTGGCAAAGATTAACATCCCCTGCATTTGCGAGTATTACATAAAAGAAGTTTTTAAAAATATTATTTTATAAACCTTCAAATCTAAAGATCTTCATAGTAGATTACTCAGTAATTGTCATAATTCTCTTCCTCTCCTACCAATAGGTGTTCCTACAAGCACTCTAAGAATCTGTGTGGAGTTTTAGCACAGAAGAGAACAAAGGGTAGAGGTGCCCCCTTTTTTTTTTTTTTCCATAACCTTCCAGAGAAATTAAAAGGGCTCTTTTGGAAAATATTAGGAAGAATCCGTAGTCTACAGGATACCCTTTGGCCAGACATCCAAGACTCTCCATTATCTGGTCCCACATGGCTTATCTAACATTAATTTCCTCTAAACTACAACACAGATATTCCACTTCTGTCAAGATAATCTCTTTACTATTTAACAATTATGATGTCTTTCTCCTCAAATCCATATTGCTTCATCTGCCTAAAGTAAGCTTTTTTCTTTTTTCTCCTCTAATCAGGCAATTCCTGTACAATCTTCAAGGTCCAGTTCAAGTCTTCACCTATTTTACAAGACCAAATGTCACTCTAGCCTACATTTCTTTCACACTCCTCCAAACTTTTATACTACATTGTTTATATTGTAGTTTTGGTATATAAATACAGTTTTATATTTTTATTAGTTATTTTAAGTATTTAGGATCTCTCATAAATTAGCTTGACAGAGCAAGGGCTACATTTTAATATATTTTACAATTCACTAAGAAGGCATTTAATAAATTTATGATTGAATGAATGAATAATGAACAAATTATGTGCTAATTTTGCCAATTTTTCATGATGAAAGTAGAATTCTTTGAGCTAAGTGAGATTTTTGGTATCTTAATTTAATTTTTACATATAAAATAATTATTTAAATGCCTATAACCACTTCTTTCTTAATGTAGATTTTCTTAAAAATGCATTTGAGCCAAAGAGAAAAAAATGCTGAAAAACTGTAATAGACAAAGGAAGTTAACAAATGCCAACTATCTTACTGATTTGTCATTTCTACCATGTTTTGGGGTTCATTATATTGACTCATTAGGTATAAACAGCCATACTTAGAGGGGGATTTGAGGGACTTACAGCAACAGGAAATGTTTCAATAATCCCGTGAGGAAAAAAAGAGTAAAAAGTACAAAATTCATAACACAAAAGGTGGAAATGAAAATATGTACACCAAAAAATCTGGGCTAAGACGTGCCCCAGGAATGAGTTCAGAGCTTCTAGGTAAACAAAGTCTAAATTATTTGAAGATCACTGAAAGTCTCTGCCATTTTCATTTCCTGAAAATAAGAAATATAATGTTCTATGTTGCAATTAATATGTTTAATTTTGGCTTACTGGCTCTTGCTGCATACCTGTTTCTTAGTATACTGACTTGTGAAATGAGCACAATGGTGGTATGTACCTTATGATAATCTTCTGATATTAAGGCTATAGAACAGAGGCTATATACTTTGATTATTCAATAAATATTATTATTATTGTCATTTTGAATATATAAAATATTGGAGTCCCTCTCTATTAGCAAATATATATTTGATTTAAATAAAACAAACACGAAAACACATTTGAGAATAAAGAAGTGAATAGTTTCACATCTAATATCTAAATTGGATGTAAGGCTCTCATGCTAGGTATCATCATGCTTCCATATGAAAGACTTGTGAGACCAGAATGTATTGCTTTCCTAAGAACTTATATTTGGTTGAGATTTCATTAAGTCAATAAGGTTTCATTTGGGGAGAATATTCTGGTTCATGTAATTTATTCAGAAACCAAATGTATCTAGATCACATAATTCAGAAAATAATATTTTATAAAAGTCATAATAATATATGGTATAAAATTCTAACTTTTAAAGCAAGTTTTATTCATTTAGAACTAACTGACTTCCTATTTTAAGTCCAAGTTACATATTAATTATACTTTTTGTAGTAAGCAAAATCTTAAATTATCAACCATAAAAAACAATAGATATGTAGTAACAAAAATTAAGAAAATATAATTTCAGGTCCAACATTAATTCATTTCTATGCAGAAATTACATTTTCCAGCTCCAGCAATTTTTAAAACTCGAATTTTATTCTTTGCACAATCTTAACTAGAAGAAAATGTTTTAAAAATATTTTAAAGGAGTTATTTTAAAAATTAACTTCAGAATTGAAGTCCAAAGAGAATGTAAATGTTATGCCATTAGTTAAGGGAAAGACTACCATTTTAAAAGAAATCTTATTATTATTCTATGTACTGAAATATAAAAAAATATATAAACATTATATGAAATATATTTTTATCTATTCTAGTGTAAAATAATTTATTTTAGAAATAATTACTTTATACTGGATTACCAGCATAATTTCTTCAGAAATAAAAGCATGGTAACTTAAATTTATATACTTCACTTACTATTTAGACAATGATCCAACAAAAAGTATTACATTGTAAAACAGGATACCTAGAAAGTTAGAGAATCCGAAATTTAGAGTATAAATAACTCTGTTGATCTACAGTATGATCAATCTCTCTTCCAGATTTTTTGAGTAAATTTTTCAAATTTTACAGTTATAAGAAACTGTTTAAGTATTAAATATATTACCCTACTAGATGCAGTGTACTTTTTAATAAATCTTTTAAAATGATACTCTATTTCACATTATTGATTACATGAAAATATTAAATAATCAATAATAATTTCAATGCCATGAATGTCTACAAAGCTTACAAATGAATTCAAATACACAAAAGTTAATCAATCACCATTATTTTTTACCACTTATCTTGAATTTAAATAATATCTGTACAAGGCAAATAAAAATAGAAATGAACCCAACATTTTAAAATTCTGGCTTTCATAAATCTTTACTGAGACTGGATATATGACAACCTATAAATCTCATATTGCCATAGAGAAAATTAAAGTTTCAACAATGACTCATAGACTATTATTTGATGGTATTAGCTATTTAGTATTATAAAAATAATAAAAATTCATTCATATCATTGTCCTGAATATATTGCCAGTGATATAGTACTCAAAGTATATTTTATGTTTTACTTTTTTAAAAAAATCAAGATATGCACTGCCTTCCCTAAATGTTTGAACTTACATAAATTACAAAATAAAGGGGAGAAGTAATAGGCTCGATTAAAGCAGAAAATCAATAATAGACCCTACACTTTAGTGCCAATTCTGTAAATTCTTAGACCCAGGTGATTTTAACCTAGAGGTCTTTAAACTCATACTTTTAGAATTTGGATAAAATCATGGTACCACTTTCAAGGCATCAGTTTTTAAATTATCCTTTGTATTCACCTAGCACAGATGAAATAAACATTTCAAAACTATAAATGGCTGTGAAGAATAAAAATATCTACTGATGTTTAGAAGTTTAAAATATTTACATTCTGCCATGTATAAACTAAAAGATACTTCCTTGAAAAGTTATAAAGGGTTACAAATTAAACTATTTTGACACTGAGAAAGAGTATAAAATGAACGATTTTATATGGAATAACAACTACCTACTCATGATTTAAACATGGAAGGACTTTTTAAAATGGTAATTAAAAGAAAATTGAGTCTTGGCCCATAATTTAAAAATATATTACCTAATTATTAATTTCTATGTTTGTATTTAATTAGACAGCCTTATATTTATCAATATATTGGTAAAATTATAATAGATTCATAACACTGCCTAGTATAAAATATTTTTTTCAATTCAGAAACATGAAATTAATAAGATTTTGAGCTACATTTCAAATTTATTACAATGAACATAAATATTCTGTGAACTAATGAATAATACATTTCTTTTGAAGGCATAGTCTATCAATATGATCACAAATTAAGCAGCTAATTATAAAAGGGCAAATGCAGAAACAATCAGTATAAACATAAAGTATCAAATAATTTTGAGGATAAGAGGTTGAGGGAAAGAATTCACCTTATTTAACATTAAAGAATGTCATTTTTTTCCTACATCATGTCAGCCATTATTCAATCTTAAGAACTCACATTGTCTTTTATCAAGTAAAATTTTTGTTACAGAAAATCCCACACATTAAAAATAAACATTGGCCCTTTATGACATATATATAAATACTACACAAGTTATACAGAACATAATAGCTGATTTGTAACAAAGAACTGCTTGCTAGATACAAAAGTTTACTTATACATATTTGTTGGTAAAAAATGTTGAACATGACAATTAAATTAACAAAACAGGAGTTTATATGCATAATAACTATACTAAAGGCTAAAATATTATTAAGAATATGGTATTAGGAATTTTGAGAATATAGTTTCAATGTTTATACTTTATTTAAAAAGTGATATTATTTTAAATAGATTAAATTTATATAAATTAATCAAATTTGTGTCTATAATTTTTTATTAAAGGGGACCATAAAAGAAATGAGTCACATAATCACTCCTCAGTGTAACACTGATAAATGAGTAATTCAATTATCTGATCAATCTAAAGAAGAGACTCTGACAGTCTTTAAATAAATAAAAGACAACTCTGTTATGTTTTAAGTATTACTTAGAAAAAAACTTTATATGCTAAAACTTTAAGGCTTCTTTTATAAGGAATTCATACTACACTGTGGATGTTAGTCTTTGATTTCCCAACTAAACACTCACTTGTTTGATGCGATCTGGGTTAACGGTGGTCTGGGGTTGTAGAATGCTGACTGGTTCTGTCTTGGCCACATTTTGGGGCATTTCTCGAATTTTTTCTGCAATGAATCCATGAACTGCATTCAGTGCTTCAACTGTTCCCTGGATCAAGCACACTCGTTCAGTAGTACCTGTGGATAAAAGATTAATTTTCAGAAAATTTCCCTTCTTACTTTGTATGTTCTTCAAAAATGCTGTATGGAGGTTCCTTAAAAAACTAATAATAGAACTATCATATGACCCATCAACCCCACTACTGTGTATATACCCTGAGAAAACCATAATTCAAAAAGAGTCATGTACCACAGTGTTCAGTGCGGCACTATTTACAATAGCCAGGACATGGAAACAACCTAAATGACCATCAACAGATGAATGGATAAAGAAGACATGGCATATATATATATATATATATATATATATATATATATATATACAATGGAATATTACTCAGCCATAAAAAAGGAACAAAATTGAGTTATTTGTAGTGAGGTGGATGGACCCAGAGTCTGTCATACAGAGTGAAGTAAGTCTGAAAGAGGAAAAAAACACCGTATGCTAACGCATTGGAATCTAAAAAAACAGTACTGATTAACCTAATGGCAGGGCAGGACTAAAGATGGAGACATAGAGAGTGGACTTGAGGACACGGGTGGTGGGGGAAGGGGAAGCTGGGACGCAGTAAGAGAGTGTCATGGACATATATACACTACCAAATGTAAAACAGATAGCTAGTGGGAAGCAGCTGCATAGCATAGAGAGGTCAGCTCGGTGCTTGCGAAGACCTAGTGGGCTGGGATAGGGAGGGTGGGAGGGAGGCTTAAGAGGGACGGGATATAGGGATATATGTATGTATATGGCTGATTCACTTTGTTGTACAACAGAAACTAACACAGCACTGTGAAGCAATTATACTCCAATAAAGATGTATTAAAAAAAAGATGTGTACCTAATTAAAAAAAAAGGATGATATACTAATGCCAATAAAATAATGTAAAATGTAGAACTCTAAATCTCAAAAAGGGCCAGCAGAGCCAGAAATCCTGAGAAGTTCTGAGTATATCATTCATTCACTGATATAACCAATACTTACTGAGTACGCATAAAAGAACTTTGGGTAAGAAACTGGTAACACAGATGTGAAGATCTATGCACCCAACTTTCAAAGCACATACTCTTATGCGCAAAAAATAGACATCAAGCCAGAGAATTACAAGATACTATGATATGAAAAATAATGGAGGTGTCTACATGGACGGCACATATGGTTGGTCTACAGTAAAAATATCATTTAAATCAGTGGCTAGAAGGAGTCTTGGAAAGTTTACATAGTAGGTAAATTTCTGAATTTTTACCACCCTTTATTCATTTACCCTGTTCTTCTTTTAATCACAGCAACAATGCTATCTGACATTTTGTATTTGTTTATTTTTTTACTTTTCTACTAGAATGCAAGCTCTAGGAGGACAGTTAATTAGTCTGTTTTGTTTTGTGCTATAGTCTCCCCAAAGCCTAGAGCAGTCCCTGGCACATGATAGGTCCATGACAAATATTTATTGGAAAATGAATCAACACTGCTTTTACTGATTATGTAATTTTAAAAAGATATAATATCATAATTAAAAACATTTTAAACTATTTTTAATTTGAAATTGATGAATAATTGATAAAGATACTATTAATATTATTTGCTTCATATCTGATGAATAAAATGTAGACACATGATGTGAGACAAGACTAAAATGAAATTGGTTGGGTCTAATACACACGTCCTTTAACCCATTTCATACTTTACAGATATACCTGAAGACAGTAAAAACAAATGATTAGCTTTTCAGACTATTTTGAGCCTCCCTGCAGCATCCTGATATTAAACTGTAACCTTCTGCTGAGCAGCCCAACACAAGCACATAAACTTCTCAGATGTAACTATTCCTTTACTAAACAGTTATCAAAAAGTCAAAAGAATGGTATTTTAAAATTTATAAAATATTTGTTTTGAACTAATATGAAAACTTCCAAGTACTTAGCATGTATCCTCTTCATACCACAGTTTCAAAATTTTAAGCCACTCTATAAAGTATTTTTAAAGTACATTTTGAAGGACAAAAGTGTGAAACTACACACATTAAAAAAACTGCATGAAGTTTACACTGCTTTAAGGATTAACTGCCACATAAACCATTTTCCTAGCAGTTTTAAATGTTTAAAAGAATAGTAAAAGATTACACTCTTACCTTTAGAAAATAAGATCACAAGAATTAGGAGCAGAAATAAAATAATATTATATGAATAATATTACATGAATCCACCTAAATTAAACTTTCCTGTTTTAAACAATGAAGATGCAAATTTATGAAAAGCTACCATTTCCTAATTTGTACAAAATATTTCAATAGAGAGCAATACCTTTCAATTGTAAGGATGGAGACAATCTGAAAAACATACTGTGAGTGTGAAGGCTTAATATTTCCTGTTTCTCCTAATCAGCTTTTCTCATCCTTGAATATCTTGATGTATCTCTGGATCTATTCTTGGGTAAAATGATCTAGTTTATTAGGGATACTCTAGGGAGTCTTTACAAGGTTGTATTAATTGTCCAATAACTGACAAGAAAGGATGAGAACTGATCAATGTAGCTCATGCAAAGTGTTCTCTAGATCTAAGTCAGCAGACAATACAAAACACAGATCAGATTACATTCCTGCTTTTGGAGGCAACTACGGAGTGCTCTTTTGGGGATGCCAAGACAGAAAAGGAAATCAGTCAAACCTCAACAGAGATTTGTAAAAAATAAAACATGGTACTAAGTAACTAAAGGGACTATATAATCCATATTGCTTTTAAAATTCAAATTTAACAGGATACATACTGTGTCAGACAACACAATAACCCCAATACTCTTCAGACTGTATGACTAACAAGTAGTAAATGGAAATCACTGAGCCATAAAGAAATATGACTGTCTAAAACTGAATTTCACATAGCATGTATGAGACAATTTGGAGATAGTTTACAGGTCCAAAGTTGCAATAAATATTCTTTCAAGATTAAACCATACCACTACCATTAGAACTACTACAAAAAAAAAAAAAAAAAAAGGAAAGGAAATTGTAATTCCACCAATGGGAACTGCTGCAATCCTTAGAAGAGATGCTGTCATATTCTTCTACTGAACTCTAAAGGACTTTTCACGTAGGTAACACAAAACTATAATTTTTAGGAGAAAGTCACAAAGAAGGAAGACTGTCAGGTATATGACCAAACTGTGTAACAAAAATTAGCCTATAAATCATAAAAGTTGCTGTTTTTTGTCATTTTACAGGCTTTTAGGGTCCATTAGTGTCTAAACTGAACTGCGAGTTATTTATCATTTTGTTTAACAGCAGCATTTACTTCCCTTTGCAACAGACTAGCAACAAAAGCTGAAAAATTACAAAAAGTATATGCTTATATTTTTTATAATGTAAAGATACAGGTGTATAAGACACCATTAATTTTAAGGGAGAAATTAGAAAAAATTTTAAAAACCCTAACAAGTAGGGTCAAATATAGGCAGTGAAATTCAAAATAGCTTTAAGTTTCTACTTCACATGCAATATCATCAACTGAATATGCATGTTTCTAAAATTAGGTACAATTATAAGATTCCAAAGTAAAATTCTGATATACATTTAATAAAATAAATCCACTCTGTGCTACTATAGCCTTGGACAAGTCACTTAAACTGTTCCTGCTCCTACCTAAGGCATTCTATCACCTGTGCAGTGGACCCCATCCCCTCTTAACTACCAAGCCCAGTGTTTCTCCAGGTATCATAATTTTTCCTTTTCTATTAGATCATGCCCATCAGCAGAAAAACATGTTATAACTTCTTCAATTTTTAAAGATCCCTTCTTCATGACAGAAATAGAAAATTATCCTTCGGTAAAGCAAATGAAATAACTGATTTAGGCAAAGGTCATAAAATCATAAGATGAAAGGTTAATGGGCAAATTTCAGTGGAAACATCTGGCAGTCACCAACTGACTTCACTGATCAACATTAGCATAACAAAGAGTGTGAAAATCAAACATACGCCTCTTGCTGTGATGCAATATGAAGCAGAGGCCACCAACTATAAAGTATGTATCCCAAAATAGCTGAACGTAAATCTAATCAAACATTTAGCACCATGTAACAGCTTACAAATAATATTGAAAATGGAGAAATAAATTAGATGACCCATGAAGAAGAAAAGATACAAATCAAGAATGTAAGACAGGCTACAGGATAATTAATCTAGTTTCATCAATATAGGAAAGACTGTTCTCTAGACTTAAAGAGTCTTAAAAGATACGATCAAATGTGAATCAGAATTTGACTGGATCTAAATTCAAACCACTTTTATTTTAAACATAATTGTGGCAATCTCATAAAAACTGTGTATTAAATAGTATCAAAGAATTACTGTTAATTTTAATAGGTGTGATTATGGCATCAGGTTGTGTAAGAAAGTGCCTTTTCTCTCTCTTTTTTTAGATGCATATTGAAGTATATACAGCTAAAATGACTGACTGGGATTTGCTTCAAAATATTTTTGCAACAACAAAAATGAGTAAATGAAATACGTATGCCAAAATCTTGATATTATTAACAAACATGAAAGAGATTCTTTCTTCTATGTAAGTTTGAAATTTTTATTATAAAAGAAAAACATTTTAAAGCCCTCCCTGACCTCATACCCCTCTTCTGGTTACAGCTCAATTTCCTTATCCCTCTAAATTCCTTGAACAATTCATATAGATATATCTGCTCTTTCTACTTCTTCACTACCCATTCCTTTTTTTCTTGACTCTACTCCAATATGGCTTTTGTCCCACCACTCAACTAAAACCACTTATCACAGCCATCCATACCTTGGTAAATCCAATCTTCATGTCTTTACATTGTCTGACCTACCAGCAGCATTTGACATAGTTGACCAGGCTGTTCTAAAAACACTTCATTTGGCTTTCAGGATACCATATGGCCCTCATTTAATTCAATTCATTCATTCATTTGACAAAAATCTATTGATTCCTCACTAAATGTTAAGTATTATACTAGATACAGCAATGACCAAACAGACAAATCTACTTTCATGTAGTTCTTACTCTAGTTCATGAAGACAGATACTATACATAAATAAAAATAAAATAAATATAAAAAATAAAAAAATATAAAAATAAAATAAAACAAATAAAAAATATATAGAGAGAATATGAAATGAAATTAGTCCTACAGAAAAAATTTGAGGACAATACCAGGATAAGAAAAGACAAAAATAAAGTATAAAAGAGAACTTGTCTGTCATGTTCACTACTGTATTCTCAGTGTCTGGGATAGTGCCTGGCACACTGTATACACTCAAGAAATATTCTTTGAATAATGTATAACTCCCTGAGTCTAATTTTCTTACCTGTGAATTGAAAACATATGATTGACTTTAAGACCTTTTTACCTATAAAATGTCTATAAAACCAGTAAGCCTCTTTGGGTTTACAAGATGAGTCACTGTATGTACAAATGAGATATATTTTGGGAAATGATTTAAAAAACTATAATAAGTTATAAATTCTAATGTCAATAAAAAGGATACTTGATTTTAAAAAAGCTTTGAGAAAGGTAATAGGAAAAATAATCAATAGCTCAGTAGCTTTTTCCTTCCCAGAATAGAAAAGTAAACTCTCAAAATGTAATCTACCTAAAAGAATAAAATTAGGGGGAAAAAAAAGGAATGCTTTTCGCTGTATAAAATAGAGTCTAGGGCTTCCCTGGTGGCACAGTGGTTGAGAGTCCGCCTGCCAATGCAGGGGACACGGGTTCGTGCCCTGGTCCGGGAGGATCCCACATGCCCTGGTCCGGGAGGCTGGGCCCGTGAGCTATGGCCGCTGAGCCTGCGCATCCAGAGCCTGTGCTCCGCAATGGGAGAGGCCACAACAGTGAGAGGCCCGCGTACCGCAAAAAAAAAAAAAAAACAGTCTAAAACTTTTTAGATACCTGAGACCTATTTCAACCAGAATGAGTCTGGTTTAGAATAATGGGTATATACTAACAATCTGATCCACTTATTTCCAATGGTCAACTATAATGAAAATTAGCAAACATTTTGTTTGGATGCAAGAAAATGCATCAGTTTATACTCCTACTGAGAATATAACTCAGTATCTTATTATAAGATATTTCTTTAGGAAGTATTAGTGTCAGTCTAGAGTAAGAAATCTGGTTGAATGAATATCAGTGAAACACTGAAAATGAAAAATTAATACCAAAAATCTAGTCGAATATTAATAATTCTATGACAACATATAGACAATGTTATTGGTCTCAAAGAGAACTAAGAAAATGGAAATGACAATTAACTCTGCAATAGGCAAAAACTGAGGTTTAAAACAAAACATGATATGTAATCTTTAGAGTAAGATAGCAGCTACTTACAGCACTGAGAAATTACTAGATCTGGATAGCTAATATTCTGAATAGATAGGGTTTCTTTTTTTCAACATAACAGTTAGCTTCTACCATTTTTAAGAAATATCTCCCAATTTGCTACATATTTTCAAATATATTTAACATTTCCATAATACTTGGGAAAAGCTATATAGTTCCGGACAGTAATAAAGTGGCAAACTCAAGATTTCTTTGGCTACGTATGTCTATTTATCCTTATAGAAATGGTGCTCTGTGATTGGTATTTGTTCTTTTAGTTTTCATATTCTTTTCCTTACTGCCGCTTATCCCTGATGTTTGTTGGTACATCTGATTCTAGCAGGCTCCTCTCTTTACTTCTACTTTGCTGCTTCTAGTCTTCAATGGCTGGATAACCAGCTAAGCAAGGTTGTTGAAACTATATAAACTAGCAATAGATTCTTAGTGACAACCATAGGGGATGGTTAACCTCTGTGAAATCTATTCTGGCTTTTTTCCCCTTTATTTCTGAATCTGAGTACAGTATCAATAGGCAAAATGTTCCTTTAATGCCTTCTTAAGGTTTAGAAGTGCATGTAGGTTTTATTTTTAAAACTAAAATAAAGAGTATAATTTTTTAATGAATAAAGCGATTTACAGTAATTCTTTATTCTCAATCTATAATCATGGTAATCTAATTATGTGAATGTCTTTGTGGTTTCAAAAAGCAAAAACATTAGCTCATTAACTTTCCTTTAGTTTAACTATTAAGAGTAAAGTATAGAGTATCAATCATTAGTAATAATATTTATTACAAATTTCAGGTTAGAACAAAATGTAAATTATTTAAAAAGAGAATAAAAGTATATATATATAATATAATTTATAATACATAAATTTAATATTTTATTAATATAATTATGTATTATACAATGTATTATATGGTATCTCATTTAATGCTCACAATTACCAAGGCAGATAATATTTTCTTCAACTTACAGGTAAAGAAGTGAAAGCAGCTGAGCCAAGGAAATGTAACTAACAAATGCAGAGAGAAGATTTTGTCAAATACCATATTTTTTCCATTACAACACATACCTTCTGAAAATGTAATGTTAGGCCAGCTACCAAATTACATCCTTTTAAGAAAGTCACATATATTTCAGCCTGATGATGGAAAAATAATTTTCACCCAAGCTTGATAATTTTTTTAAATACATTGAGTCATACTATTAATATCACTTCACAGATTTATTTCAAATCTGGCATAAAATGAAAGAAAAGACTGACCCTTCTTACAGAGAACAGACCACCACAGGAGGTGGTTAATAATTGTGTGGGCTATTAGCAAAGTTTTTAGAACAGATTTTCAGATCAACAAAAGCACTTAGAAAAACTGCCATAAAAAGTAAGTTCAATTTGTAATTGCAGCTTTTATAACATTGTACAGTTTTGCACATTTGATAGAGCTTCCTCCTACTCTACAATTACTAAGGGAAAAATATACTATTTCAAGAAGAGGGTTTTTTAGAAAAGGAAATCATAGGAATTGACATCTCATAATACAAAGTAATAATTGCTTTTCTTCTTCTGGTGATTAACTCTCTACACAATCATGTCTCTACTTCTAAACTGTAAAAATCTGTAGGGGGCCATCATAACATGTTTTAGTCCCAAATCAATATAGTGAAGCTTGAGTATCTGTTTATAGAACATGCTTTAACATTAAAATATAATCAATTAAGCCAAAGGATGAAAGTATACTTTTCAGAAAACTCTAAAAGTACTCATATTCTTCAAAAAAGTTAAGATGAAACAATGAATGACAGAGTAGATGTCCAGCTTCTCACTCACTCAGTCTCTGTCCTATGCATGCAAATGGCAAACTCATTTACTTTTAAATAGCAATTCCCACAAAGTAACATCAGGAGTTTAGGAGACTCTAAGTTCTCAAGAACCGTGAGGTTTGAAAGCAGACATATCTGAAAATTCTAAATAATAATTGTAATTCATTTCCAGTTAACTTCTGAGGTCATGCAGAAGATCCTACTAAGAGTTATGATGATGACTAGTTGTTCACTCATCTTTAGCACAGGTTTATGCTATGTTCAGAATTATAGTAATCCTGGGATGGAGGACAAGATGGCAGAGTAGAAGGACCTTGAGCTCACCTCCTCTCAGGAGCACACCAAGATCACAACTAACTGCTGAACAACCATTGACAAAAAAGACTGGAACCTACTAAAAAAGATATTCTACATCCAAAGACATAAGAAGAAACCCAACAAGATGGTAGGAGGGGTGCACTCATGATATAATTAAATCCAATACCCCCCTGGGTGGGCAACCCACAAACTGGAGATCAATTATATTGCAGAAGTTCTCCGACATGAGCGAGTGTTCTGAGCCCCATGTCAGGCTCCCGAGCCTGGGGGTCTGGCATCAGGAGGAGAAGTCCCCAGAGCATTTGGCTTTAAAGGCCAGCAGGGCTTGAGTGCAGGAGCTCCACAGGACCAGGGAAACAGAGACTCCACTCTTGGAGGTCATACACAAGGTTTTGTGCACGCTGGGACCCACGGCAAAAGCAGTGATTTCATAGGATCCTGGGCCAGACCTACCTGCTGGTCTTGAAGGGTCTCTTAAGGAGGTGGGGGGAGTGGCTGTGGCTCACTGTGGGAACAATGACACTGGTGGTGGAGGTACTGGGGAATATTCATCAGCATGAGCTCTCCTGGAAGCTACCATTTTGGCACTAAGACCTGGCCCCACCCAGCAGCCTGTAGGCTCCAGTGCTGGGATGCCTCAGGCCAAACAACCAACAGGGAGGAAACACAGCCCCACCCAGCAGCAGACAAGCAGTCTAAAGACTTCCTGAACCCAGTCACCTCTAGACACACCCCTTGACATTGCCCTGCCCACCAGAGGGTCAAGACCCAGCTTCACTCACCAGTGGGCAGGTACTGGCTCCTCCCACCAGGAAGCCTGCACAAGCCTCTAGACCAGCCTCACCCACCATGGCACAGACACCAGAGGCAAGAAAACTATAACCCAGCAGCCTGTGGAACTAAGTCCGCAAACACAGATCAGAACCTATCCTGGGACCAGCTGGTCCCTGGCCCGTGGGTGACAAGAGGGGAGTGTACTGCTGGGACACATAGGACATCCTTTACAGAGGGCCACTTCTCTAAGGTTGAGAAACATAACTAACCTTTCACATACATAAAAATACAAATAGAAATTTGGACAAAATGAGACAGCAAAAGAGTACGTTCCAGACGAAGGAACAGAACTAGCAATCCTAGTTTGGTCAACATTATTACCTTTTGACTTCCATTATGGATTATAGGAATATAAAAACTGCCATGACTAAATTTTATTTAAAATGTAATCACATTTTTATAAATATATATAAAATAGACTTCCTGACTTTTTGCCTCCACTCCCAATCAGTGTCAACATTTTTGACACTAATTTGTACTCTTAAATTTCTGCTATAAGAAAAATGGCGCTTGGAATTTTTCTAGCTATTCCTTACAGACTGGTAGGAATTCACTTGCAGAATTTTGTGAACCACGCTTGGAAGCTGGGGACACAGCTTGCAACAAACATGTGATATCAAATCAAGCTCAGAAACTCAAAGTGTGACCAGTGGTGGCATGCAGAGCTAATCAAAGTCATTCAAAAGTCAGGAGCAAAACATACCACTGGACATGCAGCATAGTAACCAGATCTGAAGAGTGCTGCTGCTATAAGCTGACAACAAGAAGATGAGCATCTCTGGTGATAGCCCCACTCCTACCATATGATGTAAGTTATTACCTTCAGAGCCAATAGAGATTAATGCATTAGCAAATCCAATATGAAAGCAAAGCCCACATTTGCACAGAGTTTGAGAGTGAATTATCCAAGTCAAAGAATGATAACAATTGTTATACAGTTGAGCATATGCACCATATCAAATGAACATAGAGGAAGCATGAAGATTTGTGACCCATTAAGTTGCTGGGAGAAGGAATATGGGAAGGTAAATTTGTAAAGTTTGGGAAAATGATAAATATTTTAAGAGTATATGTAATCCTTTATTTTTAAAATTATTACATTAAAGATATTTAAAATGTATTAATTGTGGCAGTTTTATATACGCTGAGTTAATATAAAATGACAAAATATTGTTAAATTGTAAATTATACATAACATAAAATTTGCCAATTAAACCATTTTTAATCACACAATTCAGTGGCATTAACTATATTCACAAGGTTGTACAAATATTACCACTACCTATTTCCAAAATTATTTTATCACACCAGAGAATCTGTAACCCTTAAGAAACAAATCACCATGTCTTCCCTATATCCCCTAGTAACTTCTAAACTTTCTGTTCCTATGAATTTGCCTATTCTAAATATTTCATATAAAGGGAATCATACAATATTTGTTCTTTTGTATCTGACATTTCATTTAGCATAATATTTTATTCATTCATGTTGAAGCATATACCAGAACTTCATTCCTTTCTGTGGCTGAATAATTTTCCACTGAGTATATATAAAACATTTTGTTTATCCATTTGTCTATTTACAAACACTTGTTTTTACCTTTTGGCTGTTGTGAATAATGCTGCAGTGAACATTAGTGTACAAGTATCTGCTTAGGTCCCTCTTTTTCAGTTCTTTTGGGCATATGTCTAGTAGCAGAATTGCTGGGTCATATGGTAATTCTATATGTAGCTTTTTGAGGAGCAGCTAAATTGTTTTCCACAGCAGCTGCACCATTTTACATTCCCACCACCAATGTACAAGAATTCCAATTTCTCTACCTCCTCAATAATGCCTGTTATTATTATTTTTTAATAATAACCATTCTAATGAATGTGAGGTGGTATCTCATTGTAGTTTTGATTTGCATTTCTCTAATGACTAATGATGTTGGGTATCTTTTCATTGCTTATTGGCCATTTGTATATTTCCTGTGGAGAAATGTCTATCACACTCTTTGCCCGTGGTTTCTTTTGGTTGTTTGTCTTTTTGTTGTTGAGTTTTAGGAGTTCTTTATATATTCTAGATATTAAAGCCTTATCATATAATTTGCAAATACCTTCAGATATATGGGTTTATTTCTGTACTCTCAATCATACTCCATTAATCTGTATGTCTATCTTTATGTACCACACTGTTTTGATTACTGTAGCTTTGTAGTAATTTTTGAAATCAAGAAATGTAAGTCCCCAAATTTGTTCTTTTTCAAGACTGCTTTGGCTACTCAGGGCCCCTTGCATTTCCATATGAATTTGAGGACTGGGTTTTCCATCTCTACAAAAAAGGTTGTTGGAATTTTAATAGATATTTAATTGCATGTGTAGATTGCTTTGGGCAGTATTGGTATCTTAACAATACTAAGTCTTCTTACCCATGAACATGGGATGCTTTTCCAATTATTTATGTCTTCTTTAATCTTTCATCTCCTTAGTTAAATTTACTCCTAGGTATTCTTTTTTTTTAGAGGCTATTGCAAATGAAATTGCTTTCTTAATTACCTTTTGGGATTGTTCCTTGCTGGTATATACAAACACACTGATTTTTGTGTGTTGATCTTATACCCTACAATATTACTGAATTTGTTTATTAGTGCCAGTAGTTTTCTTATAGAGTCTTTGGGGTTTTCTACATACAGGATTATGTCATCTACAAACAGAGATAAATTTTACTTCTTCCTTTCCAATTTGGATACTCTTTTAAAAATTCCCCTGTTCAATTATTCTGGCTAGAACTACTTGCACAGTGTTGCATAGCAGTGGAGAAAGCAGTTGTTCTTGATCTTATTAGGCGGAAAGCTTTCAGTTTTTCATTTCTGAGTGTGATGTTAGATGTGGGTTCCATAAATGCCCTTTATCGCATTGGAAAAAAAATGGCAATATTTTGTCAGGAAAGAATATACAAATCTACCACGAATACATCTTGTCAGTCTATACTCTCCCTGTGCATTATAGTTTTCCTATGATCATGATGCTGAGAACAAGCAGCACAATATCTTATTTAAATAAATCATTTCAGCATGCCACAATATATTTAGAGAGAAATGTGACTTTGGGGATAAAGGTGAGGCTCAGAAGTTCTTCAGAGTTCTCCAGCTCACTTGCCAAAAGTTATTTTTGTATCCTCTGATGTGAACAGACAACAGAGTATCTTATCACTTCATTTTTTCCAATATGAAGTATTAATTATAAACTAAAGAATATCAGAATATATTAGTTATAGGAGATAAAAGTGATATATGAAAATAGATAATACATCTAACACCAGTGCGACTGTAGTTTAAAACTGGTGGCTACTGTTCAGATGAGTTTCTGTGATATCACAAACCAAATTTAACTGACCTACCTATTATACTCTTAGTTTTAAAAATGTCTCAGAAAATGGCAAAATTGTGTTTCTATAGTAATTTTTTATAATTCTAATTTTTGTTTCATATAACCCTTTCTCTTATCTTTGTCTCTATTATTCTGGATTATTAAAATATTATGGATAAGACCTGTCAACTGGAAGAATCCCAGACTAGATGTTATCCGTAACAGAGGATGATTGTCAGACATACTCATGTACATTCATAGTAATACATAACTTTCCATTGGTTTAAATCTCGTGACCCTCAGGCTAGTCCTTTTGACTTATAATCCACTTGAAGACAGATCCTTGGACTCTTGGTCGCCCACTGGCCTCTGATCCATGTGAGGACAGATGACTGGCTCTCTGTCATCCTCTGGCCTCCTTTCCTTTAGAAGGAATCTCTGAGTCTTTGGTTTCCTGTCCACTCTCTGGCCTCCAGCCCTTACTCATTAACCTACCCATGTGAATAAATCCTTGAGTAACCTTCTTAGTTCATCTGAGTCAACTGTTCCCCTGACCAGTGGTTACCACAACACCTCAGTATCTCACTACTCCTGCTCCTCCCCCATCAAAGACCAGTACAGCATTTTTAGGAACAGAAAAGGTCAGTAGTATCATACCTTTAAAATAATAAGCTGGACCGTAACTTTACCTGTCCATCATCCTAAAAGAGACTACCATTCCTCATACTTTTGTATATCCTAAGTTACCAGCAGAAGTCTAAATCTTTCCAGTCACCATAATCAAATTCTTATGCACATAGTCTTCTCTATATCTCTGAATATGACCCAATTCCCTATCCTGTCTTTCTAAACCTCTTCATTATGCCCTCTGTTACCTCAGTTTCAACATATGCTCCATATGCAAAACCCCTTTTCTGAATGTTCCTTTTAGTCTCACCACCTGATAAAATCCGGCTGTTCCCTACCTCTTTATGTCCCACAGAGCTCTCTCAACTGGGGTAGTTTTTTCCCCCTCAAATCTCAGGTTATTTGGGCCACAAACTGTTTACATATTTTCCTTGCTCCACTTTGCCACTCCCTTGCTCTCTTTGCCATCACTTCTTTTTCTTTCAAAGTTTTTGGAAACAAAGGCTGAACAGGAGTACAGGTATAGAGGTAGACAGTGAGTCAGATGCTAAAGTTTTCAGTCAGTTCGAATGATAGGGATACTGGAAAATTATAGCAATGAAGAAAAATAGCAAGTTGTATACTATTATGGCATTTTACCTCTCTTCTCCAGGTAGTAGCCTCCGTTAATCATTTCCTTCTTATGTAAACACTTTCTTCCTTGGCTTTCTTGTTGCTACTCTCTTCCTTGGATAAGTAATCCAGTTCCATGGTTGTAAATGCCATAAAAACATAATGTGAACTAATTTACTCTCTTTCTACTGACACCTCCTAGTCCAAGTCATCACTGTCTCTAAACAGGACCATTACAATAGCCTGCTTCACTTCTTGCACCTCTATAATCCACTCCTTGTTCAAAAGTAGTTTCTTAAACACACGAATCATATGTAATTTACCTGTTTATAAACAATGTACTGTATTCTCATTGTAGCGTTAAATCCTTTACACTGGCTTTCAAAACACATCACAATCTGGCCTCTGCTTAGTTCTCAGTCCTCATCTCATATTACTCTCCCTCTCTTCTTCACTCTAGGGAGCTGGGTCTTTTTTAGTTCTTGGAAAATGCCAAGCTTGTTCTCACTTAGGCCTTTTTTTCCCTACTGATGTCCATACTAGGAACACTTTTCCTGTGGCTTTTCCCATACCAGCCCCTTTCTCATTATTAAGACCTTGGTTCAGTGATACTGCAGCAGAGAAGTATTCCTTAACAACCGTGAAATAGCTTGCTCTCAATCACTATTTATCACTTTATGTTCCTTTACTTTCTCCACGATTCTAACACTTTCTGAAATTAAAGTTTGTTGTAATTTGTTTACTTCATTGTTTGTCTCTCCCCACGGACACAAAAAGTCCAAGAGGGCAGAAACCTTGACTATTTTGCTCACAGCTGTATCCCCAGCCCAATACTTAGCAAATTGTTCATAAGGAATTATTAATTTAATGAATTAAAACCATGGCCTTGGATGACAAACATTACAATAAGATTTTATTAATCCAGATCAATTACATTAAATCTATTGTAGATATCAAAAGAAGAGAAAAAAATATATACAGAGAGAAGTACTGAACAGATGAACTATCAATGACACCAGGTAAACCAAGGACTATTATTAGACTATTTTCTTTTATTAAGGATCATTATTACATAATGTTTCCTAATGAAATCTACAAATGCATGTATGTAGTATACATTTCTCTTTCAAAAGATTATGTTCTTTCTACTAATCCTTTTAGAAGCACCCAGGGAAGGAAGCTCAGCGCAATGCCCTCCTATCCAATTATCTACTGATTATTCCTTGGAAGGTACACCCAACTCCACAGAATAATTTTACAAAGGGTTTTACCAGGGAAAAAGTAAACCAATTCTCTACTTCGGAGTAAGGAGTACAGATGAAACTTCATAGTTAAACTTAATCACTGTAATGATAAAATATCAAATCCTGACCACAAATGAAGAATTTCTTACAATACTGCTGCATATCAAAGCATGATGTTTTAGCTTTGGCATCTACTAAATGCCAATAACTACACACTGCTAAGGAAAAAATGTCTTTATCAATTAAATTATTTGACCAAATTCTGTTAGATTACATTAGAACTAAATCAAAGTTTTAATATATTGGTCATGACCAATGTAAAAATTCTAAACTATATGACTTTAAATACAGTTCACCTCTATTTAATTGATGAAAAAAGAACTGCAATATGTAGTATTTCTAAAGGACCAGAAAACATTCATTTACTCACTCAACAAGTCTTTAATAGGCTCAAAGGAACCATGACGTTATAAACATCTATCATTAACTAAAATATTCTGAAAAGAAAACAAATGAGACTTATTACTGTAATAGTAAAATAATTTCATCTAAAGTAAAACTATCCCTAGGTCTTTTTCTATTGTCAACTCAAGATTATAGACCTTTGCATATGTTATAAGAGGGAACAGTATATATTAACAAGCTGAAATATCACAGAAACATAAATGAACAAAAACAAATTTGATATTAAGAGTAAATTTGTCTGAATACTTTACAAAGAATCTTATTTCTGAATAAGACCTTTAGAAAAGCCCTGAGGGGCTTCCCTGGTGGCGCAGTGGTTGAGAGTCTGCTTGCCGATGCAGGGGATGCGGGTTCGTGCCCCGGTCCGGGAAGATCCCACATGTCGCGGAGCGGCTGGGCCCGTGAGCCATGGCTGCTGAGCCTGCGCGTCTGGAGCCTGTGCTCCGCAACGGGAGAGGCCACAACAGTGAGAGGCCCACGTACAGCAATAAATAAATAAATAAATAGATAGATAGATAGATAAATAAATAAATAAAGAGCCTTGAAAGGTTGACCCTGGGAATATTATAAAATAATTTCTGTGAATTGATTTAAAAAGAATGAACATTTTTGGAATTTAACCTCCAGTCTTCTTATTAATCATCTGAACATATTTAAAATTAGAGACTAATAATCTAAAACTATACATAAAGTAATGTGAATGTGTAAGGTACAGCAAATTGATTATTCTTCTCAAATTTCTAATAATGCAGGGGAGAAAACCTCTACTGACAGGAAAATTTTAAGCTACAGGCTACTATTTACATGTAACTCTAAAAAGGAAAATAAAGTAATATAGAAACTCCATGGATAACATTAGTATGGAGTCTACTAAAAAATTTACAAGGACTTTGACTACTCTTAGTCTGGAGAAAACATATATGGACTTTAAGCAGTCCTGTGTTCCTAAGATATCATGTTAACAAAAGAGGTATACAGGGCTTCCCTGGTGGCGCAGTGGTTGAGAGTCCGCCTGCCGATGCAGGGGACACGGGTTCGTGCCCCGGTCCGGGAAGATCCCACATGCTGGGCCCGTGAGCCATGGCCGCTGAGCCTGCGCGTCTGGAGCCTGTTCTCTGCAGCGGGAGAGGCCACAACAGTGACAGGCCCGCGTACCGCAAAAAACAAACAAACAAACAAAAGAGGTATACATAACTAATCTATTCAAGTTCGTTGAAAATTTACTCTTTTATGGAAATCCAGGTAGGGCTTCCTTTTCTATTGTATACTAAATGGCTACGGTGTGGAGAAACAAACTCAATATATGTTATTTACAGTGCTACAAACATAGCAGAACACCATCTTATTAGCCACAGTCAATTCCAACATGGTCTCAAAGTTCAGACCTACAATCCCCAAAGCCATTGTACTTGGTAATACTATAGTGTTGGTAATACTATATAATTACTATACCATGTAATTATCAACGTCTGCTTGACTATTTCCCCAGCAATCCCACCTATTTTCATGTAGGTCCATGTCTGTTTTTAACCATTTTCTTAGATGTTTTAACTGAACTCAACCTTTTACCTCAGTAACTCCTATTTATCTTTCAAATCTCTGGCCAGGCATCAGTTTCCCAAAGTTTTACCTGGTTTCCACACCTCCTCCTATGTGTAACCACAGCACTCTGTACTTCCTTAGAATAGCAGTTATCATAGATTATTATAGTTGTCTATTCACTAGCCTGTCCAGCTCTCAAGAATATGAGCTCTTTCTTTATATGTTTATATTGTTCATCCTTACACCCACAGCTTCCTCACATATGTGTGTGTCAAATACTTAATGAATATTTATGAATTAATAACTGATTCTAAGGATGTATATACAGATGGCAAGTATTAGCTCAGTAAAGCTTTACTGAAGGGGTTACACTTAATCTGAGTTCTAAATCATATGAAGCAAGTATTCATCAGCAGATGTGAAGTAAGAAAGGGGCATTCCAGAAAGAAAGTACATGTATAAAGGTAAGGAAGGTTGAGAAAAAAAGGTCTGTCAGAACCATGATGCCCCATGTAAATGTATGCTCCATACAGTTGGGAAAAAAAGTTCAAGGGAAATATGGAAAGAGATGAAGATGAAAAAAGAGTAAGAACCCAGATCATACAAAGTATTTATAAGAAAACATATATTATTATTATGAGTTGAATAATATGACCATATTGGTAAAAATTTTGAAGTTGCCACTTCAAGAAAATTTAGGAATTGAGAGAGGTATTTTTAAAAAGAAAAAACATAATCGTGTTATGCAATCACCCTGTTTTAAGATAAGCTGAAGAAAAAGATGTAAAATTTTCTTAAAGTATTAAAACCCCCAAATGCTAGTCTAGCACCTCTCTAAGTATATTTTACATAATACTTGCCCTACAATATGCTTCATGAAAAAAAAGAAATCTCTGGTCAAATACTTTTGAGGAGAAATACTACATATAATACCCTCCTCTCCGAATGATTCACAATGTTTATCAGCATATTAAAAATATAAAGTCCTACAATAAAGAAACACCATTTAACATTTTTATAAATAAATTTAATTATTCATGACACCTTTTTGCATGTAAAACCTATTAGCATCCTGCCCAAGCAGGTTTTTACAAAATAATCTCTCCAAAACTAAAATGTCACAAATCAAATTCCTATTTAAATTATTACCTTACAGTTTTTATTTTTTATTTATTTATTTATTTATTTATTTATTTATTTATTTTTTTTGCGGTATGCGGGCCTCTCACTGTTGTGGCCTCCCCCATTGCGGAGCACAGGCTCCGGACGCGCAGGCTCCGGACGCGCAGGCTCAGCGGCCATGGCTCATGGGCCCAGCCGCTCCGCGGCATATGGGATCCTCCCAGACCGGGGCACGAACCCGTATCCCCTGCATCGGCAGGCGGACTCTCAACCACTTGCGCCACCAGGGAGGCCCTACCTTACAGTTTTTAAAAGGTAGCAATTCACTATTGTTTGCAGAACATAAAGCCAAGATGTTAAAAAGAAAGATATAATAACACCTTAAGGTTGAAATAATCTCCATTACCATTGTCTTGAGATTGTTAAAATAGTATCATTCTCATTTTGCTAGTATATTTGTGGCCAGAGAAAATAAAGAGGCCATATAATGACATACAGTTGTACAAGTGCTAGGGATGAGGGGCTAGATGTGGATTTAATTGCATATGAATGGATACACAAACCCCATATGCAAATACATGTATGTGTACAACACACAACATTAAAGGTTGATATACACCATTATGATTGTCTTTTTAAAGAAAAATTCATTGGAAGTATGACATCAAAATTGGAAGATTTGATTTGAATTTAGACATAATTTTTTAGTATAGGGAAAGAATGGCCAGATTATTCTTGTTTCTTATTAATACAGGTAGGAAGTTAGGAAGTTAATTTTTAATTATTATTATTTTATTAAGAAAAAGATACAGGTATTATTGGTAAAGAATCAAGGGACTATCCTTTTTGTATTGAGAGTTCTTCATTCTCAGTTTCAGCAAACTTCCAGCAAAACTGAAATTATATTTGATACAACAGATTTTAAAGTTTAGTAATTATTTGATCAGAACAAAATATTCATTAAGCTTTTCTAAGACTATTCAGCTATTAAAATAACCAAATCTTTATTGAAGTGTTTATTTATTATGAATTCAAAGTATTCAACCATTCTTTTCTCATATTTCTGATTTAAGAAAATGAAAATAAGGAAAAAACTCACATGGCTTATATGTTTATATTATTAAGTATTATAAGAGAAATAGTTTCAGCAAGGGCTGAAAAATACATGAAAATATTTCAGATTAAAACAAAATGACAAATTCAAAATAATTACATTAGCAGCTCAACTAAATCAATTTCTTCAATACTGCTAACATGATGAAAATGGTTTGTTTTTACTGTTGTTCAACTTTAACAGAAACCAACTAGTTCCTTCTACCTTTTTTCTCTTTCATCGTTTTGTAGTTCTTTTACAGAGGCTGATGTTGGACTGAATTTTATTTGCTTTACTAGTCATGGATATTATATGGATTGTGTTCCATCTTAGAACATGAGCCTTTCTATATTTGTAAGTTTCTTGCTAACATGTCATGGAATGTAAAACCTATGGGACTTTGGGACCTTAATTTAAGCCTGTGGTATTAAAGATGCAGCTGTTCATTTGCAAGTAATCATCCCAGCTATTAAAGCCATAGTAAAGTAAAAAAAACCAACAACCATTTTCTACTGTTTTTCATTGTTTCTAAGTACACAGCAGTCAGAATTTCATGGTATTAGATTTTTTTTTACTTGCTAAGAACATATTTTCCAGAGAAGACAGGTTATTTAGAATATGTCTTACATGAAAATATAAATTTTATTACAGGTTGCACACAAAACTGACTTTAAAGATAATATAATGTTTCCAGAAATTAAAAAAACCCACTATGTACAGTTAACTACACTGCAGAAGCTGAAGGGTTAAGGATCTGTTGGCTCCTTCAAAAATTTATGATGCCACAAAGTTCAAATATAAACAATTACATTTCATAAATTAAATAGTTCTGACAACTGTAATTTTCCTAGTAAACTTTAAAAAACCTCATCATCTCACCTTACTTGAAATATGATATGTACAATGATAACACTGTCTTCAAGTTCTGGGTTATAGTTCTTATGATGACATTTTAGAATCACAAGATAAATCATCTAGTTCTATATAAAGTGCTATGCTAAACAATGTTCTTTCCAGCTGTTTTTCCCCTAATTGAGCATCAATCAAGGATTTAAGTCATATTTTTTGTCATGTCTGCTTAGTTTCCCTTAGTTTCTCATCAACAATGTATAAAAGTCCCTATTTCCATACAGGTGCTTCAAAACAGAGTTTAACTCATATATACTTATTAATTCTGTAGATATAAAACAAAGTTAGAAGGCTAAGATCAAACCGGGAGAATCTGCAAGACTGTAAATTGCTAGATTGATAGCTAGTACTTATTCCATAAGATATGAATAAGGGTTCTTAAAAACCCTTAAGAAAAAGATAAACATCAACCAGGAAAAAAATGAGCTAGGTATATAAATGTCCATTTCACTCACTCTCTCATTTGCACACCCAACCTCACATGCACACTACATATCCTTGTGTCATGATCATACCAAAGAAAGAAAGGAAAGCCAAAGGAAGGGAAGGAGTGAGAAAAGAATGACTTAATAATCAAATGCAAAAATATTCCAGTCCACTGTACTCAAAAAAGCAAATCAAACAACAATTACCTACCACTATAAAGCTCTGACTGGCAAATAACTATAAAGCTTTGGTATGAATATGTAGAAATCGATACTGTAGTATAATCTCACTCTAATTACAGGTTGGCACATTCTTTCTGGAGGGCCATTTAGCAACAAGTATCAGAAGTACTATGACCCAGTAATCTCATTAAAAAAAACATTTAAGATTCACATGAAACAATTTGAAAAGCATACAGATACAAATAATGAGCTGTTCATCAAAGCATTTTTTTCTAATGGTAAAAAAATTAAATCAAACTTAAGGTTCAGCAAGAGGAAGTTGATTAAATAAACTGTGATTCATCATAAGAAACCATAAATAAGTTTATGATGAAAATCTTTATTTACTGGCATGGTAAGAGGTTCATGATGAATTAAATGAAGAAAAAAAATCAGATAACAGAATAGTAGGCACAAACCAAAACATGGAGTCCCCTGAGCATATTTGGTACTTCTTTAATAACATGTTTTAAATAGTTGTTCAATGTATAGTGAGGGTACATATCTCTTTATATTCAAAATAAAGAATTATGTAACATGAGATTTTCTGAACCAGAACTTTCTGGAAGGCATAATAACCATTTAAAATCTGGATAAAAGTGTAAGTTATTCATTACTTAAAAACAGTACTATACCATGCATTACTTACTTGTAGAATTTTAGTTGACTTTTCTAATGTTCAACTGACTTTTCTTATGTTAGGTGAATGTCAGTTACCTACTTCACAGTCCACAGCACAGCCTATAGCTACAGCATGCACCTTACATATGGACATCACAAAAACATTCAACAGATTTTACTTCCATTAAATAGGTATCTATTTCAATGGTAGTGGAACTGCTTTGCATTTTTAGACATAGTATTTATACACACATGGAAACCTGCGTTAACAAGAAACATATTTTCAATTTTTTCAGTGGTGTTTTCATATTAAACAAAGATAGATGTAGCTCAAGATAGGAGAGACACTTCAACATCTGTCCTTGTCTTAAAATCTTAGAAAGCTATCTTATTGAATCAGAGTTTACAAAACATTCCTGAATAAGGAAGATGGCCATTCTTACTAAGGCAGGTTCTCTCCATCATGTGCACCCCTTGTACACTAGCACTACATTATGTTTTTGTAAAATCTTACTTATGCTATTCATTATTTTTTCAATTCTTTCTCTTCCTTAAGGGCAGTGACCTTGTATGACTTTTTATTGCTGTATTCCCAGTACTTGGAAGTGTGCTTGGAAGTGTGCCCTATGCACAGTATTTGTTAAATAAGTAACTGTTGAATGAACAAATGGCCATGAATGGAATGGAAAAATTAAAACAGCCCCAAACTCACAGAAAATGGAGACTAGTTCAAACTCTTAAGCAGCAGACAGAAGTAAGGGCGGGTTGCTAGAGCGGGAGATTGAGTAGCTCTTTGACACATGTTCAGGAAGAGAAAAGGGAATTAATCCCCTGCATCCTCCCTTCCTCCACTTATGCTAAGGAAAAAAATGGGCTTCTCATCCCAGGTGGTAGCGCTGACTACAGAAACTTTGTCTTGAGAGTCAGGGAGTGCTTGATTAGACACACTCAGGAAAACAGGTAACTACAGACATACTGAAGAAAGGCCTGTAGAAAATCCTACTTAGGCTAACAGGTAAGCTCATATATAAAGATAAGTACAGAACCAAGATATCATTATACATATGAGGAAAAATACCAACAGCTGAACAGCGTTTAAACTATACATAACTTATGAATGAGATGAACAGTAAACTGAATGGTTTTCTTTTTTTTTTTAACATCTTTATTGGAGTATAATTGCTTTACATTGTTGTGTTAGTTGCTGCTGTATAACAAAGTGACTATGCAGTTGAGCAAAACTAAAAAATTAGACTATATCATACTGTTCAGAGATAATTACTTTTAAAATATGGTATACAGCATATTATTTCCTACTTTTTTCATGCATATATGTGTGTATTTTACGTTTTGTTAAGAAAACGACATTGTGCTTAGTCGAAGTGAATTAAGGAAAACTATTCAAACTATAATATGCTATATACCAAATTTTAAAAGTAATTATCTCTGAACAGTATGATTTGGTCTTATTTTTTATTTTTGCTCAACTGCATATTTAAATGTTCTTATAATATTCATATGTTCTTGATATTCATAATACATATTAAAATAAAATGACACCATTGTAAATAATTAAAAGTGTTTCAAATATTTTGTTCCATTTTATAATTTATAATTCATTTAGAAAAACAGCACTCAAGTTTAAAGAGCTTTTTTAAAAAATCTCATTTCATTTGCATTAAAATATTTTAAAATCTTAAAAATTGGTCACTCAGAGAAATTTAAAAAATTTTTAAAAATCAGTTGTGCATAAAAATACATGCCCATCTAAAATTTACCACCCTGAGTAATCAAAGAATATAAGTAAATATTATAACCAATTGTATTATCAGAAAAAATATGTTCGAGTAGATAGAATATTTACAATACAGTAATTACAGGCTTCTAATAAGTGCCAAGTTATTTATCATTTCTTAGAAAACAAATCTCATTTTAGAAATCTCATTCTCAGGCCAAAGCTATGTTACCAGTACCTGCATAAATTACTCCTTCTTTAGGCCTAACATTTTTCCAGGTTATATAGACTTTTTGAGTTCGGCTAGATAATCTTTCAGAGTATAACAATTACTTCAGTAGATTTTTAGAAGAATAGTTTTATCTGGGGTTCATAAAAGGAAGCAAATTCAACATCATAAGATAGACTTGGGGAAAAAATTTGCTTTAAGAAATCCAAGAACTTTTCATGCTTAGCCAAAGTAAGGCCACATTGCTGGATTTAAATCACAGTTGTCTTTATCTTGCATGAGTCCTCTACTCCTCAATGATAAAGAAAATCTTGACCAGTGTTGACCTTGAACCTGAATGGTCTCTTCAGACAGAGACATAAACAACTATCCTTTAAGGGTTGTCAACATATCATATTTGGTATCAGGTATTTGATACCAAATAAAATTAAAGTCTGGAAAATATTATTAATCATTCAACAGTTATCTGAAATTTCCTGAATTTCACTTTTGTACTGATCCAAACAAGCTCAATTATTCATATAAAAAGATTACTTGACATGTTGCAAAGAGCTCATTTGTATATATTAGTGATTTGAGATGCTTTAGAGTTCCAAGTTAATGTTGTGATGAATTTCCAAACCAGCAGTTTACAATTTCTTAACTGAAGAGTATTCTGGTTGCTATGTGCTAGTGAATAGTGTGAGAGATGTGAAATTCCTTAAGTATTGATTTATCATAAGTTACATCTGTTTTATGTTATAATAAATAAATACTTAGCACAATTTCCAAACTTTAAGGTATCTTCTTAATTAAAACTCAGATAAAAGGCACATTGACTTAATTAGGATGATAGCAAAAAAAAAAAAAAACCTCAGTAGAACACACACATATTAACATAGAAAAAATAGATTAATGTCAAAACTAGGCTCTAATGGCATGCCTGATGATATCTGCAAATCCTGTCACAGTAGTTAACAGATTTGAATTGATAACTGAAGCATGTTTCCTACTACACGCCTTTTATTCATGTTAGGCTGCTACTTTTTACAGTGTTATGGCTAAAGAAAGCCAACCCCCCTTGATTCAAAATCGTAAAGAGTGCTTTTTACAAAGTTGTCCACTATGAATGTTGAAAGAAAAAAGTAAAAGAACAGATATTTTAAAAATGTTTGATTAATATGTTTCAATATTTTTATTTAATGTCGTGAATCCTATCCTTTGGAAACATTTTAAAACAGCCTTAGTTCATTTCATACTAAAATCACTATGTTCTTTGTTTTGTCAGATCAAACTAGTATTCTAAATAACCATGCAGCAGATTCAGCAAGAGTATGTTTTCTGCTGTTGTTCCCACTATACTATAGTGACATGTTCTTCATGCTAACCTCTACACTAGAAGATCCTGATACAAAACCAAAACATAAATGTGTACTACTTTAAAATGATTACCAATTTATACCTTAAAAATTCCACACAAAACAGTGTGATGAAAATCCATTCCTTTGAAGAAGAAATTAGGCTACTGAAAGGAATAAAATTCCATCCTAAACAAGACCAAGTCTTCAGCATAACCAGGGTTCACCAAATAGAGGAGGAAAGAAAAATCTTCTAGTAATGCAAGTGATCACTAACACTTTCTGTTACTCATGTGGAACTCTGTATTATATTTGGAAATTCATATGCTTTTGGGTAAATACAGTAAGAGCTATTGTTCACATTAATTTAATTAATAATTATAATTAATAACTAATATGGCACTGACTGCAAGAGACAGGTCATTGTTTGGTTTCTCTCACAAAGATGAATATCACATTCTTTTATTAACTTTTTTCTATAAGTAATATTTTAACTTTTTTTAATTGAGCATCAAGTGAAATGTTCTTAAGGACTTAGTAGATAATTCTCCTAAGTATTTTAAAAAATAATCTTTTCTTTCTTGAAAGTCAGAGAGTGAATATGTTCTTGATTCCAGTGAACTTATTAAGAAACAAAAGAAGAAACTTGGGTTAAATTAATCAATTTCCATAGATACTTACAACAATGTGAAAAGATCTGTAGTTAGGAAGGCTCTAACTGATGATCTGATCTAAGAAAAGAACAATTCCTACTGGGTTTGATGAGCACCAAGAGTCAATCAACAAAAATTTTTATAACACACACATACAATTTATAAACACACACATAAAAAGCCCTTATTCCTACCTTACCTGTTACTATATACACTTAAGCATATTTCACACTATAAATACTATATATTATGCACACTTAAGGACAGTTAAGTACATTCAAAGTGATGGAAAGAAATGTCATAGAGATGATAAAATTATAAAGCAGCAAAAGATTAGTAGGGTATTCAGTCACTAAAAATCATTTGTATATTATATACAAAATAGAATAAAATCGTAAGGAAAGAATTTAACACAAAAATAAATGGAATGACTTAGATGATTTTTTTAATCTTCTTTAAATTTTAAAAATTGAATCTTAAATTTTAAAATGAAAGAGCAAAAGTTATAGGAGTATACATGTTTAAAGATACAAAAGTTGTCTAGATTAGCAAAGTAAGCCAATCTAGAATAGGACAGACTGGGAATTAGTATTATTTAAAGTGGACAGACTCAGTATTAAATTGAATGTGTGGCAAAGAACAATGACGACCTCATTTAAATGTTGTTCTATAAATTTTATTTAAGGAAAATACATCAAATAGTTATAACAATGCTATGGAGAAATTTTTTCTCTTTCTTTCAGATGTGCAAAAATATTTACTGAATACTTAGTATGTGTAAGGCATTGTGCTTGGCACTATGATGAAGTAAACACAGTACTGTTTCTTTATCTTGAAAGAAGATGATAAAGTATAAGATATCTCAAGAAAGGATTCATGCAGAATATGGCATTTCATTAGGCAGGATCTTAAAAGATGAGTAAGTTTTGAATACTCATTGATGTACCTTAAGAGAATAATAGGCAGAGAGCCTCAAACACTACATTAAAGATTCTGAATTTCATGGTAGACAATGCAAAAACAAATATGAGCAGGAGAATGGGGCAATAACTGTTAAACTGGCATAAGACACATTAAGAGGAGTGAGACCGCTTATAGGGAGATTAAGAAAGTATTCAACAATTCAGGTAAGAGTCAATGAAAATTATAGTTCTAGCGGGATTGAACAGATGCAAAATATATTTTAGAGGTAAAACTGCCAAAAGTTAGCAATTGATTGGATATTATAAGCAATGGAAAAGAAACTAAAAATTAACCTCAAAGTTCTAAATCTTCACGATCAGGTTGATGGTAATGCAACTGATAGAATAAGGCACAAGAAAGGAGGAAGAACTTAGACAAATTAAGTTTAGTTGGGTCTACTGTGAATTTGATACATTCTCTAGATGTGAAGATTAAAGATATATAGTTTCAGTACTGGTGGTTTTAGTACTGCAAATAGGCCTTTAGTAAGAGCATACAATATAGACAGAAGAGGATAGCATCAAAGCTAAATCTTTAGGAAACATGAACAAATAGAAGGCTCAGAAGACAACAGGAAAAGAGGTAAAGTGGTTAGAACAGGGAGCTCCAAGAATATTCACTGAAAGAGGGAAAATACAGAAAGAAGATTTACTGTTTTAGCTTCACATTTGATTCATTGAATATTATTTTATTAACTTCCTATTCTGGACCATATGAAAGAAATATAAGCTAGGTACATAATGGCCTCTGCCCTCAGATAGCTCATAATCCACTTAAGATCTAGTTAAATTCCCTCAGTAGTCTTGGTTGCTGTTTTTAGAATAAGATGAAGAGTTAAACAATAAAAGATAATAAGTTTACCTGCTGTTTCCAGACATTATTTTCTGGATACAAAAAAATCTTCTGAAGGATCTCAGTTAATATTGTGAAATGATATATGTAAACAAAAGGGAAGATTAAAATGAGATAACTGATAGAAGAAAGGTTAAAATTTAGAGACCAAAGACACATTTTCTCTTATAAAGTTCCCATGTACTTGGCAGAAAGCAAATAAAAAACATTGGGGAAGGTGGGTAGTAATTAAAAGTACAGATTAAGAATAAAGTGAAAAAATCTAAATCAAAGAGTCAGCCTGAAGAAGTGTTCCACTGCTTTATCTGAACATGGACAACAAACTAATGGCAAAATAAACTTGTGGACCTAAAGGTTTTACATGCACTTCATTAAAAATCTTCTGTTTCTTGCTGCTCACTCAAATATAAAATAAAAGACTATTGTCAGAGTTATTATAGTTTTACAGTTGATCTTGAACAACGTGGGGGTTAGAGGCACTGACCCTCCACATAGTCGAAAATCCGAGTATAACTTGACAGTCAGTCCTCCATATCTGCAGTTTCACATCCATGGATTCAACCAACTGCAGATTGTGTAGTACTGTAGCACTTATTTATTGAAAAAAATCCTCATATAAGTGGCTTGTATTTTACATTTAATTAATAAGATTGTAGACAGTTTTGACACAGTTACATTTTTTAAATGAACATAACTTTCAAATAGCATTTCACATTAATATATAATTATAAATAGGACAAATCAGACTGGTTACCATTGGTTCAAAGATTCAATAAACAGATTATAGATGAAAATACCATTTTCAGAATAAAAAGTCTAAAATACCATACTATGTTGCAAATGTACATTTAATTAACTTGATAATGTCATCCATAAGATCAAAGTTCCATGAAACTAACATCTAGTACAGTGCCTGGTATATTTGGGATGCTTGATAAATACTGTTGAATAAATCAATGAGTAAAGAAAATTTCTTATTAGAATTTATTTTTATCTAACAAAACAGTTAATACCTAGAATTTTGTGCAATATGTATAGCTAAGCTGCCCAGATGTACAGAAAAGTATGCTAAATTAATATTATTATTACTCAAAAATGAGGTATTTTAAAGATTTGATGAAATAGTAGAAATTATAGTTAGGGGAAAAGCCATATTAATTTGTATACTTTCTTGGTCACATGAAATTCAGTCAATAACTAAAGTACACAATGCATCTATTCTGATTACATCCTCAGGTACTCAGATATTAATATAGTCAACCCAAGTTTATAGATGGGATATTCATTTAAAGAAGAGTTTCCCACAGTATACTGATAGGTTTTTAAAGAGGGAGAAGAGGGAAAAGAGGAGAGAAAGGGAGGAGGGAAGGAGGGGGAGAAAGCCTCTTTTGAGGGAAGATTTCATAGTCTAGTAGGCTATTAAGTATGGGAAACATAGGTGAAAACATCATTAAAAAGAATTGTTCACTGGCTCTCTGAACATTTAGTTCAATAATGCACACTGTGAATTCTTGGGGGAAATTAAATAAATAAATACAGCATTTTTCAAACTTGCTTAACTATAGAATACCTTTTCCTGAAGGATCTCATTCTGTTCCAACAACTGTTGCAAAGACTATATCCTGGGAAATACTGTGATATACTGTAAAGACACTTTTAAAAAGAATACACCAAGGCTTAAATCTGCATATATATTTTGCTTCAAATCTGTCTCACTAGGAAGCTACTTATCCCAGAATTAAACAAAACATTTAGTTAAGACTTTTTTTGAAAACTGCTTTCAAGGTCAAGTTTATGAGCTAATAACAAAGTCAGTCCTATTTGAATTATTTAGGAATGCTTTTCATACTTTTTCACAGGAGTACTTCTAACTATAAAGGATGAAGAAGTAAAAGTTGGGATACAAGAGAAGGTGAGTCTGAGGAAACAGTCTAAAGCAGGGTTCAGCAGGCTACTACCTGTAGGCCAAATCTACCTTACTGCCTATTTTTGTGAATAAAGTTTTATTGAGACAGATCACACTCATTTCTAGTTATCTTCAATACTATAATGTGATATTGAAATATCTGTGATTTCTAATGGTAGTGATGTCATAGATCCACTAATGATATTGTGGTTGTGGCCCATATTCATAATTGAGAGAAATCCTAAATTTCAGATAGAGATTAAGGAAACAAAGATGTAATTTTTCACAGACCAGGGATTAAGAATCTTTGTCTTAGAGGATTGTGAAAAAATAAATGGCACTTTTAATTAGGATATCAGAAACAGCATGGAAAATGTAAAACTACGAACTAAAATATATCTAATTTTTTTAATAAATGAAAAATTAAAATAAAAACTTAAAATTAAGTATTTTCCATACAATTCATGAGATAATCCATAGCCATTAGCACAAGTTCTAAGACTCCGCAGCCAAAGTATCACTTGTACTGATTTTCTAAATAAAGCTAATTTTTATATTCAATAATTAATTATTCCAATTGCAAATGACTAATCTTTGCTCAGAAGTCATGAAAAAGGTGCAGAAAGCAATGCAAATTTTGTTTGCCACCATATCTCATTCACCATAACTACTATCGAGATACACAAAATAAATATGTGATTAGTATACTGTAAAATATAACATATTAGGATTATGAATATTTATACAGGGGGCATATTACATAGATAATATAACATTTTTGAAAGTGAAATGAATAGCATGTATTAGGAGCTAAGTAAATTATTAAATTCCCAGTGTTTTAAATTATGCAATATCAATTGCAATAAAAGGCATTGCAGTCAAACTTCACCATATTGCTTAATATCCATACTAAAGGCCTTAAATATTATAAAGAGCTATAGTATGAACACAACAAAGATGGAACAATAACAAATGAATTAACATAATACCAAAGTTCTTAAAATCGTGGTTTTACTCTCTCTAGACATGTTATGATTTACAACACAGAGAAATATGTGTATGTAGTTCTTAAAAGTGGATTTTATTTGAAGAGGCATCAAATACACTACTTTCAATTTACATACTACACAGAAGAACGAGTATATTTTAAAATATAATCATCTCATGTTATATATAAAAAGATTTATATTTTCTCCTTTTAAGTTACTTTTATCTGTACTTAATTTTCAAGTGTATAAAAGATACTTTTTTTTTTTTTTTTTTTTTTTTTTTTTTTTTGCGGTATGCGGGCCTCTCACTGTTGTGGCCTCCCCCGTTGCGGAGCACAGGCTCCGGACGCGCAGGCTCAGCGGCCATGGCTCACGGGCCCAGCCGCTCCGCGGCATATGGGATCCTCCCAGACCGGGGCACGAACCCGTATCCCCTGCATCGGCAGGCGGACTCTCAACCACTTGCGCCACCAGGGAGGCCCTAAAAGATACTTTTTAAATGACTGATATTTAATGCAATGGCTACTGGCCAATAATGGCTACTGGCATCAACATCTAGGAAAGTATATACAAATGCTAAACAATACAGGTAAGTCTAAACTTTCCATCTTAAAATCAATAAAGGATTTTGGGAACTTTATATAATTGTGTACTTTGTCTTCTATATTTTAACAATTAACAGAAAATTATCCTATAATGCTCCTTAGGATAGTGATTTAAAATTTAGTAAGAAGGATATTTTATTTGTGTTTTAAAACATAATAGGTTCAAATTTCTCCTGGTAAAGTCTAATGAACGATATTCAATTTTAAGATTTTATTTAAGGAATTTCTTAGAAAAATTACACAAAGTAGTTTTCTAAAAATAAGGTAGTATTTTTAAAAGTCTTAAATGCTACAATAGGCATTAAATTTAATTCTTTGAAATGAAGCAGGGACACACGATTAACCAACTGGCAGTACTTTTTAAAAATTATTAACATATTAAAGTAGGAATCTGATTTTTAAAAATCATCTGGAAGCATGCATGAGAAAACCTGTCGTCATGGAAACAGCAAGTGTAAATGGCAATAAATCCAGAAGAAAATGTCAGTGCTTCTGAACAATGAATGAACACAAAAAGCTATTTGTGAAATAAAACAACATAATGTTGTTTAAAATGTTTAAAATTTTCAATTCCTTTCTATAAATTTTATTTAGTAAAAACACTGATAATACAATATTAATGCATTGCTTTTAACCAAAATATTCTAACAATTTATTAATGTAATATTCAATACAGAATTAAAAAGTTTAAAAGACTACTCTAATATTACTGTCAATCATTTATTTTTAAAAATCTAAGCAAAATAGCTTTATATTTTAAAACTCATGGAATCGGGATCAGTTAAACAATAAATACCTAGCCAAAATATATTATACCAAAATCTTAAAGCTGAAAATTTATGTCATAAGTACAGGCAACAATGTGCATATCTGACCCTCACATTACCTGCACCTTAACAATATCAAAAATAGATAAATAAAACCTTCATACATACTCTATTAAACACACTTTTTCATGCATAATATCCATGAGGAAAAACTGATTGACATGTTCACAGTTCTGGCAAATGTGTATTCTCATAGATTAATATTTTATATAATTGCAACAAAATGTTTAGATTAAATAAAGGAACGTGATTCTCCAACAGATAATCATTAGCTTGTTAATATACTACTAAGGAGTTAAAATGTTTAAAAAGGTGACATTATTTATAAATAGGTAATATTTAAAATTCATTCTTTCATTACGAGTAAAGGAATATGTGTAGTTCTTATGACAGTTGACCTTGACTTTTTCTTTCAAAGAACATCAAACCAAAATCAAAGGTTACCAGAAATATATAAACAGGTTTTATACTAGCATGTCCTTGCTAAGTAAAAACTGCCTTGATATATTTTATTTTTACCAGTTTAAATCAAGTATTTCAAAGAGCTTTGGCTGAAAAAAAATCAATTCTATTACTCAAAAATAAATATGAATTGGGATAAGAACATGATAAACTATCCCCATTTGCCTTAATTATCAATCCCCTATTACATTTGCCTGTATCTTCAAAAGCACACCCACACCCCAACAGTATATTTCTTTCATTTTCTTCTTATATCATTCTACCCTAATTATCTTAATATGCTATTTCATTACTATTTTCATGTTTCTAATCTTTCTACTTACATCTAACAACTTTTCCTCTTTTTCTTACCAACTATCTACTTATTCATCTTTCTAATGTCTCTAAAAACTTCCAAACAGTACTTCAAAAATGGCCAATAAAAAACAAAAATGGGGCCTCCCTGGTGGCGCAGTGGTTGAGAGTCCGCCTGCCGATGCAGGGGATACGGGTTCGTGCCCCGGTCTGGGAGGATCCCATATGCCGCGGAGCGGCTGGGCCCGTGAGCCATGGCCGCTGGGCCTGCGCATCCGGAGCCTGTGCTCCGCAACGGGAGAGGCCACAACAGTGAGAGGCCCGCATACCGCAAAAAGAAAAAACAACAACAACAACAACAAAAAAAAAACAAAAAAAAAAACCAAAAATGGCCAATATTGGTCATTGGTCATGAAAACAATCTCTATAGAGAAGTTCTTATTTTATTCCTTACGTTGTTGATAGCTTTATCACTTTTGAAAAATGGCTGGTTCACAGTGCCTCTGCTTAGGGTTCTAGTTTACATAGATTATGATGTGTTACCTGGAATTGTGCAATATGATTGCTCCAAGACTATATTTATATAAAGGAAAAACGTCTAATTCTGTAAGTTGCTGAAGTCCGGTGATGTTACTCAAGAAATTTCCTGAAACACTGATTATAGTATTTCCTAATTATATGTGCTTATTTTAAGCTATATATAAATGGAATCATACAGCATTGACTCTTTTATGCCTGGTTTCTTTGTCTCAATATTACATTTGTAAGATTCAGTCGTTGTATTCGTGGTTAACTCATTCTTATTCCCATTGTGTAAATACAGCACAGAGTTATTTTTACAATCTTCTGTTGATAAGTATTTGAGTGCTTTTCAGTTGGATCTATTGCTAATAGTGCTGCTGTGAACATTCTTGTATATGTGTTTTGGTGAATACAGGTACACAATTCTGCTGTTATGTTGTAGGAATAGCATTGCTAGGCCATATGGGAAGGGTATATTCAGCTTTATGAGATGCTCCCAGATGATCTTCCAACATTTTGTATCAATTTACACTTCACAGGAATGATAAATTCCTGTGAGAATCACAATTGTTTATAGAAAAAGGAATAAGAAGATAAAGCTTCTTATGAAGAAGAAGACAGTTAAAACTTTACCAGTATTTGTGTTAGGATTACAGATTTTTATTTTCCTTTCTATAGCTTTCTATGTTGTCCAAACTTTTTATAAATAAGTACACTTATAAATAACTATAATAATTATGATAAAAGCCCTTTAAAAGAGAAGAATTGCCATTATTTTTATATATTAGATAGCAGATGTTAACTTATTTTACAAAGCACTCTTTTATTAATAGCCACCTCTTTTACAGTTTTTATGATATAACAAATTATTTGAAATTTCACTGTATTTCTTGGTTTAGAATAAACATATTGGTATAAAAAGATTCAATCTCATTTTTCATTTGGAAATAAAGAACTATTGCTAAGAGTTCTCATCTTTAAGTATTAGATTACACTCCTTTTTCAAGTCTGAAATCAAACATTCTATAAGTTCTACGGGGTTGTCTATGAAAATAAAAATGTACGTTCCATACTGGAATAATTTTTATCAAAATTTTGTAATGGGTAAACATACTAGAAAACATTTTCCCCCTGTAGGATATTGCTTTATTTTAGCCCTAAATGATTTACTCAAGTCTTTTCATGTAAAAATAGTATTTTAAAAATATATTTAGAATACACTATATTTCATCCAACATAACTGTAAGTTGAAGAATTTTAAAGTTAAAGATATTGTCAATACACAAGCAATCAGATAAAAACTTGTCAGCTATGTTCACAAACGAAGCAATCATATTACAATTTGTGAACTAAACTCCAAGTTAGATGCTGAGGATATTAGGAGACAGCATAAGCAAAAGCAGATGTGAGTGCCTACAGAGCAAGTGAGGAGAAACAGTGAGAAGATCATGGTAGTAGCAAATAATGTGCATCAGAGAATAAACAGGACAGATTAAGGATAGGTATCAATAGAACAGGGCCAGTTTATAAAGGGCTTTGAAATTAAGACAAAAAATTTTGGATTTGATGTATCAGTTCTTAGATAAGTGATGCCATTCAAGTTTGTTTTAGAAAAAATTAGACTTGTTAACACATATGCAAAAGGATTAGGAAAAACAAGGTCAAATTGAAGGAGAATGAGGAATCATAAGTAACTCCTGAAATGATGAATTACAATAAAATGTGTCTTCCTGTTATGTATTCTGAGTTGTTTTCCTAACAATGCTAATGGATTTGCATGATTCAATTCCTCTTTCCCTGGATTCCTTGTGAATAATGCAGTTATGATCTACACAGTAACTATAAACACGGAATTAGTGAACACTGAACTAGAACTCCTAGGGCAAATACAGGTTTAGGTTCCTCTGAGACTCTGGTCACAACATTTTCATCAATCTCTAATATATAACTTGGCTTCATTGTGTTTCTATTTAGGGACACCTTATTTAGTATATATTGTTGATTCAGTAACATTGAACTCATGGCCAATGGTCCTGTAAGTCATTCCCGAATAAAGATTACCTATCACATGTGTTTTCTCCGTAAAGCACATCACAGCCTTCCGGTACTTAGGACCACTAGAAAATGTAAACAGCATTTCAGCACTATGCTTGGGGACTATTTCAAACAACAAAATCGTCAACAAAATGCACAAAAATGTGAGAAGTATGGCACTAAACTGTGAAAAGTACACTGGCTTAGAGTATGAGTGCTGAAACAAGAGGCAAAGCATAGCCTTGTTTGACCTAGGCAGAGGATGTGAGTGCCAAGTGACCCAAATTTTTCACCACTCCACCCAAGTCTTCAAATGATACTGAAAGCCCTGTGAGTACTGATACTGGGCTTACAAATAGATTTTAGTGGCTGAGCAAAATTGTAAATATAAAATCCATGAATAACAGAATTGACTGTATTTAATGGAAAGACTTGTATGACCTTAATTTAATTCTTACTCTTTAAATAATTAGATACATAACCAGGAGGAAGACACAAATTTTCTTATCTGAAAAACTGAAAGGCGCTCCAAGTTTATTGACTCTTCCAGCTCAAACACTGTATAATTCCATTATGTACAGCTTACAATTTCCGGTAATGACATTTTCAAACAGGCTCTGACAAAAGTTAATGTTAGAGCTCCCTGGTTAGTTAATGTTAGAACTCTGAAGTCTAACATTAGATTTGGTAAATTTTATGCATAGCAAAAAATAAACAAACTAAACAAAGTTTAGTCCCAAAGTAGTTCTGAGGAAAGTAGTCAGAACTACTAATTTCCCAAATAGGATTTGAAAATCAATGCCCATTTGAGATAGTTCAGTATGAATATTTTAGGTCACAAGCTGAAAAATGTGTAAAGAAAAAGAGACATGCCTTCTAAATTTCCTAGCAGTAGAATTAGGTTCAAAACTGCCAAGTTTGTAAACAAGCATACCTCAGAGGTACTGCAGATTTGGTTCCAGACCACTGCAATAAAGCAAATATCTCAATAAAGCGAGTCACTAATTTTTTGGTTTCCCAGTGCATGTGAAAGTTATGTTTACACTATACTGTAGTCTATTAAGTGTGCAACAGCATTATGTCTAATAGAACAATGTACATACCTTAATTAAAAAATATTTTATTGCTAAAAATGGTAACCATCATCTGAGCCTTCAGCTAGTTGTAATGTTTTTGCAATAGTAACATCAAGGACCACTGATCACAGATTACCATAACAAATAAAATAATAATGAAAAAGTTTGAAATGTGAGAGTTACCAAAATGTGACACAGAGACACAAAGTGAGCAAATGGTGTTGGCAAAATAGCACCAACAGACTTTCTCAATACAGGAATACAGGTTGCTACAAACCTTCAATTTGTTTAAAAAAAAAAAAAAAAGAAAGAGGCAGGGCTTCCCTGGTGGCGCAGTGGTTGAGAGTCCGCCTGCCGATGCAGAGAACGCGGGTTCGTGCCCCGGTCCGGGAAGATCCCACATGCCGCGGAGCAGCTGGGCCCATGAGCCATGGCCGCTAAGCCTGCGCGTCCGGCTCCGCAACGGGAGAGGCCACAACAGTGAGAGGCCCACGTACCACAAAAAAAAAAAAAAAAAAGGCAGTATCTGTGAAGCGCAATAAAATGGGGTATGCCTGTACATTCACAGTTGCCGAGGCATTATGCTGGAGCTGTTCCCCTACAACTTGAACCCTTAATCTTTCATGTATTCAGATAAAAAATCTCAAGAACACAACCATTTCATCAGATATTTTACTTAATTGTCCTTATAGTGGCTTAGATAAAAATATGACTCCCAGAAAGGTAATCAGGTGCACTTGGAGGACAGACCTCACCCAAACTCTTCAACCAAAGCCAAACCAGTTAAATCTGTCATTAACCCAAGTGCAGCAAGAGGTGTTGGCAATCACACATACCCCACTTTGGCCAGCAGGGAGTCCAGGGCAATGTGATTTTTCATTACCACTCGGCTTAGAGAGTCTAGAATAATCAGCTATAATCTGAAAAACATGCAAAAGAATCTGTCTTCCCTTAAGTAGCACAGGGAGACCACAGGGTACCAACAATAATACGATTAGGCTAAAGAGAATCATAACAGTATCCAGAAAGTAAATCTTACTCTGCTGCCTGCTCACTCCTAAAGTCAGAAGCTTCTGGGACGTTTCTGAAAATTCACAGACTAAGATTCTTCAGTGGTTAATAGTCAAGTTGAAAGTGATGGCTGTAGTCTGGGTTACATTGGCCAGATGCTCTGTGCATAAGAGCTGAAAGAGATTAATATTTTCTCTCTACACTTCTGGCCTGCCGGTGTCTAAGGTATTCTCTTTTCCACAGCCTGGGTTTTTGGTTTCTTTCCACAGCTACATGGTTCAGTCTCTACAGCATGATCAGTCTTTTCAGCAGTCACTAAACCCTTTTCCTGATTGTCTGTCTTACCCGTACCATATGGTTTAGACGCAGCCCTAGGTGGCTCACCAGAAAGGTATCTAATGCATCAATGCTCAGCAGTATCCTCAAGAGGAGGGAAGGACACACACACACACACACACACACACACACACACATATATATATATATACATAGTCTATTTGGCAGGACTAGACAGGTCTGGTATCCCTAGCTATGTGCCTTAGAGTCCCCCTTTCTACCTGGCTGTGAACCTGGCTGTCTGGACATATATGCCAGGTTTCCTTGGCTTCATGTGCTGGAATCACTAGGCTTTGTTTTTTGGTTCTAAATTGTAAATGAATACCATGCCCTGGACAATGGTGTATCTAGGCAGCTGTGGTGACTTACCTGGGCAGCGCAAGTCTGATCAGCTTGTTGACTCTACTGATGTTCCTCCTCAAAGGGTCCTTCCCCGTGGGCATCCACATACATCATGAACAGAGTGTGGGTCTTGTACAACCTGCAGTCGCAGTGTTAATTTCCACAGAGACTGGGACTTAATCATTTAATTGTTGCACTGCCAGGCCCCAGAGTCACTGAAAATGTAACAAACTTGGCGGGTACTTTTCCAGAATAAGCACCACAGCTCATGACTTTACCCAATGAACAGAGGTCCCTTTTCCATGCATGTTTTAAGTAATTTTCTTTAGGACTACACAGGTGCAGTGGCCTAGTACAGCCCATGGGATCTTAACATACTCGATTCATCTGTGAACTAGACCTAAGCATCCTCAGGAACCTCAAGGGACTGAAGCACCCCCAGGGTGTCCAAGCTTCTAGTACAGACTCTGCATCTGGTATAGCCACATTTTGAGGGTGACTGGCAACTTTTTCACGCAGCTGCTATATCTCTGATTTTCTTTAATAATATAAAATATATGGTCTATCAGGCATTTGCAAAAGCATACTGTCTTAAAAGTAGATTTGCCCATAAATCATTTTAGGCCTCTTAAGGCAGCAGGTATTGATGAAAAATAATGACAAGTTGCTTTTAGTTCTGTTCCCCTGTATTCTAAATTCAGGGTAAACCTTAAACATACAATTTCATCATCCAATATTAGTGTTAGTTTCAGATACAATGTAGCTAATTACAAAGGAAAATAAGAGTAACCCCTAATATGGTTCATCTGTTAATAAAGTCAGTAAGCATATACATATATATTTTCTAATATTACATATATAACAAATTAAAATAATTTTCCATTTCTTTCAGAATTTTCAAAATAGTTCTAGAGCTTTTAAGTAAATATAGGTATTTTTGGTCTAGTTTTACAGTTATCTCACTTAAAATTATGTGAAGAATTTTTTTATTTCTTCCTTTCAGAAGACATTAAGTGTTTATACGGGTTTCTAAGCAACACCGACTTTGAAACTGTAAGAATGTTTGAATACAAAAGCAACTGATCCAAAGTTGTTATACTTTGGGAATTTAGTAACTAATGAAAAACAGAACCATGTTAGTCATCAATAAACCCCACCCAGTTTGCAGAGTTAAAAATACATTCTCATATTTAATGTCTCTCAAATTTGAGTTGTTACTGAGCACATCTGGGTTGATTTCTCAATTAATACTGTCAAAAGAGGTTAATTTCTCATATGTTAGCATGTTATGAGGATTTCCATTGAGTACATAATAAATTAGCCAGCAAGCTGTTCTTCAGAATTGAACTTTAACTTAAAAAACAAACAACAGTCTGTATATCTTCTTTGGAGAAATGTCTGTTTAGGTCTTCTGCCCATTTTTGGATTGGGTTGTTTGTTTTTTTGTTATTGAGCTGCATGAGCTGCTTGTAAATTTTGGAGATTAAATCCTTTGTCAGTTGCTTCACTTGCAAATATTTTCTCCCATTCTGAGGGTTGTCTTTTGGTCTTGTTTATGGTTTCCTTTGCTGTGCAAAAGCTTTGAAATTTCATTAGGTCCCATTTGTTTATTTTTGTTTTTATTTCCATTTCTCTAGGAGGTGGGTCCAAAAGGATCTTGCTGTGATTTATGTCATAGAGTGTTCTGCCTATGTTTTCCTCTAAGAGTTTGATAGTTTCTGGCCTTACAGACTGCCAACAAACACATGAAAGAATGCTCAACATCATTAATCATTAGAGAAATGCAAACCAAAATTACAATGAGATATCATCTCACACCAGTCAGAATGGCCATCATCAAAAAATCTAGAAACAATAAATGCTGGAGAGGGTGTGGAGAAAAGGGAACACTCTTGCACTGCTGGTGGGAATGTGAATTGGTACAGCCACTATGGAGAACAGTATGGAGGTTCCTTAAAAAACAACAAATAGGGCTTCCCTGGTGGCGCAGTGGTTGAGAGTCCGCCTGCCGATGCAGGGGACACGGGTTCGTGCCCCGGTCCCGGAAGATCCCACATGCCGCGGAGCGGCTGGGCCCGCGAGCCATGGCCGCGGAGCCTGTGTGTCCGGAGCCTGTGCTCCGCAACGGGAGAGGCTACAGCAGTGAGAGGCCCGCGTACAGCAAAAAAAAAAAAAAAAAAAAAAAAAAACAAATAGAACTACCATATGACCCAGCAATCCCACTACTGGGCATATACCCTTAGAAAACAATAATTCAAAAAGAGTCATGTACCAAAATGTTAACTGCAGCTCTATTTACAATAGCCAGGAGATGGAAACAACCTAAGTGCCCATCATCAGATGAATGGATAAAGAAGATGTGGCACGTATATACAATGGGATATTACTCGGCCATAAAAAGAAATTAAATTGAGCTATTTGTAATGAGGTGGATGGACCTAGAATCTGTCATACAGAGTGAAGTAAGTCAGAAAGAGAAAGACAAATACCATATGCTAACACATATATATGGAATTTAAGAAAAGAAAATGTCATGAAGAACCTAGGAGTAAGACAGGAATAAAGACACAGACCTACTAGAGAATGGACTTGAGGATATGGGGAGACGGAAGGGTAAGCTGTGACAAAGTGAGAGAGTGGCATGGACATATATACACTACGAAACGTAAAATAGATAGCTAGTGGGAAGCAGCCGCGCAGCACAGGGAGATCAGCTCAGTGCTTTGTGACCACCTAGAGGGGTGGGATAGGGAGGGTGGGAGGGAGGGAGACGCAAGAAGGAAGAGACATGGGAACATATGTATATGTATAACATATACATATGTTATACATTGTTATAACTTTGTTTTAAAGCAGAAACTAACACACCATTGTAAAGCAATTATACTCCAATAAAGATGTAAAAAAAAAACAACAGAAAAAGAAAGAATTGTCTAATATTTCCAATATATAACATAACGTAAACTAAAACTTCCAGATGAAGAAAACGTTGTCTTCTAATTAAACTTCTTTAATGACACTTTGCATTTTAGAATCTCAGGTTTAAAGAATGTGTATTACTGTGTATACTACTATCATATTCAAATTAATCCTAAGTACCCCCTTCCCCAAACAAATATATTAACATTTTTCTTCACAAGCTAGAGAGCAGAATAAGAGTAGAGACCAAAATGCTGGAGAGGGGCTTCCCTGGTGGCACAGTGGTTAAGAATCCGCCTGCCAGGACATGGGTTCGAGCCCTGGTCTGGAAAGATCCCACATGCCACAGAGCAACTAAGCCCGTGCACCACAACTACTGAGCCTGTGCTCTAGAGCCCGTGAGCCACAACTGCTGAGCCCGTGTGCCACAACTACTGAAGCCTGTGCCTAGAGCCCGTGCTCCACAACAAGAGAAGCCACCACAATGAGAAGCCTGCACACCGCAACGAAGAGTAGCTCGCTGCCACTAGAGAAATCCCATGCACGCAAGAATACCCAACACAGCCAAAAATGAAATATTAAAAAAAAATGCTGGAGAAACAATGAGGGAGGCAGATTTAGAAGATGAGAAGGCTGAGAGACTTGTAAGAGGATCATACTACAACAACCTCAAGAGAGCAAGCTTTAGACCACTTGAATATCAGAAGTTGCTTAGTACATGTTAATCCAGTAACAAAAATATGAAATTACTCAAATGGAAGCCATGGAACTGTGTTTTTTTAACAACAAGTCTCCTTGTTTTAGTTATACATTCCCATTATTGATTTGTGTTGGTGTCTATGAGACATACACTTTCATGAATTAGCTATCATACTTTGAACCCAGGTGACTGTTAATCAGCTCTACATTTACTGATAGATGCAAATCGTTAAGGTAGTGTGAGAAGGAAGGAGGAAATGTGGACTTATTATAAGAAGGGATGATACTATAATGGGAGAATGTGATTTCATTTTCTAATAACTTCACAAATAACTTTCAGACATGTTACTGTTATATGAAGTATGTCACAGTCACTTAGTGAAAGTGTGATAAGACAGAATACAAAGACTGTTCACACATCCTTTCCTGAATCTTGTTGGTTTTCTTTTCCTTCATTGTCAATATAGTAGCGGGTCATGTGAATCTTAAAATAAGACATGCCTAATTTTCTTTTTATATTGGAAATGGAAGAAAAGTTAGCAGAGTTATTTGTTGACTACAAAAAAAGCTCTCCTAGGATTTAGTCACATCTGTTTTATTGTTTGCAGCTGAGACATCTGATAAAAAGTAAGTTGGCTGGTAATAAAAGTACAATAATTGTTAATGTAAAACAGACAGATGTTTTTCTCATTACACAGCACTGGACAGATGCATTTTGGTAAAAGAGTTGAAATTTTTAACAAAATTAACCTGGTCTTGGTCCTCAGAATTTGAATGTGTTACTTTGAAATCAAGTATGTGTTAGCTCATGCAAATATTTTTTCTTTCCCAAAGTGTACATGTGAAATGATTTTTTGTTGTTGTTATTTTTGCATTATACTTTCAAGTATACATGGGACTAACTGCAGTTAATTACATTTTAGGTAACAAAATAATTACTAACATACTACTCAGTTTATAATACCCCTTCTGTGCCATAAAGTATTGATGATGTTTCTCAGTTTTATGGGTTTTTAAAATACATCCTCTACTTTCAAATTTTCACCTTTTATGGAATGATTAGTTAAGTTATGCCCTTGGGTGTCTTCTTGGCTCTACCATATATGTAAAACCAAAGAAAACATTTTCACTTCATTGATTCCTTCACATTTTACATGCGAAGAAAAGTATTCAAACACACCTTGAAGAACTTACTAGATATTCTGGAACATTTTTTATTATTATTTCAGAAGATGACCTATGACTGCTAGGTCATGTTGGCTACTTTGGTAACTTAATTGAAAAAAGTCCTCTATATCTTCCTGTGATTTGACAGGAAGCATTGTGTTTTAAGCAATAACACTATGGCTGTGCTAAAAGAAAAAATGTCAACGTTACCAGATTATACACTCATCACAACATTCCCATCACACAAGAAGGCAATGGTCAGAAAAACTTGAAATGTCTTATTCAAAAAAAAAAATGAAATAAAGCTGCCACCAAAGTAAGTTTCTGAGTAGCTAGTTTGTTAGTCAAACAAGAAAAGCATTTCACAATAATGAGTAAATTAAAACTTGTCCAGAGAAAATAAACTTTTACCTACGGCGTTAATGCCAGTTGTTTATTCAAGGAATTAATGTGATTGATAAATAAGCCTCATATTAATAGTTGTGTGGAAAACTACAAGCAAGGATATTTCAAAAAAGTTGGGAAAACATGAATTCATAACTTGCAGTAGAATCTGCTAAGATGAGTTACAACTGATGGTGGTAAAAGTATGTGTGGGACCAAAAGAGATTTAGTTGTTTACAAACTTGGCAAAGATGTTAAGGCATTGAAAACCTATGGTTATTCATTGTATTATTAAATCAGCAAATACCTTGTAGAATATATTTGAATCTATCATGTGTTATTGAACCAGTAGCTTCAACAGTAAACTTTATTCGCTCTGATAGACTTAATCATTGTCAATTCTATGAATTTTTGTCAGAAATAAAAGATGAGCAGCCTGATTTGCCCTACCACTTAACAGTTCAATAATTTAGCAGTGATAAAGTTTACTGTGATTTATTGAGCTCAGGCTAAGATGGAAATTTTTCTGAATGAGAACAATGACTGTGACTCTCAACCACTGTTACTGACACTATATAGCTTTGAAAATTAGTTTTTGCTGTAGACTTGACAATGTTGGTAATGAATTCTAGATACAGGGCAAAAAAACACTTATATGCAAAACTTAAATTGCAATAAAGTCATTTATACAACAATGAAGTTTCTGAATCACAAGTGTATATTTTCCATGCTTTCGACAATTAAAATAAGAAGTGAGAACTCAATCCCACACACATTTGCAGCAGGTGTATTTTCTGAGTCTAAACTATAGCTCCTGCAGCATTTTTCATACTTCAATTCAGTGTTAAAAAGATTTCTATACTCCAAAATCTACTTAACTGTGCATTTGAGGAGCTTCTACCTAATCTTCAATTGGCAATGATTAATGTAATATAATAACATGCTAAAAGCAATTTTAAGAGAAAAATGCATTAGAATTCTATAAATGCCTCCTAAAAAATAGATGTGCCCCCAAATTATCACATGTTCATAAATTAATATCAGTATTCGGCAGTACCTATCTGTGTGAAGACATTTCATTTTCAAGAATGAAATACATAAAATCTCATTCTAGATTGACATTAACAGATGGAAATTCACAACTGATTTGATAGGAATGCTGACTTTGAACCCTAGTTAAGAAAAATGTTATTTCTTTCTTTCCCCCCAAAGAATTTCATTATTTTCTTTACATCTCTACGCTGTTCTCCACTGCTGCTGGTGTTGTTACTAGTAGTAGTATTGTTATAGTGTGAATTTTGTCAACACAAAATTGTAGAAATCTGTTTTTTCTCGTTATGTAATACCTACATGATATCCCTGATTTTACCTCTTCGTCTGCAAAGCCTAAAATATTTGCTTTCTAACCCATTACAGAAAAAGGTTGCCAACTCCTGCTCTAATATGCCTACTTTCACTTATTAGGTTTTTCAATAAATATTTCCATACTACATCTTTTTTATATTTTAAGAAAAAAGATAAAGATTAAATTGAAAAGAAAACTCATTATTTATAAAGAATGAAATATTTATGCAAACACTGACTACTTAAAACCAAACCAAAACAAAAACAAGTCTGATATACAGGGAAAAGCACCAATCTATTATTCTCTCATACCATGTAATGCAAACAAACAAAACTAAATGCTCAGCCCCAACTAAAACAAAACAAAACAAAAAACACATTTTTTGAGATGTAGTTCATGAGTCTGTTTTGTTTCTTTCTGTTTCATAAGAGCAACTTGTTAGTCATAAAAATTCCTTAGAACTATAATATATATCACTTTTAATACACTTTTACATTGATACTAATCTTGCTAAAATACTTTGAGTTTATGGATAATTTACAGTTTTCATATATGTTATGATAACATGTCCAGTAAACTGATTGTAAGGCAAGCATTTCAAAAAAGCTTTTCAAAAGAAAGTATTCATGAGTTACCCATGCAGTTAAAGGAGATCATTAAAATAATTTTCAAAAGATTGCTTCCTAACATTTATTTATGGGTACCCACTAACAATTAAGCTCTCTATTGGGGGCAGGAGGGGGAGGCAGAAAAAAAACAACAACATAAAAATATGACCACTGTGTGTAATAAATAATAGAATCCAAACCTTTTTCAACTAAATATCATCCTCTCTAAACTTCCAGAAGGCAAGAATTCTGAATATAGTAATAATAACAATATTAGCAATAACCATAACAACCACAAACATTTACTGAATATTTTATGTCTGACAAATACAATGATAAGGTATTTGTATGTACAAATTCATTTGAGACAGAATGTTACCAATTTTTATTAAATACCACCACTAACAGGAAATTCATTAATTTACAAAGCATCTTTTCATTTTTTGCATGGGTATAGAAGTTAGAATAGCATTTCTTACATAAACCAATACCAAATCTATCTTTAACTCCAGAAGAAAATCTATCTCTTTTAGACTTCTCTTAATTAAATTATGCTTATTGATCAAATTTGTTTTCACACTGTAGTCAACAATTAACTCAAGATATATTATAAACGTAACGACTTCTAGGAGAAAACACAGGAGAAAACTAGACATTTGCAAAAGTTACTTAAGATACAAAAAGCAAGAAACATAAAACATTTATAAACTGGACTTCATAAAAATTAAAATTTTCTGCTCCTTGAAGGACACAAGTAAATAAAAAGGCAAGCCATAACATGCATGGAAGAACACATTCACATATATCTGACAAAGGACTTGTATCCAGAATATGTAAAGAACTCTTGTAACTTAAAAAGAAGAAAACAAACAATCTAATACAAATGGGCAGAACATTTGAAGATGGTTCACAAGAGAAAATATAGCAATGGTCAATAAGCACAAGAAAACCCATTAGGGAAATGTAAGTTAAAACTACAATGAGATAAACTATACACAAATTATAATGGCTAAAATTTTAAAAGACTGATACCATCAAGTACTGGTAAAGATGTGGACCAACTAAAATGCTCATGCATTGACGGAAGGAGTGTAAAATGGCACAACCCTTTTGGAAAACAGTCTGGCAGGTACTTGTAAAGTTTAATATTCCATATGACCTAGATATTCTATTCCTAAGTGTTTAGTCACAGGAAATGAAAACATATGTCTGCAGATAGACTTGAAAATTTTTCATAGCAATTTTCTTCCTAATAGTCAAAAACTGAAAACAATTTAAAAATCCATCAGTAGGTGAATGAATTTTTTTAAAAAACTACATATTCAGACAATGATCATTCCTCAACATAAAGGAACAAATTACTTATACATGCAACAACACGAATGAATTTCAAAAACATTAGGCAGAGCAAAAGAAGCCAGACACAAGGCTACATATTTTATGATTTCATTTAAATAAAACCCTAGAAAAGTGTAATTGACTGTATAGTAACAGGAAACAGATCAGTGATTGTTAGTGGCAGGAGAGGGTGAAGAAGAAGGGAACCCTGGGGTGAGAGGGGGAAGTGAGGGATGGTCTGGCAAGCAGTACTATGGAATTTCTGGCATGATGGAAATATACCATATCTTGACATTTGTGACCCATGTGGTGGTAGTTACATGGGCTTACATTACTCATGTATGTAAGGCAGATGGACAGATACTTTGAAATCACCCTTATAAAACATGTCTTACAAGACTTTCAGATCTTTTGAGGTTAGAAAATATTGCATTTTGATATCCATATCTCATGTGTTTTGCACACATTTGCTGAGAAATTTCTTCAAATTTCAAACATTATGTTTAAACTCCCTCACTAAAAAATTCTTTATTTCACTTCTCCAGATATTTACTAAAAAATATCAGTAAATAAAATATGATTTTTTTAGGTCACCCTTCATGCTATATGGCTCAGAAATCTTATTAGAATGTCCATTTCTCCTCTTCTGGATAACTACTGCATATACACTGTAGTAGATAACCTTGGTTTCTAACAAACTATCACTTGGATATTGATCTGCCTGTTCCAACTTTTCACATTAATGACAGCCTATCTAGAATATAATAAAGCCTTTCAAATGAAGTCGAGCTTATTATTATGAAATAAAGATAAGGCAAACATTTCCTTCAACCCCAAATACACTTGACAAAAGCTGGGAATTATCTTAACTTTTCTCTCATCTACTACATCCAACCAGTGAACAGTCTCTGGTGATTTTATTTTATTAGCATTTTTTCATCTATATTCCTTTCTTCCTTTCCTTTTCTACTTATATCTCTAGTTTAGGAGGCACTTATGTTTCTAACCATCCTCTGCCTTCAGTAATGTCCTCCATGCTACCATCGGACTAATCTTTTAAAAATATGAATCTGTTGATGATAAATCCATAATTAACATCATTAACAGTCTAACAATGTCTATAGGAAAAGTAAAAATTCAAGAACAATCTACAACGGCTTCTAATATCGACCCACTATTTCTTCCTGGCCAGACCTAAATTCTAGTTGTAATTTTCTACTTGCAGTTCTCTCAAATCTTCCTGTATCCAACAATTTTTATGCCTTGGTTCCTGTATTCATGATGAAATCCTTACCAGAAGTTCTGTTTAAGTGTTAATTTCTTCTTTTCTATTTCTTGTGTTTTCTTCCTGGCAAAATTAACTTTCTTCTTACTACTATATGCTTCTTGAGATTAGGAATCCTATATTCTTTATTTTTGCATATACAGTACCTAGCATAATGTTTAAGACATAGTAAGCATGCAACAAATGTTCCTTTAAAATCTTGATAGAATGGACAACTTGCCTGCGACAATGTAAATTTTCAGAATTGACTCAAAAATTAAATAATCAAAGAAATTTAAAAGTCTGTCAAAATTATATTCAAGTAAGCTCTGAGCTCAGATTGCTTTATATGGTCTTGAAAAATTTAAATGAGGAGACAGTTATCAAGCTATAATAACTATTTCAGTCTACAGAGAAAAATAGAATGCCTTTAAATTCATTTATTACCTAGCATAACTCTGATATTCCAAACGGAAAAGGAAGTCATACACAAAACCAACCACACAAAAATGAATCACATTTACTAATGTAAATATTCTAAAACTCAAAAAGTACTGGTAAATTAAGTCCAGCAACGTATTGAAAAACTGATATACTACAGTCAAGTATAACTTAATTCAGAAATGCAAATGTGGATTAATACTGGGTTGTACATAAATATAACACAAATATGTCAAAGGAGCAGGGGACGAGAGAAGATTATAAACAAATTACTTCCCATGATTAGAAAAAATACCTATCCTAAACCAACAGCAAATATGATAAATAAAATTAAAGTATTTTGGGCATTTGCATTAAACATTGAAAACAGCAAAAAGGTAGAAGTAGAAACAAGAGGTATAAAGTTACTACTGTAAAACAGAGAAAAAGTTATGATTACTTAACAATTTTATGACTATCTAGAAAATAAACTAAATACAACTATACTTAATACAGAAGTTGAATAAAATAGACAAAAGTAAAATAGTATAGAAAATTAAGAATTTTCTTACATGTGATTGAATAGTGGCCTCCTGCATAGTACTCATATCCTAACCCCTAGAACTATAAATGTCCCCTTAAATGGCAAGAGGAACTTGCAGATGTGATTAAATTTAAGATCTTGAGATGAGGAGAGTACCCTAGATTACCTAGATGGTCCCTAAATATAATCCAAAGGGTCCTCATAAGAGGGAAACAATGTCAAAGGAGGATGTAGATGTGGTGACAGAAGCAAGATGTTGGAGTGATTCAAGGAAGGGGTCACAAGCCAAGGAAAGCAGGCAGCCTCCAGAAATTAGAAAAGGCAAGGAAAGGGATTCTCCTCTACAGCCTCCAAAGGAACCAGTCCTGTCAACACCTTGACTTTAACCAAATGAAACTGATTTTCGACTTCTGGCCTCCAGAACTGTAAGAGAATAAATAAATTTATGTTGTCTTAAGATACAAAATTTGTGGTAACTGTTACAGTGACCACAGAAATCCAATAGTGTATAGAACTACAATAGTCAGTTAAATATATAAATGAAAAAAAGAATTGAAAAAGCAACTAGGAATGGCCTTAAATAAACAACTAGGAATGATCTTAAGTGAAACATGTTGGACATCTATACAGAAAAAAACTTTGCTAAGACAGAAAAGAAAAATAATCTCAGCTCATATATGAAATCCTAGGTATTATAAGAACATCTTATGTAAACAATTTAATATTTTTAACACAATTTCACTAAAATAAAAAACAAGAATGCTTTATTTGGGAAGGATACTTGGCAAAATGATTCTAAGTTCATGAGGAAAAGAAACATAACAATAAACCAGGATAGTTTTAAAAATTAGGGATAATAGAATCAGAGAATTATTACTCTAGTAGATAATTCAAAATAAAGAGACACTACAAAATCAACAAAAAGTAACACAAGAATTAATGTAACAATGGACCAGAATAAATAACCTGCCCCCCCAAACCGTGGAATACATAAAAATTTAGCATGAAACGAGCACATATCATTACTCAAAAATAATATGGCTGGCATAACTGGAGAAATTACAGTGAGAAATTTTCCTCCAAAATATCTTAAAATAAATTCTATATAAGTGAGGGACTTCCCTAGTGGTCCAGTGGTAAAAAATCTGCCTTCCAATACTGGGGATGCGGGTTCGATCCCTGGTCGGGGCACTAAGATCTCACATGCTGCAGGGCAACTAAGCTGGCAAGCCACAACTACAGAGCCCACATGCCATGGAGCCCGCATGCCACAACTAGAGAGAAGCCCATGTGCTGCAATTAAAGATCCCGCTTGCCTCAACAAAGATCCCGCGGGATGCATCTAAGACCCAACGCACCCAAAAAAAATAAAGAAAATAAATAAATATTTTTAAAATTCTATATAAATGAGAGAGTTGCAGTAGCCAAAATCTAGATCAAACCGTAAGTGAGCATACATACAACCTCAGAAGAAGAAAAGTTATTTTAAACACAGACATGAAAGGAAAAGGGAAAGGTGGATACAGATGACCATATAAAATTCTTAAGATTTTTCATGTGAAAAATATGATAATTTTTTTTTTTTTTTTTTCCGTACGTGGGCCTCTCACTGTTGTGGCCTCTCCCGTTGCGGAGCACAGGCTCTGAACGCACAGGCTCAGCGGCCATGGCTCACGGGCCCAGCCGCTCCGCGGCATGTGGGATCTTCCCGGACCGGGGCACGAACCTGTGTCCTCTGCATCGGCAGGCGGACTCCAACCACTGCGCCACCAGGGAAGCCCATGATAATTGTTTTATATAATCTGGGGGGAAGGCACAGATGGGAAGAAATGGGCCAAGATTTTAAAAGCACGCAATTATCGGGAATTGGAAAATATCATGAGAAACAGACACAGGCATAAATTACTACTAGAACTGTGAACTGATTTCAATTTCCTGAGATATAATTTGGCAGTGAATACTCAAATATCTTAAAATATTGTATATACTCCTATGACCCACTATTCTATGTTCAGTAATTTATCATAACAGATCATAAGTGTACACAAAAACTTAAACACAATAATACTCACTGTGTTTATATTTTAAAAGATTAAAACAAGTATACAATAAGGGATTGATTAAATATAACAAATGCCTAAGATGGGATATTCTGTAGACACTGAAAAGATCATGCTTGTGAAGAATGAAGAATATATACCATCTAAATATGCACATGGTACCATATTAATTGAAAAAAGGTAAAAAGCTCTCTATACAGTCTGATCTCTATTTTATAGATAATGTGTATTAAGACTAGAAGAAAGCATAGAAATACATTTATAAGAGCTATTTTTATCTTTAAAACCTTCCTTAATTCATAAAAATAAATGATAATTTTACATTCAGAAACATTTTAATTAGAATATAGGAAAATGGAAGAACTCAAGATGGGAAGGTTTTTCCTTTCCTTCTAAAAGTAATGAAAAAGTCAAAAGAAAAATCCTTCATTGATTTGACTCCATGAAAATATAAAATTCTTTGTATAAAAAAATGCCATAAACAAAGATAAAGACAAATGACAAAAGGGAAAAACACAAGTACATGGAACAAATGGCTAATATCCTTATATTATCCATTTGACAAAATATATTAATTTTGGCCAACAATATTCTACCCCAGAGGGCATAGCAGTAAACAAATCAGAGTAGATACCTGCTCCCATGGTTCTTTCATTCTCATTGGAAAGGACAGGTAAGAAGGTAACTTCAAACAGTGATTAGCGCTATGAAGACCATAAAATACTGGGGAAACACACAAACAAAAACCCCAGAGGCAGTAACGTGATGGAATGTGAAAGGGGTGAGAGGGATGTAGCACTAGAAAGTTGATAACAGTTCCGCTAAGGAGGTGACATTTGAGCTGAAACATTAATGATGAAACATAATCATCATGTAAGGATTTGAGGAAGAGGGATCCAGAAAATGGATAACCACAAGTGCAAAAGCCATGAGGCAAGACAAAGATTAGCCTGTTTGAGAAGTGGTTGAAGTGCCTTGAGCATAAAGGGCAGCGGGGAGACTGAAATAAGATGTAATCAAGAAATCTCAAGGCCAAATCATGTTTGGACCTTTAAATCATCATAGAAAGTTAATATGGCATTTCAAAACAATAAGGAAAATATCAACATCCCCAAACAAGACTAGAAACAATTCACAACTGAAAAAATACAACTGATCGATCAATACACACATTAAAATTTCAATCTACCTAGTAATCAAAGATAAGCAAATTAAAATAGCAAGATACAATTTTTTACCTTTCAAATTGGAAAGCTATCACAAATCATCATGTATATACAATGGCAGTGAGGTGAGAAAATGACAAAATTGTTATTTATGCTAGCAAAAAATGAGGAAAAAAACTAAGTAATCAAAAATAGAGGTGTAGGGCCTCCCTGGTGGCGCAAGTGGTTGAGAGTCCGCCTGCCGATGCAGGGGATACGGGTTCGCGCCCCGGTCTGGGAGGATCCCATATGCCGCGGAGCGGCTGGGCCCGTGAGCCATGGCCGCTGAGCCTGCGCGTCCGGAGCCTGCGCGTCCGGAGCCTGTGCTCCGCAACGGGGGAGGCCACAACAGTGAGAGGCCCGCATACCGCAAAAAAAAAAAAAAAAAAAAAAAAAAAAAAAAAAAAAAATAGAGGTGTAATTTAAATAAATTATGGTACATTTCTGCCCTGGAAAAGTGTGTGTCCATTAAATCTTCGAAGAATATTTAATGTTTAATTATGTCTGATACTGTTGATTACACCATTTCTAATCCATTCACAAATTCTAACAGTGCCCCTCCAAAACATCATTTCTACTTCAAAAAGCCCTAAGCCACCATAATTTCTAAGACTACTGCAATAACTTCCTCATAACTACCTCTTTCTAGCCCCTCACCCCTTCCCTTGTTAATCTTCTCTACAGCAGGGAGAGTGATTTCCTCAGTGTTAATCATCATAACATTCAAGTGCCCAATATGTATTCATATTTTAACTATAATAAAATTCTCCTTACTATGTATGGTCCATGTGAGCTCACCCCGTGTTATCTCATAAACATCTCCTTTTGCCACTCTCTCCCCTTAACAACATTCAACACACACAGCATTTGTCTCTGTTCTTTGAACCTGCCAAACTCATTCAGATCCAAAGACTTTTGTCCTTGTTATTCCTGATACCTGGAGTGTGATTTTCTTCCTCTGAATCATTTAGAGCTCAGTTTAAATATCCCTTCTTTAAAGAGGTCTCCTCTTGCTATCCTAGCTAAAGCATACTCCTCCTCAACACTTTTATCACATGCACTTAGTTCCTTTAGAGTATTTATGCCTATGTGAAATTATTTAGTGTTATATGTCTTTCTCTTCACTTATAAGAGTATAAGCTCCACTAGAGCAGAGACTTTCTGTATTCCCAGCATACAGGACCTAGAGAACAGTACTACAAAATAAACATTTATTGAATGAATGAATGAAGAATGAGAATAGAATATTATATAAATAACAGAATGTTGATTATATTAAATTTACTAAGTGACACACAAACCACCAATAGATCATATAATATATAGTGTATAAAAGCAACATATGCCAATGTTAATATAAATATGGGTGAAACTGGAAAACAGATTATAAAACATACATAGGCTTCAAATTTTATTTTTATATAAACCAAAAGAAAATTTAACTGACTTGAAAATTTATCATTTTCAAAGAAATAACTGAGACACTTAAATATTAAAAGTGAATTTATAAAATTAAGAGCTCTTACGTATGTAAGTGTGAATGTATGTAGACAGATGATAGACATATGTAAATAAATATATACACATACTACTAAAAGAAAGATGAGAGGAATGAGAAGAAAATAGGATTATACTAATCAAAATATTCAAAATTATAAACTGAAAAGGAATATTTTTTAAGAGAACACATTTAAGAGGTCATCTTATTTCTATATAACACTGACATTCATTCAAATAATTTTATGAAACACTCTAAAAAACCACAGTAAGCCCATATTCAATCTGACCTGAAATGATAGCACATTCATAATGAAAATTTTCATAAACCAGTGATTATCTTCAAAGACTATAAGAAGAAAAGGCAAAGGGGAAAAATAAGCTATCTATAAAGTTCTAGCACAGGAAGCATTAAAATAACTTTTTGACGTTTTAAAAATGCTTTTTATTTCAAAAAAACCAAAAATAAAAAATGAGAAATGACTATATGTTATAATCTAAAAAATGAATATTGTCAATGACCAAGATAAATAATGGCCCAAAATATAGTGAAAAAATTCTCAATTTAAATATAGAAAAAGGGGGCTTCCCTGGTGGCGCAGTGGTTGAGAGTCCGCCTGCCGATGCAGGGGACGCGGGTTCGTGCCCCGGTCTGGGAAGATCCCACATGCCGCGGAGCGGTTAGGCCCGTGAGTCATGGCCATTGAGTCTGCGTGTCCGGAGCCTGTGCTCCACAACGGGAGAGGCCACAGCAGTGAGAGGCCCGCGTACCACAAAAAAATAAAATAAAATAAAGCGATTCCATTTTTTAAAAAATAAATAAATAAAAATAAATAAATAAATGTAGAAAAAGGGAACATTCAATTACCTCCTTGAGAACAGTGGGCTTCCTCCCAAGACTCCACTGAAAAATACGATGTGAAATTGTTTCCACTGTTTTTCTATTAAAAATCTTCCAATTCAGTTTTGCTTTATTGACCCAATTCCCTGGTACTTAGGGTAAGGCTGTTTTTTTGTTTTTGTTTTCTGTACATGTGTGATTGCTTATCTGTCTAGAATAGTCTTGAGTTATTTCATTTGATTGTATCACAGATCTGGTAGGAGCTTCACCTCTGGCAAGTTAATGTCCACAGGTGATGTGGGAAGAGGTTGAAAGGGCATATGGTAAGCAATCCGTGCATGTTCTTGGATATTACTCTTCTTAGGAGGCCACTGTATTTTACCAGGATAAATCAGATCCACAGTGGGACTGGGAGTTGAGTTGACTTCAAAAGAAACTTGCTTCCCATTTGTATTACATATGTCTAAAAGAGCTAGAAAGGGACTAATGTAAAAAGAGAACTAACCCATTAGTTGTCTTCTGCTAAAATTATTTTCTCAAAACTGCCTGTAACTCCATATTTTAAAAATAGGATCAAAGGAAAAAAAGACTGAACTCAGTGTGTAAGTTATAACAGGAGCCTACAAACTAGCATATATACTAGCATATGGCCAGTAAAATTTGCTTTCACATAGTTAGTACCAAGCCAAGTCTTCTTAATAAATTATTGTTCAGAATTCATTTAAGGTACTTTCCTGGTAGTGTTAACATTAATAGGAAAATTATCTAGTTGGAATAATGTGTGACTGATTTTAAATGTGGGACTGACCTGTGTTTTAGCAATCCATTCAATATTTTTAAGAGTTAAATATCAAGAATCAACTATCTCACAATTAATTGAGTGAACTTAGAAAAGATTTACTGAGAATATTCTCTATGGAAATCACAAATGTGAATAATATGTGGTTTCTACTCTCAAGGAAAATGGAATATAAATAGAAAGACAAAACTAGTACACAAATCTTGGTAAGTGATAAGTAATGGACTAGAGTTTTATCAGTAAATATAGAATGAAGCATACTGACTTAAGACATCTTAAAAGCAAAACAATTTTATAATCTGAAAATAAATAGAATGATATTCAAATCAAAGGAAAGGAGAGAGCAATAATATTTTGACCCTACGTCACAGGTTTATGGTGAAGCCACAGCAAGAATGATTTAGATTGGGAGGCAGAATGAGAATGGAGAACTAAAGATCTGGTTTGGTTTCAGACAAGCTGAATCTGTCACAACCTGCAGCGCAGTGGGAAAATGTGGAGATAGAATTTCAAAAAGAAGCATAAAAAATAAATATCAATTAATGGCCAATTTTCTTATTATTTGCATTTACCTCCGCAACATGAGTAAGGTATTATGCCGTGGAGCACTAACATTAAGTATAAAATAAAGAAGTAGGTTTCTGATGAATTTTAGAGCTCTTTACTATTTAATTTTTAACATTTTACTTGACCCACTGAAACGGTTTCTATACTAAAGTCCTAGACAATATCACAATTAAAAAACAGAAAGAGCCATTTAAAAGGAAAAAGAAAAGACTGACAAATTTCAAAAGAGAAATATATTTCAGATAGTATATTTTGAAAAACTATATTTTTAAGTATTAATTTTCCTATATGATGACTGGTGGCTATACATACCAGATGCTTCCTAAAAACACCCCTGAATTTTAGTTTTCCCAAGTATGCTCATGAAAAGTTAGAAAAATAGAAATTTGTTCTTTCTAATATCAAACTTCCATCACATAGCAATATTCACCTTAAACTAAGTGAAAAATACAAGAATAATTAATTTTACTAATTTTGTAAAGTAAATAGAATGTCTGAATTACTGCAATGGTTGGGAAAAGAGTAAAGTAGCAGTAATAAATAGTTTCTTGATACCTAGACGCACTTTGTCATATTTTACAGTTTGTTCCTTCTTATGAAAATACAAATACAAAAGTCTATTGGTATAAGAAATATGACTTCATAAAGTAATCATATATATTACAATTCCTTGCATCAATGCTGCTTGAAATTCATCTGATCCTGAGATTTGTCATATTTACCATTTCACCTGACATAAAGGTCAGAACATCCATTCACCAAGATTCCCAGCCTAGGAAGTGTTAATTGATAAAAATCAACAATCAAGTATTAAAGTGTCACTAGTTATATTGGTGAAAGTTAGTAAATAAGGTAAAAATCTTTCTTTGAAATTTTAAATGAGATAATCCATATTTAATAGCAATGTGGAAATAGGAGCAAAAAATTATGGGGATATTTTATTGATAATTGATTTATCTTCTCTCAAACTTTAATGATCTGATTTGAAGAGAACACATTTTTTTTCTATTTTACTTCTTAGTATACTATCTATACTCATTTGGAACTTTCCAGAAAAAAAAAAGATTTTTAAACATCAAAGGAATTTTTCAATTATTTCTACTTACAATACCCTTTTCACTTCAGAATTATCTAATTATCATATATTTACCTGACAATACATATTAAAGAATCCTACTTTTGGCTAAATTTCAGCAATAAAGATTGCATTAAATTATGTTGAGGAATGGCAGAAATTCAATGCTGCATTCCAAACTGTTTAAGTCACTTCTGCACAGCAATCACTCAAAATAACAATACAATAAAGTCTGACTGAAACAGCACTTTACTCCCAACAAATACAACTTCAATTTAATTTTCTGTTAAGGAATACTACTCTCTCATAACCAGTGTTCTTGGTGACCAACAGCTTGATTTTTCACCATTTCTGACCACATTTTGTGATACAATCTGAAACCTTGAAGAATTAAAAAAAAAAAAGAAAGAAAGAAAGAAAAGAAAATCTGATAACGGAAAGAAATTGTATTTTTTTTTTCTAACTTTCAACCTGAACCTGCTTGGATTACCTGGTTATCCTTATTTAATCATCACTGACACTTTATCAATTGGAATAAAACAAGGAAGAAAAACAAAGAGATGCAAGGGAAATGGAAGAAGATTAACTGAGCCAAAACACAACTAAAACCTAAAATGCACTTGCCTAAGAATGAATGAAGGGCAATACCACTGGCTTAAAAAAAAAATCAGAGGCATAAAAAATAATTCTTGCACCCTCAAATATTTTTGGACTAAGGATATACATAAATAAAAATAGAAGTATTAACTACTCAACAGTAATATTATAAACCCCAATCTCAGTGTTTAGAAGAGATTCATTAATTCAGCAAATAATATACTGAATACATAACAGAGAACAGCAGTAAGGGATTCACCAAGAAACAAGTCAATAGCTGTCTTAATAATGCTCACAATCTAATAGGAAGACAGACATATTTATAGATAATACAATAATACTTTAAACAAAGTATTAGTGAAAACACAGAACACACTAGAGAAAAGCATTTATTCTAACTGCCAAGACCAGTAAAGACTTCACCTAAATTGGACATCGAAGACTGAGTAAGATTCTATCAGGAGGAAAAGCTAGAAAGAATATTCCAAACTCACAGGATAGCCTAAGACAAGGTATGGAGATACAGAAATGGATGAACATTCATAGATATGCCAGTTCCCCATAATGGGCTCAGTGCAGGTGATTTAAAAGGATATTAAAATGGGAATTTTCCTGTTTTCTCCGTTTCCGCTAAGGACCCAAAGCTGAGAACAATGGGTTCCAAGTACTAGACCTGAGGTGACACATCACCTGTGCAACACTTGGAAAGAATGTGGCCAATAATTGCTCATGCATCCTTTAGTTTATTATTCACATAAAAAAATATAAGCATCTATTGGAGGAGGGGAGTTTATAAATTGTTTGGGGAAGGAATAGAACAATGATTCACTCAGACTTTGGCCTATGCCCTTCAGAATACAGGACACTTAAGGAATGGTACAGGAACTGGACTTAGGTCTGAAAAAAAAATCTAAAGGCAAGAGGGCAAGATGACCTCACTCCAGGCTACTACCTCAGAAATGGCCAAGAATTCCATTTCAGAGATTGTGGAGTACAGAATTACATTTTCCCATAGGACAGATAAGGATCCCTGGGAAAGGAACTAGCCCTGAGCTATTTTTAAAGAAACTCTACCCAAAGGACTACAAAAGGAACAAGATAACCCCAGAAGAAAGAGGCTGGAGGTAAACCAGAAAGTCAGAGACTAAGGAAGGTAGTCAAAGGAAGACAAAGGAAGTATCAAATTACAACTGGGTTATCCTCAGACAGTAGGAATCTTTGATAAACCCCAAAAAGCAAGAGAAAGAATCCATTCAGATTTCCAACATACCTTTACTACCAATTAGTTGTTCTCTATTTCTAATCTTGAATCTTTGGAAGACCCAGGAGCTGCACAGTGTGTAGGGAGGAAAAATAAGGCAAAAGAAATTAATACAAAAGTCTACTAGTTGACATGTCCTGTTCCCCTTCCCCACTCAGATTTTTAAGACTGCTTTGAGTAAGGTTGTTGTAAGGGAGAAATTTTACATTGGATGACAGTTTGGAATTTTAATTTCTTAGCCTTTTTTTTTTACTGCCTGAAAACAGTCTATTTTGCAATGCCAAAGAGTGAGGAAACAAGGAATGACAGAGAAAACAAAAGAACAAGAGAGAGAGAAGAGCAAGAGGAAGAGAAAGAGTAAGAAGAGCAAGGGAAGGGCAGAACAAGGATAGGTACTTGAACAGCACTGAGACAGAAAAAATAATATTCAAAATGGGATTTTGGGTACAGTGACAGAAAAAAATAAAGTAACTTTCTGCTTGTACCCTGGTGAGTCCATCTCTTTTAATAAACCCACAGAGAGTGCTAAATGGTGGGCAAAGTAGTCTGATTATAAAGCGATAATTTTGATTTGATTATTGTGAAGTCTGAAATCTAGTCTATAAATATAGAAAAATTAGGGCTTCCCTGGTGGCGCAGTGGTTGAGAGTCTGCCTGCCGATGCAGGGGACATGGGTTCGTGCCTCGGTCCGGGAAGATCCCACATGCCACGGAGCGGCTAGGCCCGTGAGCCATGGCTGCTGAGCCTGCGCGTCCGGAGCCTGTGCTCCGCAACAGGAGAGGCCACAACAGTGAGAGGCCCGTGTACCGCAAAAAAAAAAAAAAAAGAAAAATTAAAGTTATTTTTTTAAAGGAGTACCAATCATATAATCATGTACATACTGTGAATTTGTTTAGGGAGAACTTACATCTATTTTTATTTTTATTTATTTATTTATTTTTTTTGGCGGTACGCGGGCCTCTCACTGCTGTGGCCTCTCCCCGTTGTGGAGCACAGGCTCCGGACGCGCAGGCTCAGCGGCCATGGCTCACGGGCCCAGCCGCTCCGCGGCATGTGGGATCTTCCCGGACCGGGGCACGAACCCGTGTCCCCTGCATCGGCAGGCGGACTCTCAACCACTGCGCCACCAGGGAAGCCCCTTACATCTATTTTTAAATGTTCACTCATGTCCTGAGTTGCAGAAACTCTGTTAAGTACTGGGAAAAAGAAGTTAAAGGCAGATTCCACCTTCAACGAGTTTACAGAAAGAAACACACAGAACAGGAATAAGCAAAGCCTACAGGATCGTGTACAAGGGTCACCTAACAAAAGTATAAAGGATGAAGCAGTAGGAAACACCTCAGTTAAGGAGAAATTAAAGTTAGGTCTAGGGCTTCCCTGGTGGCGCAGTGGTTAAGAATCCACCTGCCAATGCAGGGGACACAGGTTCGAGTCCTGGTCCAGGAAGATTCCACATGCCACGGAGCAACTAAGCCCATGCGCCACAACTACTGAGCCTGTACTCTAGAGCCCGTGGGCCACAACTACTGAGCCCACATGCCACAACTATTGAAGCCCACGTGCCTAGAGCCCATGCTCCACAACAAGAGAAGCCACTGCAATGAGAAGACCACGCACTGCAAAGAAGAGGAGCCCTGGCTCGCCGCAACTAGAGAAAGCCCGCGCGTAGCAATGAAGACCCAACACAGCCAACAATAAATAAATAAAAATAAATAAATAAATTAAAAAAAATAATAAGTTAGGTCTAAAGGATTAGGTTGAGTTATATAGATGATAGTAGCCTAGAGATTAAGTGGTATGTGAGTGGTTGGAAAGAATGCTGCAGGCAGGCAAAGGCCCAAAGAAAGCATGGCATATTTTGGGAACTGTAAAAAGTTCACTAGCAATCAATCAATCAATACATGCAGTCTACAAGGAAAGAAATAAAGTTGAGGAGCCAGTTCAATACCTGGACAGGGAATTTAGATTTTATCAAAAGAACGATGGAGGCCACTGAAAGGTTTTAGTAACACTCATTTTTCATATACTGCATATCTAGTATATGCTAAGCACTCTTTCACATGTTTGATTGTTTTTTCCTCACAACAACCCTGTGAGGTAGGTGTAATGATTTCCAATTAACAGATTGAAAAAAAAAATCTTTAATTTGTTAAGCAAGTTACACTTGATTAAATAGCTACAAGGTGGCAATCAGTATGCCAACCATACTTCAGAAAATACATTAGGAAGATGATACACACACACACACACACACACACACACACAAATATTACCTACAACACATTGAAATTTCAGAGTTAAAAAAATGTTTTAAGTAATAATGCTTGTTAATTCAGTATTAAAGATAAAAGATTTGTGGCATTAAATAGTTCTTTAAGCAAACTTATACATTTAAAATTTTCAACTAATTCGATTTATATTGAGAAATACCTGCAGAATTCATGAAAACAGACAGGAATTAATCTATATATAAAATAAGATATAGCAAAGATTGAGGTAATTATATGATGATTTTATCTCAATATATTTGCCAGAGGTTATTTGGGAAATATATTTGAAAGTTTTTTTATCTCCCTATAATATCACAAAAATTTGTTCAGACAAATTTGGTAAGACAATTTTTTAACAATCTGTTTGGGATGGATCTAAAAATGTCTTTAATTTAAAAGATAGAGTATGTACTTTGTAAAACTGAGAAGAGTATCTGAGGATTTAAAAATATATATTGAAACTCCATTTAAAAATGTGTGTTCTTTAAAATTAATTTAAATTAAAATCTACAAAATATACTTCTCTGTAGCTTATTTTCTCATCAGTTTCACTTATTTCTTCAGCTAGTCTTAATATTTCTTTTTAAAATCTTTAATTGAAAGCTAGATGTTGTTAGAACATTATTGCTGGAAGTCTAAGTACATATAATTATTTAGAAATTTCTATTATCTATGCATTTGATTCATTTTTCCTGTTTCAAATAGAAAATTATAATGGGGGTGGATGAAAAAATAAAGGTTTCATTAAGATTAACTGCTCTTGGGGCTTCCCTGGTGGCGCAGTGGTTGGGAGTCTGCCTGCTAATGCAGGGGACACGGGTTCGAGCCCTGGTCTGGGAGGATCCCACATGCCGCGGAGCAGCTGGGCCCGTGAGCCACAAGTACTGAGCCTGCGCGTCTGGAGCCTGTGCTCCGCAACGGGAGAGGCCGCGATAGTGAGAGGCCCGCGCACTGCGATGAAGAGTGGCCCCCACTTGCCACAACTAGAGAAAGCCCTCGCAGAGAAACGAAGACCCAACATAGCAAAAATAAATAAATTAATTTAAAAAAAAAAAGATTAACTGCTCTTGATTTAGTATTTATTTCTGAATGCCAAATTATTAAGAGAGTATAAATTAAATAATAAGCCTGACCACAATTCTAGTTCTTCAGAATATGATGAAGAGCACTCTCTTGGAAAATAAACAATTAAATAGAGATATTAGATATCTATAAGATACTTTATGCAATGAGGATAATTTCTAAATAAACTAATGTTTCAAATATACAATTGAACTGAAACACCAACATTATTTTTGATTACACAAGTAGTACATGTTCATTAAATTCAAATAGTACACAAGTGTATTAAATAAAAATGAAAGTTTCCATATAATTCCCTTTTCCAAATACCATATACTGGGAGTATATTAAAGTATAAGTTTCATATGAATCTAATAAGTTGTTAAACTTCATCATCCACGGAAGATCTAATATATAACAATTAAATATCCTGTGTAACTGAAAAATATATACTCACATATGCACCACAGGTATAGTTTGTACCTTTTCACCAACACATTAAAATAATATATAAAACATATGGCCTATTCTGTCAAATATGATTACTTCAGTTAATAAGATGAATGGGATTAAGTAATACTTACACTGCATGCAGAAAATACAAAGGAACCAGTTATAGTAAATAGAATATTTCACATACTGATAAAATACCCTCTTGCTAGAAATACGTAAGTATATTATATTATGTCTAAACTATATTTTTAAAAATACTAATGTTCACTTTTTTAACGCTTTGACTATTGAGTGAAGTATTAAGTCTATGCAAGTAAGGGGTAAAATCTCCTTAAAATGTTAGTTTTTTGGTAATATTTAAGTGCATTCTTTTCTGAATGTAAATAAAGTCTAGCTTTTTCTAATCTGCTTGATGCTCCCTGATGAGAATCATACTGTATTTATTCTCAAAAATTTTTATTTCAAAACATTGGGGTTAACTCCACTATAAAATTAGAGACAGTTTAAAATCTTTGTAGGAAATCAGACCTCCTCTTTTGATTCTAAAATAGCATCACTCTGTATTTAATTAGTACAAATAATATTCTAACTGGAACAAAATCACTTGCACCAAAATATCTTGGTTACATAATGTAAGGTACAATTCTCAATACATAGAATTCTACCACTGAGTTAAACAGAAAACACTTAAAGGTCTCTAGAAAATAATTTCTTCCACCCACCTCATTTTACAAGTAAACAAACTGTGGCCCAGAAAGGCTTTTATCTGCTTTCACTGAGAATCTACAGTATAGAGACGTACACAAATATCATTTAAGTTATGACACATACTTTAAAGTTGCCTAAAACAAATGACACTATGTTTTATAAGATTAAGACTTTCTGATGACTGAGACCCTAATTTCTTGCCACAGAAATGTTTATAGATGCACACACACAAAGATAACTAGTAAGTCATATTACTGACTAAAAAAAAGCAAAACAATGAAATATAACAATCCATATCATATTGTTTAAAAATAGACATAGCAGTTCCTAATGCTATTTTCCTGTCCTATAAGTCATAACCATTCCAAACTATTACAAAAGCAGCATTCTCATAAAATTGCTTTTACAAAAGGAAAAAAGGAAATTATTAAACAGTTAAATGGGAGGGAGAGACTAAAATATGTGATGTGGAAGTTCAAATATTTACTATTTATTCTCTCCCACTCTTTCTTTCCATATGTTAAAAAGTTCAAACTCAATGTTTCTAAAACAAAAAATCAAAACTACATTCATCACAAACTGGCTTTGTTGCAAAACTTTCATGAGAAGAGTGAAAGTATTAAGACTAAGGCATACAACACTGCAAGGAAAGCTAATTAGGATGTTTCTGTTGAATTATAAGTTGATTTGCTACTTTAAGAGCACAGCTCTAAAATCTTATATAATACTGATTTGCTTATTTGAAAAATATTTAAAAACAAATTGATTCTCTTAAGTTGCATTAAAAGTGAAGTATTTATAAAAGCATTTTAGTTACATTTGCTTTTAGAATAAAATAATTTCTGAGCAGTGCATCCATTTGTTTGTTATTTAATCAGTACCAATCACAAATTAGATGACCTTAAAATAAAATTTAGAGCCAGGGAGAGCAGCACTAAGTTTAACTGACCTCAATACATTTTTAAATGATGCTTCCCAGTTTTTTGTTATTCTCTCATATTGGGTTTTCCAGTCTAGGGCGGGTACACAAGAAACTTACAGTCTATGTAGTACTCCTAGTCAGTTTCACTCTGCAGATGGCACAGTGGAGAAATACCTTCTGTACAGGACCATGTACAATTTCTTCTACAGCTGTCAGCACCTAGGGGAAAGTGCGCTGTTAAACAGTTGCTGCGTTCCACCTCAGAAGTGGCTGCAATTCGGTGGTGGGTGAAGTGACTCCTGTACATATATACAGGGATGAAAAGTACTATAGAAAATGAAAACATTTAACAACAGAAGTGGCTGTCTGAAAACTGTGCCACAGCAAAGCAGAATACATCATTCAGTCACAAGAGCCCTACACAGATAGGCTACTATTCACTTAAAAATTGAATGTTAAGAATGAGAAGGAAAAAACAGAAATACAGTTATTCAATTCACAATATAACTAGAAATCATTGTTAAAATATATGTTAAAAAATTAAACCCAAGCATTATATACTGATTTATAACATTATTTCTATAGTAATTTACCTAAAACCAGGCAAATGTATATAGTACGATTCTTTATTCTGTTTAGCCAATTTAATACTTCTGTTTTAGATAACAATTCAAGGGGTAAAAAAAAAATAGGTGAGATATCAAACCTGAAGCATAAGTAACATGAAAATATCTAAAACGAACTGTAAGAAAAAACATTCTGAAATTAATTACTTCATATTAAAAATTTTATAAAATAACCAGTCCTCAACTACTAGCAATGGTTATTTTTCATAAAAGGGAGCTTTAAAAGTGACCTCATTATAAAATGACAACTTCTCTTCTCCAAAGTCACAGTGAGTTAGGATCTAAACACATCTTCATCCTTAACCCATATAAACAATGAATTAACCAATTATATGGTAACTTTAGCTCATTGATACATAAAATTATTACTATAACCTACTTTTATTACAAAACAACATCCTTTCTACATGATTTATCTTTGATGGAATCAGAAGATAAAATCCAAAAATTATTCTCTGAGAAATATCACTGAATCACTAGGCTTGAAGGTACTATCTTTCTAATCTTCTATCTCTAGGCACAGCTACTATATTTATGCTAATCTGAAGAGGTAACTGATTACATTATTTCAAAATATCACATTTAGGTTCCTGAAACAGATTGAGAATGCTTTGATGTGAAGTCCAACAAATATGACCATTAAAAAGTGTCCCATCCATCAAACTTATCTGAATCTCACTTGCCATAACAGAATTTATTCTGGCATATATTCAGTGAAGTTAGAGGTAGCCGACAATTCCCTTCAGCTTTCTTAAATTCTTTCTATAATAAGGCATAATGTAAATGAATATTATTTCCTTTAAGTGACAAGAAGTCATAAAGGAAGAAAGAAGTACAGAGTTTTCCAGTGTCTTTATTAAAAGACATAGATCAGAGATCCCCAATCTGGGGTCTACTTATGGGAATTAGGAAACCTAGGAATTCTGCAAAAGTGCAGGCTAAAATAAAGACATATTATACAGGTGTGTAAGTACATTTTTTTCTAGGGGAAATGGACTTCTGTCAGGTTCTCAAAAGGCTCTGTGATTTTCCAAAAAAAGTTTAAGGGACTACTGATAAATGATGTGAAGACACCCAATTGAGTAAGCAGCAGTAATCATTTAAATAAAATGCCTAAATCTGAGCAGCTCATTATGTAAAATGAGTAGCAGACACAGGGATGTTCCAACCATTAAATGAAATAACTCACATAAAGCACCTAATACTGACCTATTATTATCAGTAATAGCAGTAATTGTTCAAAAGAGCTATGTCAAAAAAAACTTCCTTATAGGGTCCCATCTTTATTTACTGCTACATAACTTCATAATATATTACTTTTACTTAGCTGCGTCTTCTACTTTTATTTAGGTGTGTCCTCTAAAAGACATCAACATCACAAGCTATACATTTCTGCATTATGTTAGATACAAAAATGCTAAATACAAGTTTTGGAACACTGCTACATACTCCTAGAATCTACATTTCCCCAGAAGCCACACTGGCCCCTTCTATGACACAGTACTTACTTGGAAAAGGCTCAGATATGAAAAACATTTGGCTTCAATTGTTTATATAAAATAATTTCACCTCCTTTATCAGTCTTGCCTTTCAAACATACAAAAAAATCTAAATTTGAAGAATCTATCAAGGAAACACATTTTCTGAAAAAGTTATACATATAATACTTTTACTTTCACATATCATTTTCTTTACTCAGGTTAGTTTTCTGAAGTTAAAAGATATAACAAACATTCATACATACACAACCTTTAAAAAGAATCCTTGTGTTACAACATGTAGATTACCCTTACCTTTAAAATGAATTCACAATATTCAACATCATTACAAAATCATGTGCATGGTGCTCTTCAAGATTGTGGTAACTTTTAAATACCCATCAAAAAATGACAAATGAACTGTTACCATGTATTAAAGATGTTCAGTGAAGGAAGAGGTTGGTAAATATATCTGAAATAATAGCATACAGTGCAACTATATAGTTGGTTCCCAATCATTTCAAATGTCAAGTACCTTTCCTAGAGTCTTCTCATGATAGGAGTTATATTTTATATATTCACACACTAATAAAATATATAGCAGTAAGAACAAACGGTACAGGCTTTAAGTAAAGATACAGAAGTAGAAGAGAAACATATTAAGCATTCAGAGTACTGCAATGAAAAGAATAAGACTAGAATATAGAGTACACGGAGGGGTCAGTGAGGAGAAGGACAGAGGCACAGGCCCAATTATGCTAAGGAATTTTTGAATACTTTATTCCAGAGGATGGCATTTGAGAAGTATTTTATAAAAATCATTTCTAGTAGCAGCATGGAAAATGAACTAAAGGTGTAGATGGTTCAACTGGGACGACAACAATGGGAATACATAGTTAGGAATAATAAAAGATCTGTAAAAAATTTTTAAAGTATACTACTCTGTAAAACACTAGAAGGGTAAACATTGTTAGATAAATCAAAGCTATTTCTAAAGTTTGAGTATAGAAACTAGCATCCATTCATTCATTTATTCACTCAACGAAAACAAAAAAAAAATCGGCTGTCTCCTATGCATCAGGTCCCATTTTAGGCACTGGGCAAAGCCTGAACAAAGGAGCCAGTGACTTGCTCTCTTTAAGATTATATGCAAATGGAAAAGACAGATAATAAACTATTAAATATACAATAAAATGTAAGAAAATGATTCACATATGAACTAAAAGTAAAGCAAGCCATGGGAAAAGAGTGACAAATACACTATTTTAACAGTGTACAAAGAAAACCCAAGGAAGCATCATTATATGAATGAAGAATGAAGTGGCAGGAGCCTACAGACTGACTATCTGAGGTAAGAACACTGATGGAACAGTGAGAGCAAAGCCCTGAGATGGGAACAAATGGTGGAACTGATGGTAGCCAACAAGAACGGCAGTACTCGCAAGACTATGATAAAATTTACATAACAGACTATCAGGTGGGACTTTTCCCATTGCCAGGGATTGGCATTACAACCCAAGACTAGGAACAAAGAGTCACCAATCAAGTATTTCACGTTCAAAAGACAGCCTAAACAAGTGACAGCCAACTACCTCTCCACCATAACCGAAACATCTTTACCTTCCTCAGTTCCTCTTTACCCTAGAACTGCCCACCCCTGCCCACCTTGAGTGAGTCAATCATCAGAGTTTGCTTCACTGACTTAACATAGTTGGAGAGTGTTATTTCCAAGAGTCTAAATCAAGTCAGAGCGGTTCGAAAGATTGGCAAGAATGGAAGACTGGTATCTCATCTTTCAGCTGGATTTCTGCTTGTGTTTAGACTTGCTTATCATCCCATGCCCATACCCACTACCCATGCCTATAGGAGGAGAGGAAAAAAAGATGTGGATTGGAAAACAGGGTAGAGAGAACTGGAGTCACTATTTATAACAGCAAAGAGTGTGACTAACTAAGTAGCTGGATTTGAGCCTCCAGACAATGGGGATCCCAGCAGCCAGAGGCTGTGGGCGTACTGGAGAAGTAGAAACTTCGAAAGAATAGAAAAAGACAAACTGGATAGTGTAACACTGCAAAAATATCTCATCCTCCCAAAAAAGGTTTTACACATGTGCCACATCAACAGTAGTATTTGCCTCTCTTTCCCCACAGAAGGCATGAGGTCTAGTCAGTGTTACTCAGATGACCAGAAATAGAAAAAGAAACAAAAAGGGCACCACTAAAGTAGGAAAATCTTTTCCCTTTCTATCTCTCTCATCCAGGAGGAGAAAGGAATATAAATGAAAGAGCAGATCACTCTCTACTCACTGGAGTGAGCAGACTCAATGACTATACTCAACCCGTTCCACACTACAATCTCCTAGAACAGCCTAAGCGGCACTGAGTAGAAGGGGGAAAGTTGAGTTTTAAATTGGGCTATGAGGTTAAAATTCAAACTAGTCAGATTAAACTGATTTTCTGAAGTGTCCAGAAAGCTGTGACATTTCCTTGAGATGAGTAAAGAAACAAACAAAAAACTGATTTGACCAATCACAAACAAAGGTCAGATTGGAGAAAAATAAAATCACTTCATGTTTGCATTCCCACCTCATTCTCCATCTCAAGTCATACTGTATTATGAAATGGTTAACAGCAATGAGCTAGTGTTTTTTTACTTTTCATCTCTCTAAAATATTCTATGACTATCAGGCTGAATAGCTGCACTATCATATTATTTCTTATTCTTAAGAACTACTAGTAATTATATAACTATGGGTATTTTATAAGGAATTCTTCATATTTCCCCTTGTATAAAAGTTACAGAAATATTTTGAACATTTGTAAATAATACTAGGTCTTATTACAAATACTAACAAATATAAATATTTTATACATTTGTGGAGAATACTAGGTTGTATAGAAACTAAAAAGTAAAATCCCCTAAATAAGACACCAAACTTGCAGAACAAAAAGGCTACAGGGAAGGAAAAAGAAAAAACAGGTTAAAACATTTACTGTTTTAAAGGAACATTTTTGATATTCATATTGGAGTAACCTGAAACCCAATTTTAAAGAATACTCTGCCTTGATTTATAGCTTAACAACTTTGGGCTTTCCCCAAAATTGAATCATGCCCTTCCCATTTATTTAATATTTAAATTAATCTTTAATGGGAATTCTCTGAAAACTTAGGTATGTCTTTTTAAATAAATTAAGGTATCAGTATTTTACATGACTAAATAATATATAACGTTATCTCTGTTTAAATGTCACACTTTTAGAGACTACAGGATCCTATTACATTGATGTTTATAACTCCTTATGTAATGGTCTTATTCATTTTACAATCACTTATCATCCTAAATTAGGCCATGTATATAACATTTAATCAGTTAGTCCTCAGAGATACAACATAATGAAAGTAATATGACTCAAAATTACAGAACTAAGTTCTATATTTATACCTTTTTTCTAATCTACTATTTCATGGGATATAAGAATAAACATTATCATTTATAAGTAAATTGGAAAGTGTAAGGAAAACCATACAAACTCAAGTCATTCAAACTTACATGTTAATTTACTGTCAGTAAATAGTGCCAGCCGGATTGCCAACACAGTATTGAAGGAGAAGAACAAAGTTGGAAGACTGACTCTATCAGACTTTAAGACTTACTACTTACTGTAAAGCAACAGTATTCAAGACTGTGTGATATCAGTCAAAGAACAGAAAAAATGACCAATGAAAGAGAATAGAGAGACCAGAAACAAACTCACACAAATGTAATCAACTGATCTTTGACAAAGAAGTAAACAAAATTCAATGAAGAAAGGATACCCTTTTCAACAAATGGTGCTGGCCTAATTGGACATCCATATCCCCCTCCCCAAAAAAATCTAGACACAGACAATAAACCTCTTATAAAAATGAGCTCAAAATAGAACAAAGACAAAGTTATGAACCTCCTAGAATATAACATAGAAAAACCTAGGTGACCTTGGAATTGACAATAGCTTTTCAGATACAACACCAAAAGCACAATCCCTGAAAGAAAAAAAGCTACAGATAGGGAGAAAATATTTGGAAAACACATATATGATAAAGGACTAGTAATCTAAATATACAAAAAACTCAAATTCAACAACTAGAAAACAAACAACTCAATTAAAAAATGAGCAAAAGGTCTGAGCAGACACCTTCCTAAAAAGATAAGCTGATAACATATGAGCATATGAAAAGATGCTGAACATCAATCAAATGTGTATTAGTTTGCCAGGGCTGCCATAACCAAGTTATGACAAACTGGATGACTTAAATAATAGAAATTAATCGTCTCACAGTTTTGGAGGTCAGAGTCTGAAATCAAGGTGTTGGCAGGGCTGGTTCCTTCTGAGGGCTGTGAGGGGAGGATCAGATTCCAGGCCTCAATTCTTGGCTTATAGATGGCAGTCTTCATGTTCCCATGGCATTCTCCCTCTATGCATATCTGTGTCCAAACTTCCCCTTTTTATAAGGACACCAGTCATATTGGATTAGGACCCACTGTAATAACCTCACTTTAACTTGATTAACTCTGTAAAGACCATAACTCCAAATAAGGTCATAAGGTCACACTGTCAGGTACTGGGGGGTTAGAAATCCAAGATATGAATTTGAGGGGGGATATAATGGTATGTCATTAGGGAATTGCAAATTAAAACAACCATGAGATACCACTACACATCTATTAGAATGGCTAAAATCCAAAACAGTGACAACACCAAATGTTAATGAGGATGTAGAGCAACAGGAACTCTAATTCACTGCTAGGGGAATGGAAAATAGTACAGCCATTTTGGAAAACAGTTTGGCAGTTTCTTTCAAACTAAACATACTCTTACCATATGATCCAGCAATCACACTCCTTGGCATTTACCCAAATGAGCTAAAAACCCATATCTATAAAAAAAAAAAACCTACACACAAATGTTTATAGCAGCTTTATTCATAATTGCCAAAACTTGGAAGCAATCAAGATGTTCTTCAACAGGTGAATGAATAAACAAACTGTGGTATACCCATATTATATAAAAAGAAGTGAGGTATCATATCACAAAAAGACATAAAGAAAGCTTAAATGCATATTACAAAATGAAAAAAAAAAACAATCTGAAAAGGCTACACACTCTATGATTTCAAGTATATGACATTCTGGAAAAGGTAAAACTACAGAGACAGTTAAAAGATTAATGGTTGTCAGAGATGCACGGGGAGGAAAGGAAGGATGAGGTAGAACACATCATGAGGGGATATTTAGGGCAGGGAAGCTGGTATGTATGACACTGCAATGATGGATAAATATTATTATACATTTGTAAAAGCACTGAAAGCGAATCCTAATGTAAACCATGGACTTCAACTCTACCATACTAACGCAAGATGTTAATAGGAGAAACTGTGTGCTGGGGTGGGGGCAGGAGAAGTAGGGACAAGAAAGGGTACAGTCAACCTTCAGTATCCATTGGATATTAGTCCCAGGATTCCCGCAGATACCAAAATCCAAGGGTGCTCAAGTCGCTTATATAAAATTGCATAGTACTGGCATACACCCTATGCAATCCTCCCATACACATTAAACATCTCTGCATTACTTATAATACCTAATATAATGTAAATTCTACGTAAATAGTTGCTAGCACACAACAAATTCGAGTTTTTTCTTTTTGGAACTTTCTGGGATTTTTTTTTTCTTTTTCAAATATTTTCAATCCTTGGTTGGTTGAATCTGAGGCTGCGGATCCTGCAGATATGAAGGGTCAATTGTATATTGCAACTCCCTTGGACTTTCTACTAAATTTTTCTGTTAAGGTTAAAACTGCTCTAAAAAGTGTAGTCTATTAATTTTTTAAAACTAGTTGTTCTCCTAATAAGGTCAAGAAGTAAAAAGTTTAGGATAATTACATGGAAACAGAAATGGGCCTCAAAAAATCTAAGTGCAAATGGTGACACATGATTTTTTCAGCAATAGTCATGAAAGTATATTATTAAAAAAGTAAATATAATTATAAATTATATTTTTAAATATTGTGACCTGAGTGCAATGCAGGTAGAGAAACAATGGTAATATTGTTACAGTGGCTGATATGCAAATGAGTTTATTAAGGTAAAACTTTTGTTCTTCATTTTTCCACTGACATTTTCCTGTAAAGCTATTTTTTATAGCTTTTCCAAAAATAAAAACAAAACGCATTTTCAATTTGAAGCTTCTTTTTCAGGCTACCTGCATTTGAAGTGGAACACAGTGACAGAGCATAGCAAGAATTTCATACATTTAAAATAAGAAATAAATCTAAACATACAGCTACTCAAACTTGCTTTCATCACATGCAAGTAATATTTTGTTTCTAGGATCGCAGGGCATATTAAGTTATGCCATAAAACTCAATATAAATTATAAATAATAAATTATAATCTATATATAGGAAAGTTATAGCTAGGAAACAAGGTTTAAATAGGCCAAAACATTTCGTTAGGTTTTAACAATGTTCTATTTTAATTTCAGAAACCCAGATAATGCCATGGATATAACAGTATCAAGAGTTTATGGTTATTATTATTTTTTTAGTATTCATGCTATACTTAACTTTAGTCATTCTAAAATTTCCTAGCCTACCTGATGATATTAGAATGGAACCAGGTAATATTGTTTCAGCAAACTGAGACAGAAAACTTCTGGCTAAAGGAGTTCAAGGATAAGTTTTCCCTCCCTGCCTACATATCATGCATCTTACTTGGATGCAACAGAAAATTTATAGAAACAAGGAAACTTTAAGTTAACTACAAGATGATTTTTACGAGAAGGAAATAGTTTTCTATCCTTTAAAGTTAAAAAAAAGTGGTGACTTTTCTAAAGTGTGTAGATCTATCCATACTCCTGTGCAATCATATATTTATTTTTTAATATTCTTTAGTAATATTTATGACTCTAATGCATGTTTTCTAAAAGGAGAAATAACCACCAATCTTAAGAAATTAGAATATATAAAATATCCTGGTAGCTCTGTAAGCATAATTAGACATATAAAGTTTGCTTTGGAACCCAACAATTTGGAATTTATTCTTACCCTCATCATTTATTAAATACTCTACTGGTAACTCTGGGAAGGATACTGAATGCCCAATTTTTAAAATATGGGGTAACTATAAATTTTAATATCATTTTTATATGATGTAGACAGGCTTATATTTGAGACTATCTTAGTATCAATTGCTAACATTTCCAAATTTAAATATACAAGAATGATATTCAAGAGAGATCATATACCAAATTTATACTTTATAATGACACTAAAAATAAATATAGGCTTCGTCATGATTCTAAGACCATCTCTCCACTTTAAGGTTGACAAAATGGTATGTGAATTTCTCAGAACTCCTTGTGATGTCTATAAAATAATTTGTCATTTTAATAATACATGTCCTTAAATAATAATTTCATCAAATGAAAAAGAATGAGTATTATAGTTTCTTCTACCACAAAGTTATAGAAATATAATATTGAAATCATTCATTGTGACAATTTAGTAAAATGAAAACTTTATTGGATAAGGAAATATAAATTTGCTGTCTATGCCATATAAAGACACAGGGCAGAGACTGTCCAAAAAAGTGGTATTCTATAAGCTCCTGAGACTTTTTTGGAGAAAAAAATTAAGTAACAGCAGTCTTTCCCCAATTCATGAAAAACTTAGATTAATGGATAAAATTGACAAATTTTGAGATTTTATCTGATTTTTAATATTTGATAATTCCTAATATTTGCCTATACAAGACTATTCTATTAGTATAACATGGTAGTTAAGAGGGCAGACCCTGGGAGCAGATTAAGCAAATCCTATCTCTGCCTCTAATTTTATAGAGAAAAAAAATATTTACATGTGTATATATAAATTCACATACATATATGTAAGTGTGTGTGTGTATATATATATACACACACACAGGTATGTATATATGTATGTATATGAATATACACACAATATATATACCCTTACATACACATATATGCTTATATACAAACATATATATACCACATATATATACACGTTGTGGGCAAATCATTTAATCTTTTGTGCTGCCCTTTTCTCACAGAATTATTGTGTGAACTAATTCAGTTAATATGTGGAAAGCATGTAGTTGTCGTCCCTGGCTCATACTAAGTTCCATTTAGCTATTAGTATTATTATCACTGCTGCTACTATTACTGCTAAGTTTAATATACCAATATTGCCAGTGTCCTAAAGAATATGATTTCCACATGCTCTATCACTTGAAAAAGTTGAATAAATTTGATGACTGCTACCACTCAAACAGAAAAAAAAGCACGGAATTTTTAAAATATACTTGAGATTTTTAGAAGGAGTAGAGAAAGAACTGAGAGCAGGGAGTATCTTTTGCCGCAAAATACTTTGAACTCTCTTGAATTAAAATCTATTTGCGTGTCATATGAGATTTGCGAGTAGAGATAACAGAAATGCACCCTATCCCAAACCTTGTTTATTCTTTAACAGCAGCAGCTGACACAGGAGAACAATTTCCTGCTTCACTGTGCTGACAGTACATCACCTAGATTCAGAAATTATATTCTCAGCAGGAAGGCAATAGATTTCTGTCTACACTGAAGAAATAGAAAGATAGAAAAATTACACAAAATAGAAATGATTTATTATTATTATAAAAGAAAAAATCAAACTGTATCAAAGAGGATTTATTTTTAATTGGTGACACTCAAAGTAGAATTCAGTTTATTTTAAATTTCAAATGTTTGGCCATAATATTTTTGAAAGAAACAAAAGTTTTGTTTATGTATAATCTTGCAAACAAATCTTATATTTCTATTCTTCCTAAAATTTTTAAACAGAGGAAAAATTTTAATAAGATCAACTAAAATTTATTAATCCTCTGATTTTATTTATTATACTTAGTGTGTAGAACATTGTGCCCTAGTTCAGACAGTAAATATCATTTAAAAATTTTACTTAGAAGAATGGTGTTAGGTGGCAACTAATAGTTTATATTAAAGTTTTGTGTCACCAAAAAATCATTCTTCACAGAAGTAATAAGTAATGATTTCTATATGTGTGGCTTGTGTGTGTGTGTGTGTGTGTGTACGTAGCATATTTATAAGCTACTAGGTTTTCTTCTAATTTAGATATATAAAAATCTAGCAATTTGTCTTATGTGAAGTGACTTTTAAGCCATATGTTAAAATAACTCTAGAGGTTATGAAGATGTATTGTAGACTTCTGGTTCATAATGATAAAGTACCAACTTCAGGTTCTAGAAGTAAGTCTGTAGATTCAAATCTTTCTGCCGTTTACTAGTCATGTGATATTGGGCAGCTTACTTATTATTTTGTTCCCCCATCTGTAAAATGAGGATAATAGTAGTGTCTTTCTAATGGGATCTGTTTGAAGATTAAAGAAAATCAACATTAAAACACAAAGAACTGGGCTTTCCTGGTGGCGCAGTGGTTGAGGGTCCGCCTGCCGATGCAGGGGACATGGGTTCGTGCCCCGGTCTGGGAGGATCCCACATGCCGCGGAGCGGCTGGGCCTGTGAGCCATGGCCGCTGAGCCTGCGCATCCGGAGCCTGTGCTCCACAACGGGAGAGGCCACAACAGTGAGAGGCCCACATACCTCAAAAAAAAAAAAAAAAAAAAAAAAAAGAACAAGTATAGCACATAGCAAATCACTAGATTATTACCATTATTGCTACAGGTAAGCATGGCAAATTAAGCATGCTTCCTTCTGAAACTCCTCTAAATTAACCAAAAAAGTACAAAACTAAAGGACAAAAAGAAGAGTAGAGAAGACAACAACAAACAAAAAGCTTTTGGAAAATGAAAAACTCAGGCAGAAGACTAGTAACTGATTCAGCACAGCACAGGATGCAGAAAATTAAGTGGCAGAAAAGGAGGAGAGTGTAAGAATCAAGATAATTTGCCTAATGAAACCCTGAAAGGCTGGGGTAATATTAGCACTGAATACTGAGGGATTCTCTAAAAGTCTATATAAAGAACATTTCCACACACAGGTTAACTACCTCATTCCACATGTCCTCTTCGGCCTCTAGAGGATCAGAATGTTGGATATCTTGAACCAGAGATGTTCCTGACTTGGAAATACCAAGCACAACATAGATGGGAGTCAAAGGACAAGGCTCAGTCGGACCTGAACTGGTTCCTAACTGTTGGCAGACAGATGTAAACTATGCAAGAAAGAATATTTGAAAATTCACTGGAGAACGTTTAAGACCCCAGAAAAAGACATATAGATGCGACAATCTGGGATCTCCCAAGAGAAATTTTAGCTCTTTTCTTGATCACCCTAATGAAGCCACCTACGAAACAATTCTTGCCTCTAGACACACAGCTTCCAAATAAATCTGTAGCACCTCATTAAGTCTAGGCTTTCAGAAAAGCCTCCAACATGAAAGACTAAAACCAAAATAAATAAACAAAAAAAAGGACTCAGAGGAAATACAGTACCAAGAGAAGAAACCTTAACAAAATTATTACCATCCTCTGACATAAGAAAAGATAATTACAGCCCCCAAATAAGAATGTACTATGTTAAAAAACTGAATAATTAGAGAAACAGTAAGAACTTTTAGAAAATAAAAATAATTGCTGAAATAAAACATTCAATGAAAGAGAACATCTAGAAAATCTCCTAGTAAGTAGAATATAAAGACAAAGAAATTTTTAGAAGAAGAGAAAACACAAGAAAACTAGCATACAAATCCAGATGAACATATGCCCTATGACCAGAGATAGAGAACAGAAAAATGAAGGAAGAGAAGGGAGCAATGCTTTCATAACTCTGAGGGAAAATTATTTTGTAGTCTACAATTATATACATAAGCTAATATTCAATCAAATGTGAGGATGGGATGAAGATATTTTCAAGAGAGCAAACTTTTATGACTCCTTTATCAGGAACCAGCTGAAAAATATACCTCTATAACGCACCAGGTGTAGAAAGCAACCAATCTAGATTGTAAAACAGATCAGTATGGAAAGGTCTCCACAAAGAAAAGCAAATTTGATACAGTGTCTAAAATCATGTTTGAGCACTCAAAAAACACTGACATCATGTTACAGATCTGTTGAAACATTTAAGAAAAATACAGTAGGTACACAAAAAATAAGCAAATAAAAATGAGGTTATTACTAATTCCCCCCAAAAGAAAAAGTTATAGGAGAAAAGAAACAATCATAATAAATTGCTTTGCTCAAAAAGGAACAATATTCAGTACTGATTTAATGCAACATACTTATTGGATAAGTATGTTGAGAAAATGGGGTAATCTTTGTATAAGTATGTTGAGAGAATGAGATGGTAATAAATTTAAGAATAGTAAATCCCCGATAGGAAGTAAATTGATAGAGAAAAAATTGATAAATCAATAAAGAGCAGCTTAAAAGTGTCATTTTAAAATATGGAAATGCCATAAGAAACAGCTCCAAGAATGCAAAGTGACTGCCTCTGGGGAGCAGGGCTGTGGAAGATGGTGAGCAGTGAAACAGGGGAGTGCTTTACTTAGTTTCAAGTCTTTTAATACTACTTTGCTTTTTAATTCTGTATGTATATAATTTAAGTGATAAGAATGAATTTTAAAAAGTAAATCAGATACATTTCCAACTTATAATGTAAAATAATACATTGATATATAAAATAGTAGTTGATTAACATCAATTTTTAAATTTTAACATAGTAATATCTCAATTACCCAGCACCAGCATGGCTTCACCTAAGAAAATCTGGAGAAAATTCAAGTTTATACCTTCAAGTGACAAAATTTTCCTTTTTTAAAATATTTTTTTTAATTTACCACACATATTCTTTTTTTTTACCACACATATTCTTGAATGATTAAGTATCATTCCTTACCTTATTGATAATTACGTGTTATTATTATAGATATCCATTATCATATTCACACCAGGACCTCTGAAATATATATGTTCTCTATCTTACATTAAATGTCCCTAGGTCTGTCTTTCTTTATAATTTTAAAAGAAGAGTAAAAAATAGAATGATCTGGTTTACTAAGGATTCTGGTTCATAAAACTGATCAGAACTTTAAAAAATACTTAGAATGCAATAATCAAATTAATATAAAAAACAGCAAGCTCATTGTGCTTACTATGTGACAATATTCTAAGCACTTTTCATACACACTTCAATTTCCCCATTTTACATATAAGAAAACAAAGGCACAGAGTGGCAAAGCTACTTGATGGGGTTAGTTAGTGACTGAATTAAGATTTTGAACAGGCAATTTGACTCCAGAGCCTGTGATCATTACTGCTATGTGCTACTTAGCACTATAAATCTATTGAACACAATATATTGTCTTGATTATTTGGAAAACACTTTAGAATTTTGAAGGATCTAAAGCACATAACTAAAATCTACTGTTATTAATGTATTAGAGATATATGAACGTGCATTCAAAATTAACAAAAGGCTAGACACCAAAAGATATTCACTGTATAAATTCAAAATAAAAAGCTCTCCCACAAAAAAATATATATATAAATTAGCAAAACAACATATAAGGCTCATGTAAATTAAATATTTTCAAGCAGAGTTTGGGCATAGTTCTGTTTTTCCCCTAAAAAGAGCACCACTATTATACCTGGTAATTTATAAAGTCTATTAAATATAAGCAATATAACACAGAGGAACAAGATAAACATTATCTTTTAAATGAATCACAATATGAAAAGCTTATTAAACTTACTGATCCAATAACATAATATTATATTGCATCGATTCTAAGACACATATACTTCCACATTTTTTTTTCTTGGTATATAAAGTAATGGTGTATCTTACAAACACTGGTATTTCAGGTTTATGAAATATGGCAACTAACAGTTTCATAGCACTTACAATGTATCAGGCACTATTCCACTTGCTATATACATATTTACTAATTTAATCCTAACAATTCAGTGAGGTAGGTACTATTACTATCCTTATTTACTCAAGAAAACTGAAACAGATTAAATAAACTGCTGGAACTAATGAGTGGAAAGTGAGGATTCCAACTTCAGCACGAAGTCTAGTTACAGACACTAAGCTCTTAAATATTATACAGTACAGCCACATCACTATACACATTTGTCCCTTTCTCTGAGACCTGCTAACTCCTAGTACTTTTTTCTTCTCTGAAACTGCAACTGCTTTTAGCTAGAACACTTTATGTAAACAAAACCTACTGTTTCTTTGGTTGTATAAGAATAGAGAATAAAATTAAAAGTAGAGCTACTTGGTTGCCAGTGAATAAGGAGCATAAATGGGACAATTAGTCAGCATTCATTCTTCAATTCCCTGCTCAGCTGCTTCTCACCCTTTCTCTTATAAACTCTCGGGATTCAAAACCTCAAAATACTTTCAGTTCTGATGAAAGATGTTTAAGCAGTGAATTGGCATACATACGGCATGGAATAATTCTTCCCTAAAAACAAAATACCAAGGTTTTCCACTACATAGACAATTTCAAATTCATGCCTAAAGAAATTATGTACAATGCAACTTTAATGAAGAAATGTTAAACAATTTTCTACAATTACCTTTACTAATAATTTCTTATGTGAATAATTCTTCTTTGGTAAATAAAGAGAACCTCAATCACCGCTAAATAAGGTAAAAATCAAGAACCCATTGCTTAAATAATTCCATAACCACCCTTTGTTTTACACTGAAACAATACCATTTACTGAGAGTTTAGTCTGTATTTTGATAAAGTTTTTACACACACCATCACTCATTACAGCTCCTTGAGATAGGTACTACCATATCCATGTTTATACTAAAAAACTGTAAAACAGAGAGATCCTATAATGATACAATATATAAACCATATGGTAAAGGACTTTTAGTTATAAAAATATGTCCAGCAGATACATCTCATTTAGTGTTTCTGTGAGATAAAAATGTTAAATCTTTTACATATACATAATGTTGTATTTCAGTTATACCTCAACAAAAAACTACATTTTTGTGCAATTTGTATTTACGTGACATGAAGTAAGTCCTTTGGAAAAAGTTATTTAAAGTCATAATATGACATAATGTCTTTAAAAATCCTCACAATGAAATTTGCTTGAAGGTGCAAATGAGATATGTAAGCTGATTTAAGGCAGGGACTGTGTTTTCTTCACAACAGTATTTTTTTTTTAAGTTAAACTTTTAAGTACTGTAGCTGAATTTTAAATAGATTTATGGAAAACTTTCTAACATGTATCACACATACCCCTAACTTCTTAAAATGTTATGAATACAATTTAAACATTTCTTGATGAATGTGTCATCACTGTGGGCATCAGTAATTACACTGTGTGGCAAGGTAGCTGAAGGTGTAGATAGTACAAAAAAAACCCAAAAACTTAAGAGCTACTGAAGTCAGTGGGAGTCCCATAACTTTGTTAAAGAAGTCCATGCTGATAAAATTCACTTTTGTTACCAGTCTTTCTCTGTCTTAAAAAACCACAATAGCTGTTTGACTTTTACTCTCCATCTATACTCACTGAACCTAGACTCTTGCTCTTTTCTAAAGACAAAATGTTACCCTTTTTAATATCTAGGTAGCTATTTGACTCTTTCTCTATTCCCAAAACAAACTAAAAGAACTATTCTGTGACTGCTGTTTTGTGTGTGTGTGTGTGGGGGGTTGTTGTTGTTGTTTTGGGTTTTTTTTTTTTTTTTCGGTACACGGGCCTCTCACTGTTGTGGCCTCTTCCATTGAGGAGCACAGGCTCCTGACACGCAGGCTCGGCGGCCATGGCTCACGGGCCCAGCCCCTCTGCGGCATGTGGGATCTTCCCAGACCGGGACACGAACCCGTGTCCCCTGCATCGGCAGGCAGACTCTCAACCACTGTGCCACCAGGGAAGCCCTGTTGTTGTTGTTTTTAAACTATTTTACAGAGCTGCCCTTGAAGTCTTTTAAGCACGCTTCCCACCCTTGAAGATTACAAAAACATTCTGCTTGTTTCTCCACTGACTTCTTTCTGTTCTACTGTACCTGCTATTGTTCTAGCAGAATAGTGCTTCCATGCCTGCTTCCAAGCCCACCACTCTTTTCCCTTTACTTTTCTCCACCTTTTTTCTTTCTTATCCAACTAGTCCCTTATTAATTCTTGGCTTCCATGTATAAAAGACCAAAAATTCAGTGTGACATGAGGCCAAGAAATGGCAAGAGATTGGATAGACAAGAAAGAAAAAAGGTGACCAGGGCTCATACATTTTTAAAATAACCTAGCATTGAGCACAGTTCCATAGTAAGGACCAAATACTGTGTGGAACTGAACTAACTACATAATACGAGCAAATCACCAACAAATGAGATGAACTAACTTGAAACCAGAACCAACATATTCTCTCTTTTATTGGTTTTATTTTTAGTCTTCTTTAATCCTTGATTGGTGAGAAAAATGTGACAGAAGAAAAAAAGAGCATGAGAATGTAAACTGAAGGTAGAGCTCTTAAAAAGACATTAAAAAATGGGCATTCATAGAGAGAAAAATGCAATAACTTAGAATAATGATCTATGATAGGTCTAAGGGAATTTAAATGAGAAGGAAAGAAGACACGATACAGTTAAAAATAGGTAGAAGTATGCTGCATGGAGAAAAAAGACAGAAACAAAAACATAATTTGGAAAATAAAACTATATGAATTACATATATGATGAAATATTCTTTCAGGGTTATTATAAAATAAAAGACTAAAAATGCCATAAGGAATATGGAACAAAACAGCTTAGCAAAATCTTTAAAATGTAATGATTAAAGAATTTAAGCAGCACTTAAATTACAGTTACTTAGAGACATGGTACATAACAACATTTACAATTTCTAAGAAAGTATCTTATCTACTTTGAAGGCTGTTAGCGGACCTATTTTATATTATCACAAGCTTCAAATTTCAGGTCTAATTCACTGTCATCAGTATAAGAGTTACCATTAAAAATCAACTATAGCAGAGTACTATATTCATGTGCCTTCTAGTCTTGCCCAATGGTTACAACTAAGTACCCAGGGAAAGTGATTTAACTTTTTTGTGCTTTGGTGTTCTATTTATAAGAACATACCCTCCTTATTAAGTTATTGGGCAGACTAAATAATATATACACAGTGTGTTGAATATGGCCTTGCACATAGTAAATGGTTAATAAGTGTTAGTTATTATCATTATCATTATTATTATTATTACACTACATTGTTTCCCTTATCATCTATTATCTCACCACTTAGCTAATAAGGAAATTAATCTCACAATATGGCCAAGGCTATGGGAGCAAAATCGTAACACTGAAAGTAAAATAACAGATACTGAGAAATAGGATGCACCATATTCTTCTTTCTTACTTGGTATTCCTTATTGACACGGACAATTTCTGTCATCAATAAAAAAATATGAGAAAACAGAAGTCATCATAATAAGAGAAGTGTAACAGTATGTTAGAGCAAAGCAAAAAGAATAAATCAATTTATATACTTCCAAAAATCTTCCCTAAGAGACCAATCCTTAGACGAACATTCTATTTTTCTTTTCCCTTTCCCAAAACAAGAACCTGGGGATGTATCTTCAACATCACTCAGAAGGACCTCTCACATAGGATGAGCTCAATAAATATCCGGCAAATGAAAAACAAAATCCATTTCATTACCTATTAAAACACTTGCTTTCAATTCAACTCATTTTTCCCAGTGAACTTCACAAAAAGATGCCAAGTTACAATCCCCAAACCAGTACATTATGGTCTACATACTTTTGGTTTAAATTTTTAAATATTATTTAGACATAAAACACAGTATAACCAATTTTGGAAGTAATTTATGAAGAATGCTTTCAGAAAAATTTATTTATAGTTTCCCTTATTTGCCCTATCCTATGACATTTACATGTCTTGCTTGATTTACATAGTTTGGTAGTGGTTACAGGAACCTAATCTGGAGAACTGTTAATAAGATCACTTCTGTTTTGTTTGGCTATTCTACACCTGTTTCATTTCCACTCTTCTGCTTCATTAACTTTTCATTTTCTCAAATCTATTAAATCTGAAGTAGTTATATAAAAAGGCAAAAGATCTCATAACATTTTGAGGGATTTTTTTTCTTGCTCAAGATAAACTAGTTATGCTTTTTTTTTAAATTTATTTAATAGTTTTCCATTTGGTGATCAATAAAGCTCTCTGTACTACTGTATCATTTTGGAGAAAAGCCAAACAAATATGTTTATTTCTGCCTGTATTTGAAACACGTGAAGAGTTTCTTAACATTTACTTTGTAATACATCTCAACTCAACAAAAATACTGATAAGACTGCTAAAGGAGAAAGTCAAGGAAAAAGTGCAGTAAGGAAGGAACTGCTGGGATCTTAAAAACAATAGGGAGATAATATCAAGATCACAGGAGAGATTTAGGGAAAATAGAAATGGTACATGTATTTTTTAGGGAATCCCAGGACACTTACTACCTGTTTTTGACACTTATTGCTAATTAGTACTTACAATGTAGTAACGGTTATTATATCTTCTTTCTCAAAACTCCTTGCAGGCAATAATTCAGGATTCCATTTCTTTATATCTACCACCGTCAATCAACAAAATAAATGCTATTTGAAACAAGTATTTGTAGATGAAGAATCTAAACCCACATGGAGGTGGTGCTGTACAATGTAGAGTATGGACTCTGGAGTGAAGATCAATCGTCTTCACTTACTAGCTGCATGATTTTGGTCAGGTTACCTCACTTCTGAAATGGCTATCCCTCCCCAAAACATACAAATTCTGATTAAATGGGGAGCAGTAAATCTGACTTATTTAAAAGCCTAATTATATTATGAATTTATGTGCAAGTTATTAAATCATTATTTATTTTTTATTTTATTTTTTTTTTTATTATTTTTTTTTTTTTGCTGTACGCGGGCCTCTCACTGCTGTGGCCTCTCCCGTTGCGGAACACAGGCTCCGGACACACAGGCTCCGCGGCCATGGCTCGCGGGCCCAGCCGCTCCGCGGCATGTGGGATCTTCCGGGATCGGGGCACGAACCCTAGTCCCCTGCATCGGCAGGCGGACTCTCAACCACTGCGCCACCAGGGAAGCCCAAATCATTATTTATTGACAACAAACCAGACAACTAAAGTGGTTTGAGAAGACAAAGAAGTGGATAAGAATGATGTATTTGAATGATAAGGAATGTTTCCAATGTAATTTTTATTATTTATTTATTTATTTATTTTTGCGGTACACGGGCCTCTCACTGTTGTGGCCTCTCCCGTTGCGGAGCACAGGCTCCGGAGGCACGGGCTCAGCGGCCATGGCTCATGGGCCCAGCCGCTCCGCGGCATGTGGGATCTTCCCAGACCAGGGCACGAACCCATGTCCCCTGCATCGGCAGGCGGACTCTCAACCACTGTGCCACCAGGGAAGCCCCCAATGTAATTTTTAAAAATAACATATTCCTTGCAGTCTTATTTGCCTTCTCTAATTTATCTAGAAAGTTCTGTTTATCATGGAAAGTAAATGGATAAGCCTCAGATCTAGACATACAAATTATCAAAAACTTCAAAGTAGCAAAATTGAAGATGTGAAACTTGAAACTTCCCCATTATTGACAAATAATTATCACACCTAATTTCAACTGGAGTATACTTGAGAGCATAGCCTAAAGCAATTCTCTAATTGAAAAGAATTAGTCTCAGATTGTTCAAATCTTTACTTCCTCCCCAGTATACTATTTCTTCATGTTGATCTTTCCTTTCAGTATCATAAATGAAACAAGCCTAAATAATTTTGAGGATCTGATTTAATACATACTTAAACAAGAATCCAATGTTTTGTTACTTAATGATGACTCCATACCTTACATTCCTGGTTCTTAAAGAATCTACAGAAGTAAATGTCAGAAATAATAACAGCAGGAAACCATTTTCTCCCTCATTCAAATAAAGATACAAATTATTAAATAATTTTTTTAAACTGAATTAACTAAAGTAGTCCATCCTCAATCCCTGTAGCTACAGCACTGAAATCTTGTCCCTGGCAAAACTGCAGTTGTCAAGATGAACTTCTGATCAAAACAGATTAAAAAACAAAAAGGGCTATCAATTATCTATATAATAAATTTGTGTTATACATAACACATATATAACACATACGTACATTTATTTAAACCAATAGACAAAAGTTCCAGAGGCATTTTGTTCCTAAAACAACGCATAAACTACTCCAGTATGTCTACCATCTCCTGAATCACCTCTTTCAATTGTTCAGGAAACATTGTTATTATACAGTAATGTGCTAAAACAGAATCTTCCATAAGTTTTATATTATGCAGATATTTCACCTTTCTAAAGTATTCTAAACCAGCCTTTATTCTATTAAGTTCAATGTATTATCATTTATATTCTCCCTTGTTTAATCTTCCCAAATTCTGTGAAATGTTTCTTTTCAAAGATTATAAATATATCTACAAAAGTATTTTTCCTGGCTTAATCTACTGTAAATATATATGCAGAACTGGATGCATTACAATGTTTCTCTCTCTTCCTCTCTACCAATCTATAGACTCGACTTAGAGACTGTCTTTTGGGAGTACGCCTCCCCTGTGGTACTGCAATAAAAGAAAATGTTCTCTATACACTAAGGGTGCTGGACAAGAGGAGAATGCCTTTTCACTCCTGGCTTAAATAAATTCTTAGATATCATACTATGCCCAAGTGGCCAGAACATAGAGGGCCTGGAATAGAGTTCTCTAAGGATATCTCATCATAGCAGGTTAACTGTGCAATAGGAGACCCCAATAGATCCCTTCACAGATTCAAAACATGCACCCCATGAGAAAGCCACTATTTGAACACCTGCCACATAGAAGAAGGCACTAATGGCCAGTGAGTATAAACCACAGAGGGAGCAAAACTCAAAAGAATATTACAATCATAAACCTAGTTAAGTCAAAGTTTTGCCCATTTCTTTCCAACTAAACGCTAACCTAAAGGAGCCAGAATCAGCAATGGGGGTGGGGAGTGGTATGTCAGAATCAATCTATGCCTCTACTGAAATCTAGAGAGAATGAGAAAGAACAGACCCTACCAACTTCAAGTTCCTAGGGCCCAAACCCTGACTAGTGCTAGGGCAGAGGAAGAACTTTAAATCAGATGTGAGATTCAAATTTCAAATTACACTAGCCTAGAGGGTTTTTTTAAATGACCGAAGAAGAATGGGATGTTATAAAATACGCCAAGATAAGGTCCTCTACAACCCCAGTAGAATCTCTACACAGCACAGTTGTAGGTTAAACAGCCTATCATGGAAAAAAACAGCAAGAACATAAAGAGGGAGACTAATTCAAGATACAATTCATAGGTAAAACAGACCAAGAACTGGCAACAACTAGAGAGAGAAGAAAAGGAAAATAAAGAAGAGAACAGGATCGATGATAACTAATTTTTTTAGTTTAGGTAACTTGAAAGTCACTGGTACCAGTAACTGAAACAGAAAACAAGAAGAAAGGTAGATTTATAAATTATGAAAATAAATAGTTTTTGATATTCTGAGTTCTTCCTCCACTCATTCATTCATAAATGAACTGATATATGCATATTGTGAACCTTCTATGTAAAAGACCCTATTAGGGATACACTGTAAATAAGGGTGAAACGGTCTTTGTTGTCATAGAGCTAGCAGCCTATAATGCTAGACAAAATTTGCACTTGGAACAAGCATGAGAAGTACAGAATGCTTCCAGAGCGCAAAAAAAAAAAAAAAAAAAAAAAGGGTACCTTAACTAGATTTAGATAGTCAGGAAAGACTTCCTAAATGATGACATATATAAGTTGAAACCTTAATGATATATAGTAATAGTGAGTGGATGTGTGTGTGTATATTCAAGAAGTGTTAGTATAGAAAGACAACCAAGTATCTCTGAAAAGAGGAGTAGCAGGCCAAATTATGTGAATCACATAAAGGAACTTGTACTTTTAAGGCAAGGTAATTTTTAGGAAGATTTTAATATAAGTTTTAAATAATCAGATTTGTTTTGAAATACATGAAATATATCTATGACGAGATGTACACAAATAAAAGTTCAAAACAGTTTTGAGCTGAACATATGGACTTAGGAATGATCTAAATAAAGGTAATAATTCAGAGGAATCTATAGGGGCAAGAACAGAATTATTCCTACATTTATGGAATGATTAAAAAAAGAAAAACCCAACAAAATGCTTGAGAAGGTACAGTGAGACAGACAATAAGAGACAGAGAATCTTACAGTGTCAAGAAAGTCAAAGGAAGAAAAGTGTCAACAGAAGAGAGTGGTTATCAACATGGAATGCTCCAGAAAAGTAAAAGGGGCTGATGACTAGATGACTGAAAAGTTAGTTCAGTGAGTTAAGGAACTAAGAGGATAACAATGAATATTACGGGAACTGGGTAACTTCAAGAGCAGCAGAATGCTGAAAAAGTCGAAACTCAAGTGTACAGATTACCCTTTCAAGAAACTTGATGGCTATGGAAAGAGGAGAGAGGCAGAAACCATAAGGTTATTATCAAAATCAAATAAAGGATTTAGTCTTTTGTAATTTAAGATAAATAAGAACTGTATATATTTCTAAGCCAGAGAAAGATCTACTGAAAAAATTAAAAGATAGGAAAAAAAAAAAAAAGAGATAATAAAACAAGAGTCTGTAAAAGGTAAAAAGAAACAAGATAAATGATAGCCTCAAAAGAGGAAAAGAAAATTCTCTCTCTAGAAATGTAGGCAAGGATTAAAGTTGAAATTACAGAGTAATCTGAAGTATAAAAGAAGTTGATGGAGGTCCTTGAAGAGAATCTAAGTAAACTGTAAAGCACATTCATTTACAGACTATGAAGGTATTGGGGTGAATTTCTAGGCTGACGGAGACAAAAGAAGTTTGAAAAGTAGGCACAGGACAGAAAGCTAAATAGAGATAAACAAAAGGATAACAACAACAACAGCTGGTTCAGTTAGAAGTATATGTTAGACTGAGAAGTAGAATCAATTGGCCCAATTTTAGTCTTTTATCTAGGGATGCTCAGCAACCCCAGAGCAAAAGTACATAAAGTGGATGATAATAAAAGCATGAGGCTGAGCTATATAAGATCTTATATTTATATTGTAAATACTGACAGTTCAAGAAAAACAAAGATAACACATTTTTAAAGATTTTCAGGAATAGAAATGGATATCATGAAATTGAAAAAAGTAAAACACTAACGATATGATTAGTGTACAGTGTAATACATTCATTGCTACCTTGGAAATGTCATCCATTCTTAATTTAAAATCATTTAACTCTATTTTAATTCCACATGTATCCTTCTCTTTAACAGCATCTTAATGTAAAACATCTTACACCAAACAGCTTTGGGTTCCAGCTTTAAACAGAGCCGCATAAATTAGTAGTCATTTAAATTAAAGCTGAAAAATATTATGAGAAAATAGTTACTTTAATAACTTCAAAATTTAAAACTACTCCAAACATAATGGCTTTTTATATTGAAAAAATCTTAACTATATTGCCAAGTATCTTCTAAGTAGAATAATTCTCTAAAAACTGTATACATCCACTACCATTTAGGAGTTTTGGTCATTGATGTAGGTTTGAATATGTAGTAACTGGAGATTTAGAAACTCCTTTTAACATGTTGGGTATCATCCATCTTAAGATAAATAAAAATCCAAATGACTTGACAGACTAAATGGGCCTCCATAATCTAGCTCTTGCCTAACTCTCCAGCTTTATCCCTTATCAGTAAGAAGAGGTTTGACCTTAAATATCTTTGTATCTTCTGTACATAGTAAAATGCCCAGTATATAATCCATACTTAATAAGTACTTGCTAGCTACATACATGGATAAATAAATGTTGGAAAAACTGGAAATCTTTACCTTGGTTAACACTAACTTTAAAGAAAAACGTGAAAAATTACTCATCAGGACACATTAAAATTCCAATTTGTATTTCTTACTTATATATAACTTTTATTAAATATGACCATAGTCTAAATATGTTTTAATTGCTTATACAGACAAATCTTAAAGCTATCTTATAAGAATAAAAATAAAAAGCATGATTTGAGCACAGTGAAATCAAGCACATAATAACACTTTCAAAATAAAACTTCAATATAAGAAACTTTAAAAACAAGTCAAATATAGGAAAATTACCCTCATGCAAAGGAATTTTTTTGTCATAATAGGATATGGCAAAAAGACCAGGCGTGGGCTTTGGAGTCAGATAAACCTGTATAAAACCTGTCTCTGGGGCTTCCCTGGTGGAGCAGTGGTTGAGAGTCCGCCTGCCGATGCAGGGGACACGGGTCCGTACCCCGGTCCGGGAAGATCCCACATGCCGCGGAGCGGCTGGGCCCGTGAGCCATGGCCGCTGAGCCTGCGCGTCCGGAGCCTGTGCTCCGCAACGGGAGAGGCCACAACAGTGAGAGGCCCGCATACCGAAAAAAAAAAAAAAAAAAAACCTGTCTCTATCAGCTGTGTGAAAATATTATAATATAGATTTTTCTAAAATAATAATGTAAGAATGATATGCAAACCCAAATCTCACATAAATGAGCACTAAAACTAAGGGATGTTTTAAGAAACATGTAAATAATAAGCATACCAAAATAAAATGTTTTAAGTCACAAACTTTAAGCCATAATTTTGAGCCAGAAAATTAAATTTAAATGTTAAACTTTAAAATGAAACCAAATACAAACCCACATATTCTTATCCCTGTAATCCAGGAAGCCACAACTACCACAGTTTTCCTTTTTACACAGCAGTGACTAAACAAACTTCCTCTACTGTATCATTTATATATTGAGAAATGTACAGATGTATCTTGTCTTATTCCAGCAGATTATTTCCAGAGATCTTTTGCTAGTAAGACATACTAATAAAATGCATTAGAAAAGAAGTCAAACTTGTTATTACAAAACTGATTAAAAACATATTGGCTCTATAAAAAGTCAATTATTTTTCTTCCTGTATGTGAAATAATACTATTTCCATTAATAACTGAGTACAGAATAAAAAAACATAAAATAGTAAAGTAAAAACTAATTAATTTAAAGAGAGAAATGAAGTTCATTAACTAGAATAATTTTTCATGGACCATAAAATGAGAAGATTCATAGCTGATAAGCATAAAGTTATCTCAAAATATTTTATAGGAAAATATTTACCACTTGGATAATTTTGTTCTAAGTATGTAATTTCTTTAATGTGTAATCCTCAAAAAGATGAAGTTTTGATTTAGCAAAAATTTCCAAATTGTTCAGTATATATATATTATCATTCACATGTACATAACACTTAACATAGTTTATTTTTTATTTATTTTTATTTATTTATTTATTTTTTGCGGTACGCGGGCCTCTCACTGTTGTGGCCTTTCCCGTTGCGGAGCACAGGCTCCGGACGCACAGGCTCAGCGGCCATGGCTCACAGGCCCAGCCGCTCTGCGGCATGTGGGATCTTCCCAGACTGGGGCACGAACCCGTGTCCCCTGCATCGGCAGGCGGATTCTCAACCACTGCGCCACCAGGGAAGCCCCCACTTAACATAGTTTACATTTTAAGCTAACTGTGTCCCTCCAGGATCGATGGATTTTATTTTGATATAATCCAATGAACTAGTATAATTTAGAATTTTATTAATCCTACTGCTTCATATTTATTCTTTAAAAATCAATTCTTGCAGGTATGAAAATATTTATCTTACTATAATGAATATACTGATGCTGATATTCCTTAGGGTACAGACTGCTTCCTACAGACTTCCGTAGAACATAAAATTAAACATGAATCTAGTTTTCCTGGTGCTTTATCTTTTGAAATTATAATTTGGGGGCTCAGTCCGGTCAACACAATAACTAGGACAGACTACTTTCTGCCACTTTCCAGAAAGAGTTTTAATACACTGAATTCACAGCCAACCACATCTTTAGTTAGTTCTTTAACTGACTAAGCAGAACAAAATGCATTTTTGCAACATTTACTTTTGTTTTCAATATCTGCTTTCAGCTTTCATTTAAGACACATATCTTAAACATAATCAGAATCATGACAGATTAGATGTAAAATCTGACTGAATGAGAGAAGGTAAGGATGCCTCCAAGATTTCTGGCCTTAGAAAACTGGAAGGATGAAGCTGCAATTAAGATGGAGAAGATTGTGGGAGAAGTAGATTTTGAGATTGGAGAGAAAAATCAGAATATTTAAAATCACATCTAATTCTAACATACTTATTAGACATACAAGTGATATCAAGTGGGCAGCTGCATCATTAGTCTAGAGTCCAGGTGAAAAAGTCCAGAATGGATATAAACATTTGGTAGTCATCAAAGAACAGATGGTTATTTAAAGCCATGACACTGGATAAGATCACCAAGGGAGTAAACATGTATAGGAAAAAGGAGAGAGTGGTCCAAGACTGAGCTCAGAGAAATGAGAACAAACCAACAAAGGAAACTTGAGGCTACAATTAGTTAGGTAGAGGTATGCTGGATGTAGAAAGAAATGTTTCAAAGAAGAGGCAGTGATCACTATGTCAAATACTGCTGATTGTATATAGAGATAAGAACTGAGAATCCACCTCTGAATTATCCTCATTAAAGTCACCAAAGACCCTGACAAGAACAGTTTCACTGGAAGGATGGGGTCAAAATTCTAATTGGAATAGCTTTTAAAGAAAAATGGGAGGAGAGGAACTGGTGACAGCACAAGTATGGACAGATAGTTTGAAGCCTTTTACTGTTAACGGCCTGGTAATTGGAACAGGCAGTGGGATAAAGAGAATATGCTTTTTTTCTTTTTTAACACTGGAGAAATACAGTATGTTTGCAGGCTAAAAGAAAATAGAATGGGGCGGGGGGAATTGATAACACAAGAAAGAGAAGAAAGAATTTCTAAACAATATCTGAGTACCTAAGAGGGAATGGAATCTAGAATAAAAGTAAAGGATTGGCCTTCTCTGGGGCAGGGACAGTTTCTCAGAATAATAAGAGAAAATATAGACCATATAGGTACTGATGCAGTTGGGCTGCTAGATCTACTGGTGGAAGCTTGTGAAATTTCTTTTAATTACTTTTTTTCTCAGTGAAACAGGACATAAGATTGTTAATTAGGATGACAGAGGATGTTTTGCAATTGATACTTATATTCATCATATATTGTGTGGCCTGCTGCCTTAGTTCCAAAGAAAAGTGAAAATGTTACACATGAGAAGGAAGTTGGGGTTATTTTCAGTATTCACAGCCTATCTCAAATTGTTCCATTTCCCAAAACCATATCCTAATACAAACAGAGATAACCCTTAGTCATCTGTACCCTAGACAAATACACATTCCTCTTTTATAAACTGCCAACTTTCAATATTACTCTCATTCCAACTAGACTTCATCATCTCTACAGGTTCTAAGTATCTAAAATAAGTCCACTGCTCTAAAGATTAGGCCCATAGTATTTAATCATTCTAGAATTAAATTACCTTTTGCAAAGTTTCTCATTTTATTTTCTCCTACAGCATCTAGTATTTTTATATATTCAAAGGTATAACATTCTAAATACAAAATTGAATTTACTCAATACTATAACATATTCACTAATATTTTATATTTTCAACAAAGCAACCCCCAAATCAATATGATCTTAATTACATTTATTGTCCTCAAGGGCACATTCACACAAAACAAAATCACATATACTGTTGTTCTTGCTATTATAGTATTAGATGAATCTTAAATATTTAATATGTAAGTAATATTTAATAGGTAAGGAATTTGAATACAGCATTAAGTTTATACACTGATTATAACAAAATATAGACATATCATAAAAAAGAATTTTACCATAATGGCAATCAAGAATTTTTGTGATGATTCATGGAAAATATGAGTACTTGTTAAGGAATGTAAAGCAATAAATCAGACCCCTAAAAGACACTCTTAGTAAAACTGTATCACTAAATTCTCTTAGATCTTTCATGGAAGCTGCATGAATTAAAGTGTTTAAGGCCTTCAGAGAAGTAATCAAAAAATTTAACTTGAAAAACAAGCCTTATGAATCATCATCTATATTACTAAATATCTAGCTTTATCATTCAGTACACTATGACTCTTTTTGACTAACAGAGAAAGAATTTTCAGAAGTCTTAGTATCTTGAAAAATATCATGAAAGCAAGTATTAAATATTCTGTATGCCACCTGCTTTATTCCTATTGAAGCCCTGATCAATATTTTTAATGTACAAGAATGAAGGAGAGACTAATGAATTATGTTAATTTTAGAGAGTCTTAATACAAAGAAGCCCATATGCTTCATATGCAATTTAATCTGCTTAAATATTATAAAATCATGTCCCTAGTTTTTATCTCAACCATATGGGTGAAAAACAAACAAACAAAGCTCTGCATACATTCAGGGGTATCACAGAGCATATTTTTTGGCTATGTAAGTAAAAGTATCCACATAGCTGAGATAGGAAGGACACCTTAGAACCTCCATAAGTGCATTAACCAAAAGAGGTGATTTGCTGAAAATTCATTCCTATATATAACAAATATCGTTTGTAATTATCTACTAAAATATAAACCTATATAAAAAGGCATTTATAAAGTATGAAAGAATACATACAAAATTATTTATATTAATTATCCTAAAGGATGATGAGAGGTTAACTAATTTTCTCTGTATTGCCTACATTTTATAATAATCAGTTATTATGAGAAAAAATTTTTTGAAAAAATCCTTATACCAATGTTTCCTTTTTGCCACCCCATTAATGTAATTTATTTTACATTAAAATCTTTGCTGTAAACTTAGTATTATTAAATGTAACAAACATGGGAAGAAGGACATGAAAAAAGATAAGAGTCATAAAATGCTTACTATATGTCAGCTATTATGTGACATGCTTTTACATTTTCTCCTTTTGTGATACCTAGACCAACATTTTATAACTATGCAAGAAGTACTAATCACACACAGATGAGAAAATTAGAGGTCCAAGAAGATTAAATGATTTGACCAAAATCATACAACTAGTTAAGTGGCAGAGCTCAGATTCAAACTCTGCTCTGACACCACATGTTCTCTAGGAGTCTTGTATTCCATCTCACATCCCCATAAAGCATTAAAAAGTACTGAATTGATTTGATATTTTCTTAATAAACTCCACTGTGTAATATCCAAAGCATATTATCTTCATAAAAACTTTGATTATATTAAGTACTATCACAGTGATTTGACTAGACCTTACTAACCTTAAGTCTACAGTTTAACAAATCTCTAGAGCAGTGGTTATATATGATTTAAAATGTGAAAGACAAATGTTACAAAGCTAAATGAAGAATAATCAAATGATTTCATATAAAAAACTTCATAGACAAGGCAAAATTTCAAACTCTCCTAATGTCTAATAGCAATATGAAGACATATAGACAATATCAAGGTTCTATGTTTACAGAGGTCTGGTCAGAACAGAAAACTTGTTTTTAGTCTCTATTTTGCTTAATTATTACAGTTTCACTTTCAATGGCAAAACTGAAATTTTAAGCATTTCCAGATGAACAGGGAAAATTATCAATCCATAAAAAATATCTAATTATTTCTCAGTGACGGGTCAAATGTGGCAGTTTGGTGAATCTTACCTAAATTTTGAATACTGTATTTTTTAACTCAAATTTATAAGCAGTCTGATGCAAAGAGTTATAGAATAACAGTAAACAAACAGGTTTATCATTAACTTTCTATATCACAAATCATTTTAACTTTCACTATCTTATTTCCCTCAACTGTAAAACAGATATAAGAATTCCTGCCTTTACTGACATTTTAAGCATAGAGATGTAAGATCAAATTAAGGCATGATCAGCAAATTACTTTTATGTACTGCTTACTTACTTTTATTAAGATTTAGTTATACAGTTCTAGACTTTTAAAAACAAGACTATCATTTTTCCCATTAATGATCAAGAGATAGTTTAAATATGTACATAAAGAAAATCAGAGCCCGGCTCTTTAAAAGATACTTAATTTAGCTAACTGTTACTTGAAATGTTTCCTTAACCCAAAATTTCCTCAAAATTTTCCTCAAACAGAATTGTATCTGTTCTGCATATTTTAAGTAGTCAAAAAATGTACATAGTCCTTACCTACATTATTTATCCCTTTCATTTAGGGAAATTATCCCACTCACAATGCAGTTCCTACTTATTTTTAATGCAATCTGCTGAAGTATTTGAAGGGTTTTCAGAAAATTTTTTAATAAAAGCAGTATTTTAAAAAATCAAAGAAAAAAATTTGTTCAAGAAACCTCGAATATGATTTGAGAGTGCACTCATACTGTCATAAAGGGGCAATATTTATTGCAGTTTGCTTTAAATGGTTTTATAAATGGTATATAGACATAGAACCTCAAGGCTTTTCCTATTAATATATATACATTTTCTAAAAATAAAAACACCATTTTCAATTCTTAATTATTTTACTAAACCATTTTGGTTATACCAAATATATTAGCATTATTATTCCTTAACAAAAATACATGATTACATTTCACATTCATAATCATCGGTCAAACTATATACTGCTTACTTGTAATTCTCATTAATTTTCACAAACTTTAGAGAATAAGTTAGTTACTAAGAGAGATCCCATGCAGATAATTTCAATGGCAAAATAATTTGCCATTGGGCTGAAAACAAGGATTTACAAAGTAAAGGATCTGTCAGCATTCTAAGCCCACCAGCAAAAGACTATAAAATAAAAGTAGCAGCCTTCCACTGTAAAATTACTAATCTTACTAATACAGTACATTAAACATGCCATTTAAGATATATGCCAACCTAAACTGCCACATATGGCATATTTAGCTTATTATCACAGTTTGTGTTTTCACATCTAGAGTCATTCTAGTTTTTAAATAAGATGTCAAATATACCAGTGTAGCTAAAAATGTGATAAAGCTTTCAAAGGAACATACCTTTCCTTAAACAGATAGGTACATACTTCAGAAGAAACAATGTCAAACATTACTGTAAAGAAAACATGGCTGGAAATTTTCAGTTGAGAATATATGTGTAAATGTAAAATAGAATATCATCTTAAAGGCAGAATTCGTAAAAGATGTTCAATTTAAATAAATGTCACTTTGAAACAATTCACAAACACAAAGTTTCTTCACAGATTTTCTCAGAAGGAATTGTATTGGTTCTGCAATGTATGCAGTCACCTTATCTATATCATTTATCCCTTAAAGAACAAGTTATGTTACCATGCCATGATATGCACAACAATTTGAAGGCAATGAGACTCTGCTTATGCTTCCTTTTTATATTGAAGTCAACCTTGAGTTATATAACTGGTATTATTGAATTATGAATAGCATTTAAATAAAGATTACACAATGAATATTTTTATTTCAATTTCCCATCTGGTGCTTAATGTCACTTCAGCTGTTCAATTTTTTAATGTTTCTCTACACAAATAGCCAATAATTTCACAAATAAATATAAATGCTAGACAGATTTTTAATCTCATTTTCTAAATGTAAAACAGTGCCATATTTTTCACAGTGACTTTTTAAACTCATCTGGATTTGACAGATTATCAATTAAGACTAATTTTTATATGAAATAAATATTCATCAATGATGGAGAATCCTGCTGAATCTCAATAATCAATTGAAATGCCAAACAAAATAATTATACAACAGAGAATCCACTAACAATGAATAATGAAAGTTTCAACTTTCATTTTCATTGACATAACACACACCAATGTCTCTATCACATACCAAAACTTTAGTGTATGAACACTGCCAAAAAATTAAAATTCACACATTAAAATTGCATACGTTGTGCAAATCACTAATTTTCATCAAATTAAAAATAAATGTTCATATGCCAAGAGAGCTAGAAACTAGGCCTACATATTCATAATTTAAGGAATGAGAAAATTTTTCAGATCTATGATTCTAAACAGCTATTAATCAAAGGCAAACTAGTAAAAGAAACCATTTGAGTCATTAACTTTAAATGCACCTGCATAGACAAAAGGTTATATAAGAGTGAACAAATGTCAAAAACAGATTTCTATCTCCAGAGCTTTCCTGAATAAGGCAAAACATTCCTCACTGACATTTCATTCACTAGGTTCCACACTTTTTTTCTTCTACCCTCACCTCAGCACATAGTTGCTTAATAAAAAGACAGCTTTCATATTTAACATTTCTTTTATCTCTAGTAGTTTTTTTCCTTTCTTTCTAAACAAATTAGTCTTCTCTTTAATTCTACTTATATAACTGAGGCAGAAAGCCAGACTCCCCAATCTACTATTTAACTCTGCTTTTAGATAACTAGGGCAATCCTTCCTCCAAGGTACAAGTATCACTATTTATATTTATACAAATACATATATTTTAATTACAGTACCACTGTCATTCATCTTATAGACATAACAAATGTACTTTTTCTTTAAAATATTTCTTCCTATTGAATGTCTCCAAATTAAATATTTTTCCATCAAACTCTTTTCTTTTACATTTTTAATATATTTTCTCTTATCTGTAGAAATATCGATAGTATCTCCCTACTCCCACTCTCTCCCCACAGCAATATCTACTTTGTATCCCAGTAATACCAAACTACTTTTGGACCCCTGAATATACAAGGAATTTTTCATAACTCCATGGATACATATATTGTCTCTGCTTCAAATGACCTTCCACTCTTGTCCACCAAGCAAATTAAAATTCAACCCTCAAAACTCTGTCAGCTCCTCCTTGAAGTCTTTTTTGAAGTATACCCTCTTCTCTCAAGATCTTGCCACTGACACAAGCAGTTTCAACTTCAAGACATAATTCTATCATTATACAATTATCAAATTTCATTATAACCAGGTATTTATCTTTATTGTTTCTTATTGCTCCCTTGTTTGAGAGTAAGAACTTCAGAAAACTGTATATCTCATTCTAACCCCAAAGGGAACGCATAAATGTCCATCAGAATGTTAAAATCTGGCCATGGTGGCAGAGAAGGGCAGGGGAAGCAGCCAAGTAAACACTTAGAGTTATTTTAACCCATTATTCTCCATCAGTTTTTTTTTTCTCCATCAGCCTTTTAAAAAATAAATCGAATTTATAAAAATGTAAGGGACTAAGCCTGGAACTAAATATATTTATTAAATCTTAGAAGTTTCATTGGTGTATTGCAGCAAAAATCAAACAATGTATTAATATAAGATAAACACTAATATTTCATACCTTTCTCTAAATTCTGTTTAACAAGTATTTACAAGACTTTGAAGAAAACCAAATTCAATAACTTTCCTATTAATTTCAAATAAAGTATTTGAGTTAGTCAAACTCAAAGCATATAAATTCCAATCTACTACATAGTTGGTATACTCTTCTAAAAGTCCTAATGTATTTATACATGTTTACTTCCCCACTATAGGTGGGGAAGGAGATATTAAAATATATTAAAAACAAAACATTTACTAATCATATTTTTAATAAAGTAACCTCAATTTAGTGGTTAGTAATCTTTGATTTTCAAGGTATCTCAAGAAAAGTCATCAGTAGATTGTTTCTTACTGCACAGGTAGCCATGTGGCAATAAGTAAACTGTAATGTGATATAACTATCAAATCTTGTAATATAGGTACTTTGTATTACTTTATTAATAAATAAATATTACTTAAGCTCATGTTTCTTAAGACAGAGTATTTTTAAATTGATCTTCATCTGGGAGACGGCTTTTAAGTACTCTCCATAATACTAGCTTTCAGTTTTCTGAAAGTTTCAGGACAACATGCTAAATAGAAAAAAAAATTCTACTCTTCTTTGATAAGACCTGGCCCATATTTGTCTTAACACTTCTATGGTCTTTCCTTGTTTGTTTGAATTTTGAACTCATTAGTTTACTTATCCGAAATACAGATGTTTCGCACACACATATACACACACACACACACACACACACACACCCCTAAGTAAACTAGAAATATAATACAAAATTGAAGATGAATTGCCTTCTACATTCATTGTATTGATATCACCCCACTAAAGTAAACTAGAAATATAATGAAAAACTGCAGATTGCCTTCTATATCCATCACATTCACAGATGAAGCCTCAGATTGGTCATTCATTCAATCACACATTCATTCATTTATATTTCAAATGCCACAGATGTTTAAAGCACTGGGCTATATGCTGAACATACAGCAGGCATGAAGGATGACATAAATTCCTTCATATCAATAAAGCTTAATTCTACTATTCAACTGTAATAAGTAAAGACTATGACAAATTTTTTTGTTTTAATTTAAATCCGTGAAGGAAAAATATCTTCAAAATCACATTAAGTGACTTTTATAATTATGTTAGAAAGTAGCCCTTAAGCCTGTAATGCAATGCAAGAGGCATCAGAATTCTAATTAACCGAGAAGTGGACCAATTTGATGAAATGGATAGACAAAAAAGAGAAAATAATTATGTTTTAAAATTAATAATTATTATATATCTTCATTTGTACTTAGATTGCCTTACAATTACGCTCATGCTTATTTCTTAATCATAATACTCTGTCCTTTTAAAACCAACTGTTACGAATTCCTAGCCAAATATGCAATACTTAAGGAAATTTTATGTCATAAAAATATGGAAAATACATATATCCCCCAAAACAGAATTTGACTTAGAAAGTCTATATAATTTTTTTAGCAATGTCAATACTCTGTTTAACCAAAAATGAAGAAATTAAAAAGTTGAGCTAAGGAACAAAGGAAGGAAGAAAAGAAGAAAAAAAATAACTTTGCAAATGAAGTAACAAAGCTGTAGAAATCAAATAACCCTGAATACTGCCATTTTCAAACAGTACAATTATGAAAATACAGAAATGACCAGGTTATATTCCGGGCAATATAATCTACCATATCTTTGTTTTTTAACATATGGTAATGATAAAGAGTACCTGTCTTTGGCCTTTCAGTGTAGCAAATCAACAACAACAAAAATTATTGTAAAATAACTACTGTGCTTTCAACTTAGTTTAAAAAAGCGGGGGTGGGGGTAGGAGTATTTATTTTTAAACTAGGAGAGAGAAGAAGTGAAGACTTATTTCCTCAGAGAGCCACATTCAAAAAGAGGAGGAAAAAAAAAAGAGTAAAGCAAAACAAAAAGAGAATGAAGTATCTACTATAATTGTACCACAAATTCAGAAAACATATTTAAAAGTTGCAGGACAATTATTTGCCTATATCACTCTTGGTATCTTGGTTTTCTCAACTATTAAATGAAGATTCTGGAAGAGATCGCACCTAAGCACCATTTCTTTCATCTAGTTCCACAATTCCATTATTTTTCCAATCCCTTCAAAAGAAAAAAAAAAAAAAAAGCCTCTTCGATACTCCTAAGTGTCCTCACTAAGTTATTGACAGATATCAGAGATGCAATATAAAAAATATTTTTAAACAAAACTTAAGGACACAATAACAATCGAAGCACAACATTTTAGGGTGAAGTAAAACATACCCATATTACTTTACAAAGAAAAGATGCTTCGTAATACTTCTAAGTCATAATGATCATAGGATACCTGGACTCATAGGAAGCAGCTGATAAATACTTATACTGACAAGAGAAAAACTTCCAGATTTCAGAGTGAAGACTGAAACTAGATTTTTTTTTTAAAAAGTACTTTTCTGACTTAAAAAAATTAATTAGTCTTAGAAAATTAAAAACACAGGAGTTATACAAAGAATAATTAAAACTATGTATGTGAATGAAAGGTCTCCAAGTAGAAGCTCAACTGCTTCCAACAATAATTCCTTCAAAAACAAGTATTTCAAGAATGAATATAACCAAAATTGAAAAGCTGCAGTTATTCAAAAATATTTAGTAACATAAAACAAAAAGACATACTGAATTCTCTACTATTGTGTTAATACAATGCACTACCCCTTTCCTTCTTTTCTGTCCTTCCCTCTATCTACTAAATCTTAAAATGAAGTCACCGCCCAATCTAAGTACTAGAGCAGCAAACTATTAACTATTTAAATGAAGACAACTTTCTTCAAGATAAGAATGATTTCTAAAAATTCAATCAAACTGAGAATAGCATTTATTATATCTATCCTAGAGGAAATGCAGGATTTGAACTCTTATTTAATTAGTAAGTTCATTGTGTGAAAATTTATCCTACAATCAAATTATGGGGCCTTCAACGTGTAACTGTTCTCAAAAATCTTTCAAAGAGAAAGAAAAGTTATTCTTCAAAGCTTCAAAAAGTATGCTAAGTTTCACAAGGAAAGTAAGAAACACTACAGTCTAAAACTTAAAAATTACTGAGTTCAGAATAAAATTCATTGGATATGACAAATATACTGAACATCAGTAAGACATAAAACAGGTCTTAAAATAAGAAAAATATTAATTTTAAATATCAATTATTAAATGAGTGTAAAAATGGTAAAAAAAAAGTTTTATTTTCTACACCAAATAATCTTACCTGAATCATTTTGCTGTTAAAAAACTCAAGATACTGATTTCATTTTTCATCTGGTCCTGTCAACGATGCTATGACAGGCCCTGCAGGAAGCAGCAAAAGATCAATGATGGAGTGCAGATATTATGTGTTTTCATGATCAAGTTTGTCATGGAAAAGGATATCCATATAGTGGTTTGAAAGTTAGCAAATGTTGAAAATATCTCAAAAAGTTTGTCAGTTACATAGTAATCTTTATTTTCTATTTTCTAGTCTTAAAATGTTTATTCTTATTCAATATCTTCTTTATCAAAACTTCTTAAATGTGTAATTTTAAAGAATATTTTTATACTGATGAGAATTAATAAGAAAACAACATTCCACAATGTCAAAAATGAAAAATCTTGATTGAAAAATGAAATATGTTTAAAAGTAGAGGAATGATTTTCTCCACTTCTAGAGATGATTATTTTAATCTTATTTTCCACAATTACTATAATTACCAATAAATTACCTATTATTCATAATCTAATTAAGATAAAATTTAGAAGCTTTTTCTTACAAACAGTAACTTCAGAATCAAATAGTTATTGGCCACTCTGGTAAAAATTCCTTCAATAAAAGTATATAGATTACAAAAAATCTGCAAACTCCAAAACTTAATTACTCTTGGGTAATTGACAAGTTATAGTCAATGGATACCAAAAAATTCAATTTAGTAAAACTAATAAAAAAGTCAAAATAACAAAACTGCTTCACAAAGACTCTCAATGATATTTTAAAATTCTGAATTATTTTAAAATAGTATAGCACCTTGCCAGATTTAATTTAGAAGACATTTTTTTCCGTTCAAAGGCCAATTGATAAACAGGACTGTGATGAGACATCTACATTAATTGGGAACACTATTAGAACATACAAGAAACTTCTATATGTGTCATGGAAGTGTACTGTCAGTATTTCAAACAGATCAAAAAATTTAAAACAAAAGAAATGAATGACTTTTTTAGAGTTTTTATTTAATCAAATTTTAATTTACTTATAATAAATTGTGGTAAAGAACCACTTCAACAGCACTCCTATATTAAGCTGAAGCATCCTAAAAACATTTTTAACATACTATGCCTGTCTTGTGTGTTGGAACACGTCAAAACACTCAGCAAAGTTTGCCTGTCAAAGTCCCTAACAGCTAAAAAGATACAACTTAATTTTACACAGGTTCTTTCTCTTATAAAAATAAATAAATAAATGTTAATCTAATATAATAAAAAAAGAACTACAATGTACTTCCACTTATTTCCACTCACTCATGACCTGAAAATATACTTGTGGAATAGCGAACTTTAAATACTTCCTACTTAAGGTTATTTTCTCTTTATTTCTATACCTAAAGCCCTTATCTCCTTTTCATGTAGATTCTATCAGATTCATGGAAATCATTTTAGTTTCAAATACTTCCATATAAAAAATGGAAATGTGATGCCATATCTTTAAAGAATAGGATGAAGAAAATAGAAATTTTACCAATCCAAGCATCAGGAAGTATTGAAAAGCACTGCTTCATTTCTTGCATGTTACATTTTATACCGTGACACTTCAGTCTCTGAGGGTCAGGTTAATTAAGCTCCATAGCAGCTGCAATGCAATGTGAGACACATACTGCTATGGTTCCCACCAATCCAGTCCAATTACCTGTAGTATTCCAGCACTGGACAAGTGACAACCAACCTCTTCTCTCTAGTCACTTGCTTCCACTGGTCTACCGATAAATGTTATAACAAACTAACCTCTTTTTGGAAAAGACTGCAAAGCTGAATGCACCTGCTGCAGGCTGCAATGATGAGTCCCAGAGAGATGTTTGTCAGTCAGATCTCTGCAGATGTTGTTTAACTTTATGCTAGAGCTTCATCCAAAGATGGAAATGAGATGGCAATCAAGTACAAATCTCCCACCCTCATCCCCCCAATTTTATTCTGAAAAGCTGCACTTGCTCATAAAAGTTATCCTTTAAAACACAGCTCCACGAAACTGGAAACAACTGAGACTAAACTCTAAGTAAAAAAAAAAAAAAATTATTAGGGGCTGAATTTTAGTTAACAAGTGGCATAACTGTGTTCAGCAAATGTTATTTGTAATATTTAAGAGCAAAAATTAATTTTCTTAAACCAGAGCAAAACAAAACAAAAGAACCGAACTATAAAAAGACATGTTTCTAACTGGTGGTTTCTTGCTCGGTTTTTAGTGATACCACATACTCCTTAGAGTTCCCAAGACACAGATCGTTTTTCCTTTGTATATTATACGAAACAACTTCAATACATAAATATTGAACTATTTCACCAACTGTGCTCACTATTTTCCAACTATTCCTGAAATCCTTTGGGGGTGATATTTGCAAGACAATGTTGTTAGATGTACTATATTACCTTACAATGTCACAAGTTTTAAATGACCTATTTTTCCAAAATCTAGAAGGCTTCAAATAGCAAATTTCAAAGTGACATTGTGCTATATAATTCATGAAAACACTAACACTGTAAAGCCATAACTTACTAAATCGATAACAGAAGATATAACATCTGGATGAAATTTAAAAAAGAATCAAATAAAATGAATAGCTAAGATTTTAATGCTAATTCAATCTTTCTAAAAAATTTCATACCACAAAACATTTGCTTTCATGGGTTAAGTATAAAAATTATAACTTTCAGAAAGTAAAATTTTAATATAGATTGTGCTATGCCAGTAACATTCCTTCATGTGTTGAGATTTCCTATTGCTTAAAATGAGAAATAAAGTATTAAAAATGCAGCAAATTTTCAGACAGATATTAATGTATAAGTGAAAGCTTATGGCTCCTCCCACAACTGAGGATACAGACAGACAAAACATAAAATAGCCCACAACCATAGGCAGTATAACAAACATAAATATTACAACTTTAATATTTAAAGAAAAACACATTATGTGTCAGCAACTCTTTGACAATACTAAAACCAAAGGTATAGCACAGTGTAATGACAGCTACCCTATTAAATTCAACAATGTTGGAAATTATACTTTATTTTCTACTTGTTACAATTATATTTACCTGCTAATTTTGCCTTAAAATATATGCCAGTAAATTTCTAAGATGCAAAGCATCTTAAATCAAAGAAAAGAGTATAGACTGCAACTTTCAGAAGCTATAACAAAAGTATTCACATTGTACTACCAATACAATAATACTCTTCCTTCAACAATGTAAACAAAAGTGATCTATTTCAAACTTCATAAACTCCTCTTATTTCCAAAAGAATTATCATTCTTACACAATCCCAACCCTAATGGTTAAATTCGCCACTGAATTTTCCCCATGTCAAAATTAAGGCAGTGTGGGGTATTTCCTTCACTAAAAGAAAATTTCACTTACATTCTGCTTTTTCATGATTTTTAAAGATTTCACATATAAATAGTATGTGATTTTTTAAAAAAGCATCACCCAAGTTGGACAGTGATAAATTAAGATACAATAAATCTAGGAATAATGAGCTCAAATTTTAATTTAAGGACCAAAAAAGGAAATAATTTATATTAAATGTGATCCAGTTTTATAGCCACAAGTATGAAAACAGTTTAAAACACACACAAATATATGCTAAGATTATAGAGAATTCCTGTTTGATATAATGAATATCTCCAGTGTCATATAATGGAATAAAATAGGTACACTATGAAATGTTCTAAAATCTAAGGCATACATGAAAATATTTATTTTATATATCCTTTACTATTCCCAATGAATAATGTATTCAATAAATTTTCCCAATTATCTACCTGAACCATTCATTAAATGATTTTAACAGATAAAATCAATCTTTTTATTAACAAAACCAAACACATCTTCAGATGCCAAATAAAGGAATAAAAGAATACTATCCTATTGCCATCCTGAAAATGCATACAGTAATGTATTTCCCAAAATGAGAAAGCTGTTTTTTAATTAAAAGGCATTAACTTTGGGTAACCTAATTATAAAAAGCATATATAAATAAATCAAATTAGGTTGCTTTAATCAAGTAAGAATAAAAGATATATTCAGAAACCACAGGTAATAAGTTAGTATTTTGTAAGATTTAGATTTTTAGTAATAGATAAATGAATTACACAGCACAGCAAAAAAATGAATCTACTTATCGATCTTTTTTTCCGATTACAGTAATTGATAAATGCACTTTACAATCCTCATCATACAATTTCCCCAAATTATTTTATTTTATATGACATGCTAAAATACACAATGTAATTAATATACAGTTCTATAAATTCTAAATTCACACCAAGTAATGTGCAAAAACTGTTTTCTTCATCTCAACCATAAATATTAAAAATTACTCAGAAAAGGAAGGTTGCTTAAGAGATTACTTAAGAAATGTCTGTACTCTGTAATATATACCCTGAAGAAAGTTTTTCTCAAATACACCAGTATTTTAAGTGAACCTTCTGAACACAATTGCATTGTTTTAAAACTTAGGTATTTGAGAAAATCCATTAAGTTATACAACTGAAGTGCACTTATCCCCAAATATTCTGTCTTACAAATAAGAAACAGAAAAATGCTTCATGAAATAAACATCGGCATATTCATTGTAATGGAATATGAGTCATAAGTACATATATGAAACACACAAAAAAGGGCTTTAATTACCGCATAATCCTACAAGAAAGTCCTCATAACTAGGCAGTATAAATCACAGCTTTATAATTTAGTTCATTTGAGATGAGCAAGGTAAGTATCTCTTAAATATATCTGAGTAAGAGAAGTTGAAAGTAGCTCAGAGGCTGCTATGTTGAAGAATACCAGGACCTCAGATAATTCCACAGGCTTATGGTCAAGTATGAACAGAAAGACCATTAAAGTCTGTCAGAAGAAGAGAGATGTATCTGTCTGAACAGGTAATAACCTAGCTAAAATCGTATTTACATACAAAGTGTTCAGAATTATTAAAGCTTCTTATAAATTACAGGGCTTTATTTCATCCTTACAATTGATTTCATAGTTTGTGACTGGTTTCCACCTGTTACAGGCAGAGTATAAGCCTTCTTTTATCCAGACATTTCAACTCACATTTGATCAGGTTACGTCACTACACACACAAAATTTTATTCAACGCATTCCAGTTTTCCATTTTTTCCAACGGATATTCTTGCTCTATATGAATAACATGCCTCAGAACTATAAATAAGCAATTTCAATGTAATAAGAAAAAAATACACAACTGTGGACTAAAAACAAAAGATCTAATTCTAGTTGCACCCTTTCCAATCCACTGAAAATACACTATAGTCAAATGAAAAGGCATTTAATTTACTATTTGGAATATCCTTGATAAACACCAATTTTCTGTAACATCCCTGCACATCTGATACCCTCATGTATAATGCAAAAAAAAGCTATTTCATTTTCATCTATTGACAGTGAATTTAATTTACCATTGCAGCTCTTTTCCTAGAACTATGACATTATTAATTCTGCAATCAAGCTCTTTTGAATGCTTTTATTTGCACTAAGGATTTTCACAATTCCACATTTTTCATCATAACATACCTTTTAAATATAAGAATGTGAATATGTCAGCAAACTTTTTTAATGCATAAGGAAAGTTTCAGAGACAAGGAAAGCCATCTACAAAACTACACTCACAGAAAACAAACTTTCATAGGACATATCTAATAGATTACACCTTAGTTTAATAAATGTAATGTTTACCAAACATACTACATTTAATTTACATAACTAAATGACAGTTCCAACCATTCTAAAACCTTCTTATGCAGTACAGTGGTCCACTTTCTACCACCAAGTGATTGGCTATGAAAAAGAAATCCTCCAAATGTTTTGCTTACATTCATACCAGATGTCTTTGCTGTACTAAAGAACTCTTAGTGAATTAGATCACTGAAAGCAAATCAGCTTTTCTTTCCTACCAAGAAAAAAAAATAAGCAGTGTCGGTCCCCTCAGCACTGAATAAATATTTTTTATGGCCATAAATATGAAATAACAAAAAAAAAATGGCAGAAGCTACATGTAGGTAAAAGCAAATCAATTAATGTTTTATCTAGGAGATACACAAACTTAAAATCCATATATTAAGTAGCAAAATGATTTTAAAAAGATAAAGATAAATGCACAGAACTATAAACAGTTTAAATTTAAAAAACACACTGAAAAGTAAAAAAAAAAAATTATACCACCTAGGAAACTTGCCATATTCCATTGGGTTACAGTACCTACAGTACCACACAAACTGTTAACATATTTTGATCAAATACAGCTCTTAAGTAACACAAATTTTGAAGCATTATTTTACTTCTTACATAATAATATATTTCCTTGTCACAGTTATATTAAAAACACAATATTTTAAAAATCTGAAGAGGCAGCACTTGTCCTCTTCACTCCAGGGCCAACAAACAAAGCAATGAAGCAGAAAGAGGTACATAATGGATTTAGAAAGTAAATGGTCCATTCTTTAAGAAGCCTTTCTACCTCCTCTTCTGAATTCACTCTAGACTAATTGTCATTACAATTATTTCTGAAAACTTCACAAGAACCCTATTTCCTGATGCCAGCTGTCTAGTTTCTATCTTTAAATTTTAGAGTTTTTTTCCCTAATTAGAAAGAAGTATTTAGAAATACCCAGAAGATTCATCTCAAAATTGGTCTACATCATAGACAGAATATCAATTACAGAAACAAAACATAACCAAGAGTGAAAATACTCTTAAAATTTTTCCACAAATGCTCTAATACATCAAATAAATAAATAGTCTACACTATTAAGAATTCTTTCAATACAGCACACAACACAGGTAGATCTTTTATTTCCTTGGGGATTTATCAAACAATCTCTTCACCATTGCACCTACCTGGGTAAAAATCTTTGGACTTAGACAGCTTGATGGTGGCTCCAGTTTCTTTTTGCAACTGAACAATTGTCTGTCCTCCCTTCCCAATTATAGATCCAGCAGCATAACTAGGTATGAGAACCTTTAGAAAATACTGGCCGTCTTCTGAAAAATGCAAGGAAATATACTTCGTTAACACAATAATTTTAAACTTTGTATCCTCCCTCCACCCTCAAGAGAGAAAAAGAGCGATTAAAACATTGGGCATATAGCTGCAGGAAATATGGGGTTAATTTTTTTTTTAAGAATGAAAATAAGCCAATTACACTGAAAAATAAACATGTACGAAATGTTTCCCATTCTGTAGAATTTATACTTTCAAACTTGGAATTAAAATCTAAACATGTTCTATTATTTTGCAGCACTGTAGAAACTGATGACTAAATTCCAGTTGTTATTCCAAACATGGAAGTCTTCCAATTCTATCTGTAGTTACTATGGTAAAACAAAATGAACTGACCCTTTAACAAACCTTCAGAGATTTATACCATGACAAACCTTAACTTAACATATTGCAAAATAAATAAATAAAAGGACAGTAAATAGTGATGAGCTATATTTGTTTAACATGAGCAAACACTTAAGGACTACAATTAGCCATTGCCTATATCCTACCTAAAGTATGCAAAACAACCATTCTCCTACCAAATAATCCACCCAAACTGTAGGGTATATTCCAAGCCTTCAATAACTGCCAGGAAATAACTCAAAGTGATGTGGACTGGCAAATCTAACTAATCCTGGAGTATTTCTTTAGCACTCCTTAGTCTACTATGATCTCGTTTAAGCTCATTAATTAAAGGACCTTAAGAAGAATTTTGCCAATACTAAAAAGCTTAGGAGTCATTTACATCAAATACACTTAAAAGTGACCAGATAATGTTCCTTCTCCAAAAGAATCACAATTATTAAAACGAAGGGGGTAGATGAACCAAGAAAGATTGAAATGTTTTAAAAAATAAAGCCAACTCCATAAACTTTAATTTCCGTCAAACTGATCATGTCTTAAATAGGAAACACCCCGGTAAATCCAGCTTCCTTATGTGAATGAACGTTCCAAATTTTTCGAGTGTGCCATTCGCAAGACCCCCATCCGTCTCTAATGTACGTGCTGTAGATAAATTCACCTCTGCCTCGATGCATTGGGTGCATTGTTAAGATGACTCCAGTGCAAATGAAGAAGCGATACCGGTCCCGTTAAAACTCATCTTCCCAAGAAGCGCAGGATGTTAACTAACAAGTCAGAGTACCAGACACCCCCACCCTCGTATGCACACCCCTTAAGACAAATCAGTGAAATATTTGCACCGACAATGTAAGTGCGGTAAGAGTATGCACTCTTCCAGATTTTGCATACTACTTGTGGCCCAAACCAAGGGGATGAAGAGAGCAAAACTCTCCGGTGCCCCAATCATTTGCTCTCCGCTACCCAAGTGCCATTTATTTATTTATTTAATCAGACTGTTAAATGCAGCGCGCATCTTCGGGCGGCCATCACTTCACTCGGGGTCATCCTCCTCCTCCTTAACGGACCCCCTTGCCCAGGTCTAGGATATTTAAATGGTCAGCCTTTCGACCGATTAAATGGAAAGATAGGTCTATTCCGAAAAACCGGTCGCCATTTTGATGAATGATAAACATAGAAATGGAAATGTGTCGGGGCCGGCGAGATGCGGGGCAGGTGCAGGGGAGGGGGCGCGAGGCAGGGCGCGGGAGCCGCCGGGTTCGGGCTGGAGGTGTCCGGGCCGCGGGAGGGAGGGAGGGAGGGCGGCGGGAGGGAGGGAGGCAGGGGCGGGCGGCGGGGGATGGGGCCAGCGGGGAGGTGGAAGCGATACCCACCGCCCGTATTGGTCCTCTTGGTGCTGCCGGCTTCAGGGGGGGCTTCCAGCGGCCTTTTCCGCGAGTCCGGCGGGTCCAGGTCTATGGGAACCCCAGTGTGGGTCCCGTTCTGCTGGATGGGAGCTGCCGCCATCATGTTTGCAGTTCCTGCCGCTTCTACGGGGAGAAGGTTCTCCCTTTTGTTTTGGCTTTTTCTTTTCTTTCTTTTTTTTGCTTTTTTTTTTTTTTTTTTTTTTGCTTTTGGGGTTTCTTAAGGTTGTTTTGTTTTTGTTTTTTTTAATCGGATCAATAGAAATCTCTTTAGGAAAAAAAAGCAATGTTGCTGGTTTGTTCTCACTGGGGAGGGGGCAGGGCTGAGGAGCAGCTGCAGTGCAGTGTCAGAAAGGAGACAGGGGAATGGAGGGGGTGTGAGAGACGGAGGGTGAAAGAAGGAGAAGAAAGGAGAGAGGGGGAGAGAGTGGAGAAGGGAGAGGGGCGAGTGAATGAGCGGGAGGAGGGGAGCGGGGAGGACGGGCAGAGGGAGTGGGAGAGCGCGAGGGCTGGCGGGGCGCAGGGAGAAGCCGAGGAGGAGGGGAGAGTGAGGGAAAGAGTGAATGAGCAGGAGGAGGGGAAAGAGGTGGACGCGGAGAGAAGAGCGAGCGGCGGAGGAGGGCAGGAGCCGGGAAGGAGCGCGGCGGTCCCCGCGCCGCGCTAGCGCTGCGCTCGCTCCCGCTGCTGGTGCTGCCGCCGCCGCCGCCGGAGCGGTTCTGCCGTTGCCTGGGCTGCTCGGCGCTGCTGCTGCTGCTGCTGCCGCCCGGTCTCGCTCATTATTTCTCCCGCTTGTTGGGGGGGGGGGGGTGGCGGGGAGGGAGGGGGATGGCTGCGAGGGGAGGGTAGTGAGGGGTTGAGTTCGCAGACTCCCACACACTTCAAGCTCGGGTCCCTGCCTCTCAGCAGCGCCGCCGCCGCCGCCGCCTCCCAACGCCGAAGTCTCAGCCTGCGGGGGCGGGGGCGGGGGGGGGCCAGTGCGGGGGGCGAGAGTGTGCGTGTCTGCGCGGGAGTGAGCGCGCGCGGGCTGAGAGCGTGCGCGGGGGCGCGCGCCGGCGGCGGGGGCGGGGACGGGGGCCGGGGCGCTCCTGTGGGAAGGGAGGGGGTGAAAGGTCACGGGTCCCCGGCAACACGGCTCAGGCAAACGTAAGCGGCTAGTCGCAGAAACCGAGGGGTCCAAGAAACCCGCTAGGCTGGAAGGCGGGAAGTAGATATTACTGACAGCCGTGCCAGCCAATAATATGGAAACGTGAGAAAGGCTCTTCAGGCCCCTTCCCAATCGGGAAACTTGGGTATGAGAGGGAATGAAGGGGCGGGGTGGGATCTCTCTCCAGCCCGGACTTGAGCGGCGACAATTTTGGTTAGTCTGAGAAGGGCATTCGAGTGACCGTTGACAAAGGGTGGGACAGCGTCAAGGCTGAGGAAAAAACCTTAACTGTATGCTTCCAGGACTTCTAGCTGGGTACATCAGTCTTTATTTTTAAGAGTTGGGTAAAAGACATTAGTTAGCATCTCACTCAAGGGCGGTTCTACGGGAGATTTCATCAAAAGAGTATTACTCGCACTGTGTGACTTCGTTAGGGAACTTAAAGTGTCACTGGCTGCCTTAAATCCTTTCGGAAACAAGCCAGCATATAAATAAATAAAGCTAGGTATGGGTATCCCCTTCACGAGGCGCCGAGAAGCGGACTAAAGACAGGCAACAGCTGAGTGTGTATCCAAAACTAAACACTGAACGAACTATGAACATACGAGTAAAATTCAGTGCAATGTGCACAGCTTATGATTATACAGATCTTGTATATATAACGAACCTGAACCACGACCTAGAACACTACAGGAAAAAAAATATGTGTTTGGAGTAGACGCTGAAAGTCTGAAAAGACTCCGTTTACAGATGAGTAAACTGACTCAGTAAAGTATTTTGCTCAAGGTCATCCATCAAGTTAGTAGTTTAATTAAATCAGTGTGCTAGGAGGCAGTGATAGTGGAAAAGCACGGGCTTTGGAATCCAAAATCTTGGTTTCAAGTCCTTGCGGGCATATTCTAAAAGTATGTCTCGGGCAATCCCTTAACATGTTGTTATATGTATTAAGTGCTTACCGTGTGCCAGGCAATCCGCTTCACCTGTGGTGCTTTTTACATGCTGTATATCCTGTAGTTATTACTGTCCCCACTTTATGAGGCAGTTTGGGTTTAGAGATTTTAATAATTTTCCCGAAGTCACACTGGTGTAAACACTGTCGTAATAATTCAAACTGAGGTCGTCTTGATTACAAAGTCTGTCCTCTTGAATACTGCAGTACACTGGAGCCTCAGGTTCCCTCCCACTTAAAAAAGGGGACCTCAACTCTACCTCCCGAAATTCTTGAGTCAAATGAGATAATGTCATGGCGATGTATTGTAAGATGTAAAAACGTATGAACATATTCACTAGATTTCTAGAACAAAGATGCTCCTTCCCTATACATTTCTACAACAGCATTTCAACATGAAAATGGCTTTAGTATTAAGCTAGCATAGAAAGAAATTCACTGGAATTCTGTAGTATTCTAACCAAGAATACTTACATAGCTGAGGCAGTAACCTCAGAATAATAGGATAAAATTTAATTCCTGGTAGATAGAGAAGGGAATGGAAAAGAATACTAACTCTACTCTTAGTGTGCTTTATTGGAAGGAGCATCTAGGAGGCATTGGGATTTCTGGTGCCTTTAAGTAATGAAAGCTGACACTCTGCTGAATGAGGAAGAGAATAACGTTTATTTGGGAATAAAAATTCATCTGGAATATGAAAAACACATTTGCCTCAAGTCAGGGAAGAAGATAAGCTGAGAGCTGAAAGAAAGGGAAAGCAGGTAAGTTAGTACATATTGGTAAAGGTCTGTGAACCGAAGTTCAGAATTCTGATCTGATGTATGATGTAATAGGAAACCACAATGTAGCCTTCATGACCAAATATAAAGAGGATTTTTACATGGAATTGGATTTTTTTTTAAAAAGGGGGAAGCTGTGATGAGAAAAAACGAGGTTTGAAATAAGTCTGTGGTAGTCAAGATAGAGAAAAGGCTGATGCCAGACCTTGTACAAAGTAGTCTGTGAAAAATATGTAAGGACATATTTTTCATAAATGAAAAATTAGAAAAGGGCTGTGATTTGCAACTAGATTGTTTTGAAACCTAAAAGACGACGGACAAAAATAATTCAAAGACAAAGATAGTTCAAAGCTATATTACATTAAAGCCTGGGCAAAGTACTCAATAGAATGTAGTTTTAAATTGGGGAAAGACTAAGTTTTAGAACTGGAAAACCTGAGGTTCACAAATTTCTAAAAATAAGTAAACTATTTCTAAAATAGTTTAGAAAATATTTGTCATTGCCATGTGTGAGTTAGATTCAAAATGAGCCTTCTAAATTAAATTGCCTTATACACATAAGCTTACTGAAATAGTCATTGCACTGTATTCTTATGGTATTTATTTGACCTTCTCTTATTCCTTCTTTAGACTTAATATTTAAATACTATTCACCACTACATGGGACCCAGAAGCAGAAGATAAGATTTTTAATATGATAGTATACCTAATAGTAACCAAGCTATAATATGCCAGCAATTACAGAGACTATCCTAAGCCTCTGACCTGGTCAAACATCTATGGATCAGTCAGCTCTGAGCTGATTTGGCCAATGAAGATTATCAGAGAATACATTCCAATTAAGACTCTATTTCCTAGTATATTTCATTGTCTTTTGAAAAAAAATTATACTTCTCCATTTCTCACTGCATATACCTCTACCATTCTGATTAAACAGATAAACATTTTACCTGTTGTCTTCTGCATTTGTACCAGCTAATAAAACAAGAAAAAAAAGGTAAAGCAGCTCCCAGTTCATTAATAAGCTGCTATACAGCATGCTATATTATTATTACAGCATGCTATACATCTTACGCTACAAATAAACTGAATGAACTTTTCAAAAAATATAATAGAAACACTTGACCTTTTAATTCTTTGAAAAGAAATCGTTTATTTTTTAATTAACCAAGCAATTGGCACTGCAAATTTAATAATATTTTAACACCTTGACACAATAGAATTTGTGTGCTTTTCCTTGCCAATTAGTTGATGACTTATGAACATAAGCAACTATGACAGAAAATGATATTAATCTGAAGAACAAAATCCCCAGTCTTTATTGGCTTTCATTAGGTATTCTTTTCCTTCCTAAATTTTAGTCTGAGTAACCAAAGATAATATATTTTCAGTAATAATGATTGGCTTTCTAGAGAAAGCACAGATAGTTGATATCCACAAATATCCCCAAACCTATTTTCTTTGTCTCCATGCTCCTACCTGTCCTAAAATCAGTTCTGTTACTAAACAACATAAATACTGAGTGTTTCTCTGCAGCCTGTGCTTTGGGAATATATTTTCTGAGTTTATGTTCTATTAGAAGCAGATCCTGAGTTAAGCATTCAAGTGCAAGTAGTTTATTTTGGAAGTGATTTCAGGAAACACAGTAGCATCTTGGGGAAGTGAGACAGGGAATGGAAGGGAGGCAATGAAGGGTGTGAATTCCCAGGCAAATTATCACTGTGAGCAAACAGAGCTTAATCTCACTGGGATTTCCTGGAAAACCATTTAAAATAGTAGCCTTAGAATTATCGCACCCGGGCCTCCCTGGTGGCGCAGTGGTTAAAGAGTCCGCCTGCCGATGCAGGGGATACGGGTTCGTGCCCCGGTCTGGGAGGATCCCATATGCCGCGGAGCGGCTGGGCCCGTGAGCCATGGCCGCTGGGCCTGCGCATCCGGAGCCTGTGCTCCGCAACGGGAGAGGCCACAACAGTGAGAGGCCCGCATACCGCAAAAAGAAAAAAAAAAAAAAAAAAAAAAAAGAATTATCGCACCCAAAGCGTGGGAAAACAGGTATAAATATACACCACCTCCCTTTAGTCATTGGTTGAGGTCTATTCAATACATGCTGGCCAATCTTCCAACTGCTAGAGCTGCATCTTTTTCTGAGGACTTTCTATGGAGGCTGGAGGCTGTTCTGCCCTTACAGAGGCTGGAAATGCTGTGGAATATCCCCCACCAATATGGAAAATCAGGCCGGTGTGCTCTGAAATGGTAGACAAGGAGACATGGGTAGGGCAGTAACAGTTTGCTACTAGTATCAAAATGAAATTAGGAAAAAGGAAAATGAGAAGCCTGTTACTGCAAAGTACTGTTGGGAAAGATCAAATGACTATGAAAAAATTTGGAAAGCTTAAAGTACTAAAAAGAGTTTTACAGTTTTCACAATCCAAATATTGTAACCAAGCATAGATTGTCAACAGCCCAACTAATTTTTTCTGTTTTTAAAAACCACGTTTTTAGTTTTTTAGACAGAGAGAACCAATATACCTATTCTGATCCTTTTTTCACTCAATGCAACACAAAGAAAATAGGAGCAAATACATACCAAAAAGTATATCACCTAATCCTATATCCCAGGCCTTATATAACAAGTTCTATAAATAGACATTGATTAGAAATATTTTTCTAAGATTATACTTCTTAAAAAATGATTTATTGGGGCCTCCCTGGTGGCGCAGTGGTTGAGAGTCCGCCTGCCGATGCAGGGGATACGGGTTCGTGCCCCGGTCTGGGAGGATCCCATATGCCACGGAGCGGCTGGGCCCGTGAGCCATGGCCGCTGGGCCTGCGCATCCGGAGCCTGTGCTCCGCAACGGGAGAGGCCACAACAGTGAGAGGCCCGCATACCGCAAAAAAGAAAAAAAAAAAAAAAAAATGATTTATTGAAACTTATCATCTCAAAAATTCAAACAGCTTTTATGTTTATGTATCTAATAATATAAATTCACCGTCATGGATATGTTTATGAAACAGTCTATGAAAGCTCACACTAATTTATATAGAGACATAAATGTGTTATTAGCATTATTCCAAAAAGTCCCCAAACCTCAATATTCCAGTTGCAAATGTGTCATCCTAATAGATAATGAGATATGTTAATATTATAAAAAATCCTAATTTCTTTATCATTGGGTATATTATGAAATGCATGTTTAGACAATAACACTTTCCACAGTGTGATAAAAAGAGCCTTGTGATAATTGGAACATGGATATGTAAAAGGTTAACCTTAGGGGAACCTGGGGGAAGGTATTGGGGAACTTCTATCTTCGCAACTCTTCTTTAAGACTAAACTTATTTTATTTTATTTATTTATTTATTTATTTATTTAAAGAAGATGTTGGGGGTAGGAGTTTATTAATTAATTAATTTATTTATTTTTGCTGTGTTGGGTCTTCGTTTCTGTGCGAGGGCTTTCTCCAGTTGTGGCAAGCGGGGGGCCACTCCTCATCACGGTGCGTGGGCCTCTCACTATCGCGGCCTCTCTTGTTGCGGAGCACAGGCTACAGACGCGCAGGCTCAGTAGCCGTGGCTCACGGGCCCAGCTGCTCCGCGGCATGTGGGATCCTCCCAGACCAGGGCTCGAACCCGTGTGTCCTGCATTAGCAGGCAGGCTCTCAACCACTGCGCCACCAGGGAAGCCCTAAACTTATTTTAAAATAAAAATTAAACAACAAAAAGAACCTTGAACTGATAATCTGGTTCTGACTCTTAAACTTACTATCTTTGTTACCTACAGTAACTCATTTACCTGCTCTGAGTTTCAGTTTCCTCATCTATAAAATAGAATTGGAAAATGCTCTGTAAGTCTCCAAAAACAAATTTCTATATTAGTATGTTTGCTACCATTCATACAATCATACAAAGAAAATTATCAAAATCAAAGTACGTATTGTGTGCTTTAAGATGCATTTTAAAATCAGTTAATACACATTTTGAAGATGTTCTTTAGGTGCAATACAAAATAATATACCAAGGAAAACAATTTTGATACTATAAAGAATATATTTAATATATTTATGCCCTATATTTTTGCATTTAAAAATAGTAATTCACTAAAATCTATAGTTGAAAATATTTTCTTGAGACGATAATTCAAATTGTGAAGTTTCATCTTTTAAGCCATTTGGATGTGAAAAATTGCTGGGGTGAAAAAAGTAAATGATAAAGTTGTTAAGACAGAGCAAAAAAAAAAATAAGAATAAAAAGAGCTATAAAAGTAAACTAAAGAAGCAATAGTTGAGTAGTACTCATATGTTTTATCAACTAAGTTTAAATCACTTATCTGTTGCTTCCGTAAAATATCTTCAACTACACATACATTATATTTTATTCTGATAATGCCTAGAGTGATCCTGAGTCTTCATTTGACCAAGATGTTCTTGGCTTGTGCTAGATGTCCCAGAGCAATTATCAGTTACCCTCAGAATTTTCCCAATTTGGACAATAAATTATATGGTCACCCTAATAATACTCAAGAGCTTTGACTTTTTGTTTTAGCCCTGCCAGTTATAAACCATAAAGTCTTTTTTATTCATCAAATTCCTTTAAATGGCAACTTCCCCATATGTAATAGTAGAAATGTTTATCATAGGTCAATCATATATTACATTGTGGTGTAATAAATTAGCACATTCTCACATCCTCTACCCTCCATGATGTTTTATTCCCTATCTATACTTTTATTAGCTAGAGCTAAGACTAAAGATTAAGAACAGAGGTAGAAAGGAGTAGAATAGAATTTTTTAATGTATCTTTTCACATTTTAACATAGAATCTATCATTTTGATAGGATTACTCCTTCATTAGAAGGTACTGTATGTAACAAGATGAAGTGAATGAAGAAAATAATAAATGAGACATCATAAATATAATAAAATACAACTTCAAATGATAAACCACTGGACCCACAGATAGCATCAGGGAATTGCTTACATTATGGATTGTTCAGATTTCCTGTCTGTTTACTTCTTGCTGCTCAAATAAGCCATAGTCCTTCTTGACTTCCAAACAAGCTTTTAATGTTTCTGGAAAGCCTTCTTTCTATTTGCTATTTCCACTGTTTGTTATAGGTAAAATAATTTCAAGTTCTGTTTGTCTTATAACAGTGTTGTTTGTGTTCATAAGTACAAAAAAATTGACATCCTTATATATTTTTAAAAATTACATTACCGTACGCATCCCTAGATTCTGCCTTGCTATTTAATCTTTTTGTTTCACTATGTAAGCATTTCTGTGGTAGGTCAGAAGTGTTTAATTGACATCACGTAATTCTAAATTCTTTTATCCATGTGTCATTTCATATAACTAAGAGTATATAGAGCTTTCTTATTAAAACCTACATTTTATATATGGATGTTTATGTGCATATGGTATAGAAAGAGGGTATGTGAGCGAGTGTGTGTGTGTGTGTTTGTGTGTGTGTGTGTGTGATAGAAAGAGCGAGACAGAAGAGGCTGGATATTGCAGTTCTACCTATGTCTGTAGTGGGGTAGAAAAATTAGTAAATGCAAAATTTGCCTTTACTTAGACTTTTTTTCCCAATGTTAAGTATTTGAGAGCTTTTAATTTTTTTATTTTACCTTCTTATTATGGAAAATTTGAAATGTATCCAAAAGGAGATAAAATAGTATAATGAATCCCATGTACCATACAACCTACCTTCAAAACTGTAAACTCATGACCAATATTGTTTCATTTATAACCTGTCCCTTGGGATAATTTGAAGCAAACTCTAACTATCATACCATTTTTATTCTGAAAATATTATAGGCTTTTTAAAATATCTAAAATATCATCATTACATTGAAAATAATTGACACAAACTTCTTAATATTGTCCAATATCTGGTCTGTGTTTAAATTCCCTCAATAGTCTTAAAAAGTTTTTAACATTTTGTTTAAACCTCAACCCAGATAAATATACTGTTCATGTCTCTCAAATCTCTTTTAATCTCTATCAGTCAGGTTTCAACCAGAGAAGCAGACCACTAGCATGTATACTTTTTAAATTTATACACACGCACACACACACACACACACACACACACACACACACATGGGTATGTATACATGCACACACATATATAGATATAGGTACCGTCTAGATACATAGTGATAATAAGGGAATTGACTCTGGTTAAGCAAGCCCAAAGCCCATAGATGGGCAGTCAGGAAGGAAGGACACAGAGGGAAAAGAGAACAATTGCAGGCCCAACTGTGCTTGGAGTCTCAGATTTTCAGAGACATGGTTGCTTTAATGACTACCACCTGATTTTCAGGTCCACCCAGAATAACCTCCCTTTTGATTAACTCAAAACTGGAACTTTAATTGCATCTCAAAATTCCTTCACAGCAGAACGTATTGTTTGATTGAATAACTAGGAGAGGTTTTATGTATGCAACAAAATGTCTGCTGCCTCCCTTCTGTTCTCCAACTCTCACAAGAGACTATCCCTTGTAGACCACTCTAACTAGAAATATACTAGACTGTCGTCATATCACACAGCCATCACAGGCCACTGTTTGTCAACTTCTCACCCATATACATCTCTTTAAACCATATTTAATCACCAAATAAAGACAATATTAAAATCATACTTCTGACTAACATAATGAACTTAATGACATGATAGAATGAGCTATCCCACGTAAAACTGAAAAATGCTAACCCTTTCCCCAGGAGAGGATACAAAATCTTCAGGTGATGTTCACACGTCTCCTGTGATATGCTATAAGTTAAATATTGAAATAAAAAGTTAATTGTTATTAACACATGTTACATGATAAGAGGATGACAGAGGTAATAAAACAAAACTTTTTAATACATATACAAATATTCGCATGAAAATAATAAAGAAATACTCATAATGATTATTGTCTTCCTTTCTGCAAATGGTCACATTATCATAGCTGGTATTTCTTCCTCTACCTTCTTTCATTTCCTTCTTCCACTACTCTTTCCATATTCCCTTTGCCCTCAGCAAGCACCTCAGCTGGTTGTGGTTCTTTGCCAAGTGGGATGACCCAAACCTTAATTTCTAAAGGATCTGGGCTGTTAGAAATCCTACCTGAATGGAGTTGTCATAGTTTTCCACTGACTTTAATCAAAGTACATAGGAATACAAAGAGATGCCCTAGGGCAGGGGTCCGCAGCCTCCGGGCTGCGGACCATACCAGTCCGTGGCCTGTTAGGAACCGGGCCTAACAGCAGGAGGCGAGCAGTGAGCGAGCAATCTTCATCTGCCGCTCCCCGTCGCTGCCCATCGCTGGCATTACCGCTTGAACCATTCCCCAACCCTGCCCTATCCGTGGAAAAATTGTCTTCCATGAAACCAGTCCCTGGTGCCAAAAAGGTTGGGGACTGCTGCCCTAGGGAATCTCCTGTATTTCAGACAGAATCTACTTTAGCCTCATTGTGCAATAGCACCCTATTTTCCTTGATAGCCAGGACTGATCACTGCAGCCAGCATAATAACTCCTTTCTTTTTCTGTTGATTCAGAGGCTTGAAGAGCCTACAGTGGCCAGATGGCAGCCACTTCCATTTCAATGGAATATTTATTGTGTCCCGTGGGGGAATGCATTCCTTGTTTTGAAACTATGACCTCTAGGCCAACATACCCTAAAGTCATGGGAATGGGAAAGAAACATTTTGCTAGCCAAGATGACTAGAGGCAATGTGAGAGGAGCGGCTCTCATTTCCAGCTCTTGGATTTACAGTGTAAGGATTTGTAAATCCTGGTGATGGGAGAAATAGCACCATATGTTAGAGGCTGATTTAAAGCATTGAGCACATCCTAGAGGACATTGTCTCAATCTCACAAGGTATTGCCACCTACCTGGCACCATAACTGAGTCATCAAAAGAGCAATCCACAGTCATGGAATACCATGAGTAGGAGCTCACTGTCACACAGTATAAAATTTTCATAATATAGCAAGATCCTTTCTCAAGGTCCCCTTCTAGGATTTGTAAATTGATTCAGGTCTAGAATTTGATTCAGGGGCCATGACTCTATTTTGGTGATTCAGATCAGACTTCTGATCACTAAACTTAGAATTTTCCATTTATACAGATCAAGTAAAAGTTAAAGAGGCTTCCCGTCTCCGATGTTGAAGTTTTCATCTCTGAAAGTTAATTTTGGGTCTTTTTTATATCTTCCAAGAATCCACTTAGTATGTTGAATAAATCCTGTAGATTCTTGAATATATGGGAGACAGTTACAATAATTGTTTTAATATCTTTATTGATTCTATCCTTTGTCATTTCTGATATATTTTTTTAATTGAGCTCCACGCTTACTTTTTTAAAAAATTAATTATTTATTTTTGGCTGTGTTGGGTCTTCATTACTGTGTGCGGGCTTCCTCTAGTGGCGGCGAACGGGGGCTACTTTTCGTTGCGGTCTGCAGGCTTCTCATTGCAGCGGTGTCTCTTATTGCAGAGCACAGGCTCTAGGCACACGGGCTTCAGTAGATGTGGCATGCAGACTCAGTAGTTGTGGCTCTCGGGCTCTAGGGTGCAGGTTCAGTAGTTGTGGTGCATGGGCTTAGTTGCTCCGTGGCATGTGGGATCTTCCTGGACCAGGGCTCAAAACCGCGTCCCCTGCATTGGCAGGCAGATTCTTAACCACTGAGCCACCAGGGAAGTCCCTCTGATACGGTTTTGGTTGTTTGCTTTTTCTCTTCAATATGAATCATATTGTCCCACCTTTCTACATGTCTGGTTGTTTTTACGGTATGTCAGGCATTGTTAACTTTACATTGTATGCTGGATATTTTTGTGTTTCTACAAATATTCTTGACCTTTATTCTTTAATGTGGCTTCTGGAAACAGTTTGATATTTGCGGGTCTTGCTTTAAGCTTATAAAATGGGGTGAGGTCACCTTATAATCCAGGGCTAATCTTGCCCCACAACTGAGGCAAAACTCTCTTAGTACTCTAGCAGAGTGAATTATGAGGTTTTCCATTTTGAGTAGAGGGAACAGGAAATATTTCTAGCTCTGAGTGAGCACCAAGTACTGTTACCTCTAATCTTTAGGTAGTTTCCTCCAGTGCATGAGATGACTGGTACTCAGCTGAAGACTCACAGGGACCCATTCATATGTCCAAAGTTTTATCTCTGTGAAGCTCTTTTCTCTTGGCAATGTGACACTCTGTGAACTTTAGCCACCCTGTTTGGGGTTTCTCAAAAAAGCTAAATATGGAATTCCTATATAACCCAGAAATTCCACTCATAGGTTACATACTTACCCAAAAGAATTGAAAACAGGTTTCAAACAAATACTTCTATTTTTTTCAGTGTTTATTGGAGTATAGTTGATTTACAGTGTTGTGTTAGTTTCAGGTGTACAGCAAAGTGAATTAGTTATACATATACAAGTGTCCACTCTTTTTTATAATCTTTTCCCATGTAGGTCATTACAGAATATTGAGTAGAGTTCCCTGTGCTATACAGTAGGTCCTTATTAGTTATCTATTTTATATATAGTTATGTGTATATATCAATCCCAATCTCCCAATTTATCCCTCCCCCTTCCCCCCCCAGTAACCATAAGTTCAAACAAATACTTTTACATGAATGCTAATAGGAAGCATTATTCACAGTAGCCAAACACTGGAAGCAACTCAAATCTCCATCAACTAATGAAGGGATAAAATACATGGTATAGTCATACAATAGAATATTACTTAACCATAAAAAGAAGTGAAGTACTTACACATGCTACAATGGAGATGAACCTCAAAGAGATTATACTAAAAATATAATAAACATGTTCTCATTTAACATAAAGTATATAGCCTATATGTTTGATGAGAACATGTTTATTGTATTTATCTGGCTATTCTACAATGATAGAAGGAAGAATATGCACACATACACCCCCCACACACATACCTCTCACACACAGTATACTTCTGTTTAGCTTTTAATTCCTGTCAAAAATATTATTTAATAAAAAGTAAAGGGCTTCCCTGGTGGCGCAGTGGTTAAGAATCCACCTGCCAATGCAGGGGACACGGGTTCGAGCCCTGGTCCGGGAAGACCCCACATGCCGCAGAGCAACCAGGCCCATGCACCACAACTGCTGAGCCTGTGTTCTAGGGCACGCGAGCCACAACTACTGAAGCCCGTGCACCTAGAGCCCGTGCTCCACAACAAGAGAAGCCACCGTGATGAGAAGCCCACACAATGCAACGAAGAGTGGCCCCTGTTCACCGCAACTAGAGAAAGCCCACGCACAGCAACGAAGACCCAACACAGCCAAAAATAAATAGATAAATAATTTTTTTTTAATTTCTGCTTAATGATAACTCCATCTTACTTATTTAAAAAAATAAATAAAAAATAAAAATAAAAAGTATATCACAGTTCCGTTCAGAAATTATGCATTTTACACTGGTCATAGCCTTTATAATCATCTTTGGAAAAATGTATGTTCAACTACTTTTCCCAGTTTTAAATTGGGTTATCTTTTTGTTGTTCAGTAGTAGATGTTCTTTATATATTCTGGATACTAGTCCTTTATCTGATACATGATTTGCAAATATTTTCTCCCATTTTGTAACTTGTCTTCATTTTATTGATACTGTGCTTTGATACACAAAAGGTTTAAATTTTGATGAAGTCCAACTTATCTATTTTTTCTTGTTTCTTCTTTTGGTGTCATTTCTAAGAATTCATTGCAAATTTAAAGTCATGAAGATTTACTCCTATGTTTTCTTCTAGGAGTTTTATGGTTTTAGCTCTTATATTTAGGCTACTGATCCATTTTGAGTTAATTTTGTATATGGTATAAGACAGGGTTCCAACTTCATTCTTTTTTGTGTGGAAATCCAGTGTCCCAGCACAATGTTAACTATGCCTGTCATGTATCATGGAAGGTATCAGAAGCCAGAGGGTTATAGTTATAACTTCCCAATGACCTAAATATTAACAATACTCTATTTCTTAATTAAAATTTAGGTAAGTCTATTTATTGTTACCTGAGAAGGAGGTAAAGAAGGAGGACAAACATAAGGAAGGAGATGATAAGATTCTCTTTTAGATTGAATATAGTTATCAATATCCCTATCAATAGTATGTTACAGAGCCTTCAAAATGCCTGGGTACTCACACACTAACTAGGATTATGATATATAATTTTATATACTCTCTACATCCTCCATTCTCCAGAAGCCCTACTACCCCCATGACAGAAAAACCTGTGGTGCTAAAGGGTAAATATTTTAACTGTTCCAAATTTTCTCATTATGCATTTTCACTTCTCTGCTCCACTAGCTCTTCTTATAATGCTAAGCCAAAATGAATGGTAACCCCACCATGCTAAGCTTCATAAACACTCAGATTTCCTTTATGCCTTGGCATTGGTCTAATAAAACATTTTCCCTGTTAAACTGAGGAAGAATTGGAATTTTTCTAATAAAGTTTATTTGGAAACTAAGAAAAGAAAAAAACAGGAAGCGTAGAAAAATAAAAGTTTAATCCATTCCCTGTATACTAACAACTGAAACTTTATGGAAACTTAGCCATAAATTGGTTTAGTTAGCATATGTTTATGGAACACCAAGTCTTGCTTCCCTTTTTCTTACTTCAAATATGCCAAAGTGGCATGTTTATCCAGGTATTGTTAGCTGGAGATAGATTTGGAATACCCCCACAGCTAGGTAATATGTTTCTCAATTTCTTTTACAGGTTTATTTTCAGGTCTTCATCCCCAACTCCAGTCCCAAGCTAGAACTTTTAACTTCAACCAGTCATGTGAGCTAAGACATGGACCCATAATCCCCTAACTAATCCCAAGGATTTCAGTTGCTTATTTTATTAATACAACCTTCCACTCCACCCCTGACCCAATCATCACGTGTCTTTATCTTTCACCTATTTGGCTTATCCTTTGCTGAATCATTTTTACTGACTGGCTATGAAGTTAGTTCTACTTTAAGTGAAACTTAGTTCCTTTACCTGAATTTGTGTGTTAGGAGTTATTGAGCTATTATCTGGAGGAAAAACCCCACCCAAGAGTTTCTGACGCATGAGTGGATCATCCAGAAGAAGGAGAGAGATGTCAGTACTGAGAATTGAGAAGGGGGAAGTGATTCTACCTGAGAGACAGAATTATAAAATGTCAGAGTCCACTTGCATGCAGCTAACATTAATGGGGAATGGCTGAGTGATGTGAAAAACAAACCACTTAGCATTGCAGCCTAGAAGGCAGTGTTATAGGTCTTTGAGGCCAAGCTTGAACTCAGTGAGTGGCATCACCAGGGGAGGATTATTGAGCCTGTCAGTGAATCAGTGCCCTACATAGAGCAGAAGATGAACTGCAATAAAGGCATCATGGAGCATAAGGAGATAATAACTGCCATAACGACCACCTCCCTGCCACCATTCCATTTCTGGGCCAACTATACCTCTTCCAGGTCTTTGGATATTTCTAGGGAAGAAAATAACCCCATTTATTAAATACAACAAATGTAATTTTTTACCACTCTAGATGGTGGAGATTTGGAATATGGTGTCATTTGTTTTTAGAACAAATAAAGCATGCTACTTAGTATGTGGAGCAAATTCACACTGGCTACATTAGTATCCAGTCCTGGTCTCTCAAGCAGCCCTGTGGTTCTGATAGAAAATGCCATCATTCCCTGCTGGAACCTGTCTGAATCCTGTCAGCTCTTCTGACAGAAGCAGAGTTTTCATCTTTTACACTTTCTAAAACCCTTTTTTTATTGAACTGCCCACTAAATTCCTATTTTTTTGTCAGTGAGAAATCTCTGATTTCTCAGCTTATTTGCAAAGCCGAGATGAATGACAGATAGTAAGTTTAATTACTATTAAGGCTCAGGACACCAGCTCTGTCCACTGGCACAAGCCTCTTTGAAAATCCCCCAGATGCTCACAAATGATACCCATCCAGAATTCTTTCACTCTTAGTTAACAGCTTGAAAACTGCTTTACCAACCATAAAAATATTAATGAATGTACATTAAAAGTAACAGTAAGGCTATTTACTTAGACCTCCTAGTAAAATTTACTCATGTCAGTATCTATACCAGTTGTACATTTTATATTCTAGCTTACTACATATGATATATTTTTTCACATGCTATCTTGTAATTCTTTTCATAAACTTAATTTGGAATATTAAATGTTACTTCTTAACTTTATGCTATTTGAATGATCAGTTCTGTGGTTAGCTATTTCTGTGATATTGGACAAGCACTTCTCCTTTCTGGACCTTACTCATACATGACATAAAGGATGTTATTAAATAATTTTCAAGAATCCTTGTAGTTTTGACTTTCTGTAAGGTTAATTTGAAAACACTATGAAATATGGTTAAGGACTCAAGGAAATGTCTTCTTTAATCCTTTTCTAAGGAGTTAAACAGTTAAATTAAGTTTAAAGCTATAACTTTTAGAGGGAATATTTACTTATAGCATTTTAATATATTGTTAGTAGTCAAAGGAAGAAGAATAAAATGCACTGAAGTATATATTTTCAAAAAATATGTAAATGCTTAAGTGACTTTACATATTATGTGTGAGCCTGAATTCTTTACATAGTTTTAAATAATGAATTATTCTTTCATAATGCAGACTCATATATGTCCCTGTGATTCATACAAAATGGAAATTATTTTAAATAATTGAGCTTGATTTACATAGTTGGGAGGTTATAGACTAACTACCTTGTTTTATTTTGCCAGCACTGTGCTTTTATTTGGGGGGCCAACACTTAAAAATCGTTTCCATGTTTTTAAAAAATATGTTTTTCAGTGTCTTTTTGAAAAATTACATAATCTGGTAATCTCTAGTCCCACACTCACATGTAGTAATTACTGGCCAAAGCTAAATAGCAATTGTCCTTTTTAGGTAGGACATGGGCTCAAGGCATTGCCTTGATTCCCTCATTCACACTTATACTGGACCACTTCACTCATTATGTTATCTGCCTGGGATTTCAGCCAATATGTTTACCCCCATTTGATAGGATTGTTAACATCGAATTCATTCAATACTGTATTTTATTTTCAGATAAACTTTTCCTCTGGATTTATAACAAAGGATTTGGATTTCTTGTCATCCAAATTTAACATGCTTTTCCTCAAGCCTTCTGAAGTGAGTACACATCAACATTTGATTGGCATAATGTCCAAATATAGACAGGCATTGAGTTATATATTCTTCAGAGAAAATACAGAAAAAAATTATTAATATAAGTTTTCCAGTTGAATTTAAATATCAATTAAATGAACATAATATCTTCATTACAACCTCATAAGTACCATTAAATAATAGTTATAAATAGTTCTTAAATATTCCACTCTGACAAATAAAGATACTCAGATAACCCAACACTGAAAATAAAAGCTAAGCCAAACACACACATATAATATAGGTTGTGGTTTTAAGTGGACTACTTTTCTCAATAAAAATAAAAATCTTTTTATAAAATGGAAGAAAAAAAGCCTTATATTAATATAAACTGACTAATATATGAATTAAATTTACATTTATTTAAAAATTAATTATGGATAAAATTAATTTGATGATATATAGATTTGAAATTAGTTGTTGTAAATAACAGCCTTAGCATGTGATTTATTTATTTTTTTGGTAGCAACCTATCAAGAAAATTTTGATTTACAAAGACAAGTTGCAACTGTTAATGTACTTTTTAAAAAATAAATCTCTGCCAATTTTATAATTTTTATAATAGAAATTTTTAATTTTATAACTTTATAGCTTTATACATTTATATTTCAAAGATCCCAGAAAAAGCTTTTTGCTAAAGCAACACCAAAAAAATTAATGTGATGACACAAAGACAAGTATTGCCAGTCACCAATGTATTAAGATTTGGCGTCTGATACATTTTTCTTAACATGGCTTTGTAGTGATGAAAATATTTAAAAGCTCAAAAATTCTAATCAAATGGATGCAGAATCCTTCCTCTTAGGCAAAATACTGGAAGGCACATAGTTTGCAAAATATTGTTCAATAACCAATTAACACAAGCAAAATACTTACAGGATTAGTAAACATTTTACTTAAAAGCTAGTGATTACTTTTCCTTTTTTTCCCTCTCTTCTTAAAAAGTATTTAATTCTGAAAGAGAAATCTTGAACCAATTGAAGCAGGAAATTATCTTGACACCTCAGCCATATTTGTGCTCTTTCCACTAGGAAGTCTCAGATGAATGATAGAATAGGAAATAATGTGTTGTGTCCATGGAAGTTTATATAGAAGAAGAAAATAAAGATAGAGTCATTAAGGTAGATATTCCAAGCTTTTTGGAGTTGCATTACCCAAAAGTTACAAAAATGTTTTTTGTTTTATATTACAACATGTATTTCCCAGCCTTCCGAACAAGCCACTTGGCATAGATAATTAGTGTTACTAGGTTTCATTGTTTGTTTGTTAATTCTGTTTTATTCTGTTTTGAGAATTTGGTGGTGTTGCTAGAGATAACGAGACATCTTGAGATGTTTCCAAAGATCTGTGAAAATCGCTTCCATATAGCAACTTATAAGGCTGCTTCTTTCATGCAGTTTAGCTCTGATAAAAGTGCTATCAAAAAGTGACATTGGCCTGGCCAGTAGATATAGTACAGGTAGTTTTAGAGTGCTTCACAGAAAATATGTTAGACATTCAAATTCATGTGAGATTAATTCAAATTCAGTACGAGATTATGAAATCCAAGTTACCCAGGGCTTATGTCTGGCTAGGTCATCATTGCATTTTAAATTCTCAGCACAATTCATGGCCAGAATATATGTCTGATAAATATTTTTTTTAATGAATCACTGCTACTATTTAATTAGCTATCAATTTTATCCTTTGTATGTAAGAACTCAGAGTTTGGGGGATATACATTCACTCTAATGAAGACAGATGCAGACTACTCAGGAGGAGTCAAATTTGCAAGGTTTATGCTACATTTAAGCCAGCCACGTTACAATGCGTAGCCCTTATTTTACTATTTTCAGATGTGTGCTTCTCAATATCTTAAAGCTAAGTCTACATTTGGTGAACTGATAGATTTAGTACTATTTACTATGTTGTTCTATGGTCCATGTAGAATAAGAAACTATATTCACACAGATGCTACTCTTTTAGTTAAAACAGGATGAAGTTGTAAAATATTTTTTAAAAATAGTGTAGTTAGTACACAATTAAAATTTCAAAAATAGCAGTTACTGTTGTTGAAATAAATCCTAGGCTCAATAGTTAAAGCCGGGCTTCCCTGGTGGCGCAGTGGTTGAGAATCTGCCTGCCGATGTAGGGGACACGGTTTCGAGCCCTGGTCCGGGAAGATCCTACGTGCTGCGGAGCACCTGGGCCCGTGAGCCACAATTACTGAGCCTACGTGTCTGGAGCCTGTGCTCCGCAGCAAGAGAGGCCGTGATAGTGAGAGGCCCGTGCACCGCGATGAAGAGTGGCCCCCGCTCACCGCAACTAGAGAAAGCCCTCGCACAGAAACGAAGACCCAACACAGCCAAAATAAATAAATTTTAAAATTCACGACATATGTCAATATTAAAAAAAAAAAAAAAGTTAGAGCCACTCCTGTTCCTCCCCACTGTGCTACGGGGGCAAACCAAAACTTAGATAACTTTTATTTCCATGTAAATGCTCCACTTGAACAGAAACACAGTATATCCAGTCAACCAGCCCCTAAACGCCAATCCAACCCAGGTCCTTCTCACCCCAAAGAAGACTAGGTAGCCCCAGCCAAGCAGATATTTTCCAATTTTCTGTTCCTTGTTCTTTATTCTTTATTCTATAAAAGCTTCCTGCCTTATGACCCATTTTGCAGTTCCCTAAAAGCAGATTGTCCATGAAGTTTTAAAAAAACGCTTGTTTTGTTTATCTATTTTATATATAGTAGTTTGTATCTGCTAATCCCAACTCCTAATTTGTTTCTCCCTACCTCCATTCTCCTTGGGTAACCATAAGTTTGTTTTCTATGTCTGTGAGTCTCTTTCTGTTTTGTAAATAAGTTCATTTAGATCATATTTTAGACTCCACATATGAGTGATATCATATGATATTTGTCTTTTTCTGACTTACTTCACTTAGTATGATAATGTCTAAGCCCATTCATGTTGCTGCAAGTGGCATTATTTCATTCTTTTTAATGGCTGAGTAGTATTCCATTATATATATATGTGTGTGTGTGTGTGTGTATATATATATATATATATATATATATATATATATATATATATCACACCTTCTTTATCCATTCATCTGTTGGTGGACACTTAGGTTGCTTCCATGTTTTGACTATTGTGAATAGTGTTTCTATGAACATTGGCTTACATGTATCTTTTCAAAGTAGAGTTTTCTTCATATATACACCCAGGAGTGGGATTGCAGGATCATATGGTAACTCTATTTTTAGTTTTTTAAGGAACCTCCATACTGTTTTCTATAGTGGCTGATCCAATTTACATTCCCACCAATAATGTAGGATGGTTCCCTTTTCTTCACACCCTCTCTAGCATTTATTATTTGTAGACTTTTTATTGATGGACATTCTGACTGTTGTGAGGTGATACCTGATTATAATTTTAATTTGCATTTTCTTTAATAATTAGTGAAGTTGAGTATTTTTTCATGTGCCTATTGGCCATCTGGATGTCTTCTTTGGAGAAATGTCTATTTAGGTCTTCTGCCCACTTTTTGATTGGGTTGGGGTTTTTTTTGTTGTTGTTGTCATTGAGTTGTATGAGTTGTTTGTATATTTTAGAAATTAAGCCCTTCCTGTTCACATCATTTGCAAATGTTTTCTCCCTACTGTATAGCACAGGAGACTATATTCAATATCCTGTAATAAACCATAATGGAAAAGAGTATGAAAAAGAATATATACATATATAACTGAATCATTTGCTGTGTACTAGAAAGTAATACAACATTGCAAATCAACTATACTTCAATAAAAATATTTTTAAACATCACTTGAAATCCCATCCCTCAAAATTAGTACTTAGAAAGGTATCCCATTACTTAGTAAATACTGAATAAATGTCAGCTATTATTATCCCATTTACAATCTTACCTTCCAAGCAGCTCAACCCTCTACCTCAAGGATGCCTTTTTTGAACCCAGAGCTATATATAAACATTGCATCTCTTAAAGTCTCTCTTTACCTACATTTTTCTCTTTGCACGTATTTCTATCATGTATGATATGTAAATTTAATTTCCCTAATAAAACTGTATGTTCCATAGGAAAAAAGATCATTTCCTTTCTTTGTACCCAACTCAAAGCTTAGCACATAGTATATACTCAATAAATATTTAATGAATTATTTAATTTTCACCACAAAATAAAAAATAAACAGAGACAACACACAAAAGTTGTTTTTATCACCTAAGTCGTCTTCTTTAATCATTTTTAACACTCTCAATATATAGTAAGAAGCACTAAAATATCATATGTGTGAAATCTCAGAAACATCAAGAGATCTTCATATAAATTGCTAATATACTTTATAGATTTTCTAATCAGTACCCATGTATTAATATTTATATGTCACTATTAGTTATGTGTATCGTGGCAGAACCTTTAAAGAGAGCAATAAAACCACTGCAAGACTCTACTAATTAGTATTCTCAAAGGAATAAATTGCCTTAAAACAAGTATACAACTCCCAGGACTTTAGGGTCAATCCTTGTCCCCAGTAATATTCCCAAAGCTACAACTTCATCTATGAGGAAACGGTGAATTGATTTCTTCTTTTTGCAAATGCAAGGAGTCAACAAAATGTCTATTGTTTTCTTCTTTGTGCTGTTTTCGGTCCCTTCTCATCCCTATTTATTATACTCACCTCATTGTTCCATTTTTACCTCCTTCTTCTTGTTCTTCATTCTCTAGCCTGACCTCCCCCACTTTTTGACCTCATTTACCAGATACCCACATATCTTTTCGGATTATGGTTTTCTCTGGATATATGCCCAGGAGTGGGATTGCTGGATCACATGGTAGCTTTATTTTTAATTTTTGTAAGGAACCTCCATACAGTTCTCTGTAGCGGTTGTAACAATTTGCCTTCCTTATTTCATTGAGTCCATTCTTATCTTATTATCTCCTTTCTTTTATTTAGTTTGGGTTTAACTTGCTTTGTTTCCTAGCTCCTTAAAGTGGAAACCTAGACCATTGATTTTAACCAAAAAATTTGAGAAGAAGATATGTGTGATAGCTCTGGTAGAGCTATTGCATACACATTATGACTGCATTCCCTTTTCCCATCTGCTATGAGATTGGCAATGATCCATATAGGGAAACAGAGCATCAGTCAACCCTCAACTGACATGATTGTGAGGGAGAAATAACCTTTATTGTCAAAAGATTTGGGGTTTTTCTGTTACCAGGGGATAATCTAATCCAGAGTTTCTCAACCTCAGCACTGTTGATATGAGATGGATAATTCTTTGATGTAGGGGGCTGTCTTGTGAATTGTAGGATTTTTTAATCAGCATCCCTGGCGTCTATTCACTCAATGTGAGAAGCACCCTCTTTCCTTTTGTGACAAACATAATTATTTCCAGATATTGTCAAATGTCCTCTAGGGAGCAAAATCCCCCCTGGCTGAGAGCCACCGATAATCTACCCTGACTCATATACAACTATACATACAAAAATAACAAACTAAAAATTGTGCTCTACATCACAGTATACATGAAAATCAATTCCAAGTGGATGAAAGGCTTGTAGATGAGAGACAAAACCATAAATCATTAAGAAGATAATATACAAGAGTATCTTTATTTCTTTAGGTAGGAGAAGATTTCCTAAATAAGACATGAAATACAAACAATAAAATAAAAGATTAATAAATTTGACTGGATTAAAAATATCTGTTCAGATGAATGGATAAAGAAGATGTGGCAATATATGCAATGGAATATTACTCAGCCATAAAAAGAAATGAAATTGAGTTATTTGTAGTGAGGTGGATGGACCTACAGACTGTCATACAGAGTGAAGTAAGTCAAAAAGAGAAAAATAAATACCATATGCTAACACATATATGGAATCTAAAAAAGAATGGTTCTGAAGAAGCTAGTGGCAGGACAGAAATAAAGACACAGATGTAGAGAATGGATATGAGGACATGGGAAGGGGAAAGGGTAAGCAGGGACAAAGTGAGATAGTGGTATGGACATATATATACTACCAAACGTAAAATAGATAGCTAGTAGGAAGCAACTGCATAGCACAGGGAGATCAGCTCGGTGCTTTGTACCACCTAGAGGGGTGGGATAGGGAGGGTGGGAGTGAGACACAAGAGGGAGGAGTTATGGGGATATATGTATATGTATAGCTGATTCACTTTGTTATAAAGCAGAAACTAACACACCATTGTAAAGCAATTATACTCCAATAAAGATGATTTTAAAAAATCTGTTCTTGAAAACACACTTTAAAGAGAGTGAAAATACAAGCCACAGAGTTTAAGAAAATATTTGCAACACGCAAAGCCAATAAACGATTAGTATCCAGATTATGTAAATTCTCCTCCAAATCACCATTTAAAAAACCCTGGATTATTCAATAGAAAAATGGACAAAATAATGAATAATTTTATAAAAGAAGAATTTTGTGTAAGTACAAAACACATATAGTTATGAAAAGATGCTCAATCTCATTATTAATCAGGAGGACGTGAATTAAAACCACAGTGAGATTGATCATATCCATAAGATTAAAAAATCTTAATATCTGACAATATCAAATTTGGCAGAACTCTCATTATCTCTTGTAGGTGTGCACATTGGAGCAATCACTTTGAAAATAGTGTGGAGTCATCATTAGAAGACATTCACAGATATTTCTTATTCTTCTCCTGGGCATGTGCTAAAATTGTAACACCCCCTTGAAGTTAAGCTATGTGACCCATATCATTTCAAAGTGAGAGGCTTCAAGACCTGGAAGTGATTGGCCAATGTTTTCCCCCTCTTCCATGGTGACTGGTAATATTCCCTAAGGGAGGATGATGTGGAAGACTCTCATCACCCGACCCCTATCTAAGATGAACACATAACACGGGCAACTAATAAACCTTTGATGTTTTAACCACTAAAATTTTGGCCGTTGTTCTAGCACATATGACTGCTATAGTATTACTAAATAAAGTTGAACATGCCTGTATTTATTAGCCAGGATTTTGAGTAGTTGGCATTTGCCCTTTTGACTGTGCACAAAGAAATCATTTAGAACAATGCTTTACAAGAGCACTGCAGTAATATCAAAATACTGGAAAAAATGGAATATCTATCAACTATAAAAATAAACTGTAATATATTATACAGTTGAATCCTATAGAGCAGAGAAATTTAATGAAACATAACCAAATACATTAATATAGATAAATCACAAATTATATTGCTCAGTGTAAGAAGCAAGTCAGAATAGATAACAGTAAGATTCCATTTATGTTAAATGCGAAGTGTGAAGAGTTCATCGAAGTCGTATATTGTGTTAGAATTCATGCATAGGTTATAAAAATATAAAGAAACCTAGGAAATATTTAATACGAACTTCAGGTTAGTAGTTTTCTCTGGGTAGTGGAAATGAAAGCAGAATGTACTCAAGGAGGTACAATAGAGAGCTTTAAACTGGTAATATTCTATTTCCTAAACTGGGTGATGGATATGTGGGTGTTTATGTTATTATTATACTGTAATCTGCCCTTATACAATTATATACTCTTTCTATATGTTCTATACTCTGCAGAGAAAACTATTTTACAGCCATCAATAATAATCCTGATACACAATGGCCCATAAAATAGCTTGAATCATATTTTGATAAGTGGCCTACAAAACTCCTTAAGAAAAGTCTGATTTTATAATCCAAGGACACAGGCAGAGATGAAATTGATGATATCCTAATTTTGCTTTGATTTTTGTGAGATCTTGGGCAGTTCACTTATTAGCTCTATTTCCATTTTTATGTTTATGGAATAGCAGTGATATACAAGTTTATTTGAAGAGTAATGTTTACAAAACACATTGCACTTGAAATAGTACCATATCCTGTATTAAAGTATGATAGTACCTTTGAAAATAATATATTGAAAATTCATCTAAGTTTCTGACTAATGGAGGTTCTTGAATGAGTAATGGAAATATTGGCAACCAGATCATCACTGGCTTGGTTATAAGTGGTGACATGAAACATTTAGCTTAATGGAAGAGATAAAAAATGATAGCAATTAGACAGATTTTTGAAAGCTGAAAGTTCAAACACATACCAAACTATGAAAACACTTTAATAGTGCTTTTTATAAGATGAAAAAAATCTGTCAGGGGCATACAAATCCATAGGAAAGAGTGTTTTGAACAGAGTACAAAAATGCAACCTTCTTACTTAAGATGTTAGCACTAAATGTCAAAATGCCATGCTGCTAGCTTTCGGTGTTAAGTTTTGAAGATGACAGGTAACCATCCATACAACATTAGTTTTTCAAATGGTCATGAAAAAATATTGTCACTTCCAAGAAAACACAGCTAAATTACCAGTTTTCCACTTTTCTAAAGTGCATGCCATCTAGTACAGTGCTTTCTCCAAAGGCAGGTCATTAAAAAGAGGAGATTAAGTCAGGCCTGAATGAAACAGGGGTTAGAGGACTGACTCCAATGTGTGACCACAGATACAATGTCTGAGGCAACATGACAATATCAGGCAGGATCTGAGTTAACAACACTATCTCTGGGGTGTGATCAATGGATGGAAACACTCTAGTAGTATTATCTAGAAAATGGCTACATTTAACATTAAGGAAAACCATCCATGTTCATACGGGCCCTAAGTCAAAGCCAGGTGTATAGTCATAGGGCCCTGTCTCTACAAAGAGAAGTTGCAGATTAACTGGTCAGGCTGGAAGGGTTTGCTAGCAAGGAGTTAGAATGTAGAGCTGAACCGAAAGTAGGCTACTAATCGTAAAGAAAAGATATAAAATGTGGCTGTTTGCTCTAGCTGTGTTAACATAGATATTAACACAGGGGGTTCACAGTAAGAGCATCTACTTTTATTCTAAACCCTTCTCAAATAGGAATGAATATTTGAATAGTCAGCCAGACTTAACATGATTTCCAACTTTTGTAGCACATAGAGTTAAATTTTCAAAATGAAGAACTTCTGTACTTGCAATTGGCCAGACCAAAAGGAAGGGACTGGTTATAAAAATCATCCTGTTCACTCAGCTACTTTTATAGTTAATTGAAAACCTTTTAATTATACCATTTTTTTGGCTGAAAATATAATTCCCCTGTGAGTATTTATAACATATTTCAGAACTGTAGTGGGTATTTTCTATTTGCTTTTCTGGTTTTATTTTAACTCCTTCGAAATCCTTTCTGAGTCCCAGAAGGCTGACATCTAGGGATTAGTTCAATGGACAAAATTGCCACTCTGTCTTTAAGAGGGGAAAATCGGAAGTTCCTACAATAGGTTAGAGGGCAGGAGAAGAATGACATTTGGTATTCATTTCCAATGTTAGCTAATCTTCAAAGGTGTCCCCTAACAATTCCTCCCTTCCTTGTACATACATGACACTCTTCATATTAAGAGATGGAGCTTATTTCTGCTTCCCTTGTATCTAAACTGGCCTAAGACTAGCTTTTACAAATAGAATGTAGCAGAACATTCTGGTATTTCCCAGCCCAGGCTTAAGAGAACGGGAAGCTTTTACTTGCCTCCTGGAGCTCAGCCTCCATGTTGTGAGAAGCTCAATGCAGATGGAGGAACCACAAAAATGAGAACTGAAGCACTCCAGCTACATTAAACACTAATTGATGGCCATGTGAGTGAGTCATTGTGGTAGCCATTCTCCAGCATGGCACCCAATGAAGGCCACTTCCCATTATTCACATCCTTGTGTAGTCCTACATTATATCAGTGTTGGTTTGCATGACCAACTGAATACCACAGAAGTGATAAAATATGATTCCCAAGATTAGATTGTAACTGTACTGTGGTTTTCATGTGCTAGCCCTCTTTCAGATCACTCACTTGGGGAAGCCAGCTGCCAATGTCATGACGGCACTCAGGCAGCCTATAGAGAGGCCTTTGTGGTGAAGAGCTGAGGCCTGCCTACAAATACATGAAGTAGATTTACCAAATTTCAGATGAGTGCAATTCAGCCAACATCTTGACTGCAACCTCAGGAGAGACCCTGAGTCAGAACCACCCAAGTAAGCTGCTCCCAGATTCCTGACCCACAAAAACTGTGAGATAATACATTTTTGTTGTCTTAAGCTGTTAAGTTATATATGACACTTCACAGCTTATGTTACATATACATATATATGTGTTATATATTACACAGTGATAAATAACTAATGTATTCATCTTAAGCATTTACTGTTCAGTCGAACGCCCAGATGATTGCAGCACTGGCTGAAATGAGGAGCAGAAGAGGTCACCTGACCCAGTTTAACACATAGAATCATTAAAGACAATAAAATGATTGTTATTTTAAACCATTAAGTTTTGGAATGGTTTGTTTTGCAGCAATAGATAACCAAAAAAAAAAATTGGTACCTAGAACTAAGGTGCTGCTATAACAAAAATCTAAAATGTGCCATTGGCTTTGGGTCTAGGCAGTGGGTATAGGCCAGAAGAGCCTCAAGGAGATAGTCAACAGAGGCTGGTAAGACAGTGAGGAAATAGTTATTTGAGCCTGGAGCAAAGGTGAGTTTTTGCCCTATCATGTAGAGGCAGAATATTTGACAATGCTGTAACTTGTGGCACTACGAAAGATAGAAAATATATCTAATGAACTTGTGTATTTGACTAAGGAGTTTTCTAGACAGAATGATGTGTCAACTGGTTTCTTTTAGGTGTATATAATCATTAATAGGGTGAAATGAACTAAAGAAGAAACTATTCCATTTTCAAACAGGATCTAAAGTACAGGTCAGCTAACATTTTTAGTAATGGGCCAGATAGTAAATAGTTTAACCTTTTCAGACTGCTGTATGGTGTCTGTAGTGACTACTCAGCTTTGAAGTTGTAGCATGAAAATAGCCATGGACAATATGTAAGTGAATGGACCTACCTGTGCTCCAAAAAAAAAAAAAATTGACAAAAGCAGGTGAGAGTCTGGATTTGACATATGGGCTATAGTCAATCAACCTCTGATCTAAAGAAACACTTTCAAATAAGGGTTTGCTGGGTTGGGGCAGAAATTATTCTCTTATCTAACCCTTTCAGAGCACAAAAGATTTTCAGAGTAAATTAAAACCTGAGGACAAAGGCAAATTCAGGGTGTTTCAAGAAAAACAGCTACAGCATGAAGATCAATTCAAGAGTACAGTTGAAAGACTTCAACCCTCTGGAAGATTAAGAATTTGCCTGTTAGACTCTCTCAGCTAGCCAGCAGAACTTTTAAGAATCTTAAGGGCTTGCCTTGCTGACCTTCTCAGCTAGACAGTAGAGTTTCTAAGAATCTTAAGGGAGTTCCTTAGGCCCTTTTGGCTAGAAAAAAAAGGGATTTCAATAATCTTAAAGGTATTGTCCCTACACACCCTGATTCTAATGCCTAAGTAGAGAAGAATATGCCTTAAAAGTCTCTTAAAATATGGTGTAAGTACATAGGAAGTCCAAAAATTTTAACAGAAACTTGGACTAAAAGGGACAGAGATAGTTCAAAATGAAAAAAAGACCTCTGTGTTATTAACCTCCTATGAGCAGGACACAGGCTGAGAAAACCACTTAGCTGCAAACATATTCCACTTCTTATGGAAAAGTAAGGATGATATAGGAGGCAGAGCCAAGGAGAACTATTCTCTGGGAGAAGAAATTGGCCCTAATCAAGGAACATTCTCTGTCCCTGAGACAGAAGAAATGGTGAAATATCCTGCTAGACTTCAGAATTGCTATGAACCAGTATCTGTTATGTGTTTCCTGTTTTACACTTTTAGAATAGAGGTTTCTATTGTGGCTGTCATGTTCTTTCCTCATTATTGTTTGATGGGTGTGTACAGGGCAGATAATGATTTTGGTGGGGGGTTATTTTTTAGTTCACAGATGCTACTGAGGAGCTTGAGGAGTTCACCCCATCTACATCTGGCTCTAGTATACTGTAGATGATAAAAGCCTTGGATATGAGGTGATGCCCTAAAGGAATGGGAATTCTGTGGGGGCCTTGGGAGGTTGCGAGTGTACTTTGTATGTGAATTGTTATGGCTGGAGGGCAGAATCTGGAGTGCTTTCCCAAATTCCTCCCCTATCTGTGTCAGAAGGTCTCAGCCCCCAAGTAGACATTTTCCTAATGTCTAATGTCCTAATGTCTGTCATAACCAGTAGTATTTGACGATATGATATGTTTTGAATAGACTTTGAAAAATATGGCCTTAAACAAATGCAACTAATGTTTAGTGGTAGCATTCTTTTTAGGGAACTTGTTAGGTGGATAAGTTGGGAGCAGGAAAACTCTATAAAAATTTTCAATATATTTTTTAATTGTTCCATAAAATTTTAAAAAATCACTGTCTTATATTTAGTGTCTCATCCTTTATTAACAAGCTAAGATCGAGTTGCTCTTCTAATTGTTACTTTAAAATGAGTGAATATTGACAGTTTGATATTAAATAAGTTATTTATTAAGCATCTACTGTAAATGATAGGTTGTTATATTTATGCCAGTTAATGCTAGATATTTCATAAGCTTTTGAGTATTTTTGGTAATGTTTGACTCAGATTTAAAAATTTTTAGGTTTAACCCTTTTTCCAGGTTTGCCTAGAACAGACTCAGGTTATGCCCATTGTCTAATTATTACTAATATTATTATTACCCTCTCTTATTCACAAACCTGTGCTTCTTTTGAAGCACAGTTACCTCGTCTCAAGTAGTGGTTATATCTAAGACAAAATAATGCATACCTATATCAGAAAAGATCAAAATATCTTTAAGTGCATTTTAAATCTTAAAAAGGTTAACATGTATTTTTAAAAGAATCTATATAAATTTAGACCTAATTGGTTGAAAATGCACTTACTCAAGTTGAAATAAGCTTAATAGTAAAATTATATCCCATAAATTGACTTTTACAACTTTTGTCTTTGGAATATTTTCCTATTACTTGTAAGAAGACAAATGACGTTTAAAACCACAAAGTAAATTAAACGTTTTCTTAATCAGTAGTTACATAAATTAGAGGGGATGTCAGTTTTATATTAATATTTAATAATAAGTTAATTAAATTTTGATTGAAAGCCTGTTTGTTTACATATTATGTAAATTGATTTTGAAATAAAGTTTATAGATTTAGATGATGTTTACATTATGTCAGTCCCTAAGTTTATATGTGTATGCCACATAAATTTTGGTGTGTACATGACAACCCCTAAATAAGTTTGAAAAAATAACAAAATAGCAAAATAGTAGAATTAGTGATCAGGAAGTTTTTCAAAATTAAAGTTTTTTTTAATTAATTTATTTTATTTTTTGCTGCATTGGGTCTTCGTTGCTGCACGTGGGTTTTTTTTCTGTAGTTGCAGCGAGCGGGGGCTACTCTTCTTTGCTGTGTGCGGGCTTCTCACTGTGGTGGCTTCTCTTGCCCTGGAGCACAGGCTCTATGCACGTGGGCTTCAGTAGTTGTGACACATGGGCTCCATATCATAGGTCATCAGGGTAATGCAAATTAAAACAATAAGAGACCACTACACATCTATTAGAATGGCCAAAATCTAGACTACTGACAACATCAAATACTGGTGATGATGTGGATCAATAGTAGCTCTCACTCATTACTAATGGGAATACAAATGGTACAGCCACTTTGGAAGATATTTTGGCAGGTATTTTTTTTCTTTAAACAAAGATAAACATGGTCTTGCTACACATAGCAGTTCCACTCCTAGGTATTTACTTAACTGATTTGAATACTTATGTCACACAAAAAACTTCACATGAATGTTTATAGTAGCTTTATTCATAATTATCCCAAACTGGAAGCAACAAAGATATCTTTAAATAGATGAATGAGTAAACAAATTTCAAAAACCAAACAACCCAATCAAAAACTGGGCAGAAGATCTAAATAGACACTTCTCCAAAAAACACATACAGATGGCCAAAAGGCACATGAAAAGATGTTCAACATTGCTAATCATTAGAGAAATGCAAATCAAAACCATGAGGTATCACCTCATACTGGTCAGAATGGCCATCACCAAAAAGTCTACAAATAATAAATTCTGGAGAGAATGTGGAGTAAAAGGAACCCCCTTACACTGTTGTGGGAATGTAAATTGGTACAGCCACTATGGAGAACAGTATGGAGGTTCCTTAAAAAACTAAAATTGGAGCTACCATATGATCCTGCAATCCCACTCCTGGGCATATATCTGGAGAAAACCATAATTCAAAAAGGTACATGCACCCCAATGTTCATTGCAACACTATTTACAATAGCCAAGACATGGAAGCAACCTAAGTATCCATTGACAGATGAATGGACAAAGAATATGTGAGATAGATAGATAGATAGATAGATATAGTGGAATATTATTCAGCCATAAAAAGAATGAAATAATGCCACTTGCAACAACATGGACGGACCTAAAGATTATCATACTAAGTGAATTAAGTCAGACAGAGAAAGAGAAATATGATATAACATCGCTTATATGTGGAATCTAAGAAAATGATACATATCAACTTATTTACAAAACAGAAATAGACTCACAGACATAGAAAACAAACATGGTAACAAAAGGGGAAAGGGAAGTGGGAGAAGGGATAAATTAGGAGGTTGGGATTAACATCTACACACTTTTATATATGAAATAGATAATCAAAAGGAAAAACTGTATAGCACAGGGAACTATACTCAATATTTTGTAATAACGCATAAGGGAAAAGAATCTGAATATATATATACATATATATGTATATACATATATATATACATATATATATGTATATACAAACATACATGCATATTCCTTTTCAGGAATCACTGTGCTGTACACTTGAAAATAACACAATATTGTAAATCTACTACACTTCAGTTAAAAAAATTTTTTTAAACCAAATTGTGATGCATCCATACAATGGAATATTATTCCAAGAGAAAATAAATGAGCTATCAACCCAGGAAAAGACATGAAACATTCTTAAGTTTAGTGGTTGTCAGGATTTTGGAAAGAGGAAGGTGAAAATAGTTTTTTATTTGAGGGTGTAAAACTACCCCATGAGATACTATAATTGAGACATAATTTGTGCATATTATGCATTTGTCAAAAACCTATAGAAATTTATAGCAAAAAGAGTAAACCTTAATGTATGCAAATATTTTAAAAGTTGTATAGAAGATTGGAGAATCTCAGAATGGAATGCATACTGTGAAGAAAGAATCAGACTATATTACAAGCATATAAAAAAAAACTCAATGAAGGAGTTAGGGAGGAAAGGTGCTAATGTAAATAACTTAGGAAATGAGTGGAACCTATAATGCTTAAGGCAAAAGGAACTGCACATAAACACTGTACTTCAGTTGATAAAGCTGTTTTACAGCTTTATGAGTTAACAATAGGGTATGAATTAAAATGCTGAAACTGCTATACATATATACTTGAATTTAACATTAAATGAACAGAAGAGGTGGAAGCTAGGTTTCTCACTGTTACAGTGGAGGTGAGAGATAAGCAAGGAAAGGCAAGAGCTAGAATTTCCATGTGGTAAAGAACTGGAGCTGAAGACATCAGTATGAACTCATGTTTAGTTTAATATAAATGTAGACGGTTATATATAGAAATATTTGTAGATATGTGTATACACATAGGTTAGTATACACTATTATATTTTCTTACTCAGTCTATTGAGAGGTCTTAGAAGCAATAACACCCTAAGAGCAATAAGCACATATAACATCCAGATTTTTGTTTTTAATACCATTTTCCAATATGAGGAGCCAGAGCTTCTTAGATAAATTGTTGATTCTAGGACTGGACCAGGAAATATATATGAGTCTGGAGCACTGTGTAGTGCTGGAAGGAAGGAAAGAAGTGTTATGGACTGAATGTTTGTGTCCCCCTCTCCAAATTCATGTACTGAAATCTAATCTTCAGTGTGATGGTAATTGGAGGTGGGGGCTTTGGGAGGTTATTACATCATGAGAGGGGAGCCCTCTTGCATGGGTTTAGTGCACTTATAAGAAGAGGTAAGAGAGGTAACCCTCTCTCTTTCTGCCATGTGAAGATATAGGGATAAGTTGGCGGTTTAAAACTCAGAGGAGGGTCCTAGAACCCGACCATGTTGGTACCCTGATCTTGGACTTTCAACCTCAAGAACTGTGAGAGAGAGATTGGTTCAAAATGGCAGAGTAGAAGGATGTGCTCTCAGTCCCTCTTGCAAGAACACCGGAATCACAACTAACTGCTGAACAATCATCAACAGGAAGACACTGGAACTCACCAAAAAAGATACCCTACATCCAAAGACAAAGGAGAAGCCACAATGAGATGGTAGGAAGGGCTCAATCACAATAAAATCAAACCCCATAACTGCTGGGTGACTCACAGACTGGAGAACACTTATACCACAGAAGTCCACCCACTGGAGTGAAGGTTCTGAGCCCCATGTCAGGCTTCTCAACCTGGGGGTCAGGCAACAGGAGGAGGAATTCCTAGAGAATCAGACTTTGAAGGCTACTGGGATTTGATTGCAGGACTTCGACAAGACTGGGGGAAACAGAGACTCCACTCTTGGAGGGCACACACAAAGTAGTGTGTGCATTGGGACCCAGGGGAAAGAGCAGTGACCTCATAGGAGACTGAACTACACCTACCTGCTAGTGTTGGAGGGTCTCCTGCAGAGCTGGGAGGTGGCTGTGGCTCACCGTGAGGACAAGGACATTGGCAGCAGAAGTTCTGGGAAGTACTCCTTGGTGTGAGCCTTCCCAGACTCTGCCATTAGCCCCACCAAAGAGCTAGGGTAGGCTCCAGTGTTGGGTCATCTCAGGCCAAACAACCAACAGGGAGGGAACCCAGCTCCAACCATCAGGAGACAAGTGGATTAAAGTTTTACTGAGCTCTGCCCACCAAAGCAACAGCCAACTCTAACCACCACCAGTCCCTCCCATCAGGAAACTTGCACAAGCCTCTTAGATAGCCTCATCCACCAGAAGGCAGACAGAAGAAGGAAGAAGAACTACAATCCTGCAGCCTGTGGAACAAAAACCACATTCACAGAAAGATAGACAAGATGAAAAGGCAGAGGGCTATGTACCAGATGAAGGAAAAAGATAAAACCCCAGAAAGACAACTAAATGAAGCGGAGATAGGCAACCTTCCAGAAAAAGAATTCAGAATAATGATAGTGAAGATGATCCAGGACCTTGGAAAAAGAATGGAGGCAAAGATCGAGAAGAAGCAAGAAATGTTTAACAAAGACTTAGAAGAATTAAAGAAAAAACACCTAGAAGAATTAAAGAACAAACAAACAAAGATGAACAATACAATATCTGAAATGAAAAATACACTAGAAGGAATCAATAGCAGAATAACTGAGGCAAAAGAACAGATAAGTGACCTGGAAGACAGAATGGTGGAATTCACTGCTGCGGAACAGAACAAAGGAAAAAGAACAAAAAGAAATGAAGACAGCCTAGGAGACATCGGGGACAACATAAAAAGCAACAACATTCACATTATAGGGGTCCCAGAAGGAGAAGAGAGAGAGAAAGGACCAGAGATAGTGTTTGAAGAGCTTATAGTTGCAAACTTCACTAACATGGGAAAGGAAATAGCCACCCAAGCCCAGGAAGAACAAAGAATTCCATACAAGATAAACCCAAGGAAAAACATGCCAAGACACGTAGTAATCAAATTGTCAAATTAAAGAAAAAGAAAAATACTGAAAGCAGCAAGGGAAAACAACAAATAATATACAAGGGAACTCCCATACAGTTAACAGCTGATTTCTCAGCAGAAACTCTATAAGCCAGAAGGGAGTGGCATGATATACTTAAACTGATGAAAGGGAAGAACCTACAACCAAGATTACTCTACCCAGCAAGGATCTCATTCGGATTCGATGGAGAAATCAAAAGCTTTACAGACAAGCAAAAGTTAAGAGAATTCAGCACCACCAAACCAGCTCTATGACAAACGCTAAAGGAACTTCTCTAAGTGGGAAACACAAGAGAAGAAAAGGACCTACAAAAACAAACCCAAAACAATTAAGAAAATGGTAATGGGAACATACACATTGATAATTACCTTAAACGTGAATGGATTAAATGCTCCAACCAAAAGACACAGGCGTACTGAATGGATACAAAAACAAGACCCATACATATGCTGTCTACAAGAGACCCACTTCAGACCTAGGGACACATTCAGACTGAAAGTGAGAGGATGGAAAAAGACATTCCATGCAAATGTAAATCAAAAGGAAGGTGGAGTAGCAATACTCATAACAGATAAAATGGACTTTAAAATAAAGAATGTTACAAAAGACAAGGAAGGACACTACATAATGATCAAGGGATCAATCCAAGAAGAAGATATAACAATTATAAATATATATGCACCCAACATAGGACCACCTCAATATATAAGGCAACTGCTAACAGCTATAAAAGAGGAAATCGATAGTAACACAATAATAGTGAGGGACTTTAACACCTCACTTGCACCAGTGGACAGATCATACAAACAGAAAATTAATAAGGAAACACAAGCTTTAAATGACACAACAGACCAGATAGATTTAATTGATATTTATAGGACATTCCATCCAAAAACAGCAGATTACAGTTTCTTCTCAAGTGCGCATGGAACATTCTCCAGGATAGATCACATCTTGGGTCACAAATCAAGCCTCAGTAAATTTAAGAAAATAGAAATCATATCAAACATTTTTTCTGACCACAACGCTATGAGATTAGAAATCAAATACAGGGGAAAAAAACGTAAAAAACACAAACACATGGAGGCTAAAAAATACATTACTAAATAACCAAGAGATCACTGAAGAAATCAAAGAGGAAATCAGAAAATACCTAGAGACAAATGACAATGGAAACACGACAATCCAAAACCTATGGGATGCAGCAAAAGCGGTTCTAAGAAGGAAGTTTAGAGCTATACAAGCCGACCTCAAGAAACAGGAAAAATCTCAAATAAACAATCTACGCTTACACCTAAAGGAACTAGAGAAAGAAGAACAAACAAAACCCAAAGTTAGCAGAAGGAAAGAAATCATAAAGATCAGAGCAGAAATAAATGAAATAGAAACAAACAAAACAATAGCAAAGATCAATAAAACGAAAAGCTGGTTCTCTGAGAAGGTAAACAAAATTGGTAAACCATTAGCCAGACTCTTCAAGAAAAAGAGGGAGAGGACTCAAATCAATAAAATTAGAAATGAAGAAGAAGAAGTGACAACAGACACCACAGAAATACAAAGCATCCTAAGAGACTACTACAAGCAACTCTATGCCAATAAAATGGACAACCTGGAAGAAATGGACAAATTCTTAGAAAGGTATAACCTTCCAAGACTGAACCAGGAAGAAATAGAAAATATGAACAGACCAATCACAAGTAATGAAATTGAAACTGTGATTACAAATCTTCCAACAAACAAAAGTCCTGGGCCAGATGGCTTCACAGGTGTATTCTATCAAACATTTAGAGAAGAGCTACCACCCATCCTTCTCAAACTCTTCCAAAAACTTACAGAGGAAGGGACACTCCCAAACTCATTCTATGAGGCCACCATCACCCTGATACCAAAACCATACAAAGATACTACAAAAAAAGAAAATTACAGACCCATATCACTGATGAATATAGATGCAAAAATCCTCAACAAAATACTAGCAAACAGAATCCAACAATGCCTTAAAAGGATCATATACCATGATCAAGTGGGATTTATCCCAGGGATGCAAGGATTCTTCAGTATACACAAATCAATCAATATGAAACATCATATTAACAAATTTAAGAAGAAAAACCACATGATCATCTCAATAGATGCAGAAAAAGCTTTTGACAAAATTCAACACTCATTTATGATAAAAAGTCTCCAGAAAGTGGGCCTAGAGGCAGCCTACCTCAACATAATAAAGGTCATGTATGACAAACCCACAGCAAACATGATTCTCAATGTTAAAAACCTGAAAGCATTTCCTCTAAGATCAGGAACAAGACAAGGATGCCCACTCTCACCACTACTACTCAACATAGTTTTGGAAGTCCTAGCCATGACAATCAGAGAAGAAAAAGAAATAAAAGGAGTCCAAATTGGAAAAGAAAAAGTAAAGCTGTCACTGTTTGCAAATGACATGATACTATACATAGAAAATCTTAAAGATGCCACCAGAAAACTACTAGAGCTAATCAATGAATCTGGTAAAGTTGCAGGATACAAAATTAATGCACAGAAATCTCTTGCATTCCTGTACACTAACAGCCAAAGATCAGAAAGAGAAATTAAGGAAACTCCCATTTACCATTGCAACAAAAAGAATAAAATACCTAGGAATAAACCTTCCTATGAAGACAAAAGACCTGTATGCAGAAAACTATAAGACAATGTTGAAAGAAATTGAAGATGATACAAATAGATCAAGAGATATACCATGTTCTTGGATTGAAAGAATCAATATTGTGAAAAAGACTGTAGTACCCAAAGCAATCTCCAGATTCAATGCAATCCCTATCAAATTACCAACAGCATTTTTTAATGAACTGGAACAAAAAATCTTTAAATTTGTATGGAGACACAAAAAACCCCGAATAGCCAAAGCAGTCTTGAGGGAAAAAAACAGAGCTGGATGAATCAGACTCCCTGACTGCAGACTATACTACAAAGCTATAGTAATCAAGACAACACAATACTGAACAAAAACAGAAATATAGATCAATGGAACAAGGTAGAAAGCCCAGAGATAAACCCACGTACCTATGGTCAACTAATCTATGACAAAGGAGGCAAAGATATACAATGGAGAAAAGACAGTCTCTTCAATAAGTGGTGCTGTGAAAACTGGACAGCTACATGTAAAAGAATGAAATTAGAACACTCCCTAACACCATACACAAAAGAAACTCAAAATGGATTACAGACCTAAATGTAAGACCGGACACTATAAAACTCTTAGAGGAAAACACAGGAAGAACACTCTTTGATGTAAATCACAGCAAGGTCTTTTTTGATCCACCTCCTAGAGTAATGGAAATAAAAACAAAAATAAACCAGTGGGACCTAATTAAGCTTCAAAGCTTTAGCACAGCAAAGGAAACTACAAACAAGACGAAAAGACAATCATCAGAATGGGAGAAAATATTTGCAGATGAATCAACAGACAAAGGATAAATCTCCAAAATATATAAACAGCTAATGCAGCTCAATATTAAAAAATCAAACAACCCAATCCGAAAATGGGCAGAAGACCTAAATAGACATTTCTCCAAAGAAGACATACAGATGGCCAAGAAGCAGATGAAAAGCTGCTCAACATCACTGATTATTAGAGAAATGCAAATCAAAACTACAATGAGGTATCACCTCACACCAGTTAGAATGGGCATTATTAGAAAATCTACAAACAACAAATGCTGGAGAGGGTGTGGAGAAAAGGGAACCCTCTTGCACTGTTGGTGGGAATGTAAATTGATACAACCACTATGGAGAACAGTATGGAGGTTCCTTAAAAAACTAAAAATAGAATTACCATATGACCCAGCAATCTGAGTACTGGGCATATACCCTTAGCAAACCATAATTCAAAAAGACACATGCACCCCAATGTTCATTGCAGAACTATTTACAATAGCCAGGTCATGGAAGCAACCTAAATGCCCATCGACAGACGAATGGATAAAGAAGATATGGTACATATATACAATGGAATATTAGTCAGCCATAAAAAGGAACGAAATTGGGTCATTTGTAGATATGTGGATCAATCTAGAGACTGTCATACAGAGCGAAGTAAGTCAGAAAGAGAAAAACAAATATTGTATATTAATGCATATATATGGAACCCAGAAAAATGGTACCAATGAACCAGTTTGCAGGGCAGAAAATGAGACACAGATGTAGAGGACAAACGTATGGACACCAAGGGGGGAAAGCGGCGGTGGTGTGGGGGTGGGGGTGGGATGAATTGGGAGATTGGGATTGACATGTATACACTGATGTGTATAAAATTGATGACTAATAAGAACCTGCTGTATAAAAAAATAAATAAAATAAATTCAAAAATTGAAAAAAAAAAGAACTGTGAGAAATAAATTTCTGGTTTTTATAAGCCATCTAATCTATGGTACTTTATTATAGCAGCCTGAACTGACTAAGATGGGAAGTATTTTAAACAAGCAAAATAAAACCCACATTGATGGGTGTATTGAAGGGGTAACAGAGCCAACTGAAAGAATTGCAAATGGTCTAAGCTGGAAAAATTTGAGTAAGAAGATAAATAAAAAAGGATTGGATTGTTATTCAATGCAAGACAGTGTGCCTGATGCACAGTGAAGCCAAACAATACCAAAACGTCAGAGTCTGGAGCAATGAAAGGTTTATTGCAGGGCCATGCAGGGAGATGGGTGGCTCATGCCTTAAAAACTCCTGAACTCCTGGAAAGCTTTCAGCAAAGCCCTTTTAAAGGAAAGGTGAGGGAGGGGCCTGGTTAGTTGTTGCAAACTTCTTGTTCTTGAGGTCTGATCAAGATCAGGTCAAGATGTTCCTGTAAACCTCCACCAAAACAAATATTATTTTCTGTTCTGACAAGAAACGGCAAGGTCCCAAGGCTCAACTTTCACCCTCCAAGGTCCAGGCCCTGGCTAAGTGGAGGGGGTCCCAGTGTGGGCTGCTTACCCTGCCCGGGAGCATTCATCCAGCACCCAGTCTGGGTCCTCCCGGTAGTGCTCAGGCCCAGTTGAGAAGGCAGATCTCAGCTGGCAGCACCCTCAGGGCCAAGTCCCTAGACACGGCCGTCATCACTGAGGGAGCAAGGTGCCCAGGACCCAGCCGGCCCTCAGGCTCCTTAGGCCACCCAAATGGGAGCCGGGTCCCACTGACTGCAACTATGGAGACTGCCACTGCCATTAGGTTGCCGAGGGGGTGATGGGCGAGAGGTTCACTGCTGCTTCAAGGCCTGGGCCTAGTCAGTGGGCTGCCATGGTGAGGGCTCTGGAGCTATGCAGGACACAGCCCCCAGCCTGTCCCCAGGCCCCCCAGCTCACCCATAGACCCGAGGCCGGAGGGCCTGGAGGGCCCTGGGTAGAAGGCCGCGATTTCCCTGATCCACCTCTCAAGGCACTCTCTGCTGGGAGAACGGCTGGGAGAACCACTGTGAACCTGTTGGCGGGGTGGGACCTCTAACCGTCAGGCTAATGGTTGCGTGCTAATGGCAGCATGCTAATGACTGTGAGCCTGCACAGCCCCTATTACAGGATTATAATTCAAAGTATAAAATAAATGTCCATGATTCTATGCTGATGTAAAAAAAATGATTGAATAGATAAATAAATGGAAGCAAAGAGAGAAATCTTCCTTGTAGAAGAATTACAAATAATTTCTGTAGTACACTGTCTTCATGGAAGGGGACCATAAACTCCCACTCCTTAAGTGTGAAGTGTGTTTAGTGACTGTCTTCTAAGAAGACAATATGTAAAGGGAGGGGAAAAAAGCAATGAGAAAATCTGACAAACACTACCTCAGCCAGGTGTGATCAAGGTCAGCATCAACATCAATGTTAATACTACTAATTAAGTTAATAGCATGAGCTATTTACTTTAATTCCATGGTTTTCCTCCCTAAAATCCATAACCTCAGTCTATCTTTGAGGGGGAAAAAAATCCCCAAAACCCATAAATTCCAACCAAGGAACATTCAACAAAATGCCTGACATGTATTCCTCAAAACTGTCAAGGTCATCAAAAACCAGGGAAAATCTGGAAAACTATCACAGCCAAGAAGAGCCTAAGGAGATATAACACCTGAATATCCTGATGGGATCCTGGAACAAAAAAAGAATATAAGGTAGACTTGAAGACTTGAATAATGTATGGAGTTTAGTTAACTATAGTGGTTTAACTTTGGTTCGTCACTTGTAACAAGCGTACAATATCTGTCCAACTAATATCAGATGTTAATAATGGGGAAACTGTGTTCAGGGTATAAATGAACTCTGTATTATCATCTCAATTTTTTCTCTAAATCTAAAACTGTTCTAAAAAATAAACTAAGTGTCTATCATAGAGGCTGACACATAGTAGGCTGGTAATGCAAGGCTAAAAAAGGTTAAGAAGGGAAGAGGATATAAGACAGATAAGAAAAGAAACATCAACAATTCAAAACATTTGCTGTTGAAGCACAGCTTCAATAAACTTTTAAATAGGTCATAAAAAGTCTAAATGTCTAAGAAAGAAACATGCCAATCAGATTTGTAAACTAACAATTTTTTAAACTTCTTTGTTGTAGAATTTACTTTTATTCTACAATTTTGATCATTCGAACTTTTAACTTGTACTCAATGCACCTAAAATACAAGCTAGATATGTATGACATTTTACAGTTAATTATTAGAGTAATTAACTCCACAGCTCATAAAAGTAATAATGCTATTAAAGAATGAAAGCCAGAAGACTGTGAAGCCATATTTATAACATGCCATTACAACTCTGCCACACAGATTGTCATCCAGCTAAGCAATAAACAAAATAATCTTTTATAAAATGGAAATAACTCAATATATAGGAATTCAAATTGTTTTCCAGTTGCTCATCAACTTTGTCTTTTGCTTTGCCTTTAAACTATTAGGTTTCAAACTGTTAGGTTACTCCATTGTATTTAAATGTTATCTTCTGTTGAATACTTTTCACAACTAATTCAAAATTCCTTGTAAAATTATTTATTCTATAACTCAATTAATAAAAAATGTTTCAAATAAATTAATTGTATACTGAAAGAACACATCTAGAAATACTGAATTGCCATTCTCCTATCTTGCATTGTGAAGATAAGAAATTTTCTGCTAAGACTGCTAGTGCCCAGCTCGCAGAAGACAAAGACGAGTTTGCTTCAGCCGAGGGGCTGCAGGAGGGGCGGGGGGGCGGAGGGTTCCGGGTGACCCTGGTGGACTAAGGTAACCTGTGCAGCTGGGGGTGGCCATGTTCGGGTTCCCTGATACCTCCTAGAAGGGCAGCTACTTCAAGGCACGCAAATTCCCCATTGACTGCCCTTACTCCCAACTGGCCTTTTGGTTCCCCCAAATCTACAGCGTGCTCCCCAACATGTACGAGAAGGGGAATGTGTGCATCTCCATCCTCCGAGCCGTGCCCCTACCCGGGTTGTGGAACCCCCAGCGGGGAGCTGCCCTCAGGGCGGTGGAATCCCACCCAGAATGTCAGGTCTATCCTCATCTCAGATGAGGAAGTGTTAATGTTACCTACCAGGGTTCTCAGCCTTCCCCAATCAACAGCAATTGATCAGAGGGCCGGACGAGAAATCCAGGCAAGGCTTTATTGGGGCCTCCACTGCAGCAGGGGACAGAGAGAACAAACAACATGTTCTCTTGCTTGCTCGCTCCCGGAGGCGGGGCAAGCTTGTTCCTTATATGGGGTGAGGGTAGGGGTGTGTCCAGGGGTAGGGCTGGAGGGGTGACTTAGGTGTTTTGCCCACCCCTCTAGTGGTGTTGTGTGTGCAGAGAGCATGCTCAGGACCCTGCATTTGCTCCCGACACCCTATTTTTGCTCCAGCCTCTTCAAAAGCGGCAGTGGGGTTTTTTTTTGTTTTTTTTTTGGTCTCTTTCTATCTCTTGGGTCCAGAATTTGTCCATTGCACATGCACGCAGTTATTTTTAGTCCCATACAGTTTCTTTTTACTTTGTTGCTGGAGGAGACGTGTGTCCAGGTGCGAGCATTGCAGCATTGCAGCAGAACGCCCCAGGTCCCAGTCTGTCTCAGAAAGAGCGCAAAGGCGTGGAGCTGACGCAGCGTAGCAAGCTGACGTCTTCCAGAAGTGAGGCCTGACCGCCGGCGTGGAGCTTCCCACACGCTGGCGGAGAACTGAGTGAAGATTAAGGCCGCGGAGCTTGGCAGGGCTCGGACCTCTTCCAGGACTATGGCTACGACGACTTAGGAGGTCCAGGCATACAACTCTGGCCATAAGGCGTCCTGACACCGCGTCACCGCTGAATAAACGTACAGTTTTATGTCACCAGGCCCAGGCTGTGTGGGCTCCTCGGGAACCTCCTGACACCACTCCGAGACTACCTCACAAAAGGTTTGTGCTGCTCCTCTCCTCGGGTTGTTTTGTTTTAGCCCTCGCTTTTCTCGTATTTGTTCTGGGTTTTTCTCTGCTTGGTGGTGGAGGGGCCGCCCTCAGGGCCCCACTTGTGCTGGGTACCCAGCTCGGGGCCTCTCAGGCGGAGCGGGACTGGGGTCAGCAGAGGCCTGACGGACCCAGACCCTGGTCCTGTCCCTTTGGTTGGAACCAGAGACTCGGGGTTCCCATCTCGTGCGTGGAAGGATTAACTTGTGGTCACCTCTTCTGGTCTGCTTTGGTTTGTTTGGAATATAAATAAAGCGACTTTATGAGGAAAAAAAAAGTCACCTCTACCAGTGGGGCTTTGGAAGGAGAGGATATGGGAGGATATGACCCATGTTATTCAGATCTTTTTGGCCAGGGTAAAGGAAATTACACTTTATTTACCAGTATACTTATTTTATCTTGTTGATTAAACCACAGTATACTAAATCAGAGAATCGTCAATGTTGTTGCTTAGTTACAATGAATTTTCATTCTCAGTAATTCTTCAGCAGGTAGAAAAGGAAACTTTTACTTTTCGTGCGGTATTTTTCTTACTAAAACAGAGAGGGGGGCTGTCAATGTCTCCTCTCGAATTCAACTCTGATTATCCCTTTATATTTTTTCCCCCTTTATCCATTTCTGTTTTTGTTTTTTCTCCAGTTAACTGCCTTGCCACATTCTAAAGTTAGCTCTTCTAAACTTGAACTTCTTATGGCAAAATACTTTCTGGTAATCTGCCAATGTTTTCAGCACTGATATGTGTCAGCTTTCAGGAGTTTTCAGTTTGTTGGCTTGTTTCTCTTTGAATTCATCTTCCCTCCCCCTTCCAGTAGTTCCTGCACTGCAAATTTCAGCTTGATTTTTTTTTTTTTTTTTTTTTTTACTGTAGAGGGAGCCATTCCCTACTTAGTAGATAAATTAGAGAATTCCTTCATCCCCAGAAGCAGAAAGATCAAGGAACAGTCACAGGAGTCTGATCATCACCTAAACTTGTGGGCAAAAAACCTGAGCAGAAAGGAGCTTGCCGGTTCCATGAAGTTTTATTCTTGCATCCTCAATGAACCAAGAAGATGCTTTAACATTTACCCAACTAGGCTTTTTATTATTTGCAAAAGCTCTAGTTAAAGTCTTGATAGAAGTTTCTTTAATTCACCCACAAACCACAAAATGGAATTTTGTAGTAGCAGTAGCAGAAACAACGAGAGCTCAGAAACTCTCATATTGTTTTGATGATGAAGTCAACAACCTGGCATATAGTCCATCACTACTAGACCTCCAGGACTGCATTAGATTTGCTCAGTATTTTTGTATAATCCTCAGACATGGCTAAGGTAGGTTATACAATGATAAAGTCCTAGCATGTGTAATATCCAGTTTGTTCTTTGCCATTGGTCTCATGGCATCTAAACCAGTTACTATATCCTTCTTTATAATTTATTCTAGCATTGAAGAACACATTTCCATTAGATACTATGCTTCTTATGTCTGAAGAACTTTTTATCTTATTCAGTATTTAGAGGCAGCGTGGCATGGTTCAAAACCACTATGCCGAGTATTAGAAAACCTAGTTTCTTCTGTGAGCATTGTTTTATCTTGACTCATTTATTTTTATCATACTTTTTATCATGTATTATTTAGGTTTTTTTGTTGTAAGGAATAGAAACCCCTCCTAGCTAATGTTGGCATAAAATAATTTCTTAGGACGGTATAGGGAGATATAAGGTTAGCTTACTTTAAAGGAAACTGGAGAAATCTAAACGATGAGAATTAGGGCAACTTTTGGAACCCTGGTAGTAACAACAGATATACAGTCTCATCAGGTGCTACTGCTGATCATCTTCATTTCTTCTTCCCTACCCCCACTACCACAGATTCCAGAGAGGATCTAGCTTATTGGTCTAAATTGAAGAAAATGGAGGGAAACAGATTCTCTTGATTGATCTAACAGATTGTATTTAATGAGAAAAGACCATTTCCCTAGAAGCAAAATTCAGGTGTTGTTAATGGAAGAACAAAAAAAAAAAAAGAAAAAGAAAAAAGATGGCAAAATAACAAAATCCAAAAGGCTGTGGAAAAATCAACAAATTGTTCACTCAGTCTTTATGCTTCCAAAGATATCAGCCCAAATTGCTATAGTGAATTTTGTATGATATGTTAGAGAGGCAACATAATAATTCAACTTCATAATTATTTTTAAAACTGGAGCCTCTTTCCAACCCTTCTTTCTCTGCTTTGGGCCAGTTCATCACTATCTTTACTAGCCTATTGTAGCTTCCTAAGTGACTGCATGGCATCTGGTTTTACATATCATCCTCCTAACTTCTCCTCCATAACTGTTATCTTTCTAGAATATAATTGTGTTACTTGGAAACTGTCAGTAGCTTCAATATTGTCTATCAGATACTTAATACCTGTTCTTATCACCATGCTGGGCAGAGTTAGATGCCTGTACTACTTAGCTATTATAGCACTTTGTACATAGCTTATTTTGAGTTCTTGATTCACTGAATAATTATTGTAAAAGAGGGGAAAACATCTATGTGAAACAATAAACAAAATAAATTCTCTGGTGAACACATGTAATCCTGGCTGTCTTGATACTTCTGTTTTCTAAAGGCAATTCATATCTGTTAGAAAAGATCCATGTAGTTCCCTCTCACTATATGTGTTTAAAGGAAAAATACCAAAATTTCAAAACCTCTTTAGGTTCTCCTGGAGTGAACAGTCTTTCATTTAACAGGCCACTTAAATGAATTTGAATATATATGCAAAACTGGCTTGAAGCTAATTTCTCTGCACAATAAAGTGACAAGTGATAGGGATTTTGAATATTCTGGTGGCAGCACTTGGGGAGAGAGATTTAGGGATCCCGAGAAATAGTATGAAGAGGAAATATGGGAAAGATTTCCAGGGAAAGGAAGCTGTGTAACATGGAACTCCTTTTCTGTCGGGGAACCTCAATTAAAAAACAAAACAAACAAACAAACAAAAACAACCGTTGAGATTTCCCAAGGATGGGAATTGCCAAAGGGCTTGTAAGAATAGTTGCATCCAGTATTTTAGTCATTTGCTCTTCTATGCATTTATAGTGGGCATTGTGCCCACTCTTCACTGATTATGTAGCAATCATTTGGTTTAGATGGGATTAACCTTTTGTCCTCTTCCAAAAGTTATAGCAAATTGGTCTCAATAATAAGGTTATCCCATAATACCATTTACACAGTGATTAATTTGAAAGTAATCTAGTCAACAGTTTTCCTGGCACTTTCTGAGGTACATGGGTTAGTTTAGGAAAGATCCATGCAGTACAGTCTCAAGACTTTTTGTCATGGTTGTGAGAATTTCCCTGGCTGTCCTACTGCATGTGAAGACATATAGCATCAATTTCTGATGGTAGTTATCCTTTGACCACATGGGGTGCCATCCGTGGGAAGACTCTGACTGAGAATAATAGAGATGGAAAAATGGAAGGGAAAAGGTAAGTCTTTGATGACTTGACTGAGTCATTAAGATCAAATGACCTGTACATTGGTCGTGAAGGCTGCCAAACATCTGGTCTTTCTAGTAAGATGACCCAAAGAATCTCAACTGTTAAATTAAACCAAACTCTTGATTTTCCCTCTTCCAAATATACTTCTCCTGTGATCTTGCTAATTTTATTAAATGCACCTCTATCCTCCCAGTTCTCCTCTTTCTCTTACCCACGTCTAATCCATTAGCAAATTTTGTCAGCTTTTCCATCAAAATATATCCAGAATTTCACCACTTCTTATTATTTCCATCACTACTGCCTTGATCTAAACCCACATCATCTCTCTCCTGGATTATAGCCATAGCTTCCCAAATGCCTGTCTGCTTCCACTCTTGCCATCCTATTCTCTGTTCAATTAACGGTCAGACCATGCCAATCTCCTGGCATAAACTTCCACTATTAATAAGACCCCAAGTCCTTATATTTGCCTAAGAAGCTCTGTTCATATGGAGAGAGTTATCTTTCAGACATTATATACTACTTTTTTCGTCTGTCACTCTGTCCAAGACACACTGGCCTCCTTGCTTTACTTCAAACCTGCCAAGTTTGGCATCTCTGCACTTGCTGTCACTTCTGCCTAGAACCCCTGTCTTTCACATTCCACATGGCTCACTTCCTCAGTTCTTTCAGGTTTCTCATTAAATTCCACCTTTTCAGTGAGTTCTTCATTGACTCCCCTAACTAAAAGATGAACTGTATCTTGTGCCCTTTCTTTCCGTAATCTTCTCTCTAGTGTGATCACTGCACATACATATTTATTTATTTACTTGCCTATTATCTTGTGTCCCCCAAGAAAAATTCATCTCCCTGAGAGCAGGGATATTTGACTATTTTTAAATTTCTAATTCCCCAATGCCTGGACCCATAACTGAACTGTTTATTGAATGAATGAATAGTTTAAGACTGTTTAATATTTTTTTCTTTTATTGATTACTACCAAAAATCTTAAGAGCTACAGTTCTGATTTAATACCCATTCACTATACCCATCTCTTTAGGAAACTAAGTTAAATATTAAGGTCTTGCATTTATGGGTGCTTTGGGAAATCTGAGATAAATGATCTGTATTCCCCTATTAGAGTGATTTGGTCACAGAAGATGAAACGTAAGTATGAAAATTTATCTGTTGCTTTGCAACCTCCTTAGGAGCTTCCCAGGTATATCTGATACTGGTCCCCTTACTCAGAGGGAAGGGAGAGACCAAAGAAAGAGGCAGACCACTTCAGACTGGTAGGGGGCAGGTTTAATAAGTAATGGAACTTACTTTCAAGGCTTGTCTTGGGTGGCCACAAGATGAATATATTTCCATACTCTCCCACAAGAATCTTAAAAGTTTATATACAGACCTTAACTGGGTTCAGTCACATAAACCATCCAGATGGTCTTAACACTACATAACTATCTCAAGTGTGTGTCCTTGGGCAGCTTCTAGCCTGGAGAAGGCAAGCAGAACACACATTCCAGGCACAGGGGAGGGAGTAAGGGGACCTCTAATTGTCCAGGTCTAGATCACAGGTCAGCCGTTAGTTACATCCTCTGATGATCCACCCAACATCGTAAAAGCAGGAAATTGGAGCAGAAGTTCAGTAGGAGAAGCATGAACCTTCAGAGAAGTCAGTAGATGAGAAAGAAGGCAATGATTTCCAACATATACATGATAGGAGCTTAAGTGCGTTCATTTTAAATATTAAGGAAGTGTGGTAACCCAAAGCTGGAACAGTTGATATTTGAGTTATGTTATTTGCATGTATGATTTTTTTCTTTGTACTGTGGACTTTTTGGGAACAAGATCCTTCCATTTTATCATTGCTTCAGTACTCAGAGAAGGTACTCCATAGATAGTTGTTGCATAAATTAAATAGCATTGGAGAAGATCTCTAGAGTTGGTTATGACAGTAACTAGACGTTAGACATGTTATTTAGTCTGCCTTTACTAGGCCTTAGTACCTTTGTCTATTAAAACGAAAGTGCTGGACTTCATAATTAAGTTCTTTCCAACTATAAAATATTCTATAATTTTATCTGCTTGTGTATGAGTGGAGACATGCACATACTTTCATCTAATGGAAATAAAGATATACTTCTTAAAAATTTCCTTTGCAAATATATTTTGGTTAATATAGCTGCCATCAGTTTGGCTTATGAAATAGTGTTTTCAATGATCTTTTAGCATGATAGATTAACTTTTATGTTCCTAAAGCCATTTCCTCTGAATGCTGCTGAATTCACACTTCACTAATGGCAAGGATCTGATCAGAACTAATTTTATAGTGATTCTTTGACATTTTCAAACAGAAACGTGTGTGCTTTTCTGAATAAAAGTTAGAACATATCATAAATTCTAAAAGTTACTATTAAGATTCAATCTAATATTGGATGATAGTTATGAAAGGCTAAAATCTTGCAAAATAAGGGTCCCTTAAGTTTCCCCATCCCTCCAATTTCTTTTACTCTCAGCTCCCATTGTCACTACACTGGGATCCCCTGGAACTTTTTCTCCAGGCTTTGGTCTATCTCATCAGCCACTTTATCAGTTCCTCAATTTGGTAGAACTTAAAAGTAGAGTAGCTGACAATGTCTAATAGAGAGCATAGGCCAACAAGTCAGCCCGCTGAGTGAGAGTCAAGGCAGAAACTTAAACCTGTCAACAGAGTCAGCATAGTAGGGGACAGAGACTTCCTGTGACTTACAAGTGACATAGGCATTAGCGTTTTGTCCCCAGGTCCCAAAATAATGGATCTGAAAGGTAACAAGGAAGCTTGGGGGAGCAAGACAGTATCTTGACATTTTTGACTGGACCACTAGGTTCCATCATTAGGAAGTAGTACTCAATTTCAGATCTGCTTAAATGATGGAGTTGTTGTTACTAGAAGATTTTTGCCCTTGGCTGGACTTAATTCAGAGACTAAACCATAGTCTTCTTCTACAGTGGGACTCCTTAGTGGAAGAAGCCAGAGAAAGTAAAAGCAGGAGGAGGAAGGAAGGGGCTAAAAAGTGCCTTCATTTTTAGAGAAAGGAACCAGTTAGGGAGATCCAAGAAGGAACAGTAAGAATAAGAGAAAACTCAGATGAGAATACATTGTTGAGGCTAAGGAATTAAGCAGTTTAATAAAGGGTATAGTTAATTATACAGTGAATTTTCATTTTACTCAAGATTTGGATTCTCAATTCATGACATAAGTTGAAAATGGCATAAAAAAAACTAGTTTATAAAAGCTATTATAAAGGCACCATATTAGATATTGACACACAATTTTTCTATAAAACTTTAACACAAGTTTTTCCCCCAAAATTGGAATAAATCCTTTCTTCCTTCTTTCCTTTCCAGTGCCATAAGACATAGTTGAATTTCATGTAGGGACCATGTTGAATGTAAAAGTTTTCAGTAGCTCACACTACGAGAGACCTATTGAGATGATAGCAGGTTCAAGTATCCCATCCCATGCCTGTTTTGGAGCAGAGGTTCACTGACTGGAATAGCACATAAATCTCCTGCTTATGTTATCATCTTCTTTCCTTTCGTCAGGTGTGCCTTACCGTAATTTTAGAAGTTCAGTGTTTTATGATATGACAGTCTTTCATTCTGAAGAGAGGTCAGGAAGAATAGGGACTGGGAAAAGGCCATTTTAGTGCTCATTAAGGGTATTATAACTGACCTCTGAGTGAAATTTATAGGTGATATTGATGAATGGGAGTTGAATTTCAGAGCCACTTAAAAGGAAGCTTCTGAATTTGTTAGAAAAAGAGGCAATTATTGATGGATATTGTCAAGAGCAGTGTTTCTAAAACTTTGGTATGTGTAAAAAGTACCTGGAGAATTTTTCTAAAAATGCAGATTCCAGATCTCATTCCAGACCTTGATATTATTGAATTCTGATTCAATAATATCAAGGTGGAGACAGGAAAAGAGAACTTTAAATAAGTAAAAGATGTTTCGGATGTTGCTGTCTTCAGATCACGTGTTGAAGTACTCAGGTCCTCGAAGGGGAGAGGAGAAGGAAAGACAAAGATTGAGGTTAACTTTGAGAAGGAAAGAGGTGTATTTTTTCCTGAGGGGTAAAGGAAGATAAATATTTGAGTATCAAGAAAGAACTAAATTGAGGTGGAATAAAGATAGTAGTTTAATTTGAAGGCTATAAGATGATCTTTCAGGAGGAAAGGAAGGGGAGAGGAGAGAGGCCGGAAGAAGTTTGGGAAGCATGGAAAAGATTTGAAATAGCTCTTAGAGCTGAGTGACTGTGACAAGGCTCTGAAGCTGTTTGGGCTGCCATGATTTCTTTATTAAATGATATTGAGCATCATGAATTTTGAGACCCTTTTCAGCTATAAACAATTCTATGATTCTTCTGCAGAAGTAATCTCAGACTTTTGTTTGCATATCATCTCTGAGGAATATGATGTACCCCCATCTATAACAGTTATTATAGCAGGTGTTTTCCATAGTGGGGGGCAGATCCTCCAAAGACAGTGTATTTTCATCTTAAGGAAAAATGCTTTTGACTACAATCTGTCTCCTCCCTAACTTCCCTCCTGATTCCAGGAGTTGTTTTCATAGGGAATGAACAATAAATCAAAGATGAAATTGATAAACAGCAGTTATTCTCTGTTTAAATTTAAGCAGTATAAATTTTTGGAAAACTGGGTCTTCAAGAGTCTATGACATTTTCCTATTTCAAGAAGAAAATCCATTAGTAATTTGGAAGCCAGAGTCAAAGATTTACTTCTAAATACTACCATTTGTTTTCTCCTTATACTGTTGCATTTTCCTTATAGATATTCTTTTTCCTGTCAAGTTATCCTTTAACTAGACTAGTTGGTCTTATTGAAATTACCTGTGAATCTTGGGAAACTAGTTTTACAGCATACATGATATTCCTTCTTGCACAGAGATGAAGAGATTCAGGCAAGATTTTGGAGGACAGTAAGGCTAAAGAGATTGTAACGCATTCTACTTTTAGCTTAGCTATGGTAAGAGTTCCCTCTCAGATCTGAAGCCAAAGAGTAGGCTAAAATGTACAAATATAAAGCTAATATTTATTGAATGTTTATTGTGAGTCAGGGTACTACTATCGAAAGAGAGTGTCCAGGAAGGTGCCCTTGGACATAGAATGTTAATTTTATGTGTCAACGTAGCTGGGTCATGGTACCCAATTTTTGATCAAATATCTGTCTAGATGTTGCTGTGAGGGCATTTTTAAAGATGTGATTAATATTTATATCAGTAGACTTTGAGTAAAGCAGACCACTCTTCATTATGTGGCTGGACCTTATCCAATCAGTTGAAGGCCTTAAGAGAAAAGACTGAGGTCCCCTGAAGAAAAAGAAATTTTGCTTCTAGACTACCTTTGAACTCAAGATTGCAAGGTCTTTTATTGCCAGAATTTCCAGCCTGACTGCCTAACCTGTGAATCTCAGACTTGCTAGCCCCCATAATCACATGAGCCAATTGCTTAAAATCTCTTATTCATTCTCTGTATGTGTGTGTTCTGTTTCTCTGAGGAAGTCTGGAGAACACTAATACAGAAGAAAATTGGTGAAACTTAGGTTCTTCCTAATGGTTCAATGACTTTACCTATTTGGAATGAAGAACATAGTTAAGACTCAATGAATGCTACAGACTCTGTACCCAGGAAAATATGTTTACATGCACATACGTATAAAATTTTGCATACATATGAAAGGTACCCAGGGATTAAGAACCCTTGTCTGGGTTTAGATGTCAAACTGATTTCCTTCTGAGTAAAATACAATGAGACCTTCTAGGTTTACTCAGGTTGCAGGAAGGAATCAAAGGCCAAAAATATGGTGGGCAGACAAGAGATATGATTTGTGTTCTAAATTTTCTGAAGGAGCCTGAGACCAAAAAAATGCTTCTGTTTGATGTGCTTTTGAAGGACACTAAAACTGCAGAATGTACATATGCCCTGAGGTAGTTTGCTTTACCAATATAGGGTCTGAAGCCAAAAAGTTAATGGGCAGAGAGGGCTCCTGTATGACTGTTGAATTGGCACAATGATTTTATCAAATATACTCAGAAACCCAACTACTGGAGGGAAAACAGAAAATAAGTAGAAAGGACAGGATTCCAGACAGGCACTGATGTTTAATCACAAACTATCAATGGAGGATTATTTAAATTCCTACCAGAATCTAGAATATGTTTGTTACTTATTATTATATGAAAAATTCTTATTTCCAGAAAGTTTCATGGATATTTTACAATGAATTTTAGAGAGTTGATGTTCAAAGTGCTACTTTCTCAAGCAACGATCTGTGACCCATAAATATGAGCAAAAAGTGGCTGCTAGGGACTAGTACAAAGAAGTCTCAAATTCTGCATAAGTTAGTGAAAATTAAATAGAATATAACTTTACAAAATAAAGCAGCACAAAATATCAAGGGTATTATATGTTGAATTTAAAACATCAGAGACCATCAGTTAACTTGTTTTGCCAGGTTAACTCATTTTTTACATATTAGAAAAAGCTTGTTATCTCTATGCGTATATTTAAAACTTTTCACTGAATCATTGCAATATAATTTAATGTTACAATGGTACCAAAAAGATTCAGACCCCTGAATGCCAAGAATTGTAAACTGTGAAAGGGAGAATACCGTTATAGCATGTTTGCATGTTTTTGCACTCAGTTAAATGCCAGGCAAGGCTCAGGCATACCTGCTGGTGCAGACTCGAATCATAGGGTAGTATTTTTTGGTGCAGTGGCAAATAATGGTATAACAAATTATGTGTATAACATGGTGTGATGATTAATTTTATGATTAACTTGACTGGGCCACAGGGTGCACAGATATTTAGTCAGGCATTCTCCTGGGTGTTTCTGTGAGGGTGTTTTTAGATGAGATTACACTTAAATGGGCAGACTGAGTAAAGCAGAATACCCTCTATAATGTGAGTGGGTCTCATTCAATCAGCTGAAAGCCTGACTCAAACTGAAACATCAGCTCTTCCAGGGTGTTTAGCCAGCCTGTCTTCAGAGCGGAACCTACACTATTAGCTCTCCTGGGTCTCAAGCTTGCCAACTCACCCTGCAGATATTTGGACTTGTCAGTCTCCATAATCACAGGAACTAGTTCCTTATAATCTATCTCTATTTGTACCTATAAATTATCCTACTGATTCCAGGTTTCTGGAGATTTCTAATACAAATAGTATTCAAATAGTTTTAGCACTTATTTTAAAATTTTGATTCTTCTATAACTGTTCATAATAGTGTTATTATAAGCTTTGCATTCTTATATAACTTTTACATTTATAAGTATTTTCAAATGTATTAAAATTACTCTTGAAACTAAAATTATTGGTAAAGAATGAAAAATTTGGAAGGAATCTAGTGATGAGATTAATCTGGTTTAAGATGAAATAATGTGTTATATTAAAATTATTCAACTGATGTCATCCACCTTAACAAAAACAGAAGAAGAAAACATGATGCCAGAAATTCTTCTATAAAATCACTACAAATTTAAAGACATAGAAACTTCTTGTCATAGAAAATATGACAAGAAAGTTAAAGAGAAGTTATTTTTGTTTGGGATCATTTTTGTGGCAGTTAAAATTACTCAAATCCTCAGTGTGTTTATGCAGTGAATTCTGAAAAGAGTTCCACAATCGCTGCCAAGTTACAACATCATTTGAAACAAAACAAAATGAACATAAAAATAAGGCTTTCAGATTCTTTCAGAATAAATGAAACAGCTTAACGCTATCAAAAATGTATGCAAACACAATTTGAATCTTATGCTGAAAATGTACTTATTAAATGACATTCTATTATATTGCAACAATTAGATTAGTAGGGAGCTAGGAAAATACAATTAGTACATTGTCTGAAAATAAAGCTGAGAGAATACAAGAATGTGCATACAAGTTACCTGACTAATTAGCTTATAGGCTGACGTAACATGAAATCTTTACAATTCAACTGGACAAGAGAAAAAATGTTTTAGAGCTCCCCATTTGCTTGTTTTTGTGCTGTATGTGAATATAGAGCATTTATTACTTTGTAAGTCACTTGACATAGAAGAAATTTGTTTTGAAATTTTGCGGGAAAATTTAACAAAAATTAGCACATTATCTGAACTTTAAAAAATGACAACTGAGTATTTCATTATAAAGATTTAAATGTTTCAGCCCATATATCCACACTCTTTAAAAATTAACACAGCTTTAATTATATGCCATGCTTTAAGCTAATTGATTTGTAAATATCATCTTACTTAACATCCTGTCAGGTAGACATGATTACTATTTCTAATTTACATCTCAAGAAAAAGGTTTAAAGAGGTCAAGGTGAAAACAGTAATTAAATAAGGGAGGCAGAACTCTAGTCCCTGGCCTTTCAGACTTCAAACATTATACTCTTAAGTATTATTATATTATACCTTGTAATAATTCAACTCATGCTCTTAAGTACTATTATATTATACCTTGTAATAATTCAACTTTGAAATAATTTCCTATGAATCCTCTTTCATATTTATGGATTACTCATGATCAAGTGTGTCATGAGATTGCAAGGCAGGCCATTCAAAGCTGTTACATTTAGAAACTAATCTTCTATGTGAATCAGGATTTTCTTATAATTGTTAACGAAAATGAAATTTAGAAATTAATTGAATATTGAGATTGAAGCTACTATGAGTCATCCATAACTGTAATTTTAAAATTTCCAGAAACATTGTCATTGTTCTTATTTAATTGCTTTATATTAACTAGTTTAAGTTTAGACTTGTTAACAAAGTATGGTTATACTGAAGTTAATGTTTTCATTTCTTATTCTTTCCTTTACTTAGATTCAGCTAATATTTGATTTATAAAAATCACAGATTTTATACAACTCAAACATTTATAGTTATGTCAAATTCTGTATTATCTTATTTTCATGACAAAACTGGTATACAACCAAAAAACATCTCAAGTCCAGGTCTTCAAACTGAATCCTGGATTCTTATCAGTGAGCCATGCTGTTTACAGATAACATCATCTCAGTACATCAAAAAATTTAAATAATCAAAATTTAAAAAAGAAACCAAAGTAAAGAAAATCAGTAGTGTTTTCAAGAAAAAGTGAACTTCCAGTTCATCAGTAAGAGTATATGAATTATTTATTAGTTAGTAATTTACTGAGTTAACAAAAATAAGATTTTTCATATTGGTTTTTATTTATTTTAACTTCCTATCAAATATATATATACACACACACACATACACACACACACACACACATATATATACTGTATTTCAGTTTTGCTGAAATCATATAGCTAGACAAAACTATAAAAATTTTTCCATGTTAGATAGACTATTTTTATGAAATTATCTTTACCTATATTATGATGCATGTGCCATTTTTTCTGTAGGACTAAATCAATTTCTACTTCAAAAATAGCTTCATTTTTATAATTATTCTTTCACAACAATAGTATTTGGAATTTTATACTTTTGAAAGAAATTATTTTCTTGTCTTTCAATCACATAGAGCATAAAACATTTTATAAACTCTTAAAAATTTTTAATCATTAGCAGGTTATCAAAATAAAACAGTTCTCAACTAGTAGTAGGTATCAAATTCAAACACCAACATAAGTACAACAATTACTTTTTTTTATCTTGCTAATGCTGCATGGCCAATTTCACATTCATCTGTCAGAATTAGCTGTGACCAAAATATGCAGAGCATCAATTTGCAATGGCTTGTAAATGTAGGCCTACATGTTGTGGGATTAATATTTTTCATGCACAGCAAATCAGAACAAACATTTTCTTCAGTCATGTCAGACCTTGACACTGTCATATTCACATGTCCTTCATAACCAAGACCAAGAAATTCAAAGTCTGTGAAAAAAAAAAAAAGACTTGATAAATGACAGAAGCTGACAAGCACCAGGTTTAGATATCATTTTAGAGATTCCAAATTTATTACCTATGTGAAAAACATGTCTTGAAATATGCAAATTAGTGGATCCCAAATTACATTTTTTAGTGATGTAATGGTATTGTATGCATGTCCTTTGAAATAATAAAGAAAATGAATACAGTTTCCTCTTTCCCTACCTTAATGGTTAACAATTCAGGCATTTGGTAATATTTACTATAGCTTAAGCATTTATTAATAATGAAAATTCAGTAAAGATACCTGCTTTGAGCAAGCAAAAAAGTGTGGAAAGAGAGTATCTTGGGGTCAGATAGGCTTATTAGCTAGATGACTTTTTGAGAAGTTTGTTAAACCTTGAGTGGCAGTCTTTTTCATCTGAAATATGAGGATATTAAGAGCTACCTCACATGTTTTGTGGGAATTACATTTTAAATCAATGTAAAATTAACTGGTACAGTCTGCTTGACAGTAAGGTACTCAGTAAACATTTCTCCTCTGTCCTCATTTTATCAATATTTTCTCTCAAAAATGATATAGAACTTCATTGTCCAATATGGCAAGCACCAGCCCAATGATGCTGTTGAGCACTTGAAGTGTGACTGCTCTGAACTGAGGTGTGATATAAGTGTAAAATACACACCAGGTTTTGAAGTCTATCATGAAAAAAAGTGCAAGATACCATATTTAATAATTATTTAAACTGATTACATGTTGACATGGTATTATTTTAGATATATTAGGGTACATAAATATATTATTAACCTAATTTCATCTGCTTTTTAATTTTTTATGCACAAAAATTTAAATTATGTGTGTACTTGTGTCTCACATTATATCTCTAATGAATAGTGCTGATCTAGAAATGAAAAGATTCAAGAAAGCCAAGATTCTTTTAAAATTCTTACTCCATAAAAGGTTTTACCATGTTTTCATACTTTTAGAGCCCTTGTAGAGAGGAATTATATTTTATTACAATCTTGTAAAAAGCAAATTATAATGGCTAGCAAACATTTTTGATTAGTCTCCTTAGATTTACAATGTGAAAAGTTTTTCCTGATTTGTCTACTATAATTTTAAAAATTGGAATAAAGTAAAAGAAATTATATTGTAATTCCTGTTCTTTCTGCCTTGCACATAATGACTGCATTGGGCAACACTCAAGCATATTCCTTACAGCTAATGGAGCCAAGTGTCTTCCTGAACTACGTAAGGTTTACAGACGTCTTCACCAGCCAAATTCCTTAACCTAGCGAGGGTCTTAGCCAATTTCTCAGAACGTTGAGAGAGTGGCAAGAAGAACTGCTAACATTAGCTACTCTGACCAACTTCACCACACTGTAATAAAGCATACTATCTAAAAGGCAAGTCTGATCATGTCTTTTCCCTTAAAATCTTCAATAACTCCATGTAGGTTTTAAGAGAAAGTTAGAAGTCTACTTTCTTTTTTTTTGCTGCATGCAGACCTCTCACTGTTGTGGCCTCTCCCGTCTGGAGCACAGGCTCAGCGGCCATGGCTCATGGGCCCAGCCGCTCCGTGGCATGTGGGATCCTCCCGGACTGGGGCCCGAACCTGTGTCCTCTGCATCGGCAGGCGGACTCTCAACCACTGTGCCACCAGGGAAGCCCCAGAAGTCTACTTTCTTGACCAGAAGTTTCCACTGCTGCATACAAAGCTGTTTTCTCTCCCTGTCACTATAAATGTGTAGAGTACTACAGGGGTAAGTGTTCTACTCTGCTGCCTGTCTGCTATAGGACATGCAGTCTAGCCACACCCGGCCTACGCATATTTCTTCTGGGATAACAGAGCTTGGGAAAAATGTTTGCTTTGCTATTCCTCTGCTTGCAAGTATTTTGTTTTCCCCAAAATACTCTTATTCTTTGCATCTGTCCTTCTAGAATTAATATTATGGTGGAGAGCCAGATAATAAATATTTTAAATATATAGAATATTAGTATCAACTGCTAAGGAAAAATGAATATTGAAAAGGATGTATGCATTATGGAGGTTTGTATATAAATGGGATGGCCATAGAAGGCCTCATGGTGGAAGTGACATGTGAGAAAAGATATGATGCAAGTCTGTTTCTGTGTTGCTATATACTTTCATTTATTTTATTTTTTAGATTCCACATGAAAGTGATGTCATACAGTATGTATCTTTCTCTGTCTGACTTATTTCACTAAGCATAATGTTTTCTAGATCCATCCACATTGCTGCAAATGGCAGAATTTCATTCTTTTTTTTATGGCAGAGTAATATTCCATTGTGTGTGCGTGGGTGTGTATGTGTGTACACATACATACCACATCTTGTTTATCCATTCATCTGTTGATGTACAGTAGGTTGCTTCCATATCTTGGCTATTGTAAATAGTGCTGCTAAGAATATTGGGGTGGGCCTCCCTGGTGGCGCAAGTGGTTGAGAGTCCGCCTGCCGATGCAGGGGATACGGGTTCATGCCCCGGTCTGGGAGGATCCCATATGCCGCGGAGCGGCTGGGCCCGTGAGCCATGGCCGCTGAGCCTGCGCGTCCGGAGCCTGCGCGTCCGGAGCCTGTGCTCCGCAACGGGGGAGGCCACAACAGTGAGAGGCCCGCATACCGCAAAAAAAAAAAAAAAAAAGAATATTGGGGTGAATGTATTTTTTCAAATTAGTGTTTTCAGTTTTTTTCAGATACATAACCAAGAGTGGAATTGCTGGATCATATGGTAGTTCTATTTTCAGTTTTTGAGGAAACTCTGTAATGTTTTCCATAGTGGCTGCAACAATTTACATTCCCACCAACAGTGTGCAAGGGTACCCCTTTCTCCACGTCCTCACCAACATTTATTATTGTAGACTTTTTGAGGGTAGCCATTCTAACAGGTGTGAGGTGATAGCTCATTTGTAGTTTTGATTTGCGTTTCTCTAATAATTAGTGATATCAAGCATATTTTCATGTGCCTGTTAGCCATCTGCATGTCTTCTCTGGAAAAACATCTATTCAGGTCTTTTGCTCAGTTTTTGATTGGTTTTTTTTTTTGGCGGTACATGGGCCTCTCACTGTTGTGGCCTCTCACTTTGTGGAGCACAGGCTCCAGACACACAGGCCCAGTGGCCATGGCTCACGGGCCCAGCCGCTCCGCGGCATGTGGGATTTTCCCAGACCAGGGCACGAACCTGTGTCCTCTGCATCGGCAGGCGGACTCTCAACTGCTGCGCCACCAGGGAAGCCCGGGTTGTTTGTTTTTTTGATGTTAAGTTGTATAAGCTGTTTATATATTCTGGATATTAACCCTTGGCAGTCATATTGTTTGCAAATATTTTCTCCCAATTTTTAGGTTGTCTTTTTGTCTTGTCATTGGTTTCCTTTGCTGTGCAAAAGTTTTTAAGTTTAATTAGGTCCCAGTTTTTTTTTTATTTTTGCTTTTATTTCTTTTCCCTTAGGAGATGGACCAAAAAATAATGCTATTATTTATGTCAAAGAGTTCTGCTTAAGTTCTCTTCTAGATTTATGGTTTTAGGCCTTATATTTGTGTTTTTAATCCACTTTGAGTATATTTTTGTATATGTTGTTAGAGAATGTTTTAGTCTCAATCCTTTACATGTAGCTGGCCAGTTTTCCCAGCACCACTTATCAAAGAGACTGTCTTTTCTCCATTGTATATTCTTGCCTTCTTTGTTGATGATTAATTGAACATCAGTGTGTGGATTTATTTCTGGGCTGTCTGTTCTGTTCTGTTGATCTATGTGCCAGTACCTTACTGTTTTGATTACTGTAGCTTTGTAGTATACTCTGAATTCTGGGAGGATGACACCTCCAGCTTTGTTTTGTTTTCTCAAGATTCCTTTGACAATTCGGTATCTTTGTGGCTCCATATGAATTTTAGGATAATTTGTTCTAGTTCTGTGAAAACTGTCTTGGGTATTTTGATAGGGACTGCATTAAATCTGTAGATTGCTTTGGGTAGTATGGCCATTTTAACAATATTAATTCTTCCAATCCAAGAGTATGGGGTTATCTTTCCATTCTATTTGTATCATCTTTAATTTCTTTCAACACTGTCTTATAGTTTTCTGCACACAGGTCTTTTGTCTCCATAGGAAGGTTTATTCCTAGGTATTTTATTCTCTTTGTTGGAATGGTAAATGGGAGTTTCCTTAATTTCTCTTTCTGGTCTTTGGCTATTAGTGTACAGGAATGCAAGAGATTTCTGTGCATTAATTTTGTATCCTGCAACTTTACCAGATACATTGATTAGCTCTAGTAGTTTTCTGGTGGCATCTTTAAGATTTTCTATGTATAGTATCATGTCATTTGCAAACAGTGACAGCTTTACTTCTTCTTTTCCAATTTGGACTCCTTTTATTTCTTTTTCTTCTCTGATTGTCATGGCTAGGGCTTCCAAAACTGTGTTGAGTAGTAGTGGTGAGAGTGGACATCCTTGTCTTGTTCCTGATCTTAGAGGAAATGCTTTCAGTTTTTCAACATTGAGAATCATGTTTGCTGTGGGTTTGTCATACATGACCTTTATTATGTTGAGGTAGGTTGCCTCTAGGCCCACTTTCTGGAGACTTTTTATCATAAATGAGTGTTGAATTTTGTCAAAAGCTTTTTCTGCATCTATTGAGATGATCATATGGTTTTTCTTCTTAAATTTGTTAATATGGTGTTTCATATTGATTGATTTGTGTATACTGAAGAATCCTTGCATCCCTGGGATAAATCCCACTTGATCATGGTGTATGATCCTTTTAATGTGTTGTTGGATTCTGTTTGCTAGTATTTTGTTGAGGATTTTTGCATCTATATTCATCAGTGATATGGGTCTGTAATTTTCTTTTTTTGTAGTATCTTTGTCTGGTTTTGGTATCAGGGTGATGGTGGCCTTGTAGAATGAGCATTCCTTCCTCTGCGGTTTTTTGGAAGAGTTTGAGAAGGAGGGGTGTTAGCTGTTCTCTTAATGTTTGATAGAATACACCTGTGAAGCCATCTGGTCCAGGACTTTTGTTTGTTGGAAGATTTGTAATCACAGTTTCAATTTCATTACTTGTGATTGGTCTCTTCATACTTTCTATTTCCTCCTGGTTCAGTCATGGAAGGTTATACCTTTCTAAGAATTTGTCCATTTCTTCCAGGTTGTCCATTTTATTGGCATAGAGTTGTTTGCAGTAGTCTCTTATGATTCTTTGTATTTCTGCGGTGTCTGTTGTAACTTCTCATTTTTCATTTCTTATTTTATTGATTTTAGTCCTCTCTTTTTCTTGATGAGACTGGCTAAAGGTTTATCAATTTTGTTTATCTTCTCAAAGAACCAGCTTTTAGTTTTATTGCTCTTTGGTATTGTTTTCTTTGTATTTCATTTATTTCTGCTCTGATCTTTATGATTTCTTTCCTTCTACTAAGTTTGGGTTTTGTTAGTTCTTCTTTCTCTAGTTCCTTCAAGTGTAAGGTAGATTGTTTTTTTGAGATTTTTCTTGTTTCTTGAGGTAGGATTGTACTGCTATAAACTTCCCTCTTAGACTGCTTTTGCTGCATCCCATACGTTTTGGGTTGTCGTGTTTTCATTGTCATTGTCTATAGGTATTTTTTGATTTCCTCTGATTTCTTCAGTGAATTCTTGGTTATTTAGTACCGTAGTGTTTAACTTCCATGTGTTTGTGTCTTTTACATTTTTTCCCTGTAATTGATTTCTAATCTCATAGCATTGTGGTCAGAAAAGATGCTTGATATGATTTCAATTTCCTTAAATTTACCGAGGCTTGATTTGTGACCCAAGATGTGATCTATCCTGGAGAATATTTCATGTGCACTTGAGAAGAAAGTGTAATCTGCTGTTTTCAGATGGAATGTCTTATAAATATCAATTAAATCTATCTGGTCTATTGTGTCATTTAAAGTTTGTGTCTCCTTATTTATTTTCATTTTGTATGATCTGTCCATTGATGAAAGTGGGTTGTTAAAGTCCCCTATTATTATTGTGTTACTGTTGATTTCCCCTTTTATGGCTGTTAGCATTTGCTTTATTTATTGAGGTGCTCCTATGTTGGGTGCATAAATATTTACAATTGTTATATCTTCTTCTTGGATTGATCCCTTGATCATTATGTAGTGTCCTTCCTTGTCTCTTGTAACATTCTTTATTTTAAAGTCTCTTTTATCTGATATGAGTATTGCCTCTCCAGCTTTCTTTTGATTTACATTTACATGGAATATCTTTTTCCATTTCCTCACTTTCAGTCTGTATGTTTCCTTACATCTGAAGTGGGTCTCTTGTAGACAGCATATGTATGGGTTTGTTTTTTTTTTTTTTTTTTTTTTTTTGCAGTATGCGGGCCTCTCACTGTTGTGGCCTCCCCCGTTGCGGAGCACAGGCTCCGGACGCGCAGGCTCCGGACGCGCAGGCTCAGCGGCCATGGCTCACGGGCCCAGCCGCTCCGCGGCATATGGGATCCTCCCAGACCGGGGCACGAACCCGTATCCCCTGCATTGGCAGGCGGACTCTCAACCACTTGCGCCACCAGGGAGGCCCGTGGGTTTTGTTTTTTTATACATTCAGCGAGCCTGTGTCTTTTGGTTGGAGCATTTAATCAATTCACACATAAGGTAATTTTCCATATGCATGTTCCTATTACCATTTTCTTAATTGTTCGGGGATTATTTTTGTAGGTCCTTTTCTTCTGTTGTGTTTCCCACTTACAGAAGTTCCTTTAGAATTTGTTGTAGAGTTGGTTTGGTGGTGCTGAATTCTCTTAGCTTTTGCTTGTCTGTAAAGCTTTTGGTTTCTCCATCGAATATGAATGAGATCCTTGATGGGTAGAGTAATCTTCGTTGTAGGTTCTTCCCTTTCATCATTTTAAATATACCGCGCCACTCCCTTCTGGGTTGTAGAGTGTCTGCTGAGAAATCAGCTGTTAACCTTATGGGAGTTCCTTTCTATGTTATTTTTCGTTTTTCCCTTGTTGCTTTTAACAATTTTTCTTTTTCTTTAATTGTTGTCAATTTGATTACTATGTGTCTCAATGTGTTTCTTGTTGTGTTTATCCTGCCTGGAACTCTCTGAGCTTTCTGGACTTGGGTGGCTATTTTCTTTACCATATTAGGAAAGTTTTCGACCATAGTCTGTTCAAATATTTTCTTGGGTCCTTTCTGTCTCTCTTCTCCTTCTGGGACCCCTATGATGTGAATGTTGGTGCATTTAATGGGTCTCAGATAGTTCTTAGGCTGTCTTCATTTCTTTTCATTCTTTTTTCTTTATTCTGTTCTGTGGCAGTGAATTCCACCATTCTGTCTTCCAGGTCTCTTATCTGTTTCTCTGCCACAGTTATTCTCCTACTGATTCCTTCTAGTGTATTTTTCATTTCAGTTATTGTATTGTTCATCTTTGTTTGTTCTTTAGTTCTTCTAGATGTTTGTTCTTTAATTCTTCTAGGTGTTTGTTCTTTAATTCTTCTAAGTCTTCGTTGAACATTTCTTGCATCTTCTCGATCTTTGCCTCCATTCTTTTTCCGAGGTCCTGGATCATCTTCACTATAATTATCCTGAATTCTTTTTCTGGAAGGTTTCCTATCTCCACTTCATTTAGTTGTTTTTCTGGGGTTTTATCTTGTTTCTTCATCTGGTACATAGCCCTCTGCTTTCTCATCTTGTCTGTCTTTCTGTGAATGCGGTTTTTGTTCCACAGGCTGCAGGATTGTAGTTCTTCTTGCTTCTTCTTTCTGCCCTCTGGTGGATGAAGATATCTGAGAGACTTGTGCAAGCTTCCTGATGGAAGGGGCTGGTGGTGGGTAGAGCTGGGTGTTGCTCTGGTGGGCAGAGCTCAGTAAAACTTTGATCTGCTTGTCTGCTGATGGGTGGGTTGAGTTCCCTCCCTGTTGGTTGTTTGGCCAGATGCGACCCAGCACTGGTGGCTACAGGCTCTTTGGTGGGACTAATGGAGGACTCCAGGAGAGCTCATGCCAAGGAGTACTTTCCAGAACTTCTGCTTCCAGTGTTCTTGTCCCCACGGTGAGCCACAGACACCCCCGCCTCTGCAGGCAATCCTCCAACACCAGCCGGTGTATCTGGTTCAGTCTCCTAGGGCGTCACTGCTCCTTCTCTCTGGGTCCTGATATGCACACTATTTTGTGTGTGTCCTCCAATAGTGGAGTCTCTGTTTTCTCCAGTCCTGCCAATGTCCTGCCATCAAATCCCACTAGCCTTCAAAGTCTGATTCTCTGGGAATTCCCCCTCCCATTGCTAGACCCCCAGGTTGGGAAGCCTGATCTGGGGCTCAGAAGCTTCACTCCAGTGGATGGACTTCTGTTGTACAATTGTTCTCCAGTTTTTGAGTCACCCACCCAGTGGTTATGGGATTTGATTTTATTGTGATTGTGCCCCTCCTACCATCTCATTGTGGCTTCTCCTTTGTATTTGGATGTGGGACATGTTTTTTAGTGAGTTCCAATGTCTTACTGTTGATGATTGTTCAGCAGTTTGTCGTGATTCTGGTGCTCTTGCAAGAGGGAGTGAGTGCATGTCCTTCTACTCTGTCATCTTGAACCAGTCTCCTATGATATGTCTGATGTGGTTCTCTGTTTGTTTGTTTGTTTTTTGCGGTATGCGGGCCTCTCACTTTTGTGGCCTCTCCCATTGCGGAACACAGGCTCCGGATGCGCAGGCTCAGCGGCCATGGCTCACGGGCCCAGCCACTCTGTGGCATGTGGGATCTTCCCGGACCGGGGCACAAACCCGTGTCCCCTGCATCGACAGGTGGACTCTCAACCACTGCTTCACCAGGGAAGCCCTGGTTCTCTTTTTGTTTGTCTTGTTTGGTACCTTCTCCACTTTGTGTATGGTACCCTCTGTGCTTCTTGTACCTGGAGATCTGTTTCCTTCCTCACATTTGGAAAGTTTTCAGCCATAATTTCCTCAAATTTATTTCAATGACCTCTTTTCTTCTCCCTTCTTCTTCTGGACCTTCTATAATGTGAATATTGGCACACTTAATGGTGTCACAGGGATCTAGACTGTTTTTCATTTTTTAAAATTTGTTTTTCTTTTGCTGTCCTGGTTTGGTAATTTCCATTATTCTCTCTTTCAGATCAGTTAAGCCTTCTTCTGTATCACTTAGTCTGCTATTTATTCCTTCTATTATGTTTTTTATTTCAGCTATTAAATTCTTCATTTCCAATTGGGTCTTTTTTATATTTTCTAGATCCTTGTTAAAATTATCACTGTGTAGGTCTATTCTTTTTTTTTTTTTTTTTTTTTTTGTGGTATGTGGACCTCTCACTGTTGTGGCCTCTCCCGTTGTGGAGCACAGGCTCCGGACGCGCAGGCTCAACGGCCATGGCTCACGGGCCCAACCGCGCCACGGCACGTGGGATCTTCCCAGACCGGGCACGAACCCGCGTCCCCTGCATCGGCAGGCGGACTCTCAACCACTGCGCCACCAGGGAAGCCCGTAGGTCTATTCTTTTCCCTAATTCAGTTAACATTTTTATTGCCAATGCCTTGAATTCTCTATCTGTTAAATTGTTTATTTCTGTTTCATTATTTATTTTTCAGAGGTTTTCTCTTGCTCTTTCAATTGAGAGCAGTTCCTCTGCCTTTTCATTTGCTTAGTTTTCTCTGCCTTTATGTGTTTAGGTGATACAGTGACTTATTGTTGTATTGAACTGGTGTTCTTATGTAGGAGTATCCCTATGCAGACTGTGTGTACCCAGTACCATTGGTGAGATAGCTGGATTTGACATGCATGCAAATCACTTCTTTCCTCAGCGTTTGCTGGTGGCTATCCTCCTGGTAGTTGATGGGTCTGGAGATGGAGTGTCTAGAGCTGGAGCTGGTTGTGAGGTGCGACTTCTCCACTCAGTGGCTGTCATTGCCCTATTGGGGGTGGGGTCTGATCCTAAGTTTCTAGTGTAGAAGTCCTGAGGATCAGGCTTGAGTTGGCACTGTTCCCTTTAAGTGTGTCTTTTCCCCTCTTCCTATACCAGGAAACCCTTGCCCCGGAAGGGGGAGTGCTGAAATAAGTGGGGCCCATGTGGACCGTCTGCTCTCATTAGCTGAAAATGGAGGTCTGAACTATCTCCAGTGCTGTGCCTGTGCAGATGGCCACATTTATTACTCTTGTTCCACTCAGATGCAGCCTTGGTTACAAGTTCTCTTTGTCACTGCCCACAGCCTCCTCTGACCCTGTCCTGTTGTGGAGCCACACCAAAGAGCTGGCAGGGCCCACATGGACTCTTAGAATGCATTCAGAGGTGAGGTGTGGTGGAGCAGCCACTGCCAGAGATCTGGGCTGCCTCTGATGTGCTGCTTGAATAAGTGTCAACAATGGCTGCTGCCACTGCACTCAGGCTCTGCCTTAGGACTGGGTTGCCTTTGTGTCCCATGGTGGAGTCTTCTTTTGGATCATGGCTGCCCCAGAAGCAGTGCTGTGCTGACGTGAAGTGAGCAGGGCTAGAGTATTTGCTTGGCTTGTGCTGGGGCATGCAGCAAGGTTGCAGGAAACCTGGCAGCTGCTAGAGCAGACCTCTCTCCTCCCTTCCTTGGGGGCAAGCCAGAGTGTGTGCTGCTCATGAGTGTAGTCCAGGATTCCCACCACCCTCCTGTTATTCCCAGGTGTCCTCCAACCAGCCAAGGGGACTTGTCTCTTCTGTGAAGGACCCCAGGAATATGGCATCCAGTCTGTGGCTCTCACGGCTCATTCCTCAGGGCTGGGGTCCACCTGTTTATTCTTCCTTTTCTTGAGTCTCATCCCAGGGGCACAGGTTCCAACCGAGTGCTTTTTTTCCCCTCTTGACTGATTATGTGTGTGTCTTTCTTACAGCCTTGGTTGAACTGGAGTCTTTCTGCCAGTTTCCAGTTAGTTTTCAGTGAGAATTGTTCCACATGTGGATGTATTTTTGATGTGTTCATTTGGGGGGGGTAGATGAACCCTATGTCCTCTTACTCCACCATCTTGATTGATCTACTGTTCTTTTTATTTTTGATATCCCTCATGTGTGCATATATGCACATGTACACTTGTATTTATGTGTTTGTTTGTGGTTTACTATAGTGGTAACCAGGAAGACCCTGAAGGGAAAAGGTGACGAGCCTATATTCTTATTTTCAAAATAAGTCAAGAAAGCTAGGGAGATTGTGCTATTCTACAGCTGATGTGAATGGAATTCCAAGGGCTGGAATGGTGGTGGAAACTACCAAGTGGAGAAGGCTGAGTCCGTGGGAGCTTCTGCAAAGAAAGTAGGAAATAAAGAACATGGGGAGCTAGTAGAGATCTATGGAAAGGTCTAAGAGCTGAGCTTTAGAGATACTCAAATAGGTCCCCAAACCCAGGCTGTACTGGCATTTTAGAAGATTCATTCTTGGCCCTTTGGTTGTTCTGTTTATACTCCTTTCCACATTAGATCTATTCTCATTCCCCAGTTAGTACTTTAAAGCAGATGATTCTTAAGTCTTTATCTGTACACATAGTTTCTCCTGAATTCCAATCTAGTATTTTCAAATACCTGCTGAGCAGTTCTTCTTTCAGTATCTCTTTATGTTTTCTTGATCCCAGTCTGAGAGCTTAAACTGCATTCACAGCTATCCATATATATTTGGAGAACTGGCAGGTCACGCCCACTAGGGATATCTGTGAATGATAAAATAAAGCAACTTTTGGTCTTTCCTAAAGACACACATAACAGAAAGTCAAACTCCACCAGGTTGGTTAAAAAAACAAGAAGATAAAGACCTCTACAGCCTAGGTAGTAAGCCACACTAATACAGATCAGAAGGGCAGCCTGCAAAAAATGGAGCCATCCACTGCACCCAGCACAGGAGAGGAAGGGAAGGGAATCTTGAGATTTTCTGATAGAAGAAAGGACGATTTGTTTTCTTAATTCAGTGGTGTGTGTAGGTGTGGAGGCAAGTGTTTTTCTTTAAGCAGTACCTGTATTTTTACTTTGTTTCTGTGACCCTGTTTTACTTACAAATTTGTGTCCTTTGGAGAAACATGAACTACTTTTAGATGGACACAGTTTCAAAGATATTAAAATCTCCCTCATTTGCTTCACTTTGGTCTTTCCCATTTAGATTTACTGATGCCCTTCAATTCTGTGGAAGTTACAGTTACGTTGTTATTTTTATTTCCATTGAACAGAGATTGGAATTGCATCAAACTGTCATACTCATAATCTAGAGTTCTAAACCTGACTTTTCTTGCAGCCAAGATGAAGTCCAGTGATCCACGTGAATGCCCTAGGTGCCAAACTGAGTAGGTTTTCCCTCAGATCTGATTGGCAATCTAATTCTGGATTAGAAGGAAGGTTCAGCAAAGCCATCAGGGATCCCTTGAGCTAAAGTCGCCTATCAGAGGAATCCCACATCTTCCAGGAACAGGCTTGCTTTAGTATCCCTGCCAGACTCAGTGGTTGATTGGGAGCAGCCCTTGGGAGAAATAGACTCAGCACAAGCACAGATGAATTTCAGTACAGAAGCTGGAGCCTTTGGTCAGTTATGCTCCCTGTAGTTGGTCTTTGAGGTACATTCTCATGGCCTGCAGCTACCACTGCTTTTCTCTGCTCAGTCAAGTCTTATGCAATATTTTTCTTAGATACATTTGATGAGAACAGAGCCTAGGACAAAATCCTGTTCCACTAAAAATGTCCTTCCAGATTGTTGTGAACAATATATTTTTAGTGCCACCATTCAAACCATTAGCAAATTATAGTGGGATTGAATAATTTCTTTTTCTTGTCCATGAATATATCATCCAAGATTGTATCCAGTGGATAATTTGTCTAAATTAGAATATGTGTCTAGAAATCACCTGGTACATAAATGGGCTAAATTTGTCAATAGAGAAATGAAATAAGATATGCATTATTTATGCTTAGTGAACCCATGTTAATTCCTACTGATCATTTGTTTTCAGTTGTTCACAAAACATATTTTAATAATAATTTCTAAAACTTTCTATGGAATTAATTTCAAATTCTTCAATATATTATAGAATCCTTTGACTTTTAATTTAAAAAGGAATTATAATTTTTTTCCCTTATCTAGTATTTTGTTTAATCTTTCTGATTATTCACAATGCCTCAAGAAATAGTTCAATGGTATAGAAATTTTACTTGAAAGTTCCTTTTATAACTTGGGATATAATTTATTTGGGACAAAGATGTAAAGTCATTTAGGAAAAGAATTGCTTTCTTACAATCTCACATTTCTTGGGCTTCAATTTCCTCTTACCAACATTATTTTTGCTATCCTTGACAGAGAAGATGGAAATAAAATAAAAGTTGAGTGGTATGGCTTTTTCTTTGTCATGTGTTATAAAAATGTTACTTTGCAACAACATGTTCATTTTTTCTGAACATAACTTCAAAACCCTATTTTTTGTATCTTTAGCATTTTTGACAAGCCTCATTTCATTCTGATTATTGGCCTTTTAAAAATCATTCTTATACTTTTTAGCCACTCTTAAATACTTTTTATTTGTTATGCTCTATTCTTCTCTCTTTTGTGCATGTTCTCTTTTGTAGATGAATTCAGCTACCTTTTGTCCCTCTCACAGTCCAGTGATTATTGTGGCCATGAATTATGATCATCAATTGTATGCTTCTGGATTATTATGGAAAAATAAGAAACACAGAGAGAGATTTTTGTCATCAAAATATATAATTTCAATTTATTTCTGAATGTCTATCTTCATCCTAATTTTCCTTCATTAAAAAATTGTATTCTCTATGGAAATAACCTTAGATTTCTTTTGCCATATTAAAATGATCAGAAAGTTTTTGTATTTTTTCATATTTTATGTATTTTTTTAATAATGCAGATTTTGATTATAGTTCTAAGATTGAACTGGATATGGTTCGTTACCCAATTAAATGAAATTATTAAGTTACAGATGGTGTGGAGACAATATTTATATGATAGTAATGAAATCGAAAAACTGCATAGAATTCCATGTTGCTCAGGAAGGTCTGGAGGGAGAAAAATGGAGGCACAGTGAAGAGGATTGAGACATACATCTGCTATTTCCATTTTATGGGTAAGAAGTCAAGGATGAGAAAGTTTAGACACTAATTTTCCATGAGAGTAGGGTAGCCTTTAAACTCTTCAGGAATTTGTTTCCTGGAAATTGCCAGCCAGCCTTGGGAACGTTTCTTAATTCCAAGTCATTTCCACATTTGTTCCTTTTTTTTTTTTTTTTTTTTTTTGTGGTATGCGGGCCTCTCACTGTTGTGGCCTCTCCCGTTGCAGAGCACAGGCCCCGGACACGCAGGCTCAGCTGCCATGGCTCACGGGCCCAGCCGCTCCACGGCATGTGGGATCTTCCTGGACCGGGGCACGAACCCGTGTCCCCTGCATCGGCAGGTGGACTCTCAACCACTGCGCCACCAGGGAGGCCCACATTTGTTCCTTTTTGTCTTCCCACAGTTCCCAAGGATTTAGTCTACTTATTAATTTTTCTCTAGATATCACTGTATATGCTTTTACCAGTGTTCTTCCCATTGGAAGATAAGAGTTCTAGAATCAGGACTGTGGTAAAGTGAATGGCACTTATGAAAGTCACATAAACTTTCCAAATATTTTTCTGGACTTGGAGTATAAAATGTATTGGTAAGACTATTGTGATTTATACATCACTTTAAACACACATAAGCTATTTGTATTGGATTATCCAGGGAGTATAGTCTCTACCTGAACCAAGTTGCTAGCATACAGAAATGCTGAAAAGGATTTTTAAACTTATAATAGTGGAAAACCAATGTGTTCAGAAAGCCTGAAACTTGTATTGGCTGAGGTAGTGATAAAGCATGTTATGAGGATGAAAAAATAAAGAGGGGGGGATGATTAAATAATTTACATGATGATTAGAGTAATTGATAGACATGGAAAATGATTAACCCAATGTTTTAAAAAAAAAAAACTGTCGGTAGTTTGCCTTTTTTTCCCCTTTCTCTCTTTCTTTATCCTGCCTTGATATTCCTTTGTAAACAGTGGTAAGTTGCTTAGCATAGAGAAAATGCCAACAAATGTCCACTGGGGATCATTGAGAAAGGATAAAATGTATTTTATTTATATTATGACTTAAATAGCATAAGAATCTAAAGCTCCAGAGGTGAATACACTGCACATGAAATGGCTACACCCCTGAAATATTAGCTCTCATTAATTTCATTTTTAATAAAATAGTAGTCATTCAGTTATGTCCCATTGTCAAATAGCACTTTTGGCATACCATTCTTTGGTCCAGAAATTAAATTAATGTATTAGATGTAGATTGTGGAACTAAGTCAAAATTATTATTTAACACTTACTAAACACACTTAGTATAATATGTACTGCTTTTTGCAGGATCATAAAAATGAAATCTTATCTACAGTTCAACAAAATTTCATGAGACAACATACTCTTCTGCACTATGGGTAGACAAAAATCAAACCCCAAATACATTAAATCTACTTAGTTTTTTAAAAGCTCATTAATGTACTCTTAAACCAGTGTTGTATGAGAGTTAAAATTCAGCATTAAAGAAAGTGCTCTGTTGTAAGTTTTATCCTTCTGAAGTTCATTAAATCTCCATAATGCATCTGTTGTTAAGTCCTCTACATCACGCAGAAATTAGTATAAAGAGTTTTAAGTCATGTTCATCCTCTCAAAATGGTTTTAAATATGCTTATATACTGTTACTAAGTACAACCAAGTATTTTTATTGTAATTTGAAAAATTCCCATTTTAAATCATCTAAAAACATTCTTGCTGAAAACAGAACTTAACGTGAGTTTGAAAATGTACTTTTGCTTTTCAAATTCTTAGTCCTATATTTTGATTTAGGTTTTTAATCAGATCTGTTTCAACAGATCAAAACTTACCCTAGCCCTGCTCAAGGTTATGCAGTTTAACAGAGGCCAGCATTTTGTACTCAGCAAGTTTTACAGGGCAGACGAAAATATGTCTGTAGATTAATGATGTAGTATTCTTGATGATTAAATTTTCAAATGAAGAGTTGCAGCATCAAGCAGTGGAAATAGCACTGGAGCTGGAGTTAGGAGAACTGAATCCGAGCTCATTTATGGGTTGAGTAACCTTGGGAAGTCACTTGCTGTCTATGAAGCTGTTTTTCTCCTCAGTCTAGGGGATGATAAAATCCAACTCATAGCATCACTGAGAGGCAACTTTGCAGAAGCACACAGTTCAGTGTCAAGTTTCTTCTAGTTAGTCAATAAATATTTATTTTTTATTTTTATAAGAAACAGGGAGGGTTTTATCCTCTAATAAGATGTATTCAAAGCCTTAATTATCACATAACTTTAATATTTAGCTGTTTAATATTTAGCAATTTAACATTAAGAGGTCTAATTTTCTCATTAAATGACAATATGAGTTTAGTTTTGGACAGACTGCTGCATTTATTTGACACAATGATACTGGTTTTATTGTTGTATTTGGTGAGAAAAAATGTGTATGGCCACTTTATATATCACAGCCAGGTTTAGTACATAAAGGAAAAAACCTACAGGTTTATAGAAGCTCTAAAATATTAGATGTTTATTGTTTCAGCTGAGAAAAAAAATGTTAACATGGATTTTTTTTTCTTTTTAGCAAATCTAAGGCAGTTCAGCAACTCTATAACTGTAAATATCTACCGTTGGGGTTGCTTGGGGAATTGGTAGCAATCACATGGAAAAATCTAGCTTGAAGGTACTTCCATGTTTCATTTCCCTAGCTGCTGGAAGAGGAATGCATTTGGGAAGCAGTGTATTTAAGCTCCAGGAGATTAGGATGTGGGTATGAGCCAAGACATTGTTGGTTGCTGCTTGATGAGGTGACTTATTTGTGGAGTGGGACCAGCAACTGTGTTGGAAGCTAGGTGATCTCAGCCCGAGGCACTGTGCTATAATGGTAGACATGTGCAAGAAGATTAATGGGAAACCACGCTTAGCAGAGTGAAGTGTTAAAGAGGGAACTCAAAGACCTTGTCCATCTGGATTGACCTTCAGGTTGAAAGCACGTAGAGCTAAGTGCACTACATGCTATTTACCTTAGAGTGCTCCTTGGTCACACGGAAATGGGATTTTTTTTTCTGATTTGAACACTTGAACATGAAATGTTAACAAAAACACCTAGCCTAGGGTTTAAAAATGTATTCAACACAGAAAGTCTTGAAAATATTTAATTCTTCAAATAATTTTCCCTAGCCTTTGAGATATCTTGTACTAAAATGTCTTTCTGCTGAAGCATTTTCTAAAATATTAGTTTCCACTTTTACTTTTTGCTCCCAGAACAACTATTCCTTTGAACCAAACATCTCCTTTATGTTATTTTTTCCTTTTTTTTTTCTGGTGCTGAAATAACCCATCCTGAAGACATAAACAACTTGCCTTGATGGCTAGCCCAGACTCTGTCCTGCTGCAGATCTCTTCTAACGCTTTCATTTCTTACCCCAAGGAGCAGTAAACATGAATCCTGACCCACCAGGGCAGCCCCAGAACTGAGAAGAGATACACTGCAGCTAAACACTAGGTAGAAATAAAAACAGTGCCTCAATTCGATAATATTAAATGTGCTGGGAAGACGGTCTCTAAGAGAAAGGATAAATAACCTACATAATGAAGAATTAGTTAGCAGTGTTATGTAAATATTGTAGCAGCATCAATGAGGAGGTAAGCAGATGTATTTTAAGACACTATATTATACAATACACTGTGCACTGTTTCCTGGTGATAAGGTTTTTAAAGTATCTTTATAAGCTCTTCTTCTCTGTTGTGACAGGATTATTTTTGCACCTTTGGAAAGCAACTGAAAGAGGAAGCTTGGAAAAAATCCTGCCTAACAAAGCAGTCATACTCAGATAGCTTAAACTATAAGAAAGAACTGATTTAAGATAAAAGAATAGATTAAGATGTAAGATTAAAACATAAGTATAAATGATATTCTCATTTTTTTCAATGCTGTATATTCTTGTCAGTGCAGTGAAATGCTAAAATATTGAAGGATGAAATTGTTTTTGATTATTATTCCACTGAATTTTAAGTAGTCACTGAAGCAGATATTTCATGTAATAACATCCAGAAACTGTAATAGGTAAATTTGGGTGAGTGGATAATGTAATGTACAAATTACTAAAAAGGAAATCACACTAATTTAAAGAAGTGTTTTAGCTACTGGCATCAATAAATTGACCCCCCAGTACTCTTCAGAAAAAGTTGACTATACATATTCTTCTCCCTCCACCCCTGAAAACCTCAGTTTTATAATGACAAGATATTAAATAATTTCAAACTATCTAGATTTAAATTTCTTCTTCAGAGAATATTGATTCTTGATTTGACAGTGGTGTGCAAATCACTGAAATTCACAAATTCTGTCTCATTTTAAACAGTTTAAGAAAAATTAAAATTTTGATTTAGTGAAACAGTAAAAAGGTACATATTACAAAAAGCAGAGAAATGGAAATATCTTAGGTAGTCAAAAACTGAATAGTTTTTTATAGTTAACCCCTCTATATAACCAACTGTTGATGGTCTAGCTGTGTTTGTATCATTCTAGACTCTGTACAGAGAACGTTTAATTGAAGGCTGATTTCTTCCCTATATTATTCCTGTTGCCATCAGTTGTGTACTGAAGAAAGGCAAACACATTTTAATACTAGTTATATTTTAGTCAAGAGGCCACCAGAGCAGGGATATTTCTGGGAATAGAAGCCAGAAGCACAAATGCACTGGATGAAAGTAGATAAACACAGATACAAGGAAAATCTTTAGGTTGAAATCCGGTTAAAAATTAGAATAAGTCAAAATATAGAAATACAGGCACAGGCTAGAATCTAGGAGTTTCATCCAGGTAACCAAAGAAGTTGAACAGGGGGCAGATGAGAACTGAATGCATTTAGCAGTGGCAATCAGGTGTCTAGAAATGAATGAAACCTCTGGGGACCTAGGAGAACAAGGGCAAGGCAAGGGCTTACAGAAAATTATGCTTCCATATTGGAAAAATCCTTATTCAGATGATATTTATAATTCCAGACCCAAGAGCTGTTGAATTCAGTTTATCAATTGCTAAGATATGTCAAGTCAGTCTCCCGGTGTATGCTTCCTAGTTGATTGCAGTTGGTTTTCCCTCTTATTCCATTGTGACTAAAAGCACTGTAAAAGACTGTACACAGTGAAAAGCATTAGCTTTCTAAAATCTACCATCTCCTCACACCATCAGGCTGTTTATCAGACCTGATTACAGTATAAATATGTGAATAGTTAATTCACTGCAGGAAAATTAGGAGGGAAAGAGATTGGTGGATATTTGTGAGGTGGGCTAGAGGTGGTAGAGTTGGAACTGAGATGCCACTGAGCCACCTGAGTTTATGCTATTCCTGAGGTAGAATATGGAACTGGGAACAAAGTCTACAAGTTTGTTTTCCTGAGTTATGAATTAGGATTTTGGAGATGTTTATGAGGTCTGTTCTTAAAATCTTTGGAAATAACTGAATATAAGATTAATTTTACTTTATAACTCCTCTTGTCATGTTCACTGGGATCTAATTGAACAGAGCAGACACTATCAGAAGAAGCCTGTTACAGTCGACATTTTTATTAAAGAAAAACTCCAGGGAAGTCAGTATGAAAATGGCTACTCTAGGGACTTCCCTGGTGGTCTAGTGGCTAAGACTCTGTGCTTCCAATGCAGGGGGCCTGGGTTCGATCTCTGGTCAGGGAACTAGATCCCACATGCTGCAACTAAAGATCATGCATGCCTCTATTTACAATAGCCAGGACATGGAAATAACCTAAATGTACATCGACAGATGAATGGATAAAGAAGATGTGGCACATATGTATGATGGAATATTACTCAGCCATAAAAAGAAACAAAATTGAGTTATTTGTAGTGAGGTGGATGGACCTAGAGTCTGTTGTACAGAGTGAAGTAAGTCAGAAAGAGAAAAACAAATACCGTATGCTAACACATATATATGGAATTAAAAAAAATGTTCTGAAGAACCTAGGGGCAGGGCAGGAATAAAGACACAGATGTAGAGAATGGAATTGAGGACACAGGGAGGGGGAAGGGTAAGCTGGGACAAAGTGAGAGAGTGACTTGGACATATATACACTACCAAATGTAAAACAGATAGCTAGTGGGAAGCAGCCGCATAGCACAGGGAGATCAGCTTGGTGCTTTGTGACCACCTAGAGGGGTGGGAGGGAGGGAGACGCAAGAGGGAAGAGATATGGGGATATATGTATATGTATAGCTGATTCACTTTGTTATACAGCAGAAACTAACACACCATTGTAAAGCAATTATACTACAATAAAGATGTTAATTTAAAAAAAGAGAAAAATCCTGCATTTCACACCAAAGATCCTGCAGGAGGCAAAGAAGATCCTGCGAGCCGCAACTAATACCCGGCACAGCCAAATAAATAAATAAATAAATATATATTTTTTAAAAAGAAAATGTCTACTGTAAAGAAGATGAAGGTTTTGTTAAAATCTAAATAGTTACTATAATGTTGAGTTTTCAATTGCTACATAAGGCAAGGAATGTTAATTAATTTGAGCCAACTTTATCTTTAAGATATCCAGTTGTGGAAAGAAATGTTTTAAAAACCTGAATTATCCATGGAATGGATGGTAACTATTTAACATTTCATTTCAGGTTTCATCTCAGAAATAAGATGAAACCATTTTGTTTTATGTTATTTACATGAACAACATTTTTAATACATTTACTCTTAATACTTTGATCTAGCCCATGGTCAATTGCCTTATAAACCAACTAGTCAAAGCTCTACAGAATGATTATAGCCTCAAAAGGAAAAAATATTAAAAAAATTTAAACAGACAAGTGCCGAATGAACCTCACCTTGTCAGGAGAAAGTATAGTTAATAAGAAAAGACAATATCTGCCACATTTAGCTTTCAAGAAACTAGTTCCTGAAGTACTTAGTGTCACTGATTTGCTAAACTACATCTTTATTATCAGATTCCAGATTATCCTTAGAAATAACTTCTTTCTGGATTTGCCAATTAAAATATAATTTTAGTCCTGAGACTTTTGTTTTTATTTTTTATTTTTTTTATTAGTTTCTGCTTTGTAACAAAGTGAATCAGTCATACATATACATCTGTTCCCACATCCCTTCCCTCATGCATCTCTCTCCCTTCCACCCTCCCCATCCCACCCCTCCAGGCGGTCACAAAGCACCGAGCTGATCTCCCTGTGCTCTGTGGCTGCTTCCCACTATCTATCTACCTTACGTTTGGTAGTGTATATATGTCCATGCCTCTCTTTTGTTTTGTCACAGCTTACCCTTCCCCCTCCCCATATCCTCAAGTCCATTCTCAAGTAGGTCTGTGTCTTTATTCCTGTTTTACCCCTAGGTTCTTCATGACATTTTTTTTTAATTCCATATATATGTGTTAGCATACGGTATTTGTCTTTCTCTTTCTGACTTACTTCACTCTGTATGACAGACTCTAGGTCCATCCACCTCATTACAAATAGCTCAGTTTCGTTTCTTTTTATGGCTGAGTAATATTCCATTGTATATATGTGCCACATCTTCTTTATCCATTCATCTGATGATGGACACTTAGGTTGTTTCCATCTCCAGGCTATTGTGAATAGAGCTGCAATGAACATTTTGGTACATGTCTCTTTTTGAATGATGGTTTTCTCAGGGTATATGCCTAGTAGTGGGATTGCTGGGTCATATGGTAGTTCTATTTTTAGTTTTTGAAGGAACCTCCATACTGTTCTCCATAGTGGCTGTACCAATTCACATTCCCACCAGCAGTGCAAGAGTGTTCCCTTTTCTCCACACCCTCTCCAGCATTTATTGTTTCTAGATTTCTTTTTTTTTTTTACAAATTTAATCAGTTATACATATACATATGTTCCCATATCCCCTCCCTTTAGCGTCTCCCTCCCACCCTCCCTATCCCACCCCTCCAGGCGGTCACAAAGCACTGAGCTGATCTCCCTGTGCTCTGCGGCTGCTTCCCACTAGCTATCTACCTTACGTTTTGTAGTGTATATATGTCCATGCCACTCTTTCGCTTTGTCACAGCTTACCCTTCCCCCTCCCCATATCCTCAAGTCCATTCTCTAGTAGGTCTGTGTCTTTATTCCTGTCTTACTCCTATGTTCTTCATGACATTTTTTCTTAAATTCCATATATATGTGTCAGCATACAGTATTTGTCTTTCTCTTTCTGACTTACTTCACTCTGTATGACAGACTCTAGGTCCATCCACCTCATTACAAATAGCTCAATTTCGTTTCTTTTTATGGCTGAGTAATATTCCATTGTATATATGTGCCACATCTTCTTTATCCATTCATCTGATGATGGACACTTAGGTTGTTTCCATCTCCAGGCTATTGTAAATAGGGCTGCTATGAACATTTTGGTACATGACTCTTTTTGAATTATGGTTTTCTCAGGGTATATGCCCAGTAGTGGGATTGCTGGGTCATATGGTAGTTCTATTTGTAGTTTTTTAAGGAACCTCCATACCGTTCTCCATAGTGGCTGTACCAATTCACATTCCCACCAGCAGTGCAGGAGTGTTCCCTTTTTTCCACACCCTCTCCAGCATTTATTGTTTCTAGATTTTTTGATGATGGCCATTCTGACTGGTGTGAGATGATATCTCATTGTAGTTTTGATTTGCATTTCTCTAATGAGTAAAGATGTTGAGCATCCTTTCATGTGTTTGTTGGCAGTCTGTATATCTTCTGTGGAGAAATGTCTATTTAGGTCTTCTGGCCATTTTTGGATTGGGTTTTATGTTTTTCTGTTACTGAGCTGCATGAGCTGCTTATAAATTTTGGAGATTAATCCTTTGTCAGTTGTTTCATTTGCAAATATTTTCTCCCATTCTGAGGGTTGTCTTTTGGTCTTGTTTATGGTTTCCTTTGCTGTGCAAAAGCTTTTAAGTTTCATTAGGTCCCATGTGTTTATTTTTTTCTTTATTTCCATTTCTCTAGGAGGTGGGTCAAAAAGGATCTTGCTGTGATTTATGTCATAGAGTGTTCTTCCTATGTTTTCCTCTAAGAGTTTGATAGTGTCTGGCCTTACATTTAGGTCTTTAATCCATTTTGAGCTTATTTTTGTGTATGGTGTTAGGGAATGATCTAATCTCATACTTTTACATGTCCCTGTCCAGTTTTCCCAGCACCACTTATTGAAGAGGCTGTCCTTTCTCCACTGTACATTCCTGCCTCATTTATCAAAGATAAGTTGACCATATGTGCATGGGTTTATCTCTGGGCTTTCTATCCTGTTCCATTGATCTCTCTTTCTGTTTTTGTGCCAGTACCACACTGTCTTGATTACTGTAGCTTTGTAGTATAGTCTGAAGTCAGGGAGCCTGATTCCTCCAGCTCCGTTTTTCGTTCTCAAGATTGCTTTGGCTATTCGGGGTCTTTTGTTTCTCCAAACAAATTTTGAAATTTTTTGTTCTAGTTCTGTGAAAAATGCCAGTGGTAGTTTGATAGGGATTGCACTGAATATGTAGATTGCTTTGGGTAGTAGAGTCATTTTCACAATATTGATTCTTCCAATCCAGGAGCATGGTATATCTCTCCATCTATTTGTATCATCTTTAATTTCTTTCATCAGTGTCTTATAATTTTCTGCATGCAGGTGTTTTGTCTCCTTAGGTAGGTTTATTCCTAGATATTTTATTCTTTTTGTTGCAATGGTAAATGGGAGTGTTTCCTTCATTTCACTTTCAGATTTTTCATCATTAGTGTACAGGAATGCCCGAGATTTCTGTGCATTAATTTTGTATCCTGCTACTTTACCAAATTCATTGATTAGCTCTAGTAGTTTTCTGGTAGCATCTTTAGGATTCTCTATGTATAGTATGATGTCATCTGCAAACAGTGACAGCTTTACTTCTTCTTTTCCAATTTGGATTCCTTTTATTTCCTTTTCTTCTCTGATTGCTGTCACTGAAACTTCCAAAACTATGTTGAATAAGAGTGGTGAGAGTGGGCAGCCTTGTCTTGTTCCTGATCTTAGTGGAAATGGTTTCAGTTTTTCACCATTGAGGACAATGTTGGCTGTGGGTTTGTCATATATGGCCTTTATTATGTTGAGGAAAGTTCCCTCTATGCCTACTTTCTGCAGGGTTTTTATTATAAATGAGTGTTGAATTTTGTCGAAAGCTTTCTCTGCATCTATTGAGATGATCATATGGTTTTTCTCCTTCAATTTGTTAATATGGTGTATCACATTGATTGATTTGCGTATATTGAAGAATCCTTGCATTCCTGGAATAAACCCCACTTGATCATGGTGTATGATCCTTTTAATGTGCTGTTGGATTCTGTTTGCTAGTATTTTGTTGAGGATTTTTGCATCTATGTTCATCAGTGATATTGGCCTGTAGTTTTCTTTCTTTGTGACATCCTTGTCTGGTTTTGGTATCAAGGTGATGGTGGCCTCGTAGAATGAGTTTGGGAGTGTTCCTCCCTCTGCTATATTTTGGAAGAGTTTCAGAAGGATAGGTGTTAGCTCTTCTCTAAATGTTTGATAGAATTTGCCTGTGAAGCCATCTGGTCCTGGGCTTTTGTTTGTTGGAAGATTTTTAATCACAGTTTCGATTTCAGTGCTTGTGATTGGTCTGTTCATATTTTCTATTTCTTCGTGATTCAGTCTTGGCAGGTTGTGCATTTCTAAGAATTTGTCCATTTCTTCCAGGTTGTCCATTTTATTGTCATAGAGTTGCTTGTAATAATCTCTCATGATCTTTTGTATTTCTGCAGTGTCAGTTGTTACTTCTCCTTTTTCATTTCTAATTCTATTGATTTGAGTCTTCTCCCTTTTTTTCTTGATGAGTCTGGCTAATGGTTTCTCAATTTTGTTTATCTTCTCAAAGAACCAGCTTTTAGTTTTATTGATCTTTGCTATCGTTTCCTTCATTTCTTTTTCATTTATTTCTCATCTGATCTTTATGATTTCTTTCCTTCTGCTAACTTTGGGATGTTTTTGTTCTTCTTTCTCTAATTGCTTTCGGTACAAGGTTAGGTTGTTTATTCGAGATGTTTCCTGTTTCTTAAGGTAGGATGGTATTGCTATAAACTTCCCCCTTAGAACTGCTTTTGCTGCATCCCATAGGTTTTGGGTCGTCGTGTCTCCATTGTCATTTGTTTCTAGGTACTTTTTAATTTCCTCTGATTTCTTCAGTGATCACTTCGTTATTAAGTAGTGTATTATTTAGCCTCCATGTGTTTGTATTTTTTACAGCTCTTTTCCTGTAATTGATATCTAGTCTCATAGCATTGTGGTCAGAAAAGATACTTGATACAATTTCAATTTTCTTAAATTTACCAAGGCTTGATTTGTGACCCAAGATATGATCTATCCTGGAGAATGTTCCATGAGCACTTGAGAAAAATGTGTATTCTGTTGTTTTTGATGGAATGTCCTATAAATATCAATTAAGTCCATCTTGTTTAATGTATCATTTAAAGCTTGTGTTTCCTTATTTATTTTCATTTTGGATGATCTGTCCATTGGTGAAAGTGGGGTGTTAAAGTCCCCTACTATGATTGTGTTACTGTCGATTTCCCCTTTTATGGCTTTTAGTATTTGCCTTATGTATTGAGGTGCTCCTACTTTGGGTGCATAAATATTTACAATTGTTATATCTTCTTCTTGGATCGATCCCTTTATCATTATGTAATATCCTTCTTTGTCTCTTCTAGTAGTCTTTATTTTAAAGTCTATTTTGTCTGATATAAGAATTGCTACTCCAGCTTTCTTTTGATTTCCATTTGCATGGAATACTTTTTCATCCCCTTACTTTCAATCTGTATGTGTCTCTAGGTCTGAAGTGGGTCTCTTGTAGACAGCATATATATGGGTCTTGTTTTTGTATCCATTCAGCCAATCTGTGTCTTTTGGTGGGAGCATTTAGTCCATTTACGTTTAAGGTAATTATTGATATGTATGTTCCTATTCCCATTTCCTTAATTGCTTTGGGTTCGTTATTGTAGGTATATTCCTTCTGTTGTGTTTCTTGCCTAGAGAAGTTCCTTTAGCATTTGTTGTAAAGCTGGTTTGGTGGTGCTGAACTCTCTCAGCTTTTGCTTGTCTGTAAAGGTTTTAATTTCTCCATCAAATCTGAATGAGATCCTTGCTGGGTAGAGTAATCTTGGTTGCAGGTTTCTCTCCTTCATCACTTTAATTATGTCCTGCCACTCCCTTCTGGCTTGTAGAGTTTCTGCTAAGAGATCAGCTGTTAACCTGATGGGGATTCCCTTGTGTGTTATTTGTTGTTTTTCCCTTGCTGCTTTTAATATGATTTCTTTGTGTTTAATTTTTGACAGTTTGATTAATATGTGTCTTGGCGTATTTCTCCTTGGATTTATTCTGTATGGGACTCTCAGTGCCTCCTGGACTTGATTAACTATTTACTTTCCCATATTAGAGAAGTTTTCAATTATAATCTCTTCAAATATTTTCTCAGTCCCTTTCTTTTTCTCTTCTTCTTCTGGAACCCCTATAATTCGAATGTTGGTGCATTTAATGTTGTCCCAGAGGTCTCTGAGACTGTCCTCTGTTCTTTTCATTCTTTTTTCTTTATTTTGCTCTGCATCAGTTATTTCCACTATTTTATCTTCCACCTCACTTATCCGTTCTTCTGCCTCAGTTATTCTGCTATTGATCCCATGCAGAGTATTTTTCATTTCATTTATTGTGGTTTTTAATCGATGCTTGATTCATCTTTAGTTCTTCTAGGTCCTTGTTAACTGCTTCTTGCGTTTTGTCTATTCTATTTCCAAGATTTTGGATCTTGGAAATAGAATCTTGGATCATCTTTACTATCATTATTCTGAATTCTTTTTCAGGTAGACTGCCTATTACCTCTTCATTTGTTATGTCTGGTAGGTTTTTATCTTGCTCCTTCACCTGCTGTGTGTTTTTCTGTCTTCTCATTTTTCTTATGTTACTGTGTTTGGGGTCTCCTTTTTCCAGGCTGCAGATTCGTAGTTCCCATTGTTTTTGGTGTCTGTTCCTAGTGGCTAAGGTTGTTTCAGTAGGTTGTGTAGGCTTCCTGGTGGGGGGGACTAGTGCCTGTGTTCTGGTGGTTGAGGCTCGATCTTGTTTTTCTGGTGGACAGGTCCACGTCTGGTGGTGTTTTGGGGTGCCTGTGGCCTTATTATGTTTTTAGGCAGCCTCTCTGCTAATGGGTGGGGTTGTGTTCCTGCCTTGCTAGTTGCTTGGCATAGGGTGACCAGCACTGTAGCTTGCTGGTCGTTGACTGAAGCTGGGTGCTGGTGTTGAGATGGAGATCTCTGGGAGATTTTCGCTGCTTGATATTATGTGGAGCTGGGAGGTCTCTTGTGGACCCGTGTCGTGAAGTTGGCTCTCCCACTTCAGAGGCACAGCACTGACTCCTGGCTGCAGCACCAAGAGCCTTTCATCTACCCGGCTCAGAATAAAAGGGAGAAAAAGTAGAAAGAAAGAATTAGTAGAAGAAAGAAAGAGAGAGAGAAAGAAAGGAAGAAGGAAAGAAAGGAAGGAAGAAAGAAAGGAGGGAGGGAGGAAGGACGGAAAGAAAGGAAGGGAGGGAGGGAGGAAGGAAAGAAAAAGAGTGAAAGGAAGAAGGGAGGGAGGGAGGAAGGAAAGAAAGAGAAAGAAAGAAAGGAGGGGTGGAGGGAGGGAGGGAGGAAGGGAAGGTAGGAAAAAAAGAAAGAGCAGGTAAAGTAAAATAGAATAAAATATAAAATATAGTAGCGTTATTAAAATTAAAAAGTAATTATTGAAAACAGAAACGGACAGATAGAACCCTATGGTGGAAGCAAAGCTATACAGAGAAAATCTCACACAGAAGCATACACATACCCATTCACAAAAAGAGAGCAGGGGGAAAAATCGAAAATCTTGCTCTCAAAGTCCACCTCCTCAATTTGGGATAATTCGTTGCAAAAAGAGGAAAAGGGGGAAAAGTCTGAAATCTTGCTCTCAAAGTCCACCTCCTTAATTTGGGATAATTCGTTGTAAAAAGAGGAAAAGGGGAAAAAGTCTTAAATCTTGTCCTCAAAGTCCACCTCCTCAATTTGGGATGATTCGCTGTCCATTCATGCACTCCACAGACGCAGGGCACATCAAGTGGACCGTGGAGCTTTAATCTGCTGCCACCGAGGCTGCACAGAGAGATTTCCCTGTCTCTTCTCTGCTCTCACAGCTCCTGGGTCTCAGCCTTGGACCTGGCCCCGCCTCTGCGCGTAGGTCGCCGGAGGGCGTCCGTTCTTCGCTCAGACAGGACGGGTTTAAAGGAGCCGCTGATTCGGGGGCTCTGGCTCACTCAGGCAGAGGGGAGGGAGGGGCGCGCAGTGCGGGGCGGGCCTGCGGCGGCAGAGGCCGGCGTGACGTTGCACCAGCCCGAGGCGCTCCGTGTGCTTTCCCGGGGAAGCCGTCCCTGGGTCCCGGGACCCCGGCAGTGGCGGGCTGCACAGGCTCCCCAGAAGGCGGGTGGACAGTGACCTGCGCTCGCACACAGGCCTTGTGGCGGCGGCAGCAGCAGCCCCAGCGTCCCACGCCCGTCTCCGGGGTCCGCACCTTTAACCGCGGCTCGCGCCCATCTCTGGAGCTTCTTTAAGCAGCGCTCTTAATGCCCTCTCCTCGCGCACCAGGAAACAAAAGGGAAGAAAAAGTCTCTTGCCTCTTCAGCAGCTCCAGACTTTTTCCCTGGACTCCCTCCAGGCTAGCCGTGGTGCACTAACCCCTTCAGGCTCTCTTCCTGCTGCCAGCCCCAGTCCTCGCCCTGCGCTCCGACTGAAACCCGATACCCAAGCCTCAGCTCCCAGCCCCGCCCGCCCCGGCGAGCAGACAAGCCTCTCAGGGCTGGTGAGGGCACCGATCCTCTGTGCCGGAATCTCTCCGCTTTGCCCTCCACACCCCTGTTGCTGTGCTCTCCTCCGCTACTCCAAAGCTTCCCCCCTCCTCCACCTGCAGTCTCTGCCCGCGAAGGGGCTTCTAGTGTGTGGAAACCTTTCCTCCTTCACGGCTCCCTCCCACTGGTGCAGGTCCCGTCCCTATCCTTTTGTCTCTGTTTATTCTTTTTTCTTTTGTCCTACCCAGGTATGTGGGGAGTTTCTTGCCTTTTGGGGGGTCTGAGGTCTTCTGTCAGCGTTCAGTAGGTGTTCTGTAGGAGTTGTTCCACATGTAGATGAATTTCTGATGTATCTGTGGGGAGGAAGGTGATCTCCGCGTCTTGCTCTTCCGCCATCTTCCTCCGCTCTCGAGACTTTTGTTTTTAAAACAGCATTTTAATCTATTAAGTATATTAATCAACGTTAACCAAATTAAATATATTAATTGAACTGTACTCTTCCCAGTTTCCCTCCCCACTTCTTTTTTTCTTTCTCTGCCTTCCTTATTTGGGGACACATTAAGGCTGAGGACAAAGGAAGGAGAAAGAGGGAGACCTAATCTAGTACCTGGACTTACTCCTGTTCTTTCCAGCAAACAGTATAAATCTCCCAACTTTTGCTTTCCTTAAATTATTTTGACTTGGAATTCTGTCATTTGAAATTTGAAGTGTCCCAACTAATATACTTTTCTTTTTTGTGTGTGTGAACAGTTTTATTTACGACACTATTTACAATCACCTTTCAGCACCTCAGTATTCTAAGATAGTATATAATGGTTTACATAATTTCTCTCTATAACATCATAATTTGCTTCAAAAGTCTTGCTTCCAGAAGAAAATTCTTACTACTTAACATGAATCCCTATAATATTTATTGTAAAAATGCCAATTCTACTATTAATAATAGAGTAATAAAGTCAGTAATATGTCTGTGTAATAATATGCAGTGAATAACAGTTTATCTTGTCATCAACTTAATAAAGTTCAAACATTCCCAAAGCAACCAGGATTTTGAGAATTACAGAGTCTGGACATCAATGCTTGCAATTACCCAGTTGTCCGCTAGAAAGCTGGTACAAACTGGCACTAACATTTTTAAGTGACTTTGGGAATCACTTCTACATATAAAAAATTCAATTAAAAAAATCAAAGAAAAATATATGGTATTCCAAGCATTGTTCCTTATAATATTTCAACTTTTTGCATTGATTAAAATGCAATCTGAGACAGAGTAAAACTGTGTTCAATAATTACGAAAAATACATATAGTATACATACCTATGAAAAGACCCACCTCAATAAAACAAAATAATATTTAATATTTCAAAGATTCAGAAGCATATGATGCATTAGAAAAGGTCTTTAAAAGCTACATAATAAACCAGTAGTTAACTCAGGAGAGGGATCTGGGTTTGAGTAAGGTCAAAGGTGAATTTTTAATTTCTGTTGATTTCTTTTTTTCAAAGATCACACATATATATTTTTTACACAGTAAATATGGTCTATTTTTGCTTCTTTCCAACAGAATACATTTGATCACATTTTTTTTATACAGCAGGTTCTTATTAGTCATCAATTTTATACACATCAGTGTATACATGTCAATCCCAATCGCCCAATTCATCCCACCCCCACCCCCCCACCGCTTTCCCCCCTTGGTGTCCATACATTTGTTCTCTACATCTGTGTCTCAATTTCTGCCCTGGAAATTGGTTTATCTGTACCCTTTTTCTGGGTTCCACATATATGTGTTAATATACGATATTTGTTTTTCTCTTTCTGACTTACTTCACTCTGTATGACAGTCTCTAGATCCATCCACGCCTCAACAAATGACCCAATTTCCTTCCTTTTGATGGCTGAGTGATATTCCACTGTATATATATACCACTAATTCTTTATCCATTAGTCTGTTGATGGGCATTTATGTTGCTTCCATGACCTGGCTATTGTAAATGGTGCTTCAGTGAACATTGGGGTGCATGTGTCTTTTTGAATTGTGGTTTTCTCTGTGTATATGCCCAGTAGTGGGATTGCTGGACCATACGGTAATTCTATTTTTACTTTTTTAAGGAACCTCCATACCGTTCTGCACACCCTCTCCAGCATTTGTTGTTTTTAGATTTTCTGATGAAGCCCATTCTAACTGGTGTGAGGTGATACCTCATTGTAGTTTTGATTTGCATTTCTCTAATAATTAGTGATGTTGACCAGCTTTTCATCTGCTTCTTGGCCATCTGTGTAGCTTCTTTGGAGAAATGTCTACTTGGGTCTTCTGCCCATTTTTGGATTGGGTTGTTTGTTTTTTTAATATCGAGCTGCATGAGCTGTTTATATATTTTGGAGATTAATCCTTTGTCCGTTGATTCATTTGCAAATATTTTTCCCATTCTGAGGGTTGTCTTTTCATCTTCTTTATAGTTTCCTTTGCTGTGCAAAAGCTTTTAAGTTTCATTAGGTCCCATTTGTTTATTTTTGTTTTTATTTCCCTTACTCTAGGAGGTGGATCAAAAAAGATCTTGCTGTGATTTATGTCAAAGAGTGTTCTTCCTATGTTTTCCTCTAAGAGTTTTTTATAGTGTCTGGTTTTACAATTAGGCCTCTAATCCATTTTGAGTTTATTTTTGTATATGGTGTTAGGGAGTGTTCTAATTTCATTCTTTTACATGTAGCTGTCCAGTTTTCCCAGCACCATTTATTGAAGAGACTGTCTTTTCCTCCATTGTATATCCCTGCCTCCTTTGTCATAGATTACTTGACCATAGGTGTGTGAGTTCACCTCTGGGCTTTCTATCTTGTTCCATTGATCTGTGTTTCTGTTTTTGTGCCAGTGCCATATTGTCTTGATTACTGTAGCTTTGTATTGTAGTCTGAATACAGTGAGTCTGATTGCTCCAGCTCCATTTTTTTCCCTCAAGACTGCTTTGGCTATTTGGGGCCTTTTGTGTCTCCATAAAACTTTTAAGATTGTTTTTCTAGTTCTGTAAAAAATGCCATTGGTAATTCGATAGGGATTGCATTGAATCTGTAGATTGCTTTGGGTATAGTCATTTTTACAGTATTGATTCTTTCAATCCAAGAACATGGTATATCTCTCCATCTATTTGTATCATCTTTAATTTCTTTCATCAGTGTATTATAGATTTTTGCATACAGGTCTTTTGTCTCCCTAGGTAGGTTTATTACTAGGTATTTTATTCTTTTTGTTGCAGTGGTAAATGGGATTGTTTCCTTAATTTCTCTTTCTGATCTTTTGTTGTTAGTGTACAGGAATGCAAGAGATTTCTGTGCATTAATTTTGTATCCTGCAACTTTACCAGATACATTGATTAGCTCTAGTAGTTTTCTGGTGGTATCTTTAAGATTTTCTATGTATAGTATCATGTCATTTGCAAACAGTGACAGCTTTACTTCTACTTTTCCGATATGGACTCCTTTTATTTCTTTTTCTTCTCTGATTGCTGTGGCTAGGACTTCCAAAACTATGTTGAGTAGTAGTGGTGAGAGTGGACATCCTTGTCTTGTTCCTGATCTTAGTGGAAATGCTTTCAGTTTTTCAACATTGAGAATCATGTTTGCTGTGGGTTTGTCATATATGGCCTTTATTATGTTGAGGTAGGCTGCCTCTAGGCCCACTTTATGGAGACTTTTTGTCATAAATGAGTGTTGAACTTTGTCAAAAGCTTTTTCTGCATCTATTGAGAAGATCATATGGTTTTTCTTCCTCAGTTTGTTAATATGGTGTTTCATATTGATTGATTTGTGTATACTGAAGAATCCTTGCATCCCTGGGATAAATCCCACTTGATCATGGTGTATGATCCTTTTAATGTGTTGTTGGATTCTGTTTGCTAGTATTTTGTTGAGGATTTTTGCATCTATATTCATCAGTGATACTGGTCTGTAATTTTCTCTTTTTGTAATATCTTTGTCTGGTTTTGGTATCAGGGTGATGTTGGCCTCATAGAATGAGTTTGGGAGTGTTCCTTCCACTGCAGTTTTTTGGAAGAGTTTGAGAAGGATGGATGTTAGCTGTTCTCTAAATGTTTGATAGAATTCACCTGTGAAGCCATCTGGTCCTGGACTTTTGTTTGTTGGAAGATTTTTAATCACAGTTTCAATTTCATTACTTGTGATTGGTCTGTTCATATTTTCTATTTCTTCCTGGTTCAGTCTTGGAAGGTTATACCTTTCTGAGTGTTTATCCATTTCTTCCAGGTTGTGCATTTTATTGGCATAGAGTTGCTTGTAATAGTCTCTTAGGATGCTTTGTATTTCTGTGGTGTCTGTTGTCACCTCTCCTTCATTTCTAATTTTAATGATTGAGTCCTCTCCCTCTTTTTCTTGATGAGTCTGGCTAATGGTTTATAAATTTTGTTTATCTTCTCAAAGAACCAGATTTTAGTTTTATTCATCTTTGCTGTTATTTTCTTTGTTTCTATTTCAGTTATTTCTGCTCTGATTTTTATGATTTCTTTCCTTCTACTAATTTTAGGTTTTGTTTTTTCTTCTTCCTCTGATTCCTTTAGGTGTAAGGTTAGATTGTTTATTTGAGATGTTTGTTGTTTCTTGAGGTAGGATTGTATTGCTATAAACTTCCCTCTTAGAACTGCTTTTGCTGAATCCCATAGGTTTTGGATTGTCGTGTTTTCATTTTCATTTGTCTCTAGATATTTTTTGATTTCTTTTTTGATTTCTTCAATGATCTCCTGGTTGTTTAGTAATGTAGTGTTTAGCCTCCATGTGTTTTTGTTTTTTACGTTTTTTCCCCTGTAATTCATTTCTAATCTCACAGCGTTGTAGTCAGAAAAGATGCTTGATATGATTTCAATTTTCTTAAATTTACCGAGGCTTGATTTGTGACCCAGGATGTGATCTATCTGGGAGAATGTTCTGTGCACACTAGAAAAGAAAGTGTTATCTGCTGTTTTTGGATGGAATGTCCTATAAATATCAATTTAATCTATCTGGTCTATTATGCCATATAAAGCTTCTGTTTCCTTATTTATTTTCATTTTGGATGATCTGTCTATTGGTGTAAGTGAGGTGTTAAAGTCCCCCACTGTTATTGTGTTACTGTCGACTTTGTCTTTTACAGCTGTTAGCAGTTGCCTTATGTACTGAGGTGCTTCTATGTTGGGTGCATATATATTTACAATTGTTATATCTTCTTCTTGGATTGATCCCTTGATCATTATGTAGTGTCCTTCCTTGTCTCTTACAGTATTCTTTGTTATAAAGTCTATTTTGTCTGATATGAGTATTGCTGCTCCAGCTTTCTTTTGACTTGCATTTGCATGGAATACCTTTTTCCATCCCATTACTTTCAGTCTTTATGTGTCCCTAGGTCTGAAGTGGGTCTCTTGTAGACAGCCTATATATGGGTCTTGTTTTTGTATCCTTTCAGCAAGCCTGTGTCTTTTGGTTGGAGCACTTATTCCATTCACGTTTAAGGTAATTATTGATATATATCTTCCTATGACCATTTTCTTAATTGTTTTGGGTTTTTTTTTTGTAGGTCCTTTTCTTCCCTTGTGTTTCCAACTTAGAGACGTTCCTTTAGCATTTGTTGTAGAGCTGGTTTGGTGGTGCTGAATTCTCTTAGCTTTTGCTTATCTGTAAAGCTTTTGATTTCTCCATCGACTCTGAATGATATCCTTGGCGGGCAGAGTAATCTTGGTTGTAGGTTCTTCCCTTTCATCACTTTAAGTATATCATGCCACTCCCTTCTGGCTTGTAGAGTTTCTGCTGAGAAATCAGCTGTTAACCATATGGGAGTTCCCTTGTATGTTATTTGTCGTTTTGCCCTTGCTGCTTTTAATAATTTTTCTTTGTCTTTAATTTTTGCTAATTTGATTACTGTGTGTCTCGGCATGTTTCTCCTTGGCTTAATCTTATATGGGACTCTCTGCACTTCGTGGACTTGGGTGGCTATTTCCTTTCCCATGTTAGGGAAGTTTTCAACTATAATCTCTTCAAATATTTTCTCGGGTCATTCCTCTCTCTCTTCTCCTTCTGGGACCCCTATAATGCGAATGTTGTTGCATTTAATGTTGTCCCAGTGGTCTCTTAGGCTGTCTTCATTTATTTTCATTCTTTTTTCTTTATTGTCTTCCGAGCAGTGAATGCCACCATTCTGTCTTCCAGGTCACTTATCCGTTCTTTTGCCTCAGTTATTCTGCTATTCATTCCTTCTAGTGTAGTTTTCATTTCAGTTATTGTATTGTTCATCTCTGTTTATTTGTTCTTTAATTCTTCTAGGTCTTTGTTAAACATTTCTTGCATCTTCTCGATCTTTGCCTCCATTCTTTTTCTGAGGTCCTGGATCATCTTCACTCTCATTATTCTGAATTCTTTTTTTGGAAGCTTGCCTATTTCCACTTCATTTAGTTATTTTTCTGGGATTCTGTCTTTTTCCTTCATCTGGTACATAGCCCTCTGCCTTTTCATCTTGTCTGTCTTTCTGTGAATGTGGTTTTCGTACCACTGGTTGCAGGGTTGTAGTTCTTCTTGCTTTTGCTGTGTGTCCTCTGGTGGACGAGGCTATATCTACAGGGCTGGTGTCCTGATGGGAGGGAATGGTGGTGGGTAGAACTGGGTGTTGCATCCGCTTGACTGCTGATGGGTGGGGCTGGGTTCTCTCCCTGTTTGTTGTTTGGCCTGAGGCAACCCAACACTGGAGCCTACCCGGGCTCTTTGGTGGGGCTAATGGCGGAGCCTGGGAGGGCTCACACCAAGGAGTACTTCCTGGAACTGCTGCTGCCAGTGTCCTTGTCCCCTCAGTGAGCTACAGCCACCCCCCCACCTCTGCAGGAGACCCTCCAACAGTAGCAGGTAGGTCTGGTTCAGTCTCCCCTGGGTTCACTGCTCCTTCCCCTGGGTCCCGATGTGCACACAACTTTGTGTGTGACCTCCAAGGGTGGAATCTCTGTTTCCCCCAGTCCTGTCGAAGTCCTGCAATCAAATCCCACTAGACTTCAAAGTCTGATTCTCTTGGAGTTCCTCCACCCGTTGCTGGGCCCCCAGGTTGGGAAGCCTGACATGGGGCTCAGAACCTTCACTCTAGTGGGTGGACTTATGTGGTATAAGTGTTCTCCAGTCTGTGAGTCACCCACCCAGCAGTTATGGGATTTGATTTTGCTGTGATTCCATCCCTCCCTCTGTCTCATTGTGGCTCCTCCTTTGTCTTTGGAGGTGGGGTATCTTTTTTGGTGAGTTCCAGTGTCTTCCTGTCAATTATTGTATAGCAGCTAGTTGTGATTCTGGTGTTCTCAAAAGAGGGAGTGAAAGCATGTCTTCTACTCCGCCCTCTTGGTTCAGACTTCTCTAATATACTTTTCTAATAGATATTTCCCTAGTAGGAAGTGTGCCTAGGTTTTACCAACTTTCCAAGTTTTTGGTGTTTGATGAAAAAACTCTTATGTGAACTGGTTGGCTTGACTTTAAGATCTGTGCTTTTCAGAAATTAATTTAAACAAATAATGCTGTTGATAATATCCCAAATTTAACTCTTTCAAAGTCATTATTGTCGAATTTTGGAACTGAACTAATCTAAATACTTTAAACCAATTATCTCCATTCAAATGATGTCTATGGTCTCCAAAATTCATTTAAAGATTTGTTGTAATATCGAACTTTGCAAAGAATAAATCAAAAATCAGATGTTTAGAATTCTAAATATAGTGTTATTAAAAAAAATTAATCCCCCCCAAAACCTGGCCTAGCCTATGTTGCAGCTCAATTTTAATTTTTATGATTTAACTGTGCATCTGTGTTTCTAGCAAATGAAATCATATATATGTTTGGAAATCAAGTACTTTAAAAAAAAACATATTTTATTTTTAGATGATGTTTTAGTTTCACATTCACAGCAAAATTGAGCAGAAGGTACAGAGATTTCTCATATACCTGCTGCCCCCAAGTATACCTAGCATCCCTCACTATCAAGATCCTGCCCCAGAGCTGTACATTTGTTAAAATTGATGAACCAAAAGTGACATATCAGTATAACTCAAAGTCCATAGTTTACATTCGGGTTCGTTTTTGGGTGCTGTACATTCTATGGGTTTACCAAATGTATAATTGTAGTATTCTCTATTATAGTATCATACAGATAGTTTCTTTTTTAATTTTTAATTAAAATTATTTTGCATTTAAATTTGTAATACAAGTTTTAAAGATTACTTTCCATTTACAGTTATTACAAAATATTTGGTGTATTCCCCATGTTGTACAATACATCCTTGAGCCTATCTTGCACCCAGTAATTTGTACCTCCCTCTCCTCCAGCCATCTTTTGCCCCTCCCCCACTTGTAACTGCTAATTTGTTCTCTATATCTGTGAGTCTGCTTATTTTTTGTTATATTTCTAAAATTCTCCATATAAGTGATATCATACAGTATTTATCTTTTTCTGTTTGACTTATTTCACTTATCATAATGCCCTCCAAGTCCATCCATGTTGCTACAAATGGCAGAATTTTTTTCTTTTTCATGACTGAGTAGTATTCCATCTTCTTTATCCATTCATCTGTTGATGGACACTCAGGTTGCTTCCATATCTAGGCAAGTATAAATAGTGCAGCTATGAACATTAAGGTGTATGTCTCTTCTCAAATTACTGTTTTCTTTTTTTTTTTGGATGTGTACCTAAAAGTGAAATTGCTGGGTCATATGGTAGTTCTATTTTTAGTTTTTTTTTTTGCGGTACGCGGGCCTCTCACTGTTGTGGCCTCTCCTGTTGTGGGGCACGGGCTCCGGACGCACTGGCTCAGCGGCCATGGCTCACGGGCCCAGCCGCTCTGCGGCATGTGGGATCTTCCTGGACCGGGGCACGAACCCGTGTCCCCTGCATCGGCAGGTGGACTCTCAACCACTGCGCCACCACGTAAGCCCTATTTTTAGTTTTTTGAGAAATCCCCATATTGTTTTCCACAGTGGCTGCACCAATTTACATTCTCACGAACAGTATCCCTTTTCTCCACATCCTCACCAACATTTGTTGTTTTCTTTTTGATGACAGCCATTCTGACAGATATGAGGAGATACCTCATTGTGGTTTTGATTAAGCATTTCCTTAGTGATTAGCAGCGTTGAGCATCTTTTCATGTGCCTGTTGGCCATCTGCCTTTCCTCTTTGGAAAAGGTCCATTCAATTCTTCTGCCCATATTTAAATTGGGTCATTTGTTTCTCTTGAGTTGAATGAGCTATTTATATATGTTGGATATTAATCCCTTATTGATCATAACATTTTCAAATATTGGGTTGGCCAAAAAGTTTGTTTGGGTTAAACCTGAATGAACTTTTTGGCCAACCCATTTTCTCCCATTCAGTAGGCTGTTTTTTTTGTTTTGTTGATGGTTTCCTTTGCTGTGCAAAAGCTTTTAAGTTTAATTAGGTCCCATTTGTTTATTTTTTGCTTTTATTTCCTTTACTTTAGGAGACAGATCCAATAAAATATTGCTGTGATTTATGTCAAAGTGTGTTCTGCCTATATTTTCCTCTAGGAGTTTAATGGTATTCAGTCTTACATTTAGGTCTTTAATCTGTTTTGTGTTTATTTTTGTACAAGGTGTTAGAGAATGTTCTAATTTCATTCTTTTACATTTAGCTGTCCAGTTTTCTCAGAACCACTTATTGAAGAGACTGTCTTTTCTTCATTGTAGATTTTTGCCTCCTTTGTTGTAGATTAATTGACCATAATTGTGTGGGTTTAATTCCAGGCTCTCTATTCTGTTCTGTTGATCTATGTTTCTGTTTTTGTGCTAGTACCATACTATTTAGATGACTGTAGCTTGTACTGTAGTCTGAAGTCAGTGTGACTACTTCAGCTCTGTTCTTTCTCAAGATTGTTTTGGCTATTTGGGGTCTTATGTATTCCATACAAATTTTAAGATCATTTGTTATAGTTCTGTGAAAAATGTCATGTAATTTGAGAGGGATTGCATTGAATCTGTAGATTGCCTTGGTAGTATGGTCATTTTGACAATATTGATTCTTCTAATCCAAGAACATGGTATATCTTTCCATCTGTTTGTGTCATCTATAATTTCTTTCATCAGTGTCTTATGGGTTTTGGAGTACAGGTCTTTTGCCTCCTTAGGTAGGTTTATTCCTAGATATTTTATTCTTTTTGATGTGATGGTATATGGAATTGTTTCCTTAATTTCCCTTTCTGATATTTTGTTAGAGTATAGAAATGCAACATATTTCTGTATATTAATTTTGTATCCTGCAACCTTACCAAATTCCTCAATGAGCTCTAATAGTTTTCTGGTGGCATCTTTAGGATTTTCTATGTATAGTATCATGTCATCTGCAAACAGTGACAGTTTTACTTCTCCCTTTCCCATTTGTATTCCTTTTATTTCTTTTTCTTCTTTGATTGCCGTGGCTAGGACTTCCAAAGCTATGTTGAATAAAAGTGGTGAGAGTGGACATCCTTATCTTTTTCCTCATCGTAGAGGAAATGTTTTCAGCTTTTCACCGTTGAGTATGAAGTTATCTATGGGTTTGCCACATATGGCCTTTATTATGTTCAGGTATGTTCCCTCTGTGCCCACTTTCTAGAGAATTTCTATCATAAATGGATGTTGAATTTTGTCAAAAGCTTTTTCTGCATCTACTGAGATCATCATATGGTTTTTATTCTTCAATTTGTTAAGGTAGTTTATCACCTTGATTGATTTGCAGATATTGAAAAATACTTGCATCCCTTTAATAAATCCCACTTGATCATGGTATATGATCTTTTTTAATGTATTGTTGTATTCGGTTTGCTAGTATTTTGTTGAGGAGTTTTACATTTATGTTCATCATTGATATTGGCTTGTAATTTTCTTTTTTGTGATACATTTGTCTGGTTTAGGTATCAAAGTGATGCTACCTTGTAGAATGAGTTTGGGAGTTTTCCTCCCTATGCAAGTTATTTGGAATAGTTTCAGAAGGATAGGTGTTAACTCTTCTCTAAATATTTGGTAGAATTCACTTGTGAAGCCATCTGGTCCTGGATTTTTGTTTTGTTGGGAGTTTTTAAATTACTGATGCAATTTCGTTAATGGTAATTGGTCTATTCATATTTTCTATTTCTTCCCAGTTCAGTCTTATAAGATTGTATCAATACCTTTCTAAGAATTTGTCCATTTCTTCTAGGTTGTCCATTTTATGGGCTTATAGTTGTTTGTAGTAGTCTCTTATTATGCTTTGTATATTTCTGATGTTGACTGTAACTTCTCCATTTTCATTTCTGATTTTATTGATTTGGGCCCTCTCCCTTTCTTTCTTGATGGGTTTGGCTAAAGGATTATCTGTTTTATTTATCTTTTCAAAGAACCAACTTTTAGCTTAATCTCTATTCCATTTATTTCTGCTCTGATGTTTATGATTTTTTCCCATCTACTAACTTTGGGTTTTGTTTGTTCTTCTCTAGTTGCTTTAGGTATAAGGTTAAGTTGTTTATTTGAGGTGTTTCTCGTTTCCTGAGGTAAGCTTTTATCGCTATCAACTTCCCTCTTAGAACTGCTTTTGCTGCATCCCATAGGTTTTGGATCATGGAGTTTTCATGTTCATTTGTCCCTATATTTTTAATTTTCTTTTTAGTTTCTTCAATGATCCAGTTATTGTTTAATAGCATATTGTTTAGATTCCATGTGTTTGTATTTTTTTCAGTTTTTTTCTTGTTGATTTCTAGTCTCATAACACTGTGGTCAGAAAATATGCTTGATACAATTTCAATTTTCTTAAATTTACTGAGACTTGTTTTATGGCCTAGCATGTAATCTATCTTGGAGAATGTTCCATGTGCACTTGAAAAGAACATGTATTCAGCTGTTTTCTGATGGAATGCTCTATAAATATCAATTAAGGCCATTTAGTCTAATGTGTTATTTAAGGCCTGTGTTTCCTTTTTGATTTTTTGTCTGGATGATCCGTCCATTGATGTAAATGGAGTGTTAAAGTTCCCACTATTATCGTGTTACTGTCGACTTCTCCTTTTATGTTTGTTAATAATTTTCTTATATTATTAGGTGCTCCTATTTTGGGTGCATATATATTTACAGTTGTTACATCTTCTTCTTGGATTGATCCCTTGATCATTATGTAGTGTCTTTCTTTATCTCTAATAACAGTCTTTATTTTTTATTTTTTTGCGGTACCTGGGCCTCTCACTGTTGTGGCCTCTCCCATTGCGGAGCACAGGCTCCGGATGCGCAGGCTCAGCGGCCATGGCTCACAGGCCCAGCCGCTCCGTGGCATGTGGGATCTTCCCAGACCAGGGCACGAACCCGTATCCCCTGCATCAGCAGGCAGACTCTCAACCACTGTGCCACCAGGGAAGCCCCAGTCTTTATTTTAAAGTCTATTTTGTCTGATGTAAGTATTGCTCCTCCAGCTCTCTTTTGATTTCCATTGCATGGAATAACTTTTTCCATCCCCTCACTTTCAGTCTGTATGTGTCTCTAGATCTGAAGTGAGTCTCGTAGGCAGCATATATAGGGGTCTTGTCTTTGTATCCATTCAGCTGCTCTCTATCTTTTGGTTGGAGCATTCAGTCCGTATACATTTAAAGTAATTATTGGTATGTATGTTCTTATCGCCATTTTGTTAATTGTTTTGGATTTGTTTTTGTAGGTCTTTTTCCCCCCTTTTTTTCTTCTTTAGTTCTCTTGTGATTTGATGTCTATTTTTAGTATTATGTTTGGATTCCTTTTTCTTTTTTGTGTGTACATCTATTACCTTTAGTTTGTAGTTACTATGAGGTTTTTGTATACATATATATATATATATATATACACACACATATATATATATATATGTATATATAATTGTTTTAAGTTGCTGAACTCTTAATTTCAAATGCATTTTAAAACCTTGAACTTGTACTCCCCTCCCCTCATTATTACTGTTTTTGATGTCATATTTTACATGTGATTGTTTGGTGTATTCTTTAACTGCTTATTGTGGATGTAGACAATTTTACTACTTTTGTCTTTTAACCTCCCTACTAACTTTGTGTGTGGATGATTTCCTACCTTTACTGTATGTTTGCCTTTACCAGTGCAATTTTTCATTTTATAATTTTCTTGTTTCTAGTTGTGGCCTTTTATCCTTTTCACTTAGAGAAGTTCCTTTAACATTTTTTGCAAAGCTTGGTTTGGTGGTACTGAACTGTTTTAGCTTTTGCTTGTCTGTAATGCTTTTGATTTCTTCATGAAATGTGAACAAGAGCCTTGCTGTGTATTCTTTGCTGTAGGTTTTTTCCTTTCATCACTTTAAATATAATGTGACATTCCCTTATGTCCTGCAGAGTTTCTGGTGAAAAATCAGCTGACAGCCTTATGCGAGTTCTCTTGTATGTTATTTGTTGCTTTTCCCTTCCTGCTTTTAATATTTTCTCTTTACCTTTAATTTTTGTCATTTTAATTACAATGTGTCCTCGTGCATTCCTCTTTAGGGCATCCTGTATGGGACTCAGCATGTTCTTGACTTGGGTGACTGTTTCCTTTTCAAGGTTAGGAAAGTTTTTACCTAATAATAGTAATAATAATATATATTATTATATATAATTATAATAATATGATAATAATTACTACTATATTTGTCTACAAATATTTTTTCAGTTCCTTTCTCTCTCTCTTCTCCCTCTGGGACCCTTATAATGCAAATATTAATGCACTTGAAGTTGTCTCAGAGACTTCTTAAACTGTCCTAATTTGTTTTTATTCTTTTTTCTTTTCACTGGCAGTGATTCCCACTACTCTGTCTTTCTGCTCACTGATCCATTTCTCAGTATCATTTAGTCTGATATTCCTGACTAAATGATAGGAATTGTTCCTTTTAGTATATTTTGCATTTCACTTATTGTATTCTTCATCTCTGTTTGGTTATTCTTTAAATTTTCTAACTCTTTGTTAAAAATTTCTAACTTCTCATTCTCTGCATCTATTCTTCTCCTGAGTTCTTTGATTATCTTTATAGTCATTATTCAGAACTCTTTCTCAAATAGATTGCCTATCTTTACTTCACTTAGTTCTTTTTCTGGGGTTTTATCTTGTTCCTTTGTCTGGAACATGCTCCTCTGCCACCTCATTTTATCTAAGTTGCTATTTGTATTTTTATGTATGTGGTAGGTCAGTTACGTTTCTCAACCTTGGAGAAGTGGCCTTCTATAGGAGACTTCTTATGTGTCCCAGCAGTGTACTCCACTTTCATCACCCAAGCTATACGCTCGGGGTTCCCCTAAGAGGAACCTGCATATATCCTTCTGTTGTGGTGGGCTGACCATGTGTGCGATCTGGTAGGCTTGGTTGGCCCCTAGCCTGGTTGTTTGTCAGGTCCTGACTTGTGCAAATGCTGCTGGCTGCTGTTTAGTGGGGCCTGGCCAGGAGGCAGCTGGTTGAAGAACTGTAGAGGGCTCCAGGGTTAGTGCTGCCTCACTGATGGGTGTATTCAGGGCCCCTGAGACCGTGGAGCTGTTGCCCACCTACTGGAGGGTGAAGCCAGGTCCTGGGGTTTGTGCCAGACTACTGGCAGGCACAGCTGTTTCCTGGAGTCTGGCTGTGGGGCTCAGGGATCCCAGAGCTCGTTCCAAATCATTTGTGGTGAGGGGGCTGGTTTCTCACACAGTTGGATATGAAGTCTGGGGTGTCCCAAAGCTTGTGCTGGCTGCTAGTGGACAGGGCCAGGACCCAGCTGGTTTCAGATTAGGGTTTGGCCTGCTGTAGGTGGGCTGGATCCACAGGCTGCAGAATTATAGTTTTCTGGTATCTGATGTCTGGCCCCTGGTGGGTGAGGCTGGTCCAGACGCTAGTGCAGGCTTTCTGGAGGGAAGGGCCAGTGCCTGCCCAGTGGTGGGTGGAGATTGGTCTTGAACCTGTGGTGGGTGAGCTGTGTCTAGGGGCAGTCTAGAGGCTGCTGTGTACTCAGAAAGTCTTTTTTTTTTTTTTTTTTTTTTTGCAGAACATGGGTCTCTAACTGTTGTGGCCTCTCCCGTTATGGAGCACAGGCTCCAGATGCACAGGCTTAGTGGCCATGGCCCACGGGCCTAGCTGCTCCACGGCATGTGGGATCCTCCTGGACCGGGGCACAAACTTGTGTCCCCTGAATCCGCAGGTGGACTCTCAACTACTGCGCCACCAGGGAAGCCTTCAGGAAGTCTTTAGGCAGCCTGTCTGCTGATGGGTGGGGCTGTGTCTCCACCCAGTTTTTTGTTTGGCCTGAGGCGTCCCAGCACTGGTGCCTACAGGCTGCTGGGTGGGGCCAGGTTTGGTGCTAATAAACCAAGATGGCAGCTGCCAACAGCAGTGTTCACATGGTGGAACATTCCCCAGTGTCTGCTACCACATGTCTATGTCCCCAGCATGAGCCACAGGCAACACCCCCCCCACCTCCTCTCCAGGAGACTCTCCAAGACCAGCAGGTAGGTCTGGCCCAGGCGCCTATCAAATTACTGCTTTTTCAGGACTTCCCTGGCGGTCCAGTGGTTAAGACTCCACGCTTCCACAGCAGGGGGCACAAATTTGATCCTTGGTTGGGGAACCTGCTTGCTGTGTGGTGTGGCCAAAAAAAAAAAAAAAAATAGGGAACAAATTACTGCTTTTTCTTTGGGCCTTGGTGCATATGAAATTTTGTGTGAACCATCTGAGAGTGAAGTCTCTGTTTCCCCCAGTCCTGTGGGGTTCCCGAAATTAAGCCCTGCTGGCCTTCAAAGCCAAATTCTTTGGGGCTCGTCTTCCCACTGCAGGACCTCTGGGCTGGGGAGCCTAAAGTAGGGCTCAAAATTCTCACTCCTGTGGGAGAACCTCTGCAATATAATTATTCTTCAGTTTGTGGGTTGCCTACCTGATGGTAGGGGATTTGCTTATATTGCAAGTCCACCCCTCCTGTCTACCTTGCTGTGGTTCCTTCTTTATGTCTTTAGTTGTATAAGAGCTTTTCTGCTATGTTCCAGTCTTTTTCATGGATGGTTCTTCTGCAGATAGTTGTGATTTTGGGGTGCTTGTGAGAGGAGGTGAAGTCAAGGTCTTTCTACTCCACCATCTTGGCCGCTCTCCCAGAGTAGCTTCATTGCCCTAAAAATCCTCTGTGTTCCACATATTAATCCCTCCCTCCCTCCTAATCCCTGGCAACTATTGATCCTTTTACTGTCTCCATAGTTTTGCCTTTTCCAGAATGTCATATAGTTGGAATCATACAGTATATAGCCTTTTCAGTTGGCTTCTTTCACTTAGTAATATACATTTAAGTTTTCTCTATGTCTTTTCAGAGCTGGATAGCTCATTTCTTTTTAGTGCTGAATAATATTTCATTGGCTGTACCACAGTTTATCCATGCACTTACTGAAGGGCATCTTGATTGTTTACAAGTTTTGATAATTAAGAATCAAACTTCTGTAAACATTCACATGCAGGTTTTTGTGTGGATGTGCATTTTCAGCTCTCTTTAGTACATACTAATAGGGAAAATGGCTGTATCATATGGTAAGATTATGTTAGTTTTGTAAGAAACTGTTAATTTGTCTTCCAAAGTTGCAATACCATTTTACAGTCTCACTAGCAGTGAATGAGAATTCCTGTTATTTCACATCTTACCAGAATTTGGTGTTGGGTTTTGGATTTTCCTCATTCTAATAATAAGTGCGTAGTTGTATCTCATTGTTTTAATTTGCAATTCCCTAATGACATATGATGTCGAGCATCTTGTCATATGCTTATTTGCCATCAGTATATCTTCTTTGGTGAAGTGTCTGTTTAGATCTTTTGCCATTTTTAATTTTTTTTATAGTTGAGTTCAGGTACTTCTTAGCAGTAAAATACAGTAATTTATTCTTGGAATGTGTTATTTTTTAAAAAATTATTTATTTATTTATTTTTGGCTGCATTGGGTCTTTGTTGCTGCATGCGGGCTTTCTCTAGTTGTGGCAAGCTGGGGCTACTCTTCGTTGGGGTGTGCAGGCTTCTCATTGCGGTGGCTTCTCGTTGCGGAGCATGGGCTCTAGGCACGCAGGCTTCAGTAGTTGTGGCATGCGAGCTCAGTAGTTGTGGCTCACAGGCTCTAGAGCTCACGCTCAGTAGTTGTGGCGCACGGGCTTAGTTGCTCCGCAGCATGTGGGATCTTCCCGGACCAGGGCTCGAACCCATGTTCACTGCATTGGCAGGCGGATTCTCAACCACTGTGCCACCAGGGAAGTCCTGGAATGTGTTATTTCTAAATAGAAGTATAAAAAAATTCTAATTAGGAACATTGACCCTTAGTAGGAAAAAATATATATATATCTGTTTCCAAGTCCTGGAAATATTCTTTTTCTCCTAAGAGTTCTATGTGAATTTGTCCTATTAAGCAATAATCACTCTAATGTCAATTACTTATGTAGGTGCTTTATCATTTTCAAAGCATGTTTACATAGGGTTGCCATGAAATTAAATGAGACAGTCTGTTTTTAACAGCAGTTATTCTCCCTTTTTTTAAAAAAAATAGAGAAGCAGAATTTAAGGGGTTATATTGTTTCCCCAAAGTTCCAAAGCTGGTGTGCAGAGATGGGACTTCAAGTCGGACCTCTGACTCAGAATCTAACTGCTAGAAGAGGTTTCAAGAAGTTTACTTTTTTCAAGGAAGAAGAGATTATACTTTGTGAGGAATATGTAGGTTTTATGTTAGTGCTGTGAGCAGGCTTTCTTCACTAAAAATGTGATGGTAAATTTGAAAATCACCAAAACAGTACTCACCACTTACTAAACATATGTGATTTTTATTTTCTACAATAAGGCATCATCTTGCCTTAGTTTTCTAGATGAGGCTTGTGGTTATCTGCACAACATTATCTACCTAGTATGCCAATTATTTACTCAAGTCTTTCCTAGCTTCTCTGAAAAGTCTGCTTTATCACAAACTTCATTTCTAAAAATGTTTGAATTTCTTCAGTGGCACATCAGTCTGTTTATTGACTCCTAGGTCAACCTTACACCATTCTAATTATTATAATTTCAAAATGCATATTAAAAGAATGATACGTGTCCATATTATATAGAACTGTGACATCAGTAGTCTGTAGAATAAGAGGTAATTTCCAAATCCTTCTGGTATTTGCCTCTATACGAACTAATGAGTTTCTGTGACTATTTCTTTATTATAAAATTTTAGATAGTATCTATTGGCTTCCTGCTATGTATTGATACACTCCTTAAGCAAAATGACAATACTGGCATTTCAATATTTATTTTGCTTAATATTTCAGTCCGTGAAGCCTGAGCATGTTTTTGAAAAAATAAAACTGGTAAAAATGTTCAGACTTTATAAAATAAGATTAATGAATGAAAGTTAAACACTTTAAGTATCAATATCCATATATATTTTATAAAATGTATCTCTGCTCCCTATGTTCCTATGACATTCTTTGATTTCAGCTCTTTCCTCCCTTCCCCCTCCAATCATATCTTTAGAGTTAATTTTGATATGGCTGGAATTTGGGGGAGAATTTCAGCAGTTCAACCGTGTTGAACTGCCCTGTGTAGAACTTTGTACACCTCCACCTCAGGAAAAGCCCTTTGCTTTATACTCTGCTCTAGATAGCAGCAGTTTTGATTTCTCTTTCAGATAACCCAGGAGGGTTGGTGTTACCTGTGGTCTTTAATCCTTTCCTTCTCACTGGGGAGATTAGTTCTCTCCAGAGGGCTTCACTCAGCATGTCCATGTACAGCCTTTTTCGTAAAGGAAGATAGGGGTGTGGTCAGGGGAGTTACGGGAGCTGAGTAGTTAAAAAGGACTGGAGTGGGTAAGAGAGTGTCAGGAATGGTGGATGGGAAGGTAGGGAAGAGAGCCAGAGGAAGGACTGCTCAGAAAGCTGAGAAGGGTGAATAAAGTTGCTGATCAATTTACGCAATAATGTATCTTGTGCTTGGCACAGTGTATGGAAATCCAAAAATTGATTTTGTTATTCCTATACGATGAAGATGAGGAATTAGGTTTTTAAATAAATCTCCTTTCTACCGATACATGCTTTTCCCCTCATTTTCAGTTCAGGATTTTTGTAGAGTAGGCATTCAGAATGTACCTTATTATGACCATAAATATTATTCATGGCTAAGTTGCATAGTGTACTATACATTTATTGTCTTGTGCAACTTTTTCCTCCTAGAGTCAGTGTTTCCTATCACTGTTTTTTAATTTCTATTTTATGTTTTTCTATTATATGTTTTCTATTGCTTCTTTAAGGCCAGCAGGAGAGGGAGAACAAGTCATCTAGCAAGACAGAATCTTACAAAATGTAATGACAGGAGTGACATCCCAACATCTTTGCCATATTCTTTTGGTGAGATGCAGGTTACATGTCCCACCCAAACTCAAGGGGAGGGAATTGCACAAAGGTGTAAATACTAGGAGGCAGGGATCATGGGGGTCACCTTAAAGTCTGCCACATAATAATCTCTTTGTTTTATTCCTTTTCAGGCACACATTCAACCCATACTAATCAATAGAATGAAGAACAGTTCTTTTACCCTGTTAAATACATCAGTCTTCCTACTGTTTCCTTTTTTGAGAAAAACTTCCTGGAAGCTTGTGGCTTTTGCTCCAATTTGAACTGTTGTTTTCTGGGCTTGTTGCACAACCATTACCCTTGGATTTTCATTTACCATCTTACACTGAATTCCCTTTGCCTAATTTCTGGTTTGCATCATCTTTTTCCTGGACCCTATGCCTTTTTCTATTTTTCTACTTGTCTTAGGAATCGTTTGGGGAAATTATCCTGATAGGAATTTTGACATCAACTCTATCTCTACCCCTACCCTTTGTATTCCTTAAAGCCTATTGAGCATTGCAGAATTTATGCTTCAGAGCTACTGGAAATATAGAAATTTTTTTGTAAAGCAAAATGCATTAGCTGCAAAAGGAAAAAAAAAAGAATGGGTAGGTACATAAACATAGCAATTTTTTATATCTTGCATGGCTAAACATGATAATTCTGACTTCTGTTTTTATGTGATATTTCAGCTAGGTAACTAATTATAGGTTAGGAGTAATTTTGCCTTAGAATTCTGAAGGCATTGTTCCAATGTCTTCAATCTTCAATATTGCTGCTGCCGAGAGTGATTTTATTCTGAAGGCTGAGTCTTTGTATATGACCTTGTTACCTCTACAAGCTTTTAGTGTCTTTTCTATCTCCTTTTTATTTCGAAGTTTTACAGCACTGTGCTTTATGCATCATTTTTCATTGTTTTTTTCTTATCTCATTTTTTTCACTCAGAAACTTTCTTAGTTCTAAATCATTTTCTTGTATTGTTTCTTCAAAAATTCTTTTTTCTTTGTTTTATCTCTTCTCTCTGTGGAACTTCCATGAGAGGGAGGTTAGATTTCCTGAACTGACCTTCTGTTTTTCTTATAATTTCTTTCTTATTTTTCATTTTTTAATCTTTTTGTTTAAAAACAAAAACCTCTCTCTTTTTTTATTTTCCAGATTAGCTTGAATTTATCTTCTAGCTCTTCTAGTAAATTTTTAAAATTTCTTTTTTTGATAGTGGTAATTTCTAGCAGCTCTTATTTTGTTGATCTTTTATATTTTCTTTTCTTATATCCTCCTGATATTATTTTTTTGATTCAATGTTTTTATGATCTCTCTGATGTCATTAATTGCTTATGTTTTTTTTTTTGTTTTTAAACTTTATTTCTTCCTTAAAGTTCCTTTTGCCTTTTGTTTATTTTAGTCTGTTTTTTCATGTTAGAGTTTTTCCTTGAATATCTAATGGTACTAAATTGATAATTTTAAGAGTGAGGCACTAAAAAGTTGTTTGAAATTTGTGTGTATGGCTGAGGCTTGTCATTATATAGCTGCAATATAGGGTTATTGGGTGAAAAGTAGACTCTCACATTGGGGAATCTCTAAATGTTAGTATGTATATGTCTTTTCTCTTGGGTTGATTATTTTTTTATAGACAAAGCCTCCATTCTTTTTACTGGGGGTTTGTTTGGCTGTCAGTAGATTGGGATCCCACAGTGGGGTCTCTTGTTCAGAATGGAGGATTCCATGAATTCATTTGCTTTGAGGATGGTCACACGTTGGCCTGCAATTTTTCCCTATGTCTCTAGGTCCATAGCTCTGATCTGTTCCTCCTAGGTGAGGGAGCAGCAGTTTCAGAAAGAGAGAGGGGATCTAGTTTCAAACTTCTGAAACAAATCTCACCTCTTGGTTTCAAACTCACACTTCACTCTGGCTTTCAGAGATATCTAGTGCTTCAAAATCATGAGCTTTTCCAGGATTTTGCTATCAAAATGAGATTTTCTATCAAAATAAGAATCAAGTTGATTCTCATTGCTATCATCCTTTCACAGACAGTTTTAATCTTTTGTCCCCATCTATAAATGTATCATAAGTTTTTATATGTGGTTAATAAATCAAGACTTTTATACTTCTCACCACAGACTCCCTTGGAATTTAAATTAAAAATAAAGCAAAGTAGACTTACATTTTAGCTACCTGTCCCATCTAAATTCCTCTGGGTATGTTTGGATTCATTTTAGAATTTAGACAAGTGAGTAAATACTTATTGTCCAGATTTAATGGTATTTTAATTGGATAAGTATAATTTTTTATATAATTTCCAGATGTTTTTCTTAAGAACTCTTAAACAGTCCTTAGCCTGAATAAACTCTTTAGCTGAAATGCATCAATAGAATTGTGGTGCTAGATGATACTCTTTGAGGATAGACTTTTACCATCATGTGCCATCATGTCACAAACTGTTTATTTTATTTTAATTGCTTAAAATTTACTGCTGGTCACTTAACACCTAAATTTCACCAGAAAAAGACATGAGACAAGTAGCTTTAAAATCACTGGAGTAAGAGAAAGGAGTAAGCAAATAATCCAGTGTCTACGACATGTAGTGTAGGATCTACAGCCATTGGTCAACAAGAATTGAGAGATATAGGCTTCCATAAACTCAGGAACCAGTATTTCTCATCTATTTTGCTTGCAGTAATCCTTTCCAAAAATAATTTGATGCAATACAGAGGAGCTTCCTCAGAGGATGCAGCCATAGTTAGTTGTTTCTTGTGTAGTTAAAGTCTTGGGCATGCTCTCCTCAGAACAGTCTCATTAATCTTTTATGTCATGGAGTTTTTAATTCCTGTGATAGTGCTCACATACACTGTATTATGTTATAACAGTGGAATGAATACTATGATTTTACTTTGTTCAATATGGGTATCTATAAATTTTGAACCACTCTCTTAAGGCTTATCTTGCTTCGATGATTTTATAGCTAATGTACAAAGTCTATAGTTTTAAAAATCAACAGTATTCTTTTAATAATCATTAAACCATTAATGATTAGTGTTCTAATAGTATTAATAGTAATACTATTATTATTAATAATGGTCGGACCTATTTAAATATAAAATTTTGTGTCATATATAGCTTTTAATTTATCTTTATTTTCTAATATTCCAAGTAAGGAGGCAAAGTAGTATCCAGTTTGGAACTTGAGGTAGATAGGGAGTCAATAAAATTCAAGATTTCATTTGGAGTATGTAGGGAGTCAATAAAATTCAAGATTTCAATTGATCTTGCAGAGATAAGTAAGATTAAACCAGACACAGCCAATGGAATGCAAAACAATTTAAAAGACCTTTGGACAGACGTTGCTTGTTTTCTATCCAATAACTATTCTCCCATTGCTTAATAACAGAATCAGTATAATTAAATACTTATCTTTCAACTTCCTTTGCCATTAGGGGTGTTGACGTGATATAATTCTGGCCAGTGAGATGCATTCAGAAGTTTCTGTGTTTAGGAGCAGAGGTTTCTGAGGAAGTGCTTTAAAAGGGACAGGTCTGCTTTCTTTTTTGGCCTTTATTCTTCCACTTTCTTCCAGCTTAGAGAACACATATCCTGGGGAGTGGAGTAGCCATATTTTTGTATGAGAAGAGACCCTAGGACAAGGAATATTTTCTTTATAGAAACTTTAGTGTGGTTTTAAATACTTCTCTAAATGCATTACAGAAGAGCTATCACATTCATTCCCTGAAATAAGACACTTCTCAAATATCTTGCACATACAACTCTTATAAACATCTTTACGACATGTGTTTTAAAATACTACTCTAAATACATTATAGAAGAGCTATCACATCTATTCCCTGAAATAACACTGTTGTCAAAGTACCTTGTACAGGACACTCATATAACCATTGTCAATACATGTGGTTTTTAAAAATTTTTCTTTTTTTTCTTTTTTTTAATATATATATATATTTAAATTTATTTATTTATTTTTGGCTGTGTTGGGTCTTCATTTTCTGTGCGAGGGCTTTCTCTAGTTGTGGCGAGGGGGGCCACTTTTCATCACGGTGCGTGGGCCTCTCACTGTTGCGGCCTCTTGTTGCGGAGCACAGGCTCCAGACGCGCAGGCTCAGTAGTTGTGGCTCACGGGCCCAGTTGCTCCGCGGCATGTGGAATCCTCCCAGACCAGGGCTCAAACCTGTGTCCCCTGCATCAGCAGGCAGACGCTCAACCACTGCGCCACCAGGGAAGCCTTGGAACTTGAGGTAGATAGGGAGTCGATAAAATTCAAGATTTCATTTGGAGTATATAGGGAGTCAATAAAGTTCAAGATTTCAATTGATCTTGCAGAGATAAGTAAGATTAAACCAGACACAGCCAAATGGAATGCAAAACAATTTAAAAAAATTTTTTTCTTTTTTTAAAAATCTATTTTGAACCATTGATCAGTACTTTATTTCTTTTTATCCCTGAATAATATTCCATGTGTTACATGTGTTTTTAAACACTTCTCTAAATGAATTACAGAATGGCAAACATATCCCTTCACTTACAAAAACCCCTTTCTTTATAGTACACAGGAATTCTCTTATAAACATTGTTACTGCAAGTCATGAACACTTTCTTGAGCAGCTGAATCAATGCTGTACTTCCTTTTTATGTACCTCAGTTACATGAGAAAAATCATTCTGTATTTTGGTAAGTCACCTTAATCAGATTTTCATCAAATACTGCTGAACGTAATTCCCAACTGAGATGTCCTCTCAAGTCTCTAAGGAGACTTCTTTGCATGTTGCTTACATTCTACACTGCTGAGTGACAAAGATTTCTTTGCCAATCTAGGTCTCAGTGAAAAGTCTGTAGTAATATCTGTGTTTCTTGAAAGAATAGTGGTTTTGATCCCTTTCATCCTACTGAAAATTTGCTATTAGTTGAGAGTCCTAAGTGGTTATATGAGAAAAGTGACCTTCTGCCTTAATGTTTTCTGTTTTCTCTAGTATGTGGATAATCAGAGCTGTAGATGGAGAATTTCTTCTTGCATTGTGAAAAATCTCAGGGTATATGTATGCAAGAGGACATATATGTCTCGCCCCTTGCTAAATTAGGGCAACTACCCAGCATCACTTTTCCAGTCCTTAGCACTCTCTTCTAATGGTAGGCCTCAAGAATATTCATTTCAGTTATGGCATAGGATTAAACTGATGTTTAAAAACCACTAATTATGCATGTATTATAAGGTATATAGGAATCTGATGTTGTGATCAATCTCCATAAGTTGTACTATCTTTCTTAAGCACACTTCAAGTAAAAATCTAATAGATTTTAAAGATTATATTATTTTAGAGTAACATATACATTACTAATAATCCATTTGTACCAAGCTTAGCACTGTGAATGCCTTCCAGGAGATGGCAGTGTTAAATGAATCAGTGCTATCACAGTCAACTGGGCACAGTCCCTAGGGATTGCATCCCCAACATCATTTATTCAAATTAATCGGCATACAATAAGGTGTTTATTGGTTGGTGACTTTATGTTTCCATATGCTTTAGAACTGTTCTAATGGTAGATTTTGCTAGGGTTGGCATATGATTTACCTCAATCTGAGAATTCACTTGCTAGGCTCATAGTAAAACTGGCGTTTTAGTACAACCCATACTGTAACCCATGATTGCTTATTCTTTGTAAAATAATCAGTTTCTTCAGGTAACAGGATGTAATAACACTGAAAGGGACCTTTCTGGAGTAAACAAAATAAAGAGATTAGAAACTGCCGTGAAAATGGAGGAAAGTGCAGTAAAGGGGCTAAACATTTATTTGCAGGAGAGCAAATTCTGCCCTACTGGATGATCAGTGTTATAAAGAACCATAACTAGGTAGCTGTGCTAAATAAAGTATTGCTGTGGTTGTTCAAATTCACTTAATTATTTAAAAAACTTTTCTCATCCATTTTGCTTTCTAAGACCCTTTAAAAAATTCCAAATGTGCACTTCAGTTTAATTTATGTTCAGTGTATCTGACTGTATTTTCACACGTTAAATTAATTTTACCTTTAAAAACAGACTTGATTCCTCTTCCAGCCATGACAGAATAACTGGTGGCAAAATTACTCTTCTGTTGTAAACAACCACAAAACTGAACAAAATATATAATGCACCTGTTTTCTGGGATTGGACCAAAGATTATGCAGATCTTTGAAAGAAGGGGAATCTGCAAAGTGCACCCCAGTTTCACTGTGCCTTGGGCTCTTTCACTATTGCAGAGCAGGGACAGGTTCCCCTAGCAGAGCCACAGTACCTAAGCTGAATAGGTAGAGAGCAGAGTTAGGATGGCTCAAGTGGCTGGAATTTGTTAGGAGAAGGGGAGCTTTATGGAAGGAAGCCTCAGAAATCTGCATGGGGTTCTCTATGGGGACACTGCTGCCTCTTGTGCAGAGCAAGACTGTGAGGCCTAGCAGAGAGCACCTGCTGCAAGGCTGATAGCTAAAGGGAGGTATCAGAGGTCATGCAGTGCTGGGGATGTTTGTGTTCAGGGCCAGGTAGGGTAGGGAGGCCTTGATGAATAACTCAGTCTTTTAGCTGATTGTCCAGAAAAGCCATGTTTTAGGAATAAGTGCTAGGAAATAAAGTAAGGGCCACATTCTAGAACCAAGGACAAAATCAAAATAGACTCTCTTTAATAAAGCATAAAAGAAACCCTAAAGGATCAAGAAGCCTTGCCAGTAGTTTAACTGGCAGCCAGATCAGAACTCAATACCCTTTAAAGGGAGATAATATAATATAAACAATTCAATCCAAATTCATGAGGCTGTTTGGAGTGAGGAAGGTAGCTGTGGAACCAGGAGGAATCAGGGCTTGAACAAAGAGGTGGTCCCATGTGAGGTCTTCATTCAGAGGAAGAAGGTGATTGAAGGGCATGGCACAGCAGGGACCCTCATGTGGAAGGTGACTGACTAGGGAAGCAGCCCACACCAGCCATGCTGGACTGAAGGAGATTCCAGAGACATGACAGTTGGGTGCATTGTGTGATTTTGTACTGGACCGTTTCACAGAGGATATTATTGGAAACAGTTGATGAAAGTTGAATGGGGCTTCTGGGTGAAGGATGTATGGCAGTTCCTGCAACTTTTCTGTAAATTTAATTTTTTAAGTTTAAAGAAAGTAAAATAAAAGCAGGGGAATTGTCATTTTTTAGAAAAATGAAACCATACCTTTTTTGATAGTACTAGTTTGGATGCAAAACAATGGAATAAATTATGCCAAGTGTCAAAATTTCTTCTTGCCTCATGCCATCATGTTGTAAAATAGCATAACGCCCTGTGTGCATTTATTCTGGATGAGCATGAATTTTAATCCTTAGGTCTTAGAAATATATCAGTGTTGTACAGGTGTGAGAACCCTGAGTAATACATACAGATATAAATATTTGCTCTAAATAATAGGTTAGTAAAGGGACTTCCCTGGCGGTCCAGTGGTTAAGACTCCACGCTTCCACTTCAGGGGGTGAGGGTTCAGTCCCTGGTGGGGAAACTAAGATCCCGCATGCTGCATGGTATGGCCAAAAAATAAAAAAAAAAAGAGGTTAATAAAGCCAATAATTTATTCAGGGCTGGAATCTGGAAGCCATATAAACTTGTAACCAAAATGAAGGCATATTTAATGACTAACAAGATGGAAAATGAACATGTATCCTCCAAATTCACAGTGGATTGATACACAGCGTATTGATGCATTGTAAGCAAAGCTGGCAAATGCCAAGGAGGTTTTTCTTAGAGGTTTCTAAGCCCTTGGGAGGTGTTCCAAAACTTGACTCAAGTCACTGGCAGGAAGTGCAAGCTCTCGAAAACTACTTGCTGCTGCTCCAAGAGCCACTTTAGGTTATTGGGGCTTATCCAGAATATTCTCCTGAAGTTACCTATGATATACACGGAGGCCTACAGTGCCTTCCTGGGCAGCCTGCAGAGATCTCCGTGTGCCACGTGACAATGTAGAGGCGATGGTGGTGGCTGGGGTGGTGTGTATGTGTATGGCCAGGGGCTTTGTAGGATGTGGGGAGCACTGTAATTTGATTAGAATCACTGAGGAATGATCTGCGTTTTCTGGCACTTAGCAGATAGGAGCTGTGGGTCCAGGAGCCTTAAGTCTTTCCAAGTTGACCTCTTAATCTCTTTGTATGCTGAAACTTACTACACTTCAAAAAAAATCGTATGCAAACTGCCACTAATACTGTTCAAGGGGCTCTAGGATTTTTTTTTTTTTTTTTTTTTTTTGCAGTATGTGGGCCTCTCACTGCTGCAGCCCCTCCCGTTGCGGAGCACAGGCTCCAGACGCACAGGCTCAGCGGCCATGGCTCACGGGCCCAGCCGCTCCGCGACATGTGGGATCCTCCCGGACCGGGTCACGAACCCGTGTCCCCTGCATCGGCAGGCGGAGTCCCAACCACTGAGCCACCAGGGAAGCCCGAAACGACTGATTTTTGAAAAGAACCATCTATTCCTAAGCATTTCATGCATTAAATACAATATCTTACTTAAGATTGCCCTTACCCTTGTATAATTTGTAAACTATTTATAATTTTATTTAATAATATAACATTTATTTGGGAAAAAAAGAATGTTCTGTTCTAAGATTTGATGTCTAAAGTAACAATGGCCATAATAGCACTGCCACTGTAACAGCAGTAACAACAATTACCCAAGTTGTGGACCAGTTGGGAGACAGCCTAGGGCAAAGGCATAGTGATACAAGTAGTATCACTTATTGAACATCTATCAGAGATTAACCGAGAACCTTTGAAACCTCTCTGATCCTAGTGATGATACCAAGAATCTTTATCTTCAATCAACTTTCTACCATACACTTTGTTCAGAGAGGGAAACTGAGTCACTTGAATGCTTAAGAGATTCCCAGAAGTGCATACGAAAACAGTAGCACAGCTCCGGGAAACATAAGAAAATCTAATTTAAATCTCTCAACAGAAACACTTTGCCTATTTTAAGAACCCTTGTAACTGTATCTCTACGATAAACCTGCAGATCATCAAAAAATGTATGGAGTCCTTTCCGTTATCAGAGTCATGTAAGGATATGAGTGAGCAAGGCGTTTTTTTTTTTTTTTTTTTTTTTTTTTTTGCGGTAGGCGGGCCTCTCGCTGCTGTGACCTCTCGCGTTGCACAGCACAGGCTCCAGATGCGCAGGCTCAGCGGCCATGGCTCACGGGCCCAGCCGTTGCACGGCATGTGGGATCTTCCCGGACCGGGGCACAAACCCGTGTCCCCTGCATCGGCAGGCGGACTCTCAACCACTGTGCCACCAGGGAAGCCTGGGGCTCTAGGATTTTAATTTCCTGACTGAGTAGATGTGGTGTCATTCCTTGAAAGAGTGCCTTAGGAGGTAGAGCAGATCTCTGTAATGATTGTGGTTAAAGTGATTAAAGAATATGGAATTGAGTTCAATTACAGGTATTGTGAGAACAGATACCTCTGTGATTCTGTATGCGTGTGTGTGTGTGTGTGTGTGTATGTGAATAGCAGACACAGTGAACTAAGTCCGTGTTATTTAATGTCAGTTTATGGAGATTGCTGAAGCATTTGTCTAAAGTTCAGTAAAGTCTAGCTCCTTATAGAATATTTTTCTGATAGTGTTAAACTAAAAGCTGTGAACAGTAAGTGGAAGGAGTCAACTAGGGAATAAACTCTAAACCAGGTTAACAACATAACATGACCCCTTATTGAGTCTAAAGTGTATTGCCCGTAGGATTAAACAGGTATATGGAGAGATTACATGGAGAGGAACAGATGTGTGGAGAGTGAGGCACAAATTCTGTGTATGTTGTAATGTATTACTGAATAGAGTTCTCTAGTCTCAACCCCAAGTATTTATGTCTCAGTCCCAGAGGTTCAGGTAAAGCTGAAAGGCTGTATATACTTCACCTTATAGTGAGTATTGAGAGCACATGTGTAACTTAGAACAAGGGTGTAAGGGATTCATTCACCTTGGCAGAGAACACAGCCCTGCCCTGGATTGCTTTTGGTGCTTGCTGGCTGTGTCAGTAGCTTCTGCAGTGAGGGGGAGAGAAGCTCCAGAAGATATGGTGGCAGCAGCAGCAGAAAAACCCAGTTGGTACAGGTGTCATTTCCCTTGAGATTGGAAGGAGACACATTGGCACATACTGGCAGACATCACACACAGTGTGGGCAGTGGCATCGTGACTTGGATAGGCATAAGTAACACTGTCACACCGTTACCACTGAACACTGCAGGAGTCTGATCCAGAGAGGGAAAAATGGCCAATACTACATGGTGGTTGAGAAGAGATTGTTAATGAGCACATGCTGTCTCTTTCCTGATGATACTTTCCTGGCGATTCTTTGATGTGGGAATGAGGTTTGTGGCTTTCTTCTATAGATAAAATTTCACTTACTAAACTGCTAAGCACAAGAAGTCACAGAAAGTTGAAGACACTTGGCACCCTCTTATTCTTTGGATATTAAATATTAAGCTAGTTTGTGATTGAAGCCACAGAAGAAAATAGAAACAATGTCTTTAAGAAATGACATCACATACATCAGACTTGCTGACATTTCTTCTAATACCCTGAAGTAGGAGGAAGTCACAACTGTGTCATTTTCCTTCCAGTATACAACTAGATGACACTACTGTTATCTTTCTGTGCTGCCAAACCTTGGTTTTCCTGATTTATGTGCACACTAAAGCTATCAAAAGTAATGTTTTAATATCTGAGTCACTTTTAGAAATGTCGGTGACCATAGATGCTTTCAAAATGGTGAGAATATTCTTCACTGAGGAAGCCTTTGGCTAGGAGGACAAAAAACAACAACTTAGTTTATTGTGTCCCAATAAAGTATAAACAGGCATGGCTATCCATCTGGATTTCCTGCTTTAGAGAAGTCACATTATTATGACTTCTCATTGCTTTTGACATGAGGATGCACTGGTGTCAAAGACCTAGCTAGCAATCTTGAAAAGAATTTTGTTTCCTGTTATGAAACATACCAACTTCCTCAGGGTCAGATTTTAAAATCATTGTTTTCAAGATGTTTTGTCACAAATTCAAGCGTAACAAACTTTTTGAGTACCAAGAATTTTGCTGCCTTTTTAAGTGTTGACTAAACTTTAAAGCAGAAGTTTCACTTCTTTTGAGAGACTAGGAAAGCCCAGTCACAGAAAAACTTGACAGGGAGAAATCCATTTACGGATTGGCTCACTTGGCAGATATTTTGCTCCAATGAATAAGACAGATCTTCTGATTTAAGGCCCTTCCATTGCCTGTGAATGCTGTTGAAAAGAAGGAGCTCTTTTGGCCAAGTTTTCATTCTGTGAGAGGAGGATGTAAGCTGACAAATATATACACATTCCAGTTCCAGGCAAAGTGCTTCTGAAGCCCAGAGTTGAGAATGACACTCTTGTCATCTTATCCATTGGCAGAAATCTTTGGATATATCAAAGTAGTGAAAAACTTTTTGAAAGTTAAGTTTGCAACGATGACCTTAACATTGAAATATGGATTTATTTTATTTTATTGCTGAAATAGACAGGATCAGTGATGCAGTACTTGCCAAAAGTGACCTTATTGACTGGAGGAAATGATGTGACTAGAATTTCTCCAGTGGGTCTAGGAGAATATTTGTTTCTTCACACAATCTTATCCTTGACTGGCAAAGAGAGTAATGGTTATTCTAATTCTGTATAATATGGCAATACCATCTTATAAAGCAAGCCAGATTTTTTCACTATCTCTTGCCCCAAACGACAAGAGTCACAAATCTATTGAACATCCAAGATACTGATATGTTAAAGTAAGTTAAAACTTTTAAATCAGGTTTCTCATTGAAATTTACTATTGAGCCAGATTAGTTTTCTTTTTATTTCCACAGTGCCATTCATTTCTATTTTATTTTAGAAAGTGACTTTTAATTTTTTTCTGAAAAATGGGTGGGAATTATTTATTCACAAAGGGTTTTTTTGTAAAAAAAAATCAAAACACATTCTGCCTGTGTGAAGAACATCAGTTCTTAGTGAAATAAAATAAAATATATGCAGTAGTTATGTATGTGTTCTCATGTTCACTTTGCTGAGGAAGGGACTCTGTCCTTCATGAATTTTATAAAGGAATTTGGTGACCCTCACAAAAATGAAAAACTCAACTAAATGATATCTAAGACATTTCCAGCTTTAATATCCTATGATTCTGTTTCAGAATACAGAATTAGAACCAGACTTCAATAGGACTTAATCTTTATTTGATCTAATACCAAAACAAGTAAGTATTGTATTGCTAGGACTGCTATAACAAAATACCACAGCCTGGGTGGCTTAAACAACGGATGTTATTTTCTCACAGTTTGGAGGCTAGCTAGTCCAAGATCAAGGTGTCAGCAGGTTTGGTTTCATTCTGAGACCTCTCTGTTTGGCTTGCTGTGTCCTCCCATGGTCTTTCCTCTGGTTACATGGTCCTAGTGTCTCTCTGTGTGTCTTAACTTCTTCTTATGACACCAGTAACATTGGATTAAGGCGCATCCTGAAGACCTCATTTTAACTTAATCAGCTCTTTAAAGACCTTCTCTCCAAATGCAGTCACATTCTGAGGTACTGGGAGTTAGGACCTTAACATATGAACTTTGCGGGGACACAATTCAGCCCATGATAAGTATCTTCTCAGTGCAAGGTGGGGATGGTTTTGGTAGAGAGAGGAAAGAATTGAGGTTAGTCTCCAATCATAGACTTTCTTGGATAGGAAAGAAGAGAAGTTCATGTGTGATATTAATAAGGGTGCTGGAGATGTAAAACGAGGTCCAAGAAAGCTATAGGAGTGAAGAAAATAGAGACCTTCAAGAAGGAGGGTTTAATTAGCCATGTAAAATGATGAGAAGTCAGGTAAACTAAGTGTAACAATTGTCTATTCTCTGAGAAATGTCATAATAAAAAGCATATTTTTAGGCAGTATTATAGTAATTTCTAAACAACTTAGTTTTCCCTTTTTTTGTCTAATGTTATGGAGGAAACTTATAACCACATTCAAATTTCTTAACTTTCTCACTTTCTATCTAATTTACTTCACTCAGTATAGTGACTCTTTGGACACATTTAAAAAAAATGTCCTCCCTAATTTCTTCCAACATCTTTAGCTCTTTGCTTTTTATCCTTATACACTTGCCTCTTTCTTCCTGACTCTCCATCATAAAATTCCAAAGAAACCCATTTGGCAAGAGAAAACTGTCTTTAGAGGAAAGGTAAGAGAAAAGAGAGGGGAGAACCAGAAAGCTTTGCTTGGGGAGGAAGAAAGCCTGAAGCTAATTACAAATTAATTGTTTTGGATTTTTCACACGAGGAATATAGATTGTGGAAATGTGGGATTTATTGCTGATCTTCCCAAGAATAGATTTAGTGAATAGGATCAGAGGCTACGTTAGAATGGGTAGAGCCATGTTGGAGCTGAAACAGTGAAAAAGAGCACAGGTTATTCTTTTAATATAATAACTACAGAGGGATGCACAAATAGAACAATAGCCACAGGGAAGCCAGAGGTACTGTAGGGTACAAGTTTTTTATGATTAGAAAAATTTGAGCAGATTTGTATTCTGAAGAAAAGAGTCCATTGAGAAAGGAGAGAATGTATGTTTGGGTAGGGAAAAGAAGACTTGATGAATCACTGTCCCTATGAAAGGAATGAGACCAGATATAGCTAATATGGGAAGATCTTTAATACAGATACATTTTAAGAGGAATATTGAGACACTTAATGCCTGGTTGACTGTATTTTTCAGGGAAGTAGGAAGAAAGGTTTCTCCAGAGGTAGGAGTAGACGTCTTGAGAAGAGTGGTGAAGGTTTGGAATGTTCGGGGAGACCAATAGGAGAGGGGATCAAAAGTTTTGGCTCTGAAGAATTTTAGTTTCGAAAGTAGAAAAGAAAATGACTCAAACAATTTTAGTGCAGGAATTGGTTTTCTGGTCCTATAATTGCAGAAAATGATTGTCAAATAAGAACTGTGAAGAAGATGAACTACATTTTCATCATGAAGATGTATTTTCAGTGTATAGCTTCTTAAACTGTTTCAATTTGAAAAGCAAGGTGGTATCCTAAGGCTCAGGAGATCTTTCTTCCCCCTTTTACCTTTGTTGAAAACTACCAAATGTAGTAACATTAGCTGCCATAACAATTGTGAGAACTTCTCATTTCCTTCAAGTGTAGGCAAATGGAGGATGTGTGCTGTATTTTAATTTTATGGTCCTACTTTCAGGGAGTGTCAGCTGTTTTTAGATTGACAATAAAAAATCCTTATTGCTGGGAGAATTGTATTTCACAAGTTTCTTCTCTCAGCTTTTCCATTTTCCTTTGTTGAGCTGTTTGGTAAGGATACACAACACATACACACACAACACACAGATAGAGAGAGCGAGAAAGAGAGAGAGGGAATATTTGAATAGCTCCACTGGAGTTTAAGCATCTAATGTCCGCAGTGGAGAGTTGGACGCAGGCTGAAGAAGCAGATAAATTAATTTTTTATTCTTTTTATTTATTCCTCAGTGATGCAAGAAATATGGCTAATGAGTTGTTTTCATAACTACTGGTATCAGAGACACTTGCTTGTAAAACTCTCAAGCATGGATATGATTTTAAATATACAATTTCTGTATCTTTTGTCATAAAAATATTAGATAGTATTAGATATATAATAAGTCTTTCCCATTTGCAGCAAGATAGATGGACCTAGAGCCCATTTTAGGCTTTTTTGGAATCTCAGGCAATACACCTGAAATTACCAATGTGCTACATCATTCCTCCATTAGTTGATCTAAACATCAGCACCTACCTGTTTCTTGAGTGCCTGCTATATACCAGGTCTCCTGCTGGGGTCTTGAAGATACAGAGAATGAATGCATGCAACTGGTTCCTGTTCTCATGGTCCTTACAAACAGCCACAATTTCCTCCAAAGGATAGCTATTCATATTATATATGTATACTCAGATTTGATATGTAGTTAACTGGGCGAAGCAAATCAAAAGAAACAGCTCAATGTTCCAGGTGTAGGATTAGGGCTGTAATAATTAACAGAGCTACGCTTACAAAATTGTGTGCAATGAGCATGATGCTGTTCTTGGTACTTCATATACATGAATTCCCTCATGAACACTTTGAGGTAGGTATTACCCTTCTCATTTTACAAATGAGTTAAATAAGTTGTCAAAAGTAAATTCTAAGTGGTAAAGAGAGATTTCATCCAGGTACTCTGACTTCAGACACTGTGCTCTTCACTTCTTCACTCTATATTACTTTGGCATATTAACCATGTAAAATTAATGAGAGAAAATATTTACAAGTAGCAGGACAGTGGTTCTCAACTGGGGCAGATTTTGTTCTCTACAGGACATTTGGCAATGTTTGGAGACATTTTTCATTGTCATAACTGGAGGAGTGCCACTTTTCTGGTGGGTAGAGACCAGGGATGCTTCTAAACATTCTACAATTCATGGAACAGCCCCATAACACGGAATTATCTGGCTCAAAATGTAAATAGTGTCAAGGATGAGAAACCCTGCCTGAGAGTACAGCTTGGAAACTAGGCCCCAGACAGGAAACATGACACAACACTGCTGTAAATATAACTTTATCCTTAATATAATTTCTACTTAGAATGAACTCCTCAGAATAAGGCTGTTGGGTCAAAGTAAATTTACATTTAACATTTCACTCACATTGTCACAAAGATGTTCATATTTTGCACTATCACCAACTCTGCCTTACAGTATCTATTCTCCACACCCTTAGCTACTCTAGATATTGGCAATATTTTCACCTTTGTCAGTCTGATTATGACAGTGGTATCTCACCATTACTTGTTATTACACTTGTTTGAAGTATAAGATTATATTTTGAAAATATAAGGTGATATACTTATGACAATTATTATTTTAACTTTAGCCGATAGTGAGACTCAGGTTAGAGTGCTGGGATAGAATTGTTTTTTTGTTTCTTTGTAGATTACTTTCAAAGGCATATATCTGAGCAGTTTCCTTTTCATCCTTTCCAGTGATTCAAAAATGCATTTGCTTTCTTCTGTATGTGGCACACAAGTTCAAGGTCTTTTCCAATATGTATTTTCACATCGCCTCATGGTGTCATAGTGCCACATGATTAGGTTGTATTCCTGTAGAGATAATGTTATACAATCTGTACCCTGATCTGTGGAAAAATCTGATATTGCTTGTTTAAGTACGCTTTTTTTTATTTGTTAGCCTATAAAAGCATAAAATAAAATGTTCATTTCGGCTTTAACAATATCTAATTAGTGACATTTCCTTCACCAAAGTTTCTTTCTTTTTTATTGGCTCTAGTCAAACTGTTTTATATGTCCTACAAAATGTCTCATCTTTTAAAATTTCTTTTAAACTTCATTATCTTTTTGATGACACAGTAATTTTCTTTTCATCTTTTATCTCCGTTTAGCTGACATCTTTACTTTGTCTTTCTTTATAACTATGCAAGTTCTTAACCATTTGTTTTGGTAACTCTTAATGGAAAATTCTATTTCTGTGAAGTATATGCTATTACTTTTAAAAGTACTTAATTAAGTTATCTAAAGGTTAGGTGAGCAGACCAGACAAAAAAATGTGTAAATGTGCATGAAAGATTCCTTATGGGAATCCACCAAGGAGGATTTGGGGTGAATAGTGACAAATTATATTAAACTGACATCCTACTTTTCATTAATGTCTTTCCAAGAAAGGTTCAGGGAATCTGTTATATAGTCTTTAATTTGAGATTCAGGAATATTTGTGCATACTGAAGTAAAGCAGGCAGTATAAGGAAACAGAAAGAAAAGAGAGGAACAAAAATTGAAAAATGGTAGTCAGAGTTCAGAACTCAGAACAGCATATAGGTTTCACAAACAGTAATTAAGCATCTTTGCAAATAATTTTTTGGAAATTCGAGACCCATCAAAAACACATTTGATCTGTACAATTAGTTATTTCAGTTCACTAAGCACCTTGCTCTTGTGGAAAGCATATTAGATTGGGAGCTAGGAAAATAGTATAAGTCATCACTCATCTGTATTGTTTCTTCCAGAGGTGCAGTTCTGTGATAGATGTAGATTTAAAGCAAGCATCTTTAAATGTTCTTATATGCTTACAATTTTTACTATGTTATCAAATACAGCTTCCCTCTTAATGTCTTTTAGGTCAAGATTGTATGTTAAGATTTTATTTTTGAATAAAGACATAGAAGTACTTTTGAACGGAAATCTAATGTTTATATAACTACCTAACTGTGCTCATTATTTTTTATAATATTATCTCCCTTAATCATACCACCTCTATGAAGTAGGTGTTGTTATCATTATTCATGTTTATAAGAGGAAAAACTGAGCCTTAGATATCATAAATAATTTGCCACAATATGAGATGGGCAAGTGGTGAAGTCAGTATTTGAACAAAGAATTAATTTTAAATCTCATTATTTCATCACTACCAGTACGCCTTTAGTATTTCCATTGAAACATCCCCAGAGCAGAGAATACTATTCCCTGAAGATCTTAGGAGCATGGTCTGAAGAAGTGTAGTACTTGTATATCTTCAAATCATGCAAATTTTGTATTCTATTCATAGTATTTGCATATTAATTTTAAACAAAAACAATTATTTTCCTTACCTACTGGTATGGGCTGAATTGTGCCCCCTCAAAATTCATATATTGAAGTTCTAATCTCCTCAGAATGTGACTGTATTTGGAGATATGTTCTTTAAAGAGGTAATTAAGGTTAAATGAGGTCATTGATGTGGACTTCAATTTGATAGGATTTGATGTCCTTATAAGAAGAGGAGATTAGGACATAGGCAGATACACAGAGGGATGATCATGTGAAAATATTGGAAGAATATAGTGGTCATCTCCAAGCCAAGGAGAGGGGTGCTTAGAAGGAACTAACTCTGTTGATAGCTTGATCTCAGACTTCTAGCTTACAGAATTATGAGGAAATAAATTTCTGTTAAGTCACCCAGTGTGTGGTATTTTGTTATGCAGCCCTAGCAAGTATATATAGATATATAATATATCTACCATCTGGTAAAATGATATTCCAGAAAGATATGCTATATTTGTAGTAGCTTCATATATCTTCAGTTACACCACCACATTCTTCCAGGAGGTTGAGATAGAAAGAACTATATACTATATATACTATATACTATATTGCCTTCCTTGGAATCAAGACTCAGGGTGGAAACAAAAGGATAATATTTTGGAGCACTGTTCAAAACACATATTAGGTTAACTATCTATACTGACTTGCTGTTGATAGTAACAAATTCCTGGTTTAGAAATTCAGGCTATCATCATCAGGGCTCTGAATTTACTTTTAAGCAGATGCCTTGATGCCTGTTTAAAACTTAGGCATATTCCTAGTGCTGCTGTCAGTCCCTTTGGACTAGACCAAAGCCGTAAAACTTAGGTGATATGGAGGACAATGCAATATCGCTAATGCAGAAAGGAATCTTATGCTTATGTATAGAATTCCAGAACTTTTATTCACTTAAGTTAAAAACAAATCATGCAAACATCTGTATGCTTATTTTAATTACTGCCAAACAATCAGCACAGAATATTTCATCCTCCAGTAACTAATTTTATTTTTTGTTGGTCTAACTTCAGAGGCTATATGTACTGGACTCTTGTCAAAGAAGCCTGAATATAGTAGTGACATATAAAAAGAAATCTAGAAAATGGAAAAGATATTGAATATGAGAAATAGCACTGAATTGGAATAATATTCAGTGTTATTAAAATGAGTCAAATGTTAGAGCAACAATATGAGAGATATTTCATTTGGATATTTTTAGGAAGTACTCACAGAATATAGATGTAAATTGGTCAGCACTTCTCCATAACAGCATGAAAAACTAACTTTCCTGCAGACTTGGGAAATTATTCAGAATATAAAAAGTGCAATTCACTTATTGATTTTGCATCCTAGGAAATATCAAGAATAATTGTCTGATATGAGTGTACACCTTGGGCTTGATAAAAATCAATATTTATCTCCCAGGCCAATCAATTTATTGATATTCATCTCCGTGAGAAGTCAGTATGTGTATAGTATCACTGTGGACTAAATTTCGACATAGAAATGTTATAATCTTGAATTTATTGTTTCTTTCCTGAGAATCTTACCTTGTACTAACTTTATATGGTTTGTATAAGGTCCAAAAGAAAAAAGTTTAGATCTGTTAAGTATTTTACAGTTTTTGTTTCTCATACCATTTAGTAAAAGCAAAAAATATCTCCTATGAATCGTTTAAAATGGCAACATCCAAAGTGAATTCTCACCAAGTTAATTTTTCATAGTGGAATATTCATGGAGTGCATAGAAATTATTTAAAGCTATGAATTATAATTAAAAATTTTCCAAAGAAATGATGTCATGATTTAAAAATCAGTACCTGCAAAGAAGGGTGGTAAGTACAGGTAAAAAAAACTCCAAAATTACTTCTTTCATATGGCAATCATAAACTGATAATAGTTGTATTGTAGAAAAATGCATATCACATATGAATATTGAATTCAGGCTAATGTTATAAGTTTATGAAAAGGAGGTTTTCAGTACATCTACCTCACACATTTGTTGCTTAGCTAACCATTTTTACTTTGAAGCTAATATCTACTTTCATTAGAGCAACTGGTTCTTGTCTTTATATTTGTTTCCCCAAGAATACTGCATATATTTTTCATAGTAGGGAAAAAAGTATCTTGCATACTTTTATATATTCTTTTTACAGCTAATATGTGTCTTGTTTAAACTACACATGATAATAATACATAAATGACATAATCATAAGTGACCTCAGTCATTAATTACCTAATTATATTTTTCTTTGCTATGGATAGTGGCCTCGGTTCGATTATTAGCTGTAACATACCCATCAAAATTTTACTATTCCACTTTTTTCTATGAAATCATGTTAGCTGCTAGAAAATCAAAGTAAAAGGTTTATAATAAAAGCAGTTTCACTCTTATGAGATCTCGTAAACTTGATATACCAGTAATCATGAATGTCAAGTGAGGTGAGGCCAATGACGTTGGCATTTACTTGCATATTTCAAGTCATATGGCAGTGGAGACATCCACCAAGTAGAGTCAGGTCCTAAAGTTTCTCTTCTTTTCTGGTCTAAGCTGTGAGTTTGAACCATGGCTTATTGCTTTACTTCTGCCAACTCCTACATTTTGACAATCTGATTAAGTAAAAGGAAATCAGTCCTCTTGACTTATCAGATTCACATCTCTGCTTTTTATTTTATTGATTTTGACCACTAGTTTTGTCCAAACTTGTTTTCTTTTACTGGTTTCTGTTTCACCTCTCGTTCTCAAACCACCATAGTCTTCCACCTCTTCTCTTTGAATGTTTTAACAATGACGTTTCTATAGGTCTTATAGACTAATTATAATTAACCTCCCATATTATATCAGCAGGAATTGCTAAGAACCTTTTCCTGACATTTCAGACAACATTATCTATATGACAGATGTTATACAGATTAACTATAATTAGTTGTCCTTTTGATTCTCATATCTTTTTTCCTTAAGGTTAAGGATTTGGTTAATTTAGCCTTAGGTTGTATTTTCTTCACAGACTAGTTCAAATTTGGTTAAAACATGTAATACTCATTTAAAGGTCTGTTTTAATTTTTGGTTGACTTTAAAAAATTATTGAAGTGTAGTTAATTTACAGTGTTGTGCTAATTTCTGCTATACAGCAAAGTGACTCAGTTATACTATATATATATATATATATATATATATATATTCTTTTCCATTCTGGTTTATCACAGGATATTGAATATAGTTCCCTGTGCTGTACAGTAGAACCTCCTTGTTGTTTAGCCATCCTATATTAACTAGTTTGCTTCTGCTAATCCCAAGCTCCCAATCCTTCCCTCCCACACTCCCCACCCCCTTGGCAACCACAAATCTGTTCTCTGTGTCTGTGAGTTTGTTTCTGTTTTGTAGATACATTCATTTGTGTCGTATTTTAGATTCCACATATAAGTGATATCATATGATACTTGTCTTTCTCTTTCTGATTTCACTTAGTATGATAAGCTCTAGAACAGTCCATGTTGCTGCAAATGGCATTATCTCATTCTTTTTTATGGCTGAGTAATATTCCATTGTATATATACACACTACATCTTCTTTATCCATTCATCTGTTGATGGACATTTAGGTTGTTTCCATGTCTTGGCTATTGTGAATAGTGCTGCTATGAACATAGGGGTGCATGTATCTTTTTGAATTACAGTTTTTTTCTGGATATATGCCCAGGAGTGGGATTGTTGGGTCATATGGTAACTCTATTTTTAGTGTTTTGAGGAACCTACATACTGTTTTCCATAATGGCTGCACTAATTTACATTTCCACCAACAGTGTAAGAGGGTTCCATTTTCTCCACACCCTTTCCAACATTTATTATTTGTAGACTTTTTAATGATGACCATTCTGACCAGTGTGAAGTGATACCTCATTTTAGTTTTGATTTGCGTTTCTCTAAAAATTAGAGGTGATGAGCATATTTTCATGTGACTATTTGACATCTGTATGTCTTCTTTGGAGAAATGTCTGTTTAGGTCTTCTGCCCATTTTTCGATTTTGTTGACTTTTTAATTGGAATTTACTAGTTTTTATTTGATTAACTTTTTTCCCATAGAAACAATCTTAGACTCCAAGCAAAGATTTTTCTGTTTTCAGCACAGAAATCCTGATAAGTATATAATTTGTAAGCAATTAAAATAGTAATGTTTGAATTGACTGGGAATAAATATATTTTGGATGACAGTTTTTGGAAAATTAAATAATATTTGTACTTTCAAAATTTTGGGATTTTTATAACTCCACTTATATGTTGGTTCTTCAGAGAGTCCTTCGCCTACTGCCACGTTGGAATAATTATTCACATCATTCTATTTTCTTGCCCCTTGTTACTTTCTTTCAATAAAATTTTCACAATTTATAGTCAGATATTTATATTTTTTATTCAACATTTTCCTTCTAAACTAGAGCTTTGAGCTTTTGAGCTGTGCAAAACTTTGTGCTTTTGTATACTCAAAGAGATCAGGAATCATGTGTACAGGCATATCTCGGAGATATCGCAGTGGTCTGATTCTAAACCACTTCAATAAAGTGAATATTGCAATAAAGCAAGTCACATGAATTTTTTGGTGTTCTCAGTGCATATAAAAATTATGTTTACATTATATTGTAGCCTAAGTGTGCAATAGCATTATGTCTAACAAGGCAATGTGCATACCTTAATTAAAAAATACTTTATTGCTAAAAACTGCTAACCATAATTTGAGCCTTCAGCAAGTCTTAATCTTTTTGCAATATTAACATCAAAGGTCACTGATCATAGATCACCATAGCAAATATAATAATAATGAAAAAGTTTGAAATATTGCAGCAGTTACCAAAATGTGACACAGAGACATGAAGTGTACAAATGCTGTTGGATAAATGGTGCCAATAGACTTTCTTGATGCAGGGTTGCCACAGACCTTCGATTTGTGAAAAATGCATTAGCTGCAAAGCACAACAAATTGAAGTAAAATAAAATGAGGTATGCCAGTATTTTGTTCATCAGTGTAATTCCAGGCCATAGTATCTGACACAGAGTGAATATTCAGTGAACATATGTTGAAGGAATTAATACTTATAGTGAAGTAGAAGACAGATGAGGATAAAGGAGAAGGAGGCAGAGCAGAAAGTAGAGAAAGGCGAGCTGAAGGAAGAAGACAGCTAGAGGAGGAGGACAATGGCACTAGTTTTATGGGTTCTTATTATGCACTGTTTTTCCATCCTCACAACAAACCTATAGATCAGTCTCTTTGAAGAAAAAGACACACAGAAGTTTATTTAATTTGCTTGTGCTTATGGTCACACCTAAGGTGGCAGAGTTGGATTTTGAATCCAGACAGTATGACCACAGTCTAGCCAGTTGTGTCCCATTCTGAGTAGAAAGACTGTGGCATTTGTTTTTGGGTTTCCACATAATTTGTCCTTTTTTTTTTTTAAATCTTTATTGGAGTATAATTGCTTTACATTGTTGTATTAGTTTCTGCTGTATAACAAAGTGAATCAGCTATATGTATACATATATCTCCATATCCCCTCCATTTTGTGTCTCCTTCCCACCCTTCCTATCCCACCCGTCTAGGTGGTCACAAAGCACTGAGTTGATCTCCCTGTGCAATGCAGCAGCTTCCCACTAGCTATATCTTTTACATTTGGTAGTGTATATATGTCAGTGCTACTCTCTCACTTCGACCCAGCTTACCCTTCCTCCTCCTCGTGTCCTCAAGTCCATGCTCTACGTCAGCGTCTTTTGTTTTGATTTGCATTTCTCTAATGTTTAGTGATGTTGAGCATTCTTTCATGTGTTTGTTGGCAATCTGTATATCTTCTTTGGAGAAATGTCTATTTATGTCTTCCGCCCATTATTGGATTGGGCTATTTGTTTTTTTGATATTGAGCTGCATGTGCTACTTGCATATTTTGGAGATTAATCCTTTGTCAGTTGCTTCATTTGCAAATATTTTCTCCCATTCTGAGGGTTGTTTTTTTGTCCTGTTTATGGTTTCCGTGGCTGTGCAAAAGCTTTGGAGTTTCATTAGGTCCCATTTGTTTATTTTTGTTTTTATTTCCATTTCTCTAGGAGGTGGGTCCAAAAGGATCTTGCTGTGACTTACATCATAGAGTGCTCTGCATATGTTTTCCTCTAAGAGTTTGATAGTGTCTGGCCTTACATTTAGGTCTTTAATCCATCTTGAGTTTATTTTTGTATATGCTGTTACGGAGTGTTCTAATTTCATTATTTAACATATAGCTGTCCAGTTTTCCCAGCACCGCTTATTGAAGAGGCTGTCTTTTCTCGATTGCATATTCTTGCCTCCTTCATCAAAGATAAGGTGACCATAGGTGCATGGGTTTATCTCTGGGCTTTCTATCCTGTTCCATTGATCTGTATTTCTGTTTTTGTGCCAGTACCACACTGGTTTTTTTTTTTTTTTTGGGCGGTACGTGGGCTTCTCACTGTTGTGGCCTCTCCCGTTGTGGAGCACAGGCTCCGGACGCGCAGGCCCAGTGGCCATGGCTCAGGGGCCCAGCCGCTCTGTGGCATGTGGGATCCTCCTGGACCAGGGCACGAACCCGTGTCCCCTGCATCGGCAGGTGGACTCTCAACCACTGCACCACCAGGGAAGCCCCACACTGTTCTGATGACTGTAACTTTGTACTATAGTCTGAAGTCAGGGAGCCTGATTCCTCCAGCTCTGTTTTTCTTTCTCAAGAATGCTTTGGCTATTCGGGGTCTTTTGTGTTTCCATACAAATTGTGAAATTTTTTGTTCTAGTTCTGTGAAAAATGCCAGTGGTAGTTTGATAGGGATTGCATTGAATCTGTAGATTGCTTTAGGTAGTATAGTCATTTTCAAAATGTTGATTCTTCCAATCCAAGAACATGGTATATCTCTCCATCTGTTTGTAACATCTTTGATTTCTTTCATCAGTGTCTTAGAGTTTTCTGCATACAGATCTTTTGTCTCCTTAGGTAGGTTTATTCCTAGGTATTTTATTCTTTTTGTTGCAGTGGTAAATGGAAGTGTTTCCTTAACTTCTCTTTTAGATTTTTCATTGTTAGTGTATAGGAATGCAAGAGATTTCTGTGCATTAATTTTGTATTCTGCTAATTTACCAGATTCATTGATTAGCTCTAGTAGTTTTCTGGTAGCATCTTTAGGATTCTCTAAGTATAGTATTGTGTCATCTGTAAACAATGACAGTTTTACTTCTTCTTTTCCGACTTGGATTCCTTTTATTGCTTTTTCTTCTCTGAATGCTGTGGCTAAAACTTCCAAAACTATGTTCAATGATAGTGGTGAGAGTGGGCAACCTTGTCTTGTTCCTGATCTTAGAAGAAATGGTTTCAGTTTTTCACTACTGAGAGTGAATTTGGCTGTGGGTTTGTCATATATGACCTTTATTATGTTGAGGTAGGTTCCTTCTGTGCTCATATTCTGGAGAGTTTATCATAAATGGGTGTTGAATTTTGTCAAAACCTTTTTTTGCATCTATTGAGATTATCATATGGTTTTTCTCCTTCAACTCAATTAGTTAATATGGTGTATCACATTGATTGATTTGCATATATTGAAGATCCTTGCATTCCTGGGATAAACCCCACTTGATCATGGTGTATGATCCTTTTAATGTGCTGTTGGATTCTGTTTGCTAGTATTTTGTTGAGGATTTTTATGTCTGTGTTCATCAGTGATATTGGCCTGTAGTTTTCTTTTTTTGTGGCATCTTTGTCTCTTTTGGGTATCAGGGTGATGGTGGCCTTGTAGAATGAGTTTGGGAGTGATCCTCCTTCTGCTATATTTTGGAAGATTTGAGAAGGATAAGTGTTAGCTCTTCTCTAAATGTTTGATAGAATTTGCCTGTGAAGCCATCTGGCCCAGGGCTTTTGTGTTTTGGAAGATTTTTAATCACAGTTTCAATTTCAGTGCTTGTGATTGGTCAGTTCATATTTTCTGCTTCTTCCTGGTTCAGTCTTGAAAGGTTGTAGTTTTCTAAGGATCTGTCCATTTCTTCCAGGCTGTCCATTTTATTGGCATATAGTTGCTTGTAGTAGTCTCATGATCCTTTGTGTTTCTGCAGTGCCAGTTATTACTTCTCCTTTTTCATTTCTAATTCTGTTGGCTTGAGTCTTCTCCCTTTATTTCTTGATGAGTCTGGCTAATGGTTTGTCAATTTTGTTTATCTTCTCAAAGAACCAGCTTTTAGTTTTATTGATCTTTTCTCCTGTTTCCCTCATTTCTTTTTCATTTATTTCTGATCTGATCTTTATGATTTCTTTCCTTCTGCTAACTTTGGGGTTTTTTTTGTTATTTATCTAGTTGCTTTAAGTGTAAGATTAGGTTGTTCTTGTTTCTTGAGGTAGGATTGTATTCCTATAAACTTCCTTCTTAGAACTGTATTTGCTGCATCCCATAGTTTTTGGGTCGTTGCGTTTTCATTGTCATTTGTTTCTAGGTATTTTTTGATTTCCTCAGTGATATCTTGGTTATTGTCCTTTCTTTAAAGAGAAAGTGCTCCTTGTTTCTAAGTCCTTTGTTCATTTTTTATTTGGGTTATTTGATTTTTTGCAATTGAATTATATGAATTCTTTCTGTATCTTAGATATTAACTCCTTATCAGACATATATATTGTTTGCATTTTTTCCATTGTCTAGGTGGTCTTTTCATTTTGTTGATGGTTTCTTTTGTTGTATGGAAGCTTTTAGGGTGATGTAATCCCACTTGTTTATTTTTAATTTTGTTTCCTATGCTTTAGGCATCATATCTAAAAGATCATTACCAAGACCCATGTCAAGGAGCTTGATTCCTGTTTTTTTTTTTTTACTAGGAGTTTCATATCTTACATTTAATTCTTTAATCCATTTTGAGTTAATTTCTGGGGGTGATATAAGATAAGGATCCAATTTAATTTTTCTGCCTGTAGTTACCCAGTTTTCCTCATGTCAGGTCATACATTTAAGTCTTTAATCCATTTTGAGTTAATTTCTGTGTGTGATATAAGGATCCAATTTCATTTTTCTGCCTGTGTTTATCCAGTTTTCCTTAAAATATTTATTGAAGAGACACATAATTTCCCATTGAGTATTTTTGGCTCCCTTATTAAATATTAATTGACCATGTTTGTGTGGGTTTATTTTTTGGTTCTTGATTCTGCTCCATTGGTGTATTTTTCTTGTGATGCCAATACCACACTGTTTTGATGACTGTAGCTTTATTGTACAGCTTAAAATCAGGAAATGTGATGCTTCCTGCTTTGTTCTTCTTTTTCAGGATTTCTTGATTATTTGGGGTCTTCTGTGGTTCCATATAAATTTTAAGAGTGTTTTTTTCTACTTCTGTAAAAAATGCTGTTGGAATATTGATAGGGAGTCCATTGAATTTATAGATGGCTTTTGATAGTATTGACATTTTAACGGTATTAAGTCTTCCAGTTCATGAACACAGGATACCTGTCCATTTATTTGTGTCTTCTTCAGTTTCTTTCATCAATGTCTTATAGTTTTGATGCTGTTGTAAATGGGATCAATTTCTTTATTTCTTTTTCAGAATTTGTTGTTAGTGTATAGAAGTGGTACTGATTTTTGCATGTTAATTTTGTATCCTGCAACTTTACTGAATTCACTAATTAGACTTAAGAGTTTTTTGGTTGAAGCTTTAGGATTTTCTATATATAAAATCATGTATCTTCAAATAGAGTTTTACTACTTCCTTTCCAGTTTTGATATTTTTTATTTCTTTTTCTTGCCCAATTGTTTAGCTAGGCTTCTGGTACTAGGTTGAATAGGAATGCTGAGAGTCTTGTTCCTGATCTTGTACCCTTGTCTTGTTCCTGATCTTATAGGAAAAGCTTTCAAACTTTCACCCTGTAGTATGATGTTAGCTATGCATGTGTCATATATGGCCTTTATTATGTTGAAATATGTTCCTTCTGTGCCTGATTTGTTAATTTTTTATCATTAAGCGTTGTTGAATTTTGTCTAATGCTTTTTCTGCATCTGTTGAGATGATCATGATTCTTTTTTTTTTCATTTTATTAATGTGATGTATCACAGTGATTGATTTGCATATGTTGAATCATCCTTGCATCCCAGGGATAATTCCCACTTGGTCATGGTTAATGATCCTTTTAATTTGCTGCTGAATTTGGTGTGCCAGTATTTCATTGAGAAGTTTTGCATTTGTACTCATCAGAGATATTGGCCTATAGTTTTCTTTTCTGGTAGTGTCCTTTTCTGGTTTTGGTTTCAGGATAAAGCTGTTAAAGGGGGTGTTTCTTCCTCTTTGTTTTTTGGAAGAGTTTAAGAAGCATTGGTATTAATTCTTTAAGTGTTTGGTATAAATCACCAGTGCAGTCATCTGGTCTTGGGATTTTCTTCTTGGGAGATGTTTGATAGCTGATTCAGTCTCCTTACTATTAATTGGCCTAGTCAGATTTTCTATATTTTTCCTGATTCAGTCTTGGTAAATTGTGTTCTTCTAAGAATATTTCCATTTCTTCTGGATGTCCAGTTTATTGGCATGTAGTTTTTCATAGTAGCTTCTTTTTTTAAAATTAATTAATTAATTAATTTTTATTTTTGGCTGTGTTGAGTCTTTGTTGCTGTGTGTGGGCTATCTCTAGTTGCAGCAAGTGGGAGCTACTCTTTGTTGCGGTGCATGGGCTTCCCACTTGGTGGCTTCTCTTGTTGTGGAGCATGGGCTCTAGGTACATGGCCTTCAGTAGTTATGGCACGCAGGCTCAGTGGTTGTGGCTTGTGGGCTCTAGAGCGCAGTCTCATTAATTGTGGTGCATGGGCTTAGTTGCTCCTTGGCATGTGGGATCTTCCTGGACCAGGGCTTGAACCCGTGTCCCCTGCATTGGCAGGCTGATTTTTAACCACTGCACCACCAGGGAAGTCCCCTCATGGTAGCTTCTTATATGATACTTTGAATTTCTGTGATTTCCATTATAATGTCTTCTTTTTTATTTATAATTTTGTTAATTTCATCCTCTTTTTTTTTCTTGGCTAGTCTAGCTAAAGGTTTGTCAATTTTGTTTACCTTTTCAAAACATCAACTCTTAATTAGTTTGGTTAATTTTTCTATTGCTTTTCTGTTCTCTGCTTTAATATTTATTAAATATTTGCTCTAATATTTATTTTTCCCTAATATTTATTTTTGCTCTAATATTTATTTTTCCCTTTTTTTCTGCCAATTTTGGGTTCAGTTTGCTCTTTTTTTTTCTGGCTCTTTAAGGCATAGAGTTGGGTTGTTTATAGTTAGTCCCCTACATACGAATGAGTTCTGTTCTGAGAGCACATTCGTAAGCCCAATTTGTTTGTAAGTCCAACAGAGTTAACCTAGGTACTCAGTTAACCCAATCAGCTATATAGTACTGTACTGTAATAGGTTCATAATACTTTTCACACAAATAATACATAAAAAAACACCAAAAATAAAGACAGCATTTTTAAACTTACACTACAGTACCTTGAAAATTACAGTACAACAGCTGGCATACAGGGGCTGGCATCGAGTGAACAGGAAATAAGAGTTACTGAAATGAGGAGGGAGAGGAGGTGGGAAATGGTAGAGCTGAAAGATCATCAGCAATAGGAGACAGAGGGCAAGCTGCAATTTCACTCACGTCTGACGCTGATGGAATGTATGTTCGCATCTTTGAAAGTTCGCAAGTTGGAGGTTCGTATGTAGGGGACTTACTGTGTTTGGGATCTTTCTTGCTTGTTAATGTGGCTGTTTAATGCTATGAACTTCCCTCTTAGGAGTGCTTTTGCTACATCTCACAAGTTTTGGTATGTTGTATTTCCATTTTTGTTTCTCTCAAGAAACCTTTTATTTCCCCTTAAATTTTTCTTTGATCTGTTGGTTCTCAGAAGAGTGTTGTTTAATTTCCATGTTTGTGAATTTTCCAGCTTTCCTCTTGTGTTGATTTCTAGTTTCATGCCAGTATTGTCAGAGTAGATATGTGGTATGATTTCAGTCCTGAATTTTCTAAGACTTGTTTTTGGCCTAAAATATGGTCTATTATAGATAGAAAATGTTGCATGTATGCTTGATAAGAATGTGTATTCTGTAGTTGTTGGACAGGATGTTCTATATATGTCTGTAAGTCCAGCTGGTCTGTAGCATTATTCAAAATCACTGTTTCCTTATTGATTCTCAGTTTGGATGATCTACTCATTATTGAGAATAAGATACTAGAGTCCCCAACTATTATTGTATTATTGTTTATTTCTCCTTTTAGCTCTGTTAGTTTTTGCTTCCTATATTTAGGTGATCCAATGTTGGGCACATGAATATTTACAATTGGTATACCTTCTTGATGTATTAACCCTTTTGTCATTGAATAATGACTTTCTTTGTCTTTTTTTTACCATTAGATAATAATAACTTGGGTAATTTAATCTGGTTACCTTTAAAGTAATTATTGATAGATAAGGACTTACTGTTTCCATTTTGTTAATTGTTTTTTGATTGTTTTATAGATCCCTTGTTTCTTTTTTCTTATTTTATTGTCTGTTTGTGTATGTTCTGATGTCTTTTGGCATCAGTATGCTTTGACATTTTATTGTGTTCTTTACTTTTTCTCCAAGGGTAAAACATTGATTTATTTATTTTTATTCATTTATTTATTGGAGTATAGTTGATTTACAGTGTTGTGTTAATTTCTGCTGTACAGGAAAGTGAGTCGGTTATACATATACATATATCCACTCTCTTTTTAGATTCTGTTCCCATATAGGTCATTACAGAGTATTGAATGGAGTTCCCTGTGCTATACAGTAGGTTCTTATTAGTTAACTATTTTATATGTAGTAGTGTGTATATGTCAATCCCAATCTCTCAATTTACCCCTTCCTCCATTTCCCCCCTTGGTAACCATAAGTTTGTTTTCTACATCTGTGACTCTATTTCTGTTTTGTAAATAGGTTCATTTATACCACTTTTTTAGATTCTGCATATAAGCAATATCATATGACATTTGTCTTTCTCTGTCTCACTTCTCTAAGTATGACAATCTGGAGGTCCATCCATGTTACTGCAAATGGCATTATTTCATTCCTTTTTATGGCTGAGTAATATTCCACTGTATATACTTACCACTTCTTCTTTACCCATTCCTCTGTGGATGGACATTTAGGTTGCTTCCACATCCTGGCTGTTGTAAATAATGCTGCAATGAACATTGGGGTTCATGTATCCTTTCAAATTATGGTTTTCTCCAGATATAAGCCCAGGAGTGGGATTGCTGGATCATATGGTAGCTCTATTTTTAGTTTTTTAAGGGATCTCCATAATGCTTCCCATAGTGGCTGTACCAATTTACATTCCTACCAACAGTGTAGGAGGTTTCCTTTTCTCCACACCCTCTCCAACGTTTATTGTTTGTAGATTTTTTTGATGATGGCCATTCTAACTGGTGTGAGGTGATACCTCATTGTAGTTTTGATTTGCATTTCTCTAATAATTAATGATGTTGAGTATCTTTTCATGTGCTTTTTGGCCAGCTGTATGTCTTATTTGGAGAAATGTTTATTTAGATCTTCTCCCCATTTCTTTTTTTTTTTTTTTTTTTTTTTTTTTTGCTGTACGCGGGCCTCTCACTGCTGTGGCCTCTCCCGTTGCGGAGCACAGGCTCCGGACACACAGGCTCCGCGGCCATGGCTCGCGGGCCCAGCCGCTCCGCGGCATGTGGGATCTTCCGGGATCGGGGCACGAACCCATGTCCCCTGCATCGGCAGGCGGACTCTCAACCACTGCGCCACCAGGGAAGCCCTTCTCCCCATTTTTTGATTGGAATTTTTGCTTTTGGATATTGAGTTGCATGAACGGTTTGTATATTTTGGAGATTAATCCCTTGTCCCTTGTCTGTTGCTTTGTTTGCAAATATTTTCTCCCTTTCTGTGGGTTGTCTTTTTGTTTTGTTGATGGCTTCCTTTGCTGTGCAAAAGCTTCTACATTTCATTAGGTCCCATTTCTTTATTTTTGTTGTTATTTTCATTTCTCTTGGAGGTGGATCATAAAAGGTCTTGCTGCGATTTATGTCAGAGAGTGTTCTGCCTATGTTTTACTCTAACAGCTTTATAGTATCTGGTCTTATATTTAGGTCTTTAATTCATTTTGTGTTTATTTTTGTGTATGGTGTTAGAGAATGTTCTAATTTCGTTTTTTTACATGTAGCTCTCTTGTTTTCCTAGAACCTCTTATTGAAGATACTGTCTTTTCTCCATGGTATATTCTTGCCACCTAGATTAGGTGACCATAGGTGTGTGGGTTTATCTCTCAACTTTCTATCCTGTTTCATTGGTCTGTATTTCTGTTTCTGTGCCAGTACCGTACCGTTTTGATGACTGTAGCTTTGTAGTATAGTTTGAAGTCAGGGCGCCTGATTCCTCCAACTCTGTTTTTCTTTCTCAAGATTGTCTTGGCTATTTGGGGTCTTTTGTGTTTCCATACAAATTAAAAAAAATTTTGTTCTAATTATGTGAAAAATGCTATTAGTAGTTTGATAAGGATTGCATTGAATCTGTAGATTAGTTTGGGTAGTGTAGTCATTTTCACAATATTGATTCTTCCAATCCAAGTACATGGAATATCTCTCCATCTGTTTGTGTCATTTTTGATATCTTTCATCAGTATCTGTAGTTTTCTGAGTATAGGTCTTTTGCCTCCTTTGGTAGGTTTATTCCTAGGTATTTTATTCTTTTTGATGTGATGGTAAATGGGATTGTTTCCTTAATTTCTCTTTCTGATCTTTCATTTTCAGTGTATAGGAATGCAAGATATTTCTGTGTATTAATTTTGTATCTTGCAACTTTCCCAAATTCATTGATGAACACTAGTTATAGTGTTCTTTTGTGTGATTACTACAATTTTTTCTCTTGTGGCTATCATGAGTCTTATATAAAATATCTTCAAGTTATAACACCCTATTTTAAACTGATAACAAGTTAACTTCAATAGAATTCATAAACTTTATACTATTAATTCTCCTCCCCCCAACACATATTAGGTGATTGCTGTTATCATTTACATGCTTTTTTATATTATGTAACAGCAAATTATTGTAGTTATTTTTACTACCTGTTAAAAAAATTTTTAAACTAGAGTTTTAAGTGAATTATGTGCTACTTCACCATATTGCAGAATCCAACTATGACTATATATTTACCATTACTAAGGGATTAACACTACCTTTTCATGTTTTTATGATGTTAATTAATGTTCCTTTATTTCCAATCAAAGAATCCCCTGAGCATTTCTTGTAAGGCAGGTCTGGTGGTTATGAACTCCTTCAGATTTTGTTCTTTCCAGAATATTTTCATCCCATCTTCATTTCTGAATGACAGTGTGCTGGGTATAAAATTCTTGTTTGACGATTATTTTCTTTGAAAGCTTTGAGTATGTCATCCCATTCTCTTCTTCAATGAAATGTTTCTGTTGAGAAATCTGCCAATCATTTTATGGGAGTTCCCTAGTATCTAACTTCTCTCTTTTCTCTTGCTGCTCTTAAAATTCTTTGTTTTTGACTTTTGACAATTAATTTACAATGTGTCTGGGTGTAACCGTATTCAGGTTCAACCTGTCTGGGGTTTTTGGGGCCTCATGAATCTGGATATCCGTTTCTTTCCCCAGGTTGTGGAAGTTCTCAGCCATTATTGTTTTAAATATACTTTCTGTCCCTTTCTTCTTCTCTTCTCCTTTCAAGAATTCACATAATGTGAATATTGTTTATTTTCAATGTGTCACATAATTTCTGCAGCCTTTCTTTAATTTTTTTCATTCTTTTTTCCTTTTTGCTCCTCTCACTGGGTATTTTCTAGTGTCCTGTCATCCAGGTTGCTGATTCTTTCTTCTGTATGATTGAGTCTACTTTTGAAACTGTCTGTTGAATTCTTCAGTTCAAATATTGTATTTTTCCCCTCAAGGATTTCTGGTGTTTTATTTTTTATTAAAAAACATTTTTTTAATTGTTGGTGTTTCCTTGTTGGACTTCTTTTGTTCATGCATGTTTTCCTAATTTAGTTTAGTTGTTTGTGTTTTCTTGTAATTCATTAAACTTCCTAAAGAGGATTATTCTAAATTCTTATCTGACAGTTCATAGATCTTCATTTCTGCAACCTCAGTTATTGGAGCTTTATTAGTTTCCTTGGTGGTGTCATATTTACCTTATTTTTTGTGAGTCTTGATTTCTTACATTTGTATCTATGCATTTGAGAAATGGGGCTCCTCTTCCAGACTTCATAGGTTTGCTTTGGCAGAGATAGTTTTTCACCCGTCAGCTCAGGTTGGGTTTCCAGCTGTGTCTGCTGGTTATGTCCTTGAGTAGCTTAGCCTGCTATATGGTCTATATTTGGGTGAGGCAACACTTCAGGATTTGAGCATGGGATGAGAGGTGTGTGCTACTGACTGAGAACAGCTGGATAGGACTGTTGGCTTGGTTCCCTCCCCAAGTGAGGCTGTAGAACGGGCTCCACAGTTGCCTCTATTCTCTGATCAGGTTTACTGCATGGATAGGACTTGGTACTATATGCAGTAGTGGATGGGACTATGAATTAGATTTCCTGCCCTGGAAGGGTAGCAGGACAGGACCCAGAGCCTATACAGCTCATTGTTTTAGGACTCAAATCAGTCCACAGTATGCACTGAATTCCCCAGTCAGGTGAGGCCATTTGTTTTGCTCTGCAGACAGGAGAAGCCACAGGCTCTGCTTTCTGTTCTGGTGCCACTTTACATAAAGCTATCCACTGGGGTATGTGGCTTTCTGTATTCTCTGGTTAGGTTCCCTGGTTGGACAGGCTGAAGACTGTATTCAATAATGAGGAGGGCTATGAATTAGATTCCCTCCCCAGGCTCAGTGAGAACCCACTCTAAAGCCAGTAAAACTTTTTGTGTGTTGTCTTAACTCAAGCCAACCCATGCCCCAAGTTCCCTTACTAAACAAGACCACTGACGTTACTTTGCAAACTGTGGCTCTACCTGTCTTTCAACTCTAGTGCCACTGGGCTGCATAGCTTTCAGGAGTTGTCTCTAGCCCTTCTGGTCCCATGGGGCTGGAAGACAGTTTCCACAGTGGTTGAGGCTATAGCTTAGCTCCCTTGCCTGATTGGGAGGGGAAGGGGCCCCTCCAAGCAGTTCTGAATTTTCTGAATAGGCTCTGTAGTTGAGAGGGTCTGGGAGGTACTCTCAGCCTTGGTATGAATTAATTCCCCTGCCTGTGTATAGCAGGGAAAGCCTCCACACCTGGCACTGGCTTTGCTCTGGGGGCGATCAGCTCTATTCACCCTCTTCTCAGCTGGAGCATCACTGGGCTGCAGTGCTTCTTGGAGTTGTCACTAGTCCTTCTGGTCAGAGGGGCTAAAGACACCATGCATAGTGGGTAGGGCTATGATTCAGCGCCTTGCCTAGGTATGGTCAAACCAGGCTCTAGGTTAAGCAAAACTCCTTGTTTGAGGATCTGAATCATCAAATGGGCACACCTCTGAGTTTACTGGTCAGAGTGTGTCCTCCCACTTGGTTCTGCAGAATGAGCAAAACCTCCAGTTGGGATTACTACTTGGGCACTAGAGTTATAAACTCAGTCTGCCAAGATCCATGTGCTGGTTGTTGCAAGTCCCTCCCCACTTCTCTCTCACAGTCAGATTCCCAGTGGTTGTGCCCCGCAGATTCCCCTGCAATCAGTGTGGTGTGAGATCGGAGTAGTGGCTCCTGCAAAGTGACCCACAACACTGGGGGAGCTGGTTGTCCCTTGTGCGTTCTCTTTTCCCACTGGAGGAACTGAAGACTTAGAGGAGACCTCTCTTCATGGTGCTGCACTGGCCTGGGTGAGAGGTAATGTAGTCAAAGTGTATCTGCTTCACGTACCTTCTAATGCAGTCTGTCTCAGTCTCTGTGGTGTGTGTGGAGGGTGCCTCAGCCACACTCCCGTGTTCTAGTATTTTCTCCGTGGTATCTTGTTTTTGGACACTTGTTAATTATCCTTGTGAAGGGGAGTGAAGTCAGGAACAACCTATGTTGCCATCTTGGTGATATCATTCTAATTTCTTATTCTTGATTTTAAAGTCTGTAGTCTTTTTCATCTTATTATCTTTCTTCTCATGCCTTGTATGTATATATGATTTTCTGCTTCCTGTGATTAACCTTCAAATATGTAATCTGTCCCTATATTTCTGGTCTCGGTATTTTTATTGTTTAACACACTGTTTTTCCTGAGAAATATCCTGCCTTGGCTTCTGGCCAATAACTATTAACTTTTCATTTTTTTTCCTGAAATTCTAACCTTAATTCCCGAGAATTTTCATGATATCTCAAAGCCAAGGTAAACTCAATCCAGTAGAGCTGGTACTTCATCTTCCCAGTCCTTAAAAGGAGCTTCAGTTATCTTTGTGTCTTTCATTGTCCTCACCTTTACCACTGATAAATTACTAAGTTCTGTTTGTTCTACCTGTACAATAGTGTTTCATCAGTTTGTCATTTAATTTCATTGTTCCTCTTATACTGCAGGCAGTGACAGCATTTCACACCTAAAGTATTCTACTCGCTTTCCAATTGGTATCTCTGTTTTTGGCCTTTTAATATAGTATTCTACCTTTAATGCTTATTCCAGAATTAGCTTCTGAAAATGTAGGTTAGAATGCATATTGCTTTTCAAATAAAAAACTTAGATGATTGTGTGTTACCTATGGAATACAGTCAGATTTCCTAAAATGGCATTCATAGGGTGCTATAACTGATTTCAGTGTGCTTGTTCAGACCATCTCCCAAAGCATTCTTCCATTAAGCTTAACTTTTAGCCATTTTTCTAAGCATGTCATATGCTTTCATGTCTTCATACTTTTGGTCCTGATGAACGTGGAATACCTTTTCCCTACTTCCTTTCCTGTCACTGAAAACCCATTAATTCTCAAAGGGTTAGATTGGTTTATTCCACCTTGCGTTATGATTTGTTGTCTGTAACCATTTTTATTTTGTAAATATTTCTAAAGCAGAAATAATTTTATTCCCAGTTGTATCCTTCACTTCATCTTTTACCACACACCTAACACATATATTTTTCTCTCTCTTTTGTTAGTACATAGTGTTCATTAAAAAATTCCAGAATGTTATTATGAGACTTGATAGATTCATGAAAGTTAGTTTGGCACTTTAATGTCTCACTTTTTTCAAACATGCATTATTTTATATAGAACAAGTATAGTTGGCAAAAAAATGCAGAGTTAGTCATTAAAAAAGGCTTTGTTCATCAACTCCCTTTTCAAGCGCTGGTAAGTGCTTGATATGCACATATAAACTGGCTTCCACTGCTCAGGGCTTATCACCTAGATCCTTCACCAAGACCGTTTCTTTCTGAATGTACAGCCTGCAGCTGATAATTCTTGATGAACATAACTACCTGAATCACAGAAACTTAGCAAATGGTGGCCAATGCTGCTTGTTCTTTGCTAGTGAATAGTAAAATTAGTGAGAGTAGGGTGTTTGGAGAGGTAGTGGAAAGATTATTGAGCAGAATATTTACCAAATGTCAGAAAAAAATTCTTGTAAACATAAAGCTAACAGTGAATAAAACTCAAACATTCTTGTAAATCCAACACAACTCATATTGATAAAAGTATATGTATCACCTCAAACTATGTTTATCTAAAAAGCATTTGAAACTTATAATTTAATTTTCAAATATTTTATTAAAAAATAAATAGAAAAATTTGAAAATACAGATGAATAAAAAAAGAAAACTTTTTTAATCATAAGAAAATAACACTATATATCCGTACATACTCTTTTTTTTTTTTTTGCGGTACGTGGGCCTCTCACTGCTGTGACCTCTCCCGTTGCAGAGCACAGGCTCCGGACGCGCAGGCTCAGCGGCCATGGCTCACGGGCCCAGCTGCTCCACGGCATGTAGGATCTTCCCAGACCGGGGCACGAACCTGTGTCCCCTGCATCGGCAGGCGGGCTGTCAACCACTGCGCCACCAGGGAAGCCCCATACTCATTTTTTAAATAGAAATGGGAGCTTACACTTTACTTTTTATACATATTTTTATGTGTAATATTTTAATGTCTTCTTAAAACCATTAAATGCAATATTATTTTTAATCATTGTATATTATCTAATTACTCTACTTTATTTAGTGGATCCATGAATGGTCAGTATCTAGAATTTCTCCCAAGTAAATTGTCTTGTAAAAATTTTGGTCAAGAATTTAGAAGAATATATTTGGGAGGACAAGAGCAGCAGGGGAAGGGAAAGAATTTGAGAGAGCACACTAAACCTCACATCCTCCCAGGGCATATTTCTAGCTCCAGTATTGCTGAGTCACACACCAAAAAAAGGAAAAAATATAATATAAATATATTCAGTCTGAACATTTAACTGGTTTAAAGTCCTTTGATGACTCAAAGCACAGTTCCAGACATCAGAAATGAAATCTCAATCTGTGCCAGTTAGATGTTAAATAACTGTATTTCATTATTAATACCAATAATATTTTATTCATTACAAATACCAAAGAGATCAGAGTTCATTCATTCTTTCATTCATTAAACAGAGTTATGACAGCCTTGCTGTGTCCCTAGAATGGGAGAAAAATAGAAAAATGAATAGCCTCATTTTTAGTGTGTGTAGTAGGAAATGGAGGCAATCTGGGTGGTCAAGTCCAAGTAAGCTACAGTTTCTCTTAGTGCCCAGCTGATTGGAATTACTTTAGCTGGGCCTGCTGCTTATCTAATCAGGCTCTTCTACTTCCTGGGTTCCAAAACTGCCTTGTAGATCCAGCCTCCATACCTTTGGTCTGGCTCTTTCTTTGCGGAAAAGAAAACTACATTTTAGCAATGAAGACTCAACTACTTGTTAAATTTGCCTTTGGTTCCTTCCTAAGAGTTTTCTAAACTGCATTCCAAGGTTTGCTCTTTACATGGAGTAGACATTTTTGCAGTGGAAATAGAACAACTTCCGTGCTTTAAAAAAAAAAAATCTAACAGCCCTTGGAAATTCTTATGTAAATAGTTTTGAGAGGTTTCACTATGGTAGGATTTAAATACATTAATGTGGCAGTAACATGGAGGATCCTCAGGCCCCCTGTTTACATATTCCTGGAACTTTATTCTACTCATTTGTAGAATTATCCCAGTTATAATTTAAATAATTATTTGTTTAATTTGTGTATCCCCATAGGTTGTAAGCTCCTTGAAGGCAGGTACCATGTTCATCTTCCTTATTTCTGTATTCCAGAGTGAAACATAGTCTGTGGTACACAGTAGGAACTACAAAATATAGGTTGAATGAATAAATAACTGAATGGATATTCAAGAGCTGGACAGAATATGTAGTATTTCCCAGATGTATCTGACCAAGGAACCCTTTTGTGGTATATGTGTTAATATTTCATCCCATTTATTTTTCTACTTGGATTTCTTGCAGGCACTTCAAGTGCATGACTTCCAAATTAAGGAGATCATCTTGTGTACTGTATTTAGTTGTCCTCCTTTGTTCCCTATTCAGAAATGTCACCCTCAGGTGTCTAAATTAAAACCTGGCAATCATCCTTAACTTTTTTCACTCTCATCCACATTTCATCATCTCCCAACCCTCTTTGCTATCTCTGAATTTACTTTTTCCAACCCTATTTTAAGACCTTAGTCCTAGACAAGAAGATATGTCTCACAATAGCCTCATAACTGGTTTTCCTTGCTGCCCTATGATCACTTATCACATAATGACTGTCAGAGGTTTTGTCATATTAATTTCTTGTTTAAAATATTTTCATGACTTTAAACAATTTTTATAAATTACTGCTTACCTCTTGATTTCACCGTTTTACTCCTTGAGTCACTCTCCACTCTAGTTCTGCTGAAGATTTCTGGTGCCCCAATGCCAGCATGTTCTTTTTAGCTTCTAACTAACTATCCTTTTTCTTTTTTCTAACTATACGGGAAGAATTATGGAAGCAAGACCTCTGCTATCCCATTACAGTTGAATATTTTACTTCTGTACAGGATCTAGCAGAGCTTGTATCCTCCTCAGGGCCTTCACCTTTGCTGTTTCCCCTACCCACAGTGCTCTGTCCCAGGTATCCTCCAAGCTCTCTCCTTCACCTCCTTCCAGTATTTACTTTTAAGTATTACCTTCTTGGGTCCTTGACCACATTATTGTACCCCAGCCCCTGTCCATGCCTATCTTCCTTTATTATTTTATTGCGTCTCTGTTATGGACTGAATGTTGTGTTCCCTCCAAAATTCATATGTTGAAATCCTAACCTCCAATGTGATGATATTAGATTATGGGGCTTTTGGGAGTTAATAAGGTCATGAGGGTGGAGACCTTATGAATGGTATTAGTGCCCTTAGAAGAAGAGACATGGGAGAGGTGATTTCTTTCTCTGCCATGTGAGGATACAATAAGAAGATGGCCATCTGTAAATGAGGAAGAAGACCTTTATCAAGCACCAGATCATGCTTGCACTCTGATCTCAGACTTCCAGCCTCTAGAACAATGAGAAATAAATATTTTCATTTAAGCCATTCTAGTCTATGGTATTCTGTTATAGAAGCTAGATAACCTCCCTGGGGCTCAGCTGATCTGGAGAGAGCTGAGCTATCAGGTGTCAGAGTAGCCAACTAAGACTACAAGCCAAAATGAAAGTAACAGTCAAATCTTTAATCACTTAATGCTATAGCATAAGCAAGAAGTTAAACTGGAGAAAGCATGGACTCCCCCAGTTCCATCCCCATGGAAAATGCATTAGTCTGGGGTAAGGTAGATCAGCACATGTGTGGGGGTTGTTTCACTGCTGAGGGAGCACTGAACAAAAGGTTCCTGCAGTTTTATGGACCTGAGGGTTAGATGGGGTGAGGGAGAAAAAGATTAAGGCTGGAAATGTACTGAGTACCAATTCAGAGAGAAGAAAATTGTCTTTGAAGTCACCTACCTCCATTTCCCATAACGAGTTTTAGACACAGGAGCCTGGAGAAAGCCTGGGCAGCAGGCTCCCAACAAAAAAAAAGCCTTCAATGAAGGTGCCTGGGCTAGGAATGGGGATATGCATAAGAGAATGGCTGGCCAAGGGAACCTGAGACCTTGACTACAACTCCTTTCTGATTGCAGTGCATTGGCTGTACACCAAGTCTGGGGTGGGGAGGGCAGATTTCCCCCCTGAGGCCTGCCAGATAAAGCCTTTATAATTGCCTATGGTCAGGCCTGAAAAATAGCACATAGGTTTTTAACCAGGAGCCAAACTCCCTGATCTCCCTAAAAGTTACCCCTTTTAATATGCTGTAGGTTACAATTATATATGTTAATTATTTTTCTGTATATTTTAACTACAAAATAAGCTTCATGAGGGCATGGGAATTTTCTTGTTTGCTGTTGTATTGCTAATGTGTAGAAAACTACCTGGCACAAGTAATTAACAAATCATTGTTCAATGAAAGAATTAGTGTTATTAATATCTGCATTTTTTCTTCGCAATTCAACTATACATTTCCTTGAGGATTTAGACCTTGCCACATATTTTTTATGTGTATCCTAATTCTCATCTAAAATTAGATAGTCTAGCTGTTAAAAGTATTCTTCTTTAGATTTGTATATAATTTTTAACCTGCATCTTAAGATAACACTTTAGAATTAGAAAGGCTGAATTTAATCCCCACTTTATTTTAAAATTTGAAATATTTTAAATCAGGTGCCACATAGCTTCCTAAATTTTCTCTTTTCAATGTTAAATTTTTCTTTTCCTTTTAATGATTTGTCATATGACAGTGGAATTATGTTTGGTTTTTTTAATCTGTCAACAGTGCTAGGGCATGGTACCTAAATATTTGGTCAAACATTAATCTGCATGTTGCTTAAAGATATTTTTTAGATGATATTAACATTTAACTCTGTAGGCTTTGAGTGAATCAGATTGCCTTTCATAAAGTGGGTGGGCCTCATCTAATCAGTTGAAGAACTTAAGAAAAAGACTGACCTCCACCAAGAAAGAGGGAATTCTACCAGAAGACTTCCTTCACCTTGAACTGCAACATCAACTCTGCCCTGGGTCCCAGCCTACTCTGCAGATTTTGCCAGTTTCCACAATCATGTGATTGTATGAGCCAGTTTCTTAAAATCTCTTCCTCTCTCTCTGTATATAGATTAGATATGGATATAGGTATAGGTATAGATATATATATAGATAGATATAGTTACATACATCCTATTCATTCTGTTTCTCTGGAGAACTTTGACTAACACAGGAGTCTTGTTGTTGTTTATCGTACTGTTTATTTTCTTCCAGAATCACTACTATTTATCAGTGTTCCACTTAATTAATATATGGCTCCTAAGCAAACACAGTGTTCCACTGATGTTCTAATCAAAGTAAGGTACAAGGATATTGTTGAATCCCTTGTTAAATACTGTATTTATGTAAATATAAGTGAGCACTTATTTACTGGCTGATATTAAATTTCTCATTAATTAAAAAATTGTCTAACTTTAGCATCTTTTTTGTTCCAGGAATTGTCTTAGAATCTATGAATATTGAACTAAGAGGTATAGTCCCAATCCTTAAAGGACATGGGTATTTCTTTCCTATTCACAATCTTTGCTGTGAGATTTACTTTTTATGTTTTTTAATTTTCAAATTTTTAAAATTATTTTTCTAATAAATCTTAATTGGAGTATAATAGCTTCACAGTACTGTGTTAGTTTCTGTTGTACACCAAAGTGAATCAGCCATATGCATACATAGGTCCCCATATTCCCTCCCTCTTGAGCCTCCTTCAAATCCTCCCTATCCCACCCCTCTAGGTCATTGCAAAGCACTGACCTGATCTCTCTGTGCTATGCTGCTGCTTCCCACTAGTTGTTTTACATTCGGTAGTGTATATATGTCAATGCTACTCTCACTTTGCCCCAGCTTCCCCCATCCACCCTGTTTCCTCAAGTCCATTCTCTATGTCTACATCTTTATTCCTGCCCTGCAACTAGGTTCATCAGTACCATTTTTTTTGAATTCCATATATATATATGTTAGCATATAGTACTTGTTTTTCTCTTTCTGACTTACTTCACTCTGTATGACAGACTCCAGGTCCATCCACCTCACTACAGATAACTCAATTTCATTTCTTTTTATGGCTGAGTAATATTCCATTGTATATATGTGCCCCATCTTCTTTATCCATTCATTTGTTGATGGACACTTAGGTTGGTTCCATGTCCTGGCTATTGTAAATAGTGCTGCATTGAACATTGTGGTACATGTCTTTTTTTGAATTATGGTTTTCTTAGGGTATATGACCAGTAGTGGGATTGCTGGGTCATATGGTAGTTCTATTTTTAGTTTTTGAAGGAACCTCCATACTGTTCTCCATAGTGGTTGTATCAATTTACATTTCCACCAACAGTGCAGGAGGGTTCCCTTTTCACCACACCCTTTCCAGCTTTATTGATTCTACATTTTTTGATAATGGCCATTCTGACTGGCGTGAAGTGGTACCTCATTGTAGTTTTGATTTGCATTTCTCTCATGATTAGTGATATTGAGCATCTTTTCGTGTGCCTCTTGGCCATCTGTATGTCTTCCTTGGTGGAATATCTATTTAGGTCTTCCACCCATTTTTTAATTGGATTGTTTGTTTTTTTGATATTGAGCTCCATGAGTTGTTTGTATATCTTGGATATTAATCCTTTGTTGTTTCATTTGCAAAAATTTTCTCCCATTCTGAGGGTTGTCTTTTTGTCTTATTTATGGTTTCCTTTGCTGTGCAAAAGCTTTTAGGTTTAATTAAGTCCCATTTGTTTCTTTTTGTTTTTATTTCCTTTACTCAAGGAGGTGGGTCAAAAAAGATCTTGCCGTGGTTTATGTCAGAGTGTTTTTCCTGTGTTTTTCTCTAAGAGTTTTATAGTGTCTGGTCTTTCATTTAGATCTTTAATCCATTTGGAGTTTATTTTTGTGTATGGTGTTAGGAAGTGTTCTAAATTCATTCTTTTACATGTAGCTGTCCATTTTCCCCAGCACCCTTTATTGAAGAGACTGTCTTTTCTCCATTGTACGTTCTTGCATTCTTTGTCATAAATTAGGTGACCATATGTGCATGGATTTATCTCTGGGCATTCTATCCTGTACCATTGATCTGTATTTCTGTTTTGTACCAGTACCATACTTTCTTGACTACTGTAGCTTTGTGGTTTAGTTTGAAGTTGGGGAGCCTTATTTTTTTTGTGTGATATCTTCTGGTTTTGGGATCAGGGGTGATGGTGGCTTTGTAGAATGAATTTGGGAGTGTTTCTCCCTCTGCAGTTGTTTGGAAGAGTTTGAGAAGGATTGGTGTTAGCTCTTCTCTAAATGATAGATTTCACCTGTGAAGCCATCTGGTCCTGGACTTTTTTTGTTGGAAGATTTTTAATTATGGTTTCAATTTCATTACTTGTGATAGGTCTGTTTATATTTTCTAATTCTTCCTGGTTCCATTTTGGAAAATTGTACCTTTCCAAGAATTTGTCCATTTCTTCGTGGTTGTCCATTTTATTGGCATATAGTTGTTTGTAGTAGTCTCTTATAATCCTTTGTATTTCTGCAGTGTCATCTGTGATTTCTCCTTTTTCATTTCTAATTTTATTGATTTGTGTCCTCTCCCTTTTTTTCTTGATGAGTCTGGCTAAGGCCTTATCAACTTTATCATCTCAAAGAACCAGCTTTCAGTTTTATTGATCTTTGCTGTTGTTTATTTCATTTATTTCTGTTCTGATCTTTATGATTCTTCCCTTCTACTGACTTTGAGTTTTCTTTGTTCTTCTTTCTCTAGTGGTTGTAAGTGCAGGGTTAGATTTTTTTTTTTTCTTTTTGCGGTATGCGGGCCTCTCACTGTTGTGGCCTCTCCCGTTGCGGAGCACAGGCTCCAGTCGCACAGGCTCAGCGGCCATGGCTCATGGGCCCAGCTGCTCCGTGGCATGTGGGATCTTCCCAGACCGGGACACGAACCCATGTCCCCTGCATCGGCAGGCGGACTCTCAACCACTGCGCCACCAGGGAAGCCCCGGTTAGATTGTTTATTTGAGATTTTTCTTGTTTCTTGAGGTGAGATCAAATTGCTGTAAACTTCCCTCTTAGAACTGCTTTTGCTGTGTCCCATAGATTTTGGGTCATCGTGTTTTCATTGTCATTTTGTTTCTATGTACTTTTTAAATTCTTATTTGATTTCTTCAGTGATTTCTTGGTTATTTAGTAGCTCACTGTTTAGTCTCCATGTATTTTTGTTTTTTACAGTTGTTTTTCTGTTATTGATTTCCAATCTTATAGCATTGTGGTCAGAAAAGATGTTTGATATGATTTCAATTTTTAAAAATTTTCTGAAGCTTGATTTGTGAGCCAAGATGTGATCTACCCTGGAGAATGTTCCATGTGCACTTGAGACGAAAATGTGTTCTGCCACTTTTGGGTGGAATGTTCTGTAAATATCAATTAAATCTATTGGTCTCTTGTGTCATTTAAAGCTTGTGTTTCCGTATTTATTTTCTCTTTGGATGATCTGTCCATTGGTGAAAGTGGGGTGTTATAGTCCTCTACTATTGCTCTGTTACTGTTTCTCCTTACATGGTTGTTAGCATTTGCCTTATGTATTGAGGTGCCCCTATTTTGGGTGCATAAATATTTAAAATTGCTATATCTTCTTCTTGGATTGATACTTTGATCATTACGTAGTGTCCCTCCTTATCTCTTGTAACAGTCTTTTTTTAAAAAAAATTATTTATTTATTTATTTTATTTTTGGCTGCGTTGGGTCTTTGTTGCTGCGCGCGGGCTTTTCTCTAGTTGCAGTAAGCGGGGACGATTCTTCGTTGTGGCATGCGGGCTTCTCATTGCGGTGGCTTCTCTTGTTTCAGAGCATGGGCTCTAAGTGCATGGGCTTCAGTAGTTGTGTCATGTGGGCTCAGTAGCTGTGGCTTGCAGGCTCTAGAGTGCGGGCTCCGTAGTTGTGGCACACGGGCTTAGTTGCTCCGCGGCATGTGGGATCTTCCTGGACCTGGGCCCGAACCCGTGTTCCCTGCATTGGCAGGTGGATTCTTAACCACTGAGCCACCATGGAAACCCTTGTAACAGTCTTTACTCTAAAGTCTGTTTTATCTGGTATGAGTATTGCTACTCCAGCTTTCTTTTGATTTCCATTTTCATGGAATATCATTTTCCATCTCCTCACTTTCAGTCTGTAAGTGTACCTAGGTCTGAAGTGGGTCTCTTATAGACAGCATATATATGGTTTTTGCTTTTGTAGCCATTCAGCTAGTCTGTGTCTTTTGGTTGGGACATTTACATTTAAGGTAATTATCGATATGTATGTTCCTATGACCATTTTCTTAATTGTTTTGGATTTGTTATTGTAGGTCTTTTCCTTCTCTTGTGTTTCCTGTCTAGAGAAGTTCCTTTAGCATTTATTGTAAAGCTGGTTTGGTGGAGCTGAATTCTGTTAGCTTTTGCTTTTCTGTAAAGCTTTCAATTTCTCCGTAGAACATGAATGAGATCCTTGCTGGGTAGAGTGATCTTGGTTGTAGGTTTTTCTCTTTCATCACTTTAAGTATATCCTGCTAGTTCCTACTGGCCTGTAGAGTTTCTGCTGAAAAACCAGCTGATAACCTTATGGGGATTTCTTTGTATGTTATTTTTTGTTTTTTTTTCCATTGCTGCTTTTAATATTTTCTCTTTGAATTTAATTTTTGTTAGTTTGATTAATACATGTATTGGTGTGTTTCTCCTAGGGTTTATCCTGTATGGGACTCTCTGTGCTTCCTGGACTTTGGTGACTATTTCCTTTCCTATATTAGGGAAGTTTTCAACTATAATCTCTTCAAATATTTTCTCAGACCCTATCTTTTTCTCTTCTTCTTCCGGGACCACTATAGTTTGAATGTTCTTGCATTTAGTGTTGTTCAGTGGTCTCTGAGATTGTTTTCAATTCTTTTTTCTTTTTTTGTGGTATGCGGGCCTCTCACTGTTGTGGCCTCTCCTGTTGCAGAGCACAGGCTCCAGACGTGCAGGCTCAGTGGCCATGGCTCACGGGCCCAGCCACTCCGAGGCATGTAGGATATTCCTGGACCGGGGCACGAACCCGCGTCCCCTGCAGCGGCAGGCAGACTCTCAACCACTGTGCCACCAGGGAAGCCCTGTTTTCAATTCTTTTCATTCTTTTATCTTTATTCTGCTCCTCAGCAGTTATTTCCACCATTTTGTCTTCCATCTCAGTTATTCGTTCTTCTGCCTCAGTTATTCTGTTATTGTTTTCTTCTAGTATATTTTTCATTTCAGTTATTGTATTGTTCATCTCTGTTCGTTTGTTCTTTAGTTCATCTATATCTTTGTTAAACACTTCTTGTATTTTCTCAATCTGTGCCTCCATTCTGTTTCTGAGATTCTGGATCATCTTTACTATCATTATTCTGAATTCTTTTTCAGGTAGATTGCCTGTTTTCTCTTCATTTATTTGGTCTTGTATATTTTTACCTTGCTCCTTCATCTGTGACATACTTTTTTGCTGTCTCTCTCTCTCTTTTTTTTTTTTTTTTTAATGAATGAGACTCTGTTCCTGTCTTACTGATCGTAAGAAGCTTCAAACACTATAGTTTGTAAGCTGTTGGGTAGAGCTGGGTCTTGGTGCTGAGATGAGTACCTCCGTGAGACCTCACTCCAATGAATATTCCTTGGTGTCTGAGGTTTTCTTTTAGTCCAGTGGTTCAGACTCAGAGCTCCCACCACAGGAGCTTCGGCCTGACCCCAGGCTTGTGAACCAAGATCTGACAAGCCATGTGCGGTGGCAAAAGAAAAAAAGAGAGAGAACAATAACAAAGTAAAACATAAAATTAGACTAGGAAACTAACAGATATGTTAGAAGGAATATAAAAATAAAAATATAGATGAATCAACAACCAGAAGGTACAACAGTACCACAATAGTAAAAAAGAAGGAGGAAGGAAAAGAAAAAAAAAAAGGGAAAAGTCCTTGGCTGTGGAGGGCGGAGCCTAAGCAAGGGTGAAGTTTGGGCAGAGGGTGGGGCATATGCTTAGGAACTACAGGGCTAGAAAAGGCCCTGTGGGTTGTGGGTGGTGAGGATTAGGCTCAACAGAACAGAAAGGCCCAGGTGTGACCCCCAACCCTGGTTTCAGAGGGCGGGGTACCTCACCTGGGAGCTCAGCAGTCTCTCCTGCCTGATTGGGCGGGGCAAATGCCTTCCGCTCCTCTCCCACTACTCCCGGAGCGCCACTCCTGCCTGCCTCTCCTGATCTCCCTGACCTCCCTCCTATGTCCCCAGGACCCACATGGCCTGGAGGGTCTTTGGAGGGGGGTGTACCAGCCTGGGAGCTCAGTAGGCTCCCTGGGCCCGAGTGGTCTGTGCGATCGCCCTCTGCTCTTCCTGGAGGGCCCCTCTCACCTGCCTCTCCTGATCTCCCCAGCCTCAGGGGCACTGATCTTGTCTGGCCTCCACTTCTCCTCCCCCCTCTGTCTCCCCACATCCCTACCGGTTCACTTGGGAGTTCCTCCCATCTCTTGGGGCATCAGGGTCCCCACCAGCAGTCGGCAAGTGCCCTAGTTGTGGGAGAGTGAGGTTTACTATTTAAAATGAAGTATTATACTTTATCTTCTAGAATTCCTTCTTGCTCAATTTGATCCATTGTTCCAACCCTTACAATGAAAAAAAATACTGATTTTTCAATCATATTCTGTTATTCTGTATTTGGCTATTTATGCAAATTGATGCATAACTTTTCTGTGTATACATACATTTTTTTAGCTCAAAATTGTGAATAAGGATCACAGCAGGTTAAAAAAATAAGCCATGTAATAATCATGGTTTAAGAATAATTGTTCAGCTAACACATATCCACATAATTTACAAACATCCTCTCCACCTCTGTCTTGTCTAAAAAAACATCAAGAAAACACTGCATTAAATGCCTCATTGTAATGCAGATTCACTATGTCTAAATAATTTAATTAATTTGGTATAATTTATTGTTAGTGAACTTAAAGTGGCTCTTGGTGATTGCCATTTCCTTTTCTAGGTGTTCATGAGCCATCTATCAAATTATGTCTCTTGGAATTTTGCTGAGAATTGATGGAATGCATCATGATATATAATTTCAATATGTACTTAAATTTTTTTTAACGTCCTTATTGGAATATAATTGCTTTACAGTGGTGTGTTAGTTTCTGCTTTATAACAAAGTGAATCAGCTATACATATACATATATCCCCATATCCCCTGCCTCTTGCGTTTCCCTCCCACCATCCCTATCCCACCCCTCTAGGTGGTCAAAAAGCACGGAGCTGATCACCCTGTGCTATGTGGCTGCTTCCCGCTAGCTATTTATTTTACATTTGGTAGTACCTGTATGTCCATGCCACTCTATCACTTCGTCCTAGCTTGCACGTCCTTGTCCCCATGTCCTCAAGTCCATTCTCTACGTCAGTATCTTTATTCCTGTCCTGCACCTAGGTTCTTCAGACCAGTTTTTTTTTTGTTTTTTTTAGATTCCATATGTATGTGTTAGCATACAGTATTTGTTTTTCCTCTTTCTGACTTACTTCACTCTGTATTACAGACTCTAGGTCCATCCACCTCACTATAAATAACTCAATTTTGTTTCCTTTTTGGCTGAGTAATATTGCATTGTATATATGTGCCACATCTTCTTTATCCATTCATCTGTCGATGGACACTTAGGTTGCTTCCATGTCCTGGCTATTTTAATTACTGCTGCAGTGATCATTGTGGTACATGTCACTTTTTGAATTATGGTTTTCTCAGGATATATGTCCAGTAGTGGGATGGCTGGGTCATATGGTAGTTCTGTTTTTAGTTTTGTAAGGAACCTCCACACTGTTGTCCATGGTGGCTGTATCAATTTACATTCCCACCAGTAGTGCAAGAGGGTTCCCTTTTCTGCACACCCTCTCCAGCATTTATTGTTTATAGATATTTTGATGATGGCATTTTCTGACCCGTGTGAGGTGATAGCTCATTGTAGTTTTGATTTGCATTTCTCTAATGATTAGTGATGTTGAGCATCCTTGCATATGTTTGTTGGCAATCTGTGTATCTTCTTTGGAGAAATGTCTGTTTAGGTCTTCTGCCCATTTTTGGATTGGGTTGTTTGTTTTTCTGATATTGAGCTGCATGAGCTGCTTGTATATTTTGGAGATTAATCCTTTGTCAGTTGCTTCATTTGCAAATATCTTCTTGCATTCTGAGGGTTGTCTTTTCATCTTGTTTATGGTTTCCTTTGCTGTGCAAAAGCTTTTAAGTTTCATTAGGTCCCATTTGTTTATTTTTGTTTTTATTTTCATTACTCTAGGAGGTGGGTCAAAAAGTATCTTGCAGTGATTTATGTCATAGAGTGTTCTGCCTATGTTTTCCTCTAAGAGTTTTATATTATCTGGTCTTACATGTAGGTCTTTGATCCATTTTAAGTTTATTTTTGTGTATGGTGTTAGGGAGTATTCTAATTTCATTCTTTTATGTAGCTGTCCAGGTTCCCCAGCACCACTTATTGAAGAGACTGTCTTTGTATATTCTTGCCTCCTTTATCAAAGATAAGGTGCCTGGGCGCTTCCCTGGTGGCGCAGTGGTTGGGAGTCCGCCTGCTGATGCAGGGGACACGGGTTTGTGCCCCGGTCCGGGAAGATCCCACCTGCTGCAGAGCAGCTGGGCCCATGAGCCATGACCACTGGGCCTGTGCATCCGGAGCCTGTGCTCCACAACAGGAGAGGCCATGGCAGTGAGAGGCCTGCATACCGCAAAAAAAAAAAAAAAAAAAAAAAAAGATAAGGTGCCCATCTCTGTGTGGGTTTATCTCTGGGCTTTCCATCCTGTTCCATTGATCTATATATCTGTTTTTGTGTCAGTACCGTATTGTCTTGGTTACTGTAGCTTTGTAGTGTAGTCTGAAATCAGGGCTCCTGATTCCCTCAGCTCTGTTTTTCTTTCTCAAGGTTGCTTTGGCTGTTCAGGCTCTTTTGTGTTTCCATACAAATTGTGAAACTTTTGGTTCTAGTTCTGTGAAAAATGCCCTTGGTAGTTTGATAGGGATTGCATTGAATCTGTAGATTGCTTTGGGTAGTATAGTCATTTTCAAAATGTTGATTCTTCCAATCCAAGAACATGGTATATCTCTCCATCTGTTTGTATCATGTTTAATTTCTTTCATCAGTGTTTTAGAGTTTTCTGCATACAGGTCTTTTGTCTCCTTAGGTAGGTTTATTCCTAGGTATTTTATTCTTTTTGCTGCAGTAGTAAATGGGAGAGTATCCTTAATTTCTCTTTCAGATTTTTCATCATTAGTGTATAGGTGTGTAAGAGATTTTTGTGCATTAATTTTGTATCTTGCTACATTACCAAATTCATTGCTTTGCTCTAGTAGTCTTCTGGTAGAATCTTTAGGATTCTCTATGTATAGTATTATGTCATCTGCAAACAGTGACAGCTTTACTTCTTCTTTTCTGATTTGGATTCCTTATATTTCTTTTTCTTCTCTGACTGCTGTGGCTAAAACTTCCAAAACTATGTTGAATAATAGTGGTGACAGTGAGCACCATTGTCTTGTTCCTGATCTTAGTGGAAATGGTTTCAGTTTTTCACCATTGAATATGATGTTGGCTCTGGGTTTGTCATATATGGCCTTTATTATGTTGAGGTAAGTTCCCTGTATGCCTAATTTCTGGAAGTTTTTTTTTTTTATCATAAATGAGTGTTGAATTTTGTCAGAAGCTTTTTCTGCATCTATTGAGGTGATCATGTGGTTTTTCTCCTTCAATTTTTTAGTATGGTATATTACATTGATCGATTTGCATATATTAAAGAATCCTTGCATTCCTGGGATAATCCCCACTTGATCATGGTGTATGATCCTTTTAATGTGCTGTTGGATTTTGTTTGCTTGTATTTTGTTGAGGATTTTTGTGTCTATGTTCATCAGTGATATTGGCCTGTAGTTTTCTTTTATTGTGACTTCTGTCTGGTTTTGTTATCAGGGTGATGGTGGCCTCATAGAATGAGTTTGGGAGTGTTCCTCCCTCTTCTATATTTTGGAAGAGTTTGAGAAGGATGGGTGTTAGCTCTTCTCTAAATGTTTGATAGAATTCCCCTGTGAAGCCATCTGGTCCTGGGCTTTTGTTTGTTGGAAGATTTTTTATCACAGTTTCAATTTCAGTGCTTGTGATTTGGTCTGTTTATATTTTCTATTTCTTCCTGGTTCAGTCTCAGAAGGTTGTGGTTTTCTAAGAGTTTGACCATTTCTTCCAGGTTGTCCATTTTATTGGCATATAGTTGCTTGTAGTAGTCTTTCCTCTTCCTCTGTATTTCTGCTGTCAGTTGTTACTTCTTTTTAATTTCTAATTCTGTTGATTTGAATCTCTTCCCTTTTTTTCTTGATGAGTCTGGCTAATGGTTTATCAATTTTGTTTATCTTCTCAAAGAACCAGCTTTTAGTTTTATTGGTCTTTGTTATTGTTTCTTTCATTTGTTTTTCATTTATTTCTGATCTGATTTTTACAATTTCTTTCCTTCTCCTAACTTTGTGTTCTTTTTGCTCTTCTTTCTCTAACTTCTTTAGGTATAATGTAAGGTTGTTTATTTTAAATGTTCCTTGTTTCTTGAGGTAGGATTTTATTGCTCTAAACTTCCCTGTTAGAACTGCTTTTGCTGCATCCCTTAGGTTTTTGGTCGTTGTATTTTCACTGTCATTTGTTTCTAGGTGGTTTTTGATTTCCTCTTTGATTTCTTTAGTAAACTCTTGGTTATTTACTAGTGTATTGTTTAGCCTCCATGTGTTTGTATTTTTTACAGTTTTTTTCCTGTAATTGATATATAGTCTCTTAACGTTGTGGTCAGACAGGATATTTGATACGATTTCAATTTTCTTAAATTTACCAAGGGTTGATTTGTGACCCAAGATATCATCAGTCCTGGAGAATGTTCCATGAGCACTTGAGAAGAAAGTGTATTTTGTTGTTTTTGGATGGAATGGCCTAATAATATCAATTAAGTACATCTTTTTTAATGTGTCATTTAAAGCTTGTGTTTCCTTATTTATTTTCATTTTGGATGATCTGTCCATTGGTGAAAGTGTGGTGTTAATGTCTATTATTATTGTGTTACTGTCAATTTCCCTTTTTATGGCTGTTAGCATTTGCCTTATGTATTGCGGTTCTCCTATTTTGGGTACATAAATATTTACAATTGTTATATCTTCTTCTTGGATTGATCCGCTAATCATTATGTAGTCTCCTTCTTTGTCTCCTGTAACATTCTTTATTTTAAAGTCTATTTTACCTCATAGGAGTATTGCCTCTCCAGCTTTCTTTTGATTTCCATTTGCATGGAATATCTTTTCCATTCCTTCGCTTTCAGTCTGTTCGTGTCCCTAGGTCTGAAGTGCGTCTCTTGTAGACAGCATATAATATATATGGGTCTTGTTTTTGTTTCCATTTAGCCAGTCCATGTCTTTTGGTTGGAGCATTTAATCCATTTATACTTAAGGTAATTATTGATATTTATGTTCCTATTACCATTTTCTCAATTGTTTTGGGTTTGTTATTGTAGGTCTTTTCCTTCTTTTGTGTTTCCTGCCTAGAGAAGTTCCTTTAGCATTTATTGTAAAGCTGGCTTGGTGGTGCTGAATTCTCTTAGCTTTTGCATGTCTGTAAAACTTTTAATTTCTCCATTGAATCTGAATGAAATGCTTGCTGGGTAGAGTAATCTTGGTTGTTGGTTTTTCCCTTTCATCACTTTAAATATGTCCTGCCAGTCCCTTTTGGCTTGCAGAGTTTCTGCTGAAAGATCAGCTGTTACCTTATGGGGATTCGCTTGTATGTCATTTGTTGTTTTTCCCTTCCTGCTTTTAATATTTTTTTTGTGTTTAATTATTGATAGTTTGATTAATATGTGTCTTGCCGTGTTTCTCCTTGTACTTATCCTGTATGGGACTCTCTGTTCTTCCTGGAGTTGATTGACTATTTCCTTTCCCATATTAGGGAAGTTTTCAACTATAATCTTCAAATATTTTCTCAGTCCGTTTCTTTTTCTCTTCTTCTGAGACCCCTATAATTCAAATGGTGCGTTTAATGTTGTCCTGAGGTCTCTAAGACTGTCCTCAATTCTTTTCATTCTTTTTTCTTTTTTCTGCTCTGTAGTTATTTCCACTATTTTGTATTCCAGGTCACTTATCCATTCTTCTGCCTCAGTTATTCTGCTATTGATTCCTTCTAGAGAATTTTTAATGTCATTTATTGTGTTGTTCATCATTGTTTGTTTGCTCTTAGTTCTTCTAGGTACTTGTTAAATGTTTCTTGTATTTTGTCCATTGTATTTCCGCGATTTTGGATCATGGAATATCATTACTCTGAATTCCTTTTCAGATAGACTGCTTATTTCCTCTTCATTTGTTTGGTCTGATGGGTTTTTACTTTGCTCCTTCATCTCCTGCGTATTTCTCTGTCTTCTCATTTTGCTTAACTTACTGTATTTGGGGTCTCCTTTCTGCAGGCTGCAGGTTCATATTTCCTGTTGTTTTTGGTGTCTGCCCCCAGTGGGGTAAGGTTGGTTCAGTGGCTTGTGTAGACTTCTTGGTGGAGGGGACTGGTGCTTGTGTTCTGGTGGATGAGGCTGGTCTTGTCTTTCTGGTGGACAGGACTGCATCCGGTGATGTGTTTTGGGGTGTCTGTGTACTTATTATGATTTTAGACAGTCTCTCTGTTAATGGGTGGTGTTTTGTGTCTGTTTTGCCTAGTTGTTTGGCATGAGGTGTCCCGCAGTGGAACTTGCTGGTCGTTGAGTGGAGCTGGGTCTTTGTTTTGAGACACAGATCTCTGGGAGAGCTGTTGCTAGTTGATATAACGTGGGGACAGGGAGTCTCTGGTGGTCCAGTGTTCTGTACTCGGCTCTCCCACCTCAGAGTCTCAGGCCTGACACCTGGCTGGAGCACCAAGACCCTGTCAGCCACACGGCCGGAGGATGGGTAAGTCAGAAAGGAGTAAGGTTTCCAGCCCTTGGATGGTAGCCAACTTAGGGTTCGAGCTCTACTGGTCTGCCTCAGTGGTTGGTGTAGGCACTCCGGGAGCTTTGAGACATTAGTTCTGGAAGGAGAGATTTGTGGCCCCTGTACCTTAAATTTTACAAAAAAATCAGAAAAACGTTGATGTCTATATCATTTTCTACCACTCTTCCCAGTCATCATGCTCATACAGATACTTGTTACATTGGTGATGTAATCATATGCAGAATGAGGGTTGTCTTGTGGTACCGAAGCCCAGCGATGCACTTGTACTTGTGAACCATGTATTAGTCCATTTGAAGAGAACCAAGTAAGTTCTTCCATCTCTTCATGGTATCCATTTTCCTCTTTGTGTGATCTTTTCCCCTTCCCTTCCCTTCCCATCTTTTCTTATTCCTCTCTTTTTTTGGAAGAGATTATTTCTATGTTTCCTAGTTCACAACTAGATAACAACTACTACCAGTAATTCTCAAGCTTATATCCTGTCTATTTCAGAAAGTAGCCTATTTTAGGATGAAATCTCTTATCCCATATTCTATGCAAAAATGGTTGTTTCACTTGGTTAAGTTTTCCCTGTCTGGATTAATTAGTTTTTTCAGGAGTTGGCATTATATTACGTGAACATGACTACCTGTTAATCATGTGGATAGTTGAAATTAGAGTTTCTAGAGCTAGATGTGATGTACAGAAAATTTAGTAGGCATCCATTGAACATGGTATCTCATTTAGATATCCAAAGGTGAGAAACTGAGGACAGCCTGGACAGGTGAAACCTGGGATTGAAAAGATAGTAACTGAGGCTACTCTCTATCATTCCTTGGCTATATAGTCTCTCATCTACACTTTTCTCTATATGCATGTATTATGGTCTTGATGCTCTCAGAGTACTTACATACTTTGGCTACCCATGGTCCTTGCTTCTCTGTGACATCAGAGTGCAGATGGCTTGGACTTGCCAAAATGCGGACCCTGCCTGACTTAAAATGACTCTTCAGTTTCAGTGCTTACCTTTATCTGATTGGTTACTGTTTCTGAGTTTCTTAGTTTATTTTCTTATACAGAGAGAATCTGCTTAGTTACTACTTGCCAGTGGATTGGCTGGAGGGTTTTTTGTTGTTGTTGTTAGATGTCTACTGCTGAGAAAGGGAAAAAGGCAGGGCAAGCATATTAACAGATGTTTTTGCTTGTATAGAATATAATTTATCTATTCATGGACATTTAAATTTACCTCTTATTATTGGAATAACCATCTAGTGTCTTTTATTTGCATTTGGTTTACCCTTACTAGTATAAATATATATTTTCATCATAGAGATTGTGAGCACCATGTTTACTATTTTTGATTAATATGAAATGATGAGCATCAAATGCTGAAATAAATCATTTATTTTTAAAAAAATACTCTGCACATAGCTGACAGATCTTTTATTATCTTTAGTTATATTAATAACTCTATACTGAACTTTATATTTCTGCACTCTCCTTAATCTCCTTGAGCCTCAGTTTCCTGATCAGTAAAATAGTTATAGAAACACCTCTGTGTGAACAAATTAGCATCTTGTTTCCACATAAAAGATGTTCAAAATATAATCCTTTCCCTTTCCCTGTGTTACAGTATATATAGGAAAATATAGCTATGTTAGTTTCCTTTGTATAGCTTTCCTTTTTTGTCTACTTTGTTGTAACCATTTATAATTTTCTTATCAGAATTTGTTTTTCAGGGGCTCCAATCCTATTAAAAGACTGAGGTCACAGATTCATTCAGATATCCTCTCTAAAATTTTTGAAATCTCCATTTCGAAAGTCCAAGTTAGCTGTCAGAATGTGCTGAGGGTTTTCTTTCTTGGCTATTTCAAGCACTAAGATGACAAGTTGACTTTATCCCAAGGTTCCTATCAGTTGAATTTCATGAACCGGTTCTTTCTTTTTGGTCAAAATTAAGTCCAGAGAAGTAGTCCCTCATTGTTTCATCAGAGAGCTGAGAGAAGAAATTTTCTGCAAAATGAGACTTCTAACAGATGTCTGGTTCATTGACAACTCAGCTATAACCTGCCTAACCTAGTTCATTCTCACATCAGAAATATTTATGCCTCTCACTCCTTTAATTCTCAGTATGGTATAGTGCACTGTTTCTCAACCTGGTCTGAAGATGCAATTTCATGGTTCATGAGTACTCTATAGAAATTTTAAATTTTGCATTTTATTTTATTTATTTTTTAATGTTCTTTTCTTTTATAATTTATTTTTTATTAAAGTGTAATTGATTTACAATATTGTGTTAATTTCTGCTGTACAGCAAAGTGACTCAGTCATACACTTATACATGTTCTTTTTTATATTCTTTTCTTTTATGGTTTGTCTGAATAATAGTCTAAAAGTTAATGTAACCACATTCTGGATTGTGATTTCACTTCCTGGATTTGCATACACATTTATGATTTCCTAGGTGTCACATGATCACCTAAAGTGATAACTATTTAATATTATTGTACTTATAAAATAAATAGGGCTGCCACTAATATGGTGTCTCTTACTGTCTAAGTGAAAACAATAATCATATATACATGTTTTAAAAATTATTTTATCTATTATAAACTCACAGTTATCTTTTTGCAAAATAAATTTGCAACTAAATGACATTTTCATGAATAAATATTTAGTTTCTTAAGTTTTTCAGTAGATTAAACATTGATTTGACATCATGAATAAGTGCAGTACTTGTTCAGTTTTCACTGGTTAATGAGAACAGAGGTGGACTTGGCATGTAAATAATACATTCTCATCAAATGAAGGCCATGCTGTTCCATGGGGATAAAGGTGCTGAAGAATTTGAAGAGAAAAAGTGGAGGAAGAATTGAATCATTTCATGGTACACAGAAAACAACCTAAAACATAACAATATATTTCATATCTACCTTGATTTATTTAAAGAAAACAAGTATTCCATTAAATAATGTTGAATGTTGGTGGTGGCCATTGTTTTAATTTAGACAAACTTTATAAATTTTAACTTTATAATTGTGCTAGAATTAGAATAGGTGTTTGAGCTTAAATGGTGAAAATAAGGAATTCTTTGTCCTAGTGAAGCTTTTTTAGCAAAGTCAGGGACATCATACAAGCTTGTGACTACTGCCATGGTACTATTTACCCCATGATATAATGCTGTCTCCTGAGATGACAAGTGAATGGAGCAACATCTTTCCATTCCCCTGCCACCATTTATACAGCTGCTATGCATTAGGTCCTCTAATATCAAGGTTGTGGTTAGTAGTTAAAGGTTGAAATAGAAATATAGTACGTCTGAGTATAGGTTTATTTAATAAAAAGTTTTCAAGCAGCCCAGCTGTCTGTATGGGCAGTCTCAGATTGTGTGTGAGAGAATGGAGGAAGAAGGTAAGGTAAAGGTAGTAAAGTAAAATATGTGTCAGGAAGAGAAAGTAGAGTAGGAAAGAGGAAAAGAAGGAAAACAGGAAGATGAGAGAGAAAGAGGGAATGAAGTGAAAAATACAAAGAATGCAAATTCAATATGAAATTGAGATTAATAACATAAAATAATTATAAAATTACATAGTTAATTAAACCAAGATAGAATATATACTTTATTATTTTCTAATATTTTTTCTTCCAAATCCTTTTTGTTTTTCCTCATAACTAAATAATATGTTCCAGTAATTCATTTTTCAAAATATTTAGAATATGAGATAATCATTACACTTCATGGTGTGTACGGATACTGGTTAAAATTCCAAGATTCAAATTTTTACTGGTAATAAAGCTAAATGAAAAATTAAAATTTTAGGCCCAAGTATGTGAAATTTATTGTCAGAAAAGCAGTTTCCAAAATATAATTATTAACTTGTGATTCTGATAACTAAGTAATATACTTTGAAATATTATTTAACCTCACAAGGAATCATGAATAAAATTTAAAATAAGATATATTTCATCTAAGGCACTGGAGAATATAAAAGTAGAAAAAAAGTGGTAAATATAGAAAAAGTTAACTGAAATAATATACTAAGAATGAGATAAATTTTCGTATTAAAACACATAATTGCAGTTTAAAACAAATATTTTCTTTAAAGACTCTATGCTGTTTGCAGGAGATATTTAAAAAATGAAGTGATTAAAAATATAAATACAGGGCTTCCCTGGTGGCGCAGTGGTTGAGGGTCCGCCTGCCGATGCAGGGGACACAGGTTCATGCCCCGGTTCGGGAAGATCCCACATGCCGCGGAGTGGCTGGGCCCGTGGGCCATGGCTGCTGAGCCTGCGCGTCCGGAGCCTGTGCTCCGCAACAGGAGAGGCCACAACAGTGAGAGGCCAGCGTACCGCAAAAAAAAAAAAAAATATATATATATATATATATAAATACATTATGCAAATAAAAGTCTAATAAAAAACACAAAGTTGTATTACTAATGATAATATCAAATAAATTAGGTGTTTTTATTTGGCCAAAGTTTAAATCAAAGGGACACTGAAGAGTTCTTGTAAGGTAGCCTGATAAAGGATTAATATGTAAAAACTAAAATAAAACCAAACCCAGAACATCTATAATAAACGTAAAAAATGCCTTTTACAAAGATAGCAACAAAAATCCTATAATATTGAACAAGAAATGTAAATACTCTATTACAAGTGGTTTCTCAGATCTTTGGAGAAAATCATGATTTGGAGGGAGTTAACTGGAAAATAAAAAATAAATAAAACTGGGAGTTTATTGGAAAATAAAGTAATTTATATCTGTTTTTATTGTTCTCACAATATAAATTAAACTTAGGATGAATTGTTGATATAAATTGGTTAAATAATTAGGGATTCACAGCCCACAATATTAGACTCTAGCAGATTCACAATAAACATTATTTTAAAAGTCCTAAGCTTTTTTCATGAAAGCCTTGCCTAACTTAACCTAACATTTTTTCTAGAGTTATTTGTTCATGGAATATTTTTCCACAAAATAATGTTTTATTAACTTTCCTGTAACTAAAACTATGCTGATATAACCTTGGCAAATTCTGTGCTGAAAATGAAGATGGTCACTATTTTTTTTTTCTGGAAGAGCAAGCTAATGCTATGAAATGAGATAAATATGTATACAAATTTTGGAATGAATATTGCCAAAATCTTTAATGGTTTGCTGATAATAAGTTACCTACCTGAGAAGACCAAGAGGATCAATTCAAAATGTTTTGGACCTAATAAGTGAGTTCCGTGAAATGGCTTTTTATAAAATCAATATACAAAATCAGTATCATTTCTTTATACCAACAAGAAACAATTGGAAAATTTGAGAAACATATTCTATATATGATATCACTAGAATTACACTTCATGAGAAATTTGTAGGACTTCTATATTAAAACAAAGAAAAAATACACAAAACTGTATATAAAGACATTATAAACAAAACTTCACTGTGTGTAGCAATGTGAGTTGCTATACATTTCTTCAATCCTATTCTGATTCTTTCTATCCCACTTTCTTAGTTCAAATAAAATGTCATTTTAACAAGAGGCTTTTAAGGAAAAGATTCTCACTCATTAGAGTAAGATCAACTTCCTGCAAGTTTCTTCCACCAGAAAAGGAAGAGGAGTAAGGTTCTAATTATATATTTAATTACTTTATTTCTTTTCAGGATGAAAGCTCAAAAATTCAAACCATTTTATTTTTTGGCTAAGTTGTGCTGCCTAGTAAAAGTTTTCCTTGATTTATAATATATTTTGAACCAGAACATTATACTTCCTGAAATTTCCTTATGCAATATGATATTTTTTTCAAAAGAAGAAAACTAGTATATTGCAGAGGAAATTTCATAGTAAATAGAGTCATTACTGCCTTATCATTTCTTATTTCACCAAATTTAAATAACTTAAAAATTCTTTGTAATTAGTCAAAATTCAAACATAATTTTTTGATGGTGAAACTGGACAAAATGATTACATTTTGAAGAATAGTCACAATAGAATACCCAAGGAAACATTGAACATTCAAATTAATAAATAAAAATATGCAAACAGAGTAGGTATACTAGTGAAAATAATAGCGCATCATGTAGAACCTTGTATATAAAGAACTTACTAATAGTAACAATTTTTCAAGCAGTATAAAAAAAAAGAATACACAGTAAATGGTACTGTATCTATTGCTAGTCATTTGGGAAACAGCACTTTTAATACCTCTTATCTTTTTCATGAACATTAAAGTTAAGTAAGTACAAAATATTTTCAGTAAGAGCACAGTCCATGATATAATGTTGTCATGAACTCGCAGCTTTTGTGTTCGTTTGTTTTATAGTAGGAAGTTTGTTTTGTAGAGAGCATGTATCAAATAAATACACATGTGTGGACAGGGTGTGGCACATGGAGGCTTTGATAGGGTACATTATTGTATAATTTTATATTGAAGTCATGTGCAAACCTGCATCTAAAATATACAACTGCAAATCATAAGCTTCCTTCCTCATCATAAGAAGTTCCTTTACATGGTTTATTTGAAGGTTGCACAATAAACGGGCTTACTTAGCCTCACTAGTCCATCATTGGTGTTCCAATGATTTGAAACTTTATATATAGCAGATTTTATGTGTTTAATTAGAAAAGTAATTAAAACTTACAAGCTTCAGTATTCTCATACATGTCATATGAATAATAAAACCTTAATCGTTGGAATTAAATAAGACTGCATATATAATATACACTGGCATTTAGTAGGCACTGAAACATGAATTTTCTTCTATCTCTCTCTTTCCTGAATGACCTGCCTACTCACAACAAATGCCTAGTATAAAGTAACATATGTGATATGTGATAAATGGAAGTTAATTAATTCATATTTTTTTTCCTTTTTAGATAGTAACCTACTAGAACAACTATCCCAAAGAATCCACACTAACAGGTATAATTTATGCAGTGGAATAGTGGAGAGCCCCAAATCCAACACCCAGTTTGCTTATCTGTAGCTCTGGCCCTGACCCTGAATGTTCTAGGTTACTGAGATGAATATGGCATGTACAATATTAAAAATTCAGAAGTCAGAAAATTTGCATTTACATTTCTATGTACCCAATTTTTTTTAAATCCAGAACTAGGCAAAATCTCAAATTACTGTTGCCTAAAAGTCTTGTTTCAGTCCTCAAATGCTGTTCTCTTTTCCTGTAGTATTCTTCCAGTGTGAAGAACTAGGCAAAATCTCAAATTACTGTTGCCTAAAAGTCTTGTTTCAGTCCTCAAATGCTGTTCTCTTTTCCTGTAGTATTCTTCCAGTGTGAGCACTCTTCTCAACTTACCTGCCTAAATTCTTCTCAAAATTAAGTTCTTAATTTAGACATTATTTCCCTGGGAAGTATGTGTTTTGTGATTCTGCCAAACCTAGATAATATACTTACCCTTTCATGTACTTCCATATAATCTTGAGCTTCCTCATCCAAGACATTTCTCAAATTGCACTGAAATTACTTTTCTTATGTATTTGAGTTGCATACTGGATAGTAAGCTCCCTGAGAGTAGGGAACTGCTGTATTATTTTCCATTGTCTCCTTATTGCTATGCTTAAATCATGTACAATGTATATATTCAATTAATATTTTTTGAATTGAGACTCATTAGGAAAAGGATGCCTGTGGAATTAAATCCAGTATAAAATCTGGGAAGGGCCTCCCTGGTGGTGCAAGTGGTTGAGAGTCCGCCTGCCGATGCAGGGGATACGGGTTCGTGCCCCGGTCTGGGAGGATCCCATATGCCGCGGAGCGGCTGGGCCCGTGAGCCATGGCCGCTGAGCCTGCGCGTCCGGAGCCTGTGCTCCGCAACGGGGGAGGCCACAACAGTGAGAGGCCCGCATACCGCAAAAAAAAAAAAAAAAAAAAAAAAAAAAAAATCTGGGAAGAGAAATGTGTAAATTATAAACTCAAATCAGCATTTGGAAGCTTATTTTGACTTTTAAACTATTTAACCTAATACATTCAATCTCTGTAGTGAGGAATCTAAAATAAAAACTAAGTTACGCCTTGTGAAAAACATTCACTATTACTTAAATGTTTAATGGACAGTTTTTTTTTTATTGATTGATTTTTATATTTTAAAATTCTAAATAATTTTTACTGAAGTATCGTTGACATAGAATATTCTGTTAGGTTCAGGTGTACTATATAATGATTTGAAATTTGCACACATGAACTTATCACCATTATAAGGTTAGTAACCATCTGTCCCTATACAAAGTTATTGTGATATTATTGATCATATTCCTTATGGTGTATATTACATCCCTGTAAATTAATTTATTATATAACTGGAAGTTTGTACCTTTTAATCCCCTTTAACTATTTCGCTTCCTACCCCCCCGCTTTTTTTTTTTTTTTTTTTTTACCATTTAAAAAAAATTTTTTATTGGGGTATCGTTATTTACAATGTCGTGTTAGTTTCAGGTATACAGCAAAGTGAATCAGCTATACATATATCCACTCTTTTTAGTTAAATTCTTTTCCCATATAGGCCATTACAGAGTATTCAGTAGAGTCCCCTGTGCTATACAATAGCTCCTTATTAGTTACCTTCTTTATATGTAGTAGCATGTATGTGCCAATCCCAATCTTCCAATTTATCCCCCTCCCCATCTTTACCACTTTTAAGCATACAGTTCAATGGTAATAAACACATTCATCACATTGAGCAACCATCACCACCATCCATCCCCGTGAACTCTTTTCATCTTCTAAAATGGAAACTCTATACCCATTAAACAGTAACTTCATTTCCTCATTCCCTGCCCCTGGCAACCACCAGTATATTCTTTTAAAATATATCTGGACAACCTATGTTTTCACCAATTGATCAACAGGCAAATTGGATGTCCGTGTTAATGGTGTCATAATAACCTCAAATATTAGAATACTATCAGTCAATCTAGAAATCCTTAACATTGGTGTCAGTATGTGGAAAATCTACTTTTTGTATGTGGCTGCAAAGAGGTACAGCTAGATGTCAACTGTGATGCTCATTCACTCACTGGTGGTTAACCTTTCATGTCCCTAAACCTTTCTTACCATCTTGTTTTCACTGAGACCAATCTGTTTTTTGTTTTAAAATATTTTATTGGAATCCTTTGGGTAAGACGAAGTAAAGGCCACCTAATTGATTTTGGTCCCCAAATTTCTACGCAGTGCCCTCCCTCCACCCCAGGAGGTTGACAGCTGCTCACGCGGGTTAATGCAGGAAAGATGTGAAGTTCCGAGGACCTGTCCAACCCCAGGTAGAGAACATCCTTTGTGTCAGCAAAATTCACAGTACCCACGTAGAAGGCATGCTACTCTCCACTTCTTGTCACAGCTTGTTGATGAAGTGGCAGGAACCATTACCTAGGCATCCCAGCTATCCCATCAGCACTTCTCCAGGAGAAGAATTCCAAAGTTTAGGCCTTCAGCCACCAGGCTATCCCTGAATCTCTGTGAAGGGGCACTGCCCCTGCTGGGCTTCCAAAGCTCTCAAGCTTTATTCAAAAATAACACACCGGTGAATGTCTTAAACCCCTTCGAGGCGCTGCGGACCCTCCTTCAAGAATCAGGGACCTGGGAAGAAACCAGTGAGTTAGCAGAAACCAGGGCGACTACCAGACGAGTCCCTCTGCCCTGGGCTGGGCCAGTTCCAAGCAGTGGAGTCACAGAGACATCAGAAATTCTAGTCTGTAATGATAGTTCATCCTGCTCAGTGTCCAACACGGCCCTGAGGTACTGAGGCACCTGTACGCTGGCAGCTGTGCAAAGACGGCGCAGGCGGTGGCCTTCCTCTTGGAAGGTTGCACAATGGCCGCCAGGCGGATCCCAAAGCCACCATCTTCACCATCCACGAGTTCACTGCACAAAGAGCCTACCCCCCCCGCTTTTGACAAACACCCATTTGTTCTCAATCTGAGTCTGTTTTTGTTTTGTTTGTTCATTCATTTCATTTTTTAATGAGAGCATGTGGTATTTGTCCTTGTCTGATTTATTTCACTGAGCTTAATAGATCCATCCATGTTGTCACAAATGGCAAGATTTCATTTTTTTTTAATGGCTAACACTGCTTTGTGTGTGTGGGGGTGGGTGTATATGTATATATATATACCACGTCTTCTATATCCATTTGTCTATTGATGGACACTTAGGTTGCTTCCATATCTTGGCTTTTGTAAGTAATGCCACAGTGAACATTAGAATGTGTATATCTTTTTAAATTAGTGTTTTTGTTTCTTAGGGTAAATACCCAGAAGTGAAATTGCTGGGTCATATGGAAGTTCTAATTTTAATTTTTTGAGGAGCCTCCATACTGTTTTCTGTAGTGGCTGCACCAATTTACAATCACACCAACAGTGCATGAGGGCTGCCTTTTCTTCATGTACTTAGCAACACTTGTTATTTGTTGTCTTTTTGATGACAGCCATTCTGACAGGTGTGAGATAGTATCTCATTGAGTTTTTTTTTTTCTTTTACAAATTTAATCAGTTATACATATACATATGTTCCCATATCCCCTCCCTTTTGCGTCTCCCTCCCACCCTCCCTATCCCACCCATTGAGTTTTTAATTTGCATTTCCCTGATGATTAGTGATGTTGAACATCTTTTCATGTAGGCCATCTGTATATCTTCTTTGGAAGAATGTCTATTTGAGCCCTCTGCCTATTTTTTAAATTGGGTGTTTGTTTTTGATGTTGCCTTGTATGAGTTCTTTGTATAGTTTGGATATTAACCCCTTATGGGATACATTATTTGAAAATATCTTCTCCCATTCAGTAGGTGGCCTTTGCATTTTGTTGATAGTTTCCTTTCCTGTGCCAAGGATTTTTAGTTTGATGTAGTCCCACATGTTTATTTTAGCTTTTGTTCTCCTTGCTTGAGGAGACATTGAATAAAGTATTGATAAGACCAATGTCAAAGAGCATACTGCATATGTTTTCTTCTTGAAGTTTTATGGTCTTACATTTAAGTCTTTAATCCATTTGAGTATATTTTTGTATATGGTATGAGAAAATTTTCTGATTTCATTCCTTTACATGTGGCTGTCAAGTATTCACAGCACCACTTATTGAAAAGACTGTTTGTCTCCCATTATATATTCTTGCCTCCATTGTCATAGATTAATTGACCATAAGTGAGTAGGTTTATTTCTGGGCTCTCTATTCTGTTCCATTACTCTATGTGTTTGTTTTTGTGCCAGTACCATACTGTTTCGATGAATGCAGCTTTGTAGTATAATCTGAAGTCCTGGAGTGTAGTTCCTCCAGCTCTGTTCTTCTTTCCCACGATTGTTTTGGTTACTCATGGTCTTTTATATATTCAAACAAAGTTTAAAATGATTTGTTCTAGATCTGTGAAACATGTCATTGATATTTTGATAGCCATTGCATTAAATCTGTAGATTGACTGGGGAAGTATAGTTGTTTTAACAATATTAATTCTTCCAGTCCATAAGCATAGTAAATTAGTCCATTTGTTTGTATTGTCTTCAGTTTCTTTCATCAATGTCATCATTTTCTGAGTGCAATTTTTTACCTCCTTGGTTAGGTTTATTCCTTGGTATTTCATTCTGTTTGATAAAATTGTAAATGGGATTATCTTCTTAATTTCTCTTTTGATAGTTCATTTTTAGTGTATAGAAACACAACAGATTTCCATATATTAATTTTATATTCTGCAACTTTACTGAATGCATTTATTAATTCAGATAGCTTTTTAGTGATGTCTTTAGGATTTTATATATATAGTATCCTGTCATTTACATATAGTGACAGTTTTACTTCTTCCTTCCCAATTTGGATTCTGTTTTTCCTCTTTCTTGTCTGATTGCTGTGGCTAGGACTTCCAATACTATGTTGAATAAAACTAGCAAGAGTGGGCATCCTTTTCTTGCTCCTTATCGTAGAGGAAATGCATTCAGATTTTCACTGTTGAGTAAGATGTTGGCTGTAGGTTGGTAATATAAAGCCTTTATTATGTTGAGATATGTTCCCTCTATACCCACTATGAATTGAGAGTTTTTGTCATAAATGGATGTTGAATTTTTTCAGAAGCTTTTTCTGCATCTATTGAGATGATTGTATGATTTTTTTTCTTCAGTTTGTTAATATAGTGTATCATATTGATTGATCTGCAGGTATAGAACCATCCTTGCATCCCTGGGAGGAATCCCACTTGATGATGGTGTATAGTCCTTTTAATGTACTATTGAATTGGTTTGCTAATATTTTATTGAGGATTTTTGCATCTACATTCATCAGTGATATTGACCTGTAATTTACTTTATTTGTGGTGTCATTTTCTAGTTATGGTATCTGAGAGATGCTGGCCTCATAGAATGCATTTGGAAACATTTATTCCTCTTCAATTTTTTTTGAATAGTTTGAGCAGGATAAGTGTTAACTCTCCTCTAAATGTTTGGTAGAATTTACTGTGAAGAAATCTGGTCCTGCACTTCTGTATTTTTAGGAGGTTTTTAAAATTACTGATTGAATTTTATTACTGGTAATTGGTCTGTTCATATTTTCTATTTCTTCCTTATTCAGTCTTGGGAGACTTATATTTCTAGGGATTTATCTATTTCTTCTGGGTTGTCCATTTTATTGGCATATAATTGTTTGTAGTAATCTGTTATGATCCTTTGTATTTCTGTGGTATTGGTTGTAACTTATTTTTAATTTATGATTTTACTTATTTGGGCCTGTTTTCTTTTTTGCTCAATGCATCTGGCTAAAGGTTTATCAGTTTTGTTTACCTTTTCAAGGACTCAGCTCTTAGTCTCATTGATCTTTTCTATCTCTTTTGTTTTTTATAGTTTCCATTTCATTAATATCTGCCATGATCTTTATTATTTCTTTCCTTCTACTAACTTTGGGCTTTGTTTGTTGTTCTTTTTCGAATTCCTTTATGTGAAAAATCAGGTTGTTTGTTTGAGAATGTTTTTGTTTCCTGAGCAGGGCCTGTATGTCTATCACCAATTTGTTATTTACTAGTATAATGTTTAGCCTCCATGTGTTTGTGTGCAGCTTTTCTGTTTTTTTTTTTTTTTTTTTGTAATCGATTTTTGGTCTGATTGTGTTGTGGTTGGAAAAGAAGCTTGATATAATTTCAGCTTTTTAAAATTTACTGAGACTTGTTTTGTGGCCTAGCTTGTGATCTATACTGGAGACTGTTTCATGTGTACTTGAAAATGTATATTCTGCTAATTTTGGATAGAATGTTTTATATATATTCATTAAGTCAATCTGGTTATTGTATTGTTTAAGGCCAGTGTTATTTTGTTGATTTTCTGCCTAGATGGAGTGTCCATTGATGTAAGTGGGATATTAAAGTCCCCTATTATATTGTGTTAACTGTCAATTTCTCCCTTAATGTTTGTTAATGTTTGCTTTATGTATTTAGGTGCTCCTATGATTCCTTTATCATTATGTAATATCCTTCTTTGTCTCCTCTTGTAATCTTCATTTTAAAATCTATTCTATCTGATATAAATATTGCTACCCTAGCTTTCTGTTTCCATTTGTGTATAATACCTTTTTCCTTGCTTTCATTTTCAGTCAATGTGCATCTTTAGATCTGAAATGAGTCTCCTGTAGGCATATGTGTATGGGTCTTGTTTTTGTACACATTTAGCCACTCTTTGTCTTTTGATTGGAGCATTTAGTCCGTTTACACTTAAAGTGATTGTTGCTAGATATGTACTTGTTGCCATTTTGTTCATTCTTTGGGGTTGTTTTTGTAAGCCTTTCTTGTTCCTTTCTTTTTCTTTTTCTCACTTCCCTGTGTGATGTGATGACTATAGTGTTACGTTTGGATTCCTTTCTCTTTGTGTGTGTGTGTGTTTGTGTATCTGTTATAGGTTTTTGGTTTGTGGGAATCAATGAGATTCATATATAACTCTCTCTCTTCCTCTCTCTCTCTCTTTGTGTGTGTGCCTGTGTATACACACACACAATTATTTTAAGTTGTTAATCTCTTAAGTCTGAATACATTCTGACAACCCTGAATTTGTACTTTCCCTCTCCCTTCACATTTAATATTCTTGACGTCATGTTTTACATCTTATTTTGTATATCCTTTACTTATTGTGGATATAGATGATTTTACTACTTTTGTCCTTCAAGCTTCTATGAGCTGTACGTGTTTGATCTACCACTTTTATGTTTGCCTTATCAATGAGATTTTTCTTTCATAATTTTTATATTTTTGTTGTGTTCTTTTCTTTTTCACTTCAAGAAGTCCTTTTAACATTTCTTGTAAAGTCAATTTAGTAGTGCTGAACTCTTTTAGTTTTTGTTTGTCTGTAAAACTCTTCATCTCTCCTTCAGATCTGAATGATAGCCTTGCTGGGTGGAGCTCTTGGTTATAGGTTTTTTCCTTTCATCACTTTGAATATATCATTGCCACTCCCTTCTGGCCAGCAAAATTTCTGCTGAAAAGTCAACTGACAGTGTTATGGGAGTTCCCTTGTACATAACTTGTTGCTCTTATCTTGCTGCTTTTAAGATTCTTTCATTCTCTTTATTTTTTGCCATTTTAAGTATAATGTGTCTTAGTGAGAACCTCTTTGGGTTCATCTTGTTTGAGTCTCTGTGCTTCCTGAACCTGTATGTCTATTCCCTTTCCCAGGTTAGGGAATTTTTAGCTATCATTTCTTTAAATAAGTTCTCTGACCCTCTCACTCTCTTCTCCTCTTGGAGCCCTTTTAAGGTAAATATTGGTACACTTGGTGTTGTGCTAGAGGTCTCTTAAACTATCTTTGTTTAAAAAACATTTTTTTTTCTGTTCACCTTGGATGATTTCCACTACTCTGTCTTCCAGCTTGCTGATCCATTCCTCTCTATTATTTAGTCTACTGTTGATTCCTTCTGGTGTATTTTTTTTAGTTCAGTTATTGTTTTCTTCAGCTCTTTTTGGTTCTTCTTTATATTTTCCAACTCTGTTAAACTTCTCACTGTATTCATCCACTCTTCTCCCAAGTTCTTTGAGCATCTTTATGATCATTACCATTGAGCTCTTTATCAGGTAGATTGCTTATCTCCACTTCATTTAGCTCTTTTTCTGGGGTGTTGTCTTGTTCCTTCATTTGTAACATATTCCTCTATCTTCTCATTTTGATTAGCTCTTTGTGTTTTTTTCTATATATTGGCTAGGTTGCTTATGTTTCCTGATATTGGAGTAATGTCCTTATGTAGGAGATGTCCTTTGAGGCCCAGCAGCACACTCCTGTCTGATCATTAAAGCTATATGCCCTAGGGGTGCCCCGATGTGGACTGTGTGGGCCCTTCTGTTGTGATGGGGCCAACTACTGTTGATTTACTGGTAGGTGGGGCTGGCCCCTGGCTGGGTTGGCTGCCTGGCCCTGCCTTTTGTGGTGGCTGCTGGCCCACTTGTGGGTAGGATTATACATTCCAGGGAGTTCCAGGACTGCTGCCATTCCACTGGTGGCTGGGGATGAGTCCTGGGGTGGCTGCCTGTGGGAATCAGGACATCCTGGGACTGGTGCCAGCTCACTGGTGAGACAGGTAAGCCACTGGCATTTATAAGCTAGAAGGAGGACTACGGAAAGATGTTTTGCAGTACTAATGTCCTTGTGGTAGATTGAGCTTTCCCAAATGGCAATTGCCAGCATCTGTGTCCTCAGGGGGATTTACCTTGTGCCTCTCCAGGAAGCTCTCCAAGATCAACAAGATGTCTAACCTAGGCTTCTTTCAAATTACTGCCTCTGTGCTGGGACTCAGAGCATGCAAAATTTTGCATGCACCCTTTTACAGTGGGGTCTCTGTTTCCTACAGCCCTCTGACTTTCCTATGTGCAAGCCCTGTTGGTTTTCAAAATGAGCCATTCTCAGGGCACATCTTCCCAGTGCAGGATCCACAAGCTGGGGAGTCAATGTGAGGCTCAGACCCCTGCCTCCTTGGGGAGATCCTTGGCAATTGTGATTATCCTTCATTTTGTGGGTTGCCTAATTAGGGGAGTGTCATTCTTGACTATACCACGTCTCCAACCCTCTCATCTCATTGGTTTCTTCTTTATATCTTTAGTTGTAGGTAATCATTTCTACTAGTCTTCAAGTTGTTCTCATAGTTAGTCTGTAAATAGTTGTAATTTTGGTGTGGCTATGGGAGGAGGTGAACTTAGGGTCTTCCTACTCCACCATCTTGACCATACTTCACCACATGTATTAATGGATAGTTTTATCACCAATGAAATTATCAACTTGTGATACTTAGAATGAATTCCTAGACCAGTCTTCCATTCCTTATAAACTCTCTGGAGACTCCAGAAGTATTTTATTCATGTTTTCATGCTTTTAGTGATAGAAGGTAGCACAGCAGACTGAAACAAAACAAACCAGTGATGCACAAAGGTGGAGTATAATCTGTCATGAAGCTATATGTGTTAGAAACAGGAGTGTTGAAAGGCTAACTGCAATTGCTCAGATCTTTGGTGAGCAAAACCTTGTTTTTGAAAGAGACTTGGTTGCTTGCAGAGCAAACGATTTTTAGCTTTTCAAAACTTCAGTATATTTTGATTTCTGATCTGGGAAACAAATACTAAAGTATTCAAACACACTAGCAATTCAATGGTTGCAATAATTCATGAAGGAGTATTACAGGGTCTTAGAAGAACACCCTCTGTTACCACTGGCTTTAGGTCTATGGATTAGCATTCTCAGTCACTTGTGTTTTATTCATGTAGGGAATAGAATTGTTGAAATACTGAGCTAATTTATTTATTTATTTATTTATTTATTTATTTATTTATTTATTTATTTTTTTGCGGTACGTGGGCCTCTCACTGTCGTGGCCTCTCCCCCTGCGGAGCACAGGCTCCGGACGCGCAGGCTCAGCGGCCATGGCTCACGGGCCCAGCCGCTCCGTGGCATGTGGGATCTTCCCGGACCGGGGCACGAACCCATGTCCCCTGCATCGGCAGGCGGACTCTCAACCACTGCGCCACCAGGGAAGCCCTGAGCTAATTTAACAGGTCTTTTTGCTAATACAGTTGGCATACAGTTTTAGACAATTGTACATAAATTTTCTTATGAGTACTTCATTTGTCTTTCTGCAATTGCCCTTCCAGTTTATTTGAAATTTGTGAAGTTAGGTGGCAAAATTACAAGTTGATTTTTTTGTGTTTAGCTAGGGTCTACACCTGTCATTTTATTCTTCTGTATTTATGCAGGTTGTCACTAAAATATTGAGGCTAAATCATGAAATCAATGAATATAGAGTTGGAAGAAACTCTATTAAAGGCTAAATATTTATAGTTTTAACATCAATTAAAGGAGGAAATGACTAAGTGACTGGGAAATTTCCATATCTCTCAAAAGCAATTTCGTGTGTGTTAGATAGTCTATTAATCATGAGATGTATATTACTAAGTCATTATCTATAAAACAACTTCCTACTGTTTTCACTGTTCACTGCATTTATTGGCATTCAACATTTACTGACTTTGTGTTTTAGAGAGAAAAATAGTATGTGGCTGTTGCAAAAAAAAAAAAATAAATGCAACGGAAGATTTCTTTATGCCTTTAGAAGCTTGTAATCTAATTAGGAACATTTTAAGAACCAAAACCGATTTTTTGTAATTTAAATTGCTATTAGTGTGGATTATTGCAGATTACCCTACTACTCTGCTGCTTAACAGCTGAGGAAAAGATAACTAGAAGAGAAACAGTCAGGTGGGATAAAGAATGAAAGGCTTCTTGAAGAAGAGGAGGTTTACACCATGTGTAGTAGATAATATACTTTCCATTGCAAGTACAGAAAATCCAAGTCTAGCTGGCTTTTAAAACAACGGGGATTAATTGGCTCCAGTAACAGAAGAATTCAAAGGTAGATCTGGCTTTCAAAATAGATTAATCCCGAGGTACATAATGTTATCAGGTTCGGGTTCTGTGTCGTTGCGATCTTTTGCCTCTGCCCTCCTCAACATGTTGGTATTACATTCAGGCACCCCTCTTCTGGTGCCTGAAACAACTTCAGAATTGCATGGGGAGAGAAATTAAATTCCTCAGAAGCACATGCATCTCAAATGGAAACAAGAAACAATTAGGAAGGGGAAGGGGGGAATAGGTGCTGAAAAGGCAACCAACAAACATTGGCTGGTCTTGAATTTTTAAGAAATGAAGAATATAGACTTATGGAGAAGATAGGATAGGATACCAAATAAAAGGACTGATGTGGCAATCAGCATCATAAAGATTACCTTAGCTAGCATGTAAAGAAATAGTAAGATATTGATGAATTACATGGTAAGAAGTTTTTGGATGGCCTTGAAGACTACCTTAAGGATGTTAATTTTAGAAGCTACGTCCTGTGCTGGGTACCTTGTTGCATGAGTTGCCCCGGCTGAAACTGATCATTACCGCACTCTAGCTTCCCTCCATGGATATGGCAGATAGAAAAAGATTTGTTTCAAAGATATAAGCAAAATTATCATCATAAGCCTTTTAGTTATGCATGAGAAAAGCTATAGTCTTAGGGGAGGCTGAAGTTACCTGAATAAAGATGTCAGAGACTAAGAAATTAAGTATAGATTTTCTTGGAATAAACTATGACTGTACTGATAGTTTTCTGTTCAACTACCCAGCACCCACTGGAGAAAATGCTTTGGAACTGATTTCATCTTGGCATAGCCATATATGGTTTGGATTGTTGATGTTCCATAGTTAGTGATATTTTAAAAACTGAAAAATATAGAATTTGCTAGTGTTATATTCTGTATTCCAGTGTGATTATATTCTTAAAACCAAATAAGAGTATACTCCTGTAAAAGGTAGATGGGATTTCATTGAAAAGAATATACATTATCCCTATCATCTAAGAGGGTCTCTTGAAACAGGGATAAGTTCTGAGACAACTTAAATCCTGTCAAAAGAAAAAAAGTCTTCTTATTGTATCACTGTGATTATTTCATTCTGGACTTGGAACTGTAGACATTCTCAGAGTAATCTCAGTGTTGGGAGTAAGCTGGTTCTTAATTCATTGTGACAGAATTGGAGATGGATGGGGAGAAGGCCTGGTGAAGTCTGCTAAAGAAGGCTCTTAGCCTGTTGACACTGAGAGTGGTGACATCCAGTAGTCCTTATAAATAATTCTATGTGTTGCGCTTACCTTGCATTTTACACAAAGATTTAGTCACATATATGTATCTTAGATGTATGGCTTGGTCTTTGCTCAGTTATAGGGAATTGGAATGGGCTTATATCAGGCCTGAAATGGAGTAACTCAAAGAATAGTTTTAACTTTGGCGTTGATGCCAGAGCAGTGGTAATAGTAGTGGTCTCCTGTTGAGAAGCACTGTGAAAAATGGAGCCATAGTCTTAGGAGGGTCAGCAGCAGCAGTGGCAGCAGAGGGGCTACCTGGTGGGGAGGTTATAAGGAAAGAAATATCCCTGAGTACAATAAGACACTTTCAGAAATATACCTGACTATAAGTAAGGGGACTCTCATAAATAGCTGGAGACACTTTGATGGGGGTTATTAAACAAGAATGTAAATTTATATTGTACTCAGAGACTGGTGAGTTTGCAAGAATATTTTGGCTAATATTGTTAGGAGCCAGAGTAATAATGACATAAGAATGGTATTAGAGGAACATAATACAATACTGTTATCCATGTATGGAGTTAACCAGAGGACAAAATAAACTAAATATCAAGGGGATCAGAGGAAGAATAAATGAGCAATATATCATTTTAATGAATTTTAAATTACTATGTTTCAAAGAATCTTCAAACTTTAAGGTTGACTGAAATGTGTGTTGTGAGTGGTGTGAGCTAATAGCAGTTAAAAAGAAACAGTCCACTCTGGAGAAGAAAAAGAAATGAGAGAATAGGCTCTGAGATTCTAGTTTTCTTTTTCATTCGTTGCCCAACATTTCAGTCTAGATCTAAAGTGACATCAAGTTTTCCCTTCCAGGAACACTGCCATGATTCTCAAACACACATTTCATATGGTCTTTCCTTTGTTTAGAAGCAAACCTTGATCAGAAAAACAAAACTGAACGTTTCCATATGCTGACTGTGTTTGTAACTCCTTTACACCGTAGAAGTAGTTTTAAGAGACATATAGAGTATCCAACACTATTTCTATGCGCATTTGTATGTTTATGGATAAAATCAATTTGGTAATAAGAAATAATATTTCAAAATGCCAAGTTATATCTGTCTATTAATGTGAAATAAAAACTTAAATAAAGCAGTATATATTTTCCCTGGAATTATTGTATTCGACTCTTAAAAATGTTGGGACATTTATTTATTTATTTTTACACGTGTGTAAAGTGTGTCTTATCTGTTGTTTATTTAATAAAGTATTGTGCTGAAATAGAGGGAGGACTTAAGAGGTGGGTGGCCTTGCTCTAATGGGAGGACAGCAGTTTGACATTGGTAATATCTAAGGTTTAATAGCAACAGTTACTTTCATCAAATTTTGAATCACTGTTTAATTTATAGCTGCCCATGTGCTTTGTTAGCTGAATAATATTTAGCTCCAATTTCAGGGATCATTTTCAGTTTTAGTGATGATAATCATTCTGTGATTTAATGTTGATCATTAAATCCCCAGTCCAGGGATCCTGCACCAGGAAGATGATTTCCCAGAGCATTTGGCTTTGAAGGCCAATGGGACTTACTTTCTGGAGTCCCAGAGGGCTGGAGGAAATAGAGGCTTCACTCTTAAAGGGCACACAAAAAATCTTGCATGATCTAGAACCCAGGACAGAAGCAGTAATTCGATAGGAGCCTGGGTCCTACCTACCTGCTGATCCTGGAGAGTCTCTTGGAGAGGCAGAAGTCACCTGCAGCTCACACTGGGAACAGTTATTTTGGGGAACTCCTTCTTCCACATGAGTACTAGTGCCGGCAAGTGCCATATTGGAATCTTCCTTTTGCTTATTAGCCCCAGGACCCAGTCCTGTCCTGATCTAATGTTCTACAGGTACCAGTGCTGGAATGCTTAGGGTCAAGCACCTAACTGGGAGCAGACACAGACCTACCCACCAGCAGATAGGCAGCCTTAAGATCCCCTGAGCCCACAGCCACCTGTAGACAAGGCCATTCCTGGGATCTGCAGTCAGCCACCTCTTGAACCAGTCCCACCAACCAGTGGCCGTTAGCCTACACACAAGGCAGGACTTGGCAACCAAAAGGACTGGGGGACAACCAAGCCTACCAGACTGCCCACAACAGAAAGACCCATGCAACCCTCATAGCAGAAACCCCTAGAGCATATATTTCTTGTAACAAGAGGCGAGTACACTGCTGGGATACAATGGATATCTTCTAAAAATGGCCAGTTCTTCAAGGTTGAGAAACATAAACAACCTACCAGATAGATAAAAATAAAAACAGCAACTCAGGCATAATGAGGTGACAGAAGAACATATTCCAAATGAAGGAACAAGATAAAACCCCAGAAGAAGAATGAAATGAAGTGGACATAGGCAAACTACCTTAGAAAGAGTTCAGCATAGTTATTGTAAAGATGATCAAAGTACTCAGGAGAAGAACAGATGCACAGAGTGAGCAGTTAGAGGTTTTTAACAAAGAGTTAGAAAATATAAAGAACAACCAAACAGAGATGAAGCATATAGCAATTAAGTGAAAAATATACTAGAAGGAATCAACAGTAAACTAAATGTACAGAGGAATTGGTCAGCGAGTTGGAAGACAGAGTAGCAGAAATCACTGATTCTGAACAGAAAAAGAAAAAAGAATGAAAAAATGAGGACAGTTTGAGACATTTGGGACAATGTTAAGTGTACCAATATGTGCAGTATAGGAGTCCCAGAAGGAGAAGAGATAGAGATGGGGCAAAGAACTTATTTAAAGAAATAATAGCTAAAAATTCCCAAACCTGTGAAAGGGAACAGAAATACAGGTCTAGGAAGCATAAAGTTTCTAAAACAAGATGAACCCAAAGAGGTTCACACCAAGACACATTATAATTGAAAAAGGCAAAAATTAAAGATAAAGAGAGAACATTTAAAAGCAGCACAGGAAAAGCAATATGTTACATACAAGGGAACTCTCACAAGGCTATTAGGCTGAGTTTTCTGAACAGACTCAGCGGCCAGAAAGGTGTGGCACAATTAAAGTGATGAAAGGGAAAAACCTGCAACCATAAATAACCTACCTGACAAGGCTCTCATTCAGATTTGATGGCAGGATCAAAAGCTTCACAGAGAAGCAAAAGCTAAAAGAGTTCAGCATCACCACACTAGGTTTAAAAGAAATGATGTTACAGGAACTTCTCTAAGCAAAAAAAAAAAAAGGACACAATGAGAAACATGAAAATCACAAAAGGAAAAAGCTCCTTGGTGTAGAGGCAAACACACAGTAAAGGTAGGAAATAATCTGTGTGTACAGCTAGTAGCAAGGTTAAAAGACAAAAATGGTAAAATCAGGCTTCCCTGGTGGCGCAGGGGTTGAGAGTCCGCCTGCCGATGCAGGGGACACGGGTTCGTGTCCCGGTCCGGGAAGATCCCACATGCCGCGGAGCGGCTGGGCCCATGAGCCATGGCCGCTGAGCCTGTGCGTCCGGAGCCTGTGCGTCCGGAGCCTGTGCTCCGCAACGGCAGAGGCCACAGCAGTGAGAGGCCCGCGTACCGCAAAAAAAAAAAAAAAAAAAAAAGGTAAAATCATCTATACTCATAATAAGCAGTTAAACAATACAGGAAACAATTAGATGTAACAGATGGATCTAGAGATTGTCATACTGAGTGAAGTAAGTCAGACAGAGAAAAAGAAATATCGTATGGTATCCCTTAAGAAATGATACAAATGAAACTATTTACAAAACAGAAATAGACTCATAGACTTAGAGAATGAACTTATGGTTACCGGGGGGGAATGATGGGGGGAAGGGATAGTCAGGGAGTTTGGGATCGACATGTACACACTACTGTAGTTAAAATGGATAAGCAACAAGGACCTACTACATAGCACAGAGAACTCTGCTCAATGTTATGTGGCAGGCTGGATGCGAGGGGGGTTTGGAGGAGAATGGATACATGCATATGTATGGCTGAGTCCCTTTGCTGTGCACCTGAAACTTTCACAACATTGTTAATTGGCTATACTCCAATATAAAACAAAAAGTTAAAAATAATAAAATATGATATCAAAAACAATACTTGTGAGGGAAGGAAAGTACAAATGCAGTACTGTTAAAATGAATATGAAATTAAGAGATCAGCAACTTAAAACAATCACATATATAAATAGATTGCTATATATAAACCCCATGGTAAGCGCAAACCAAAAATCTGTAAAAGATACACACACATTAAAGAGAAGGAATCCAAATGTAACACCAGAGATAGTCATCAAATCACAAGAGAAGAGAACAAAAGGAGAAAGGAAAAAAAAGACCCACAAAATAACCCCAAAACAATGAACAAATGGTCATAAGAACACATATATCAATAATTACTTTAAATGTAAATGGATTAAATAATCAAAAGACATAGAGTGACTGAATGGATACAAAAACAAGACCTGTATGTATGCTACCTACAGGTGACTCACTTCAGATCTGTAGATGCACACAGTCTGAAAGTTAGGGGATGGAAAAAGGTATTCCATGCAATGGAAATCAAAAGAAAGGTGGGGTAGCAATACATACATTAGGCAAAATAGACTTTAAAATAAAAACTGTTACAAGGGACAAAGAAGTACATTATAACGATCAAGAGATAAATCTAAGAAGATATAACAATTTTAAGTATATATGCACCTAAATGTATAAAGCAAATATTAACAGATAACGAAGGGAGAAATCGGTAGTGACACAATACTAGTGTACATGGAACATTCTCTAGGATAGATCACATGCTAAGCCACAAAACAAGCCTTGGTAAATTTAAGAAAATTGAAATCATATCAGGTATGTTTTCAGACCACAATGCTATGATACCAGAAATCAACTGCAAGAAAAATACTGCAAAAAACACGAACATGTGGCAGCTAAACCACATTCTACTAAACAACCAATGGATCACTAAAATCAAAGAGGAAATCAAAAAATTCCTGGAGACAAATGAAAACAAAACCATAATGGACCAAAATCTATGGGATGCGGCAAAAGCAGTTCTAGGAGGGAAGTTTATAGCTGTATAAGCTTACCTCAGGAAACAAGAAAAATCTCAAATAAACAATCTAAATTCACACGTTAAGGAACCAGAGAAAAAAGAACAAACAAAACCCAGAGTTAGTAGATGGGAAAAAATCATAAAGATCAGAGCAGAAATAAATGGTATAGAAACTAAAAAACAATAGAAAAGATCAATGAAACTAAAAGCTGGTTCTTTGAAAAGATAAATAAACTTTAAAACCTTTTGGCCAGATTCATTAAGAAAAAAAAGGGAAAAAGCCCAAATCAATAAAAGCAGAAATGAAAAAGAAGTTACAACTGACAATACAGAAATATGAAGGACTATAAGAGACTACTACAAATAACTATATGCCAATAAAGTGGACAACCTAGAAGAAATGGACAAATTCCTAGAAATGTAAATATCCCTAGACTGAGTAAGGAAGAAATAGAAATTATGAATAGACTGATTACCAGTAATGAAATTGAATCAATAGTTTAAAAACTACGAACAAACAAAAGTCCAGGGCCAGATGGCCTCACAGGTGAATTCTACCAAGCATTTAAAGAATAGTTAACGCCTATCCTTAAACTATTTCAGAAAAATTGCAGAGGAAGGAACACTTTCAAACTCATTCTACAAGGCCTTAATCACCCTGAGACCACAACCAAACAAAGGTATCACCAAAAAAGAAAATTACAAGCCAATATCACTGATGAACATAGATTCAGGAATCCTCAACAAAATATCAGCAAATCAAATCCAAAAATACATTGAAAGCATCATACACCATGGTCAAGTAGGATTTATTTCATGTATGCAAGGAGTTTTCAGTATCTGAAAATCAACCAGTGTGATAAACCACATTAATAAATTGAAGAATAAAAACCATATGTTCATCTCAAGAGTTGCAGAAAAGCTTTTGGCAAAATTCAACATCCATTTATAATTAAAAAAACTCTCCAGAAAGTGGTCATAGAGGGAACATACCTCAATATAATAAGGGCCATGTGTGGCAAGCCCGTAGCTAACATTATATTCAACAATGAAAACTGAAAGCATTTCTTCTAAGATCAGGAACAAGACAAGGATGCCCACTCTTGCCACTTTTATTAAACATAGTATTGGACGTCCTAGCTACAGCAATCATACAAGAAAAATAAATAAAAGGAATCCAAATTCAAAAGGAAAATTTAAAACGGTTACTGTTTGTAGATACCATGGTACTATACATTGAAAATTATAAAGATACCGCCAAAAATCTACTAGAGCTCATCAGTGAATTTTGTAAAGTTGAAGGATACAAAATTAATATACAAAAATCTGTTGTATTTCTATACACTAACAGCAAGCTATCAGAAAGAGAAATTAAGGAAACAATGTCATTTTCAATTTCATCAAAGAGAATAAAACACATAGGAATAAACCTACCTAAGGAGGTAAAAGACCTGTACTCGGAAACCTATAAGACACTAATGGAAGAAATTGAAGAGTAGACAAACAGATCACAATATATACCATGCTCATGGACTGGAAGATTTAATATTGTTAAAATACAATATTACCCATGGTAATCTAAAGATTCAGTGCACTCCCTATCAAAATACCAATGGCATTTTTCATAGAACAAGAACAAATAATTTTAATATTTGTTTGGAAATACAATAGACTGTAAATAGTCAAAACAATCTTGAGAAAGAAGAACAGAACTGGAAGAATTATGCTCCCTAACTTCAGATTATGCTACAAAGTTACAGTACAAAAGTTACCATACAGGTATAGTACTGGCACAAAAATAGACACATAGAGCAACGGGACAGAATAGAGAGCCCAGAAATAAACCCACACACATATGGTGGATTAATCTGTGACATAGGAGGCAAGAATATACAATGGAGAAAAGCAGTCTCTTCAATAAGTGGTTTTGGGAAAACTGGACAGCTCCATGTAAAACAGTGAGACTAGAAAGTTTTCTAACATCATATACAAAAATAAACTCAAAATGGATTAAAGAGTTAAATATAAGACCATAAACCATAAAACTCCTACAAGAAAACTTAGGCAGAATACTGTTTGACATAAATCATCACAATATATTTTGGATCTGTCTCCTAAAAAATTAAACAAATGGAACCTAATGAAAAGAAGACAAAAAGACAATCTGCTGAATGGGAGAAAATATTTGTGAATGGCATGACCAATAAGGGGTTAATAGCCAATATATATAAACAGCTCATACAACTCAACATCAAAAAAACAAACTGCCAGATAAAAAATAGGCAGGAGGCTTCCCTGGTGGCACAGTGGTTGAAGAGTCTGCCTGCCGATGCAGGGGACACGGGTTCGTGCCCTGGTCTGGGAGGATCCCACATGCCGCAGAGCGGCTGGGCCTGTGAGCCATGGCCGCTGAGCCTGCACGTCCAGAGCCTGTGCTCCGCGACGGGAGAGGCCGCAGCAGTGGGAAGCCCGCGTACTGCAAAAAAAAAAAAAAAAAAAAGGCAGAAGACCTGGAGAGACATTTTTCCAAAGAAGACATGCACATGGCCAACAGGCACATGAAAAGATGCTCAACATCATTAATCATCAGATTAATGCAAATTAAAACTGCAATGAGATATCACCCCACGTCTGGCAGAATGGCTATCATCAAAAATACCAAAATAACCAATGTTGGCCTGGATATAGAGATAAAAAAATCTTGATGCACTGTTGGTGGGAATGTAAACTTGTGTAGCCACTGGGGAAAACAGTATGGCAGTCCCTCAAAAAACTAAAAATAGAACTACCATACCATCCAGCAATTCCACTCCTGTGTATTTATTTAAAAAAAGAAAAGAAAGAAAGCACTAATTCAGAAAGATACATGCACCCTAGTGTTCTTAGCAGCACTATTTGCAATAGCCAAGGTACTGAAGCAACCTAAGCAACAACATTGATGGACTTGGAAGTTTTTATTCTAAATGAAATAACTCAGACAGAGAAAGGTAAATATTGTATGATATCGCTTATACGTGGAATCTAAAAAACAAAAGCTAGTGAATATAACAAAATAAGAAACAGACTCACAGATATAGAGAACAAAGCAGTGGGGAGAAGGAAGGGGGAGGCGCAACATAGGGATGTGGGATCAAAAGGTACAAACTACTTTATATAAAATAAATAAGATATTAGAATATATAATACAACACAGGGAATATAGCCTATATTTTATAACTATAAATGGAATAAACCTTTAAAAAGTATGAATCACTATGCTGTACACCTGAAATTTATATAATATTGTACATCAGCTGTACCTCAATAAGAAAAAAATTGTGTTTATAGTAAAGTGACTTTTCAGTAATTTAGTCACAATGGAAAATTAAAATATTTTCCAATTAGGAAAAATTTTTTGTTACTATTATAAAAGTATTTTTTAATTAGTATAAAAATATTTAAAATATTAGCTTAAAGCCATTAAGAACTTTAAGTAATGTTGTTCTTTCAAATTCTGCTTCTTTAGAAGAATTCACATATTTTTTGTTAAACTATCTTTATTAAAAATATAATCTTAAGTTCTTAAAGTTGTTGAAAGATGTTAGATAGTTGGTGGTTTCCTGTTTTCTCTAATGATAAATCTAAGTGTGATAAAAGATCTTCAAGTTATTTAAACTTTAAATTTTGCATAAATATGTGTTTGGACAGCTTGACAATATATAAAGAACTCCTTAAAAAACAAATTTAAAGATATCTTTTGCTTTTGCAATTGCCTTTTGCAATTTACCATGTTTGGGAGACGTTTGTTAGGAAAAAGTCAATAAAAGCAAACGTTGTTTACAAGTTTCACTACAAATTTCCCATAACTCTTGGTGGCATAGTTCCTGATTTAGAGGTGAAGTTGTTCTACTCTCCTCCCCTTTTCTCCCTTCTTCCTTCCCTCTCTTTACTTCCCCTCCACTTCCCTCTTCTCCTTTCCTGTCCTTTCTTCTTCCTTTCAATTGAAAATAACTCCATTGTTACTGGGAAATAAAAGTCAGCCACAGTGTTGTAGTGTGGAGGTTCTCAGATAGCTAGCAGTTTTTTAGTTCTTGCCATGTGGAAATGATGAGATGCATGGATGGCAATTTCCTTGAGGGCATGGGGCCTGTCTTCCTTATTTATTATTTCCCTGTGCTAACACAGTAGAACGTAATGGGCACTTTCATTATAAACTCCAGTAAAATAACCATATAAAAATGATCCTGAACCTCACTTCTGATTGCTAGTTCATGCTCATAATAAACTTTAGGATTTCAAGATTCCTTGATATCTTTTATAACATTAGTTACTTTTATAGTCGTTTCCTTGACCATTTGGTTTAGTTATGATATCAGTTATTTCTAGTCCTTTTCTATTAATGTTTTATGTCTTTTAAAAAATATAACCATGCAGTTTCCTGGGCCTTGGCATCTGGAAATAAATTTCAAAGTTTTGAAGTGTTTTATTGTTTTCCTTTAAAAATTGTTAAAGTTCAATTTTAAGTGAGGTTAATATCTTTCTATATAGCAAAAGACCAGTTAAATTACCTATGGGACTACATTACTAAAAAGGTTCTTTAAGTATCATATTTTCTTTTATAATGATTGTGGATGAGAGAGTGGGCAAGCATTGGTAACGCTAGCCTTGGATGGCTTCAAGGAAGGTGAAAGTTGCAGTCCTGTTTATCCTCTTTGGTTAGGGAGATAAATCCTTTCTGTATTAAGCTCCTAAGTATCTGTGACTGACATTAGCTATCCTAATGCACTGTCATTAATTTTGGCAAGGTTTTTTTTTTTAACATCTTTATTGGAGTATAATTGCTTGACAATGGTGTGTTAGTTTCTCCTTTATAACAAAGTGAATCAGTTATACATATACATATGTTCCCATATCTCTTCCCTCTTGCATCTCCCTCCCTCCCACCCTCCCTATCCCACCCCTCTAGGTGGTCACAAACCACCGAGCTGATCTCCCTGTGCTATGTGGCTGCTTCCCACTAGCTATCTATTTTACGTTTGGTAATGTATATATATCCATGCCACACTCTCACTTTGTCACAGCTTACCCTTCCCCCTCCCCGTATCCTCAAATCCATTCTCTAGTAGGTCTGTGTCTTTATTCCCGTCTTACTCCTAGGTTCTTCATGACCTTTTTTTTTTTCCTAGATTCCATATATATGTGTTAGCATACGGTATTTGTTTTACTGTTTCTGACTTACTTCACTCTGTATGACAGACTTTAGGTCTATCCACCTCACTACAAATAACTCAGTTTCATTTCTTTTTAGGGCTGAGTAATTTTCCATTGTATATATGTGCCACATCTTCTTTATCCATTCATCTGTTGATGGACACTAAGGTTGCTTCCATGTCCTGGCTATTGTAAATAGAGCTGCAATGAACATTTTGGTACATGACTCTTTTTGAATTATGGTTTTCTCAGGGTGTATGCCCAGTAGTGGGATTTCTGGGTCGTATGGCAATGCTATTTTTAGATTTTTAAGGAGCCTCCATACTGTTCTCCATAGTGGCTGTATCAATTTACATTCCCACCAACAGTGCAAGAGGGTTCCTTTTTCTCCACACCCTCTCCAGCATTTATTGTTTCTAGATTTTTTGATGATGGCCATTTTGACTGGTGTGAGATGATATCTCATTGTAGTTTTGATTTGCATTTTTCAAATGACTAATGATGTTGAGCATTCTTTCATGTGTTTGTTGGCAATTTGTATATCTTCTTTGGAGAAATGTCTATTCTGCCCATTTTTGGATTGGGTTGTTTGTTTTTTTGTTATTGAGCTGCATGAGCTGCTTGTAAATTTTGGAGATTAATCCTTTGTCAGTTGCTTCATTTGCAAATATTTTCTCCCATTCTGAGGGTTGTCTTTTGGTCTTGTTTATGGTTTCCTTTGCTGTGCAAAAGCTTTGAAGTTTCATTAGGTCCCATTTGTTTATTTTTGTTTTTATTTCTCTAGGAGGTGGGTCAAAAAGGATCTTGCTGTGAGTTGTGTCATAGAGTGTTCTGCCTATGTTTTCCTCTAAGAGTGTGATAGTGTCTGGCCTTACAATTAGGTCTTGAATCCATTTTGAGTTTATTTTTTGTATGGTGTTAGGGAGTGTTCTAATTTCATACTTTTACATGTACCTGTCCAGTTTTCCCAGCACCACTTATTGAAGAGGCTGTCTTTTCTCCACTGTATATTCTTGCTTCCTTTATCAAAGATAAAATGACCATATGTGCGTGGGTTTATCTCTGGGCTTTCTATCCTGTTCCATTGATTTATATTTCTGTTTTTGTGCCAGTACCATACTGTCTTGATTACTGTAGCTTTGTAGTATAGTCTGAAGTCAGGGAGCCTGATTCCTGCAGCTCCATTTTTCATTCTCAAGATAGCTTTGGCTATTCGGGGTCTTTTGTGTTTCCATACAAATTGTGAAATTTTTTGTTCTAGTTCTGTGAAAAATGCCAGTGGTAGTTTGATAGGGATTGCACTGAATATGTAGATTGCTTTGGGTAGTAGAGTCATTTTCACAATGTTGATTTTTCCAATCCAAGAACATGGTATATCTATCCATCTATTTGTATCATCTTTAATTTCTTTCATCAGTGTCTTATAATTTTCTGCATACAGGTCTTTTGTCTCCTTAGGTAGGTTTATTCCTAGGTGTTTTATTCTTTTTGTTGCAATGGTAAATGGGAGTGTTTTCTTAATTTCACTTTCAGATTTTTCATCATTAGTCTATAGGAATGTCAGAGATTTCTGTGCAATAATTTTGTATCCTGCTACTTTACCAAATTCATTGATTAGCTCTACTAGTTTTCTGGTAGCATCTTTAGTATTCTTTATGTATAGTATCATGTCATCTGCAAACAGTGACAGCTTTACTTCTTCTTTTCTGATTTGGATTCCTTTTATTTCCTTTTCTTCTCTGATTGCTGCGGCTAAAACTTCCAAAACTGTGTTAAATAAGAGTGGTGAGAATGGGCAACCTTGTCTTGTTCCTGATCTTAGTGGAAATGGTTTCAGTTTTTCACCATTGAGGATGATGTTGGCTGTGGGTTTGTCATATATGGTCTTTATTATGTTGTGGAAGTTCCCTCTATGCCTACTTTCTGCAGGGTTTTTTTCGTAAATGGGTGTTGAATTTTGTCGAAAGCTTTCTCTGCATCTATTGAGATGATCATGTGGTTTTTTCCTTCAGTTTGTTAATATGGTGTATCACGTTGATTGATTTGCATATATTGAAGAATCCTTGCATTCCTGGAATAAACCCCACTTGTTCATGGTGTACGATCCTTTTAATGTGCTGTTGGATTCTGTTTGCTAGTATTTTGTTGAGGATTTTTGCATCTATGTACATCAGTGATATTGACCTGTAGTCTTCTTTCTTTGTGACATCTTTGTGTGGTTTTGGTATCAGGGTGATGGTTTCCTCGTAAAATGAGTTTGGGAGTGTTCCTCCCTCTGTTATATTTTGGAAGAGTTTGAGAAGGATAGGTGTTAGCTCTTCTCTAAATGTTTCATAGAATTCGCCTGGGAAGTCATCTGGTCCTGGACTTTTGTTTGTTGGAAGATTTTTAATTACAGTTTCAATTTCAGTGCTTGTGATTGGTCTATTCATATTTTCTATTTCTTCCTGGTTCAGTCTCTGCAGGTTGTGCATTTCTAAGAATTTGTCCATTTCTTCCTGATTGTCCATTTTATTGGCATAGAGCTGCTGGTAGTAATTTCTCATGATCCTTTGTAATTCTGCAGTGTCAGTTGTTACTTCTCCTTTTTCGTTTTTAATTCTATTGATTTGAGTCTTCTCCCTTTTTTTCTTGATGAGTCTGGCTAATGGTTTATCAATTTTGTTTATCTTCTCAAAGAACCAGCTTTTAGTTTTATTGATCTTTGCTATTGTTTCCTTCATTTCTTTTTCATTTATTTCTGATCTGATCATTATGATTTCTTTCCTTCTGCTAACTTTGGGGGTTTTTTGTTCTTCTTTCTCTAATTGCTTTAGGTGCAAGGTTAGGTTGTTTATTTGAGATGTTTCCTGTTTCTTAAGGTAGGATTGTATTGCTATACACTTCCCTCTTAAAACTGCTTTTGCTGCATCCCATAGGTTTTGGGTCGTCGTGTCTCCACTGTCATTTGTGTCTAGGAATTTTTTGATTTCCTCTTTGATTTCTTCAGTGATCTCTTGGTTATTAAGTAGTGTATTGTTTAACCTCAATGTGTTTGTATTTTTTACAGATCTTTTCCTGTAATTGATATCTAGTCTCATAGCGTTGTGTTCAGAAAAGATACTTGATACGATTTTAATTTTCTTAAATTTACTAAGGCTTGATTTCTGACCCAAGATATGATCTATCCTGGAGAATGTTCCATGAGCACTTGAGAAGAATGTGTATTGTTTTGTTTTGTTTTGTTTTTTTGGTGCTATGTGGGCCTCTCACTGTTGTAGCCTCTCCCATTGTGGAGCACAGGCTCCAGATGTGCAGGCTCAGTGACCATGCCTCACGGGCCCAGCCGCTCTGTGGCATGTGGGATCTTCCCGGACAAGGGCATGAACCTGTGTCCCCTGCCTCGTCAGATGGACTCTCAACCACTGCACTACCAGGGAAGCCCTGTATTCTGTTGTTTTTGGATGGAATGTCCTATAAATATCAATTAAGTCCATCTTGTTTAATGTATCATTTAAAGCTTGTGTTTCCTTATTTATTTTCATTTTGGATGATCTGTCCATTGGTGAAAGTGGGGTGTTAAAGTCCCCTACTATGATCATGTCACTGTCGATTTCTCCTTTTATGGCTGTTAGTATTTGCCTTATGTATTGAGGTGCTCCTATGTTGGGTGCATAAATATTTACAATTGTTACATCTTCTTCTTGGATCGATCCCTTGATCATTATGTAGTGTCCTTGTTTGTCTCTTGTAATAGTCTTTATTTTAAAGTCTATTTTGTCTGATATGAGAATTGCTACTCCAGGTTTCTTTTGATTTCCATTTGCATAGAATATCTTTTTCCATCCCCTCACTTTCAGTCTGTATGTGTCCCTAGCTCTGAAGTGGGTCTCTGGTAGACAGCATATATATGGGTCTTGTTTTTGTATCCATTCAGCCAGTCTGTGTCTTTTGGTGGGAGCGTTTAGTCCATTTACATTTATGGTAATTATCAATATTTATGTTCCTATTCCCATTTTCTTAATTGTTTTTGGTTTGTTATTGTAGGTCTTTTCCTTCTCTTGTGTTTCTTGCCTAGAGAAGTTTCTTTAGTATTTGTTGTAAAGCTGGTTTGGTGGTGCTGAACTCTCTCAGCTTTTGCTTGTCTGTAAAGGTTTTAATTTCTCCATCAAATCTGAATGAGATCCTCGCTGGGTAGAGTAATCTTGGTTGTAGGTTTTTCTCCTTCATCACTTTAAATACGTCCTTCCACTCCCTTCTGGGTTGCAGAGTTTCTGCTGAGAGATTAGCTGTTAATGTTATGGGGATTCCCTTGTGTGTTATTTGTTGTTTTTCCCTCACTGCTTTTAATATGTTTTCTTTGTATTTAATTTTTGATAGTTTGATTAATATGTGTCTTGGAGTATTTCTCCTTGGATTTATCCTGTGTGGGACTTTCTGTGCTTCCTGGACTTGATTAACTATTTTGTTTCCCATATTAGGGAAGTTTTCAACTATAATCTCTTCAAATATTTTCTCAGTCCCTTTCTTTTTCTCTTCTTCTTCTGCGACCTCTATAATTCGAATGTTGGTGCGTTTAATGTTGTCCCAGAGGTCTCTGAGACTGTCCTCAGTTCTTTTCATTCTTTTTTCTCATTTCCACTATTTTATCTTCCAGGTCACTTCTCCATTTTTCTGCCTCAGTTATTCTGCCATTGATCCCTTCTAGAGTATTTTTAATTTGATTTATTGTGTTGTTCATCATTGCTTGTTTCCTCTTTAGTTCTTCTAGGTCCTTGTTAAATGTTTCTTGCATTTTTTTCTGTTGTACTTCCAAGATTTTGGATCATCCTTACTATCATTATTCTGAATTCTTTTTCAGGTAGACTGCCTATTTCCTCTTCATTTGTTAGGTGTAGTGGGTTTTTACCTTGTTCCTTCATCTGCTGTGTGTTTCTCTGTCTTCTCATTTTGCATATCTTACTGTGTTTGGGGTCTCCTTTTCGCAGGGTGCTGGTTCATAGTTCCTGTTGTTTTTGGTGTCTGTCCCCAGTGGCTAAGGTTGGTTCAGTGGGTTGTGTAGGCTTCCTGGTGGAGGGAACTAGTGCCTGTGTTCTGGTGGATGAGGCTGGATCTTGTCTTTCTGGTGGGCAGGTCCACGTCTGGTGGTGTGTTTTGGGGTGTCTGTGGCCTTATTATGATTTTAGGCAGCCCCCCTGCTAATGGATGGGGCTGTGTTCCTGTCTTGCTAGTTGTTTGGCTTAGGGTGTCCAGCACTGTAGCTTGCTGGTCGTTGAGTGAAGCTGGGTCTTGGTGTTGAGATGAAGATCTCTGGGAGATTTTCGCCGTTTGATATTACATGGAGCTGGGAGGTCTCTTGTGGACCAGTGTCCTGAAGTTGGCCCTCCCACCTCAGAGGCACAATACTGACTCCTGGCTGGAGCACGAAGAGCCCTTCATCCACACAGCTCAAAATGAAAGGGAGAAAAAATAGAAAGAAAGAAAGAAAGAGGATAAAATCAAATAAAATCAAATAAAGTAAGATAAAATAAAATAAAGTTGTTAAAGTATAACATAAAAAATTATTATTATCAAAAAAGGTTTTTAAAAGTAAAAAAAAAAAAAAGAACGGACATACAGAATCCTAGGACAAATGGTGAAAGCAAAGCTATACAGACAAAATCTCACAAAGAAGCATACACATACACATTCACAAAAAGAGGAAAAGGGGAAAAAATAATATATTTTGCTCCCGAAGTCCACCTCCTCAATTTGGGATGATTCGTTGTCTATTCAGGTATTCCACTGATGCAGGGTACGTCAAGTTGATTGTGGAGCTTTAATCCGCTGCTTCTGTGGCTGCGGGGAGAAATTTCCCTTTTTCTTCTTTGTTCGCATAGCTCCTGGGGTTCAGCTTTGGATTTGGCTCCGCCTCTGCGTGTACGTCACCTGTGGGCATCTCTTCTTTGCTCAGACAGGACTGGGTTAAAGGAGCAGCTGATACGGGGCCTCTGGCTCACTCAGGCCGTGGGGAGCGAGGGGTACGGAGTGCGGGGGGAGCCTGACGCGGCTGAGGCCGGCATGACGTTGCACCAGCCTGAGGTGCGCTGTGCGTTCTCCCGGGGAAGTTGTCCCTGGATCATGGGACCCTGTTTAGTGGCGGGTTGCACAGGCTCCCAGGAGGGGAGGTGTGGAGAGTGACCTGGGATTGGACACAGGCTTCTCTGTGGCGGCAGCAGCAGCCTTAGCGTCTCACGCCTGTGTCTGGGGTCCGTGCTGATAGCCGCGGCTCGAGCCCGTCTCGGTAGCTCCTTTAAGCAGTACTCTTAATCCCCTCTCCTCGCGCACCAGGAAACAAAGAGGGAAGAAAAAGTCTCTTGCTTCTTCGATAGGTGCAGACTTTTTCCCAGAGTCCCTCCCGGCTAGCTGTGGCTCACTAGCCCCTTCAGGCTGTGTTCACGCCGCCAACCCCAGTCCTCTCCCTGCACTCTGACCGAAGCCTGAGCCTCAGCTCCCAGCCCCCGCCCCGCTCCCCCGGTGGGTGAGCAGACAAGCTTCTCGGGCTGGTGAGTGCTGGTGGGCACCAATCCTCCGTGCAGGCATTGCTCTGCTTTGCCCTCCACAGCCCTGTTGCTGTGCTTTCCTCTGCCACCCACAGTCTCCGCCCGCGAAGGGGCTTCCTATTGTGTGGATACCTTTCCTCCTTCACAGCTCCCTCCCACTCGTGCAGGTCCTGTCCCTATTCTTTTGTCTCTGTTTTTTCTTTTTTCTTTTGCCCTACCCAGGTATGTGGGGAGTTTCTTGCCTTTTGGGAGGTCTCAGGTCTTTTGCCAGCGTTCAGTGGGTGTTCTATAGGAGCAGTTCCACGTGTAGATGTATTTCTGATGTATCTGTGGGGAGGAAGTTGATCTCCACGTCTTACTCTTCCGCCATCTTCTCCTCCTTTCTTGGCAAGGGTTTTTTGTGTTCCTAATTCTCATATGATTCCAGATGAGAGCTTGATTATTTAAAAATTAAAATACAAACTTATTTCCATAGATAGCTGATAATGAATAGATGATTTATGTTCTAAAGCCTCTTTTGTTCTTTACTTTGCTGTAACAATCATCCAGGCAATGATTTAATGCAACAATAAAAATGTACTTCTTTTCCTTATATCTTAAAAATTCTTTTATAGTAAGGGATCATTTGGATAAATATTAGCTTACAAATTAATATAAGTTGACATATTCATTACTTGCCTTTATATGAAATCAGTTTTCCAATAATCTAGAAAATTTTGGCAAATGTTTGACAATCTGGATGCAAGTTTGTTGATCTGATTCCGTATTTAAAATACTAGGAACATTTTCACTTTCTTAAGTTTTGTTTAAAATATGTGTTTTCATAATCTGTTATAGATATGTATATGCTTTGATATGAAAGTTGTCAAGTTATGTCCATTTGTTATTTCTATAGCTGGAAATCCCTAGTATAAGGAGAGTGATGCTTGGGGCATTTTCCCCTCAGAGCCAGAGTGAATACACACATGGTTATTTCAGAAGGCCCTTCAGATGCCAGGATTGTCAAATACTTGGATTTCAAATTTGGGGTCAGTAGCGTTAAAAACATTTAAAGAACGTGAATGGCTCAAAGTCTTAGAATGTAGGGTAAGTGCTGAAGGAGGAACAGTCCCCATAATTCAGAATCAGGATATGTGTTAAAATCATCACAGTCAATATAATTTTAAATATGAGACTCATGGAGATCTTAATTATGAGAACAAGGTCACAGAAGCAAGGATTGAAAATTCAGCTATGAAATGTTGGGAAGGTGGGAGTCACCTGATTTTCTTTTATCTAAGCAATAGCCAACATAAGCAATAGCTAACATATGCATCTCCAAAGACTCAGTTAAATTTTTATTGACAATTTAGATTTATTGGCACAGTATAGGTAAAACATTGAGGGAATTATCATGTGAAATTATAAATACTGGCTGTACCATGTGAAGTTGGGGAGGATGACATAATAGAGCCAGAAGAACATACAGGTATTATGCAAAACTTTTACATATATTCTTACACACTTGAAAAAGGATTTACTTTTTCTAAGGGCTTGAAAATTATGCACGAAAATATAGTCTTTATTTTATCTGTGCTAACTAGCAACCAGGCCCTCTCAAAATTTATTCTAATTGATTACAGTTTTGTAGTTTTAAAAAATGTCAAATTGCATTTTAATGCACTGAGGACAGTAATTATCTCTTGGTTGATGTGGTGGAAAAGAACTAAGTTACAAATTTAGTTTTGCTTGGTTCATGTCATATTTTGATAATATGGTACAAGTAAGTACAAGATAGAAAAAGGAAGAAAATTTGTAGAGGTTTCTGATAGCGTGTGCCTCTGTTTCTGATAGTAAAAGGAAGAAAATTTGTAAAGGTTTCTGCCCAAATTTGTAAAGGTTTCTGATAGCATGTGCCTCTGTTTTCAAGTAGTGTGTTAGTGTTTGTTGGTGGGTGCATGGATGTAGTCAGGGAGGGAATATTGTCATACAGGTTAGGTAATAGGATTTCTATTTTGGGTGCAAGTGATGACTCCTTAAAAACTGTAGAGCACAAGTAAACATCAACTGGAGCCATAATTCTAATAGAATAGGTTATTTATCTAATTGAGTAATATCAGGAAACAGGAACAAATGTTTTAGACTGATACTATTCTCTCTCAATATATGCTCTCTTTAGACAAAAGTTATCATAAATTCTAACCATGTCACACTATTTATACTTCCTTCAGTATGCTGTGCCCTTTGATTCTTTCTTGCTGTTCCATCTACTTTTCTTCTTGTCTCTATTTAATGGTCAGTTATACATATTTCAAATTTATTTTTCTCGAATAAAGTCATCCCTGATCCAGCCTCAGGCAAAATTAGCCACAGAGCCATAAATATTTGGTTATTTAAAAACTTGCTTTTATGTCTGTCTTCCCTTTTAGATTATATTTATCATAAGGGCAGGATCATGCCATTTTCTAACTCCAAACCCTCTTTTAAAAATCTGTTGAATTGAATAAAATAATTTAATGTTTAATAGTTTTGTATTACTTTTAACTCACACATAAATTGCTAATTTATTTCTATTTATTGCTTGATATTGTTTTAATATTTTTCTATAGCAAATTCCATATTTCCAATGTTCAATTATACCTTTTTTATTTCTGAATTTTTCTTCCTAAGTCTTCCCTAAAGCTTTTGCCCTTAAACTCCAAAAGATAAGAAGAGAAATTTTCTTTGATAATTCACTAAAAAAAAACCCCAAAACTCTCTGTTTTTACTGAGAACCTATAAAAGTCCTTGTATTCATAGATAGTCTGTATTTCCCGTAAGAATTCAATGTTAAGAAAGACAACTGAAAAACAAAAAAACCAAAACAACAACAAGAAAAAAAGGAAGATGATTGGCTTGTCATTTATGTATGTTTGTACACCACAAAAAGGAAGACACTTTCCCTCTATTTCATAGTTTCATGATGTAATCTCAGCTATCGTCCCCAAGCCAGTTTGCCAGCAGCCCGCTGCTTAAACCTAATTCTCTTGCTTCCCATTCATCTTAGTTGAAATAGAATTATTGACAGAAATGATATCTGGAGGGACATTAAGAATGATGATTAATGTGGTACCCCTTACAGTTACTAAATAGCATGCCTATCTTTATTTGTTTTGGGGGAGATGTAGTAACTCCACCCAATTTAAATGAATTGGTATAAAATTTGGCACAGGGACTCTCAACTCAGAGACCTTATTAAATACAAGGATGATACTCCATTACATTTAAGTAGCACCTGTTGAAAATTAACACCTAATAGGCTACAATTACTTAAGGCAGCTTCCCATTTGAGGAAACTGTTATCTCTTTAATTCAATTCACTTTGTTTAGAAGAATTTGATGTATATTATTCAGTCTCTGGCTCTAAGTAGAGGCAAAAATATTTATTCATTAGAAAGTAAGCACCTTGGATACTGAGCAGTCCTACTACACAGAAGGAACAGTTTTCTCCCTATGGACTTTTGTTTCAAACACTTGCTAGCATTTTATTTTGGGTGTATATGTGACCTAATGAATTCTTTAGTTTCAAATAGATCTGCTAGGGTTAAAGGACTAAATATAACCAAATGTATTTATCTTTTAAATTAGTTTTTTATTTGACATAATCCATACATATGATTTAAAAGGCCAGGTAGTACTCCAAGTCTTGTAACAAAGCAACAGCAATCTCCTAGCCCATAGTTTCCTTCCAAATTCCCCTCCCTATGGCTGATGTTCATGGGGTACAAACTAGCATGGCCTTACTGGTTGTTTATGGACAGAGAGTATTGGATTAATTGGTGTCTGTGTTATTGGTTGTTAAATGTTTTGAAATTAAGCCTTACTCCTATCTATTCCTGATTCTCATTCTCCAAAACAAATTACTTTCATCTCTTTTCTGAAGAATTAGAGATAAGTAATAGAGAACCACACAAAGTCCTTGTTTATTCCAGAAAAAGGGCACAAAATTAGACAAGAAAGGAAATTAAATTTCAGTAAACTTCAGTCAGCAACTAACATTATTCATAAGTCATAACATTATTCATATAGTCATAATGTTAAGTATGAATATTAATTGATCTAAGAACTATGATTTAACATATTGGGAGGAAAATAAGGTGGAAAGAAGGGGAAATAGTGTGGAAATGGTGTGAAAGTGGTGAGATAACATAAAATTCAGTTAATAGAATCGAAAATTGATAAAGTAGCCCTATAAATATATAACAAATTACTTAGAAATATGAAAAGCAAATAGCAGAAGAAACATCTAAAGGATTTATTTCTTCTTTTCTTACTTGGAAATATTCTTTTACTGATTACCCTAGAAATTGGAATTTGCATAATACTTAATTCATTAATGGCCAAATACATTCCACCACCTTTGTTCTCCTCACAGACAATATAAGAACTGTAGATCATCTTATTTTCAGTTAACACCCCACTGTCAGATCTACATTTTATTGATTTTGTGTATTTTAATTCTAACTTTTAACCACAAAAACACATTCATCATTGTTTTATATGGCCATTGTTTGTTTTTTCACTTGCTTTTGTCTTCATTTCTGGGATTACTGTCCTTCTTACAGTACCTCCTTCAGAATTTCTTTTGAAGAGGCAAGTGTGCCTTGGCTTCGGTGGAAGACAGTGTCATGCTGCACAATGAGAATCTTGTATGAAGAAGGAATCTTATATGGAAGCATTTTAAAATAAGGTGGATGAAGAGCTTTTCTGGTTGAATCTTGTTAGACACCTGGAATCTTAGTCTGTAATCTCTGATTTTGTTTGGGCTTCAGTTTTCTCATCTGTAAACTGAAGCTATAGAACAAAATGGTCATTTTCTAGTCTACAACTCTCAATCTCTTTTCTCTGATAATGTAATCTATCAATTTGCCATTATTCATAATCAGAATGAACTGCTATTTTTTCCTGTTGTTGTTCATATATAACTTCTTCATCAACTGTCTTTCCAAAGCAATAGGCACAGGGTAAAACAGAAGTGAGTAAATTATCAGATATAGGATGTAACATTTTTCCAGTGACTTTTGCCCTTATTCCAGTCTTTATTATTTGTACTGTTAGAAGGAGGGCGGTGGTGGAACTAGGATCTTACAGGCCCTGTATTTCACTGGGCCCCAAGGTTTTCAGAAGCTCACCTAATATGCCCCAATATACCAGTGTGTCCCTCAACCCCAAAGGGCAGCATTCACATTATTTTCTATGTGAATATTGCCCTCTCGAGCTCCAGGAACTTCAAAAAACTATATCCTGGCTTTCGCTACATTTTGAATTACAACCCTTGGAGTTGTACAACATGGTATCTCTGGTTTCAAGTGTAAATCCACCTACCCAGAGGGAAACCTTGCACAAATCCTTTTCTTAATGATGCCAAGAAAGAAATCTTCAAGAGGAGAAAGATGGTAAAGAAGGAGCAATGTTTATGGTGGAAGAGAATCCAAAAGATTTTGATTCCTGCTTATAGTTCTGGATATGAGAGCTGATTTCAAGCAGTCATGAGGCAAAAGCTTAATTACAGAAAGGTGATCTCTTAAAGGTATAACAGCATCCATAACAATGGGCATATATTACCTGGTGCATTTTTCTTTTCATTTTTGTGAATTCACCTAATCCCGAAAGTTAAAAAAAAAAAATACAAAAAAATCACATGCCCTCCCTTTCCACCTCCTGCCAAATGATTTTTCTTTTGTTTTGTCGAAACAGAAACAAAAAACACCATTGATGCAACTGTGTCCTCACAGTAGATGATGCAAGCATACCCATTTTTACTAATAATTTCACTGAGGGGCACTTTTTGAAGGATGGAGAGGCATTATCACAATCATTCTGTTTTAATTTTATCCTATATAGTAAAGTTAGAAAAACAGTTGTCTTGAAAGGCTATATTAATGATAACCTTCTTCCTTTTTTTTCTACCTATAGATTTCTTCAAAATTATGGGCTTTTAGAAATACATAAGATAATTATATATCATTGATGTGACTCCATGTTTTTCTGAAAAATTTTAATAATATCCTATAGAAAGAGGAGAAAGACTCTGATATGATATATTTTAAGGGAAAAGGAACTTTTGACTTTTTCCAAAGTTAGTATTCCTAGCTTTTAATCCTTGTTGGGGAGTAAGGCAGCTACTTTTCTACCAGCTTTCACTATTGCCACCTACATTTGTATCCCTTTCCATCCTTAATGGTACCTTATCTGATTTATCATTTATGTATTTCTGGGACACTTTCAATTCTTTAAGTTTGTGTAGTATGTTTTGCCAACTGCTCCTTCTAACTCTATACTTACCCTTTTTTTTTTTTAAGATGTTGGGGGTAGGAGTTTATTAATTAATTAATTTATTTTTGCTGTGTTGGGTCTTTGTTTCTGTGCGAGGGCTTTCTCTAGTTGTGGCAAGCAGGGGCCACTCTTCATTGCGGTGCGCGGGCCTCTCACTATCACGGCCTCTCTTGTTGCGGAGCACGGGCTCCAGATGAGTGTAGGCTCAGTAGTTGTGGCTCATGGGCCTAGTTGCTCCGCAGCATGTGGGATCCTCCCAGGGCTCGAACCCGTGTTTTCTGCATTAGCAGGCAGATTCTCAACCACTGCGCCACCATGGAAGCCCTATACTTACCCATTTTCATGTGAACATTTATGTGTAGTTAAAAATCTCAGTCTAGTAAACTTAAAAGTAGAAAAAAAAATACATACACTCTTGTTCTGGCTAATACTGGTAAATAAATAAAGTGAAATAGACATAGTGCATGATGTATATGTATTTAATTTTGGTGTAAGACAATATATGTTTTGAAGATGCAAGTGATGAAATGTTCTCTGTTAGCTATCTCCATTAGTTAATTTGAAATGCACCACAGACTTAAATAAGTGTACGAGTATCAAGATAACCTTCATAACCTTCCCACTGTTTAAAGAATATTTTTTAGTGACTTCTGTCTCAGACTAATCATGTAACCCTTTAGTGATTATGTGTGTAGTGGAAATAATGCTGGAATATCTTTTAAACTCATTGGCATTTTCCTTTTTCCAGTAACTCTGATATTTATATATATTGTTTCAATTTGATATATAATCCTGCCCTTGTGAAATTTCACTTCTTTACTCTTATAGAAATTAGTACAGTCATATTACAGATGACTAATGAGTCATTTAATGACCACTAATCTAAATTACATTTCTACCCATGTTTTAAGCATTTTCAAATATAAACTATGCCTACATTTTCTTTAAAGTTCTCAATATTGTTTATGAGGCATTAAAAAATATCTTGTTTCATAGTATAAAAAATATCTATTAATTATTTTCTGATAAATTATTTCCCTCTTCTCAGTTTCTAGTAGGCCTCAATTTTGATTCAGAGGTCCTTGCAGTTTTAGAGAACATACTTCCACACTAGATGCCAGGAGTGGAGTACGTAGGCTTAAAATATGTATCTCATTACATATTCCTCACCTAATTCAGGGATAGGATATGATTTAATCTGTTCCAATTACAATAAATAACAGGAATTCTGTTGAAAAGACTGATATTAAGATAGTTGCTCTCATTATTATTATTCTTAATTTCTGAATTTTATTTTAATTTTTTTATACAGCAGGTTCTTATTAGTCATCAGTTTTATACACATCAGTGTGTACATGTAAATCCCAATCGCCCAATTCATCACACCACCACCCCCATCCCCCTGTGCTTCCCCCCTTGGTGTCCATACGTTTGTTCTCTACATCTGTGTCTCAATTCTGTGCTGAAAACCAGTTCATCTGTACCATTTTTCTAGGTTCCACATATATGCGTTAATATACGATATTTGTTTTTCTCTTTCTGACTTACTTCACTCTGTATGACAGTCTCTAGATCCATCCATGTCTTAACAAATGACCCAATTTCGTTCCTTTTTAGGGCTAATATTCCATTGTATATATGTACCACATCTTCTTTATCCATTCGTCTGTCGATGGGAATTTAGGTTGCTACCATGACCTGGCTATTGTAAATAGTGCTGCAATGAACACTGGGGTGCATGTGTCTTTTTGAATTGTGGCTTTCTCTGGTATATGCCCAGTAGTGGGATTGCTGGGTCATATGGTAATTCTATTTTTAGTTTTTTAAGGAACCTCCATACTGTTCTCCATAGTGGCTGTATCAGTTTACATTCCCACCAACAGTGCAAGAGGGTTCCCTTTTCTCCACACCCTCTCCAACATTTGTTTGTAGATTTTCTGATGAAGCCCATCTGACTGGTGTGAGGTGATACCTCATTGTAGTGTTGATTTGCATTTCTCTAATAATTAGTGATTTTGAGCATCTTTTCATGTGCTTCTTGGCCATCTGTATGTCTTCTTTGGAGAAATGTCTATTTAGGTCTTCTGCCCATTTTTGGATTGGGTTGTTTGTTTTTCTGATATACAGCTTCATGAGCTGCTTGTATATTTTGGAGATTAATCCTTTGTCCATTGATTCGTTAGCAAATATTTTCTCCCATTCTGAGGGTTGTCTTTTAATCTTGTTTATGGTTTCCTTTGCTGTGAAAAAGCTTTGAAGTTTCATTAGGTCCCATTTGTTTATTTTTGTTTTTATTTCCATTACTCTACGAGGTGGGTCAAAAAAGATCTTGCTGTGATTTATGTCAAAGAGTATTCTTCCTATGTTTTCCTCTAAGAGTGTGATAGTGTCTGGCCTTACAATTAGGTCTTGAATCCATTTTGAGTTTATTTTTGTGTATGGTGTTAGGGAGTGTTCTAATTTCATTCTTTTACATGTAGCTGTCCAGTCTTCCCAGCACCACTTGTTGAAGAGACTGTCTTTTCTCCATTGTATATCCTTGCCTCCTGTGTCATAGATTAGTTGACCATAGGTGCGTGGGTTTACCTCTGGGCTTTCTATCTTGTTCCATTGATCTATGTTTCTGTCTTTGTGCCAGTACCATATTGTCTTGATTACTGTAGCTTTGTAGTATAGTCTGAAGTCAGGGAGTCTGATTCCTCCAGCTCCGTTTTTTTCCCTCAAGACTGCATTGGCTATTCGGGGTCTTTTGTGTCTCCATACAAATTTTAAGATTTTTTGTTCTAGTTCCATAAAAAGTGCCATCAGTAACTTGTTAGGGATTGCATTTAATCTGTAGATTGCTTTGGGTAGTATAGTCATTTTCACAATATTGATTTTTCCAATCCAAGAACATGGTATATCTCTCCATCTGTTGGTACCATCTTTAATTTCTTTCATCAGTGTCTTATAGTTTTCTGCATACAGGTCTTTTGTCTCCGTAGGAAGGTTTGTTCCTAGGTATTTTATTCTTTTTGTTGCAATGGTAAATGGGAGGGTTTTCTTAATTTCTCTTTCAGATGTTTCATCATTAGTGTATAGGAATGCAGGAGATTTCTGTGCATTAATTTTGTATCCTGCAACTTTACCAGATTCATTGATTAGCTCTAGTAGTTTTCTGGTGACCTCTTTAGGATTCTCTTTGCAAAGTATCATGTCATCTGCAAACAGTGACAGTTTTACTTCTTTTTTTCCCAATTTGTATTCCCTTTATTTATTTTTCTTCTCTGATTGCCGTGGTTTCCAAAATTACTTTGAATAATTGCGGTGAGAGTGGACTTCCTTGTCTTGTTCCTGATCTAAGAGGAAATGCTTTCAGTTTTTCACCATTGAGAATGGTGTTTGCTGTGGGTTTGTCATATATGGCCTTTATTGTGTTGAGGTAGGTTCCCTCTATGCCCACTTTCTGGAGAGTTTTTATCAAATATCAGTGTTGAATTTTGTCAAAAGCTTTTCCTGCATCTATTGAGATGATCATATGGTTTTTCTTCTTCAATTTGTTAATATGGTGTATCACATTGATTGATTTGCATATATTGAAGAATCCTTGCATCCCTGGGATAAATCCCACTTGATCCTGGTATATGATCCTTTTAATGTGTTATTGGATTCTGTTTGCTAGTATTTTGTTGAGGATTTTTGCATCTATATTTACCAGAGATATTGTTGTGCAATTTTTTTATTTTTTAGTATCTTTGCCTGGTTTTGGTATCAGGGTGATGGTGGCCTCATAAAATGAGTTTGGGAGTGTTCCTTCCTCTGCAGTTTTTTGGAAGAGTTTGAGAAGGATGGGTGTTAGCTGTTCTCTAAATGTTTCATAGAATTCATCTGTGAAGTCATCTCGTCCTGGATTTTGTTTGTTGGAAGATTTTTAATCACAGTTTCAATTTCATTGCTTGTGTTTGGTCTGTTCATATTTTCTGTTTCTTCCTGATTCATTCTTGGAAGTTTATACCTTTCTAAGAATTTGTCCATTTCTTCCAGGTTGTCCATTTTATTGGCATAGAGTTGCTTGTAGTAGTCTCTTAGGATGCTTTGTATTTCTGTGATGTCTGTTGTCCCTTCTCCTTTTTCATTTCTAATTTTATTGATTTGAGTCCTCTCCCTCTTTTTCTTGATGAGTCTTGCTAATGGTTTATCAATTTTGTTTATCTTCTCAGAGAATCAGCTTTTAGTTTTATTGATCTTTGCTATCGTTTTGTTCGTTTCTATTTCATTTACTTCTGGTCTGATCTTTATGATTTCTTTCCTTCTGCTAACTTTGGGTTTTGTTAGTTCTTCTTTCTCTAGTTCCTTTAGGTGTAAGGTTAGATTGTTTATTTGAGATTTTTCTTGTTTCTTGAGGTAGGCTTGTATAGCTATATACTTCCCTCTTAGAACTGCTTTTGCTGCATCCCATAGGTTTTGGATTGTTGTGTTTTCATTGTCATTTGTCTCTAGGTATTTTTTGATTTCCTCTTTGATTTCTTCAGTGATCTCTTGGTTATTTAGTAACGTAATGTTTAGCCTCCATGTGTTTGTTTTTTTTAATGTTTTTTCCTCTGTAATTCATTTCTAATCTCATAGCATTGTGGTCAGAAAAGATGCTTGATATGATTTCAATTTTCTTAAATTTACTGAGGCTTGATTTGTGACCCAAGATGTGATCTATCCTGGAGAATGTTCCATGCACACTTGAGAAGAAAGTGTAATCTGCAGTTTTTCGATGGAATGTTCTATAAATATCAATTAAATCTATCTGGTCTATTGTGTGATTTAAAGCTTCTGTTTCCTTATTTATTTTCACTTTGGATGATCTGTCCATTGTTGTAAGTGAGGTGTTAAAGTCCCCCACTATTTTTGTGTTACTGTCGATTTCCTCTTTTATAGCTGTTAGCCGTTGCCTTATGTATTGAGGTGCTCCTATGTTGGGTGCATATATATTTATAATTATTATATCTTCTTCTTGGATTGATCCCTTGATCATTATGTAGCGTCCTTCCTTGTCTCTTGTAACATTCTTTATTTTAAAGTCTATTTTATATGAATATAGCTACTCCAGCTTTCTTTTGATTTCCATTTGCATGGAATGTCTTTTTCCATCCCATCACTTTCAGTCTGTATGTGTCCCTAGGTCTGACATGGGTCTCTTGTAGACAGCATGTAGATGGGTCTTGTTTTTGTATCCATTCAGCAAGCCTTTGTCTTTTGGTTGGAGCATTTATTCCTTTCACGTTTAATGTAATTATCGATATGTATGTTCCTATGACCATTTTCTTAATTGTTATGGGTTTGTTTTTGTAGGTCCTTTTCCTGTCTTGTGTTTCCCACTTAGAGAAGTCCGTTTAGCATTTGTTGTAGAGCTGGTTTGGTGGTGCTGAATTATCTTAGCTTTTGTTTTTCTGTTAAGCTTTTAATTTCTCCATCAAATCTGAATGAGAGCCTTGCCAGGTAGAGTAATCTTGGTTGTATGTTCTTCCCTTTCATCACTTTAAGTATATCATGCCACTGCCGCCTGGCTTGTAGAGTTTCTGCTGAGAAATCAGCTGTTAACCTTACGGGAGTTCCCTTGTATGTTATTTGTTGTTTTTCCCTTGCTGCTTTCAGTAATTTTTCTTTGTCTTTAATTTTTGCCGATTTGATTACTACGTGTCTCGGCGTGTTTCTCCTTGGGTTTATCCTATATGGGATTCGCTGCGCTTCCTGGACTTGTGTAGCTATTTCCTTTCCCATGTTAGGGAAGTTTTCGACTATAATCTCTGCAAATATTATCTCTGGTCCTTTCTCTCTCTCTTCTCCTTCTGGGACCCCTATAATGCGAATGTTGTTGCATTTAATGTTGTCCCAGAGGTCTCTTAGGCTGTCTTCATTTCTTTTCATTCTTTTTTCTTCATTCTCTTCTGTAGAAGTGAATTCCACCTTTCTGTCTTCCAGGTCACTTATCCTTTCTTCTGCCTCAGTTATTCTGCTATTGATTCCTTCTAGTGTAGTTTTCATTTCAGTTATTGTATTGTTCATCTCTGTTTGTTCTTTAATTCTAGGTCTTTGTTAAACATTTCTTCCATCTTCTTTATCTTTGCCTCCATTCTTTCTCCGAGGTCCTTGATCATCTTCACTGTCGTTAACCTGAATTCTTTTTCTGGAAGGTTTTCTATGTCCACTTCATTTAGTTGTTTTTCTGGGTTTTTATCTTGTTCCTTCATCTGTTCCATAGCCCTCTGCCTTTTCATCTTTTCTAACTTTCTGTGGATGTCTATTATTAATTTTTAAACAAGTAATACATAGCATTATCTGTTCTGTTAGGTAGGGTGAATCACAATGACGGCCAGTACCACATGTATTAGTTTGCATTATGTTATGATGTATAACAAACATCTCTAAAAGTCAGTTGTTATAACAGCAATGTTTTTATATAACAAAGTTATATCGGTTACTCTCATTACATGTTAGCTTCAGGCTACTGCTGGTCAGTGACAACTCTGCTCTTTTTTCATGTGTCTTTTTCATTTGAGGATTTAGGTGGAAGAAGTGGTCTCTGTTTGGGCCATGTAGTTCTCATGGTATAAGTAAGATAGCTAGTAAGTGAGCCCAGCCACAAGTGCTTAAAACTTTTTGTTCATCATATGTTACATCCACTCACCTTCCATTAGCCAGAGCAAATCACATAGCTAAGCCCAAGATTAATTGGGCTGGGTAATTAGGATGTTAATGAAGAAAGTCAATTTGCCTTTTTCTCCAACTCAGTGGTCCCCAGCCTTTTTGGCTCCAGAGACTGGTTTTGTAGAAGACAGTTTTTCCATGGACGGGGGTGGGTGGGGAGGGGTATGGTTCAGGTGGTAACACAAGTGATGGGAAGGGAAGCGATGGGGAGCAGCAAATGAAGCTTTGCTTGTTTGCCCACTGCTCACCTCCTGCTGTGCAGCCTGGTTCCCCCCACCTTGTCTAGCTGGTATAACTTTTTGGAATTTTGTACCTACCAAGAGATAATGATTATTAAAAAGTATAGTACAGTTAAATGTTATTAAAAGTAAGATTTTAGTTTTAATTATTGGGAGAAAATGTCATTGTAAATAATGATTTTCCTTGCTTTTAAAGAGAGAAATATGCAGTAAGGAGTTCTGAAACATCCAGTGAAACTTCTCTAAATTTACCAAATGTTTCAGATTAAACTTGCAAATTATTTTTCATCATGTGGGGTTTTTAATTGAAGAATCATTCATTTTTTTCTTTCTTCAAAATTCGTGACATTTTGTAGTTGATAATTTTATAGAGGGAAACTTACTTTTAATAAAGTTATGTACTTGTCTATCCAGTACAGCAGTATCTTTGCTGCTTCCAACATGCGTATGAATGGCACCTATGTTTTTTTTGGAGGGGGGGTAGGTATGCGGGCCTCTCACTGCTGTGGCCTCTCCTGTTGCGGAGCACAGGCTCCAGACGCGCAGGCTCAGCAGCCATGCTCACGGGCCTAGCCGATCCACGGCATGTGGGATCTTCTGAGACCGGGGCACGAACCCGTGTCCCCTGCATCGGCAGGTGGACTCCCAACCACTGCGCCACCAGGGAAGCCTGGCACCTATCTTAAATAATGCTTTCATGTTTCTTTATTAACAAGGTAGGTGAATAAAAAATTTACTTTTTTAGTTAATCATATTTTTCCTTTTAAAATGAAAAGAAAATTGTATTGCAAATCTAAAATTATTAAGGCATCTGTGACTGCAGACTTAATCTCTTAGTTGTTTAATAATTTCTTGAAGCAACTTAATCAAATATGTATCTGAGAATTATGAAATTTTGCTATACAAATTAATGACAGAAGTGAAGATGTTTTTTATTAATTTATATATTAATTCAAAAAGGTAAAAATTATATAATCAAATGGTAGAGGGTTTGTAAATAGTTAGAAAGAAAGAAAGTCATGGAATGAACTAGGAAGTGAAAGTGTGGATGGTAGTTGATTCCGCTTAATTAATCGTGAAATAGGTGTCTGGTACCTCACATAATCAACATGAAGGACGAGAACTAGGACTGGGCATGATCTCAGGAAGTCTGAACAGCCAAGGTCTTGCTACGGGAAGTGTTTGCTTAGGTTACCACCATTGTCATAATTATCACTGGGTATGTCACACTGCTGTACCTGATACCATTGGACAGTTAGCTCACATGCTGCTGGACTGCACATCTTTGGATATTTGTTGTATTCCTTACTACTTGCTTCTCAGCTTCTTGGTAGCTGCTTCACAGACCCTCAAACTAAACCATTAACTCTATGTTACTCCCCTGTGTTAATTTTTCTGGATAGCAGCTACTAAATGGCTGCATTGTGTCACATGCTTAATTCTAGATGCTAAAGCATGTCAAGAGAGACACATTTTCACATATTGTGATATGTTGACAGAACTGGTATTCAAGGAAATACACACAAAACAATGATTTATCACATTTTTGCTTGTCAGATTGGCAAATATTAAAAAGACTGATAATATTCAGAGTAAGTAAGGGCATGAGGAAACCAGCACTCTTATAGTAAACTAGTACTTTCTACAGGGAAGTTTGTTAATGAGCATAAACTACTAAAATATGAGTGTGTTTTAACACAAATTTTTCATAAGGAAAACGTGAAATAAATGTGGAATGATATATGTCAGAGAACATTTATTATAATGTTTACAATAGAGTTAGAAATTACCTAATTGCCAGATAAAGAATGAGAGATAGAGAAAGATATTTAGAAGTTTATTTGAAGGAAATATACTCTGGCTACTTTTCAGTTTGTGGGAAAGTGGATGAATTGCATTTTCTTTGTTTATTTTCTTATTGCTTAAAGTCCCTATATCAATATTTATTGTTTTCATAATTAGAAAAATAATTTTCCCATTTTATCTAGAATTTTGGAAAAGATCATTAAAAGAAATAATCCTACATTCTAAATCTTGTTTTGCTTATATTTCTGAGTCTTTATTTTTCCTGTCTAAAGTGAGATGATAAGGATAGAAAATGAATTATTTCCATTAATCCTTCAGTCTTCAAAATATTTATTCTACAGAATACTTCAGATCCTTTTATGTCTTCTTTAGAAATAAACGTGTAATGGAATGAGATACCATTGAGTGAGGTGGTGTTTTGTTGGAAGGTGACGCTCAGTTATTTCTAGAGGAGATTATATAGTGGTGTGAAATTAGATATGTTGGTTAGGTGGGGAACACTTGGTGCATCTTGGGAATGCAACTCTTTTATGAACTTTTGGAGGTGATATTAAATGGCTACAGAGATACGAAAGCCAATATCAATGGCAATTTTTATTTTCAGAGAAACTGCCAGGGAAAGAGTGAGGGTAAAACCAAAGATTCTAAAAGAATTTTAAGAGTGATTAAGTGACAAGAGAGGAAATCCAAACAGCTAATAAACATATAATAAGATTCTCAACCTTATTAGTAATCAGAAAAATGTGATTTTTGATCACAATGAGCTATCATAATATATGCATCAAATTAGCAGAAATTAAAGTGTCAGAAATACCAAATGTTGGTAAGAATATGAAACAATGGGAATTTGGTGGATTGTAATCTGGTGCAACCACTGTGGAATATGGGTTTGGCATTATTTAGGAAAGTTAAAGATGTACGTATCTTATGATTTAGCAACCCCATTCTTGTTTGTATATTTTAAAATAAATCTTGTATGTATGTATCACATGTTCATAGTAGCTTTTTAAAATAATAACCCCAAATTGGAAACAACTGGAATGTCCATCAGAATTTTAACATTTTGGTATATTCATAAAATAGAATAATATGTGATGCATCTCCTAATATGGGTGAACATATACATAATAATGTGTAAAACAGGGAAGTCTAAAGGATAGGTGCAGTATGATTTAAATTTTATGCACTTGAGAACCTGGAAGAATCAAACTACTATTTACGGTTCATAAATCACAAAACAAGAATGAATTATTCATAGGAAACAGAATAATGTTTATCTATAGTTGGAAGGTAGAGAGGTATATTTAGGGAGGGACAAACAGACAACATTCTATTTCTAAAACCCAAGTTGGTTATAACTGTTTTCATAATTCACCTACAAATTTTGTATACATTTTTGAAATATTTTAAAATTAAAAACATTTAAAATGAAGCTATGCAGGAAAATATAAAACTTTAAAAAAATTTACTTTTCTTTACTTGGTACTGGTAGTTCCTAGTAGATTTAGAAGGTTTGTGAATTGGGGTGAAGGAAAGTAGTTTAAGTTAAAGGAGAATGGTACAGTTAAAATACTCCCAGGGGGTTCCACAAGTCAGTTGAGAAATCTGTAGAATTGTGACATTATTCAGTTCTTACTGAATTTCTGTCTATATATCACTGAGTGAGAAGTGTTGAAATCTCTAACTGTAATTGTGGATTTATCTATTTCTTTTAATTATGTCAGTTTTTGCTTCATGTATTTTGTAGTTCAGTTTTTGGGTGCATAAACATTTAGGATTGGTATAACTTCTTGATGGACTAAAACTTTTATCATTATAGAATGCCCCTCTTTATCCCTGGTAACGTTTTTACTCAAAAGCAGGGGTCCCCAACCCCCAGGTGGACTGGTACCTGTTTGTGGCCTGTTAGGAACTGGGCCCTACAGCAGGAGGTGAGCGGCAGGTGAGCAAAGGAAGCTTCATCTGTATTTACAGCCGCTCCCCATCGCTCGCATTACTGCCTGAGCTCCACCTCCAGTCAGATCAGCGACAGCATTAGATTCTCATAGGGCATGAACCCTACTGTGAACTGCACACGTAAGGGATCTAGGTTGCGCGATCCTTATGAGAGCCTAATGCCTGACGATCTGAGGTGGAGCTGAGGCAGTGATGCTAATGCTGGGGAGCGGCTGCAAATACAGATTATCATTAGCAGAGAGGTTTGACTGCACAGAGACCATAATAAGTCAGTTGCTTGCAGACTCATATCAAAACCCTATCAGTGAGTGGCAAGTGACAATTAAGCTGCATCTGGTGACAGGCTGTAGAGTGACAAGTGAGTTGATGTACTTCAGTTGTACAGCTGCATCTGGTGGCAGGCTTTAAGTCAGAATCTGACACTTATTTAGTCCACACGCAGCCTGCCCATTATTTTATTTACCACTTCCGTCCATGCCTCTTTCCCACACTGCGCACTTGTCTGTCACAGTTTCAGTAAGTTCACAAGCTAACCCTAGCCAAAATGAGTAAAAAAACAAATGTCGCTGGAGAGCTTTTTTGAAATGGGGGAAAGACCCAATGATGAGACAGCAGAAGTCTCAAAGACTGCCAACAAAAAGAAAGCTGCATTTGAAAGAAAATACCAAGAGTCCTACTTAGATTATGTGTTCATTGCAACAAGTGCTTCACATTCTCCAAGCTTGCTTTGTATGATATGTGGCGACTGGCTATCCAATGAAGCCATGAAACCTTCCAAAATGCTTTGCTACATGGAAACCAAGCACCCTGAATTAAAAGACAAGCTTTTGGAATTTTTCAAAAGCAAAAAAAAAAAAAACATGAACACAAAGAACAGAAACAATTATTGAAGGCCACCCTTTCATCAAATGTGTCTACACTGAGAGCATCATTCTTAGTGGCTAACCGCATTGCGAAAGCTAAGAAGCCCTTGACTATTGGTGAAGAGTTGATCCTGCCTGCTGCTAAGGACATTTGTCATGAACTTTTAGGAGAGGCTGCAGTTCAAAAGGTGGCACGTGTTCCTCTTTTGGCTAGCACCGTAACTAGATGAACTGATGAAATAGCAGAGGATATTGAGGCACGATTGTTAGAGAGGATTAATGAGTCACCATGGTATGCAATCCAGGTTGACGAGTCTACTGATGTTGACAGCAAAGCAACAGTGCTTGTTTTTGTGCAATATGTTTTTCAGGAGAATGCATGAGGTTATGTTACATGCACTTTTGTTGCCAACCAACACCACAGCTGCAGACCTATTCAAGTCTTTGAATGATTACATATCAGGAAAACTGAAGTGGTCATTTTGTGTCGGTATATGCACAGATGGAGCGGCTACTGTGACTGGACAGCTTTCTGGTTTCACTACTCGGGTCAAAGGGGTCGCTTCTGAATGTGAGTCTGTGCACTGTGTCATCCATAGAGAAATGCTGGCTAGCCAAAAATGTCACCTGAACTTAACAACATTTTGCAGGATGTGATTAAAATTATCAAACACATTAAAGTACATGCCCTTAACTCATGTCTGTTCACGCAACTCTGTGAGGGGATGGACACAGAACATACACGTCTTCTCTTGTACACAGAAGTGAGATGGCTTTGTAATGGTAGATCACTGGCCAGAGTTTTTGAGTTACGAGAGCCACTCCAGAGATTTCTTTTAGAAAAAACAGTCACCACTGGCAGCACATTTCAGTGACACAGAATGGGTCACAAAACTTGCTTACTTATGTGACATATTCAACGTGCTCAACGAACTCAGTCTGTCACTTCAGGGGAGAATGACAGCTGTGTTCAAGTCAGCAGGTAGAGTGGCTGCATTCAAAGCCAAACTGGAATTATGCAGGCGATGAGTGAACATTGGGATTTTTGACATGTTTCAAACATTAGCAGAGATTTTGAAAGAGGCTGAGTCAGGGCCTTCTTTCTCCCAGCTGGTGCATGATCACCTATCTCAGCTTTCTAAAGAGTTTGAGCATTACTTCCCAACCGCAAAAGACCCCCGAAACGGTAAGGAATGGATCTGCGACCCACTTGTGAATAAGCCCAGTGAATCAACTTTGTCCATGCTAGAAGAGGATCAACTTCTTGAGATCGCAAATGACGGTGGCCTTAAAAGTATGTTTGAGACAACTTCAAATCTTCATACATTCTGGATTAAAGTCAAGGTGGAATATCCTGAGATTGCCACTAAAGCCCTGAAAAACCTGCTTCCATTTCCAACATCCTATCTTTGTGAAGCAGGATTTTCTGCAGTGACAGCAGACAAAACAAGATTATGGGGCTTCCCTGGTGATGCAGTGGTTGGGAGTCCGCCTGCCGATGCAGGGGACGCGGGTTCGTGCCCCGGTCTGGGAGGATCCCACATACTGCAGAGCGGCTGGGCCCGTGGGCCATGGCCGCTGAGCCTGTGCATCCGGAGCCTGTGCTCCGCAATGGGAGAGGCCACAACCACTGCGCCACCAGGGAAGCCCCTCATTTAATTTTTTTTATTTTTTATTTTTAGTGGTTGCTCTGGTGATTACAATATCCTAAACTTTTCACAGTTTACTTAGAATCAATCTTTTACTATTTCAGTTGGAATGTAGAGATCTTACTACCTTATTGCTTCCCATTTATGCTGTAGTTTGTTTATAAACTATATATACATAAATTGAGAATGTCTTTATTTCAGCTTCATTCCTGAAGGATATGGAATTCTGAGTTGACACTTCTTTTCTTTCAGAATTTAAAAAAATTTTGTTCCATTTTCTTCTGGTATGCATGGTTTTTGATGAGAAATCTCCATAAGTGTCCGTTTTTTGAGTCATTGTTCCATAGTTAATATGTTGTTTTCTCTGGCTGCTTTCAAGATTTATTTTTGCCTTTAGTGTTCAGTAGTTTGATTATGATACACATGGACATGGATTTCTTTAGGTTTAAGGCTTGCTCAGCTTCTTGAATTTATAGATACCTTTTGCTTCACTTGAGGTGTTTAGGACCATTATTTCTTCAAATATTTTTTCAGCTCTGCACTTTCTCTTTTCTTGCTGTAACTCTGATGACACACATGTTAAACTTTTCTTTTTATTGTCCCATAGTCTCTGTAGTTCTTCTCATTTTTAAGAAAACTTTTTTCTCTGTATTGATCAGATTGAATAATTTCAGTTGATCTATCTTTGAATTTACTGACTCTCATCTGTTATTACCATTCTGCTATTGAGTCCATTCATTGAGTTTTTCACCCAGTTATTGTATTTTTCAATTCTAAAATTTCCATTTTGTTCTTCTTTATATCTTCTTTTGCTTCACTGGGACATTCTATTTTAAAATTCATTTAAGAGTATTCAAGGTTACTAATTCACACTTTTTATAATGGCTGCTTTGAAGTCTTTGTCAGATTATTCCAACATCTGTGTCATCTTGATGTTGGCATCTGTGTTTGTCCTTTCCCACATGAGTGGCAGTTTTTCTGGTTCTTCATATGCCAATTAATTTTGGATTGTATCCTGGATATTTTGAATATTTAATGAGACTCTGGTCTTGTTTAATCCTATTGAGAGTATTGATCCTTATGTTTTAGCAGAAAATCAACCTGCTTATGTTCAGGCCACAAGTTCCACATGGTCTTCAGTGGGCCATGTTTCTAATATCAGTTCAGTTTCGGAAGCTTTTATAGTACTTTTTGGATTTTTCCTGGCTATGTACCACCCAGTGCTCTGGTTGGAACCTGGCTGGTGGTCTGCTCATTAATTCAGTTTTCAAAATCTTTGTTATGCTAATTAGGTTCAGGTCTATACCTGTGCAGCTGGGAATGAGCCCTGTAGTTTCTAAACAACCATTTTGGGTTGTTTCTTTGAGTTTTTTGCTCTCTGTCATCACCCTGGAACTCCCCAGTTTTCTGGGGCTTTTCCTTTTAGGCCTCAGGCCAGAAACTTGGTAGTCTAGTTATTCTGTTGCACACTTCCTTTTTTGAGCCTGCATGAAGGACCTAGTGATGTGAAGATAGAGAAAGGAAAAACATAGTGGGAGTTTCCCCACCCACTTTGAACCACAGCTCCACCAGAGAGGAAGGTTCCCGTCCCTCAGAATTGTGACTTTTTTGGGTTCCTCTGGCTACAACTGTCACCACTGCCATGGGTTTGTTGGGGGCTGGAGTATGAAAGAACAGAGGAAAGAAAAGAATAGGGGGATTTCTGCATTGTTTCTGAGCATTAGGAGTTCTATTCCCTGTTCTTTGAGTCAGAAATGGAAGTTTTTTTCCCTGGAGTTCTGTTTGTACTACAGTGCTCACATTTGTGTATCTTACTGTGTTATTGTTCTGACCAGGGGATGTCATAAGAAAAAAGAGGTAAATTTATCACTAGTTTGCTGGCCCTTATAATTCTCATGTTCTCTGTTCTACCTGCTACTGTCTAATTTTTAGAGTTCTCAAAAATCTATTCTATGTTTTCTGTCTGAGTTTTCTACTTGTGTTCAGTGATGCAGGAAGAAGTGTACTTAGTCCATCTTACCTGGAACATAGCAATAAATTGATAACTTTGAAATTCAAGATTAATTATTTTAAAGAAACTGTAGAACTTCCTAGAGTTATTGATAATACTAGAGAGAAGGAAATTGAAGATCTGGTGTAATTTAAAAAAACAGTTCAAACCTCATTTTTTCCAAATGACATCCATTCTGATCCACTTTGATCAAGTAAGCATTGGATCATTTTGGGGAGAAGGGGAGCAAAATATACTGTAGTGGTAAGCCCCTTCTTAACTTAAACAAAATTATTAAATACTAGTGAGGGAGAGTACAACTGTGTCTGAACATTGAAGCCTGAGAGTTGGCAAATGTGGAGTTTGTTTTTTGCAGTAGTTTCTGTGTATTACCTAGCGGTCTCCAGAGAAACAAAATAAATAGGATGTGTGTGGTGTGTGCATATGTATATGTGTATATATATGTATATGTACACATATACATATATATTATATACATATATGTAGGGAGAGAGGGTGGGGGAGGTCGCCCACGAGAACAAGATTTTAAGGAATTGGCTTACATGATTGTTGAGGATGGTAAGTCCAAAATCTACCAAGTAGGTGCGAGACTTAGGGAAGAGATGATGTTGCAGCTCAGTTCCAAACGTAGACTGCAGACAGAATTCATTCTTCCTCTGGGGATGTCAGTCTTTCTCCTCTTAAGGCCCTCAGCTGATTGGTCATATGAGGTTCACCCATATTTTACAGGTAGTCTGCTTTATTAAAAGTCTATTGATTTAAATGTTCTCATTTTCAAACAATATATAAACTAATGTTTGACCAAAAATCTGGGTACTGTGTCCTAGCCAAGTTGACATATAAAATTAACCATTACATCCTGGAAGGTGATAATAGATAATACTTTAACTCATTGCATAATTGTCCATTTTTTGAGTGGCTTCACTGTAGACATAGTCAATTGACAATCAAGGATCCAATTGGCAATCAAAGTCTGCTTTTTAAGGAAAAAGCAATTTCTCATGGATTTTCAGTGTCATCCTAGATTAATTTTACTGTAATTGTATTTAAATAGATTTTAATCTATGACTGAGTATACATGACTTAAATGTTAGGTCTTTGAAAATTATATATTCATACCTCAAATCAGATAGAAACAAAACCACACTCCAGTAAAATTGATAATGGATGAGACTGTTTTGCTTAAACTAAGTGTAGAATAAATAAATATTACTGTTACTGTAATCAGTCTATTTCTGCATTCTTCTTCAATGATACTTCTTAGTATTAGAGTTAGTATTACTGATACTTCAATTATGACTGGAATTTCTAGGTCCTTCTCAATATTCTGAGTCAGTGTATCTGGAACACAGCCTAGTTATATGCATTTAAAATGTTTTCCTCAGAAAATCTAATGTTGGTAGTCTAAGACTCTGAAGTGTAAATTCTATAGGAATGGGTAAAGAACATATATAACATTTAGGCAAATTATCAGAATCACCTGGAATATTTTTTAAAACTATCATCAATGCCACATGCCATCCATACTAAATCAGCATCTTCAGTGGTGAGCTCCAGAGATCTGTTTTTTTTGTTGTTTTCTTTTTTTTAAGCTCCTTTAAGGATACTGTGGTCATCTAGATTTGAAGAAAACCTGTTCTATATTAACTTTCTTAAAAATTAGTAGTTTCATTTAAGAGGTTGTCAGTAACTGGGTAATGAAAAATTATTGCTTGAGATCACTGGGGGTGCTTGAATAACAGGTATTTTTTATATTTAATTAAGTGGAAGAATTAATACATTATAGATTTAATATACTATACAAATTTTAGTTAGGTTAAACATGTACTTATATACGATGAAATCACAAAGTATTGAAAAAAAATCTTTTTTCTTAATACTTAGGTAGTAAGGAAGGCTTATCAAGGTATAATATGAAACTCAGAAATGATTTTTAGAAGTTAAAATTTTAACTATATGCTATATGACAACAAAAACACAGAAATGAAGCAAGAACATATTCAGACTTGGGGAAATATATCACAGACTTACGACCTCTGTAATTCAAAGAGCCCTTAAAAATCATTAAAAAAAGACACCCCAATAGGAAAACATGAAAAAGACAGAATCTGACAACTAATAGAAGAAATTTAAATGACTGTCAAGTATTAAAACACAAATTCACTGATAAATTTTAAAAACCTAAATAAATCCAGATAAGCATTTTCCTGTCATAGTGGCACACATTAAAAGCTTGATAATGTTCATTTTGGGGCAAAGATGTATGCAAATGGACATACATATTATACCTCAACCAATGTTAAATTCAGTATAATTCAGTATCACTTTTTAGGGTAATTTGGAATATCTATTTAATCTGAAAAATTTTCATCATCTTTCACCAATAATTCTACTTTAAGGAATGAATCCTACAGAAATTCTCTCAGTATTGCCCTCCAAATTTGTACATTACAATAAATATACATGGTAGTATATTTTGTAACGCCAAAAATTGTAAGTAAAGTAGGTTAATCAAGGAGAGACTCATTAAACAAATTGTAGTACAACTATAAGATGGCATACAATGCAATTGTTAAAAAGAATGAGGAGGCTTGAAATGTTTGAATGTATAAAAAATAGGCTAATTACAATTTAAGTGAAAAAAAGGTTGCAGAACAACATATACAGTGCTTACCTACTTTTCAAAAAATATATAAAAACTTAGAGTTAGGTAGATAGATCTATCTAGATAGATAAACATGTACCAAAATATTAAACATTTTGACCTCTGGAGAGTAGGATTGCAATAGGAGTGCTTCCATTTCTACTTTATCCATTTCTGTATTAAAATTTTATAGCATGCATGTGTTAGTTTCAAATACTTACAAAGGGGACAAATAGAAAAGAAAAAGATTAATGGCTTGCTGCCATCTAGGAGTGCCACAAGGTTGTCTTCTGCTTTTATACTGTTAAAAAGTTCTATGGATTCTTTGGGTGAAGTCATATATGACAAGCTTATCATGTTTTCAGATGGAAAAAATTGGGAGGGATAATTAATAATGAAATTGAGTCAAGTTTCAACCTCCCTAGAACTGAATATTGGGTTGAAACTAACAATAAAATATTAACAAGGACAAACATAATTTACTCTATCTAGGCATAAAGAATTGGTTAGTTAAGTTTAAGATATGGGGATATCTGGCTTCTATCTCATGTGAAAAAAAGATTTAGTTTCCATGAGCTCTGTATGAACTGAAGATGTGATACCCTTGCAATTTTAGATTATCCAGGTCTCAGGAGTTTTTGTGGTGTCCTGTGTTGGCCCATCTGGATTATCTTGTTGTATTAAGAGTGCTACTGTTTTTGATGAAACATTGCAAGTGGTGTGCATACAGAGGACAGGGATCAGGAGGGTGAAGGATCTGTAATAAACCCTGCCACAAATTTAGAGCTCTTCAACTTAGAAAAGAGAGAATTAAGGGGACACAGGATGGTTGTATTCAAATATTTGGAAGTTGTCTTATGACAGCATTTTCCTTTTTTGATTTTGAGAGCAGAAATGGTACAGATTAGAGAACCAACAATGTGAGCTTACCTTGTGTAACAAACTCCCAATTCCTGGATATCTGAGCAAAAATTAGATAATGTATACTGACACCGTGCAATGTATTCTTTACTTGAGAAGAAGTGTTGAATGAGTTATTTTCTAATATTAAAAAAACCCTCCAATATAGGATTCTATCAGTATGATAATGATTATAGACTATTTTCTTATATAAGTAGAATAAGTAGTTAAACTTCTAAGAATTTTTTAAATCCATACATTTTGCAGAAATCTAGGAATATATATCAGAAAATAATAGTTAGACTTCTACGAAATGATGGGTTTAAAATGATTCATTCCTGAACTTTTCAAAAATAAAGAATAAAATACAGTTGGAATAAAGTTCAAAGTTGTTTTAACTTATGTGCAAATCTGGTAGAATGAGTCATAATATTTGAAGAATAAGCTCTTCATAGTTGGGGACTCTCTTCTGTATCCCTGTATATAGGATAGTTCTTTGGACATAGTAGGTGCTCAGTAAAAGTTTTTTAGGGAATGAAAAAGGAGGGACCTCATTATCAGAATCAGGAATGGAGTGACAGAAGGATGGGATAGATTTGGTGATAAGATTTGGTGATAAGAGGAGGCCAAGATTAGAAATCTTGGCATATCCATAGTATTAGGTAAATAATTTATACCAGAGTATGGAAAATTTGGGCATTAATTTTTTTTTTTACTAAATGTAAACTGTTAAATTCAGTTCATGATGGAAAATGCAGGCAGATTGTAAGGATTAGCCAAAAATTCAATTTAAATCCAAATTAAGAGTATCTACATAGCAGGGAAGAGAAAAGATTTTAACTGTGATGATCTATATGTTATGTTATTTAATGTTATGGCTCTCATCCAAAGGACATTCAAATTAAGGGTTAGGAAATCCAATCCATGAGGGTTCAGAAGTATGAGGTAAAGACTAAGGCGTCTGGCAACCAGGGAATCTGCTATTAAAATTAAGGCAGACCAACAGGCAAGATAATTTAATACTAATACTGACCTAGGGCTTCTTATACTGTGCCTTGTTCTAAAAAGTAGGGCAACTGAATATTCAGGGGAGAGTTAGTAATTCTAGTGTAAATTTAGGGGGCTAAAGGGGCAGGGAATCAAACTGAGTATTATACCATCATTTTAAGTGTGAGGATTGTGATACTAGGTATCAGTGGTTGGTTGGGCTATACCTGGATTTGTTTTGTTTTTTAATAAATTTATTTATTTATTTTTGGCTGCGTTGGGTCTTCGTTGCTGCGTGCAGGCTTTCTCCAGTTGCAGCGAGTGGGGGCTACTCTTCGTTGTGGTGCGAGGGCTTCTCATTGCAGTGGCTTCTCTTGTTGCGGAGCACAGGCTCTAGGTGCAGGAGCTTCAGTAGTTGTGGCACGTGGGCTCAGTCGTTGTGGCTCGTGGGCTCTAGTGTACAGACTCAGTAGTTGTGGCACACGGGCTTAGTTGCTCCACGGCATGTGGGATCTTCCTGGACCAGAGATCGAACCCGTGTCCCCTGCATTGGCAGGCAGATTCTTAACCACTGTGCCACCAGGGAAGTCCCTTTGTTTTGTTTTCAATGTGAAAAATCTAAGAGTATCTCACTGTAAGCTTCTTGATAGTTTTTAGAAATTGTAGATATAGTCTTTAAATATAAGAGTTTTCAGTTAGTATCATCTAGTCTAGTTTTTTTTTTTTTTTTTTTTTTTTTTTTTTTTTTGCGGTATGCGGGCCTCTCACTGTCGTGGCCTCTCCCATTGCGGAGCACAGGCTCCGGATGCGCAGGCCCAGCGGCCATGGCTCACGGGCCCAGCCGCTCCGCGGCATATGGGATCCTCCCAGATCGGGGCATGAACCCGTATCCCCTGCATCGGCAGGCGGACTCTCAACCACTGCGCCACCAGGGAGGCCCATCTAGTCTAGTTTTTACAGAGTACTGGTAACAAGTTTATTACTCCAATGATAACTAAGATCATTCTAATTAAATACTGAAAAAAGTAGAACAGTTTAGTTGTCGGGAGAACATGAGAAAGCGTTTATGTCCTCTTCCTAATCCTAATAAAATAATGCTTTAATAATCAGAAAAAATAGATCATTGGGAATTTTTCTGGAAGGAACTAAGTTATATGCTATTTAGAGTCCAAATATATTAAAAATATACTTTAATACTCATAGTAATCAGTGATGTATGGTATGCCTTTGTCTGAAGGAATGCATCCAAAGTGTATTTCCAATTGAGACCATAATTAACCATTGCAGTAGAAAAAAAATCAAAAAACACTAAGAAAAGATGTAACAAAAAAGGTTGAATATTATGAAGAGAAAAATTTTAGAAACAAAATTCCCAAATATGTGCCCTGCTTAGCATCACCTATATTAAGTTACTATGACTGCTTGTTACTCGAAGTATGGTCCATGGACCAGCAGAATTGGAATCACCTGGGAACTTGTAAAATGCAGAATCTCGGACCCCCACGCTGGACCTACTGAATCAGGGTCTGCATTTTAATGTGATCCTTAGGTATGTGCACATTTAACTTTAAGAAGTACTGCTCTAAACAGTTTATGCTTCTGCAAGATCCACATCAGTTTCTGTCATCTTAGAGAAGCAGTTTCATGCTTCCCATTCACCGTTGGTCATTGTCTTCTTTGGGAGCTTCTGGGTAGAAAACAAACATTGCAACTTGATTGATTTTGTATTCCCGGTTCTAATACCAGGGCTGGTATGTAGTAGAGCCCACTAAATGGTTTTTGAATGAATGAATAAATAAGTGAGCATTTCTTTGGAGAATCTAGACTCTTGCATCTCTAGCACCTTCAGAAAGCTGTTGACTTTCATTGTAGACAGTAGCACAGAGCTGATAGCCCACACTTACCTATACCGAGAAGATAGTGACACATATTGGAGGAGGTATGAGGCTCATGTTATACTCTCCATTTAGATATCCAAATAGGAGTAATTCATGACTGCTTGTTAACTGTCACAGTGTCAGGCACGGAGGACACAGTGGTGGGAAATGTGCTAGTCTTCACCATTATTACAACTGCATCTATAGAATGCAGTTCCTAATCTCTGGGATTTAATCCTGAGGCTTTTCTTTGCCAGATGTTAATCTCTCAGTGTGAGTCCTTATTTTCCTACTGTTGATCTGACGGTGTTGTCCATGTTTGTCTTTATGAAAAGTACCATTTCTTTAAGAATCCCCTTCCTTTGTGTGTTGTGGTTGCATGTTTAAAAACACTGGTTAGAGTTCTGTAGAATGGGCTGTTTTGCCCCAGTCAACCTAGGGGTGAAAACAAAAGGTCTTTAAGGGATGGGGAGGCAAGTGGTATAAGTCCTTAGCTGCCTTAAACTGAACACTTCCCTCATGTCCGGGATTCCTTATCACACACAATTCAATTCACTGACCATATTACGTATTGGATATTTTGCGTGGAATCCTTTTTACTCTTTTTAAACTCCTCATGGTCTTCATTTCAATTATTATTCTCCTTCTTCTAGGACTTCCCCATCTTTACCAGAATATAAACATTCTCAGTCCTTTCCACTTTAGGAAGAAAGGCATCCTTCTCTTTCCTTCCTGGAACATCTTTTTTACTTTTGCCCCAATTTGAGAAGCTTGACTTTGATGGAAAAGGAGCTACCATGTAGCCTCTACTCATCTACACTTCTTCATTGCTTATTCAGTCCTCTGCTCATGTCAGTCTGAGGTCTGCTTTCACATACTCCTGAAATATTCACTATGGAACCACATGGCCTCTAGGTTGCTAAATTTGGTAGACCCTTCACTGCTCTTTTAAATACCTTTAAAGTGTCCTTCAATTTACATCTATAATACAACTGCTTTCATTCTGTTCTTGGAATTCCTTTAATCAAATTATACAAATAGCCTCAAACTGTTTTCCTGCTACTATTCTTGTCACCACCAGTCTGTCCTGCAAACTCTTGCCAGAGTAATTTTTTTTTTTTCCCTTTTTTGCGTTATGTGGGCCTCTCACTGTTGTGGCCTCTCCCGCTGCGGAGCACAGGCTCCGGACGCACAGGCCCAGCGGCCATGGCTCACGGGCCCAGCCGCTCCGCGGCACATGGGATCCTCCCAGACCGGGGCACGAACCGGCATCCCCTGCATCGGCAGGCGGACTCTCAACCACTGCGCCACCAGGGAGGCCCGCCAGAGTAATTTTTGAAAACATGTTTGATCATTTCAGTACTCATTAAAAACCTTTGATGTTTTAAGGATAAAATGTAAGCCTTTCTGGTCAATATAGTCTTTTAGTATCCGACCCTTTCCTTATATTTTCAATCTTATCTCCCTCTATATCACATTATACACCAGCACAGGTGTGCCAAGCTGTCAGTTCTATACATTTGTATATCCTGTTTACACTGTCTTAGAGTGTCCCTCTGCTCTTTCTATGCCTGGTTAACTCCTATATATTGCTGAGGATTCAGGTAAACGTTCACCTTTTTTGAGAAGTCTTAATCTCTGTCTGTCCCTATAATCCATGTAAGAAGTGCTTCTCTGGGCTTCCAAGGTGTCTTGTGCATACTTCCATCACAGCATTTATTTCTGTGTATTTGTTTGTTTAAATGTTTTTTTTTTTTTTTTGGCTGCACCATTTGACATGCAGGGTCTTAGTTCCCCAACCAGGGATTGAACCCAGTCCCCCTGCATTGGGAGTGCGAGTCTTAACCACTGCACCGCCAGGCAAGTCCCTGTTTAAATTTTTTTCAGTAGACGGCAGAGATCACACTTTTTGATTTTTGTGTTCTTCAGTCAGTTCGTAGGACTTGGTCATATATAGCAGGCACAGGCACAGAGAGGAATATGGCATAATTATTTAAATTAGTGAATCAAACAAAGGCTGAGTTTATTGCCCTCTAATATGAAATTATGACTAGTTTATTATTTATTATCTGTTTCTAGAGGATGATCATAGTAAAGATTGATTTGTCAGCATTTTAGTTTATTAAGACAAACTTTTTTCCTCAACTCCAACCTCTTTTGTATATGTGCCGCTTCTTAAACTGCCTGAAAATTTATGGCGCTCTGCTGCTTAATAACCTACAGCAATTCTTAGTTGCTACGTGGCTTTTCAGCTTCTGTAGTTACTATATGCACAGTTTAATCAAATCTCTCTCATATTATGAGCCAGCATGAACCTCTGACACAGAAATAGAATTTATTTGGATGTGTGGTATATCACTTAGGATCAAGTTCAGCAACATTTAACTAAAACTCAATAGTTTTATTTTTGTTTTGCAGTACGCGGGCCTCTCCCTGTTGTGGCCTCTCCTGTTGCGGAGCACAGGCTCCGGACACACAGGCCCTGCGGCCATGGCTCACGGGCGCAGCCGCTCCATGGCATGTGGGATGTGGGATCTTCCCGGTCCAGGGTACGAACCCATGTCCCCCTCATCGGCAGGCGGACTCTCAACCACTGCGCCACCAGGGAAGCCCAAACTCAATAGTTTAGAATGAGAGAAGAATATTTCTCCCTCATGTTAAAGAGCTTCATTTATGGGCCGCTTAAAACAGATATGGTGGTTCCACAAAATCATTAGGGACCCAGCCTCTTCAGTTCATGACTCCCTCATTCCTAGGTGTGGCCCTAGGCAGTTACTAGAATACTACCTATCACAGGCGTCTTCTAGACTGAAGGATGGAGGAAGGACACAAGAAGACAAGAAGGGCATGGTCGCTCCCTCAAGGAATCCTCCTGGAGGACCCATAGTATATTTTCAACTTGCTAGAACTTAACATGAAATGCAAAAAGGTTCTGTCCAACTTGATAAAAATCCTACTAATTATGTGGCTTGAGGAAGTTACTTTATCTCTTTAAGATCCATTTTCTTCTGCTCTAAAATGTTAACAACAATGCCCATCTTATAGAAATTTTGTAAATATAAGTATGCATTTGAAGGTCTAGTATAGTTACAGGCACATGGCAACCTCCCAATAAATAGTAGTTGCTGTTATTGTTATTGTAGAAGAGACTGTTGAGATCCAGAGATATGTAGCTTCTCCAAAGCCCCAAAGCTAGTAATGATTAAACCAGTACTCCAATCCAGACCTGACTCTCAGATCTCTGTTCTTACAAATATAGTGAAATATGGTAGGGACTACAACTAAGAGTTCCTGTTTTCCAGTTCAACCCTCTTTGTCCTGAATCATGAGATCCTTTTAATCTGAGTTTTTAGGATCACTGAAGATAGCATTAAAACAGAAAGATCTAGTTTCTATGGTTTGATTCATCCAAATACTTGCCTTGCTTTCCACTTATTTTTGTGGAGACTTGGCTGAAATCAACAGCATTAATTGAGTGTGTAATTCTGGAACCATCTAAGAAAGCTAAAATCATTTAAAATTAGTTGGGATTTAGTAACTAGGTTGAACTTTGCCTTTGTAAAGCAGTTTCCAGCTGACTCACTGCAGCTGCAACAATTGACATCATTTTGTGCCTTTCCTGCACAGACTAATTTGGCAAGCAGCACTCCCAGTGGAGTGGGTTTCAGAGCCTCAGTGAATTTTAGGGCTGGAATGGACTTTAAAGGTCATGAAGTCCAAACCTAAATGTAATGATTGAATTGGATTACATCAACCTCACCAAGTGGTTTTCTAACCCACACTTATTGGATAAGTCCAGTGACAAAAAATAGTGAAGATGTCCATGTGGGCTGAGTTGTATAACCCATGCTATATTTGAATAGCTCTGACTTCCTTATATTGAGCTGAAACATGTACTCTTATCCTTAGCCAACAGTACTAGTTCTATCCTTGGTACAAATATAGTCCTTTTGGGAACCATATAACCTTTCAAATGTTTGAAGACCACTGCCTCACCTCATTCTTAGACTTTTCTCACTGCTAAATACCTCGATTCCTTTAACGTTTTCTCATTCAGCATGACTTTAATTCCCTTCACGATCCTGAGCTCACAGATAAATCAGCTTTAGTTTGGCGAGATTCTTCTTAAAGTATTACCCTCTTATCCCAGGAATGAATGAAATTCTGCAGTCATAGATTGAGGGAATTGCCTAATCAAACTGTCCTGGTGAAGGAAGAAGGGAGTTTCTTGAAAAATTATGGAGAGTGGTGGGAAGTTAGGAAATGATTAAACTGTTGAGGCTTTGCTGGTCCTCCTACAACCAAACCAATGTGGCATATTAATCTCCCTCCATGAAAAGCTCAAAAGCATGAAAAAGTCATGGTGTTCCTTAAGCACATGGTTAGTTGGGTTATTTATCATGATAGTTTAGACTCCATCTGCTTTATTTTATTCTTATGGATCCTTTATTTTAGTGGTGAGTGATATCATTAAGATGAAAAGGATGGCTATATGAATGGATGTGTAGACAACTTAGGAAGACATGATGGTTGTCCTTCAATACACATCGATATAAAGCAAAAAAAAAAAGTCATTGTTTCTGAATCTAAGTTTCAAGTTCTGTATGGAATTAAAGTGACAGTTTCAAGTCATTCAGTAACAGACATGTGCCTTTAGTAATGTCAGAAATCTTGCTGTGCTCCTGAGGAAAGAACCCTTACCTGAATTAGGACTTTGAAACTTTGTAACATCCCTGTCTATGACTAAACAGCTGTATATTATTTGAGAAAAAAAATCACTCACCATCTCTGTTTAAGAAATATGTGAAAATAAGCCCTTCATTGTGTAACAAGTATGTAGTGAGAGCAAAATGATATATTTTCTTTAATTCAACTAGAATTTATGGAATGATTTTCATATTTTACTCCATGTTCTGAGAACTGAAGATTAAGTAGGGGAGAAGTTGAACAAGGTCTGTGTCCTCATATAGCTTATATTTTTATAATAAAACTTTGGATCAAACAGTTTTATGGGCCTTGCAATACAAGGTACTTTAAAATAGTTTTGAGTACTTAACTTTTTTTCGTTTGCATTGATGTTGTCATTTCTTTCTAGTACACACCATTGTAAAGTAATTATACACCACTAAAGATTTTTTTTTAAAAAACCCTTGTTTTAAACTAGATTTTATTCCAAATTTTAAAAAAATCACACACAGCTTTTCTTTTTCTATATAAAGAAGAAAAACAACTTACATTAAAGTTTAAATTTTACTCTAGTGATAGAGATTCTTTTGCCTTGCTTTACAGTCATTCACAATGTTTAACTGATACTAATTACTTAAAATATTGCATCTTTCTCATATTCTTTCCAGAAGAGATATGCTAACATTCTTAAAATATATCATAATTTAAAGAGCTATAGGGCAACATTGATGATGAAAGTCTTGTGGATCTGGAGGCCTAATATTGCCAAAATTGACCTATTTTTTAACTTAAAATCTTGGAATAACTCTTATTAAGGAAGAGCCATAAGTAAATTATTCCCCCTTTTTTCTTTATAGATTTCCTGGCAAATAAAACACGCAATCTTTAACTTATGGAATTTGTATATTTCCTTTGTAAAAATAGAATTTTGTGTTTGGAAATGAAACTTCATTTTTATTGAATCACGTTTTTTGTATATTTACAACTTTGAGAGTTTTGAAAGTTTTTAATACAACAGTGTATAACGTCCTTGAGCTTATCTAAGTTCTGAAAATCATTTACTAGTTAGAGATATCCTGGAATGGAGATTTTTATTGGGTTAAAGTATATCATCTTAATTCTTAAATATTTTCTTTAACATAAAAGAGCATTATTAGTGTTACTTTCATATTGTATCTGACAGGATAAAATTTTAATATATTAACACTGTGTTTTACCCAGGAATTTATGCTACCTAGAACTACATTCCCCTTTGTCCCATGTGGGGTTATGAGATACCCACTGCCTCAAAGAGAGTCACTGTAGATTTTGAACATATGAAGCCTCTTTAGAGATGTTAAAACATGGTACTTTTGACCTTCAGATACTTAAGCCCAAGAACTCTGGGCATAAAGTTCATGCCATAAACAATATATTTGAAAAAAATTCAGTATCAGTTCCTTCTTGCCTCCCTCCCTCCCAGATCAAATAAAAATTCTGTTGCCTGTTGGAGAACAGAGTGGGAGTAGATGAAGGGAGGACCACTTAGGGGTGTGTATGTGTGCATGTGTTTAGAAAAGGGACATTTGCCTTGATCCTCTTCTTCACACTAGCCAAACTACCAACATGGTTTTGGTCTCTTTCCTTTGCCACACATAATGTGACAGTAGATAGTAGAGTAGATATGAATACTCGGTATGTCTAGGGAAGTCAGCCTGAGACAGCCTTAGAATTTCAAATGGTTTCTGCATGTCCAAAAGGATCAGACATAGCTAAGAGAAAGCACAACTCAAGAAGCCTTGTATTCAGGAATGTGAGATCTACATAAATGGGTTGGACAAGAAATGAATGAAGACAATGTGAAATCAGGAATAGGGGCCTGTCACCAATTTGTGTGGATTGAAGATTTAGTATAGGCTAAGATAATAGCTATCAGTAGCTAACATTTATTGTTTACTTGACAGATGCTAAGTATTCTAAGCATTTTCTGTGTACTTTCTCACAGATACTTCACAACAACACTGTTATGTAGGCTACACTTTATTATTTCTATTTTACCAAAGAGGAATCTGAAGTATGGAGGCATTAAGCCACTTGACTTCACTCTTAACCACTATATCTACTGCTTCCTCATGAGGGGATGTACACCTTGGTGAGAATGTGATAACAACCTAGGATTAGATGTCTCCCAACAAACCCCAGATTTATATGACTCTAAACTTCATAGAGCATTGTCTCAAGCCAGTGTGGCTCTGAAATGATGGAAACTGTCTACATAGAAAATATTAAGTTATGGAAAATGAAAGTTATGTTTTTTGATGCCTGATTTTATGACCAAAGTTTCATATCTATTATATACTGATGCAAAAATGAGGCAGAAACACTAGCAAAACAAACCAAAACTAATGACCTAGTAAAAGATCACGAACTCCAGAGTCTCTTTCAGTATTTCTTGAAAGAGAACATCTTTCAATGTACTCTTTAGAGAATGCTCCCAGAATATAGTGAAGTTTCTACAATAGTTTCCCATATAAAAAGGCACTCACAGAAGTGTCTTGATAATTGTTATTTACAATGCTTTCTTTCACCCAGAACAATCTCTTTAATCATACCTACATATAAACTTGAATTTTGAATACTACCTGTTATATGAACTAAAGATTAAATGCCACTGAAATTAAACATGCAATTTTTTTTTTTTTTTTTTTTTTTTGCTGTACGCAGGCCTCTCACTGCTGTGGCCTCTCCCGTTGCAGAGCACAGGCTCCGGATGCGCAGGCCCAGCGGCCATGGCCCACGGGCCCAGCCGCTCCGCGGCACATGGGATCCTCCCGGACCGGGGCACGAACCCGCGTCCCCTGCATCGGCAGGCGGACTCCCAACCACTGCGCCACCAGGGAAGCCCTAAACATCCAATTTTATATCAGATATTCATTTGGTTACAGTTATAAATCCAGTTTTTCTAGGTTTGATATAGGCTTGTTTCATTTATAAACCTTAGTCATTTAATTTATTTTAGATTTAAAAAGAAGTATATTACTGTTTAGAAGGTTGAGGATTATATAGGCCTGGTCATTGAAAGTGTAAAAATCAGATGACTTTTGGGTTTTGGTAAACTTAAGAATCTTAAAGATATGAATGTATTTTGACATGATAGAATGTACTTTCCTTTTTTTTACATGAAAATATGTATATTAATATATTTTAGAGGGTAGCTTGAGATTAAGAATTTACCTGTATAATTATTCAAATTAAAAAATAAACAAGAAAAAATACCTATTGTAAGAGCAAATGAACAAAGTAAATGATTTCTATTTTTTAATTAACAAGGGCAAAACAAATAATGAAAAATGAGCTCTCTATAAATTGACAGTGTTTTACTGTTTTAAAAAATGGTCTCATTTTTAGCAGTATTAGTGAAACAAAGACTTTGAGAATATAATTGTTATGTTTTCAAAGTTAAAGAAACATTTATTAAAAGAACTATTTGGGGGCTTCCCTTGTGGCGCAGTGGTTGAGAGCCCGCCTGCCGATGCAGGGGACACGGGTTCGTGCCCCGGTCCGGGAGGATCCCACGTGCCGCGGAGCAGCTGCACCTGTGAGCCATGGCCGCTGAGCCTGCGTGTCCGGAGCCTGTGCTCCGCAACGGGAGAGGCCACAACAGTGAGAGGCCCGCGTACCGCAAAAAAAACCAAAACAAACAGAAAAAAAACAAAAAACTATTTGATGTGTTAAATATTATAATCCAGACCTTTTGAATTTCTGAATTATGAATCAATTTCAGGGTAAGTAAAAATATAGAGACTAATATTCAGAATATTCAGACTAATGAAGGGAACACAGCCCAAATCAATCATTCAGTCATTCCATTGAATGAGTGCCTTTATTGAATGCCTGTTGTATGGTAGGCTAGTCAAGGGCACAAACTGAAATGGTAAGCAGTGATCAGAAATGTATCAGAAAATAGAAGCTTTTTATTGTTAATTGTTAGTGATGTATAGAGCTGGTGTTTAAGTTTGTTCCTGGAAATACATTCATAGGTTGTCTCTTTCAGGCTTCTAAATAATATTCAGCACTTCTCTTTAAATTTACTAAATTGCCTGTAGGAATCATTTGTAGGAATGATTGTCTCTTTCCAAAGCTCTTTTGGAGTGGTTGGGCACTGGAAGAGTCCACCTCATTATATCAGAAAACCACAGGACGGTTTTATTATTATAAGATCCAAATTGTAGCCCCACTTTATCAATTTTGGCATCACTTTTCTAGAGCATCAATATCATTCTTGAAATAATTTTAGAGGATTAGTAAAAAAGAGAAACATTTGATATTTACACAAATGTGAATTATAGTGTTCTACTGTCACCTTAGAAATGTTTTGCTTCTTAGTAATTTTGCAGTGTAAACAAACATTACAAAATACTGATACTTTTTCTAGTAAAATTTCCTATGGTAGAATTTCATATGTCATATTAGACTCTTTTCATGTCTATTTGAATAAAAAAAGGGCACATTAAGTGTAATTATACATTTTAAACTGATTATACACATTCTTGAGAAGATCAGAACTATTTTTGCTTTTGCTCAAGGTAATGTCATTACATATACCTTCACAGAGAACAAATACCCACACTGGAGTTTATTTAAATGAACTTTTTTTTCCCCTCTCTTATTACAGCAAATTGAGAAAATGAGCAGGAATGTAGTGTCTTTCTTGTAAAGTAATGAAAGACTCTACAGACCCCAGTTCAGCATAGACAACAACAGCATTTTACCAGTTGGATTATTTCTAGTAAACAAAGAAACAAGCAAACAAGTGAAAATATCTAGACTGTTGGGATTGGACATATTATTAGTAAATTTATAACATCTGTGGACTATGAGATTTCCCCTGATGTGGCATAATTTAGAATTTAAAATGTTTGCTTTTGTTTGTTAGGAGATTTATATTGGATTTTGCCCGCTCACTTTACCAAGATCATCTGGATTTTTCTGCCCAGGTCCACTCAAATAACAAAAATAAATAGATAGAGGATTTTTAAAATTTCCTATAATAGAATTGTGTTTGGAAATACGTTGGCAGGCAACATGATATAATGAGGTAATGTGGCTGTATTTCCTGATATCATGCTAGCTACAGTATTACAGGTGAGGATGTCAGTGATGTACCTCCCCACCCCCTCACATATAATTCTGAAAGGAAGTGGATTATGAAATTTCTGTAACATTATATCTTTCCATTGTCAGTCTCAGTCTAGACCAACAGGAAATATCCTTTTTGGTGAATTCTTCTATATTGCTGTAAAATAAGGGGAGAAATGTTATCTATCTCACAATACAGACACTCTCATACAATTGCAGTGCATTTTCCTTTGTCAACAATACATGACATAACGAAATGCTCTTCTATAGGATGTAGTAGAGTAAAATGTAAACTTTTGTGAAATATGTAAAAGAAAAAAAATTACTGGCAGAGTTGTCTGTAGCTAAATTTCAAATTCTGTTGTAGTTACCATAGGGAGCAAAGAAGCATACAACCCTGTTGATAAGGTCCATTTTCATTTATTTATTCAACAAATATTTTATAGTATTTATTATGTCCTAGTCACTTTATAAGTATTGGGACATATGCAGAGACAAATAATACACTATAGGGCAGTCCTTATCCTGTAGTGGAGGAAGAAGGCAAAGAAACGATATGTGGTACGGCTATGCTGGGGAGGTGTGTGTTGTGGAAATATATGGAGGCAGGAGTATTCATTCTCTATGACAAAGATTTCTGTCACTGAAGTGACACTGGAGTTAGCGCTTGGACGATGCATTACAGACACTATAAAGTATACTGGAAAAGTTATTTCATATAGATGGACAACTCCATTTTAAAAAAAGGAAGCACTAAATGTGAATATGCACGGTGTATTCAGGGAATGACAGACAGTTAAGAGATAAGTGTTCCAGAGGAAAATGCCTATTGGAGCTGTTTTTTTTTTTTCTTCTTCTTCTTCTGGGATCATCTACCTGTGGATAGCATCCTTTTTTTTTCTTTTTTTTTTTTTTTTTGTGGTACGCGGGCCTCTCACTGTTGTGGCCTCTCCCGTTGCGGAGCACAGGCTCCGGACGCGCAGGCTCAGCGGCCATGGCTCACAGGCCCAGCTGCTCCGCGGCATGTAGGATCTTCCCAGACCGGTGCACGAACCAGTGTCCCCTGCATCGGCAGGCGGACTCTCAACAACTGCGCCACCAGGGAAGCCCGTAACATCCTTTTTGAGAAAACTATTTTGGTGATTGCTGAATTTCTCCATTTCTGGGTCCTACTTTTAAATTAACGATAGTATTAACTTATTTAGGGGAAAGCACATCTATTAATTAATAGTCTTAAGGAATTAGCATATTTTATAAGGATATTTTATTTTATATTCTAGTATTTTAAAATACTAGGGAGAGAGTGACTTTAAAGATCAGTTAAAAATGGAACATTTTGATAACTGCCATTTATTTGGACTCAATAGGTAGAAACTTATTAGATTCAATATGAGTAGTACAAATGGGGCATGAAGGCTTCTGTATATATGTAGAATTGGAGATGCTTTCACTTTCTCTTTGATGAAATTGAATTTCTCAAAATGAACTCTATATCTTTTTAATTCAAAGATTTTCAGCAAGTAGGAGGGAGATGTCCTATAATTTATGAAGATAGTTTTTCTATTATTATTTTTTATTAGCTCTCGGCTCTAGCAACTGCTTTTTTTTTCCATCCATCTTGCTGCTCTTGATCCATATAAGGCAAGCTGTCTTTCATTTTCATCGTCCTTAGCACAGCTGGTGCTTACACTACTCAACATCCATTGAGTCATTTCCTGCTGATAAATGTCTATATGTAATCACGATTGTCACCTATGTATGTGATACAAAACTGTCCTCTCTTTTTAAACCAAGATAGCGTTTGTACCAGCCTCTAATCTTATATCCACTTTCTCCTCTTTCAGAGCCAAGCTGGCAATTCGCATCTTGAATAGCTTTAAAATTGCTCATAGCAATCAATGACAACTGAGGCATCACTAAAGAATTTCTTTTATCTCCAAGCTCCAATTTAGATCTGTCATTAAGCTTGAGTAAGCTTGAACTGTCAGAACATTTTCCCTCATCACATGCTCTAAGCACAAAAAGTCAACTTCAAAATCAAATTTGTTCTATTTCTTACTATCCTTTGTAATGGTTTCGTGTGAACAATAAACTTCACTGAAATAGTACTGTCAATCTTTAGTAACTCAGATAACTGGCTTTAAAAAATAGTGAGATGCTGCCAAAACTCAAATATGATATATGGTAAATCACTCCCTCACATTAATTGGTTTTGTTGTGTTTTAAGGGGGATGCATTGTGATATGGGGGGAAGAACCCTTGACAGTAAGGACATATGGAATTTGTTTCCTTCTTTTGCTTTAAAGATTGTGTAATCTTTGGAAAGTCACTTTCCTACTCTTAAGCCTTAGTTTCTATGTCTGTAACATGAGGTGGGTTTTTTAAATGAATTCTAAGGTTCCGTCCATTTCTAACATTGACCTCTTAATAAATTTGAATTTCCATCATGTGATATTATTCTTCAAGAAATGGATTAGAAACAGTTCTCATCAAGAGCTGGAAATCAAAAATTAATTATCAAGTTATAATCCAAACCTAATTGCAAAAATGCTTCAGCTTCATCTTTTGGACCAAATCGATATTTTGTTTGGATTCTGTTGGTGAACAGTGGCTGTCTTTTAAAGATCACAGCTTCTATCTTGGAAATCTTTTCCACTGACAAATCCTTCAGCCTCACCCACATATTTAAATGTACTTTGATCTTTCTTTGTTTTGGAGATTTCATTATGAAACAGTCTGTGTGAACATTAGAGTTGCCATACTGAAACTAAAGACCACAAAAATCTGGCAAAGTTTGCAGCAGCTCAAATATATTTATAGAGTCCTCATTCAAAATTAGACTGATGTTTTTTTTTTTTTTTTTTGCGGTACGCGGGCCTCTCACTGTTGTGGCCTCTCCTGTTGTGGAGCACAGGCTCCGGACGCGCAGGCTTAGCGGCCATGGCTCACGGGCCCAGCCGCTCCGCGGCATGTGGGATCCTTCCAGCCCGGGGCACGAACCTGTGTCCCCTGCATCGGCAGGCGGAATCTCAAGCACTGTGCCACCAGGGAAGCCCCTAGACTGATTATTTTTTAAATCATTTCTTCACAGGCTCCAAATTAGCTTGTCATATTTCTTCTCTTGCCCATTAAGGAAAGAAGGTTGTTTTTAATACACTTTCTTTCTTCCTTTATAAGTACTGTAGTTTTCAAATTAAATTATTTTTTCTTATCTATTTTCCTGTAAAGATGTAGCCTTAATGGGAGTATAATCCAGGTCATTTTTGCATGATGCACTAGAGTGAGAAAAGAATTTGGTGATCTTTTTAACCCTTAAAAAGTAATATCTTAATGCAAGTATTCTAGCAGATAATCACTAAGTCAAAGTTACCATTCTGTGATTTTTTTTTCTTTCCTTTTCAGTACCAAGTCTTGATTGTGGCATTCCTATACTTTAGCCCAGAATCCATATCTCTTAGTGTACTTGGAGCTCTCTCATCACTCACCTCTCATTGATATCATTCATCGATATTTCTTAACTTGACTAAGTAATTGAAGTTAGACTCTGATACGAATCTTCTTTGCAATTTTGGCCACATTTCCTTGCTCCTGATCAAAATATGTGTAGTTCCTTAGGGAATTATTTGTTAATGGCCAACCAATTTTTTAGGCTATTTTATCCTAGAGTGTTAATGGCTAATACCAGTTCAGGAATGAGCCATCTCTGATAACAACAGCATTTCAGTAGCAATGCCTTAACCAGATGGATTGAGGATCGAAGGCACTGTGGCAGAGAAATTTAGGCATAGATTTATGGTAAGTTCCAGCTTTCCATGATCCTCTATAATCTTTTGACACAGATGGATGCTTGCTTACCTTTTCTCATACTTACTAGTGTTTTAAAAATGATATTTCTTTTGTAAGTAAGCACCATCCATTTCTTTTAGAGGCACACCCATCTACAGAGTGATTTTTAGACTTGTGAGGAAGTTGTTAACCTACAAAATTGTTTTGGTATCAAAAGGAAAGTACCAGATACTTTTTCTGTCTCTAATATATCAACCTGCTTTCAGATTTAGGGACTGGACATAGGCAGATATTGACCTACAGATCTTTTATCTTTATACATTTATATGCTATTACTTTCTCCTTGTATGTGAATCTTAACACTTCATGAAAATAGCATCTAACTTTTATTTAATACCTTTCTTAATATATACTGCTAGTTTATGATTGCTTAATATTTAATAGTATGTAATGCTAGGTTATGATTGCTTAATATTTAATACTAGTTTATGATTTATTTTTCTGTATACTGATGATATAATAAAAGATGACTTATATTTGCTTTATCTTATGTCAAATAATTTACTATATTTCATCAATCTAAGGTGACATCAGTTGTTAGATACACCATTATTATGTATCACTAATAAAAAAAGAAAAGTATTTGTTCAGTTGTGAAATGCCACTGAATCTAAGTTTTATACAAACGTAGAAATGTTAGAATATGAAAATATGTGCATCTTAGAGTCAAGGGAATATGGTAGCAGGACTATCCTAAACAGTAATTAAACTGCTGTCTAAAACATTTGAAATACTTTTAACTGTATGGTTTTTACAAAATCTTTATAGTATACAGTAGGACAAAACTGTTTCCTTTTTAGGGATGCTGGGGAAATTAAGCAAGCTTGTGAAATAGAAAGAGAAAAACCTTTCAATCTGCATTAACAGTATGAACTAGAAGCCTTTCAAACTGCATTTTCTTACATTCTCTTAATTTCTGTTTGTGGAGTATTGGAAATGTTTGAAATTGGATTCCGTACTGGAAATATGTTCATATTCACCTTTGTTGACACTGAGGCAGGCGTATTTTAATATTTAATATGCAACTGAGAATATACTTCATTTGGATTTATATCTTTTATAGTAATAGACACATTCACATTCCAATAAGGATTCTTTCCTTGGCCTTTCACTATACTACATATTACTATATATTAACTTTGAGAAATTCTTTGTAAGATACTAGTGGTATTAGTATTATTATTAGTTTGCACTGAATGATTCTACTGTTCTGGCTTATTAGCATATTCATATATCGCTCCCAAACTAGAGACAAGAAGAATTCAGTGACACAGAACAAATCTTTGTAAAGGGAATCTAAACAGAGGGAGAAACAATATTTATCTACATGGGGAATTTCTGAAATGTGTGTTATTAAAAAAGTTAATTCCCCTTCTGAATAAATGATATTTGATTTTCATAATAGCATACTAGTTTGAACAGCTGCACAAAACTGCTCAAATGAAATTAAAAAAATAAAGTTTCAGATCCAAATTTTACTTTCAGATTAACAGGTGCAGAAGATACCAGGATATATACTTCTTTTCGGAGGAAGCATTTTGTTTGGGATACATAAATGCATGTAGTAGTAGTCAACACTTTTATAAGGTTTTCACATATGTTAGATTAAAATGATTAAGAGAGAAAAATGTAGCCCTTCTGACTGGGCAGTATGTAACAAGCAAGTCACTGGACAAATTAGTTTACCAGACAGGTGATCCAGTGCTGTCAGGGCAGAATTTCATATTTCTATATGTGTGAGTGTGTTTTAAACAGAAGTTGATTGTTGAAGCTAATTGTTGAAGAGAATAAAGCTCTAGTGAGTATTGTTTATCTTTCCTGTGTAGAGAAGGGAAATAGAACCATTTGGGAGATGATTTGGCTCTAAAGTTAAGAATTTCTTCTTGAGGGGCTTCCCTGGTGGCGCAGTGGTTGAGAGTCTGCCTGCTGATGCAGGGTTCGTGCCCTGGTCTGGGAGGATCGAGCGGCTGGGCCCGTGAGCCATGGCCACGGAGCCTGTGCGTCCGGAGCCTGTGCTCCGCAACGGGAGAGGCCACAACAGTGAGAAGCCTGCATACCACAAAAAAAAAAAAAAAAAAAAAAGAATTTCTTCTTGAATTCAGCTATTGATTCTTGGCTTCTGTAAAATGGTAATAGTACTGTATATGTAATTTGTTACTAAGGGTCATTGTTTACTGTATGTAATAATACATATAACAGTATAACAATAATATCTTTATTATACATAATACAATTAAATGCATTTTAAATATAATGTAAAATGAGTTAAATAGATTGCTTTAAAGATGTAAATTAGTTTTATCGTATTTTCATCTATAAATACTTACATTTTGTCATTATTTAAAGTCTGTTTAAAAGTTTATGAATTATACAAAACCTTGGTTTCATTCTGGTTGTCTTTTTGTGCTTTGTTTCTTTAAAGTTAATGCAAGTGACCAAGCAAAACATGAAACAATCCCCTGAATCAGTTGACTCTTCTGCCCTACTCTGCCTAACAATTTGATAAGTGTTTGAGGTAATATTCTTTTTTTCCTGTGTTACCTCACCTTGTTTCTCTGTGCTTGGCAGTATTCTTAGATAATTTTTTCTTTCCTTCTCTCATTCACTTATTCATCTTTTCAGCAAATATTTATCAGATAGTGCTATATGTCAGCCACTGTGCTTGACTCCAAGGATACAGAAATGAACAAGGCAGACACCAACCCTGCTCTCATGAACTTTCTGTTTTGTGGAAAAGAGAGTCAACTAAATAGTTTAATTCCAGAGTAGGTGAAAAATGCAGTGATAGGAGATTATGCTATGCTGTGGGAGTACGTAACACAAGAGACACCTAACAGCTTCTAGAATTTGGGAAAAGCTTTGGTTTTTGTTCACATCCCCAAATTATTTGATCCTCAGTAAGTTTATATTTGGTTAGACATTTCTGATTGTATTAGTTTCCTATAGTTGTTATGACGAATTGCCACTAATTTATTGGCTTAAAGCAACAGAACTGTATTCACTTATAGTTCTAGAGGCCAGAAGATCAAAATGAGCCCCCCAAACTGGGCCAAAACTAAAGTACCAACAAGGTTATACTTCCTAGGCAGGCTCTATAGGAGAATCTGTTTTCCTTGCTTTTCTATCTTCTAGCGATGCACTCCCTGTATTTTTTGGCCTATGGTCCCTTCCTCCACCTTTAAAGCCATGGTAACATCACTTTCTCTTCTGTAGTAAACTCCCTCTGCCTCCTTCATATAAGGACACTGGTGATTACATTTAGGGTCTATCTGGATAATCCAAGATAATCTCACTAATTTAAGATGCTTAACTTAATCACATCTGCAAAGTTCCTTTTGCCATATAAAATAACATTCACAGGTTCTTAGGATTAGGACATGGATATTTTGGGAGCTATTATTCAGCCTACCACACTGGCCCATCAAAAATTAGTATTCATAAATAATTGTCTGCATATGTAATCTAAGAGAGATGATATAAATTATATGATCAGATATTTTATACTTATTTTTGGAAAAGAAGGCCATTCTTTATGAGGTACTAAATCTTTATGCTTTTAGTTAAGAAATAAAATTATAGTGCATAATATTGTAAGGTAATTTGTATGTAACTCAAGAAAGCTGGCCTACATTTGTATAACTACTGCAGGTATAGTGATAGTATGTGGACAGGATTTGAACTTCTGAATCTCCTACTTGTCTCATACAGCAGTTTGTAGCCCTCCATGCCCATCTTAACCTGAGTATCATGTACACAGATATATCATTTCATGAAAAGAAAAAGAATTCATTACTCAGTTGGCTTTGAAATGTGTATGTGTCCAGCTCTCTGGAGAACAAAGTTGTACTTTCTATGTATCATGAGGACTACCTTGGCCTAAACAATGGTCAGGCCTTAGCAGCCTGCTGTTTAGTTCCCTTCTCCTGGGCTCTTCCTCTACAGTTGTGGTTGTGGAGAACAATTCCTCTTCCAATAATTGTGGAGAACAATTCTAATAAGGAAAGGAAACTACCAGCCAAAAGGAATTTAAAGAAGGAGAGTATTTCTAGAGAAAATTTATTCAAGAGAGCCAAGAGTATGTTACTTGGGTCCAGCTGTCCTTAAAATTCCTTTATTTTTTTTCCAACAGAGGCTCCACCTTCTAGTACAAAAGCTTGATAATGTTGATTTTATTGACCACTGTTCTTTTTTCCCCCCTAAACTTAGGGGAGGAGTGGAATGAGGTGGTGGGGAGAGAAAGTATTAAGGACTTCCAAATGATAGGTTATGTTGTCAAAACTTGTGAAAACCTAGGGGTAAAATGGAATATAAAGAAATTACAGCCCAAATTATATGAAGGAACCCCCAATTTTTGAGTAGCGGGCGATAGCATAAAAAGTTAGAGTGGAGATAATGCCTGAAGAAAGAGAGATAAGTGAACCAATAATTATTGAGTCCCATTATCTTTCAGACAATCTGCTGGATTCTTTTCCTTCAATGGTTCTGTTTGGGTAGTGAATTCTCTTTACCGTAGAAAGAATTGAGGCTGTGAAAAGTAAATTGATTTTCCAAGGTAATTCAGGTAATGAATGGCAGTGCTCGTATTAAAGTCTAGTTTGTCTGAATCCAAAATTCATTGCCTTTTTGGTATCCCACCCCCTTTCCAGGGTGTCTGAGTTTGTTATTTCATCACAGAATTACATGGAAGAGACTGGAGGGATAACTCTTAAAATGTCAAATCATTCTCCTGTAAAGGATTTTGCTACAGCTGTGGAAATAGGGCCTTAGGGTGTATGATAGAATGTGAACCAGATCCATGGAAAATACATCTTGACTCTGCTCTTTTTTCTTTCCCTGCTAAATTTCTAGTAGAAAATGAATGTCTGTTGCTTTTCTGTTGATACTCATAGTGTTTTATTTCTGTAGGATTATCTCAGGTAAGTAATGTTTCTTTCAAATTTGGGATAGATTTTAATAAGGTTAGTTCCAAAAGGTTTTGCTCTTCTAACTAACAAAACCTGAGTAGGTATACGTTAAATTAGTTTAGCTGCTACCAGAATGTGATCAGCTCTTAATGAGTGGTTTACAGATTTTCTTTTTTTAACTGAAAGATTGATTCTCTCATTCTCTTACTGAAAATTAGAAAAGCTCTTCTAATTTCATTTGCATGTTGAGATTTTCTATTATGATTTGTATTCAATTTAGCACACTAAAATACAAAGCAAATCTATTCATTTAATCTGCTGATGCCTGAGCCAGTATCTCTGCAGGAAGAGATATCGTACCTTCATGTGTGCATGTGCTTGAGAGCAATTGTTTGATTATAGTTCTTATTAATATAAATCAGAATCTACAGAGAAAGCCTCTTCTATTCCTGCAATTTAGATTTATATAAATAGAAAAGTAATGGATTTTGAAAAAGGTCCAATAGGTTTGAGCTTCTAGAATTATCCCAAGAGTATAAGACAGGATTGAAAATATTTCAATGTGTTTTAGAGTGGGTGTTGATAAAGTATTTCCATGTTTGCTGAGTGCCTCTGAACTGGTAGATTCATACTAATAAAGGCAGAAGCCAGGAATAGTTATAATACGCTTAATTAACTCTAAGCTTATTTAATACCATGGTCCAGATGAACTCTAGATAGGCAGGCATAATACATATAGCTCATTAAAAAATAATTTGGATTTCTCTAATCTATATTTGCATAAAGTTCAGGTCCTTGTCCTGAAGGTATTATTTTCTAATATTATTGTTGAAAAATGGATGCCAATGAAAAAATGGTACTTTCAGGAATGCTGGCTAACATAATTCAATTTCACATAACATACTCATGTCAATTATACCATGTGATTTCTTTGTCTTGAGGAAACACCCTTTTAAAAGAGGGTTTAGAAAAATGTGTATAAATTAGATTGTGGCTGAGAGCCATTAAAAAAACAAACAAAATTAACCTATTTGTCTTGTTTATATAAATTGGAAAGGTACTTGCTAAAGCCTTTGTGTTTCTATAGGGAACAGATTATTTTTACTTTGATCATATTTTAGAACTCATTTTCTTAAGGGTAGTATGTGTTATTTTGAGAAAATGTATGCAGAAAATTAAAAGAATCTGATTATCTCTTACATTTGATGAAATTTCATATGACATACTTCTGGAATTTTATGGTGAATTGCTAACAGTGAACAATTCTAGAAAATCAGCATTCTAGCAAAGAAGCTATAATAGCATCCTAAATAAGAAACAGCAACTTGAGCTGAATAGGCTACGGGATTTTTTTCTTCTAATTTTATGCATGGTATATTTAAAAATAATTTTTCTCTACCTATTTCATATGTATATATCAGGTCTATTTTATGTAAAGGCACAGGTCAGTGGTCCTATCCAATATTCTGAATATTCATAAACAAAATAGGAAAGATGGAGAAGTGGACAGAGAAGAGATTACAAAGGAGTAGGAGTGGGGAAGCCAACATTCAATATTTACCACCCTCCTCCACTGTAGGCACTGTGCTATGTGTATAAACCATTTTACCTGATTGCATTGGATGAAGACTCTCCTTTGACCCTGTTGCTATCTGCCAGGATATGATCAGCAGACTAACCCAGGTGTGGATTGTGCTGTGTTCTATTCCAAATATTCATGTATTCTCTACATTGCTGGGGGTTTTCTGGATTATGCTTCTTAATTCATCCCTTGTTTTTTTAGATTATTTTTATACAGGAAAAAAACCCTTAAAAACAAAAAATAGTATTTTGTTTTGTATTTCCCTCAGTTTCTTTTTTCTTTCTTTTTTTTTTTTTTTTTTGCGGTACACGGGCCTCTCACTGTTGTGGCCTCTCCCGTTGCGGAGCACAGGCTCCGGACGCGCAGGCTCAGCGGCCATGGCTCACGGGTGCGGAGTGGCTGCTCCGCGGCATGTGGGATCCTCCCGGACCGGGGCACGAACCCGTGTCCCCCTCATTGGCAGGCAGACTCTCAACCACTGCGCCACCAGGGAAGCCCTGCTCAGTTTCTTATTGTGGAACCTGCAATCCTTCTCAAAGTTTCCACAATTACTTCAGGACATCTGGCATAACTTTTTTCTTCTTCTTGCTCTGGTTCTTGCTCCGTATTTTTAAGATAACATATACTGCTAAAATAGTGCCCACACAGTACTTCACAGGAACTTTAAGGTTGTTGAGATTGTGATGGTCTCTCGATGATAGGCACCGACCTGAATTATATCAAGGCTATGCTGAACTGAAGCTGCTCTGATGGGGCAAAGTGACAGTTATGGTTGATGCTGAGAAAGCTCCATGTGGCCATTCTGCTCTGTGCTTAGAGACAGAGAAGCCCTTTCTCTCATCTTCGCGTATGCTTGGATACATGTGTCCCAGACTGTAGCTGCTTCACCCTCCCAACATCTCATGGAGATTTGGTGAAAATAGCTTTTATTTTCTCTTGAAGCCAATTTCCCTAGAATACAGTTGTGAGGCTAAGACTGGGCTAAAGAATAAAGCACCTGTTCATAACCGCCTCCTCCTCCTAACTTGAAATTGAGCTGACATGCCTCATTCTTTAGGATAAAGTGCTTTTTTAGGGGGAGATGCCAATGAAATAAATTCCTGGTGGGCTCAACTAGTTCTCTAGGAAGTTTCAGTAATATCTGAATTGTTCTTTGAGCACAGTTTATGGCTAAGCTGAGAACAAGCCCCTCCTTTCTCTCCTAATATGAAGTTCATGTGTTATATAAACTGATGCACCATACCAGATCCAGTAGTTGTTTGCCCGTTCCATTTAATGAATGTTATTATTATCAGGATATGGGGCTAGATTGTGTTAAAAATGGGCTTTTTGACTATGTTCTCATAACAGTTCTTCAGTGCATGTTGTGGAGAGACATTTCACTTCAGCTTAGGACATTTTTGCCTTTTTTAGGTTAGGTAGAGGATCCATAAACAACTTCCAGAGAGCACTGGAAGGGTATGGACAGAGCAAAGTTTAGTTCTCTGAGAGTTAATATGGCATCAAGTTACAGGAAGATGTCTAAGTGCTAAGACAGAGGTACAATGAAAATATCTAGTCAAAGCTTTGTGTACTTCAAGTCATGAAGATAGGAAGCAAAGGGTTAGAGGTACCATGCTGACTAACATGAGGTTTCTGAGACAAGCAGGGAGGTTGTTGCCTGTTAAACTCAGATAAGCAACTAATCAATATGGCAAAGGGTAGCTTATTAATAGTAACAGATAGGATTTTTGCTGGACAGTGATGTATATGAGACTGTCAATAGTGGTGAATATGAGCCAATGCATGTCAAGCACAGAGGGAAGCTTCAGACGAAGTCTCCTTGACAACAATTGAAAGGAGGTCCTTTATCTAGAGTATTGAAAGCTGTTTTTGTTTGTTATTTTTCTTTCTCCCAAACACAAAATTACCTGATGAAAGTGTTACATGGACCTTTAAAAAAAAAACAAATTTTATGACTTTTGGAGGAAGAGACAAATCAACCTAGGCTAAGCATGTGCATTTTCCACACACAGGGATCAAATTTAGTCATGTAATAATGAAAATATATTTACCAGATGGGGCTTTTAGAAGCTGGAGTGCCCAGAATAGAATTTTCTTCTACCATGAAGGAAAACATGAGGCAGACAATAATTTTATTGCAGGTAAAAATTTAAACCACTTTTTATAGGGAGCATCTACTTGTCTATATTTACCCCAAAGAAGAAATATACCCCTGCCTTTTGTATACTTTGATTTGGTACTAGGAATATTTCAAAGCTTGCTTGGAAAATAAAATAAAATGTATAAAAATATCCACTGTGTGCTTAGTATTGTGTTAACACCACAGGAATAGAGAAGGTGTGGAAAATATTTTTTTAACATGTATCTGTGCTTATATTGTAATTTTGGAGACTTGAGGTTGTGTCATCCAAAGATGGCCACGACCATATCTCCCATCCTATGTGCTCTTCTGCAATGTGACTTTGCCAATCTCACATCAAGTTATGGAGTCTCTCATCAAGATGTGATGGGAGGTTTTCAAAGCAGGAAATGTCAATCAGTTTAAGTCTGAGAGTTACAGAAGAGCAAATACTGTTTGCAGAAAGTATATTAGAGACAACCCATCTCATTTCACTTGTGTTTTGATTTGAACATTGCTTTTTTATAGTTAGTGATTTAATACACTTATTTTGATTTACATTAATGAACTAAGAGGATGTTCACTTACCCAAAATAGATTATATTATTTTAAGAAGTCACGTTTTTCTGATAGGCTAAGTACTACTTGGGGATATTGACCTATGCTGGGGAAAAATCAGAGTTAACAGTGTATTAACAGTAATTTGAAAAGGTAAAACAGATGATTCTGATTCTGATGGTTAAGAGCCCAGAGCCTTGATCCTGGTTAGATTCCAGAGAGATATAGACTTGTAAATTCTTCCCATCACAAACACATGTATCTTCTTTGTGCTTTCCCACTGCATTATTAAAGTACTTCTAGGAGGTAAGAAACCAACATGTTTGGATCTCCACTCATGATGTGAGTTCATTATAGGTTGACAGGAAAAGAAGGGAAGCCCAAGCAGCTGCTTCAGTAACCAAATATTCAGGCCTAGAGCAGTTCTTAGAGTGTCCCCAGAAACTTTTAGTTGTCCCATTAGAGTCAAGAGTCCATTGCTCCCTTTTCTAGTCACTCTGCTGTTCCGTTTATTTCTCTGCTTTCATTTGTATCCATTTCTTGTTTTCCTATTTTTACCTCCTGGCTTCTGTTTACTTATGATATCTACTTTCTCATGGTCTTGCTTATTTATTTCTGTGAGTCTCTTAAATTCCTTTACTCTCTGATCCTTTTCTAATTAGGTTGGAGAGTCAATGCCAATTTTATTGTGACCTTAACAAGTTCAAAATACTCAAGACACCATCTAATCTGCTGGATAGTTTCTGACAACTTCATTCAGTAGGAAACTGTGGATATGGACAAAACTCAGGGTCATGGTCAGCTCTCCAGAACTCCACTATGCAGTTCATTGTCAATTATTCTCAGCTGGTGTATTCTGACCTTAAAATATAACGGAGTATCTATTATGTGGCGGGAAAGGTAGGAGGGAAAAAGACCCTTCAGAGAAGTCAAATTCTGAAGCCACAAGTCACCTTTCTTCTGCTTTGCTTAGTCTGGCCTTTCTACCCTGAATGGTGTCTGAATGTATACCATTTAAATGAATGTGCATGGTTTGTTGAAATCAATAAATATTTAATATGATATACTGTATCCATTAAAATTTATTTTAGATCTCTCACCTTCTTTTATGTGTGTTTCCTTGTTAACAATATAATTGAGAGATCAAAAGAGTTATCTCTGAGGGTAGAATAAAGTTTTTAATGATTGGTCAGCATTCCTCAAGGCAAGAATATTCTTATTTTAACACTTGGCTCATCTATTGTAAATTGTGCATTTGAAAGAATCAGGCCACAGCAGGGTAGAGTTGACATTCTTTTTTTCTTTTTTTTTTTTGGTTCATCAGGTATAAGAAAATGAAGGACAGCATGAAACTTCCATGCTGTCACTATTCATGTATTCAATACCATCTGGAGAGCTGGTTTTGGCAGTTACTCTGTTAAGACTGGCTAACCAAAGTCCTTTTATACATCTGGAGAGAGCTCTAAGAAGAAACTACTGATTGAAAAGGAGTGAGTGGCATATTTCCTAGAATATTTTGTTTTAATAGGGTTGAGTAGGATTCAAACTTAGTCTATTTTCTGTAATCTATTTTATTTAATATGAGGAGGGTATATTATGTGCATCCTGAGTACAGTACAGGTGTAATAATGTTTCCTTTTCACCTGGAAACTTTTCCTACCACCTGTCTCTGAGCTCATTCAGACATCAAATCTGTTACATGTTAGAATCTGAGGTTAAAAAGATGAAAAAGAAGTCTTCTAAATAAGGTGAGAATAGTCTAAAAAAGTGGAGACAGATGTAAGCCAGTAAGTGCATTGATGAACTACACCTGTTATGGTAAAGCTCTACCAAGAATGCAGTGGAGGTATAAAGGGTAGAGTGAGAAAGGAACTCAAGATCATTTAGGAGGAATTTCAGACAGGAGATAGTTTTTTTTTTTTTTTTTTTTGCGGTACTCGGACCTGTCACTGTTGTGGCCTCTCCTGCTGCGGAGCACAGGCTCCGGACGCGCAGGCTCAGCGGCCATGGCTCATGGGCGCAGCCGCTCCGCGGCATGTGGGATCTTCCCGGACCGGGGCACGAACCCGTTTCCCCTGCATCGTCAGGCGGACTCTCAACCACTGCGCCACCAGGGAAGCCCCAGGAGATAGTTTTTGAACTGAGACCTGACAGATATATGGCCTCCATTGACTGAGAACTTATTAAATACCATGTACCAAACTAAATATTTAACCTACTGTTCTCATCATTGTTGTTCCGTCAAAAGTTTTAGGAGTTGATATTATTCTATTTTTACACAAATACATAGATTATTATTCAGATAAAGTAATTATCTTAAAGGGTTTAGTTCATGTGTCCAAATTCACATAGCTAGTAAGTGATGTAGTCAGGATTCAAACTTGACTCTGATGTCATGAGCAAGTCATTTTATAAATTTATTTAATTATGCTATTTCTCTCTCTGATGATAAGATTAACAATAACTATCATTTGTATGATATTTAAGGATTTCAAAGTGTTTGGCCAGTATTTCATTTGATTCCTTTGAATACTGAAATAGGCAGAATGGATATTACACTCTCCTATCTACCCTACTCCCTTCATATAATGAGGAAAGCAAGGCTGGAATAGTTTAAGATGTATACAAAGTCTTAGAATTAACAGTTGACAAAGTAGGGCCCAGAATTCTGATATTATGGCCCAGATCTGTTTCCATAAAACCCTGATGCCTGTTGAAATTAAATCTTAAAATTTGAAAAATATTACAAATACTTTTCTCCTTTCTCTTTAGAACCTAGGTTCTATTATAAAGGATGGATACATAGCACTTGAGATCTGTCAGTTTCTCCTCACTGGTCAAGAGAAAAGTAGTTTGGATGGTTTTGCATCTCAAACACTTGCTATTGATGTCAGTGTATACACATGTTGGGGGGAGAAGGGACTGTTGGAAAGTGTGAGCGCTCAACTGTCCACTGGCATAGCTATAATGTCAAAACCTTGATGAGGTTATCAATATCTCAGTGAAAATAGTTCTTGTAAGAACATATTTTCCCATTTAGCTCAGGATGACAAAATGAGCCTTACATCTGTCTGGTTTGGTAAGTTTCAGGGCTACAGTGATTGTTTATTGTACTGTTCTGTTGTGTTCTGCAACAGGCCAAGTATGAGCTAATCATTTGGTAATCTAGTAGCACTTAAGCAGTCACTGGATAAAAGTGACTTTCTAAGTTAGCTTTCTTTCTTATTAACAAATGTCGGAAATTGAGATAAGGAGGGAGCTTGAGGTTGGAATTTTCCTCCCATAGGAACACGTCTCTTAGCTCTTATGGTTTTAGCACACTGTTAATATTCTAATGAAGGCTTTTCATGTGCCTATGCCACTTAATATTCCAAATTAAGGTCTATTCTCCTCCTGATACGCACATGTTGCTCCCATTACACACCCATCAAGAGGCATGTGGTAGAAAAGCCTCTATCTGCATGGAACAGCACATGCCTTAAGCACAGAAGATCAACAGTTATGCTTTGACTAAGCTAAGGCTACTTAATGAGAGCTTCAGTGCTTCAGTAAAAGTGTTTTACATTTTAGTCAAAGCACCAGATTTGGATAATGATAAATTTCAATATGATCTCAGTCAAAAATAATTTCATAGTTATTCTAATGTCATTCTCCACTTCCAAAGAAAAAACATATGCAATCTGTGATGTGTGGGTTACCTCAGAATCTTCAGAAAGGCACAGATTTAAGCTTTAATGGCTAATATAACTTGGTTAACTGTCACAGTATTTCCATTTAGACCTAAGTGACCTGAATTCACTGGTTTCTAAAGGCTGGTGGTCTACCAGTAGGAGGGAGAGATTGAAAAATCTGGATGGAAGTTATTTAGCTATCTTAACTAATACTTGATTAAATGAAAAGAAAAATAACTAGGGAGAAGAATTACTTATTTAAGGGAGAAAAAATTCAGCAATATATTGCAATTTCTAGGGATGAACAAAAGGATGTGTTCGGGCAAAATACTACTTGAGAAAATTTGATCTTTAGTAAATTTTCCAGACATTTTTTTTTTGCCTCCCCGAGGGAATAACCAGAAATATTTCTCTGTTTAATATTCTACCCATTTAATGGTGTTAGTATGATCCTGAGAGAACTGCTTCTATATATTATTGTGAACATGGAAAGTATCTGGATCTTTCATCCAAAGAAATTACACACCTTATTTAAGAGCAATTAAGGAAGAGATGTAAATATCTCTTAAGAAATGTTGAATTACATCGTCTCTAGACTAGAGTTAATCTTGGAGAAAACTGGTGAAGATGACAACCTAATGATATATTTGAGAGACTCTAAGCTGAATATTTAGAAATTGAATTACATCCCCACAAGTACCACCATTGGTGCTTCATTGTTCTACGTTAATGCACTGCTCCTGAGTGCTAAAAAGGCCAAAAGTGAAAGGGACACAGGAGATTGCAAAGCACATACCCTTGATTTTATAATGAGGAAGTTGGAGGCTCACTGGCTTATAATGAGTTATCACCTATTAATACCTTACTGTGAAGTTTATCAGATCCTTTACAAAAGAGAACTGGCTGTAAATGTTTTGTTAGTGGAAAGGTTGTTTAGTCAAAAGAACAGCTCCTGCCTTTGGATGTGTTCCTACATAACAAACGACCACAAAACCCGAATATAAAGCTACAACCATTTTATTATGTTCATGGAATGATTCAACGACAGGGGGTGATTCAAAGTTCTGAAGGCTGAAAGAGTTTGGGCTGGAAGATCCCCTTTCAAGATTCTTCACTTGCATGCCTGGCACCTAGACTGGGATGACAGAAGAATGGGCTCAGCTAGAAATGTTGATTGGTGGATCTGCTTGACTCCACTCAGGCATGACAGTCTTGTAATAGATTTGTTACATAGTTGCTCAGGGTTCTAAGAGCAAGTGTTCCAGTAAAGAAGATGGAAAATACATAGATTTTTTTTTATGACCTAGCTTTGGAAGTCACATAGAGTATTATATTGGTCAAAGTAGGCACAATCTTGCCCAGATTGAAGGGGTGAGAACAAGGATCCTGCCTATCGATGGGAAGAGTGTCAAAAAATTTATGGATGTGTTTTAAAACTGCATCAGAGTGGGATGGAGTGGAGAAAGAAGACAGTGAGAATAGTTCAAACTCCAGGTGAACAGTGATATTAATCATAAGTTTTCTCTATTGTTGTATCTAATTAAACATTTTTCATTTAGAAGAAATTAAAAAAAGGAAAAGAAACATCAAAGAGAAGAGATCTCTGTATTTAAAATGTTGTCGTATTTTTTTTGTTAAATAATGTTTTCTCCTAGGGTTTATGTAGAAAACTAGGATCTGGTATCTTTATGACAACCAGAGGTAATGAATAGAAAATGAACATTTAGAGGGGGAAAGGGGTGAATATTTAATCCATGGTGATTTTTTAAAAACTATAACTTAAGATATCTTGCCTAAATGTTTAATGTTGTTGTAAGTGAAAGTTGGACAGATATAATTTTTGCCTGTTGAAACAGTCTTTTAGACTTGTCTTTCCATTTCTTTCTACTATAAACATGCAAGGTTATAAATCTTACAGTTAAGACAAAGTAAATTGGCATAGCTATTTAAAGAGAATGAATGATGAATGGGACAAAGGAATCAATTTAATTAGTCCGAATGAATTCTTTAACCTAGTCAAGCTTCCTTTTATTACTTGCTTGAGTGAGTTTGGTTGTTCCATTGGCAGTATCTGCTGAACTAGGCAGGTTTCCTGAAGTAGGAGATTTGGACCGGTAGCAAGAGTCATTTAAATGGTCAGGAAAGGCTTGAATAAAATTTGGTGGGTTAAATTTTTATGGATCATATTAGCTAGGCCAAAGCCCTTGAAACTGAAGTGGGTCACATGTTCTTTGAGGGAAAGTTAAACTAGGGAGCTGTGGGTAGACATCTTTTGTTGTGAATGCAAAGAAGCAGTGAGAGGTAAGGGTGGAATTGGGGACTGAGGAGAAGAGGTGGAGAGACAGAGAGGCAGAAACTGCCAGAAGTGCAGCAGATGTGCGGAGAACTAGAGGTGAATAACAACCTGGCGCCACAGAAAGGTAAGCAGGAGACCCTGCCTTTCTCAATGGCTTTCCAGTCCCTGGTTTTTATCATTTATTAAGTGTGGAAAGGAAGGTATCTGGTAACCCTCATTTTAGTGAAACACTCATACACTAAAAATGTATTCATCTCATTTAAAATTTTTTAAACTTGCTTGAATTTGTATTCTTTGTACCAAAATAGTATTAAGACTTACCTCTTAAGTGCAAAGCAATATGCTGAGCATTGTGGATTGAGATGTGGTTAACAAATATGAATTAGACACTGATCTTTCCCTAACGGAGACCACAAACTGATAAGGGAAATAAGATACATGGTAGTTCCCCCTTTTCCGTGGTTTCGGTTAACCAGGGACAACTGTGGTCTGAAAATATTAAATGGAAAATTCCAGAAATGAATAATTTATAAATTTTAAATTTCATGCTCTTTTGAGTACTGTCATGAAATCTCACACCTTCCCATTCTGTATGGCCCAGGACCCCCAAACATTGACATTATCTGCTCCTGATGTCTAATCATTGACACTGTCATGATGTTCTTGATGATCCAGGATCAACTGGAGTAGATGGTTCTCCTTCTGACCTATCATCAGAAGGTCAGTAATAGCTTAATGCTACATCACAATGCCTAAGTCATTCACCTCACTTCATCTCATCACATAGGCATTTTACCATCTCAGATCATCACAAAAAGAAGGGTGAGTACAGTATAATAAGATATTTTGAGAGTGAGAGATGACATTCTCCTTTTATTATAGTATGTTATTATAACTATCCTAGTTTATTATAAATTATTGTTAATCACTTACTGTGCCTAATTTATAAATTAAACTTTATCACAGTTATGTGTATATAGGGGAAAAAAGTATATATAAGGTTAGGTACTATCCATAGTTTCAGACACCTGCTGAGTGTCTCAGAACATATCCCTGCTCTGGTAAGAGGGACTACTGTATACAAATTACTGCACTACAGTGCATAATATATTAAAGTAGCTTAAACGGGGGAAGAGTCATTCATTCGACACTGATCTAGGCACTTGCGATATGTTTGTGATCAAAACATATTAGAATACCTGTTATAGCATATTAGAAGGTGACAAGGACCATAGATAAAAAATAGAACAGGTAGAAGTGACCATGAGTGTAGGGTGAGGAGAGTTGCAATTTTAAATAGGGGGGTTCAGAGCAGGTATCAGGAAAAAGGTGGTATTTATGTAAAGACTTGTTAGAGTGAGGAAGTTAGTCATGAGACTATCATGAAGAAGAAGATTTCAGACAGATAAACCAGTCACTGAAAATTCCCCATAGTGGAGTGTGCCTGGTATATGTGAGGAATAGTGAAGAGATGAGTGCAGCTTCAGTAGAATGTACAGGGAAAAAGGAGTAAACGGTGAGGTTAGAGAAGTAATGAAAATGACGATTCACATAGGTCTTTGCATACTACTTTGTACTGCATCCATGATTGATAAGAAAAAAACTTAGTGATGAGTTAAGAGGCTGTTACAAAAAATCCACACAGGGAAATAAAGGTGTATGGGACCAGGTGATAGTGATAGAATTATTGAGAAGTAGTTTGATTCTGGATAAAGTCTGATGGTAGAACCAAAAGGATTTTCTGATAGATTGGAAGGGTTTGTGTGAGAAAACAGACATTTCAATTATTTGGTCTGAGCAACTGCAAGGATAGCGTTCATACCTCTGAGAGGAAAGAGAAATTTTGGGTGGAAGATCAGGAGTTCAGTTTTGGACATGTTATGTTTGAAAAGTCTATTAAACTTTCTGGTGGAGATATCAAGTAGACAGTTACATAGGTCTGGTACATTGAAGAGAAGAGTGGGTAGGTTAAGTCAGTTTAGGAGTTCTTGGAAAATAAGTGATTTTTGTGTGTGTGTGTGTGGTACACAGGCCTCCCACTGCTGTGGCCTCTTCCCTTGTGGAGCACAGGCTCCGGACGCACAGGCTCAGCGGCCATGGCTCATGGGCCCAGCCGTTCCGCGGCATGTGGGATCCTCCCAGACCAGGGCATGAACCTGTGTCCCCTGCGTCAGCAGGCGGACTCTCAACCACTGCGCCACCCGGGAAGCCAGAAAATAAGTGATATTTAAAGCTGTGAGGTTGGATGACTCACCAAAGAAGTGAGCACAGATAAGGAAGAAGAGATGATCAGAGACTGAACCATGGAACATCCGAAATTAGGTCCATCCAAGGAGAGAGTAATGCATGTGCAAAGTACAGGGATTGTTTTATGTAAAACAAAGAGATTATTTTGAGTATGGAAAACTTCATGGATGAAATAACATTTGAATTGAGTCCTAAGAATAGGAGGGATTTTGAGTGTAAAATGGGGAAGGAGGATTGTCACATTATAGTAAAAAGGAATAGGATGAGCAATGTATGAATGAAGAACAGAGAGTATTTTACTTTGATTGTTAGTAACATATATCAAGGTTTAGTAGTAGATTACACAGATAACATAGACACTATTACACTGAAAACTATGTAAGGACTTTGCACAGAGTGACATGGTGCTTTAAGAAGACTAATCTAGGGCTTCCCTGGTGGGGCAGTGGTTGAGAGTCCGCCTGCAGGGCATACGGGTTCGTGCCCCGGTCTGGGAAGATCCCACGTGCCGCAGAGCGGCTGGGCCCGTGAGCTATGGCCTCTGAGCCTGTGCGTCCGGAGCCTGTGCTCCACAACAAAAGAGGCCACAACAGTGAGAAGCCCAGGTACAGCAAAAAAAAAAAAAAAAAAAAGACTGATCTACATTATAGTGTAGGTTAGATTGAAAGGAGTTGAGTTTGGTTTTAGAGAAATGGTTTAGTGATTAAGTGACATGCCGCGGAGCAGCTGGGCCTGTGAGCCACAACTACTGAGCTTGCGCATCCGGAGCCTGTGCTCCTCAACGGGAGAGGCTGCAACAGTGAGAGGCCCGTGTACCGCAAAAAAAAAAAAAAAAAAAAAAAAAAAAAAGTGTATATGTAAAATATACACATTATTTACGCTGTATACACTATATAGTGTAGCTCACTCCTGCATCCTCACTGTGATGGTTAATTTTATGTGTCAATTTGACTGGGTCATAAGGTACCCAGATATTTGGCCAAACATCATTCTGATTGTTTCTATGAGGGTGTTTCTGGATGAGATTAACATTTTAATTGGTACACTAAATAAAGCAGATTGCTCTCCCTAATGTGGGTGAGCCTCATCCAGTCAGTTGAAGGCCTGAATAGAACCAAAAGGCTGATCCTCCTGCAAGTAAGGGAGAGTAACTTCTGTCTGACTGCCTTTGAGCTATGATAGTTTTTCCCAGACTTTGTACTGGAACTGCATCATTGGATGTCCTGGTTCTCAGGCCTTCAGACTCAAACTGGAACTATGCCATCAACTTTCCTGGGTTTTCAGCTTACCAACTGAAGATCTTGGGACTTATCAGCCTCCATAATTGTGTGAGCCAATTCCATATATTAAGTCAGTCTGTCTCTGTTTCTCTGTCGCTGTCTCTCAATCTCTGTCTGTCTCTCTGTCTCTCTCTGGATATGTACACACATCCTATTAGGTCTGTCTCAAAAGCCTTGAAATTTAGTGAGGGATAGTTAAGCAAAAAGAAAAAATAAATAATAAAAGAGGAGGAGATTGGGGAAAATGGATAAGAACAGAATTTCTGGAAAGCTGTTTAAGGAAAAAGAGCCAGTAAAAACAACAGGAGAAGGAATAGTTCTAGAATTCTCAGAGGAGAATCAGAAAGAGACAGAGTCAGGCAGTCATAAGCAGAGAGAGAGCCTCCAGAGGAAGATCAAAGGTCATGGAAGAAGATAAAGAAAAATATATATTTGAGTTGATCACTAAGTTATTGATAAACTTCAAGAGAACAGTTTAAATTCTACGGCCAGAATTATAAGGAAATAAAGAGCAAATGGCAAAAAGGAGAAGGAAAGTGAAAGTTAAAGTAGATAAGTCTTTAGAGGAATTTGGCTTTAAATAATGCTGGAGGTATTCACAAAGAAGCACTCGTATTTTATTGTGGTAAGAACACGTAATGTGAGACTGACACTTAAAATTTTAAGGGTGCAATACAGTATAGGTACAATGTTGTAATACAGATTTCTAGAACTTATCTTACTTAACTGAAACTCTATCTGAATCTGTGCTAAAATATCTGGAATATTTTAGAACTTTTTGATCTCTTGGTCTATAAATTCTTTTGTTTCAAGAAGGCCTGTTAGGTCTTCCCTGGGGGCACAGTGGCTAAGAATCTGCCTGCCAATGCGGGGGACACAGGTTCAATTCCTGGTCTGGGAAGATCCCACATGCCATGGAGCAACTAAGCCCGTGTGCCATAACTACTGAACTTGCGCTCTAGAGCCCGTGAGCCACGACTACTGAGCCCATGCACTGCAACTGCTGAGCCTACGTGCTGCAACTACAGAAGCCTATACACCTAGAGCCTGTGCTCCACAACAGGAGAAGCCACCACAATGAGAAAACTGTGCACTGCAATAAAGAGTAGCCCCACTCGCCGCAACTAGAGAAAGACCGCGCACAGCAAAAAAGACCCAATGCAGCCAAAAAAAAAAAAAAGAAGGAAAAAAAAAGAAGGCCTGTTTCTCTGAGTTTCAATCAATTGTCCTTCTCTTCAGTCAATTTGCAAGATAGCACTGTAGAATGCATCTGAATAGACAAACTGTACAAGAGTTAATTAAGGAAAGTATTGATGAAAATGTGGTTTGTTTCTGAAGGTTATCTACCAAAATGAACATTAATCCAAGGGCTTGCAAGACAGCAGATTGGCATATCTATCTCCTGGTGTACCAGATCACATTTATCTTTGAAATATTGTTCATAAGACTTTACTTGACTCAATGCAACTGTCTTTCTAAAAGTTTTCAGCTTTATTGCAATATAATTTGACATATAAAATTTTAAAATATTTAAAGTGTACATTGTGGTAATTTGATACAAATATATATTGTGAAAGGATTCCTCCACATCAAAGCAACTGTCTTTTTAAAAAATTTTTATTTTATCTTGGAGTATAGTTGATTAACAAGGTTGTGTTAGTTTCAGGTGTATAGCAGAGTGACTCCGTTATACATATACATGTATCTATTCTTTTTCAAATTCTTTTCCCATTTAGGTTATTACAGAGTATTGAACAAAGTTCCCTGTGCTATACAGTAGGTCCTTTCTGGTTATCTGTTTTAAATACAGCAATGTGTACATGTCAATCCCACACTCCCAATCTGTCCCTCCCCGCCGACCCTTCCCCCTGGTAACCATAAGTTTGTTCTCTAAGTCTGTAAGTCTGTTTATGTTTTGTAAATAAGTTCATTTGTATCACTTTTTAAGATTCTGCATGTAAGTGATATCGTATAATATTTGTCTTTCTCTGTCTGACTTACTTCACTTAGTATGATAATCTCCAGGTCCACCCATGTTGCTGCAAATGGCATTATTTCATTCTTTTTAATGGCTAAGTAATGTTCTATTGTACATATGTGCCACATCTTCTTTATGTATTCCTCTGTCGATGGACATTTAGGTTGCTTCCATGTCTTGGCTATTGTAAACAATGCTGCAGTGAACATTGTGATACATGTATCCTTTTGAACCATGTATTTCTCCAGATACATGCCCAGGAGTGGGATTGCAGAACCATACGGTAGCTCTATTTTTAGTTTCTTAAGGATCCTCCATACTGTTCTCCATAGTGGTTGTACCAATTTACATTCCTACCAGCAGTGTAGGAGGGTTCGTTTTCTCCACACCCTCTCCAGCATTTATTGTTTGTATATTTAACAAAAATTCCTTTACTCTTTTTTTTTTAAATCAATTTATTTATTTATATATTTGGCTGTGTTGGGTCTTCATTGCTGCATGCAGGCTTTCTCTAGTTGTGGAGAGTGGGGGCTACTCTTCATTCCAGTGAGCAGGCTTCTCATTGCAGTGGCTTCTCTTGTTGCATAACACAGGCTCTAGGAATGCGGGCTTCAGTAGTTGTGGCATGTGGACTCAGCAGTTGTGGCTCGCGGGCTCTAGAGCGCAGGCTCAGTAGTTGTGGTGCCCGGGCTTAGTTGCTCCAAGGCATATGGGATCTTCCCGAACCAGGGCTCAAACATATGTCCCCTGCATTGGCAGGCAGATTCTTAAACACTGTGCCACCAGGGAAGTCCTGTTTTTAGAATTATTGATGATGGCCATTCTGATTTGTGTGAGGTGATATTTCATTGTACTTTTGATTTGCATTTCTCTAATAATTAGTGATGTTGGGCATCTTTTCATGTGCCTCTTGGCCATCTGTATGTCTTCTTTGGAGAAGTGTCTACTTAGGTCTTCTGCCCATTTCTTAATTTTTTTAAAAAAATTATTTATTTATTTATTTATCTATTTATTTATTTATTTATTTATTTATTTATGGCTGTGTTGGGTCTCCGTTTCTGTGCGAGGACTTTCTCTACTTGTAGTGAGCGGGGGCCACTTTTCATCGTGGTGCGCGGGCCTCTCACTGTTGCGGCCTCTCTTGCTGCAGAGCACAAGCTCCAGATGTGCAGGCTCAGTAGTTGTGGCTCACGGGCCTAGTTGCTCCGCGGCATGTGGGATCTTCCCAGACCAGGGCTCGAGCCTGTGTCCCCTGCATTGGCAGGCAGATTCTCAACCACTGTGCCACCAGGGAAGCCCAATTTTTTAAATTTTTATATTGAGCTGTATGAGCTATTTGTGTATTTTGGATATTAATCACTTGTCACTGGCATCATTTGTAAATATTTTCTCCCATTCTGTGGGTTGTCGTTTTGTTTCATTTATGGTCTCCTTTGCTGTGCAAAAGCTTTTGAGTTTAATTAGGTCCCATTTGTTTATTTATTTTTTTACTTCCATTGCTCTAGAAGATGGATTGAAAAAGATATTGCTGCGATTTATGTCAGAGTGTTTTGCCTGTATTTTCCTCTAAGAGTTTTATATTTAGTTCTTTAATCCATTTTGAGTTTATTTTTGTGGATGGTGTTAAAGAACATTCTGATTTCATTTTTTTACATTTAGCTGTCTAGTTTTCCAACACCATTTATTAAACAGACTGTCTTTTCATCATTGTATAGTCCTCCCTCCTTTGTCATAGATTAATTGACCATAGGTGTGTGGGTTTATTTCTGGGCTTTCTATCTTGTTCCATTGATCTATATTTCTGTTTTTGTGTCAGTACCGTACTGTTTTGATGACTGTAGCTTTGTAGTATATTCTGCAGTCAGAGAACCTGATTCCTCCAGCTCTGTTTTTCTTTCTCAAAATTGGTTTGACTCTTCAGAGTCTTGTGTCTCCACAGAAATTTTATGATTTTTTTCTTCTAGTTCTGTGAAAAATGCCATTGGTGATTTGATAGGGATTGCATTGAATCTGTAGATTGCCTTGGGTAGTACAGACATTTTGACAATATTGATTCTTCAAATCCAAGAACATGGTATATCTCTTCATCTGTTTGTGTCATCTATTTTTTTCATCAGCATCTTATAGTTTTCAGAGTACAGGTCTTTTGCCTCCTTAGGTAAGTTTATTCCTAGGTGTTTTATACTTTTTGATGTGATGGTGAATGGGATTGTTCTTTAATTTCTCTTTCTGATCTTTTGTTGTTAGTGTATAGAAATGCACCAGATTTCTGTGTATTAATTTTGTATCCTTCAATTTTACTGAATTAATTGATGAGCTCTAGTAGTTTTCTGGTAGCATCTTTAGGATTTTCTGTGAATAGTATCATGTCATTTGCAAACATTGACAGTTTTACTTCTTTTCCAATTGGATTCCGTTTATTATTATTTTTTCTTCTCTGTTTGCTGTGGCTAGGACTTCCAAAACTGTGTTGACTAAAAGTGGTGAGAGTGGACATCCTTTTCTTGTTCTTCATTTTAGAGGAAATGCTTTCAGCTTTTCACAGTTGAGTATGATGTTAGCTGTGGGTTTGTCATATATGGCTTTATTATGTTGAGGTATGTTCCCTCCATTCCCGCTTTCTGGAGAGTTTTTATCATAAATGGGTGTTGAATTTTGTCAAAAGCTTTTTCTGCATGTATTGAAATGATCATGTGGTTTCTTCTTCAGTTTATTAATGTGGTGTATCACACTGGTTGATTTGTGGCTATTGAAAAATCCTTGCATACCTGGGATAAATCCCACTTGATCATGGTGTATAATCCTTTTAATGTATTGTTGGATTGGGTTTGCTCGTATTTTGTTGAGGATTTTTTCATCTATGTTCATCAGTGATATTGGCCTGTAATTTTTTTTTGTGTGTGGTATCTTTGTTTTGTTTTGGTATCAGGGTGATGTTGGCCTCATAGAATGAGTTTGGGAGTGTTCCTTCCTCTGCGATTTTTTTGGAATAGCTTCAGAAGGATAGGTGTTAACCCTTCTTTAAATATTTGATAGAATTTGCGTGTGAAGCCATTTGGCCCTGGACTTCTGTTTGTTGGGAGTTTTTAAATCAAAGTTTCAATTTCAGTACTTGTGATTGGTCTGTTCATATTTTCTAATTCTTCCTGGTTCAGTCTTGGGGGATTTTACCTTTCTAAGAATTTGTCCATTTCTTCTAGGTTGTTAATTTTATTGGCGTATAGTTACTTGTATTTTGTAGTTTCTTATGATCTTTTGTATTTCTGTGGTGTCCATTGTAATTTCTCCTTTTTCATTTCTAATTTCATTGATTTGAGCCCTCTCCCTCTTTTTCTTGATGAGTCTGCCTAAAGGTTTATTAATTTTGTTTATCTTTTCAAAGAACCAGCTTTTAGCTTCATTGATCTTTTCTATTGTTTTCTTCATCTGTATTTCATTTATTTCTGCTCGGATCTTTCTGGTTTTTCTTTCCTTCTACTAACTTTGCATTTTGCTTGTTCTTTCTCTAGTCAAAGCAACTGTCTTGATGGTATTATCCTTATACTTTTCTGTTATGTGAGAGAATATAATCATATTCTCAAGGATGTAGCATTGAAGTGAATTATCAAAGAATAATAGAGGCTGGGACCGATAGATAACTCAACTTCTACAGGGTAACCTATCATTGATCCGCCTGCATAGAGAAGGGAATATTCTTTCGGATATTAACTATTCTGAGATATTAATAAAAACAAGTCTGCAACAACAACTGTTGCAAAAATATTTTAGAAATCCATATAAATGGTCCCTATTATTTCAGTATTTCCTGGAAAGAACTCAGATTCAGATAACCTTCAGTGATTATTTAGATTTATAAAACAGACCAGGAATTCATTGAGATAAAGAAAATCTCATTTCCCAGATTCAATTATACTCATGGAAGCAAGAGTAAACTGTATTAAGTATATACCTTAATATATTAAACAATGCTAGAAGCAATGAACTGAATTACTTAGAGCAACATGGAAGAATCTTAAAAACATAGTGTCAAGTTAAAAAATAGAAATGGAAAAAATATAAAGCATTTAGGTGGAGATAAAGGACATGTATATATACAGACAGACAAAAATGCCATGTACTTTTTACAAAATGCATACACATCCACAATATGATGGGTTCAGATAAGGTTCAAAATTTTCTAAAATATTAAAGGTACGACCAATAGTGATTTAATAATTGTATCAGTACCACATGCTTCTGCCATGGAGCCTTGACAGGTCCTGACTCTGTATCTACTGACACTCACTCTGGCTGTTTTCTCCTGTCCCCACCTCCTGTCTTTGGCCTGCATACCCACTGCCATTGATTATTTAATTCATTAATTAAGTGTAAGACTAGCAATTGCACCACCCTATTTAACTGATGTGTTTGTTCTTTAGAAGTTTTCTATGTAAAGTATAGGTGATATTATTTTCAACTCATCATGTATAGTGTAACTGAGCATTTCTTCTAGAAGTTAGACATCAAGTTTTTAGTCAGGAAAATGACTTTCTATAGTAACATGGTTTCTATAAGAATATCATTTTAAACCACAGCTTTTGAGGTATGTTTTCATGAACACAAATTCTCATAAATCCAGTGGATATCCATAGATTTAAGAGGACTAAAAAAATTAAGTTGATATAGTCTTTAATATTTACCTGCTTATTTTATTAGGATAAAAACTAAGGTTATTCTTAAGGATTCACATTAAATGTCTATATTCTTCCAAAACATTTTTCAATAATAATGACATAAGAATTCACTGGATGTATTTTGAGAACTCACGTATATAAACCATTATATACAAATAGTTTGGCAAAAATAACCTAATTATAAAAGAGAATTTCCTACCTACTCTCATGTCTTCATTCAACATAGTATTGGAAGTTCTAGCCACAGAAATCAGACAAAAGAAATTTAAGGGTATACAAATTGGAAAGGAAGAGGTAAAATTATCATTATATGCAGGTGACATGACACTATATATAGAAAACCTTAAAGTCTCCACACAAAAACTACTAGAACTGATAAATGAATTGAGCAAGGTAGCAGGATACAAGATTAACACACAGAAATCTGTTGCACTTCTTTACACTAACAATGAAATATCAGAAAGGAATAGTAAAGAAAATACTATTTAAAATTGCATGAAAAACATAAAATACTTAGGAATAAACCTGGCCAAGGAGGTGAAAGACTTCTATGCTGAGAACTATAAATACTTATAAAGGAAACTGAGAATGATTCAAAAAAATGGAAAGATATCTCATGCTATCGTGTTTGGAGAATTAACATTGTTAAAATGGCTATATTACCAAAAGCAATCTACAGATTTAATATGATCCCTATCAAATTCCCCATGACATTTTTCACAGAACTAGAACAAATAATCCTAAAATTTATATGAAACCACAAAAGACCCAGAATTGCCAAATAAATCCTGAGAAAAAAGAACAAAGCTGGAGGCATAACCCTCCCAGAATTCAGACAAAGCTACAGTAATTAAAACAGTGTGGTACTGGCACAAAAACAGACATATGGATCAATGGAACAGAATAGAGATCCCCAAAATAAACCCACACACCTATGGTCAATCAGTCCTCAACAAAGAGTCCAAGAATATGCGATGGGGAAAAGACAGTCTCTTTGGCAAGTGGTAGTGGCAAAGCTGGACAGCCGCATGTAAATCAACACTCCCTCACACCATACACAGAACTAAACTCAAAATAGCTTAAAGACTTAAATATAAAACAGGACACCATAAAACTCCTACAGGAGAACATAGGCAAAACATTCTCTGACATAAATTGTACCAATGTTTACTTAGGTCAGTCTCCAAAGGCAACAGAAATAAAAGTAAAAATAAACAAATGGAACCTAATCAAACTTATAAGCTTTTGCACAACAAAGGAAACCAGAAACAAAATGAAAAGACAACCTGTGGAATGGAAGAAAATATTTGCAGACGGTGTGACTGACAAGGGCTTAATTTCCAAAATATAAACAGCTCATACAACTCAATAACAGTAAAACAAATAACCCAATCAAAAAGTGGGCAGAAGACCTAAATATACATTTATCCAAAGAAGACATACGGATGGCCAATAGGCATATGAAAAGATGCTCAACATCACTAATTATTAGAGAAATGCAAACCAGAACTTCAAAGAGGTATCACCTCACACCGATCAGAATGGCCATCATCAAAAAGTCTACAAATAATATATGCTGGAGAGGGTGTGAAGAAGAGGGAACCCTCCTACATTGTTGGTGGGAATGTAAATTGGTGCAGCTGCTATGGAAAACAGTATAGGTGTTCCTTAAAAAACTAAAAAGAGAGTTGCCATATGATCCAGCAGTCCTACTCCTGGGCATATATCCAGAAAAAACAAAAACTCTAATTCAAAAAGATACATGCACCTCAGTGTTCGTAGCAGCAGTATTTATAATATCCAAGACATGGAAGCAACCTCAATGTCCATTAACGGATGAATGCATAAAGAAGATGTAATATATGTATACAATGGAAAACTACTCAGCCATAAAAAAAGAATGAAGTAATGCCATTTGCAGCAACATGGATTGGTCTAGAGATTATCATACTAAGTGAAATAAGTCAGACAGAAAAACAAATATCATATGATATCATTTATTTGTGGAATCTAAAATATGATACAAATGAACTTATTTACAAATAGAAACAGACTCACAGACATAGAAAACAAATGTATGGCTACCAAAGGAGAAAGGCGAGGTGGGAGGGATAAATTGGGAGCTCGAGATTAGCAGATACAAACTGCTATATATAAAATAGATAAACAACAAGGCCCTATTATACAGCACAGAGAACTATATTCAATATCCTGTAATAACCTATAATGAAAAAGAATATGAAAATGTATATATATATGCACACAAACACACACACACACACATATATATAAATAACTGAATCACTCTGCTGTACAGAAGAAACCAATACAACATGTGTCACACAGTATGTATGATGAATAAGAAATCATTCACAAAAATACCTTTAACCTCTTGTGATTGATTTTAATATTTTCTATTCAGTTTCATTTTCCTATGACCAATGCTGGTCATGATGAACTAAAGTGATATAATGAACCATGGTACACAATTTGAAAAATACCAGCACAAAGTATTACCTTCTTAAAAAATCATGATGTACATAAACTTGGTAAAGCCTGTGGAGATATTGTACAGAGAAAAGAAACATATTTATTATTTCTTAGTATTTCCAAAGTTTGCTTATTCATAAAATGTTTTCCATTTAAACCAGGTACAGTAGACTGAAATCGAAAATGGAACACCAAGATTTCCTGCCCTCATTCCTGGGAATTTGAATGTGATGAGACAGCACACCCTGATTATATTACCATACATTGAAAAGGGGATTTTTCAGATGTAATTAAAGTTACTAATCAATTGACTTTGAGTTAACCAAAAGGGAGATTATAGGGATGGGCTTAGCCTAATCATATGAGCCCTGTAGCAGCAGAGTTTTCTCCTGATGGTGGCAGAAGGAAAGTCAGAGATATTCAGAGTATAATAAGGATGTGATATGCTGTTATATTACCAGCTTTGAAAATGGAGGGGACCATGTGCAAAGACTAAAATGTAGCTTCTAGTTGCTGAGAGTATCTCCCCACCAACAGCCAGCAAGGAAATGGGAACTTCAGTTCTACAACATCAAGGAACTGAATTCTGCCAAATGACCTGGATCAGCTTAGAAGTGGATTCTTCCCTAGAGCCTCCAGATAAAAACCCAGCCTGGCTGATAGCTTGATTTTGGCCTTGTAAAATACTGAGGCAGATAACCCTAACATGTCTGCCTAGACTTCTGATCTACAGAACTGTGAGATAACACATAGATGCTATTTTCAGCTTCTAAATGTGTGGTAATTTGTTACATAGCAATAGAAAACTAATGTACCAGGACACACAATTATAAATCAAAATAAAAAAACAAACAGTAAGAGAGTAACTGTAATTTAGCCATGGAAGGAAAAGTCTAAGGGAGGATTTTATGTTCATTTTAAGTTTGGTTATGCCTTAATAGTACAAGTAAGAAAAAATGTCAGTTTGTTGATGGTAAAATTTTTTTATATGAACACTATGTTAAAACAACATCATACAAAAAGTAGCAACAAAAGGGAAAGTAAAAACAAAATTGCTAAATCTTTTTTGTGGGCTTATGCTGTTTCTTGTGTCTGGAAAAATTTTTCCTCTATTCCATCACCTCAAGAAGAAAACCTATGCCCTTTACCTATAATACCCTTATCCCTTCCCAGCTCTAAGCAACTGCTATCACTATAGATTTCTCCATTATGGACTTTCCAATGAATGGAATCATATAATATGTGTGACTTTTGGACTGGTGTCTTTCACATAAGCATAATGTTTTCAAGATTCATCTCTGTTGTTGGCATGTATCAGTACTCCATTCCTTTTTACAGTAGAAAAATATTTCATTGTATGGATATATCACATTTTGTTTATCCCTTTGTTTGCTGGTGGACATTTGGGTCATTTCTATCTTTTTTCTATTATGAATGATGCTGCTATAAGCACTTCTGTACAAGTTTTCATATGGACATATGTTTTTATTTCTCATGGGTATATACCTAGAGGTAGAATTTCTGGGTCATATGGTAACTGTATGTTTAATCCATTGAGGAACTACCTGACTGTTTTCCAAAGCAGCTGCACCATTTTACATGTCTGAGCAATGTAGAAGCCTTCCAATTTCTCCACATCCTCATCAACACTTATTATTATCTGACTTTAAATTTTATCTCTCTCGCTAGGCCTGGTTCATATGCCATCACTTCCACATAGTCATTCCTGATTCAGCAAAGTATAGTAATTTCTTCTGTTGACTTCTAAAGGATTATATTTGTCTGTTTCTTGGGCTCACATCACTTTCCTCATTGTATCATTGTTAGTATGGGTCTTACCTGCCTGCCAATTTCAGCATCTTTATGGCAGGATTTGTGTTTAATTCACTAATTTCACCCTTTCAAAGCACAGCTGTTCTAGGTAGCTTGAACATAAAAGAAGTTCAGAAAGTATTTGCTGAGAGCTTTAGATTAAAAATGAACCAGATGACCTAGTTTAATGTAATGTATGACAGTTTATTCCAGTGTGAGCCTAGAGAGCTTGTTTGGCTTAGTCATACATGCACAGAGTTATTCAATTTCAAATTTTGTGCTATCACTTATTAATCATGTGCTCTTAAGAAGATTTCTTAAACTTGCTGAGAGGTTACTCTATTTACAAATGTAAATTTTAACATTGTATAAGGTTACTCTGAAGCATAAATGTGATGATTTATGTAAAACACCTAGCATAGTTCCTGGCACATATTTGATGCTCATTATATGGTAGCAAAACCGTTTAATGATGTTAGTGTTTGTGATGCTAAATACAAAATGTAGTAATCCTCTCCACAGCAAATTTCCTTTGATATAACTATGATATATGGATTTAATTCTAGTTACATTTTATTAAATTGCAATAATTTTTGGATTGAATAAATGTGAATTGCAGGACACTTCAAATGGTAGAATCAAAAGCATTTAGTCAGGTTTGACCATGCTAGATAGCCTGCCATAAGATGGATTGCACAGCTCTGTTTGTTTTGCTTCTATTCTGTTGCTCACCTTGAAGTATACCCCGTTTGTGCTAGTATATCTCATAAAACACATTACTTTTGTTTTGTGCATGTTACCTTCTGGTGCTTTAAATTCTGCATGAACATTAAATGATACACAGTGTTATAAATTTTCAGTAACTCTGAATCTCTATTAAATGGATGTGAAATAGAGAAGTATGATCACCAAGAGTAGGAATAAATGGATATTGATAATACCACAAGAGAGTAAGAAGTATAGTGTCTTTAGAAGATAAAAATTAAAGCATATATGCACTTCCAGGGTGCTATTAGACATGGAAAATGAGGTTGCTGTTAGGTCTGCTGTTGCAAGTTTTAGTTGTTCTGCTAAGAGGTCAGTGATAAGTGTTTTCTTTTATTATTTATTTGAGTATAGAATATAAACGTATTTACAGATTTTTTTTCTAATTTCTGTACAATACCTAAGTATTTCATCTAAGAGTTCGAATTATATTTTAAAAAACTTTACTGTTGGGCTTCCCTGGTGGTGCAGTGGTTGAGAGTCCGCCTGCTGATGCAGGGGACACGGGTTCATGCCCCGGTCCGGGAAGATCCCACATGCTGCGGAGCGGCTAGGCCCGTGAGCCGTGGCCGCTGAGCCTGCGCGTCCAGAGCCTTTGCTCCACAACGGGAGAGGCCACAACAGTGAGAGGCCCGCGTACCGCAAAAAACAAACAAACAAACAAACAAAACTTTACTGTTGTATGAGAGAGATTATTATGTGGAGAGGCTGCGCTGTACTGGATAAAAATATACTGAAAACCAAAAAACAGAGTTTTATTCAGATTCTACTAGTTGCCAGTTATGAAAATCTCTTTGAGACCCAGTTTCCTTATGTACAGAACAGATAATAATATTTGTGTTTAGCTCAATTTGTCTAGAACACTAGCTGAAAAATGCTCAGATGGTTCCACTTTGTAAACTCTGAAGTGCTCTTTAACACAAGGAGGTATTAACATTAAGTGCTAGGAACTGGTCCTTGCAATCTTTCCTCTCCCGATCTATATCAGAATCTGCCAGTGAGTTTTTAAACATTACAGTATTCCCTACCAAGAATCTTCTTCCACAGGATTTACTACCTAAGTTCTCTTTCTTTGGCAGATCCTTAGCAAAATCATGGCTCTTCCATAGTAACTTTCCATCTCGATGCAAGTATGGTCATAAGTCCTCCACCTTATGGTTTCAGTCAGCTTACCTCCCTATTAGACATGTAGTTCTCTGTTATAACCATTGTATCCGTTAAGGTTTTCATTCAAGAAAATGAAACCAAACAGAAAGAAAGAGACTTACTACAAGAAATTTGATGTTTACAGGAATTAGGTGTTTACATGAGGAAATTGGGTATTGACAGAGGCATTGTAAGGAGGTTGTCATTGGACTTCTTGTTACACAATCACAACACCATAGCTGTGATAAAGACAGAGCAAAAACCCTGCTATTGCCACACCTACTACCATTGCCACCTTATACCCAGAGGACTAATGATGAGGGAGCAGAGCATTCAGCCTGAGGCAGAAACACTTGTCAGTGCTTGCTTGCTAGCCACTACTACCTCGCAAATACAATGTGAATGTAACTAATTCACTTCTAGAAACCAATTTCCAGAGACCTCTAAGTTATATGGTTTTTTAGCCTTCTAAATCTCTCCAAGAGGAGAGTAAAATGAAGTATGGGAAAACAAATTCAAGTAACCACCACAGTTTCTATGTAGTTAAGTTCATTTCTCCAGTTGTTCTTTAGTGGCTTTGGAACTTCTCACCTTCAAACCCCATGTCCTTACATGCCATAGTTCTACCTTGGTTTTTTAAGAATGATGTGGGGAGACAGACATAGAGAACAGACTTAACGGTTGTGAAGGGGGAGGCGGGAGGGATGGAGTGGGAGTTTGGGATTAGCAGAGGCAAACTATTATTGTAGAATGGATAAACCACAAGGTCCTACTGTATAGCACAGGGAACTATATTCAGTGTCCTGTAATAAACCATAATGGAGAAGAATATGAAAAAATACATCTATATATATATATATAACTGAATCACTTTGGTGTGCACCAGAAACTAACACAACATTGTAAGTCAACTATACTCAATAAAAGAAATTAAAAATAAAGAGTTGAAGACGTACATGTTTTCTTCCCTTGAGGAGTTAATGATATTGTTTTGGGGACAAGATTTTCAATCATTAAACAATTTAAAAATCAGAAAAAAAAAGAATTATGTGAGGATAGACACATGGGCCCCACCTTATGACACATTTTCATCAGCTAAGCTACAATTTCTTTCTCTCCTTTCAGTCTAGTTGGTATGATTTTACAAAAATAGTAGAAAGGAATTCTTGGATATACATATTCTGAAGGAGAATGTTTCCCTTACTGAAAAAGTGAAAAACTTATTCAAAGATATGTTTCATCAATCAAGTGAAAAATAAGAATACATACTTCTGAATGTGGAAGTCGGATCCTCAGGTTTTTGTTAAATTTACCATGTGAATTAAGATATATATTTATCCAAGTACGGTGCTTTGTTAGCTATAACAATAGCTAACAATTTAATTCCCCTGTCAATTTAATTCCCCTGTCACTGTGATACTGATAGAATCCCTGTCTTTAGTTAACAGGGTAAATTGATATACATATTCTTGCATATTTGGGGGCATTTACCAAGCATCTTCACATTCTAGGACACAATTCAGATCTTCTTTTAAAATGCAAGAAGAGTTCAAAAACTACTATTGCAGTCATGGAAAGACACCTCAGAACTCCTGCTGTGGGAAGCATAGTTAAAGACACTTCCAACTGCCACATCTCTGGCTCCACCACCATTTCTAGAATAAAGTCATACTTCTCTAGGATATTCTCAGCCAGTGATTGAGTATGGCAAGGATGTCAGTGTTGGCTCATTCTGATGGGATATTGGACTCCTCTATTGGGCAGATCTGGCTTGGGAACTCCCTATCTTTATGGCTGAGATTTTCTTAGAGCTGTATTGCAGGTTGAGACTCTACCTCCCCAACCCTCCTTCTTGCCTCTCTCCTTTCAGACTGGATTGTAGTCTGAAGGCTTTTTCTGTCTACTCCTGCTTCTTCCCTTTTATTCTTTGGCGTTTTTTCTTCAACAAGTCTCCTGAAAGACTGATCTCATCTCGGTGCGTGCTTCTCAGATGACCTGAACAAATACAGTGACTTTAAAGATTACAATTAGAAATTGTTTTGAAGGTGGTGAACATGGGATTTCCATCTCCACTGAGAAAAGGAGTAGGAGAAATTAATTAAATCTAAACAAGTTAAGGTACTCCAAGAGTCATTTTTAACTGTGAATTCATGTAGATCCTGAGATGGAATAATATTGGAAGTTAAGTTAGAAATACAGTTTTTAGAGAATTTTAAGAAGAGAGTCTATATATGTCTGTGTGTGTGTGTGTGTGTGTGTGTGTGTGTGTGTGTGTGTGTGTGTGTAATGACTATATCTGTGAACATTCTCCCTGAGTAATGGCACCCTTTTTGTTGCAGCCATGAAATTGTGCTGTTGAACCACTGAATCTAATTCTCCATCCCTAATGCTAGTTTTCAACAGGTTAGATGCATTATGGGTTGAATACACACAGGGTTCCTAATCATCATTTATTATGTGTGTTTGTAAGTAAATACATTTTGGGTTTCAAATATGGAATGGAGGTTGATTGCAATATAGAGGCTACCTGAGTTTACTGTTGATACTCCTGTGAATAAGAAAAAGTTATCTTTGCTCTAGAGGGCAGTCGTTTCAAGGTTGTGGTATTCTTAGGTTAGCAAACCTTTTTCTCCTTTTCTCCACTGACCCTCCAGTATTGCCCATCATTAATTAACCTGTTTCTTTGGTATGGAACCCTGGCACTTTTGTCCCCTCCCTAGGATCTGCCCCTGCATTGTAGCTTGCTTCACAGAGCATTTCCCCTTTTTCCAAAGGTCTACATTCTAGGGTCTAGGGTCTACATTCTGAATTCTTCTGTAAAGAGATGAAAGCAATGCCAATAAAATGCAACAGGAACAAAGAAAAAATCAACTATTCACATCCAATATTTCACATTCAACTATTATCTTTCTGTAATAATATTACAGTTTGTGAGCTTGTTCAGGATATGTGATTATTTTTCAAATATTTGGCAACTCATTCTTTCCATAAAAATATCAGTAGCTTAGATGGGAAGTATTTTAAATAATATTGTATTTTTTGTGAACTCACCACAATAATTAAACATTTTAATTGGTAAAATTTTCTCTTAGATGACAATGTGTATTTTGGGTTTTTAAATTATATTTAATATAATTTCAGAGATACATTATATATATATATATATATATATTTGCTAATTTCTTAGTTCATTTTGATGCTCATCCTGGATGTGTAAGATTCTAAATGCAGTTCCCTTCAGTCTGAGTTTTATGAACTTCTAGGAGCCTCAGCTTCAATATCTGTTTTCTTAGGAAGGCTATATTTATATAAATGTATTAATCTTGATTCTTTTCTGGAAGCAAATATGACTACACTTTTTATTCCCAGTTTGATAATAAAATGTTTAATCATAATTTCCAGATAAAGGACTTTTCCTTTCATGGTTTTAAATAAGAGAAAATCTGCTTCCCTGTTTACTTAACATTTGGTTGTTATGTAAAAATAAAACATCAGCCGAAGAGTGAGTGAGTGTGTCTTTCTCTACTTTTTCTTTCCACTGGTTGTGTTTCACATGAATGTCGGTATGATGTGCCACAACAACATGACATCTTGATTAGGTGAATCTGTCAAGACTGCTTTAAAGAACATTCATGCCACAGAGTTCCCAGGTCAAGACATTCTATTTTTGGTATTCCTAGCCTAAATGCTGATTAATATGGGTCCTTTTTTGCTTTCTTGGTGATTTTTGGTAGACAAAATTGAATTCCAGGTACCATGGAAATCTTGTATGTTGGTTTGTTATTTTTCTTAATGGGATTTATATTAAAAGTGAAATCAAGGAAATATCTAAAATGTCTATTGAGGTGAGGGCAAAGCAGTATCAAAACAGAGGTTATGAGTCTCATCCTTCTTATAGAATACACACAGTAGAGATTTAGAGAGCTCCAACAGTAGACATGTCTTATGTTGAAACTGTGAGTACATTATTTACATATGCAGAAGTAATATATTGATTAATTTTCTTCTCCGATCTGTACATACAGTTTTACTGCTGATATATATTAGCACCAAAATCATAAATTTGAACACGCACCTCTAAAATTTTCTTGACTTCCATATAGTTATTAGCAATCTTCTGCTGTAGCAGGTGAGGGCACTGCAAGGGCAAGCTGGCAAACATCTGAACGAATGACTTCTTCTGAACCATGTCTGACACATAACTCAGAGGGTAAGATCTTGATTCCCCTTAGCAAGTAGAGGAAAAGGTCTTTGAGTTTTCATACCCATGTTAGTTTCTGCTGCCATTTAGACTGCTGCAAAATAACAAATAATAAAGGAAGCTGTACAATTAGCCTGGTGTAGTAAAATGCATGTTCACCTGGTAGGTAATGTCCCTCCATTTGAATCTTGGTCTTTTTCTGACTATATTTGTGACCATGGGCAAAACCTGTCACTTTTTATAGTCATAGTCTCTTTATCTGTAAAATGAAGTGCTCCTATCAGGTGACCCTCAGCCTTAATTCTAGGTTTGTGATTCTGTGGATTTTTAATAAATTAACTCATTTTTTAAGTGTCTGATGAATGGCAGAGAGGAGTTCTGCCTCCTTTGGCTGCCAAAATAATCTACTGTACACAACTGAGCAAATTGATTATGAACCTGATAACCATTTAAAAGTAATATGACTTTTTCCTGTGTCTGGAATATTTATAAATAAACCAGAGGCTGATGAACTGCTTTTCTTGATTCAAGATCAAAAGTTGTTTTTCCTCTTTTTCTGATTTTCTGTCTCCTTCCAGGAGGCATGGGTGTGGATTGAATGAAAGAACCCTTCCTGTTTTATGATTTTATGAAATATTATTTGATAATAATAATATTGAAATTGGCATTGAAATAGATGGGAACTTTTCCTGATTTCTGCTCCTCTTTTCTCTTGCATCTCTCTTTCTCCTAGGAAAATAATATTTCTTTCCTAGATGACCACAACCTTTTGTAGTATAGAATAATTAAAATATTCAAAAGCAAAGTGTCACTTGCTGTCAAGGTGTCTTAAGAATGTTCAGCCATATTTTAGTTGAACTTGAAGGTTTATAAAAATTTTCTCACTTCTCATGTAACACTAAAATATTAATGCTGAGAAGTCTGTGAATGTATTAATTTTAGTAGGAGTACTTTCAGATGCTAAGTAATCTTGCAAATGATTGATAAAAAATGCTGTCGTATCTATGAGAATTTGAGAATCTTGTAATCTGTCTTCCTGTTGTAAGTGTATACTCAGGTGGCTAGAAAGAATCTTTTTTTTTTTTACTATTATTAGGCTTTCTAAAGTGAAAAACATACCTGTCTCAGGATATTTATACCTTTATCTGGGAACTATAAAAGAAATCAATGATGCATGTGTTGCTGAACATATCATATATCTTTAATGCTTATATATTTCAAATTATATATACATTCTCCCCAGGATTATGGGATCATTTCTAGAGTTAGGGTAACAAAGCCTAAGGGGACAGAGGGAACCATTTAGGAGAATGAGGCAATTAAGCAATTATATAACATTTTAAAAACATTCAGTATTTCCCACCATTTGATTTTCACTTCTGGAAGACTGCTTTTTTCATGCTAGCAGATTAGAATAGTTGATCCTCATATACCCCTCTTCTCTGTCATTCTTTTTTTCTCCATGAAATTATATCTTCTTTTACAAAAACATATTCTGGAAAAAATTAATGCTTATATTGAATTATGCAAATTTAACAATATAGGATTGGGATTTTTTTTTTTTCTTTTTGGCCACACCACATGGCATGCGGGATCTTAGTTCCCAACCAGGGATCCAACCTGTGCCCCCTGAAACGGAAGTGGGGAGTCTTTTCCACTAGACCGCCAGGGATGTCCCTGGGATTTTTTATTGAAGTATAATTGATTTACAATGTTGTGTTAGTTTCAGGTGTACGGCAAAGTGATTCAGTTAATACATACACATATATATGTACTTATATATACAATCCAGTTAATAATAATATATATATATTTCCATTATAGCTTATTACAAGATATTGAATATAATTCCCTGTGCTAGGCAATAGACCCTTATTATTTATCTATTTTACATATAGTAGTGTGTATCTGTTAATTCCAAACCCCAGATTGGGATATTTTATTTAAAAGAATTAAGATAAAATATTTTTAAAAATATAATTGTGTTAAAGTATTATCACCTCCAATTGTATCTTGCAAATTGTGTTCGTATTATGACTCCCATATATTCTTGATAGGGAGAAAAACAAATTAAACAAAACAAAAACAAACTAGGAGAGAAGACTTTATCATAAAACAACAAGAACAAAACTCTTGAGTCTGTACTGGTGGGGGAAAAGTCAAGTGGGAAAAGTGAATGAATAAATACTATTTATAGTTAATCCAAAAGTCTCATTAAAGTCTATAATATCAGTCTCTAGAAATACAAAACAATTGACAATATTTGTTAACAAATGCTAACACTAACCAAATTAAAAGATGCAGTTCTCCCTTCTGCTAGCTTCTCTTCCCTGCACATATAATTAGCAATAAAATTGAAAGCAACAGAAACAAGAAAAGGAGTGAAGATCTTGGAAAATCCACTAAATGGATTATCATTTTCTAATAATTGTTTACTGGACTCGATATCTGTTGTGTGCTAACATTTTTCCTTGCCTTTTAGTAGGTTAGACACTGTATTGTATTTACCTCTGGAAGAACATCTAGCATCTGATAGGAATTCTAAACATCAAATTATATAGCATGATAGCTTTATTATCTGTGCATCTTAATAGTCCTGGCAAATAACAAATAACATTTCTTTCTCCCAGAGGAGGAAGAGAAATACAGATAGAAGGAGCTTAAGTGAATGAGTTATATGGAATAGTCACAAAGTCTTTTCTAAATAAATAGACTATTAAAGAGTTGGCAGTCTTCTGAAAAGAAAATGAGAGTTCTGATGAGGAAACCTGGATTTGTTTCTTAGCACTGATTATGTGGATATATATCCTTGAAGAAGTTACTGAACCTCCTTGCGTTTACTTAACAGTAAAATGAGAGGATAAGATTAAATGATCTCAAAGCTCCTTTTCAATTCAGGTAGTCTGTGACATGATAATGGTACCTAAGACTTAGGACTTAGTATGTGTCACAGCCTGTGGGACACTATCACTTTAAGTGTTTTACATGGATTTTATAATTGTCAAACAACTCTGTGAAGCAGGCACTATTATTCATTGGATTTTATGAGGAAACTAAAGCTTAGTGATTTAAGTATCTTAAACAATGTCACATGCTTTTGAGTAGCAGAGTTGAATTTTTAAATGAGGCCATCTACCAAACGTAAAATAGATAGCTAGTGGGAAGCAGCCGCATAGCACAGGGAGATCAGCTCCGGGCTTTGTGACCACCTAGAGGGGTGGGATATGGAGGGTGGGAGGGAGGGAGACGCAAGAGGGAGGAGATATGGGGATATATGTATATGTATAGCTGATTCACTTTGTTATAAAGCAGAAACTAACACACCATTGTAAAGCAATTATACTCCAATAAAGATGTTAACAAAAATAAAAAAAAATAAATGAGGCCATCTGACTCCAGATTCTACCAGCATAAGGGCCATGCTCTACATACTCCCCTTGACATTATTCACAAGCCAGTCAAGACAAGAAGTCATAAGTGTGTGAATCCTGCATTCTTTCCAACTTCATTGTCCCTGAGTAGATGGTTATTTGCCGATCAGTCTGTCTTGTGTTACAGTAAAATATACTTCAGTTAGCATTTTCTGTCTGTGCTCACTCTTCAACTATAATCAAGAGAGTGGTACATTTTCCAATGGAATATTTCTACTGAGTATTTTCCAGAGACTGCCCATGCAGTCATTGAATGGGAATCAGAGGGAAGGTTCACAGAAATTACAAAAGAACAGTCAAGGGAGAGTCTTTCGTAGCAAAATGATAGGAGTGTCTCCTTAGGTCAAAGTCAAAGTAAGGATGAATAAACTCTCAAAGCAATTTTGAAAAGGTGAATTCAATGATATTGCAGTTGTTGGACCAGGTGTTAAAATGTTATTGGGTGTTAATTTAATTTTCATCCTGTCAACACTCATCTGAACTGTAACAGCTGCTAAACACGGTTCCACAAGAGCAAACCATCCTCACAGAGGAAACAGATGCCTAATCAATAGGGCCAATAGAAATGTATGGCTCAGCTAAGCAACCTGCACCAGGGGGAATGAATCCCATAGGGCTCTGTCTTACCTAAGTCGGGAAGAGAACTTTAAAGATAGTGAGACTATTCAAGCAGTATGAACAGGAGACTGAAAGTCCTGGTTTGGTTTTCTATTGACTCTTTTCTTTCTTTCTTTTTTTTAAATTCTGCATGACCTTGGACTGGACAGTGCCTTAGTTTGTCCTAAGCTTTCAGAGATATTGAGGATGTTGTTTCAAGTCTATTACTATGTGTACTGCTATTATCATCTCACAGGCCATGAACAGTTCAAAGTAAAAATCAACTGCTTCTTAGCAAAAAGTACCTTCCTTTAGGTTCTAACATTAAAGAGATAATGATGATGTAGTAGTAGTTAATAGCTGTCCTTCATTGCATTTTAGGGTAGATAGGAACAGATGACTTATAACTGGGAAAGGCATTTTGGATTTGAATAATTTCTTGACTACTTACTAATGTAGCAGGATATGTAATTTCCCCTTCTGTAGATATTCAAACAGAAGGGTAGATTGCTATATCTATGCCAAATGTAATTTTATACCAGAAACTGGGGTTTGACTATATGACCTCTTAAAATTGATCATACCATGCATTTAATAACTTTTCTGTAAATTAGTATGCCTCATCCAAAATATCATCTTTAGGTATCTCAGACTCAGCTATAAAGCCTTCTGGGATCACTTGGCATTGTGCCAGGGATTCTCTAAATTCTTCTAAACACAAAAGTTATGACACCTGGGAGTGTCAATATTATTAGAAGGTTTGGGATTTTTTAATAAATGAAAGCAACTAGATTTAAAGGAGTAGAATGCAAACTTTATATGGATATTAAAAAGATAGATCTTTCGAACAGTTTGAATGTCGAGATAGGCTTCTTTGGCTTATATGCAAACACTTGGCAATTGTTCTCCTTTTAAGGATCATGAGGGAAAAGTTCACTGTAGCTACTTGTGTAGTATGTTCTCCTGGTGGAGAAATCTTCTATTTTTCTGGGTTTGTTAAATGTCAAATAAAGCAAAAAAGCACAAAACATAGTAACACCTGTCTTCTACTTCGGATTTTACAATGCTTATACAATATTATTCCTTTTCTTCTGCTTTCTATTCCTATAGAAAGTAAAAGCTTTAAGGAAGTAGGAGTTGGAAAAGTGGCTGTGTGACCTAACTGAAAAAAAAAAAAAAAAGGTTTGGAGGAAATAAGATAATTGTGGCATTTGGGATCATGACCAGGACTTTTACATTTTTTTGGAGATAAGGTGAGTTATTATTGAGGAGAATTCAAAAGACTATCAGGGCACATTGAAAATTTTGTATCATGAAATTCTTATCCCCAAAATAAATGCAAATAAGGCAGATAAGAGGAACTGAGCCAGGCTTTTAATAGAACAATAATTTTGAAATGGCTCTTCGGAGCTCTTAGTTGAAAATCAAAAGGTAAAAGCAGGAATCATATTTCTTAGCATTTAACTGAAACTGAGAACAACAGCATTATTGGTTATGTTTAGTATGACAACATACTAAATGGTTCCCACTTTGTGTTAGTTATTTGAAAAGCCTAAAGTTTGGTGCAGGAATATAATATCAGGAATTCTTTCTTTCCTTCCTCTCTTCTCTCCTCATCTCATCTTCCTTCTTCCCCTCTACCTTCCCCTCTACCCTCATTTTTCCTGCTGGTAGGAAGTGGATGTGGATGAAACACTTGGGTGAATGGATTTTGTACAATTTCAGTGAAGAAATATGTACTTACAGGTTAAATTGGGTTTCTCAGTGTGTTAACACATTATCAGAGTCGTTTATAAACTGTAATCTTATGGCTGTAAATGAATTTCACTATATAATTTATATAAAATAAATAATAGACTATTGAGTGTCATTATTTCCTTACTTTCATTAATTAGATTATTACTAAATGAGATCAGCTAAATTCTGAAGCTTTTAATGGAAAATTGATGTAGCTTTTGTGAGCCCTAGGAATCTTATTTCTTTGTTCTGTCACAGTAATATATATGGATTCATCATCAAAACTTGATATTTAAATCAAATGGAAGGGTATTTTTAGTGGAATGATCAGCCTTGTAAAGTATATGAAAACAAATTTTAGAACAAAGTTCATAGAGAAATTGTTTCTTCTTTTCTGTCACAGCAAGAAGGCTTTATAAAGAGAAAGCTGCTTATAGCTATTTATTTTCTTTTCAATGGCTTCAGTACAAAAATGAACAATTTCAGGTGCCACTTTATTTTGACCATGCTGTCTTAGTAACTAGTGTGGTTGTTTGAGAGAGTAGGAGGCTATTGGGGGGAGGGATAAATTGGAAGATTGGGATTGACATATACATACTACTATATATAAAATAGATAACTAATAAGGACCTGCTGTGTAGCACAGGAAACTCTACTCAATACTCTGTAATGACCTATGGGAAAAGAATGTAAAAAAGAGTGGATATATGTAAATGTATAACAGAGTCACTTTGCTGTACACCTGAAACTAATACAACGTTGTAACTCAACTATACTCCAATAAAAATTTAAAAATAAAAAAAATAAAAACCATCATTGAGAGAGAAAAATAAATGTCGCTTCCATTCACTGTGTATTTACATCTCATGCTGTTCACTCAAAGTCTCTGCTACATACATGCTACAACTCCTTGTTTACTGACAAACCAAAAGAGCTGGATAAAACTTGGAGGAAATGCTTGGACCTAACTCCTCAATGAGGAAACCCTGAGATTTGGTGATTTTTTACTGTTTCATCATTTATGCAAATGTATGTGTGATCTGAGAATATACAAGCTGGATCACAAACTGTTTGCTAGAAAGGATAGTATTATTTAATCAGGAACTGAAGTAATTATTTTGCTGGGCCAAAGGCAAAGCAGGCATTTTTTTCCCAAGGCTGGCTATCATGGGCTGTATCAGAGTTCTGACACATAGAAGACATTTAGTAAATGTTTATTTGAATAAATGGTTAATAAACAAATAACTAATATTAACTTTAAAAAATAAGAGACAAAGGAGGAGATAGGGAGAATGCTAACAAAACATCCTGTGAAAACACCTGTAAGATTTAGACATGTTTTAAATTTTAATTGGTTGGTTCATATTTTACTCAAGAACTTAGTGGGCAAGATATTTACATCCATGACTTCAGTTATTTTCATATATATCATTTATACAGGGTTGTGGGCTTAATTGTAAATTTCCTGATATAAAGTTATAATAATAAGACTTCTGCTACTGTTATCATACAAATTAATCCTCATTGGCCTTTTTACAGAGTACCTCAAAGAGTTCAAATACACCACTTAGTAAATGCACTGATTTATACTCACCCTTCAAGTCTATGCTTAAATTTTAGAGCAGCTTATATTTCTTCTAGAATGGGGTAGGTCTCCACTTTTCTAACACCTTTATTGAATTATTTAGTGTTTATTTTTTTCCTCAGTGTACCTCTGTGCATTTCACAGTACCTGTACATGATATATTGAATTAAATTGAATGTAAATTCTCACATAGTCCTTTATATTTGTTTGAAAGAGCTTGTTTGAATTTGCTAGTTGAAAGAAACCAACACAAAGAGATTAAGATTTGTTCATGATCTCATGATCTCTTGAATGTCTGGAATCCTTATTCACTGAGTTTTATTCTAATACTCTTCTTAAGGTAATAATATAATCCTTAAACTTAAATGTTGCCTGTGACTAATGAAACCTGAAAGCTAAGACATGCATCTAAGCACAAGCCTAGAATTAAAAAATGTTGGCTCTTGCACTAATCCTGCTATTAATAAGTTCAAAAAAGTTACTTGATTATGAATATAAATTATCTCTGCAAAATTCTTTTCTTGCTTCATAAGTCTAATAACATTATACTGAAGTTGTATTAAAGTATATTTCCAAGAGATGTAGTGCAAACATATATATATATATATATTTTTCTTTCCTTTTTTGTCTTTTGTGTTCCATCCAAAGTGAAAGCTTCATGGGAAGAGGGACTTTAGGTGGTTCACTACTGACCTCCCATCTTAGAACAGTGCTTGGAGCAACACTGGTGCCCAGTTAGCATTGGATATGTCAGTGAGTGAATTAACCATACCTGTGTGTGATTAGCAGTGGCTCCTTAGCTGAGCCTTAGTCTTGGTGAACTCTGTGACCAACCTTAAGTGACCCTACAGTGAGCCCTGAACCATACTTTATGGTAATTATTCTGGCAGTATCTTCATTCTGGTTTTCACTTTGCTTGTTTCTTCATTTGTGTCTTTTATCCAAATGAATTAACTGTGGGAATATATTGTGAGTAGACATTAAACTAAGATCTTCCACTGTCGTAGGATTTTAAGGTTGTGGAATGGTTTTTGTAGGATAGACCAATTGAAAATGGTGACATGCTAAGGTACTGTGCTCAAATTCAGAAATCTATACTCAAGTGAGCTTGCTTGTTTAGGCCATCTATTGGTGAGGTTTACCTCAGCAGTGGATGACTGAAATGATAGAGATATACCATGCTTCAGATAAAATAATAATATAATTTACTAAATGATCTCCGGGAAAGATCTGCTATTTTGTGGAACAGAAGCACTTAATATAAATGAAATAGCTTACTCTAATCTGTAATTGCTACTTATTAGTGTAATCTAATTTTGACTTTAAATCCCAAGCCTAAGTATGTCACTCACCCTTGATCTTTTTATAGTATCATTTGGCCCTTGGTTTTCCTAAAAATTAAGACTTCATGTACAGATATTGAAGATTTACTTTACTAAGCAGGTAGGCCAAATGACTGAAGAATCAATTTCTGTGTTTTAAAAGATAGAAGCTACCACAAGGATAATGTAACTACAGTATGTTTCCAAGAAGTGATTTTGGAATAGATTTTATTAAACAAAATATATTCATAGCATGTGACAGCTGTGTAAATTTTGGCCTATAGTAGTAGAATTTGTGTTGGTTTTCAGATGCAAGGAAGAAGAAAAAAATAACTTCCTGCTATGCTATGGTAATAATAAGTTCCTAGAAGGGACATCAGGCTACAAATAATTTATTGTAACTGCTCTCGATTTCTAAAGACATTTCTGAGTTGCATTTAGAACATAGCCATTGATTAAAAATGTGATTTGAGAAGGCAAAAGAGGCCAGTTTTCCTGCAAACAAATTAAGAGATGCATATTGACTGCAGGGAAGTATGTCATCACTGAGAAATCGAAAGCAATGTGATTTTAGGAAATCAATCAGCAATCCAGTCAAATTAGATTTTTTTCTCATACTTAGTTGCTGGAACCCTATGTATAATGTACATATTTTCAGCAGATATAAACTTTTTGCTTTTATAGCAGATCCACATCAATAAAATGAATAGAGAGATAGGTTACAAGTTCTAACTCATTCATATTGCATATTTTCAGAATCCTAAAAAAACAAAACCCAAAACAAACAAAGCCAGAAGTCTCCTAAAATCCTACATAAATGTATATCCTTCTCTGCTTAGTTCTGTCCCAGTGACCCACTTTTCTCAGCAGTCTAGTTTGGGTCCCCTTTGGGAAGGTGTGACTCTCTAATCTGAAACCAATAACCAGCTTGCCACATTTATTTTAGTGTTTTGGTGAATGAGAAAAACACAGTGTCTTTGCAATACATAAAAAGATAATAGCACTACATTCTAGTAAGTTCTACATGGGGCTGTATGCTGTAAGATCTCAAGTGCATTTTTTTTCCTGAAATAATGATAGGATAATATTTTTTAAAATAAAAATTCAAATAATGTGATTAGTCAGATCTCAAGCATGTAATGATTCTTTTGAGCATATGTATCTGCTCACAGAGCATTGTGGAGCTAGATGCTAATTGTTTGTTGTTTAAGATCATAAACCAGAGAGTTTATAATTAACAAGTGCACAAAATGCCCCACATTTCTTACCTTCAACATGATAATATACACTTTTTTTTCAGAAATCTTTAAAAAATATTTTTAGAGTTAAAACATATCCCCCAGATATATCAAACTAGGGTGTATTAGGTGGTTGATAAAATGGGACTGAGGTATATAGTGAGTCAGTCTTAAAACACTTAAGTTAAAGTCAATTTAAGTTTCATTAAGTACTGTGTACAATGCCTTGTGCTAGCTACAGTAGAGTATCAAAATGCATTTGACACAGTTTTTACTCTCAAAGAGAGCATGCTCTAATACTATGTTCAATTAGTATAAAATCGCATTATAAACCAATAGTGGCATAGATTTGAGTGTATTTCTTACTAGAAAAATGTCCATTTGCCTTCTGTAACTAATCTGTATAATTTTATTTTACAATAAAAGTATTTTTTAAATGTATTTAGTTTTTCTTTATTTTAGAAGATATTATTATGGATAATAAAAACAATGACATATATTGTGGATTTTATAATTACAAAAGCAATATGTGCCAAGAGTGGAAAATTCTGATAGCATGGATTAGCTCAAAAAAGAAAATAAAAGTCATTCATGATTCTGCCCCCCAGTAATGAGAACTGCAACTGCAACATAGGAGTAAGCCCTGACTGCTGTTGACAAAATATATTTCCAATATTTTCTCCAATTTTGTTTTGAGATTACAGAATAAACCCATGCTTCAACCTCCTTTCCTATCTCAAAACCTTAGCAATGACATATATAAAAATAAATAAATGTGTGTGTGTACATGTGTATGTATATCTCTCCATCATTTCTGGAGCAGAGGCTGAGACCCAGCCACACATCACTTGTGCTCTGCATCCATGCTTCTTTTGGACATTAAAGGTTGATTGATGCAAAAAAACAAAACACACACACACACACACATTGGTGAACAGTGGACAAAAACTATAATTATTCCCTTGAAGAAATTTAATGGCATCATATTGAAGAAGGAAACATAACAAAGAAATGTATGAGAGGGACCAGTTATGACAGTTGGGGATTGCTCAAAGACCATTCTTCAAACAAGATAGTGAAGAGGCCTCTTCACTCCCATCCTGGGAGATTTATCTGTCCCCAGGGGGCAGCAGTGAGTGTTGGGACCAATGTTTCTCTAACTACAAATATACATAACTCTTTTATATATCCAGTATATTTTCAAGGTAAAAATCATCATTGTAACATACATACCATTTTGTAACTTACCTAACAATGTATTTATTGTAAAAAAAACGTTCAATGCCTAAAAAATTATAGTCATCAGTTGCAGTGCAATTAATTCAGATTTTAAATAATTGCATTTTTTGCTATTTTATTTTTATTTTTTATTTTTTTTTTTTTTTTGCTCTACGCAGGCCTCTCACTGCCGTGGCCTCTCCCGTTGCGGAGCACAGGCTCCGGACACACAGGCTCCGCGGCCATGGCTCGCGGGCCCAGCCGCTCCGCGGCACGTGGGATCCTCCGGGATCGGGGCACGAACCTGTGTCCCCTGCATCGGCAGGCGGACTCTCAACCACTGCGCCACCACGGAAGCCCTTTTGCTATTTTAAACAATGCTGCATTGAACATCCGTATAGAAAAATCCTTAATTTAATTTATTTGATTTTTATCAAAATAGCCATTAATAAATTTTACTATCATTTTGTAAGATAAACATAACAAAAATAATACTGATATTTTTATTAAATTTGCTTTAAATCTATAAATTATATGGAGAAAAATATTAAATCTTTACAATATTTAAACTTACCATGCATATACAGTGATGTGTCTTACTTTATTCAAGTATTTATATTATTCAGAACTTTTGCAGTTTTCTTAATTTTAATCCTGGACAAAATTTATGCATAAGTATTTTCATGGTTATGAGTTTTTCAATTTTCTAAGATAGATATATAGAAAAGTTACTGAGTTTTGCTTATTTTTTAATGATATTTCTCAATTCTCTAATTAAAAAATTTTTATTTGACTATATTAATTACAATTCTTCATGTACTTTCAGAGTGTCTTCTGATTGCAAAGTTTTTTTTTCCCCTAACAGGCATCCTGACTCAAGCTGTATACATTTTCAGTATCTGATTTTTAACCGCACACTGTTTATCCTATTGACCCAGAGTGAAAATTGATACTCTTATTTGAAGGACTGTTCCCTTGAGTGTATTTAAACCAGACCAATCTCTGTGTTTAATCTGGGTTCATCAGGAACCATTAGGCTTGATTGGTTTGTTTTTCTCCCCCTCCATCTCAGGACTTGATTCATTGAGTTAACAACTATTCTCCCCAGAGGATGGCTACTACAAGTGTGTTTCAAGTAATTCCAATATCTTACTTATAGAAATTGAACTGATATATTTTTCCTTTTTAGTTTTATTTGAAGAACTACTGTAATGAATTCTGTATTTGTTCAAATCTTTGAAGATCTGTGAGTACAAGGCAGTCACTCAAATCTCTATCATGTTAGCATGCTATTTATCACCATTTCCATTTTCATTGTTGAATTATGCAGGCCAGTTAAAAATAATAAGCATCACTTATTGAAGACTCATACATTGGTATTCAATGAATCCTCATTAATTATGATTTGACTAACTTGGGATTTATGTTATTTCAGAAAAGAACTAGATATATGTTTATCTCTGCAAAATATCAGGAAAATAGAGTAGTAAGCATTTTAGCAGTGTAAATAAGACTGGAAGAATTATTAAGAACAGACTATATTTCTTTTAAATTGGCTAGAATAACACATTACTGAGAAAATAAAGCACTCTGTTTTTGAAGCCCCAGCAAATTACAGTCTATGAGCCCCACACAGCTTTTATAAGAGTGCTTAATTAAGTTGCCCTGCTAATATGCAGAATGCATCTCTAAGTACAGTTCTGAGGTAGAAAAACATTGCATTATCTGAGGTAATTCTGAGGTAGAAAAACCATTACATTATCATTCAAAACATATAGTTCTAGCTCTCATTTTCAATATCTGTGGCTTATGACCTCAAGTAAATAATTTACCTTTTCTGAGTCTAATTCCTTATCACTTAAATTAAAAAAAAAAAAACATTTTGCATACCTCACAGAGTTACCTGTGATAGTTGAATGAGCTTGAGCCTGAAAGCCACCTTGAAAATGATAAATCAACCAAATTCTATCTACTCATTACTATGTACTAGATTACTTTTATTATAAATTCACAAGATGATTTTGTCTTCAGTTTTTGTATTCTGTATGGCAAGGAGCACAATGGCTTGTGCTAGCTTGTCTATAAAATCATAATTGGTATGAAACAGCTTTGATAATTGCCTTGGCTACAATATTCTGAATAATTCTCAGTTTCACTGAAAATATTTGAATGAGTGAGTTATTCATTAATAAATACCACTGATATCATGGAAAAATGATAAGATTCCTCATTTAAGCTCTCAAACACTTTACATTTTGCAAATTAAACACATCAATTACATTTAAGAATAAATTCTGATAGGCCCATATTTACTCACACTATTATAGCACAAATTTTTCGTGTGACAGGCTTTAAATTAGCAATGTTTTTTTACATATAAACGAAAGGAAAATGCTACATGAAGCAAACTCCAACTACATCCTTATAAGAAATTTTATAACATAACAAAAGGGTTAATACTAAGATGTCATTAGTTAAATGATTAATTTTGGAAAACTAACCTAATCATTGTTGAAGACTAATATTGAAAAAATTTTAAGTATTAAATATTAAGTCTCCTTGTAGACTGAGGCATTTTTCTTTCTCATTCCAGGTTGTTAGACAAGGAGTGCCCATTGTTGAGGGGAGGACAGGCTTAAGAGAATAGCAGAACAAAGGTATGGACCTAACATTCTTGCCTTTTATATTTTAAAGGATATTATCCAGTTACAAGACAACAAAATTAGAGAAGAAATGTATGATCTCACAGAAACAGTTCTTTCCCACAACCCTCCCCAGACAAGAGAAAGATTCTTAGAGCTCCAGGAAGGAGTTGAGCAATCAAGGTGCTGATAAGGGTTTCTTACCCCTTCCTCTTTCACTTGAGTTGATTCTAAACTAATGGGGACAAAGTAGAATCCCCTAGTAATTTTAGGGATCTGAAATTAAGTACGATCTGTACTGCCAAGGTTCTGTATGTCTTCTTGGCAGAAGAGAATGTAGAAATGAAATGGCTAAATGGGTTCTCCATGTACCAAGACTTACAGCGTAGACAGATAGGTTGTTTTGTTTTTTGGTTTTGTTTGTTTGTTTGATTATACTGGTATAACATTGTGAATCAAAAAAATTGGAGGCGGCTTGTGGCAGCATATATGGCATGGATCATATAATGGGGTTGCATGAGAATTTGACCCCTAGGAGGAATCCTTGAGTCTACCTTGAATTAGCAAAATAATGTTTTTTTTCCTCCTGAGCAGAATGGGATTAAGATTGAAACTAGGTTGAGTTATAGAAAATAAAGAAAATTACTATTTTGTATAGTTGGGTTTGTAAATATGGCACCTACAACACTGGTCTTATGATTATATTGATTGGGTTCTCTTCCTAACGTAGAATTCATCATAGTAACTCTTTTTTATGTTTATAAAAGACAAAATAGAGGAAGATAAGGAAACTGGCAAATGGCATCAAGTTTTCTCCTTGTTTTCCTTTGGCATATGCTAGGTTTATCTGAAAGGGCCAGGTTTGGTGGGGGGCGGGGGGAGAGGGGTCCCAATTCTCTATACTGTCATGTTTGGATGCCATGAACAGTTTATTTCCTCTCTGCCTATTTATCCACTTGAAAATGATTTTTGGAAAGTTCTTACTCTATTTCAAATGGGTAGAAAGAAACTTCGTTTTTAATTAAAATCCTTTCCAGGTAATGAATTTTTAGTTCTAAGTAGTGGTTTTCTAATTATATAATATCCTTAACCAATGGTAGCTCCTAAATTCCTCTCAAGGAGCTTAAATGAAGCAATCTTCCTGGAATATGGGTAAGTGGCTGCATTTGCAAAGATGGCACACTGACATATCATTCATATGGATATCCATATTATTTGGATAGAGAAAATGGAAAAATTACCAAGGTTTACTCATCATCCCCCATCCAATGGCACCTCCAGATGTGGTTTTGGTAGCAACACTTCTCATCATTAGCTCTCCTTGTGTGCTGCCTTCTGCTTACTGCTTGTATATTTTATTTAATCACTAGTATATTCTGCTTCAAATTTGGTCAAGTATTAGTTAGAGAGGATGATTCACAGTGGTTTTATGTTGAGAAGTAGGCTGACCAAAGGAAAATATCCATAGGAAGTTCTTGGCTATGGTAGAGCTGAGTTTATGTCTGGAGGGCTCAAAAACAAAAATGGAAAAATTTGATCTATCATTTTTATGTCCAAGCTGTCTTAAATTATGTCACAAGAGGATCTGTCTTTTACTGCTCTTCAGTGTACTGTGCGTTCCTTAATCCAGCTCTAACACCTCATTCTTCAGTTAAATAAGACACAAATTTATCAACGTATTTAATCTTAAAGTGGCAGAATAGCATTCCCCTGTTTCTGTGGTGCTTGTTTTATGTAACTCTAGATCTTGGACAGGACTATATTGTAAGATCTGGAAACTATATGACTCAGTGAAGCTGATTTAATTCTTCAATGAAAGTACTGAGGATTTTGGTCCATGTAATAGAAAGCTCACCAGCCTATTCATTTAACAAGTATCTATTAAGCACATGCTATGAAAAGGATACTTGTTCTTGACATAAGGATGTAGCAGTAAAAAAAAACACCTCTCTCTCTTTCTGTATCTAGGAGAGTGAACAGACAGCAGGTAATAAGTTAAAAAATAGCCAAAGTCATGACAAGTATTATGAAAAAGATAAATAGTGTTTTCTGATAGAGTGTCTGGGTGGTTTTATACTGATAGTTGGGGAATGTCCCGAGAAGTTAGTATTTAAGCTGAGCTCTAAATAGCAAGAAGGGGATAGCTACGTGAAGATTGTGTGGGAGAATTTGGAGGCAAAGGGAAAACTAGGTGAGTAGGAATTCCAGAGTGTCAAAAGCCTATTGGATGAGGGTGATGGCAACATGAGGGAAAACAGTTTAGAGAGGTAGATATGGGCTGCTACTAATGGTATCAAGGGAATTGGGTTTTATTTCAGCAGTGATGGGAACCTAGGGTAGGGTTTAACACAAGAGCATAAAGTTGTTTGTTTGATGATTTAAAAACACTCCTTTCGGGCTTCCCTGGTGGCACAGTGGTTGAGTCCGCCTGCCGCTGCAGGGGAGGCGGGTTCGTGCCCTGGTCTGGGAGGATCCCGCGTGCCACGGAGCGGCTGGGCCCGTGAGCCGTGGCCGCTGGGCCTGTGCGTCCGGAGCCTGTGCTCCGCAACGGGAGAGGCCACGGCAGTGAGAGGCCCACATACCGCAAAAAAAAAAAAAAAAAAAAAAAAAAAAAACACTCCTTTCTATATATTATAAATATCAATGATGAAATAATATGATTTCTGAAATTAGCTTAAAAACCATTTGGAGAGGTGTTGGGCGGAAGCAAATGACGTTCAGATGAAATAAGATTAGCCACGAGTTTGAAACTTGGTGAAGTTAAATACATGGAATTAATTACACGATTACCTCTACTTTAGGTGTATCTGAACATGTTCATAACACAAGGGTTTAAAAATATATAAAAACACTACTTTCCCTCCAGAGTAATAAGCAGTCTAGTTCTCAGACTTGGGTCTGTAAATACTACCCCTTGCTAAAAGGAGAAAGTTAATAGGATAGGCTCCTAGGTCAGAAATATGTACACTGGATGATGGTGCCATTTGCTGAGACAGGAAAGACAAGTCAGAGGATTTCTTGGAAAGGGCACTAGAAATCAAAGGTTCATTTTGGATGTGGTAAGGGTGAGTTGTTTATTAGACATCCAATTGGAGTTAGCTAGTAGCTCCAGTGTACATATGAACCTTGAGTTCAGAGGGTAGTGCTGTAGATGGAATTATTTGTTCACAGGAATTTGTCTTTCTCCTTTGTCATTTTTCCCTATAGGCAGGACATACTTCTCCCCCTGTTACTTTGGGTGGGCCACATGAATGTCTTTGGCCAATAGAATGTAAACAGACTTGAAAGTTGCTGTGTCTGAGCAAAAGTTCTAAATGTGCTAGCATGTTTTAGTTTGGTCCCTTTCTCCTGCCCTCAACCATGAGAGTAGCATGTCCCAGTGATTCTCTGATCTTTAAACCTGGGATCTGAGGTGAGATGACACTGAGGCACCCTTACTCAAGCCCATCAGAGTTTTAGCACTTGAGAGTGGCACAAGAAATAAATGTTGCTGAAAGCTACTGAGATATTATAGTTGTTATCCCAGAAAAGTTGACTGATAGAGTCAGGGATGGAGATGTAAGTTTGGAATTCATTGGCATATTGGTTGTAGTTAAACCCTAGTACTATATGAGATGATCTAAGGGAAGTAATGGTCTCCAATTGTTTTTTTTTATGTTGAGAAATGGGCTCACTAAAACAAAACAAAATGAATAACCTCATAAAATTAAGACATTCTTAGAAGTTTATGGCTAAAATGACATTTAATTTTTGGTTTCTATAACGTTTAGGTTAGTTCCATTTCAAAAACTGGCAAGTAGATACTTTAAATCAACATTTGAAAAGTTCTTTTCTTGATGTATCTGCAAATCAAACAAAATGTGAAATGCCCTATTCAAATTATACATCATCATGAGATAGAAATTCCTGATAATTTTTCAAGTTTTAACAATGAAGTTGAAATTGGAGAAAATTATTACTTGAAATGAGTTGATCTCTCCTTGCCTAAAATTAGGTCACTAACTTTAAAACATAATAAATATGATTTTAGATTATATTGTTTCTTGGTAAAATTTCTGTCACAGAGTGTATTAGGCTTTGTTTTAATTTAATGAAATAAGGCATTTGTAACTTGATGATAAATGTCTCTTTAAAGTGCATATGAAATCATGATCATGGTAATTTGTTAAATTATTATAGAAATTTCACACTTCTACAATAATGTTTAATTTGCATTTTATTTAGGATAAGTGCCCTGTCATAAGCTGCCCACTCCATCTTCACATCCACTTTCTTTTTTTTAGTAATTCCACGGACATCTACACACTTATATTTTCCCTAATGCTGAGGATACCAAACAAATTATAGTCAAGGTGGAGTGGTGGGGTTAGTAGAAAATTATTCTAGAACCAAACACATTTCTTTTCAAATTTCATGTTACATTTTTTTGTTACATATTATAGTTTTTCTTTTGAGTAGCTTTTCAACTATGGTTTTAAATTTCATTATTATTAATTAGTTTGTCTATCTAAGACACTCCTTCCCCTTAACCATTTTTATAAGAAGCTTGGAGTTTCTTTTCTTTTTCTTTTTTTTTTTTTTGAGTTTTTCAAATTCTTCATTTGTCTTAAAACATTCACATCTATATTTATTTATTTATTTATTTATTTATTTTCAGGATAGTCTAATATTTTATTTTTTTTTTATTTTTTTATTTTTTTATTTTTTTTTATTAGTTTCTGCTTTATAACAAAGTGAATCAGTCATACATATACATCTGTTCCCACATCCCCTCCCTCATGCATCTCCCTCCCTCCCACCCTCCCTATCCCTCCCCTCCAGGCAGTCACAAAGCACCGAGCTGATCTCCCTGTGCTCTGCGGCTGCTTCCCACTGTCTATCTAGCCTACGTTTGGTAGTGTATATATGTCCATGCCTCTCTTTCGCTTTGTCACAGCTTACCCTTCCCCCTCCCCATATCCTCAAGTCCATTCTCAAGTAGGTCTGTGTCTTTATTCCCGTTTTACCCCTAGGTTCTTCATGACATTTTTTTTTCTTATATTCCATATATATGTGTTAGCATACGGTATTTGTCTTTCTCTTTCTGACTTACTTCACTCTGTATGACAGACTCTAGGTCTATCCACCTCATTACAAATAGCTCAGTTTCGTTTCTTTTTATGGCTGAGTAATATTCCATTGTATATATGTGCCACATCTTCTTTATCCATTCATCCGATGATGGACACTTAGGTTGTTTCCAGCTCCGGGCTATTGTGAATAGAGCTGCAATGAACATTTTGGTACATGTCTCTTTTTGAATTATGGTTTTCTCAGGGTATATGCCTAGTAGTGGGATTGCTGGATCATATGGTAGTTCTATTTTTAGTTTTCTAAGGAACCTCCACACTGTTCTCCATAGTGGCTGCACCAATTCACATTCCCACCAGCAGTGCAAGAGTGTTCCCTTTTCTCCACACCCTCTCCAGCATTTATTGTTTCTAGATTTCTTGATGATGGCCATTCTGACTGGTGTGAGATGATATCTCATTGTAGTTTTGATTTGCATTTCTCTAATGATTAATGATGTTGAGCATTCTTTCATGTGTTTGTTGGCAGTCTGTATATCTTCTTTGGAGAAATGCCTATTTAAGTCTTCTGCCCATTTTTGGATTGGGTTGTTTGTTTTTTTGCTATTGAGCTGCATGAGCTGTTTATAAATTTTGGAGATTAATCCTTTGTCAGTTGCTTCATTTGCAAATATTTTCTCCCATTCTGAGGGTTGTCTTTTGGTCTTGTTTATGGTTTCCTTTGCTGTGCAAAAGCTTTTCAGTTTCATTAGGTCCCATTTGTTTATCTTTGTTTTTATTTCCATTTCTCTAGGAGGTGGGTCCAAAAGGATCTTGCTGTGATTTATGTCATAGAGTGTTCTACCTATGTTTTCCTCTAAGAGTTTGATAGTTTCTGGCCTTACATTTAAGTCTTTAATCCATTTTGAGCTTATTTTTGTGTATGGTGTTAGGGAATGATCTAATCTCATACTTTTACATGTCCCTGTCCAGTTTTCCCAGCACCACTTATTGAAGAGGCTGTCCTTTCTCCACTGTACATTCCTGCCTCCTTTATCAAAGATAAGTTGGCCATATGTGCGTGGGTTTATCTCTGGGCTTTCTATCCTGATCCACTGATCTATCTTTCTGTTTTTATGCCAGTACCACACTGTCTTAATTACTGTAGCTTTGTAGTATAGTCTGAAGTCAGGGAGCCTGATTCCTCCAGCTCCTTTTTTCGTTCTCAAGATTGCTTTGGCTATTCGGGGTCTTTTGTTTTTCCAAACAAATTTTGAAATTTTTTGTTCTAGTTCTGTGAAAAATGCCAGTGGTAGTTTGATAGGGATTGCATTGAATCTGTAGATTGCTTTGGGTAGTAGAGTCATTTTCACAATATTGATTCTTCCAATCCAGGAGCATGGTATATCTCTCCATCTGTTTGTATCATCTTTAATTTCTTTCATCAGTGTCTTATAATTTTCTGCATACAGGTCTTTTGTCTCCTTAGGTAGGTTTATTCCTAGATATTTTATTCTTTTTGTTGCAATGGTAAATGGGAGTGTTTTCTTGATTTCATTTTCAGATTTTTCATCATTAGTGTACAGGAATGCCAGAGATTTCTGTACATTAATTTTGTAACCTGCTACTTTACCAAATTCATTGATTAGCTCTAGTAGTTTTTCGGTAGCATCTTTAGGATTCTCTATGTATAGTATCATGTCATCTGCAAACAATGACAGCTTTACTTCTTCTTTTCTGATTTGGATTCCTTTTATTTCCTTTTCTTCTCTGATTGCTGTGGCTAAAACTTCCAAAACTAGGTTGAATAAGAGTGGTGAGAGTGGGCAACCTTGTCTTGTTCCTGATCTTAGTGGAAATGGTTTCAGTTTTTCACCATTGAGGACAATGTTGGCTGTGGGTTTGTCATATATGGCCTTTATTATGTTGAGGAAAGATCCCTCTATGCCTACTTTCTGCAGGGTTTTTATCATAAATGGGTGTTGAATTTTGTCGAAAGCTTTCTCTGCATCTATTGAGATGATCATATGGTTTTTCTCCTTCAACTTGTTAATATGGTGTATCACATTGATTGATTTGCGTATATTGAAGAATCCTTGCATTCCTGGGATAAACCCCACTTGATCATGGTGTATGATCCTTTTAATGTGCTGTTGGATTCTGTTTGCTAGTATTTTGTTGAGGATTTTTGCATCTATGTTCATCAGTGATATTGGCCTGTAGTTTTCTTTCTTTGTGACATCCTTGCCTGATTTTGGTATCAAGGTGATGGTGGCCTCGTAGAATGAGTTTGGGAGTGTTCCTTCCTCTGAAATTGTTTGGAAGAGTTTGAGAAGGATGGGTGTTAGCTCTTCTCTAAATGTTTGATAGAATTCGCCTGTGAAGCCATCTGGTCCTGGGCTTTTGTTTGATGGAAGATTTTTAATCACAGTTTCAATTTCAGTGCTTGTGATTGGTCTATTCATATTTTCTATTTCTTCCTGAGTCAGTCTTGGCAGGTTGTGCATTTCTAAGAATTTGTCCATTTCTTCCAGGTTGTCCATTTTATTGGCATAGAGTTGCTTGTAGTAATCTCTCATGATCTTTTGTATTTCTGCAGTGTCAGTTGTTACTTCTCCTTTTTCATTTCTAATTCTATTGATTTGAGTCTTCTCCCTTCTTTTTTTGATGAGTCTGGCTAATGGTTTGTCAATTTTGTTTATCTTCTCAAAGAACCAGCTTTTAGTTTGGTTGATCTTTGCTATCGTTTCCTTCATTTCTTTTTCATTTATTTCTGATCTGATCTTTATGATTCCTTTCCTTCTGCTAGCTTTGGGGGTTTTTTGTTCTTCTTTCTCTAATTGCTTTAGGTGCAGGGTCAGGTTGTTTACTCGAAATGTTTCCTGTTTCTTAAGGTGGGATTGTATTGCTATAAACTTCCCCCTTAGAACTGCTTTTGCTGCATCCCATAGGTTTTGGGTTGTCGTGTCTCCATTGTCATTTGTTTCTAGGTATTTTTTAATTTCCTCTCTGATTTCTTCAGTGATCACTTCGTTATTGAGTAGTGTATTGTTTAGCCTCCATGTGTTTGTATTTTTTACAGATCTTTTCCTGTAATTGATGTCTAGTCTCATAGCATTGTGGTCGGAAAAGATACTTGATACAATTTCAATTTTCTTAAATTTACCAAGGCTTGATTTGTGACCCAAGATATGATCTATCCTGGAGAATGTTCCATGATCACTTGAGAAAAATGTGTATTCTGTTGTTTTTGGATGAAATGTCCTATAAATATCAACTAAGTCCATCTTGTTTAATGTATCTTTTAAAGCTTGTGTTTCCTTATTTATTTTCATTTTGGACGGTCTGTCCATTGGTGAAAGTGGGGTGTTAAAGTCCCCTACTATGATTGTGTTACTGTCGATTTCCCCTTTTATGGCTGTTAGTATTTGCCTTATGTATTGAGGTGCTCCTATGTTGGGTGCATAAATATTTACAATTGTTATATCTTCTTCTTGGATCGATCCCTTGATCATTATGTAGTGTCCTTCTTTGTCTCTTCTAATAGTCTTTATTTTAAAGTCTATTTTGTCTGATATAAGAATTGCTACTCCAGCTTTCTTTTGGTTTCCATTTGCATGGAATATCTTTTTCCATCCCCTTACTTTCAATCTGTATGTGTCTTTAGGTCTGAAGTGGGTCTCTTGTAGACAGCATATATATGGGTCTTGTTTTTGTATCCATTCAGCCACTCTGTGTCTTTTGGTGGGAACATTTAGTCCATTTACATTTAAGGTAATTATTGATATGTATGTTCCTATTCCCATTTCCTTAATTGCTTTGGGTTCGTTATTGTAGGTATATTCCTTCTGTTGTGTTTCTTGCCTAGAGAAGTTCCTTTAGCATTTGTTGTAAAGCTGGTTTGGTGGTGCTGAACTCTCTCAGCTTTTGCTTGTCTGTAAAGGTTTTAATTTCTCCATCAAATCTGAATGAGATCCTTGCTGGGTAGAGTAATCTTGGCTGCAGGTTTCTCTCCTTCATCACTTTAATTATGTCCTGCCACTCCCTTCTGGCTTGTAGAGTTTCTGCTGAGAGATCAGCTGTTAACCTGATGGGGATTCCCTTGTGTGTTATTTGTTGTTTTTCCCTTGCTGCTTTTAATATGATTTCTTTGTGTTTAATTTTTGACAGTTTGATTAATATGTGTCTTGGTGTATTTCTCCTTGGATTTATTCTGTATGGGACTCTCTGTGCCTCCTGGACTTGATTAACTATTTCCTTTCCCATATTGGGGAAGTTTTCAACTATAATCTCTTCAAATATTTTCTCAGTCCCTTTCTTTTTCTCTTCTTCTTCTGGAACCCCTATAATTCGAATGTTGGTGCGTTTAATGTTGTCCCAGAGGTCTCTGAGACTGTCCTCTGTTCTTTTCAATCTTTTTTCTTTATTTTGCTCTGCATCAGTTATTTCCACTATTTTATCTTCCACCTCACTTATCCGTTCTTCTGCCTCAGTTATTCTGCTATTGATCCCATCTAGAGTATTTTTTATTTCATGTATTGTGTTTTTAATCGATGCTTGATTCATCTTTAGTTCTTCTAGGTCCTTGTTAACTGTTTCTTGCATTTTGTCTATTCTATTTCCAAGATTTTGGATCATCTTTACCATCATTATTCTGAATTCTTTTTCAGGTAGACTGCCTATTACCTCTTCATTTGTTAGGTCTGGTAGGTTTTTATCTTGCTCCTTCACCTGCTGTGTGTTTTTCTGTCTTCTCATTTTGCTTATGTTACTGTGTTTGGGGTCTCCTTTTTGCAGGCTGCAGATTCGTAGTTCCCGTTGTTTTTCGTGTCTGACCCCAGTGGCTAAGGTTGTTTCAGTAGGTTGTATAGACTTCCTGGTGGGGGGGACTAATGCCTGTGTTCTGGTGGTTGAGGCTCGATCTTGTCTTTCTGGTGGACAGGTCCACGTCTGGTGGTGTGTTTTGGGGTGCCTATGGCCTTATTATGTTTTTAGGTAGCTTCTCTGCTAATGGGTGGGGTTGTGTTCCTGCCTTGCTAGTTGCTTGGCATAGGGTGACCAGCACTGTAGCCTGCTGGTCGTTGACTGAAGCTGGGTGCTGGTGTTGGGATGGAGATCTCTGGGAGATTTTCGCTGCTTGATATTATGTGGAGCTGGGAGGTCTCTTGTGGACCCGTGTCCTGAAGTTGCACATCTGTGGGGCGAGGGCGGCCGGCCGCGGGAACCTGCGCGGTGGCTGCGGATTCTCGGAGCTTGGGCGCAGCTGGCACCCCTGGAGGCAGGGGAGGAGGGAAGGAAGGAGGGCCTGAGTCTCTTTTCTTTTTCTTTAACATTCATTTATTCCACTAAGCTAGTTCCCCCCCCACCATTGCTTTGTGTTTTTTTTTAATTTAGATAACTTTATTTTATTTTTTTGAAATGTAAAAATATTTATTAATTCATTAATAATAACAATAATCAACCTACTACGTGTCAGCGTAAATCACGTTTTTAACAGAAAATATCTATATTTCCCAAAACAAGAGAAAATATGTGACAAGAGTGGCATTGTTTTACATTAAGTTCTTTTTACATAAATTTACATCACATTTTTTTTTATTCAAACAGAAAGTCACAAAAATTATAATCATCCTCATCAGTTCACTCAGTCCCATGTAATTAATTTTTTTCATCTTGGTCTTTTGTTAGCACTTTTATGAATTCATCAGTTTTTCATTAGGGTTCTGAAAATGCTTATTCCTTCAGTTCAGCAGTATAGTCCATTACCAGAAACCTGTATTTGTCAGTCTTTTCCATGAATTCCTTGAAGATGAAACCCTTTCATAGGAACATTTTTGCAAAAGCATCAGAGTACACCCAAAACTCTCTGTAAATGACAAAAGACTTAAAAATGACCATGGCTAAAGATTTGATGAAAGTTCATAATAATGCAATTGACAAGGAAATTTAGTTATTTCTGAGGTATACATTTTAAAGTAATATCTAGAATTATGACTTATAACATTATACCAGAACATATAAGATTTTTATGAATTTCATGCAATGTCTGAAACATTTATATTAACATATTTCCATACAAATAACCCAAAGAAAGTTTAGTGTTAGTTTTTTTTTTTTTTTTTGTGGTACGCAGGCCTCTCACTGTTGTGGCCTCTCCCGTTGCGGAGCACAGGCTCCGGATGCTCAGGCTCAGCGGCCATGGCTCACGGGCCCAGCCGCTCCGCGGCATGTGGGATCGGGGCACGAACCCGTGTCCCCTGCATCGGCAGGTGGACTCTCAACCATTGTGCCACCAGGGAAGCCCTATAATTGTTATATCTCCTTATTGGATTGATCCCTTGACCATTATGTAGTGTCCCTTCCTTGTCTCTTGTAACATTCTTTATTTTAAAGTCTATTTTATCTTATATGAGTATAGCTACTCCAGCTTTCTTGTGATTTCCGTTTGCATGGAATATCTTTTTCCATCCCCTCACTTTCAGTCTGTATGTGTCCCTAGGTCTGAAGTGGGTCTCTTGTGGACAGCATATATATGGGTCTTATTTTTGTATCCATTCAGCGAGCCTGTGTCTTTTGGTTGGAGCATTTATTCCATTGACATTTAAGGTAGTTATCTATATATATGTTCCTATGACCATTTTCTTAATTGTTTGGGGTTTTTTTTTGTAGGTTCTTTGCTTGTGTTTTCCACTTAGAGAAGTTCCTTTAGCATTTGTTGTAGAGCTGGTTTGGTGGTGCTGAATTCTCTTAACTTTTGATTGTCTGTAAAGCTTTTGATTTCTCCATTGAATCTGAATGAGATCCTTGCCAGGCAGAGTAATCTTGGTTGTAGGTTCTTCCCTTTCATCAGTTTAAGTATATCATGCCACTGCCTTCTGGCTTGTAGAGTTTCTGCTGAGAAATCAGCTGTTAACCTTATGGGAGTTCCCTTGTATGTTATTTGTCGTTTTTCCCTTGCTGCTTTCAATAATTTTTATTTGTCTTTAACTTTTGCCAATTTGATTACTGTGTGTCTCGGCATGTTTCTCCTTGGGTTTATCCTGTATGGAACTCACTGCACTTCCTGGACTTGGGTGGCTATTTCCTTTCCCATGTTAGAGAAGTTTTCGACTGTAATCTCTTCAAATATTTTCTCTGGTCCTTTCTCTCTCTCTTCTCCTTCTGGGAACCCTATAATGCGAATGTTGTTGTGTTTAATGTTGTCCCAGAGGTCTCTTAGGCTGTCTTCATTTCTTTTCATTCTTTTTTCTTTATTCTGTTCCACAGCAGTCATTTCCACCCTTCTGTCTTCCAGGTCACTTATCCGTTCTTTTGCCTCAGTTATTCTGCTATTGATTCCTTCTAGTGTAGTTTTCATTTCAGTTATTGTATTGTTCATCTCTGTTTGTTTGTTCTTTAATTCTTCTAGGTCTTTGTTAAACATTTCTTGCATCTTCTCGATCTTTGCCTCCATCTTTTTTCTGAGGTCCTGGTTCATCTTCACTATCATTATCCTGAATTCCTTTTCTGGAAGGTTGCCTATTTCCACCTCATTTAGTTGTTTTTCTGGGGTTTTATCTTGTTCCTTCTTCTGGTACATAGCCCTCTGCCTTTTCATCTTGTCTGTCTTTCTGTGGATGTGGTTTTTGTTCCTAGGGCGGCAGGATTGTAGTTCTTTTTGCTTCTTCTGTCTGCTCTCTGTGGTTGAGGCTATCTAAGAGGCTTGTGTAAGTTTCCTGATGGGAGGGATTCGTGGTCGGTAGAGCTGACTGTTGCTCTGGTGGGCAGAGCTCAGTAAAACTTTACTGAATGAATACACTGTAGGAAATTAGGCAAATATTCCTCCAAGTTAGGTTTGGATAATGATCTCAAAGAAGTGGCACTTTTTGGCAGGAGCTCAAGAGAGATGCTTTTTTTTATGAAAAATTTATTTATTTATTTATATTTATATTTTTTGGCTGTGTTGGGTCTTTGTTGCTGTGCGCAGGCTTTCTCTAGTTGCACAAGTTGGGCCTTCTCTTCGTTGTGTTGCACGGGCTTCTCCTTGTGATGGCTGCTCTTGGTGCGAGGCACAGGCTCTAGGCACGGAGGCTTAAGTAGTTGTGGCTTGTGGGCTCTGGAGTGCAGGCTCAGTAGTTATGGCACACAAGCTTAGTTGCTCTGCGGCATGTGGGATCTTCCCAGACCATGGCTCAAACACATATCTGCTGAATTGGCAGGCGGATTCCTAACCAGTGTACCACCAGGGAAGTCCCACAGATGCTTTTAAGAATCTTTATCTTTCCATTTGTGCAGAGGGGCTTTGTTATTATGTAAGCAGCATATGGCTGTGAAATGAGAGGTGGGCTCTTGCTAAGCTGCCAAGAGTACTTGTGGACATGGAAACTATGCAAAATAAATAAATGAACAAGATGCAAGGAAATCTTGTGGTTGAGAAAATGTTAATGTTGTTGTGAAGTGTTAGTGAAGTTGAGAAGTGTTGGCTATTGAACTAGTTTGTTGCACAGTTAGGATATGCAAAACATGTTCAAAGTGTATAAAAAGAGGTTTTAAGAACTCTAGAGGAGTTCTTTTATTTCCCTTTGTGTGATATTTTTTCACAATGGTAGAACTCTGTAATTATTGTTGCTAGTGTGAATTTAATGAAATAAAAATTGAGTATTACCCTAATGTGGCTACAACTTTGTTATTCTGTGTGTGGTCCATGAACCAGCAACATTGACATCTCCAAGGAGATGATTAGAAATGTAAAATTACAACTCTACCCAAAGCCAACTGAATAAAAATATTTATTTTAACAAGATTTCAAGGTTTGATGAGAGATAATAACAGAGAAAATTAAAAGTTATTGTTCTGAAGTCATCAAATTGCAATCCTATTATTAACCAGGTTGATATTTTCTTTACACAATAGTCAGGAAATGAATTATTTACTAAGGTCAAAAGGAAAATAAGATGAAAGGAAATGCAAAAATATCAGCTGTCATATCATGTAATATATACCTGACTACCAGTTAATGTCCAGAGCAGTATGAAGAGAGGGTTTTTTTTTTTTTTTTTTTTTTTTTTTTTTTTTGCGGTATGCGGGCCTCTCACTGTTGTGGCCTCCCCCGTTGCGGAGCTCAGGCTCCGGACGCGCAGGCTCCGGACGCGCAGGCTCAGCGGCCATGGCTCACGGGCCCAGCCGCTCCGCGGCACATGGGATCCTCCCAGACCGGGGCACGAACCCATATCCCCTGCAATGGCAGGCGGACTCTCAACCACTTGTGCCACCAGGGAGGCCCCGAGAGGGTTTTTTTTTAAATGGTCAAAATAGGGAAGAAAATGTAGCTATTCCATTATTATCTTTGTTCAGTTTACAATCCTATCCTCAACTTAGCATATTTTTTTTCTTAAGTAATATTAAATACATACATAAGGAAAATGTTATAAACTTACTTTATTTGACTAAAACCTTTAGCTAAAGCATTATTAACAAATGTAGTGAACAGCTTTGGAAATTGGAATAAAATTAACAGTAATATCAATAATGTGCTAATTGTCTTTCTGTTGACTTTAGGAAGAGTTGGGTCATAATATATTTATAAGAATGTGACTTAGTTCTGCTATTTGATACCTAATTCCATATCTTTATAATAAGCCAAAAACATATTTATTTAAATAATGTTCAATTTAAGATTCATGTGAATTTACATAAATTATGATAGGACTCATGTTTGTTAAAATATCTGTAATGAATATGCAGGTAAAATGTTTAATATTATAGAGATTATAGTGAGGTCCTTGAAATATTTTCTTTTGGTGAGGATTTTTATAAGACAAGTTGGCATGTCCCTGCTGAAATGGCTTTTAATTTATTTTTAATTGATTACAGTTGAGTCAAAGAGTCATCTGTCAAATAACAACTTCCTAACTTATACTGTTATATTTTTTCTCTTATTTTTATGGGGCAGTATTAGGGACATGAGTCCTGTTGTTGTTAAATATATTTGTTGCACAAAGCTCTGTTTTGATTCAACATCCAGACTCAGTGTGGTTTCTCACCATTGCTTCTTCTGATATATTCCTGTTTCTGTGTTTTAGTTTCTATGATCATTGAGATTCAGTGAACTTAAAGAAGCTACTACTATATGGGTGCACTGGGAAAGAAAAGAGTTTTTTCAAAATAAGGGTGTAGGTAGAAGCTTAGCAACTTTTCAGAAGCCAATCATTATTTGATGCCATTTGTCCAGACTTTAAAACTACCTACAACAGTCTTGTTCAAAAATATTTACTTCTTAATGTTGGAGGCCACCTCTATTCTTCTTCAGTGCCATCACTTTAGTGCCTCTTGATGCCATGATTTCAAGGATACCAGGAATATCCCCATGTTTGTAGGTGGCTTTTCTACTGCTTGTTAGTAGACAGAAGTTTTTTTTCTTTCAATGATTTGACATTTGTCTATTTAAATGAGACACTCTATATCATTAAGAATGGATCTTAACAATGACAAATATAATTCTTAATATTCACAAGTGTATCACTTAAAATATTTTGAAATTTGTGAAACATTGTCTTCTTATCTGGATAGTATTTTTACTTAGAAAAAAAATGTGTAGCATAACTTCAGAGCTTAATTAATTGAAGAAGCTAAATGCTAGTAGTGGGTTGAATGGTGGATCCTAAATCCAATGACAAATGTCATTGGAAAGGTAGGGAAGATGTGAGACACACAGAGATAAAAGGGAGAAATCAGTTTGAAAATGGAAGTAGAGATTAGAATTATCCATTTAAAAGCCAAGAAATGCTGAGAATAGCTAGCAGCTATCAAAAAGTGGAAGAGGCAAGGAAGGATACTTCTCTAGAGTCTTAGGGGGTAATATAAACTCAAAAACCCCTTGATTTTGGATCTCTGGCCTCTGGAACTCTGAGAGAGTAAATTTCTGTTCTTTTAAGCTGCCAAATATGTGGTAATTTGTCATGTTGGTCCTAGGAAACTAATATACTGCTGTATCAAATAATTCCAAAACTTAATGACTTAGCAAAGTGTATATTTATTGCTTATTCATATCATAGTTTATCCTTTTGGCAGGTGAGACTCTGCTTCATGCACTCATTCACAGACCCATATTCTGCCAATTGTGGGACTCTACCATTCTCAAGAAGTGACTCCTAATGTTTTGGCAAAAGAAAAGAAAGAACATAGAGAATCATGTTGGTATTTTTTTGGCCATGTGTGGAAGTGGCACACATCACTTCTTCTCACATTCCTTAGGCAAAATTCAATAATATGACCCCACCCTAACCAAAAAGTTGTGTGAAAAATGCAGTCTTCCTGTGTGCCAATAAAGATGGTGCATTTGGTGACTACATAGCATTTTTTCTGCCACGGTTTGTTCTTCCAGTATTAGGTATCTGTTTCATTCTTTCTGTTAAACATAGAAAACATTAACGACCTCTCCAATTAGGCAGACAACCCAAAGTTAATCCACTTACTGCCTCCAGTTCAGAGTTAGTCTTTCAATCTCTCTCTATTTCTGTCTGTTTATCTAGTAAATTGTTTAAGATAATTTTTTACCATAATTGACTTTTTTGATGAACTGATCAACTTCTAGATACTCTAGATAAAAATTCCTGCCCTGTTATTCTCATGAAATGGAATTTTAGGCAAATTACTTATCTTCTCTGAACCCATTTTCTGGTTTGTAAAATAGAGATAATTAATGGTCGATTTACAGTTACTGGCTTTAGTTACTTTGAAGCTTAAATTAGTTAAGGCTTGAAAAATACCAGCATTTAGTTCGTGATTTGTTAGTAGATTGTTAGTTTTGGATGTGCCTCCCAAAATACATACTGACTTCACAGCCTGTGTATAGCAAATAAACAAGTAGATCTTTCAATGTCGTGGTGTTTGGGGACAATAATAAGCTTTAACTTCTAGGAAGATATTTGATAAAATATACCTTGTAAATAATTGTCATGGGGTAATTAATTCCATCCTTTACTTGAAACACAAAGGATATGATGGAATGCCACCTGGAAGGCTTAAAATTCTCTCATTTAAAATATTTTTTTTTACTCTCACTTACAATAAAGCGACCTACATTTTATTTTCTGGTCAATGTGAGAATCAATATATTTGACTTCCTTTTCAAACCCTAGATTTTATAATTTGCTGACATATACCTTTATAGGTATATTTTTGTAGCTTTTTTGAAACTATTAATAACAGTATGGGGCAGCCACTTATTTTAGGCCAGTGAAATATCTGCTGTCTGTTTAAACCAAGTAGATTCATTGACACATGGAATTTAGCTCTATGTCTCTACAAATTTTGGATACAGTGCTGAACAGATTTAGATAAAGTTCTATATCATGCTGTTTATTATGTCACATGAAATCTTCTATGGATCCACAAAATTATTTCAAAATGATAAAGTCCCTGATTTCAAGGTATCTCAAATGAAGAGAACCTTCATGGATAACATACAAAAGAACACAGTTATATAAAGCTTAAAAAGTCACCATATACTTTTCATGAAGCATTTGTTTATTTTATGAATATATTTTTAATTTTATTATTTATTCAATTATTATTTATCAAAAACACCAATCCAGGAGTGGTTCACTGTATGGTAGAAATGTGCCAGGGAGAAAAAAAATTAGGGGCAGAGAGATTAGCTTTCTTTCTTTTGTAGTTTTAATCATGGGAATCTTTGTTAAGGAAGGGGATTTCAAAAGCCTTTGAACAAGAGAGAGGAAGAGTGACATGACTGAGTAATAGAAATGGTGAGCAGGGTTTCCTGAATGCTGTGCGTGGAACAGTTGGGGAGATGAGGGAAGTCTGTGACAGTTCAGTGCAGTCACACAGTGTGTTTATGTAAAGTTTATTTTACCTCAAATAAATATAAAGTGGAAATTAAATTCTAACCACGTGTTAGGCATACTATGACTTCTGTTTTGTTACTCTGTAGAGGTGTAGAAGACCTTCTTATGCAACTGCAAAACTGAAGGAAAAGACTATACTTCCCTGTCTATAGGTTGACTCTTACACACACACACACACACACACACACACACACACACAGAAGGTATTCAAACTATCATGAAATTAATTCAAACTTTCATAAAATCAGTTAATAGATTTTGACAGCCTTTGGGGTGGCATATTTGAGATCACAAAGAAAGTTTTTCATCAGAAAGATTACAACCCAGGGTGGCTAAATTCTTTTCAAAATTTCATAATTCTGGGTCATTTTAGGCAAGACATTTAGGCCAACCAGTTGTGTTTAAAATTCGATAATAGCCAATTTTTCCACTCTTAGAAGCAGAGATGCTACAGCTTGTTTAAAACTTCTTGCTTTATTAACAAATACTAATTATGAGTAATGGAAGTCAAATTACTTTCCATTTCTCAAATAGCTATACTGTATTTGCAAAGAATTTTAAAGAAATTGAATTAATCTAAGTTTGTTTTAATTATAATTTGTTTTCATAAGACCCAACTGACAGGTGATGCTTACACTTGCTTGAATTACGTCCACGGGTAATATTTTAATGTTTGTAGTTGTATAAATTATTTTAGCTCAATGGCAGTATTTAGGCATAAAATAAAACATGTAAATATTTTAAAAACAGATTGAAGTTGTTTATGCCCTAAATAGATTATTACCTGATGGTCATGCACTTAACATCTGTGATATCTAATATAAAACTCAAATTAGCTTGAATACTCCGCAATACATTTTCTGAAGAGTTTACATTTTTCCTCTAGTGAACTGGGTTGCTACATTTAGCAAATAAACATACAGAATGACATTATATTTTCCTATGTTTTCCCCATACCACTGTTTCCTCAATTATAATAAAATACGTTTTTATTTTTTTGAATGGTAGAAACTTAACAAAAAAGAAAATTCATTTTTCAGGCTAACTTATCATAAAGCTACCAAGGAACAGATAAGCATCTTTCTAGCTTTCAAAATAGAGTCCCCTCTGTGAATGCATCTAGATATGGTTTCAGGTGAAATGCACTGTGGGAAGTGGAGAGAAGTGTAGTTACCAATGGCAAGTTTCATGAGGGCATATTACATGCTTAGGACCACTTATCTGAAAGGTTCCTTTTTTTTTTTTTTTTCATTTAACTTCCCTGAAAGTACTGTCTGATGCAAAGTAAAAAGTGAAGTCTTGGGTTATAGGAGTTAGGGAGGAGGTTTGATGAAAGATTGTGGGATAAGTCATTTAATTTCCTTGAAGTTCAAATAGGTATTTTTGTCAATCAACATTTAATGATTAAACATTTTTATACTAAACTGCAAGATATTTAGGAGACTTTATTTCCACCAGCGGAGCCCAGATGATTTCTAATCCTAGTAACATATGATAAAATCTCAATTCTGCCATTTATTAGCTTATGATCTTGGGCGAACCTTCATTTCCTTAACTGTGATACTAGAATGGACTAATCTACTCTTAACCAAACAGAATGAACATTTCTCACTGAATTGGAATCTCAACATGAGTGAGTTTTTAGATGAATTACATTAACATTTATATCAACCTTCTCATCTTCGGATTTCTTCTTGTCTTCATATCCTTGTTTCATCTACTCACTTCAGGGTTTAACTTTGATCAGATATTTGGATATAGAATTAATAAGAATACTGTGAGATTTACTGTTCTCATAGAGTAGATGTTTGGCATATAATTTAATAGCTCTAAGTACTTCTAAAAACCTCATCCTTCTTCATCTTCTCCTTTCTCTCCTTTTCCTTTTCTAAACTCTTACACTCCTAAGTAAGAAGGTCAGTTATTTTTACTGTTTGCTAAATGTTTTATTTACTTATGCATTTTTATAAGTTTACCCTGACTAATGGGAAAGGAACTCAAGTGGAGCCCATGCTATTGGAGTTTACTCTTTTAGTGATTAAGTCTTTCTTTTGAAAACATTTCATTTTTGATCTTTGGATACATTTCAAAAGAATGCCACATAAGAGAAACTGGAAAAGGTTAGCTGGAAAGGCATGTAATGTAAAATACATTACCTGTAGACTGGATATAGCATAATAGTGTGCAGTACTTTTATTCCAGATGTATATGCTATTGCTTAGTAATCTAGACATAAATAATTTTTGGAATACTTAAAATTGCCAAAGAAAATATTTTCTTTGGCATTATTTCTAAAGTTGTTTCATTATTTTAACCAGATGGTGTTTTTCCTAGAAATACCACTTTTCAATCTCAGATGACTACTAACAAAAACCTCATTATTCCTTAGAAGATAGTTGAAGTTGCACTCTCTCTGAAGTTTGCTTCTGCTACCTGCAGTGAACATCAGGAATATGTTTTTTGCAAAGATGAGAAATTGATCCCTTCAGTCCACATTGTGGCTGGCTATAATGTCCTTACTCACTGGGTCAGCTAGACTTACCCACTATCCTCTATCTATCTTAACACAAGGTTTTAAGAACTCATCTCTGAGCAACATTCATCATTCCCTGGAAGAAGGCATGGATAATGTTTAAGGATAAAAATGAAATCATTATGGGAGCTGGATTACTTTAATGAATGAAAACAAAAAAATCTCTGGAAGAGAGAACATAATAGTTTTTTGTTTGTTTCTAAGTTTCTATGACATTCAAGAAATATTATGGGGCTTCCCTGGTGGCGCAGTGGTTGAGAATGTGCCTGCTAATGCAGGGGACACGGGTTCGAGCCCTGGGCTGGGAGGATCCCACATGCTGCGGAGCAACTAGGCCCGTGAGCCACAACTACTGAGCCTGTGCGTCTGGAGCCTGTGCTCCACAAGAGAGGCCGTGATAGTGAGAGGCCCGCGCACTGTGATGAAGAGTGGCCCCCACTTGCCACAACTAGAGAAAGCCCTCGCACAGAAACGAAGACCCAACACAGCAAAAATTAATTAATTAATTAATTAATTAATAAACTCCTACCCCCAACATCTTCTTTAAAAAAAAACAAAAAAAGAAATATTAGTATCACAGCCACCTCCTGGTGATAATTGCCCTCCAAATAAATGTCTTCCTCTGCCTCCTTGAAGGCATAGATTACCAAGGGTTTTATTATTAATTTAAATTAATTTAATTAGATATCACAATGATAAAGTTAGAGTCAAGTTTTCCTTTCACATGCTTTTTTAGGTCATCACAAATCATCAGAATCTTATCTCATTTGAGACAAAAAATAGTTACATGAATGTTTCATTAGGAAAAAAAGACAATCTGTTATATCTGTTTATGAATATGAAATTTAAAAGAAAGCTGAAATTATAATCTTGGAATTCTGCCAAAATTCTACTCAAGAAAAAAATTTGGGACCTGGGTTATCCATACTGCTATTATTTTCACACTCATTCCACAATTATTTTTCTGTCCACATCATTTTTCTTGAATTAACATATATTTAAAGACACTCTGTTTTACCTAGATTAAATGTTTCTTTCTTAATAGCTAGCTTGCAAAGATATAGAACCATGAACTTAGTCATTTGCTTAAAAGCCTGTCTCTGAAAATAGGCATTTAAAAATACAATAGACTACTAGTTTTCAAAAATTTACTACTGCCTGGCCATTAGGATATTCCCATTACTGGAAAAAAAGGTTCTTGAAAGCTATTGAGGTTTTATCAGTTTCTGTCTGACAAGAAATAGCTTGGATTGCCTATGAATGGATTGCGCCCATAACCTAGATGAACATCAGATAATATGTGAGTCCTTAAGACACTTTTGAGTTATGATAAAACATGTCAAGGTGTGAAGGGAGCCTATCTCAGTAGCCTTCAAACCACAGAGTATTAGTTTGGAAAGATTAATCTTAATAGATTTTGAATAAATTTATGCCATTTGCACATACAATGAGACAGCAAGTTTCTTCTCTCTGTTCTATTTATATTCCCTGAAGGTTAACTTTCAAAATGTATGTGTACTTTGCATTTGGAGAGCTGTCAGGTGATTTTTAAGACTAGAAAACAGATTAGCTTTTGAGATTGAATTTCCTATCCCACAGAGAATTTACATTTAAGCAGAAAGTTGGGTTTTATACATATACGAATGAAAGAAATTTCAAAACTTTACTTAATATTTTTGAAAGATAAATAACACAGAAATTGCACTAGTTAAACCGTAGTTAGAAAAATAATTCTTTAAAGTTTTAAATATATTTCAATGCAGTTTATGTTCCCTAATTATATTGGGTGTACTATTTAAAATACATGATTTTGAAGTCATGAAAAATATTTTGAGGTGTCTATTTTCATGGAAATTCTTGAACTAATTTCTATGTTTTATGCATGAATACTTGCAATGGCAAGCCAAAACAACTTATTGGAAAGGATGCATTTCCTGTAAGTACCTGAGCATTTGGGTGATCTATGCTTTTGGTACAGCTCTAGCTTAACTAGATGTGAGAGGGTTAGATATTTTGGGAAGTATAATCACTAGCATAATGTAGGTTCTTCTGAAGCAAGGGGAATGTAGGTGATCTAAACACAATCAAGGTCATGAAGCATCAGCTTAACATTCTTTTTGATTTAGGCCACCTTGATCGAAGGATTTTTTTCCTAAATATGTGTAACGATGCTAAGCCCATTACAAGATTATATAAGGAAAGTGATCATTCTACTAGCAAATATGCCTTTGTAGAGCCTATCCTGTGAATGTTTGTGATTTTACACATATGCAATTAAGATAGCAAATAAGCTATTTTAAAGAAAAGGCAAATTCACAGTTGTGGTATGAAGTCAATCTTCTTAGTTTATGAAATTCCTTTCTGAGCGATGATCCTTAATGATGGCGGATTAGATGTGTTGTCTTTTTTAAGAGAGAGGCAGTGACAAGATCAGATGGCAACTTCATGATTTGTGAAATTTTCTTTCTGGAGCTTTTATGGTTAATAAGTAAATCTAATTATAACTCACCAACAATAAATTATTGACGATGTAAAATTGATAACTACTAAAACTCAGCAAGTTTGCTGTGCTTTCCAGCAGCTATTTCGGGCTACTTTATGAAGGGTGTGAAGCAAAGATCAGTTAATCAAATCAGGATAACATTCATTTATAAGACTGTTGGGGAAGACTAAAGGTATGGTTTAAAGTGTAGTTCAGTTAGAAACCTGCTTCAGAGAAATGATATGGGTCTGTGTGTTCATTTTTGCTACTTGTCTTTAGACATGGTTTTATGTGTAAGTCCAAAGTTGCAACTCACCATTTCAAGAACTGTTAACATGAAATTACAAGAAAGAATAGAAAACTCCTAGTTTTGTACTTCTACCCTCTAACATTGTCATGAGAAACAATATAATTTATGCCATTACCTTTAGATAATACTGAATGATTTCATCCCAGACTCATATGAAAATTAATGATCAACATGGATATTATATCTAAGAGGGGATTTCAACTGTTCCCTAAAGACTATCAGGTTTACAAATATTTGCTTTAAAGAAAGCTCACATGTAGGCTAGTTTTTAAATATATATATATTTGTTTACCTGTAATATCTAATCTGTAGTTCCATACAATTTTATTTCTAGGCCGCTATCAATTCTTTTAAAGTTTTCTCATAGATCCTCTTCCCTAATCATTTTTACTGCTCTACTCTGGACACATTCCAAGGTTTCCACAGTCTCTTAGTAGTGGAATCACATGCACCAATAGTGATCTTTTTATGAGCAAAGCTGAATGGAATCTTACTTGTTTTTCTCTCTGTTGCAAGGACTCTGTGGGACTGTCATGGAGAAAATAAATATTTGTTACTTCTGGTAATGAAAAAAGTATGTGTGACTCAGCAACACATGGGAAGCAGATGTGTTGAATAAGAGCCCACTCCTGTGCATCAGACCTGTCACTGAGTGAGGCTATAAATAGAGAAAAATTAGGGGAGAATAAGCTGCATCCCTGATTCTGTTCGATCACAGTGAAACTGGAAATATTAAAGTTTGGGTTTTGGATGTAACGATGATTCTGCTCTATATAGATGGCTGGTCAGCCCATATTTAAGTGAGCCATGCAGCTGGAAAACAACTGTTCTTTCATCCCCGCCCACCACCATACACAAAGGCTTTCTGAGCGATGAGGATCTTTTGGATGTTGAAACACATAGAAGTTCAAATCGTGGATATCTGGCTATAGAAATTGCTAGATTTGCCTTATTAAGTTGACCATTTCTTCCTTTTCCATTCTAGCTAGTGAGGGCTGAAATTTTACCTACCCCGGCCTGGAGAAATTGGTCTTGCTCTGGCACTTTTCATAGGGGAGAGTACTGAGCTCCCAGTTGACTAAGTTGACCAAATGCAAAAGGCATTTTCTAATGGATACAAATGTGGCCTAGCAAGTTGGCTCCATCTTTTCCCAGGAAAAATTGTTCCATTTCTGGATTGACAAGAAAGCTAGATTTGGATTAATAACTCTAAGAATTCAAATGTGGAGAGTTTACTAAAGGGCTGCTGTGTAGACAATAAGTGTCCTTCTTGCAGGTGTTGATTCCCTAGAACTAATACACTTGTGATTTTTCAATATGACTTTTTTCAAGCTCATATTAATACATTGATACTTACATTAGGGGATTTTATTAACTTTTTATTTTATGTTGGAGGATAGTTGATTAACAATGTCATGATAGTTTCAGGTGTATAGCAAAGTGATTCAGTTATACATATACATGTATCATTAGGAGATTTTTTTTCATAACACTTGTAAAATTCAGTGGGAAATATCTGCTCCCATCTCTTATTCATTTGCCAGATATATGCTCTTTAAGTATAAGAACTTACTGAAAAGGAGGCAGGGCAATTTGTGAGGTCATATGGCAAAAGCCTATTATATTATTTATCATCTTGAAGTCTAGGAGCCAGATTTGGTCATCTTTGTATTTGACAGAACATTACTGCATTGCATATAACATAACATATGCTCAGTGTATATTTGTCAGACTACATTAACAATTCTCTCTCAGCTAGCCACTATTAGAATGAAATTTTGAAGCTTTCTCCCCAAACCTAATTCAGGAGTGTTCTCTCTCCCAAGCTATCTGTTGGTCACTTCATGAGGAATTGTTTAGTTAGCCTAACAGGAAAAAAAACGGAGAAGCCTAAATATTAAAAAGGGCATTTTTCTGTTTAAGCAGATTGCAAAACTTATCTTTATCAATAAATTAAAATTTTATTCCTGGGCCCTGATACCATATAGCGTATGTTTTATTTCAAAGGTGAAAATAGAACAATACCTAAATGAAATAACCGTGGTGACTATATTATGTGGAACATACTCACCTTCTGTAACCAATCAGTAACTGAGACATTGCTTTGATATCCCTACTGCAATGAAAATTTGATAAGATTTTTTTTCTATATTGTGCCATTTAGAAAGTGCTGATTAACTCTCATATTATTTCAGTAGGAGTCTCAGCTACAGGGCAGAATTGATTAGAGTGGTATTCTTTCCTTTTGCTCTCTCCTTGCTTTTTCTTTTTCACTTGGTTATCAAGACTGCTTATTCACTGAAAATTGCTGACACCTCGACCTCTTGTTTGAGAATGCCTTACTGATAGACATGAGAAGGACAGATAATATACAGAATGACCTAATTAACTGCATTGCAAGGAAATCTGGAAGTCAACTTTGCTAAGAGCGGACACCTGAGTTATTATCCTAGGAAGAGGAGTTTTTGCTCTTCAGGCCCATGGATGATAGACATTTTATAAGCTCTTTATCCAAGTACTATAAAGTTAAGGTCAATAAACCTTTAATTAACTACAGTCAATAATAATTTTATTTCCATTTTTTCCAGGGAAATCAAAATAAAAAAAATACTCTTTATAAAAATAAGCTTTCCTTCTTATGTTTTACTGGTTTTACAGTCCCCAGTTCTTCAGCCTCTTTCTAATATCTCGAGCAAACTTCCAACTTCTCATCTCACTCCTCTTTCCTCTCTTTTCCTCTTTTTATCTTAGGCACTAAAATCTCCCAAATGAATATCTCTCTCCCCTAATTTACTGTACCATTCCACTGGCCTTACTTACAAATTCCCTGTTTTTTTTTTTTTTTTTTGCTATATGGAAAAGGAATGGACCTCTCTTGGATAGTATAATACGAAATAATTATCCATGTACAAATTAATTACATACAGTGTAGAAACACACTCCACTTTAATTATTGCTCAATGGCATAAAATGCCTGGTGCAAATCAAAAGCTTTACTTGCAATTTTAATGGCTGTTTTATTTTTCTCTTAAGACTGGATTCCCTTGTTTTTTTTCACTGCTTAATTTTTAACTAAGTTTTATTTTAAGGGGTTGATATATTACTGAACCTTCCTGGTATATACACATGTACTTTCTTATACCCTAATGTTCTGTCATGTATAATGTGTATCATCACCAGTTCCCCATTTGTCATCTGTCTTGTCCTAAACCAAATCTTGCCCATGTTAAAAATTCTATAACTGCCATCATCTTGGAAATGTCATGACATTCATGGATCAATAAAATCCTTTCCCAGAGAGGATGAGAAATATATGAAAAGAGCTTACTAAATTCAGAGAGTTTCTTTTAAAGGTTCGATGAATGAATAAGAGATTTGTATGAGAGAGATTTCAGGGAGGGAGTATTGGATGAGAGTAGGATGAAACCGACAAGGTAGGTTATAGTAGTGGTAGAATGGGGGAGAGAAGGAGTTCAATTTGAGATGCCTACATGGGTCTTTCATCCTAGAGATTATTTTCTTTAAAGGAATGCAAGTGAAAGGACTGCTAGGTACTGAGGCTCCTCAGTGGCCATCACCTTTCTGCAGTATACTAGGCCATACCAAGATATAATGAGGTGCTTTGTATGTGCTGTGTGTGAAAGTGAGAATCAGCTCACAAAATGACATTTTTTGGGTGATGACTTACAGTCAGGGGGCAGTTTTGTGAATTTGAGGGAGCATAAGGATGCTGGAAGGAGCACTGTGTGCCCAGGGAATTGAAAACAAAAAAGGATTTTGTTATCTGTGTCCTCAATGTCACCCTAGAATAAATAAGGAAAGGGAAGAATTGTATGATAGAGGCTGTGACATCAGAAGGATGAGCAAAGTAATTTTACAGTTATAGTTAGAAAATCATTAAAGTCTGATGTTTAATAGGTATCTGAAATGAAGTAGGTAGGCAGAATGTCAAGGTCCTTTTAAAGAGCTTAAAGATTACAAAACAAATCAAAGGTTCTGGCAGCTTCTCAGACACTTGCAGGCTAGAAAATTCAGAGAGCAAAAAGGTATATGGGGTTTATCTCTTTTCCTTTTCTTAAACAAAACCAAATTTGAACAAAAAGGGTACAGTGTGTGTAGCAACAGTGCTGCCAGATGTGCATGTGCATGATGAGACCTTTAAAATTTACCCAATTTATGAAATGAAATTTAAATATTTTGGTTTATTACTTTCTATCGATTTCAATAGGAACAATTCAGATAGTTGTGCTTTTTCAGAGAAGTAAAATAGAGTCAAGGTAAACCAAAAACATAAGACAGTCCCAAAATCCGCCAAGATTTTCTCCGAGAGGCAAAATTAATATTCTACAATTAAAGATTACAAAACATATGCTCTTCTACTAATATATTGTTGATTAATGATATATTAAAAATTAATTTCTAGATTTTTGGAAGAATTTAGAAAATTAATAATTGGATTAAAATTAACTTTCAATTTTCCAAGATATCATAAATGTAGATAGAAATTTTGCTTTTCTGTCATCCAGTAAGTGGAAGCATTTTTAATTTCAGAAGAGAGTCTATTGTAAGAAATAAGAGCAATTTTCTATCCTTTTGCTTCTTCATTAAAAATAAAACTGTAAGAAATTTTGTTAGCATTTTTAATTCTATTTGAATCAATAATATACATTATCAATGAAGATATGCTTGCAATGTTATATAAGGCAGAAGTGCTTAACTTTGATAGGTACTGTGGTATATTTTGCTTCTTAATTTGATTAAGCTGAGAACTACATTTCCAGAATCCCCTTCTGCATACCGCGCTAGTTCAGAGTTGGTAAAAATGGGAAATGTGTAAACATGGGAAGGTAAATGCGAAACAGTAGCCCTGACTCTCTGAAGGTCATGTTGTGGTCAGATGCCGTTGCAGACAGATACAAAGGTACCCAGTAGGTTGTAGTTTGTCTTTTCTTTCCTCTTCTAGGTGTTCAGCTCTTCTCAACTACTGTCCTGTTGACCAACAGTGAGCCAAGGTTTACCACTAAATATATAGCTGTGGACTCACTGAGGTGGCAGCCAAACAGAATTCACAACCTTCCATAGATCTCCCCATGAGCTATTCTTTGGTGGGTACACTCTTAAAGTTAGAAGTACTTGACTTAGTAGGTTGGTAGATTGGTAACTCTTTCTCTGAACCTCCATATCCAGTATCCAATCTTTACTTCCTCAGTTCCTCCCACAATTGAGCATGATACAATTACCATAATATAATTCTACTTCTCTGACCGGTACAGACATTAATGCTATTGTTTCTGTTGGAAGTAACTATGTCAATTGCATTATTGCTTCCAATTATTTAACCCCTTCCTGTATCCAAACTCTTTTCCCATATCCAAAGTCACTTTTATAAAGTGACTTTGTAATTACTCCCCATAGAGACAGAGCATTTCCCCTACCTCATGTTGGGATTGGCCAGGTGCTTTATTAAGTGAAATGTGGTGGTCATGAAAGTGTACAGTTCCAGCCTTAGGTGTTAAGAGGCTGTGTGTTACTGTTCATCCCTGTTGCCATTGCTATCAATAAAACATACTCTGGAAATATCCTCTGGGCCTGAAGAGTCAGTCTAGATGTTCTGCAGACACATAGCCTGAAGCAGCTGATTCAGAAATCTCTGAGAATGATAATAAATGCAACTGAACTTTTGTGTTGTTTGTTATGTGGCAGTAGCCAACTGATACAATAAAAAGGAATGTAGGTAGTGAATTCATTAATTACTTTTTACAGATTTAAGACAGTTGATCATTGTAGCGGATTGTGTTTTCAAAAATGGCCATAGCAGTATTTCTGATCCTTTAGGCTCTTTCAGAATTTTGATGGGGTACCACCTCACACCAGTCAGAATGGCCATCATCAAAAAATCTACAAACAATAAATGCTGGAGAGGGTGTGGAGAAAAGGGAAGCTTCTCTTGCACTGTTGGTGGGAATGTGTAAATTGATATAGCCACTATGGAGAACAGTATGGAGGTTCCTTAAAAAATGAAAAATAGAACTACCATATGACCCAGCAATCCCACTACTGGGCATATACCCTGAGAAAACCATAATTCAAAAGAGTCATGTACCAAAATGTTCACTGCAGCTCTATTTACAATAGCCAGGACATGGAAGCAACCTAAGTGTCCATCAACAGATGAATGGATAAAGAAGATGTGGCACATATATACAATGGAATATTACTCAGCCATAAAAAGAAATGAAATTGGGTTATTTGTAGTGAGGTGGATGGACCTAGAGTCTGTCATACAGAGTGAAGTAAGTCAGAAAGAGAAAAATAAAAACCATATGCTAACACATATATATGGAATCTAAAAAAACGATAAGGTTCTGAAGAACCTAGGGGCAGGACAGGAATAAAGACACAGATGTAGAGAATAGACTTGAGGACATGGGGAGGGGGAAGGGTAAGCTGGGATGAAGTGAGAGAGTGGCATGGACATATATACACTACCAAATGTAAAATAGATAGCTAGTGGGAAGCAGCCACATAGCACAGGGAGATCAGCTTGATGCTTAGTGACCACTTAGAAGGGTGGGATAGGGAGGGTGGGAGGGAGACCCAAGAGGGAGGAGATATGGGGATATATGTATATGTATATGTATAGGTGATCCACTTTGTTATAAAGAAGAAACTAACACACCATTATAAAGCAATTATACTCCAATAAAGATGTTAAAAATAATAATTTTTCCATGCCCCCGCCAAGATTTGGAATGTATTTCTCCTTCCATGAAAATGGGTGGCTACCACTGTAAATAGTGAATAGTATGGGGCTGAAGGGATGCTTTGTGATGTCCAATGCTAGGTCATAAAAAAATGGTATGGCTTCTACCTAGTTCTCTCTCTCTTTCTCTGTTTCTCAAGACATTTACCCTTTCAGTTCAGTCACCATGTTATGAGAAAGCCCCACCCACATGGAGAGGCCATTGTAGATGTTCTGATCAATAGCACTAGCTAAAGTCTCAGCACACAGCCAGCATCAACTTTGAAGCATGTGCATACATGAACCTTCAGGTGATTTCCTCTCCCATCCCTGAGGCTTCCAGCTGAAGCCACGTGTAGGTGCAGAGAGAAGCCATCCTTGTGGTGCTCTCTCTTTGGTTTACTGACCTATGGAATTCATGAGCATAATACAGTTATGCCACAAAGTTTGGGGGCAATTTTTTACACAGCCGTAATAACTGAAACAATAAGAAACTAAAGACATTATTAGTATCAACAATCTAGATTTGAAGATGTGGTTGTTCATGGGATAGCTTTGGTGAGAAGATTTATATTTTTCCACTTACAATAAAGCAAGTAGTGTTAATTAACTTAGCTTTTCATAACTTTTTACTACTAACTTACATAGGAATACTATACTACAATATTTTGTAGCATAAACACACCTAAATTATTTTCCAAAATATTTCAGGAAATTCATGCTGTATTTTGTAATATGTATGGAGTTGAATTTTTTGACACTGAGCATCCAATAGAAAAGCTAGTAAATTACAACATAAACTCATACTTTCATGAGCTATTAAATAGAAATTTACTGGGAATTATATCTGTAAGAAATAGTAATTTTTTTCTGTATAACATCTATCCTTTTTTGTTTCTTAGCATTAGCGCAGATCATTAAATCTCATATTGACTTCTTATACTCTTTTTGTTTAAATCTTAATTTTTTGAATTCATTTCAAAATAAGTCTTCAATAAGTGTTTTACTATATTAAATACCTGGGGAGAACACTGATATAGACAAAACTTCCTGTTTTCCAGGGATTTTTCTAACAAAATAGAACAGCAGAATCATACTTAAATTTAATTCAAGTCGCAGCTGATAAAGAGCTACAAATTCACTTCCATAGAGCTTTATTTAAAATGAATTTATTTAATAAATCTATACTAAGTATCATTGTTCTGGTACTGTAGTTGGATCATGTAATTTCTGAGGTAGAAAAACAAATCTAATCACAGAACAGCAAGGATATATGAACTAGATATCATTAGAACTGTTATAAACAGTGAAAGGTAAATGGTCTATGATCTCACCTATATGTGCAATCTAAAAAAAATAAAGATGGTGTTTAATTTTGAGATGGCTATTTTCAGATTTTTGAATAAGACAGTGGCATGGTCAAACAGTATTATCAGTCTAATTTGGCAGAGTGTGTGCAGTACTTTGGAATGGAAGACTTGAAAGACAGCTGAAAGGCCTAAGTCTAGGTGGTGATGAAAGGAAAGGGCATTTTAAGTGCAGGGAATACATTGACAAGCATTAGGAGTCTATAGGAGATTTGGGGACCTTTTCGATTTGAGTAGTTTATTTGACTGCTGTAGCCAAAAGAACATCCAAAAGACAACGAGAGATCATATTTAAAAGTTAGTTTAGGCTAGACCATTAGGAACCTTGAATGATGTGCTACAGACTTTGAAATTTATTTAGTAGAAAGTTGACATGGAATTATTGAAGGCTTTTCAGTAGGAGAATGACATGATCGCTTGATGTGTTTGGGTTCATGGCATATGATAGCTAAAAGATCATTAAAATGTGTATCGAGTGCAAAAAGCACATCCAAACTTGATAGTATATTAATGAAATTGAATTATCTGAGAGTTAAGGATTTCTTTATTATCACTCCGTTAGTGTGGAACTGACCATCAAATTTGTTTCTATTGCATGTATGTATATATGCACATGTTATTATGTGTCAGTCCTCACTTTCAAAAGATATTTTTGAAAATACTGTGATCAATATTTCCTTTTATCAAGTCTGAATAAATGTAGGCATTTGATTAATGTGCAGATACCACTTTCATTTCCAGTTTTCATTTATAACTCCATATTTGAATTTCTCCATCCATTTCAAACAAAGTACCATGTGATTCTTAATTGCTGTACACCAAGGCCCTCTTACAGATAGTCTTGCTTGCAAAGTTTATGATCTTTAACTGCGTTCTACCTAGAACCAGATGTTCAGACATCATTCTGCATGGACAAAATGTGTGGAGGTTAGCATTGCTTCAAAGTTAGTATCAATCTGTAATCCAGGTACTTGTTTGGGGTAAATTGAAGCCTACTATTATTTTTTAAAATAATGAAGTGAAGAATTTAGGTAGTACTAACCTAAATGCTCACAACTCTATGCACTGGCAGTTCCGTCCTTTTACACATATACCATTTGTCTCAAAGGGTAGACAGCTCTGAGTCACACACAATCATTGTCTTTAAATTTTGTTGAATTTGTTCATCTTTATCATGTGTCTTCCTTGAACGACTCAGATGCTACACCCTTCAATGCGATAAATTGTGTATAGGTTTTACAGTACACAGGAAGGCCCAACAATACTTCAATTGGAGCATCTTTCTTGACACAAATTTGTTCTCATTCATGTAGGAACATATGCTTTTGACCAGTATCAGTAGGAGTGGCATGTGAGTTCTTGTGGTGGTAAGCAACTTGACTAGAAGTCTTAAGTGCCAAGATAATAGGATTATTGATAATTTCTGGGAAGCATTTAATAGATTTTTTTGTATATCTTAACCAAGATTTTAAAGATACAAAATTGTATATTTTATAATTTTATTATATTATAAAATAATATAATATAATATATAATGAGATGAATAAAAGTTGCTTAAGTTAACTATAAAAACTTTAACTTTTCTGTGATATGGAATTCTTTCTTCTCTGAAGTTGAGCTTGTCTTCTGAGTTGTTGGAGAGTTGGGAGAAAGATTTGTAAGTGCTGGTGTTATGCACCGTCATTCCCCACCCCCAACACTGCTTTCACCACCAGGTTACTTAAATTCTACTCATCTGAAAAGATCTGGTTCATATACCAAAATAGTACTTCTTCCATCAAGTCTTCCCCCATCAGAAGTAATCTATTTTTTCTTTGAATTCTCGAAGGAAATTTCTGCATCTTTTCAATGTACACCCTATTAATAGGTATTTCCTCATTTCCTTTAGTACTAGACTTTGCATAAAGCAGATACTAAATACATATTATTTACTTATTGCCGAGAGATCAGCAGTACTTCTAGGTAGTATACCTCATTTGAAGGGTTTATTTTGCAGTTGATTTGGATGGACTAGTTTTTCCCTGTTGTGCCTTGAGAAAACTGAACCAGTGTAGCAGTGCCTAATACAACATTATAATTTCTTTTCATTCATATTCTCATTTATTTTGTATCTCTTTTTAAAGTTATAAATATTTTCCAATAATTACAAAAGCATAAAGAAAAAACAAATGTATAATACAGAATATCAACATATACAAAAGCTAGGTCCTTGAAAAAATTAATAAAATTGATCTAACAAGACTTAGAAAAAGAGTAAAAACATAAACTACCAATATCAAGAATTAAAGAGGACATAACCCCAAATCTTACTGACATCAATGACAATAAAAGAATATTATGAATAACTGTACACTAATAAATTTGACAATTACTTGTTAAAATTCTAGAAGAAGAAGTAAAAACATCTGTATAGTCTGATATCTATGAAAGAATTGTATCTGTTATTAAAAAAAACCTTTCGGGACTTCTCTGGCAGTCCAGTGGTTAAGATCCCGCACTTCCACTGCAAGGGGTGTGGGTCCGATCCCTGGTCGGGGAAATAAGATCCCACATCTTGCGTGGCATGGCAAAAAAAAAAAAAAAAATCTTTCAACATTTTCAGGACTTACTGGTTTTCTTTTATCTATTTAAGGAGAGAAATAGCATCTGTTTTGCACAAACTAAGATATTAGAACAAGACTGGGACCATAATAACTTGATTCAAAAGTGTGACAAATAGATTGTGAGATGAAAATTTTAGGACAGTCATCTCTCATATACTTAGTTATGCAGACCTGTTTGAAGATGAGATGACTGTATGTGTATAGAGAAATTCCTAAATACTCTGTACTCTGTAATCAAACTATTACAAATGATAAGTAAAGTTACCAAGTTTGCTCAATACAAGTTAATGTAAAAATATTCAGTTTATTTCTATATTCTAGCAACAAATAGAAACTAAAAATTCAAAATAGTAGTATTTACCATAACATAAATACATCAGGTGCCTGAAAATGAATATAACAAAAATATGCAAGAATTATACATTGAAAACTATGAAACATTAATTGAGAAAAAACTAAGACCTAAGGAAATAAAAGATAGACCATGTTCATGTATTGGAAGACTCATACTTGTAATGATTTTTAATTCTACCATAAATCCCTTCAGATCCAACACAATCCCTATTCTGGAGAAATTAACAAGCTGATTCTAAAATTTACATGCAATTGGAAGTTGAAAAAGTAACCATCAGAAACTTGAAAAAAGAATAATAAAAAAAATAGGACTTACACTATGAGATACAAAGACATATTTTATATCTGTAATCATTTAAAAAGTATGTTATGGGCAAAATGATAGGAAAAATGTGTGATGAAATAGCAGAGTGCCTAGAATCAGGCTTGTACATATACAGTGACCTGATTTATGACAAAATTAACTTTCAGGTTCATTGATGATATGATAGTCTTTTAAATAAGTGGTGCCATGTCAGTTGGTACATATATAGGAAATAATACATCTCAATATATTTCTATCTATCTCACACCAGACACAAAAGTTAATTCCCTATAGATTGCTGATATAAATGCAGTCAGTAAAACAAAGCTTTTAGAGGAAAGTATAGAACACTTTTGTGGTTTTACTGTAAGCCAAGGTTTCTTCAGCAAGACACAAAAAGCATTAACCATAAAAAATGGATAAATTGTAAAATGTTATAATTAAGAACTTCCATTGATTTAAAAGTACCATTAGGAGAGTTAAAAACCAACCTACATAGTGGGAGAAATTATTAGCAATAAGATACATGACAAATCTATTCAGAATACATTTATTAAAAACTGCAGTAAGAAAAACAAACAACTCACTTGAAAAATGGGTAAAAGACTTGAAGACATGTTTTGTAAAAGAAGATGTCGACATGAAGATTATATTTAGAACTTCAGAATAAGAATTTATCAAGGGAATGCAAGATAAAATTCCCACCCATTACAATGGGAAAAAAAATGGATTAAAAACTATCAAATACTGGAGAAGTGGGGCAACTGGAACTATCATACCCTGTTTATGAAAATGTAAATTAGTATAACCACTTTAGAAAACTGGCTATATCTACTAAAGTTCAATATGTCCATATATTATAGCTCAGCTACTCTTCCTATGTATATATCCAAAGAAACACATACATATAATTCCTCCAAAATATGCACTGAAATGTTCATATCATCGCTCATAATCATAATAAACCTGTGAACTACTTAAGTACTCATTGACAGTAGAATTGGTAAGTAAACGACACAATAGAACACATGGTAAGGAAAGGACTATGACTATACGCACACACAAAAAATTTCCACTTGATCAATTTGTTCACCTTATAAGTGTTTCAGATTAATTTTGATGTTACTTGTAGGCTAGTTATAGGTACCTTTTATCAGATTGAAAAATTCCAATCTAGTCCCAGTTGTTTAAATTAGGGGGGGTAGGTTAAATTTTTTAAACAATTTTATTGTACTATAAGGTACGTATAGAAAAGCACATTAATCATAGATATACAGCTCAAATAATTTATACAAAGGTAAAACAAATGTGTAATCAACCCCTGATCAAAAAGCATAACATTATCAGGGTTCTCATAGCCCGCCTCATGCCCTTTTTCTTTCACTACCCACTACCCACATCTACCAAGGATCATTGCTATCTCACTTCTAACGTTGTATGCTATTTTAGTCTGTTTTTGAAATTTATATAAAAGAAATAATACCATATTTATCTATTTGTTTATGACTTCTTTTACTGAATATTATGTCTATGAGGTGCATCCATGTTGTTTTATAGTAGTTTATATGTGCCTATCCTTGAATTCCTAGGATGCTCTTAATTCAGTTTAATATACTTTTGTACATTGAAAAAGATCAGTTTTCTAATCTGAATTATTTCATCTTTCTTAAGAAATCATATCTACCTATATTCTTTCTCATTCTTCCCTTATGTGGTTTCCACATAACATAATTTAATGCCAATTGCATAAAGTGAATTCTCTCTTATTTGAGTCTCAGGGACAGACTTTAAGGGAAAGATTATTTGTTAATTTGTGGGTTTAGAGAGCTTGTATATAAAGCTGTTTTATGCAGTAACGAGAGAGAGGGAGTGTGTGTGTGTGTGTGTGTGCACATGTGCGTATAGTGGTTCCGGTGGTTCTCAATCAGGGAGCCATTGTTTCCCCAGGGGTACATTAAGGTAGTGTCTGGGGACACAATTGTCACAACTCTAAGGGTGCTACAGGCATCTAGTGTATGGAGACCAACTATGCTGCTAAATATCCAACAATGTACAGGGCAGCCTCTGACAACAAATAATTTGGTCCAAAATGTCAATAGTACCAAGAATAAGAAATACTGTTATAAAACTAATTTGATTAACTTAATGGTTATAAGTGTTTTAATTAGCTACGTTTACAAGTCATATTCTTCTAGAAATGTAACTCTTCTTATTAAATGTTCATATTCATTGGCTAATTTTGTTCTTAGTTTTCTCTTACTATTTTTAATCTCTGCTATAATTGTAGCTCTGTTTGCTATTTGTTGTTAATATTATCTATTTGTTGGTGTTTGCATTGGCTTATACCATATGCCAAAGGTATGTTAATCAGAATTGTGCTGTCTTTCATATTAGATTTAGAACTTTAAATCCATGTTAGGCTCAGGTGTCTAAGAATTTTGAATTTTTAGATAAAGCTCTTTCTTCATCCAAAGTCCAAGGGGAAACATAAGTTTACTTGTGATCTCTCTTTTCCCGTGTGTGTGTGTGTGTGTGTGTGTGTGTATCTCCACTGTTTCACTGAGGATGAGCTCTCAGTTTTGTGAGGGACTATTGGTGATAATCTCTTTTCTCTCTCAAACACAGAGAGAGCATTATCCTCATTTGAGCATTAAAATCCAAGATCCTTCATTTGTTAAGGAAAGAAATGAATGGCTCCCCCACTCCACCCCAGCCAAATTATCAGCTTGTGTATTTCCTTCTTTACTTTTAGTTCCCTTTACAATTTTGGTCCCTGAAGTTTTCTCATAATTATAATTTAAGTATTGGCTATGCAGTTAAAAGTACTGTTTAAAATTTAATCACACATTTCCAGCTGTTTGGGATCAGATGGATTTTCAGATTACTTAGATTATCATATTTCTGGAAACAGGAGTCATTCCACCATTTAAAATAAATATTTGCGTTTTGTAAGTTATTTGAAATAAATTTCTCATATTTGGCATGTTACTTGCCATTTCAGCAGAATTCTTTGATTTCATAATGTATAGCTACAATAATGAAATAAAGAGAATATCATCTATAAAGTGTTTCTTGAGTAGGACATAAGAGTCATTGTCAGGCCTTATTCATTCTCTTATATCAAATTGAGACTATATGTAAGTTATCTGATGTTGAGGCTTTTTTAAAAAACTCTTCTGGAGAAGTTCTTATTGTAGTAGGCAACTCCTTCAACATGAATTTCTGTCAGTCCTGGAAAATACAAACAATGCCAGATTTGTTACTAATTAACAAATTTACTTAAACATTAAAAATGGAGTCCTTGAAAGAGTTAAAGTTTTTGAGTTATGAAATGCAAAAAATTAATTTCTAACAAGAATAAATGAATGAATTTAATGAATAGGTGTAACTCACTAGAATAAAGGAAAAATCTGAAGAAGCAGGCTTTGAAAAATCAAGAACCATAGCAGTTTTAGGCATTTTGGTTTTAAGAATTATTGTACAGTCCCTTCAGAACTCCTAGGATGAAACAGCTTCAACTCTTTTCAATCTTTGTCACTCAGGTTGATTGAAATTCTTTGGAGAGAAAATCAAATTGATCTAACTTTGGTCATGTGCTCACCTCTTATCTAGTAGAAGCGAAGAATCTTTATGGAAAGTCTAACAAGTTCTCACAAGGAGAAGGCTTGGTTTCTGTATCAGTTAGATACGGTGTGTCAACCATACTGTATAACAAACAACCATAAAAATCTCATTTTAAATAACAATAAACAATTATTTCTTATTCATGTCTCAGCTGGGGTTTGGCTGTTCTTGGCAGGGCTTACCTGGGCTTGGCTCCAGAAGAGGTGTTGTTTTAGCTCTGCTTCATGTGTCTCTCATTTTTTTGGAGCCTGTGCACTACCTGGGGACATCTTTTCTCATGGTTCTTGCTGAAGGGCACCAGAGAGCACTGATACAAAGCCTCTGTGTCATGTATGCTAACATTCTGTTGCCCAAAGCAAATAACAGCTTATCCCATGTCAGTGAGGTGGGGAATATACTCTGCCCACTACTGGAAGAAACACCAAGGATAAGAATGCAGAGAGGGGGGAATACTGAGAATAAAGTCCAATCTGCTTCCGTTTCCGGAAGGGTAATTTGAGTGCTTTATCAAAATATCAACAGAAAGACACTTGACTGGGAAAAACTTCACATGTACAACACAGTGTCTAAGACATGACTTTAAAAGCACACTAGATAAAGAAATCAATATGGAATAAACTAGGAAAGGTAATTTTCATTAACTATATTTCAGAAAAGGAAAAGTTTATTTCTTTTAAGTCATGCATAATTTAATTTTATAACTTAACCATGTTCCAGTTTAGTTGCTTGGTGTGGGGAAATCTGACAATAAAATTTTCAAAGATAGGTCTGAATTTAAAGGACATCAGAATACTTTCTCCTTTGTTTTTTACCCATGTGTTTTCCCTTCCTTTGAAAACATTTACCCTGAATAAACCAGATTAAAATGTACCTGATTTCAATCATAATGGGAAAAGAAATGTTATGTATTTTGGAGAGCTTTGTAGTGCAATCTTGGATTCTCATCGCACACTAACTTTATTCACTAATTCTCCACTATGCTTTACTTTCCTAATTCATAATGGTATATATAAAAAACATAGGGCCTTTATAAAGAAACTACTTGTGGAAAAATGGCAGGTTGCATTTAAGGTAATATGTGAATTCCTACTCCTTAAGGGAAGTATTTTCAGGAGTTCAGTTTTTAAGGTTTAAGGAAAAAATTTGAAAGTTTAAGTGAGGAGGAGGAGAAAAAGTAAGGTGTTGGAAAATACTAGGGGCATACCCCTTCAAGAAGAAAGCAAAACCCTTAAAGGCAACCCTCTTAAATTCAGTTGGATTGTGTCTTAATTGCCCGGACTCTGTACACTTGACATTGGTTACCTAAAATTTTTCCATATTAGGCTTGTTTTCCACCAAACACCTGCTTACATTCCTATATGATGTGACTCTTAAATATTTCTTAGATTTCTTCTCTTCTCAGTCCTCCGATATCTGGTATCTGGACCTAATGTCCAGGACAGTGTCTAGAACACTGTGTGCTCCTTAAATTTCAAAGACAGAAGGAAAGCAGAAAAGAAAGTCTCCATTTTCAGTGTACTCTGAAGGGAAAACATTCTAAAAGTGCCCATCTGTGGATTTTCCCAGGTGTGCACAACACTGTATACTTTTAGATGATGAGGACTTGGCAGTAGATTTCCACTTTAGAGATCTAGAGTTCTTGTTTGTTATGATTGTCTCCTCTTGGTCTTGACTGCCTCTTCCTTCTTCTAAGCATGACAGTGATATCAGCTGAATTTCACTCCAACCCTTCTCCTGAAATTGGAAGCTTTGTATTTCCTCCTTGGCTCCAAGGATCAGATTTAAATGCTGTTTCAGCCTCCTGCTGCACAGGGAACCTACAGGATATATTCTGTCTGCCTTGCCATGGAGGACAGGCCTATCAAGCAAGTGGTAGAAAACCTAAGGGGGTTGCTTATACACTGGAATTGGCCAGTGCAGTGAACAGCTTGCTTCAGCCCTTATTGCAAACATGTTAATTCAGGCTTAGTTATACTAAAACCTTGAAGGCCTGCCCTTTAAAAATTAAATCTGTTCTTTCACACAATTATTGGCTGAATATAAATTATACTGAGGTCCTAACTAAAGCTTTGCCACAGCTGTGAGAATAGTTAAGCACAGATTAGCTAGCTTAGCCTGAAAAACTGCCCATGGCATGGGGGAAGCAGAACTTTGTTCACATGTGTTTTGCTTTGCAGCATGTCAAATTGCTGTCATGGCAAAGGACTGTTTCCTGAATAATTTTTCAGAGTTCTGGGTGACTGTCCTTTGGAAGTGATCCACCTGTAAATAGGCTTATTAGAAAGATTTTGGGGGTCCAACCCGTAACTTATAATGATTTAGGGTTATTTGTATGTTTGAATACTCATTGTTTGGATCTCCTCCTATGTTTGAATTGGTGTTAATTTAATAATATATTAAGTTAATCATATGAAATTGTTATCATTCATTCAACTATTTTTGATCTACAAAAATGGCATTTCACATGGTTCAACCTATAGCTTTGATTTCTAAAACCAACTTAAACAATTTCTATTTTAGTGTTCTAGATATTTAAATCACTAATTTATCAATCAGTTCATGAATATAAACAGTGAGGAAAGTGGCTCATCTTGAATTCCCCTTTGAAGCCCTAGGACTTCGGGCCACAATTTTGCTTTGATTGATGGAGTCCTTCAGAAAGGAAAGGAGTCTTTATGCTCTTTTCTTTATATTTACCAAAGCAGACATCCTGAGGGTTAGGGACTCCGTGTTTTTCCTTTTCCCTTTCTCTGGCTTCTCCTTTTCATGAAAAGTCCTCACTCTGTTCTCTCTTCTTACTTGACAGTCTTGCAATGGATAAGAAAAAATTCTTCTTCAAAGTTTTACTTGGACAGAGTTCTGAAGAGGAACCTAGGCTTCTCTTCCCATAACTCCTAGAAGCCGGAGTAAGCTCAAGCAGCTACTTCCTGCTTCTGAGCCAGTCTTCTTCCCTGGAAAGAGCTGCCACTGAGTCAGACAGAGCCCTCCTTTTTATTAAGGATATGATCCTGAATAGGTTGCCTAACCTATTTGAGCATCAGTTTCATCGTTGGTAAAATGGAGTTAAACACCACCTACCTCACAGGACTAATGTAATGATCAAATTTGTAATACATGAACCATGAAACGTTTTTCTCTGTTCATAGTGTATACTCAGTAAATGTTACCTTATTTTTATCTCTCTAGGTTCTTCAAACCCAAGACAAATTTCAAGTGGAGGATTATGCAGCTGTAAACTTTTTCTCCTTCTTTTTCCCCTTTAATTACCCTCATAGCTAATTATGGGGGTAATTAAAGGGGAAATTGCAAGTTTCATCTTCTCCACTCCTTCCACTAAAAGGATCATTCTCCTAGTAGTAGGACTCTGTTCTAAGATGGTTATGTTTTGTGGCTTTGTTGTCTTCCAGGGGCTTCCCTGAAAATTTTGGAGTAGGTTCTAGAGTGTGAAGAAGAAGAAATGCCAACATGACTTTCAAAACACAAGATCAATATTCAAAAAGAGTCCGTGATTGTGCATACCACCTATATGAAAGCTCTTTGAAATATAATAAGTTATCCTATAAATTGAATCTGGTAATTATAAATAATATTATTAACATTCCCCAAATGTTAATGAACTCAAGTGAAGATTTGTATTTATATAGTTTTCCATGTTATTCATTTTGAAAGTCTTCTTGAGGATTGTTAAGGACAAAAAAAAAATGAAAAGCTTCTAAAACAGTGCCTCTTATTGTAGGATGTATGAGACGTGGGAATGGTTTTTAAAAATTAATTTAGCATTTTTGGGGAATATTTACTAAGAGCCCAGCACTATGCTAGAAGCACATAGTCTCTCTTGCTGTTCCTTACCCTGGTCTATACTTCCTGACTCAAACCCTATTGAAAAAGCTCTGAAAGACCTCTGTCAGCTTTCTGGAAAGTCTCTGCTCAGAAACAGAGAGTTCTCTGTGTTGTATCTCTAGGGAACAGAAGTGTGATAGTTGATGGCTGAACTGGGTACAAATACAGCTATAGAGCTTAGTGAACTGCCAACTGGAAATAGCTCCTTGCTAATTCAAATGAATTTCTTTATTTGATTGCCTTCAACTACCAGTATTACTTTGGGAAAATTCTATTCTCTTTGGAAACACAAGGTTACAAAGGAGCCTAGGAATGAAAAATGTAGGGATTGAAATACCAATGAATCTAGAACATTTATTGTCCAGATCATATATTTTTCTGTAGGCTTTTGTATTCTCAGCCCATGAGAAGAGCTGAAGAGAAGAATATTTTAAATTCAAGGCTTGAGAATACATTTTACACACATTATATATAACATTTACAGAGGTGGGATTTAAACTCTCTTAGATTTCTGTAATTGGTGTCCCGGTAATGCAGTGGAGGGCTTCTGTGTAGTTTCAGGTGTTTTAGTTTTATTTTCTTTGATTTATTTTTTTCTGATAATGTTAGATTCTTGTTAAAAGTTTTCTTGTTAAATGAACTTTGGTATAGAATTAGTGTTTTCTATCCAGACTTCCCCTAGAAAATATAGCAATTGTATCACTCTAGGAGTATGATAACCAGAATATTCCTACTAATTTGTTGATGGCCAATTTTTAAAAGATTCTATAATGTAGATTCCATTATTGCTATTGATATGAGACTGTGTCTCTTATATTTTTCACAAATGAATTGAGGACATCCATTTTCGTTGAATGAAATTATTTAACAAACATGATTAACTAAAATTATGGCATAGAAATAAAATTTGTATGTAAAAGTATGTGTATATTTTCAAGCAAAATCCTTTTTACTTTAAAAGAGTTGTATTCTGGCCAAAAGATAGTTCAAACAATTGTGCTATTATCTAAATAGACAATCTATTTTTATTTTACTTTATTTTATTTTATTTTATTTTATTTTTTGGGCTCAAAGCTTGTGGGATCTTAGTTCCCTGATCAGGGATTGAACCTGTGCCCCCTGCAATGGAAGGGTGGAGTCCTAACCACTGGACCTCCAGGGAATTCCCACCAATCTATTTTTTAGATTGATCATTTTATGTTTACAAAGTACAAGTATTCCTTTGGAGACTTTAGTTGCTCTGCAGAAACTATCGTTACCATTGCTGATCCCATTCCATTAAAGGTGCATTAAATATATACTGAGGCTTTTAGGTTAGCTAACTGTTGCACAGTAAATTTGTGAAAGACACATACTAGAATATGCAAGCATATCTTTTATGGGAGAGCATTAATTCATTCTACATCTTGCTTTTCAGATTATTTATAATTTTTACCTATTGAATGAAATGAAGATCATTGACCATTGTAAACAGTTTTTGTAAAACTATATCTCTGTGTCTTCAATGTCTCTATAGCTTTCAGATGTGTAAAAGTGGTATACTTAGGAATGGGGGCACAAAGGGTCAAGGTGATGATTTGTGAATGGTTTTCTTGTGGGAGAAGGGACAAAAAGGGGGTCATTTTACCGTCAGATTGTCAATGGATGCAAATGAAGGCAAATTTTGTATTCAATATTGACAGATATTTGGGAATGATGAATCATAGAACTTTAATGAAGCAAAGGGAATCACAAATAAAAAAGGGAAATAACAGAGAGAAATAGACAGATATGTGTGGTTACCTGGCCTTTACTTTGTTACGGTTGCTTACAATGATTTTATTAATAAATTCCATTGAGAAATGAAGATAGAAAAAAATTAGGTCATTTAGTAATCTAATAATACTCAATTTATTTTGGTATATAGTATTCTAGATCTAGGTCTTGGAGCAATTCTCAGTGGATATTCTACGTACACCCTTAAACTCTTCATCATTCAGCAAGTCTTTGTGAAGCTAAGCCCCCAGACAGAATCACAAAGGTATATACCAAAAATCTGTGTTGGATTGGTGAGACAGGACCTCTCTAGTCATCACTAATTTCATTTAGAATAAGAATTCTCCCCAAAAGCTCAGTCTCTGCATCTAGGTAACCAAATCCTGTTTAAACTAAGAGTACTTGAAAAGGTTGTATTAAGCATGAGATTTATAAATAAAACAAAGAATGGAGTGGAAATAGCTGAGCACCTTATATGAAATAGTCTATATTGGTGATTCTAGTCTTAACCACTGAGCTGTCATTACTGGGATATTGCTGGCATCCCTGACCAAGTGTAGCTGGGACAGTAATCTTTTTGGATCTGGTTTCTTCTTTTGTTAGCCTCTGATATGCATTGTTTTTCTTCAATATAAATGCTAAATTGTGCCATGGAGAAAGCCTTATACCTTTAAGTTTAGCCATTATGGGCTTTTTGCCTCACCAACACAGATTTCATCAATGCTAATGAATAGTTATAGTTTATCTAATTCTATTTACTGTTTCATAAATGAACACAATGCAAGAAATTTTAGAAGTCTAGAGGATCATCTCTCCTTATCTGAAACAGACTAATGCTTACTGTAACAGACCTTCTAAAAGAATTCAATCCTTGTGGCTGTCTTCTGAAGCTGGAGAGTTTTAAGAGACTTTCTTGACTTTTAATAACAGAAAAGACCTTCTAGGCTGTGTAGCTCTAAAACTCTCCTATTTATTCTCATATACATTGTGCTGTGGTTATTTCTTGTCTCTCAGTTTAAGATATCACTCAAGCACCTGGGGCCAGGGTTAAAAACTTTTTCATTACAAGCATAGTGGTCTCTTTTTCAGCTTTTACATTGGACTATCTTATTCAAGCTTAATTTCAAAAATATTTATTAACTGTTTACCTATGTGCTATTTGATGGCCAAAAGCAAATTAAGGGGGGGTTAACATTAACTGTATAATGTAGCAATGGCATTGCAAAATAAATTAAGCATCGCAGTGAGACATATCAAAAAGTATACAGTGGAAACAGACCAGAGTTTGGTTGTAGTCCCATTAGAGAAGCATGTGTTTGAATTTCACAGGACTTCTGGGTTTTAAACTCATTGCTAAGTTTCACAAATGAAGTGACATTGAACACTTGTAAAGCAAGAAACATAGGCATTATGATCATTGGTTTAGAAAATAACACTGTGAATAAAATAAATACATAAATAGATTTAAGATTTCTAAATTTAGGCTGTTTTATTTCCTAATATTTAGGCAATAATGAGAGACCCATAGTATACATATCTTGACAGAGAAATGTCTATTTCTATACTAGAACTTTCATAGATACTAATAATTCTGGAAAAATTTTGTGTGATTTCCTCTAAGTGGAAGGAAGGTTGGACAAATCAGCAATTTCAAATAACTGTAAATGGAATCACAATATTCTCAGCTGCTCTAAATGAAACTGGAAGAGAGGTCAGAGACACACCACTTGCTGGCTTTTGCCCTTGGTCAACTTGCCAACTCCCACCTACTCCTGAGAAAACACTGTTTATGACATCTGTAAAAACCAGAGTCATGCTAGTTGCTATATTCACAATGAGTTCTTAGTGAAGAGTTAATGATTAAAAAAATGGAACTGTTAATGCACTGAAAATTATATGGAGGGCCTGTGTCCGTGGTAGCATTTATTTACTTAGGCAATGGTTATCGAACGATTGCTTTTACAAATTACTAAATCTCCATCCAGAAAGAAATGTTACAAGTTTTTCTGCCAAGGATTTTTTATTATGAGTATTCCAATTACATGAAAGAGGGCTTAAGATCTAGGAACACATTTTGAAATCACTTTTATAAATTAATTTTATAAATGTGCATTGACTACATGTTCTGTTCTGTCAGGGGATCAAATAATTCTTATCTCCTGAAAGTTCAGATTCACTGTTTTAGATTACATTTTTTCATTATATTGTGTTTTAAAGCAGCTATTAAATGAACTCAATTATTTCCTTTTAGTGGGTATTTGAAAAGAAAATTGCTGGTTGTCTCTTCAAGTAAAGTAAACATATGCAACAGTAGCAATGTCAGTATCACTTAGTATTTATAGGTTTCTACTCTGCACTGAGTATAGTTTAATAGTGTTCTGAGATCATGATTTCTGCTGCACGTCATCATCATAATCGTTCATATTAAGTGCACATCATCATCATAATCATTTTTATTTATAGGCTATTTATCTATCTATCTATTTATCTATCTATCATCTATCTATCATGTACCTATCTATCTCTATGTCTGTGCTCTCTGAAACCAGAGTGTACATAATCTTGAATAAGATAGACAAGTGATTAAAGATATCATCCCAAGGAAAGATGGATAATAGTACATTGATCAAGACTGTGGTCAGCCTTAATAATACAACTCCCGCTGAGGTCTGTGGGCATGTGAACATAAATTTTTAACTTTCTGCACTCCCAGTTTGCCAATGGAATGGAAACAGCTCTGAAAAATCATAGCAGGTTTTTTTCCCTATGAAACAGACTTACTCAAAAAGCAGAATAAACATTTAGAAAACTTAAAAAAATTCGTTCCTTAAAAGTTAAAAACTTAGATAACAGTATAAGAAGAAGTACACACTGCATGAAACTGAATCAAAATTATTAAATTAAAACAGTGTGAGCAATGAGTAATAGTCATGATAATGCTGAAAAAATAAACCAGTTAAGAAGATGAAAAGCTAGAGAAGGAGGCTCATAACTCAAAAGAGAAAAGATGTGATGTGGAGGACAGACCCAACAGATTGAAAAAACATGACTGATGGAAAGAGAGGTCATAATTAAATAAATAATTATAGCACACTATCCTAAACTTAGAAAGACTTGAATTTTTAGATTGAACAGGTTTACTGAATGTAAGTCAATATTCACCTAAGAAATTTATATTTACACATGTGCTGAATTTTTGTTTTACACTTAAAAGTAAATTTAAAAGATTCTATAAGGATCCAATTAGGATACAAAATAGGTTCAGACAAAAGGAAAAAGAATCACATTGACTTTATATTTTTCATATAACAGATATTGGATTAACATTTAGAGAGTTTCCTCAGGTCTAATAACTCTATATCTGTGTGTGAGAACAAAAGAGTATTCTAAGATTTCTCACATCAACTTCCTAAAGAATGCATTCAAATAAAGGCATAAAAATCATGACTTGATGAAGAAATAAGTTGCTCTTGCAGAAGTTATTGAAGCCAATTAAATAAAGATCTGTCTTATAAATTAATGCAATTTTCAAAAGAAATTCTGAGGTAGAAACAGATGATACCATAACAGTAATTATAAGACATCAACATTTCAAATTTTTTTAAAACATGGGAAAAGGATAGTGGGTCAATGGGAGAGGTCTCTGAGGTTTGGCATACTAAATATTGGGCTCTATGCTAGGAAGTTAATACAGTATTTTTTTATAATCACTGATAACTAGATAAAATAATATAAACTAAATATAAGCATGAATATATTAATATAAAATATGTCTTTCAGATAATTAGGAAACAAAGCAAAGAGAATACACATTGAAAAGGTTATAAAACAGAATCAAATGAATAATCCCACATTTACAGAAATATTGCATACATATGTAAATATAAATTAAACATGAACATTTATTAACTTATTCCACTGAAAGATAATTATCTTTAAGTGTTGGATGGTAGATTATTATAGATTTATCATTTTATATTTTACATATTTTCAACAATGACTATCAATTATATAATGACACAAAAAGTGATTTGTTTTTACTAATATCATAAAATTTAAACTAATTTTATATACATACAATGACATTAGTCAATACTTCTAGAGAATTTCAGCTAATAGAGTATTTTCAGTGACAAATTTGAAGAAAGAAATTAAACTTGATTTAAAAAAATTTTTTAACATCTTTATTAGAGTATAATTGCTTTACAATGGTGCATCAGTTTCTGCTTTATAACAAAGTGAATCAGTTATACATATACATATGTCCCCATATCTCTTCCCTCTTGCATCTCCCTCCCTCCCACCCTCCCTATCCCACACCTCTAGGTGGTCACAAAGCACAGAGCTGATCTCCCTGTGCTATGCAGCTGCTTCCCACTAGCTATCTATTTTATGTTTGGTAGTGTATATATGTCCATGCCACTCTCTCACTTTGTCCCAGCTTACCCTTCCCCCTCCCCATATCCTCAAGTCCATTCTCTAGTAGGTCTGCATCTTTATTCCCGTCTAGCCCCTAGGTTCTTCTGACCATTTTCTTTTCTTTTTTTTTGTTTTTAAATTCCATATATATGTGTTAGCATACGGTATTTCTTTTTCTGTTTCTGACTTACTTCACTCTGTATGACAGACCCTTGGTCCATCCACCTCACTACAAATAACTCAGTTTCATTCCTTTTTATGGCTGAGTAATATTCCATTGTATATATGTGCCACATCTTCTTTATCCATTCATCTGTTGATGGACACTTAGGTTCCTTCCATGTCCTGGCTATTGTAAATAGAGCTTCAATGAACATTTTGGTACATGACTCTTTTGAATTATGGTTTTCTCAGGGTATATGCCCAGTAGTGGGATTGCTGGGTCATATGGTAGTTCTATTTTTCATTTTTTAAGGAACCTCCATACTGTTCTCCATAGTGGCTGTATCAATTTACATTCCCACCAGCAGTGCAAGAGGGTTCCCTTTTCTCCACACCCTCTCCAGCATTATTGTTTGTAGATTTTTGATGATGGCTATTCTGACTGGTGTGAGATGATATCTCATTGTAGTTTTGATTTGCATTTCTCTAATGATTAATGATATTGAGCATTCTTTCATGTGTTTGTTGGCAATCTGTATATCTTCTTTGGAGAAATGTCTATTTAGGTCTTCTGTCCATTTTTGGATTGGGCTGTTTGTGTTTTTGATATTGAGCTGCATGAGTTACTTGTATGTTTTGGAGATTAATCCTTTGTCAGTTGCTTCATTTGAAAATATTTTCTCCCATTCTGAGGGTTGTCTTTTCATCTTGTTTATGGTTTCCTTTGCTGTGCAAAAGCTTTGAAGTTTCATTAGGTCCTGTTTGTTTATTTTTGCTTTTATTTCCATTTCTCTGGGAGGTGGGTCAAAAGGATCTTGCTGTGATTTATGTCATAGAGTGTTATGCCTATGTTTTCCTCTAAGAGTTTGATGGTGTCTGGCCTTACATTTAGGTCTTTAATCCATTTTGAGTTTATTTTTCTGTATGGTGTTAGGGAGTGTTCTAGTTTCATTCTTTTACATGTTTCTGTCCAGTTTTCCTAGCTCCACTTATTGAAGAGGCTGTCTTGTCTGCACTGTATACTCTTGCCTCCTTTATGAAATATAAAGTGACCATATGTGCGTGGGTTTATCTCTGGACTTTCTATCCTGTTCCATTGATCTGTATTTCTGTTTTTGTGTCAGTACCATACTGTCTTGATTACTGTAGCTTTGTAGTATAGTCTGAAGTCAGGGAGCCTGATTCCTCCAGCTCCATTTTTCTTTCTCAAGATTGCTTTTGCTATTCGGGGTCTTTTGTGTTTCCATTACAAATTATGAAATTTTTTGTTCTAGTTCTGTGAAAAATGCCAGTGGTAGTTTGATAGGGATTGCACTGAATATGTAGATTGCTTTGGGTAGTAGAGTCATTTTCACAATGTTGATTCTTCTAATCCAAGAACGTGGTATATCTCTCCATCTATTTGTATCATCTTTAATTTCTTTCATCAGTGTCTTATAATTTTCTGCATACAGGTCTTTTGTCTCCTTAGGTAGGTTTATTCCTAGATATTTTATTCTTTTTGTTGCAATGGTAAATGGGAGTGTTTTCTTAATTTCACTTTCAGATCTTTCATCATTAGTGTACAGGAATGCCAGAGATTTCTGTGCATTAATTTTGTATTCTGCTACTTTTCTGGACTCATTGATTAGCTCTAGTAGTTTTCTGGTTGAATCTTTAGGATTCTCTATATATAGTATTATGTCATCTGCAAACAGTGACAGCTTTACTTCTTCTTTTCTGATTTGGATTCCTTTTATTTCTTTTTCTTCTCTGATTGCTGTGGCTAAAACTTCTAAAACTATGTTGAATCATAGTGATGAGAGTGGGCAACCTTGTCTTGTTCCTGATCTTAGTGGAAATGGTTTCAGTTTTTTACCATTGAGGACTAAACCTGATTATTTTTAATTACTTAAGCTCAGTTACTTTTTAAATATATAATGAAAATGACATTTATTGAAGATGGATTTACCTGTGTATTTATCATACATCCAAGTTAATTCAGAATGGGAATTGAGAGTAGTTAATGCATCATGGAGATAGCCAAGGTGAGTCTTAAAATAGTACTATAATGTAAATGCATGCACTCAACATTTTACCTCTTAAAGAGGTAAAGACCTTAAAATCTCTAAGAGGTCATATTCAAGAAAATGTTCAAAACAAGGACAAAATTAGATTTCATTTGGTTTTAAGTCTTCCCTTGGGAAAGTACACAAGTACTGTAATGAACATTTTGGGAATGAGCATATCTGATATTATTTAAATTTCATAATTTTATTCACAGATTAATAATTGAATGAGAGGTGATGCATAGAATTTGCTCTGCTGTTAAAATTTCAGCAAGAAAAATTAGGGAAGAGATAAGAGATGTCTTTGAACTTTTGACAAGAGAGAGCTTACTTCCAATTATGGGGTGATTCAAGGCCTGTTGAAAGCTGATTTGTCACCTGGTTGATGGGTTTTCCTAAATAGTAGGAGCTTATCTTAGGAGAAAAGCTAATCTTATGTATTGTCTGTAATTGAAATTGGGTTGAGAAATCAGAGTGCCTTTGTATTTAGAAGTTATACTCCAATAGAAACTAGGATTACATCCCAATCTTTATGAAAGTACTTTTTAATAGAAAAACTTTGTGTGGTAAATATTTTTTATTCCAAATTTTCCTCAGAAGAGCTAAATAGAAGAAATCATATGAGCTAAGTGTACCAGAACCTATTTTGGTCCATGGAAATTGCATTTGTCACCCACTTTTGTCTTTCCAATACCCACCCACCACAGGCTGACTCAATAGGTGGAGCAGGTGTCATGAATTCTAATGAGCCCATGAAATTTTGAATGTTGTTCCCATTGCGAGTAACTACTGAGCTTTTGTTCTTCAATTCCTTTGGAAACTCAACATTCTGTGTTGACTTAAAATTTTGTTGACTTATACAAGAATTTAAACAAAACTTATCTTCTGTTTGTTTATTTCTTCCTGTTCTGATAGTTAAGGTAAATGACTCAGAGATTAAGAGAAATGATGATACTTTTTGACCAAAGTTCAGGTACAGAAAGTCTCTTGCAATTTGTTTTCTTGTTACATTGACTAAACCTACACTTTCCATTTATTAAGCTTAGTAGATTCTGAAATTGGAAAGTATTTTCTTTATAATTATATCATATATGAAGTTAGTCTTTCCCATGTAAATTTCTAGAGAAGGATTGGGGAAAAGTCTTTGGATATTTACTTTTATTTGTTTATAACAAGTTGTGGTGAAATCAAAGTTTGAAAACCATTGATTCTTATTCTACAAATGAATATCCTCTTTCTTCAGTTAGTCTCCTATGCTAATGAATTATTTTCTCTTATGTGAGTTAAGCATTATTATGAAACTTTATCGTGTAATTAAGAAAATAAAACAAGGGGGGAGGGATAGATTGGGAGTTTGGGATTGACATGTACACACAGCTATATTTAAAACAGATAATCAATAAAGACCTACTGTATAGCACAGGGAACACTGCTCAATATTCAGTAATAACCTAAATGGGAAAAGAATTTGCAAAGAATAGATACATGTATACGTATAACTGAATCACTTTGCTGTACACCTGAAACTAACACAACATTGTTAATCAACTATGCTCCAATATAAAATAAAAATTAAAAAAAAATGAAATCACAAATATAGTAAGTCCTCTACATATAACGAGTTCCGTTTTGAGCGTGCGTTCGTAAGTCCAATTTGTTCATAGGTCCAACAAAGTTAGCCTAGGTACCCAACTAACACAATTGACTATATAGTACTATACTGTAATAGGTTTATAATACTTTTCACACAAATAATACATAAAAAACAAACACAAAAAATAAAACATCTTACAGTACAGTATCTTGTAAAGTACAGTAGTACAGTACAACAGTTGGCATACAGGGGCTGGCATTGAGTGAACAGGCAAGAAGAGTTCCTGACTGGAGGAGGGAAAGGAGGTGGGAGATGGTAGAGCTGAAGGAACATGAGCAATAGGAGACTGAGGGCAGGCTGCAGTTTCACTCACGTCTGATGTTGATGGAACTCAGGTTCACATCTTTGAAAGTTCATAACTTGAAGGTTCGTATGTAGGGGACTTATTTTATTTGTATGTGTATGTAATGCATTTTCCCTGCTTATCCTTAAACTTAAGTTTAGACCTTGATTTAAGCCTCTGTTTTATTACTAAAGTTACTAAATGTACATTGACTGTGGCAACAACCCAGTGTAATGGAGGAAATCTGGATTCTGGAGGAAGACTCCCTTAGATTTAAGCCTACCTCTCCAACTGTATCACATATTATATATGTGATATATAATCATATATCATATGTCATTGAAAAAATTTAGGAAAAGCTAAAATGTTCAGATTCTTCATCTATAAATGGGGAAAAATAAAAATAATGCATAGGAACACTTTGAGGATTTAATAAGGCAATATATTTTAAATGCCTGATATAATATTTAGTTCATGGTTGGTATAAAACAATCTCCTCTGCTTCTGATCATCCTTTGTTTAAAGTTCTAAACAGCTATGAAATAAATGTTCTAAAGCAGGCGCAAAAAGAAGAAACCCTAGACAAAAAATTCTAAGACCAAAAAAATAAAATCAGTCTCTGGATGAGCAACTACAATTGTAGTAGCTGAGATAGATACTGTCTTTCTCACTCTTTTGCAAATGACTTTGGGAGAATTAGTAACTGCTCATAAATATGTTCAATTTTTTTTTTTTTTTTTTTTTTTTTGCGGTACGCAGGCCTCTCACTGTTGTGGCCTCTCCTGTTGTGGAGCACAGGCTCCGGACGCTCAGGCTCAGCGGCCATGGTTCACGGGCCTAGCCGCTCTGCGGCATATGGTATCTTCCCGGACCGGGGCACGAACCCGTGTCCCCTGCATCAGCAGGCGGACTCTCAACCACTGCGCCACCAGGGAAGCCCAATATGTTCAATTTTAAAATGAACATTCTGTGGCATCTAGGGTTTATGTAAATGTCCAAACTCAACAAATTGTATATTTTTAATATGGCCAGTTTGGGTATGTAAATAATACCTCAATAAAGCTTAAAAAGCCCAGTAAATAATTATTTGAGAGTCCTTGAAAAATATGATGAAACAACAATATCTTATCCAGATTATCGAACCTAGTTTTAACTCATTGTACCAAATTTTACTAGATTTCACAATTCTCTCAATATTTATCAAAGTAGAGCAATGTCTAGTGTTAAAATACCAGCAAAATACTCTTGAAAATTATGGTTAGTGAGGTCATTTAAAATTATAATTGCTCACAGAAGGTAACTGAAGCAGAGACTACTGTGTATCTGTATCAGTTAGTTACTACTGTAATAATGATATATAACAGCCCCCTGCCCCTTTCAACTCAGTAGCTTATACCAACAAGCTTACTCTTACACAGAATTGCAGGCCAATTTCTGTTCAGCTGATCTAGGCTGGGCTAAACTGAGTGGCTCTGTTTCAGGCTGTGGGTTGGCTAGGTTCGGTTTCAGACTCATATCTGCTCAGGTTTTGTTCTACTTCACATGTCTCTCATCCTCCTTGGGGCATGACGTTCTCAAGGTTAAGGAAGGAATACCAGGGGGAGCCAGAAATCCCTAAGCACATTTAAAACTTCTGCTTTTATCACTTCTGCTAGCATTCCTTTCAACAAAGCAAATCATATGGCCAAAGACAATATCAGTAAGTTCAGGAAATATATACTGCTCACTCTCCTGAGAAGTGTACTGCAAAGTCATATGACAAAAGGTATGGATACACAAAGAGAGTGAAAATGTGGGAAGACTGATCCAACCTACTATGGTATTCACCAAAGTTTTCTTCCTAAGCAAACACTTAACTTATATTTCCCTTGCAGATAGGTGTTCCTGTGTGACTGAATGATACCAGTGAAATGTGCCTGGAAGTGATAAATGCTGTCTCCATGCTTGGCTCATATAAAACATCTCATACTATCCTCCATGGTCTTTCTTTGCTCACCTAGTGGCTGAATGTGGAGGAGACTTAGGACCTAGAATAATATGCCTGAGTTATACAATGGAAGGAATATGGACTCTCATTTTATATAATAGAATCTCTAAATAACGTCACATTGGTCTATAACATTAGGGATATAAAACAAACAAAAAAACCAGAAAAAAAATTTTATTGTGTGAATCTTCTCAGATTTTCAGCAATATTTGTGATAGTAGCCAGCCTATCATATTTGACTCTGCAACTTCTTAAAATCTATCCTAAATATTCAAGTATCTAAAATAATTGTACTCATGACTCAAGTAACAGAAAGTGATCATCCTTAACAATTTTACTAAGAATGAGGTGGATCCAGTAGGACATGGCTCCAGAGGCACTTCATTTGGCAGATTGAGGGTAGAGTGTGGTTACAGACTTAGGAGGCTGTTATTCATAATGGTAGGATAGATTTCACTGGATGCTTATGAATATTAAAGGTGTTATTTCACACTGGGGTATTTGAGATAAGTGGTTGGTGAAATTTTTGAAGAGCTGTAGGTAAACTTTATTTTTTAATCTAATTTCTCTCCCAACCAAAATGAATACATATACATGGCAAAAAATTCAAATTGCCTAAAAGGATATACAGCTAAAAGCTACGTCTCCTTGTCTTCTTTCCAGATATAACCAAGCTAATGATTTCCTATGTAAATCCTGAAAATATTTTCTGTGTATATACCTTGCATGTGTCTTGTGATGATTTTCGATACTGGTATGAATACTGGTCCCTATACTTTTAAGAATTGAATGCTGGACCTACACCTTTTTCATCCACTGCTGTATAACTAATGCCAGATGGTACCTTGACAATATCTGAGGTGATGCTGTGTGACAGTACCTATTGTGACAATCAGAATTTATGCTTCAAAGATTTTATGACTTGCAGAAAATGCCAAATTTCCATCTAACCAAAAATATTATGTTCACTCTAACTGCAGTGTTAAAATATTTGAGTTACTTTGATTTATTTCTACTTGGGAATACAGCCTGGAATTTAGGGATTTTATGTTCTCTGTAGCAAAATTATATGTGATTGCAGGTGAAAGTATATAATTTCTGTGAGTAGAACAAAGGTGTACAATTTGAATCTAAGCTATTCCACTCACTTTTCTGTTAAGTACCTTGGGTTAGAGCATATTTCCCTTCAAGTGATAGGGTCTTTTGTACACCTCTACTTCTATCCTTGGTAACCACTTAGGGCCCTGAGAATCTAGTTTCTGAAGCTGAAAAACCACACTTTGTGTGAGGAGAAATTGTGAGAGGTCATTTTACCACTGGCGTCCAGATGGCTTTGAAATTTTGAAGAAGCTCGGTGTGGAGGCTGTTTAGAATCAAAAGCAGATCTGAAACCATATGGGACTGTTTTAGTCCAGAGAAGTTAAAATTTATAAAGATGAATGATTAAAAATAAACCCACTCTTGGTCAGTGGCTAGGGGTAGAGTAATTCCTCAAAGTTCGGAATACTGGGTTCTTGGCTTCTTGTTATAAAAAATGTGAATACCTACCTTCTCCCTTCTCCCCTCTTTTCCCTTTTCTTGGCCTCCTGCGACCCTCCATCACTTTGTTTCCAGCTTCCTTTTTCTGAATGAGCACTTTATAATTTTATTGTTTACTGTCTCTGATGCAGGGACCGTTACTGTCAGGTCTGTTGAAAGGCTGCAATGAAAAGGGTCAGTGCAGTCATTTGTTTTTTATGGAACCGCCTCTCTATGTTGGCAAAGCCCTAAATCATACCCTTATTCTGTTATACAAAGTGATAGACAAAATGGGTATTTAAATAAAACATCACTCAAAATCTGTAACAGAATTATTTATTTTACTCTTACCTTTAATCGCAAGTAGAATTATTCTTTATTAACAGATACAGTGAATCTAAGCTTTTAGCTGAGCATTTAGTGGAACATCTACCCAGTAAGCTTTGCTTATGTTGCAGACGGCTACCCTGAGGAGTGCTTTGAATTTAAATGTGATTCCCTTATTAGTTTCTGCTAACTGCAAATATCCCAGGCACTTAATTAAGTGGCTGAGTAATGTATGAATGCTCACTTCTGCTTGTCATGCAGAACAAAGTGATGTATTTATATTCCATGCACAATATGAAATTTAATGACACGGGCAACAGTAATTTAGAAAACCTTTGTTTTTATTGTCCTTGTTTTTGCTTAAGCAGTTTCTCCGCTTTGTCATAGTTTGGCCAGGACAATGATATAAGACTTCTTCCAAATGTTAGCTGCTGGCAGGTGACATTTCCTAATAAACCAGAGGCTCTTCTGTGCCATCTAATGACTTAAAACTTTGGTGGGTTTTCATTAACTATGTTATTTTGGGTTTTGTTCCTTACTCTAATTTTTAATTTAATAGCAGAGAACAATTACTTTACATGGCTGTTTAGCCACTGCAACACAAAGGGAAAGGTAGCTTCTGCTAGGATTTGAATTAATATATTAGGTTGCAGGGTAAACAAGTAAAAAAACAACCAGTACTGGTTTTTTAACACTAGATGGTGAGGAGTGAAATATTGAGGCCAAGTCTCCTGATAAGTGTTTCAGGGAACCTTTTCATGTCTGTAGTTTTTCTAATATTATTATTATTTTTTTTTTACTTCAGGAATCCAAAATGCCAAGGGATTTTTGGTTGGCATTCAAGGTCAGTCCCAAAGCAGAATCCCATTTTCCTTCTCTCCCAGTTTCTCTGTATCTCCCTTAAACTCACATAATACTTCAAATATCTCTAAATTATATGTTTATGTTTTGTCACTTTAAACTGGGCTGTGTGTATGTGTGGTCATTTGGACAGTGGTTTAACTAGTCAGATGGTGCTATTGTAGTGCAGAGCAGAAGGAATTCATGTTCTATTTCAGCTCCTTTGCTCCTTGTATGAGGTTGGGAGGCTCCTTTAATTAGAGTCTTGGCTCTTTCTGTCTGTTCTGGAAATCCTAACCTCAATTAGTCTACTGACTTTATTTAGACAGTTTCATTTGTTTCCTAATGGAGTTACTTGGGTGGTGAACTGGGTCAGAGTAGTAGCATTATTACTTCCTGGTATAAAATGTATTTTGTATCCTGAATTCTGTACCACAAGAAAGTGCAGTAGGGCTTCCCTGGTGGCGCAGTGGTTGAGAGTCCGCCTGCCGATGCAGGGGACACAGGTTCGTGCCCTGGTCTGGGAAGATCCCACGTGCCGCGGAGCAGCTGGGCCCGTGAGCCATGGCCGCTGAGCCTGCGTGTCTGGAGCCTGTGCTCCACAACGGGAGAGGCCACGACAGTGAGAGGCCCGCGTACCGCAAAAAAAAAAAAAAAAAACAAAAAACAAGAAAGTGCAGTATTCATCTGAACTATAATTCCTCACTGGATGGGGGAACTGTGTGTAAATTATGTACCCCCCTGCTTTTACATACCTGTACCATCTCTTTCCTGTTAGCTTCAGTCACACGCTAGCCATGCCCATCCTAACCAAGCAAAATGATGTCAGGCTGCTGGGAGAACGCTGTTTGCACAGTGCCTGTCAGAGAAGCCCTATTGCATGTTAAATTCTTGGCAGTGCTACTCCTTGGTGTCTCAATAATCATAAACTGCTGTTCTGTGTAAAATGATTCTTCCATTCTGCAAAGTGCATAATTTTATTTAAAAATATTTCCATCTTACATTTCTGCTTCTTTCTTATCAAACACCCACTTTTAGGTGTGCTGACAAGTCACTGAGCAAGGGAGTGGGGAAACACTGGCAGCAAAAATGCCAGGAGTCGTTCTAATCTCCGAATTTCTGTGCAACTGCATTTGATGGTCTTTCTCTCACTAGCTCTGAAATCAAATCTGTCTCAGCCCCTTCAGCCACTCTGACCTCACCATATGCCCCTGACTGGAGAGAAGCCCAGCTTGGCTGCCTGTGATCAGAGTCCACATATGTTGAGGGAGGGACCCCGGAAGGTGGCTGACAGTATTCCTTTAGCCACTAATTCCTTCAGGGAGAAGAAAGGTCTCCCTTGTGCCTGCTTTTATGTTATACACTGTATTCAAACCCCAGCTAAAAGTGACCAATGCCAGCGATGGCAATTTACCTTTACCCTCCAGCTATAGGGTTCAGCTGGTGGATCTCATCCATCGTGGTGGAGAAATATCCTCCTTATTTTTTTTTCTCTCTTTTTTCTTTGTATAAAGAGTAGCATCTTTCAATATTCAACTAATCAACAGTGACAAGCTCTGTTTGACTGCTCACTTCTCTAGTGAGGCTTCCAGCTTTTAAGCATCAAGATTAGTGAGGCTCTCTTCTGGGTGGGCCAGTTTGTTTCTCAGTGACATGAGAGCATTGCCTGGGGTGTGCACTGGGTGAGGCTTGTCAGTCGAGATATAATTTTTCTCTTTTGATGGATTTTTCAACTATTTACTACAAACTGAAGAGACTAGAAATACATATTCTGCTCCATCTCTCCTAAGCACATTGAATTCTTTTTTATTTGGACATCTGAATATTTGGACAATATTCAGGGTTGGAAAGATGCTTAAATGTTCAGTCCATACATCCATCTGGTGCTTAAATCCTAACCATAGTACCTTCCTAAATGTCATCTAGCATAGGTTTGAATGCTTTCAGAGTCAGGAGGCTCATATTCTTCAAAAGCATACAATTCTATCTTTGGATAATGCTGTAAATAGGGTGACCATACTCCAACACACACGAGCGCGCGCGCACACACACACACACACACACACACACACACACACACACTGAGCCTTTGTCCCTAAATCACCCTTCTCCTTTCCTTGAGTTGTATAGTTGTAATTTGGATCATAGATGTAAAATGAACTTACTAATTCTTGCTAAAGTCTAGTTCCAGCTTCCCATTCTAACCTATCAAGATATTTTTTATCCTAATCTGATATCCAAGGTATTTATTCTCTCCTTCTGATTTGACATCTGCAAGTGTAATTAGCATGTGTATACCAAGAGGCAGTATAGACTAATGCTTAAATGGCATTGGAGGTGAGAAGAGCCTGGGTTCCTAGCCTAGCACTGCTGCTGCATAACCAGTTGTCGAGTCTTGGAGGTAGTTCCCAGACCTCTCTGGCTCTAAGTTTCTTTTTTTTTTAATGCTAAAGTTTCTGTTTATTTCTTCCAAACGTAGTGTAACGTATTAATTTTTAACAAAAAGATATACAGGATAAAGTTTGAATTATTTTCCAAATATAATTGTTACAACATCAGAATCAAGTACTCATTTAAAAAAAACATTGTATTAAGGTAGGATTGACTTGTGAAAAGCTGTACATACTTAATGTATACAACTTGATGAGTTTGGGGATAAATATATACCTGTGAGGGCTTCCCTGGTGGCGCAGTGGTTGAGAGTCCGCCTGACGATGCAGGGGACATGGGTTCGTGCCCTGGTCTGGGAAGATCCCACATGCCGCGGAGCGGCTGGGCCCGTGAGCCATGGCCGTTGAGCCTGCGTGTCCGGAGCCTGTGCTCCGCAACGGGAGAGGCCACAACAGTGAGAGGCCCACATACCGCAAAAAAAAAAAAAAATATATATATATATATATATATATATATATATATATATATATATACCTGTGAAACCATCACCACCATCAAGGCCATAGACATCAATCACCTCCCAAAGTTTCCTACCATTCCCCTTATTATTGTTGTTAGTATTATTATTTTTTATAGCCTAAGTGTTTTATCTATAAAATAAATGGAAATGATGTTAGTACTGTTTCATAGAGTGGTATTCAGGAGTATAGGGAATAATATAGAAGAGATGCTTTGCAAAGCATCTTTCACATAACTGGGATTTAATAGATGTCATTATTACTTCCTAATCTATATTCAAATTGAGGGCCACAATGTTTATGAGGAGTGAAGCAAGGCCATGTTGTTTTAAAATATGTCTAGATATTTCTCAGGTTGGTGTGCATCAGTTTAGTAAAATATCTGAGCATAATTTTTTAATATTTAGGAGCATAGCTAGTTGCACAAGCGTCCAGGTAAAGTTTCTCCATCCTTTTCACATGGTTATCCCTGAGAGAGTTTTTCAATCTGCAGTAAAGATATACAAGTAGAGAAAATTGTAGAAGGTTCAAGATGGTGGTATAGGAAGAACCTGAACTTACCTCCTCCCATGGACACAACAGATCTACAACTACATATGGAATAATTACCTCTAAAAGGGACCTGAAAACTTGATGAACAGTCTTTCACAACAAAGGGTTAAAAGGCAACATCGGGACAGGTAGGGAAAGAGAGAGATGTTAGCACCAAGGGAAAAAACCACAGCCCAGCTGCAGAGATTCCACAACTGGGAAGGATCACAAAGGTATGATTATTTTCCCTGTGGAGTAAGGGATTTGAACTCCACATCAGGCACCTCAATCCTTAAATCCTGCCTGGGAAAGATGAGCCCCAAAACACCTGCCATTGAAAACCAGTGGGAAATACTTCCAGGAAAACATAGAACTACAGGGAACAGAAAAAAACACTCTTAAAGAGCTTGCATGCAGACTCACTTCACCTGAAACACAGTTCAAAACACAAAATTGAAAAACACATAGACCATAGGTGAGCAGGACCCACTTACTAATCCTGAAGCATCTTTTAGAGAGGCAGGAACCAGTTGGGATTCTCACAAGGGATTGAGACACTGGTGGGAGTGATTTTTTCAATCTCGCACTACCTTGCTAATACCAGCTGCGGTGGGCATCATTTTGGAAATCTCCATCAAAACTATTAGCACCAGTGGGCACACTCTTCCAAGAGCCCTGCCAATCCCTGAGCTATTGCCTGACCTCACAGCAGACCTGGTGATAACCCTGCCCACCAGCATCTGACAGCCACAGTAGCTGGGCTGTACAGCAGTTTTGGGGGCAAGTCCCACCCCAGCACTCCAAAGCTGCTGTGGTGGGCCCCATAGTTGTTCCAGGGGTCAGCCATGCCCACCAGTACATTGCAGCAGCAGCCGTGGCCCCATCACAACAGGAGGGCACACGTAGCTCATGTAATTGACACCCCTTGAGCACCTGGCTCTGGTGGTCAGGTGGGATTGCACTTCTGAGCCCCACAGGACATTTTCTACATAAGGCCACTTCTTCAAGACTGGGAGAGGTAGCTGACTTACCTAATACATAGAAACAAACACAGAAAATTAGACAAAATAAGGAGACAAAGCTATATGTTCCAATTGAAGCAAGGCAAAACCTTAGAAAAAGAACTAAACAAAATGGAGATAAGCAATCTACCTGATAAATATGCTTGATGGTAATAAAGATGATCCCCAAACTAGGGAGAAGAATGGATTAATACAGTTAGAACTTCAACAAAGAGATAGAAAATATAAGAAAATACCAAACAAGTTATAAGTGAAAAATACACTAGAGTGGTTCAGTAGTAGATTGGATGAGGTAGAAGAATGAATCAGTAGACTGGAAGACAAAGTAATGGAACTCATCTGACAGAAGAGCAAATGAAAAAAGAATTTTAAGAAAGTGAAGATATCTCAAAGGACCTTTGGGACAACATCAAGCAGAATAACGATTGCATTATAAAGGTCCCAGAAGGAGAAGAGAGAAAGAGCCAGAAAAATTATTTGAAGAAATAGTGGCTGAAAACTTTCCTAATCTAGTGAAGGAAACAGATATACAGGTCCAGGAAGCCCAGAGAGTTCTGAGTAAGATGAACCCAAAGAGACACAAATCAAGTCACATTCTAAAATGGTAAAAGTTAAGGATAAAGAGAGAATCCTAAAAGGAGCAAAGGTAACTTGTTATGTACAAGGGAAACCCCATAAAACTATCAGCAGATTTTTCAGCAGAAACCTTACAGACCAGAAGGGAGTAGCACAACATATTCAAAGGGCTGAAAGAAAAAAAAAACTTTCAACCTAGAATTCTCTACCTAGTAAGGTTATCATTCAGAATGGAAGGAGAGATTAAGATTTTTCCAGATAAGCAAAAGCTAAAGAAGTTCACCACCACAAAACTGGCCCTATAAAAAATGTTAAAAGGACTTCTTTAAGCTGAAAAGAAATGTCACTAATTAATAATAAGAAAACAACAAAAAAAACAAAAAAAAACCCAAAAAACAAAAAAATAATAATAAGAAGAAGAAAACAAGACTACATCAAAGTAAAAAGCTTTTGCACAGCAAAGGAAACCATCTTTAATACGAAAAGGCAACCTAAAAAAACAAAACAAAAAAACAAAAAAACCCCAAAACAACAACAACAAAAGAGGCAAACTACTGAATGGAATATTTTCAATTCATATATCCAAAAAGAGGTTAATATCCAAAATATATAGAGAACTCATACAACTTAACAACAATACTAACAACATAAAAAAACAGATTTAAAAATGGACACAGGGCGGAGCGGCTGGGCCCGTGAGCCATGGCTGCTGAGCCTGCGCGTCCGGAGCCTGCGCGTCCGGAGCCTGTGCTCCGCAACGGGGGAGGCCACAACAGTGAGAGGCCCGCATACCGCAAAAAAAAAAAAAAAAAAAAAAAAAAAATGGACACAGGATCTGAATAGACATTTTTTCAAAAAGACACACAGATGGCCAACAGGCACATGAAAAGATGTTCAACATCTCTAATCATCAGGAAAATACAAATCAAAACCACAATGAGGTATCACCTTATTCCTCTTAGAATGACTATTACTGAAAAAAAACAAGGAATAACAAATGTTGGAGAGTATGTGGAGAAAAGGGAATTCTTGTGCACTGTTGGTGGGAATGTAAATAGTCAATTTCCAATACATGGAAAACAGTATGTAGATATCTCAAAAAAATAAGAAGAGAACTACCATATTACTCAGCTATTCCACTTCTGGGTAATTATTCAAGGAACACAAAAACACTAATTCAAAAAGATATATGCACCTCTATGTTCATTGCAGTATTATTCACAAAAGATATAGAAACAATCTAAGTGTCCATTGATGGATGAATGGATAATAAAGATATATATACATATATATATATATATATGTTTATGTAATGGACTATTACTTAGCCATAAAATAGTATGAAATTCTGCCATTAGTGACAACATGGATGGACCTTGAGGGTATTATGCTAAGTGAAAGAAATCAGATAGGGAAAAACAAATACTATATGATTTCACTCATATTGGAATCTATGAATCAATGGGTAAATAAGTAAATAAATAAATACATAAATATATAATAAAAGCTCGTAAATCCAGAAGATAGATTAGTGGTTACCAGAGGGTAAGGGGGTCAGAGGGTGGGTGAAATGGATGAAGGGGGTCAAATGTATGGTGATGGATGGTAATTAGACTTGTGGTGGTGATCACTAGGTAATATATACATATGTTGAACTATCTTTACATACACCTGAAACTTATATAAAAAAAGACATACAAGTAAAGATATACTGTTACTATTTGCTCTGTGTGAACATAGATTATTAGGACTTGCCTCATTTTTTCATCTAAGTATTCCTCTTATTAAGTTTCCTGTAGTATTTACCAGGAAGTACTTCAAGCAGTATCTGCCTATTTTTCATTTTTGAAAATGGTAAATATATTTCCCATCTTCATTTTTCTGTCATCTCCAGTATCCTTCTGTGGTCACCTACAATGCTGATAATCTGTTTTGCAAGTGCTCGTTTTACTCTGGTAGGCATCCCTTAAGTTTTTCTTCCATGAATATTGTTTTAGAATTCTGATAATTGAGAGTTCTTCAACTAATTTGGCATTGTGAATTGATGAGAGGACAGCTACAGCCATTTTATCTCAAGACGCAGACTTTATGTCTCTTTAAAACCTGAGATTCAGAGAAGTGATTCAGTAAAATAAATGTTTAGAAATGGAACACATGTTTATGGTAGCTCAGGACACACACGTTCAAGTACTATTTGTGAAGTACATTCATTAACGATTGGGATATAAAACAAAGTAAAGAAAATTTATTGAGCACTATGTGCCAGGCGTTGTTTGAGCTCATTTTGTAAACCATATTTTATTTGCTTTTCAAAATAACCTCACGGGGCTTCCCTGGTGGTGCAGTGGTTGAGAGTCCGCCTGCCGATGCAGGGGACATGGGTTCGTGCCCTGGTCCGGGAAGATACCACTTGCCACGGAGCGGCTGGGCCCATGCGCCATGGCCGTTGAGCCTGCGCGTCCGGAGCCTGTGCTCCACAATGGGAGAGGCCACAACAGTGAGAGGCCCGCGTACCGCAAAAACAAACAAACAAAAACAAACAAACAAAAAACCTCATGGTATAGACTGACACTGTTGACATTTTATTCAGGAACAAAGTGAAGTTCAGAGAGATTGAAGGAAGTTGCCCAAGACACTTCTGTTTGTAAGTATGTAGCAGAGTCTAGATTCAAACTAAGGTCTTACAGATTTCACTTGGCTATTACAGACTTGAGAAAAGTATGTGAATTTTATAAATGAATCAAATACTGTATACATGTAGAAATTTGGTATTTCATAAATTAGTATCTATAGTTTCCTTTCTATTAAATGCTCTAGGGGGAAGCCTACTGAACATGTGAAAGATTGCAGGTAGAAGCTACTTAGAACCTAATATAAATATGCCATCAATTTAGGGAAGTGGTTCTCTTTTCCTAGCTTTTTTGAGATCAGTCTGGCTTGGGAAATTAAGATGGTGTTGGTGTTGGTAGTGATGGTGGTGGTCGTAAATATTTTAGAAGAAAATGATGTATACCAGAGTGTACTAGTTTAAATATAATTTTGGATTACTGAAACCAACCAGACTAAACATGGTAATAAGATTGGTTAGTCTTGTGCTGATTCATAAAGTGAATGACATTAGTTTATCCTGAAGTTCAGCTTCTTTGGATAACTTTAGAGAACAGGTCAAATTCAGAATGATGAATGCCTTAGGACTAAGTTAGAAGGAATTTTATCTAAGAAGGCTGCACCTTCACTAATCTAAACTTCTTGTCTGTTAGAGAGAGAGATATGTTAAAAGGCTGTCCCACCTCCTAGTTCCAGTGTACTTTATATCCCTGACAAGTTTCTGCAGAAGTCTCAACTAATCACATGTTGGCTAAGGAAAAGCAATGCTGGCAACTCTGCTTTTTTCCTCCCTTCTCATGATGTAGCACTCCATTTCTAGGAGCATCTCTGGGTGTAATCCAACTGTCTAGCCTTATCTAACATTAATGTACATCTATGTTATAATACACTGGATTGAAATTGCTAATGTGTATCCAGTGTTAGCAAATTAGCATGACTCTAAAGCATATTTATATTTGATGGAACAGGAATAACCTTACATCACTATAGAGAAACAAGAGGTTGCTCCCCAAGATGTGGAAGTGGCTGAAAATTTTTAAATGAGTTCGATTGTTCTCCTTGCAAAATAAAGATACCTCTCAAGTGGTAAATTCAGTCGAGTCCCAACTTAAAGGCTCAGCGTTATTAAAAGATAAACTGAGTTACATTTAAATTTTGAAGAGGTGAGTTGAGCAGCCATCCCTTCAAGTCAGGCAGTGGTTAGAAGCGCTCCAAGACAGGAGCTAGGAGTTTTTATAGAGCAGACAGGGAAGCAAAGCAAGGAAATTATTTGATTGGCTATAGCTTAAGCAGTTGCCTTATTTGGGGAAGGCTAGTTGGCTATTTGTGACTGGTTGTTCTTCAGTTTTGTCTTCTCACATAAAAGTGCATTGACTCTGGCTTAGATTTCAGTTTGCTTACATAGGCTACTAAGGTATTAGAACCACCCCAGTCTAACAGTCTCCTTGTTAAATTACTTTAACAGTGTGAGTCTCTGGAAAACAGAGAAGGAAAGCTTAATTTCTGCTTTTCATAGCTTTCTTCTTTCATTAAGAACAATGGGATGAGGCCAGTCAACTTACACATTTTACTGAACATGTTTCCTTCATTAGCATTTCAAAGTTGCTTAAACTCTAGTTTAACAAAAATATGCTATAGAAATAACCTAGCCCCTTTCCTTGTCAGAGCTTCTGCCCTTTGTGCCCCATGCCATGGCCAAAGATCTGAGCTAAAGGCCAGCCTCATCTTCCAAATGGAATTTGGAGTTCTGATCCAGTGATTTCATTGCCTATGTTAATGGCTGCCAATTCTGACTGACATCAGAAACACCTGTGAACCTTTCTTTTCAAAACTTAATCGGATTCCTAATTCTTTGGGTTTTATTCTGGCACTCTGTATTTTTTTTTTTTTTTTTTTTTTTTTTGCGGTACATGGGCCTCTCACTGTTGTGGCCTCTCCCGTTGCGGAGCACAGGCTCCGGACGTGCAGGCTCAGCGGCCATGGCTCACGGGCCTAGCCGCTCCGCGGCATGTGGGATCTTCCCGGACCGGGGCACGAACCCATGTGCCCTGCATCGGCAGGCGGATTTTTAACCACTGCGCCACCAGGGAAGCCCCTGGCACTCTGTATTTTTAAGAAGCATTTCAGGTAATTTCGTGAGTAGCCACATTTTCAACCACTAGTCTAGTCAAGGTTGGAAGACAGCATCCTAACTCACACTCTCTCTTTCTCTATATAAATGTTTTAAGACACTTATTGTACACCAGGTACCACCATTATGTGAAGACCAATAAGACCCTCTCCTGCCATCAAAGAAGTTATAATCTCTTTTACCATGTTTATTGTCATCTTCTGGAAAAGTTTATTTTCTGCCCTCCTGAATAAAATTTCCTTAAGCTGTACCAAGAGTGACCAGTTAGACATATCATTTTTTATATAAATCAAGTTCTACCATATTCCAGTTGCTCTGTTACCAAAAATGAAAGCTCTATTTAACCTTTCTCAGAGCTATTTCTCAGCCCTTTTATCATCTTTCAGTTCTCTTCATGACCTCTCTGTAGCTTCATAGCTGATAAGTAGATCCAGTATGTATATTTATAATTTTATTATTATTTTAAAAATTTTATTGAAGTATAGTTAATATACAATGTTGCATTAGTTTCAGGTGTACAGCAAAGTGATCCAGTTATACATACACATATATATATTTTTCAGATTCTTTTCCCTTATAGGTTCTTACAAAATATTGAGTATTTTTCCCTATGCTGTACAGTAGGTCTTTGTTGGTTATCTATTTTGTATATAGTAATGTGTATATGTTAATCCCAAACTCCTAATTTATCCCTCCCACTCTTTCTCTTTGGTAACCAAAAGTTAGTTTTCTATGTCTGAGGGTCTATTTCTGTTTTATAAATAAGTTCATTTGTATCTTTTTTTTTTGGATTCCATATATAAGTGATATCATATAATATTTATCTTTGTCTGGCTTACTTCAGTTAATGTGATAATCTTTAGATCCATCCAGGTTGCTGCAAATAGCATTATTTCATTCTTTTCTATGACTGAGTTATATTCCACTGTATATATGTACCATATCTTTATCCATTCCTCTTTCAATGGACATTTAGGTTGCTTCCATGTTTTGCCTGTTGTAAATAGTGCTGGAGTGAACATTGTGGTGCATGTGTCTTTTCTAATTGAAGTTTTATCTGGATGAATACCCAGGAGTGGGATTGCTGGATCATATGGTAGCTCTATTTTTAGTTGTTTAAGTAACCTCCATACTGTTCTCCATAGTGGGCTACACCAGTTAACATTCTCACCAACAGTGTCAGAGGGTTCCTTTTTTTCCACATCCTCTCCAGGATTTATTATTCATAGACTTTTTGATGATGGCCATTCTGACCGGTGTGAGGTGGTACCTCATTGTAGTTTTGATTTGCATTTCTCTGATAATTAGTGATGTTGAGCATCTTTTCATGTGCCTGTTGGCCATCTGTATGTCTTCTTTGAGGAAATATATATTTATATTTTCTGCCTGTTTTTTGAATGGGTTATTTGGTTTTTTTTGATATTGAGCTGTATGAGCTATTTGTATATTTTTAACGCAGGTCAAAGCACAAGCAGCTAGAGCAGTGTTAGTAAATTACCTTCATCTAAGTCGTTTCATATTTGCTTTATACTTATTTACTATGGTTATCTTTTCCCAAAGTATTTCTGTGTTGTCCATTAGGTAATCAAAATCTTATTGTAAACCAACACCCATTTCTCATATACCACACAGTAACTGCTATCATTAACTTAAATGTTCACTGTCTGCCATGTACTCAATCAGGCATCTTGCTAGTAAGTGGAGGAATGAGTTCATGAGATGATGAATGTACAGCATGCATCAGAGTACCTCAAACATGAAATAGAGGTTATGGATTATAACACTAATAACAGTAATAAACAATTCTATTTTATATTTCACAGTATGTTTAAAATATTACTTAGTACCCATATTATAGTTGGGCAAATTGATTATCAGAGAATTTTATTTGTGTATTGACTCATAGCTGATAATTACTCCTCTGGAAGTTGAACTCAGGTCTCAGGAATTCCAAAGGCTGAGTTGCAAAATGATATAATATATCATCTTGTCATAGGACTAACAATTATGACAATTATCTACTTTTAGATTCCTTGAATTTTTGTCAGCTTTTTAATACCTAGAATTACTTTCACACATCTTTGCATTTTATTAGAAATAGAAAAAAAAAAAAAGACAACTTAGGATCCAGCCATGATTGTACCTATCCTAACAAATGAAGTAGTGATTTCATGAAGAAATAGGAGAAGTTATATAAAGGTGGGAGATATTTTATCTTTGATATAGTTTAATCACTCATTTATTCCTCTCATTATTTAAAAATATCTCTCAAGTTCTTACTGTGTAAAATAAGTAATGTTATACAATGAAGTCAGTAATATTACTTTTTCCTTAGAAAGAGATGAACCCAAACTACCTTTCCTTAACTTTTACTATACTTACTATCTGGTTATATTGGAAACATTTAGCACTTATTTGATTTCCAGGAATGATATGGATAAAATATACACATCTTTAGATCTATGACCTCCTCTCTACTACCTCGTTAACTTTTCACATAGTGAGTAGATGCCTACATATGTTTTAATATAATTTGCAATGGTAAAGAATGGCCAAAGAATATTCCTTTCTGAAAACTTTTAGAAAAGGGCAACAGAGCAATCTTCTTTTGATCATTCAAGAGCATACCTGCCTGCAAATAGGAGGTGAAATGAAAAGCTTTAGTGACATCCTTTCCATCCTTGGTATTGTACTGCTGAACTGATTCATGATGCCCATTCCTGAAGCTCAACAGACAATCACACATACAGGTCTGCCTGAAAACGGAGATATTAAACTTATTATGACTTGAATATCCACTTTCCCCCATGGTCAAATACAGACACACACATATATGCACACAAACATACTTTCTCTCTCTCCATACATACACCCCTCTCCCCCCGCCCCCCCATACTATAAAGTAATTTGCAACACAGCTCTGCAAAGATTGATGGAACTTACACTCTGCATAGATTTTAATGGAATATTTTGTGTGTAGTTAAATGTTTCTTCTTAACCAATCAAGAACACCACAATATATTCTCTACTTCATAAGCCTTCCTCAGGGAGAGTTGTGTCCTGGAAAGCATTCATTTTTACTATGAATCCGTTTTCTAGTCTATCTTATCAAGGTGTGGCTGGCTATAACAGAACTAATTGATACTTCATGTGACTATTTTCATTTCTCATGTAGAACACCAGATATAACATTGAACAATTTTTTTCTTGCTGATTTACTGTCACCCACATTTGAGAGGTGGTATATTTGGTGTGCCTTTAGAAAAAAAATTGTGGCTCTGTAGCATTTATTTTATTCCATAAAAACTGAAAGATTTCTGAATATTGACTTGTAAATCACCCCCACCTGTCCCTCCCATTTCTCTCTCTCTCTTCCTCCATCTCTCTCTCCCCCTCTCTTTCTCTTTTCTATCCATACCTCCCAGCCTCTGAATTCTGAGTTCCTTAAAAGGTTAAATACTTAACTAACAATTAATTTAATTATCTTGAGGGAGACTTTATTAGTCAAAATTTGCTTCAATTTTGAATATCAAAATCTCAAGGTTATTATTGAAAGGACATTTCCATGATTATTAACCGCCCCTCCCCAATTAAATAAAAACACAAACATAGCTTTTAATTTAACAAAAGAGCAGCTTCATGCTCAAAGACTACCCTGTTTTCATTCAAGTTTTCAAAAACATCTGTGAAAGATGTGGTTCTAAATTTTATTTTCTACGAATATATGTATTCTCACTTTTCCTTGCCTAAAAATAACAGTGGGGGGGGGGTTGAAACTCTCTGTTTCTAACATGGTAGAGAAATAAATATAAACTTTAAGATTTTCTTTTGAATAAGCAGGTTAGTTTTCGTCACAATAATATGTTTATTTAGTTTTCCTGTTTAAGTCATAGCCCAAAGGTAATCATGTGCAGAGTGTCTAACTAGACTTCTTACTTTTTGTTCTCCTGGAAACGGGAGTACGAATGAAGAGCTTTCTCCCGGTAATTTTTCACTGGATATTTGAGTTCTCATGAAGGAATATTCTATATTCATTTTTCTTTGGCTTAGAAATAGTTTCGTATTACTTTTCCCTAGCTGTCCAGATAATGCAGCAGTGTTCTCATACTATTTTCAATGATTGTTTTCCATAGTTAAATTCATGTTTCTCTTTTCCTGTGGAGAGATTTAGTAAAATAAGAGGCAGCCTGCATAAATATTTATCATTTTTATTTCATGTTAGCAAACATGAAGTTATGCATTTGAATATGCTTCATTGTGTCTATTTTACCTCTTGTATCATTTGTTTGTGCTTTCTCACACACTATTTTATACATTTAATACATGACTTTTGGTTTTGTTTTAGTTTTACAAAATTAAATCTAAATACCCTAATATCTAAAACTCTACCTATCTAGGTTCATGTGTACCTCCTCTCCAAATGTAAAATATTGCTCTGTACTGAGGTTGCCTCTGTCGTTACCTCTGAAAACTGCAGTTGTTATCTGGACCCAGGGCTGAAGCCCATTCTCTCATTCTGGCCATGTCATCTCATCATCTGAAAAGCGCTTTCAAGCCTTCTTCCTTAGAGAAGGCATCTTTTCCCATTCTAGCTCTTTTAGTCTTTCCTCCTCCTTTGAATCCCTTTTGCACCAGGACTGTGAAGCACAAATAACTGTAGTTATTTTGTGTTGTTAGTGTAACTCTTCAAGCAGATAGTATGCTTCTGAAGGATTGATTATCTTACTCTGCTTCTTTGATCAGGGAAGCAAGCGCACCAGAATGTAAACACACATATTGATTGAGGTGTTGATACTTTTTAAAATACAGACTAGTATATCATATAGCTAGATATGTAGAAGGATTTTGTTAATTCTGCATTATAAAAAGTATTTAAAATACAATTCCTTTAAGTTCATAGAGTAGGAATAATTGGGCCATAGAGAAAGTAATCGATAAAATTCCTTACTTTCTCTGATTACTGTCATGTTTTTTATAATACCTATTTACTCTTAAATTGTATATTGAAATTTTATATTTTTTATCAGTACTCATATATCTACATCAATTGCTATTTTAAGTAGTTGTTGCCTGGTGAGTCATTATGTATAAATAAAACTATTATTCTTTACATAAAATAAAACTTACTGTATAACAGCTATAAGTTAAATATGCCATGCCATAATAAATCTTGAGAGTCTTCATTACACAGATTCAGGAGTTTGATGGAGGAAGTTGAAATCCTGTTATGAATAATAAAATACATATATTTGTTATTTCTTCTGCCACCCTCTCCACACAAAACACAATTTAAACTTCATCAGTTGGAGCTACGACATAGTTTCTGGGAACTTTTAGTGTCATCTATGTCAGATTAAGTTTCATTGAAAAAGTTCTAAATTAGATAACCATTCTTAACTTCATTCAAACTCAGACTTCTCTGAAAATTTCTTCAAAAATCAGCAGTTTCCTTACAATCCTGTGGTATTCTGTATGTGTGCTAGTGTAAAATGAAAGACAGTACAGATCTAATTTCCTAACTACTTAAAACATTGTAATTCTAAGTAGTACTAAGGAGAATATTTTATTTTGAAAACAATTGTATTCTAGGTCTTCACATTTAATGGGAATATACATAAACACTCCCTGGATCAGAGTAAGTTCTCAGTTTATGTAGGCCATTATTATTTAAGTTACCTAGCTCCAAGCTGAATGGGATCTGTATTAATAAGAAAGAAGATGATTATATAGGTGCAGACTTTGCCTATCTTACTCAGACACCAAAGGGAAGAAAGCCTTACATGTATAGAATTTTTAACCTCTAAAAGTTCACTTTCCCAGATTATTTTAATTATAAAGGTATTAAGATATTGTGCAAAGATCACCTACCTGAGATTGAAAAGACTTCTTATGGTTTTGGCTCCATACTAACATTAAGCTCATAACCAAATCTCTTTAAGCCTCAGGTTTATAACTATACAATAAAGACGTTGGGTTAAAGATGATTTTTAAGGTCACTTTTAAAATTCTTTAATGTGTTTAGTGACAACTGAAATGATCTGCTGGAGATGGAAAATGTAATTCTAAAGTGTCTTCCTACTGTCCACTTCTCCCATAGATAGATTAAGGAAAATATCATTTTCCTTGAACAAGTTGGGGAAGATAGATACCTTGGTGCAAACGTATCTTGGAGCAGAATTGGAGTTGTTGGAGAGTACTAGGTAAAATATCCAGTCTAGGAGTTTGTGTAGTTCATTGTCTGTTTTCAATTTCTATTTATTGTGCTACTGCTCTGTTGATGTTATCAACATACCTTGCAGTTGAGCTCTTACAGAAGATTGAAGGGCAGTATGTAACTTTTAAGTTAGCAGCCTTGATTCATTTATTCATTTAATCAAAGTGTGTTTATTGAGTTCCTTAATGGAAACTTCCTGGCATTCTCCAGCTTGTTCACTGATTATCTTTCTCATGTCAGGCAAATCATTTAATTTCTTTCACTCTATTTCCCCATTTTTGAAATAAAGATGGTATTCTGAAGATTAAATAAGATTTTATATATATATATATATATATATATATATATATATATATATATATATATAACTTTGAGCCTAGAAGATAGTAAGCATTGAATAAATGTTAGACTTGCTAGCTCTTATTGCTATAACTCAATCATATGCATATAAAATTATATCATAGGCCAAGGGCTTAAGGGTAACTTATCTTTGGAAAGGCAACTTTCATAAAATTTGATAAATGTACAAAATATTTGTACATTTTCTAGGTCATACATTGTCACCAGAATGTGATATAGATAGTAAAACATTTCATTACAAAAAAATTTACATTAGTATAGTTCTCAGTCTCCTCAAATTATATATAAAATATTGTGCTTTAAAAGACATACCTCTCGGTGGTTCCTGTAACTGTGAGTATATGATTAACATAAAAAGATAAGTGATATTCCTCATTCATTTTAACATGTTATTATTATTATTATTCATTTTCTAAATAGGTTACTATGACTCTTGCTTCACATTCAAGGGTAGGATATCTTTATACAATAACATCAATATCAATACTATTAATGCACTAACAAGTAAAATCAGTATTGTTGGAATCTGTCTTGTTTTGAAGATGTTTGACTTTGGGTAAGAAATGTTTATCAAATTTGCAGGAGGTCCAAATTCAAGATGGGGTACTAATTCTTTATAGTTTTAGCTTATTTCATCATGTTATTACTCAAGACAAATTAATTCACATCTCTGGGCTTAACTTTAGAATGAAAAATTAACATTATCTTATCCCCCGAACTCTTTTTTATTTCAAAACAATATCTTTTTGTAAATTGAGTCAACTGTCCCCAAGACAATTGTATTTAATAAGAATGAAACAATCTTGTGAGACCAAAAAGCTAAAATGGAAACAAAGGATCCTAAGGCCTATCAACACTACAGGAATTATAAACAATAGATTAGCAAGAGTAATATAGAAGAAAATTTTTAGACAATGGCAGCTATATATACTTTTAAATCAGTGTTCTCTGTTCTGGGAAAAAAGTTCCAACACTATACTGGAATGAATGGAAAATAATTTGGTGGGAAAATAGGAGGCAAAAAAACTATTCTAATGTACCCTCACTTAAATCTATGTTGTAGAGAGCGTTATATCATTTTTCAAAAATAGGACAATTTCTGCTTTTTCCCAAGAGCAAACACAATAAGACTAAAGCAAGAGTAGAATACATTTTAACTACATAAAATTTGAGAAGCAGGGAAGAGAAATTATAACAACAACAATATTCGATAGTTGCCTGACATTGTGACAGAGTTTACTGAAACTTCTTCTAGGTATTAAGCTTCTGCAGTATTGGATTTACAGGGTTATTAGTCAAAGGAACATCTCTGTTCATCTTCTATTGATGGAATCTTATTCTTCTTATTAGGGAAACTTTCAATCATACAAAAGTAGAGAGAATAGCTTAATGAGCCTTCATATATACAGTGTAATAGAATATGGATTTGTTAAAACATGAAGGCATTTTGATATAATTCTTTATTCCAGAAACTCAGTGCGAATTCAGATTTTAAATTGTACCTAAATAAAATCAACCAATGAAGCCAGGCCAATACAAGCATCAGTAAATATTTTTATCCTAGAGTATTCTCATGTTACAGGACATAGGTTGCACTGAAAGGTACTGAGAACTGCTATCTATTATTAATTGTTAATATTTATTATCATCACTCATTTCCTCACTAGTCAACGCAAGAGGATGAGTAAAAGATACAACAACTGAAGGTTTCTTAAATAGAGCTTAGAGAATGAAAAAGAATATAGAGAAATATAAAAGAATTTTGCTTCTGGGAAGATGGAGTAGACATAGTTTTTCCTATTACTTTCTCTGAGTACAACTAAAACCCCTTATTTCCACCTCTGAAAGGTGGAGATAAGAAGGAAGACTGGCTAGGGAACATGGGATCCAGGATAAGTTCTCTGTTTTCTTTTGCCTCCTATACCCCAGACTTGGGGCAGAAGGAGCTAGCAAATTGGAAACACCAATGAGTGTAGACAGAAGTGCCCCAACAAAAGTGTATTCTCTCTAGCCAAAAGATCATGAAAGGGACAACCTAGAAAGACAGAAGTTTTAGGCAGTATCTGCTCTACTCCAGCCAAACCCACAGAAAAACTGTGGCCTCATCCCCCTCAATCCTATGCTAACAAAGACCAAGTGAGAGCCTAGACTTCCAGTCTCATGAACCTGTGAAAAGGCACCCAAAAGCACACCAGGGTGGTGTCAGAGAAGGTCAAGAGGGAGATGGGATGTTAATCCCTGCTGCTTAGTAATGAGTCTTCCCATCCCCCATGGTATCAGTGAAGAGTTCAGGTGGTAAGTTTGGACATCCACACCACCCAGCAATAATGAGAATGACCCTCCCTGGGGTGGGATCAGAATAGGCCTAATGGTGTGTCAGTCTTATACTATCACCCAGTTCTAACAGAGCCATCCCTACCCAGATGTCAGTGGAGATAACTTGAGGGGCTGAAAGTCCAACCCTCACCCAAGAGTAAAGAGGAACACCCCTTTTTCAGGTGTCAGTGAATGCTGAGTGGGAAAGTTGGACTTCTACCTTCACCTCGTGCTATACTAGTCAGGTGTCTCCTTGCCTTCCTTATTTGAGAACAATATACAAGAAAGTCAATTTTATAAGGTTGATATAAGATACAGAGTCTCATAAAATAATACCAAAATGCCTAGGCTTCAATAAAAAAGTCTTTCCTCATAGCATGAACCAGGAATATCTCAAACTGAATGAAAAAAAAAAAAAAGGATAATCAGTAGATGCCAATCATGAGAAGACAGAGATGTTAGAATTATCTGACGAAGAGTTTAAAGCAGCCATGATAAAGATGCATCAATGAGCAATTGAAAACACACTAGAAACAAATGAAAAAATAAAAAGCCTCCACAAGGAAATAGAAAGTTTCAACACTGAAAGATAAAATATAAAGAAGAAGAACCAAATGGAAATTTTAGAATTGAAAAATAAAATAATGAATGAAAAGCTCAATGTATGGGCTCAGTGGAAGACTGGAGGGGCAGAGGAAAGAACCAGCGAATTGGATAATAGAAAAATAAAAATGATCCAGTTTTGAAAGACAGAGAGAAAATTGACTGAACAACACTTGAACAGAGCATGAGGAACATTAGGAACCATAAAAAAAAAGAAGAAGAAATCATGCTATCTGGATCCCAGAAAGAGAGAAGTGGACATGGTTTAAAAGTACTTAAAGAAATAATGGCTGAAAAGTTTCCACACTGGGCCAGAGACAGGAACCTACAGATTCAAAGAGCTGAGCAAACCCCAAACAAGGAAGTCTCAAATAAATCCATGCTAAGACATATCACAAACTTCTGAAAGCTAAACACAAAGAAAAATCTGAAAGCAGGCAGAGAAAAGCAAGACCTTACCTACAGGAGAAAATCAATTAGATTGACAATTGGAGGAGGATGAAGGGAATGTAAAAGGAGGTAGGTTTTCTCTACTTTATATGAACTGGTGAAATGATGACATCTGTAAATTGTGATACATTATGTATATGTAAAGTAATACCTAGAGCAATCACTAAGAAAGCTATACAAGCTGATGCCCTCATAAACACTGTTCATCAAACAAAATAGAATTCTTAAAAATGTCCAAGTAATCTAGAGGAAGACAGGAAAAAGAAAACAGGGAAATTAAAACATAGTAAAAATAACAGAAATAAAATGAATAAAATGGTTAATTTAAGCCCTAACATACTAATAAATTAAATTCAAAATTTCTAAATATACCAATTTAAAGACAAATCAGAAGAGTGAATTAAAAAATATGACATAACTATGCTGTCTAAAAAAACTCACTTCAAATATGATGATACAGGTAGGTTTAAAATAGAAGTTTGGAAAAGATATATAGGCAAATATTAATCAAGGAAAGCAACAGTGGCTTTATTAATGTCAGATAAAGTAGACTTCAGAGCAAAGAAAATTAACAGAGACATACGATGATAAAAAATGTCAGTCCACCAAGAGGACATAGGAATCCCAAGTGTGTATGTACCAAATAACAGAACTGCAAAATATGTGAAACAATAAATGATAAAACTGAAAGGAGAAACAGACGAATCCACAGTTACAGTCAGAGACTTCAGTACTCCTCTCTCAACTATTGATAGGATAACTAGATAGAAAATCAGAAAGGAATTAAAAAACTTGGAACCACCATCTACGAATGAGATCTAGTCAGCAGTAACAAGAAACAAACTATTGATACACAGAACTTGACTGAATCTCCTGGGAATTTTGCTGAGTGAAAAAAAGTCAGTTCCAAGAATATGATTCCATTTCTGTAACACTTTTGAACCTACATAGTTTTAAAAATGGTGAACATATCAAGGGTTCAGGAAGGTGCAGGGGCAGGAGGGAAGTAGATGTGGCTGTAAAAAGACAACATGGGGACTTTCCTGGTGGCGCAGTGGTTGAGAGTCCGCCTGCCGATGCAGGGGACAGGGGTTCGTGCCCCGGTCCAAGAAGATCCAACATGCCACGGAGCGGCTAGGGCCGTGAGCCACGGCCGCTGAGCCTGCGCGTCCGGAACCTGTGCTCCTCAACGGGAGAGGCCACAACAGTGAGAGGCCCGTGTACCGCAAAAAAAAAAAAAAAAAAGACAACATGAATTCCTGTGGTGATGATGTTATATATTTGACTATATTATCAATGTCATATCCTGGTTGTGGTATTGGTACTATAGTTTGCAAGATGTTGCTATGGGAGAAAATAGGGTAAGTGATACAACATTCTCCCTGTATTATATCTTATGACTGCAATCGAACCTACAGTTACATCAACATAAAAGATAAATTTGAAAAGGAAAAGTTATATAGGCAAACTAAAGGGATGTAAAACTATTCTGTAAGACAAAGATAAGTTTATATGATAGAGGAGTCATCCAAAGAAAAGGAGTATGAAATATATTTATTAAAAATAAAAACACATTGAACATTTGTTTCCAGCATTATGAAAGACCAAACCAGGGAGAATATATTTTTATATATGGTTCCTTCTTGATTGTTTTAGAAATTCACATTGGAGACTTGGAAATCAAGGCAGACTGCTTCTCTTGTAATTTTCATTATTTTCAATATTATGATTCTAAGTGACCTTATTTTATAGTCAATTCAAGAAGATCTGCAATAGTGAATTTTCAAAAATGCTTCCTGTAAGTTCTTCCCTCTTTCATGAACATGCAACGCCTCCAATCAAGAGATGAGGCTAGGGGCCTCCCTGGTGGCGCAGTGGTTGAGAGTCCGCCTGCCGATGCAGGGGATACGGGTTCGTGCCCCCGTCTGGGAGGATCCCACATGCCGCGGAGCGGCTGGGCCCGTGAGCCATGGCCGCTGGGCCTGCGCATCCGGAGCCTGTGCTCCGCAACGGGAGAGGCCCGCATACCGCAAAAAGAAAAAAAAAAAAAAAAAAAAAAAGAGATGAGGCTAATTTTTCTGCCCATTGACTTTGAATTAGTTCTCAGACTGCTTCATCAATAGACTATGACAGAAATGACCCTCTGTCAGTTTGGGCTTAGTGCTTAATCAACAAGGTTTCTGTTTTTCCCTTTCTTGAAATGCTCTTTCTGGAGGAAGGAAGCCAACTAGTAAGATTCTATCTGAATATACGTGTGAGGTAGCCTAAGCTGAGCAAATTAGATAGCTATGTGGTGTTTGGGGAGATAGCCAATCAATATACAACATCCCAACAGCAGCATCACACATGTGAGTGAAGAAGCCATCTTGGACAAACAGCCAAGTTAGATCTTCAGATGACTCCAGCCCCAGCCATAATCTTGCTGCAAAGGCATGAAACACCTAGGTGAGAACTTCCCAGGTGAACCAAGGAAACCCATAGAACCTTGGGAGACAGTATGTTATTGTTTTAATCCATTGGATTCTTGAGTGGTTTGTTACATGGAGAGAGAACTAAATCACACTCTCAGTTAAACACGGACGGTGTTGACAGTACTGTTCACTGTTAAGAACTCAAATTGCTTGTGGTTAAGCCAAATGTCTCTGGCTCAATTTTCCACCGGTGTAAGAAAGAACTAGTCATTAATAGTAACATACTTTATATATATATGTGTGTGTGTGTGCGTATGTGTGTGTGTGTGTGTATAGTGTGTGTGTGTATGTATATATGCATGTATATATATTGATATATGTATATGTATAGCAACATACGTGTTTGGGAAGTTTTAGTCAACTTTATGCAACTCTATCACCATGCTGAATAATCCTGGATTCTAAACTCTTTCCAAATAAGTAGTATTTCCATCCCTTTAATAATCTGAAGTTGTTTTTAAGCTTTATGTATAAAATATTAACTGATTATGTTAATTACATAAATGTATAAATTGATAAATGTATTTACAGTATCAGGATATTTAAGTCAAAGTTAAAAGTGAAAGAAAAGGCAGTTATTTTTTAAAAATTGAAACTGCATTAATACCCTTATTCTGAAGCTATAACAATGTGTTTGACTGAACTTTTTGGACTTTAGTTCAGCCCTTAGATACCATTAGAGAATTATTATGTGAATTGTTATCTGCTACTTTTTCACTCGTCTTGTTTTTGGAAGCAGGGAGTTAGGTACCATCAATAATTGGATGCTTAAAATAAAGGCATAAGTTTTTGTTAAACTAATATTTCACCTTCATAAAAGAAAACTTAAAATGTATTATTCTAAAATTGATTCTACAGGTTAATTTGTTTAGCACAATTTTATTCTTATTTGATCATATATTTAAAGTTTTCAAAACAAAATTGTCTATAAAATATTTATATGTCATTACAGAAAATGTGGAAAATTCAGAAAAGTTTGAAGAAGAAAATCATCTCCCATATTTTCAATATCTAGGGACAGCTGATATTAGTTAATGCTTTGGCAATTTTCCTAGAAGTGTTACATAATGGTGACTTTATGGCATTTATAAGATTATATGATGCTATTAAAAACAGATTTCTGGGAATTCCCTGGTGATCCAGTGGTTATGACTTGGTGCTTTCACTGCCAGGGGCCGGTTCAATCCCTGGTCAGGGAACTAATATCCCACAAGCCATGTGGCACAGCCAAAAATTAAATAAATTTTTTTAATTAAAAAAAACAGATTTCTTATTATAAAACAACATATGTTTATTTGAAAAAGTTTGGAAAACAAAGAAATATGTAAAGTAAAATATTAATCACTTAGAATCCAATGCCCAGAGATAGCATTCATATCTTAGTGTATTTCTTTATACATTTCATCTATACATTTTAATATGAAGATGATAATTCTGTATAAAGTATTTAAAGCATAATATTTCCAGGTCCTAGATGCACAGTGATGTGGAAAAAATCCTGGGAAGAAATAATTTCTTCCACTGAGTGGTATATTAGTTTTTAACAATAACTTAGTTCATGTATTATACATTATATATGTTTTAAATATGCAGAATATTTAAAAATTTTTTGGTTTAATTTTTAAAATTTTTCTAGTTGATGTCATTTATTTAAAACATCCCTCCTTTTCTAATATAGGCTTTTAGTGCTATAAATTTCTTCCTCAATATTGATTTAGTGGCATTGCACAGATTTTTATATGCTCTGTTTTCATTTTTACTCATTTTAATACACATTATTTAGTTTAGAGTTCCTCTTTGACACGTGGGTTATATAAAAGTGGGTTATTTATAGAAATGGATTTGTAATTTGCAGGAGGTTTTTTTTTTTTTACTTGAATCCATTGAAGCTGAGACTTGCTTTTGCCCTAGAATATGGTTTGTTTTTGTACTTATTTGGTGTACACTTGAAAAAATACGTGTTTTGCTGTTGTTAGGTGGTGTTTTATAAATGTCTGTTAGTTCAAGTTGGTTCATAGTGCTATTCAGGTCTTCTATATTCTTATTGATTCTATGTCTTCTTGTACTGTCAATTACTAAGGGAGTAGTATAGAAATGTCTAGTGATAATGTGGATTTGTCCATTCCTCCTTACAGTTCTATGAGTTTTTGCTTCGTGTGTTTTGAAACTTTGTTATTAGATGCATAAAGGTTTATGATTCTTATGTCCTCTTAACAATTCTCCTTTATCATTATTAAATGATCTTCCTTATACATGGTAACATTTTTTGCCTTGAAATTTACTTAGTCTGCTATTAATATGATGACCCTGGTTTCTTTTGATTAGTGGTAGCTAGGTGTTATGGGCTGAATTATTTCACCTTTTATATCCTGAAAAAAGGAAGTAGTTTTTCATTTTCATTTTTGAAAGATTTTTTCTTGTTGAGTATAGATTTCTTTCAACATTTTGAGGAGTTGCTGTCTTCTTGATTGCATTGTTTTTGGCAAGAAGTCTGCTGCCATTCTTAACTTTGTCCCTCTGTATGTTTCTCTGGCTGCTTTTAAGATTTTCTCCTTTTTTATTGTGGTAAAATATACATAGTATAAAATTAACCATTTTGACCACTTTTATTTATTTATTTTTTTACCTTAAGATACTCAAATTTTTTTATTATTATTATTTTTTATTTAACAAATTTAATCAGTTATACATATACATATGTTCCCATATCCCCTCCCTTTTGCGTCTCCCTCCCGCCCTCCCTATCCCACCCCTCCAGGCGGTCACAAAGCACCGAGCTGATCTCCCTGTGCTATGCGGCTGCTTCCCACTAGCTATCTACCTTACGTTTGGTAGTGTATATATGTCCATGCCGCTCTTTTGCTTTGTCACAGCTTACCCTTCCCCCTCCCCATATCCTCAAGTCCATTCTCTAGTAGATCTGTGTCTTTATTCCTGTCTTACCCCTATGTTCTTCATGACATTTTTTTTTCTTAAATTCCATATATATGTGTCAGCATACAGTATTTGTCTTTCTCTTTCTGACTTACTTCACTCTGTATGACAGACTCTAGGTCCATCAACCTCATTACAAATAGCTCAATTTCGTTTCTTTTTATTGCTGAGTAATATTCCATTGTATATATGTGCCACATCTTCTTTATCCATTCATCCGATGATGGACACTTAGGTTGTTTCCATCTCCGGGCTATTGTAAATAGGGCTGCTATGAACATTTTGGTACATGACTCTTTTTGAATTATGGTTTTCTCAGGGTATATGCCCAGTAGTGGGATTGCTGGGTCATACGCTAGTTCTATTTGTAGTTTTTTAAGGAACCTCCATACCGTTCTCCATAGTGGCTGTACCAATTTACATTCCCACCAGCAGTGCAAGAGTGTTCCCTTTTTTCCACACCCTCTCCAGCATTTATTGTTTCTAGATTTTTTGATGATGGCCATTCTGACTGGTGTGAGATGATATCTCATTGTAGTTTTGATTTCCATTTCTCTAATGAGTAAAGATGTTGAGCATCCTTTCATGTGTTTGTTGGCAGTCTGTATATCTTCTGTGGAGAAATGTCTATTTAGGTCTTCTGCCCATTTTTGGATTGGGTTGTTTGATTTTTGTTATTGAGCTGCATGAGCTGCTTATAAATTTTGGAGATTAATCCTTTGTCAGTTGCTTCATTTGCAAATATTTTCTCCCATTCTGAGGGTTGTCTTTTGGTCTTGTTTATGGTTTCCTTTGCTGTGCAAAAGCTTTTAAGTTTCATTAGGTCCCATGTGTTTATTTTTGTCTTTATTTCCATTACTCTAGGAGGTGGGTCAAAAAGGATCTTGCTGTGATTTATGTCATAGAGTGTTCTGCCTATGTTTTCCTCTAAGAGTTTGATAGTGTCTGGCCTTACATTTAGGTCTTTAATCCATTTTGAGCTTATTTTTGTGTATGGTGTTAGGGAGTGATCTAATCTCATACATTTACATGTCCCTGTCCAGTTTTCCCAGCACCACTTATTGAAGAGGCTGTCCTTTCTCCACTGTACATTCCTGCCTCCTTTATCAAAGATAAGTTGACCATATGTGCGTGGGTTTATCTCTGGGTTTTCTATCCTGTTCCATTGATCTATCTTTCTGTTTTTGTGTCAGTACCACACTGTCTTGATTACTGTAGCTTTGTAGTATAGTCTGAAGTCAGGGAGCCTGATTCCTCCAGCTCCATTTTTCGTTCTCAAGATTGCTTTGGCTATTCGGGGTCTTTTGTGTTTCCATACAAATTGTGAAATATTTTGTTCTAGTTCTGTGAAAAATGCCAGTGGTAGTTTGATAGGGATTGCATTGAATCTGTAGATTGCTTTGGGTAGTAGAGTCATTTTCACAATATTGATTCTTCCAATCCAGGAGCATGGTATATCTCTCCATCTATTTGTATCATCTTTAATTTCTTTCATCAGTGTCTTATAATTTTCTGCATATAGGTCTTTTGTCTCCTTAGGTAGGTTTATTCCTAGATATTTTATTCTTTTTGTTGCAATGGTAAATGGGATTGTTTCCTTCATTTCACTTTCAGATTTTTCATCATTAGTATATAGGAATGCCAGAGATTTCTGTGCATTAATTTTGTATCCTGCTACTTTACCAAATTCATTGATTAGCTCTAGTAGTTTTCTGGTAGCATCTTTAGGATTCTCTATGTATAGTATGTCATCTGCAAACAGTGGCAGCTTTACTTCTTCTTTTCTGATTTGGATTCCTTTTATTTCCTTTTCTTCTCTGATTGCTATGGCTAAAACTTCCAAAACTATGTTGAATAACAGTGGTGAGAGTGGGCAACCTTGTCTTGTTCCTGACCTTAGTGGAAATGGTTTCAGTTTTTCACCATTGAGAACGATGTTGGCTGTGGGTTTGTCATATATGGCCTTTATTATGTTGAGGAAATTCCCTCTATGCCTACTTTCTGCAGGGTTTTTATCATAAATGGGTGTTGAATTTTGTAGAAAGCTTTCTCTGCATCTATTGAGATTATCATATGGTTTTTCTCCTTCAATTTGTTAATATGGTGTATCACGTTGATTGATTTGCGTATATTGAAGAATCCTTGCATTCCTGGAATAAACCCCACTTGATCATGGTGTATGATCCTTTTAATGTGCTGTTGGATTCTGTTTGCTAGTATTTTGTTGAGGATTTTTGCATCTATGTTCATCAGTGATATTGGCCTGTAGTTTTCTTTCTTTGTGACATCCTTGTCTGGTTTTGGTATCAAGGTGTTGGTGGCCTCGTAGAATGTGTTTGGGAATGTTCCTCTCTCTGCTATATTTTGGAAGAGTTTGAGAAGGATAGGTGTTAGCTCTTCTCTAAATGCTTGATAGAATTCGCCTGTGAAGCCATCTGGTCCTGGGCTTTTGTTTGTTGGAAGATTTTTTATCACAGTTTCAATTTCAGTGCTTGTGATTGGTCTGTTCATATTTTCTATTTCTTCGTGATTCAGTCTTGGCAGGTTGTGCATTTCTAAGAATTTGTCCATTTCTTCCAGGTTGTCCATTTTATTGGCATAGCGTTGCTTGTAATAATCTCTCATGATCTTTTGTATTTCTGCAGTGTCAGTTGTTACTTCTCCTTTTTCATTTCTAATTCTATTGATTTGAGTCTTTTCCCTTTTTTTCTTGATGAGTCTGGCTAATGGTTTATCAATTTTGTTTATCTTCTCAAAGAACCAGCTTTTAGTTTTATTGATCTTTGCTATCGTTTCCTTCATTTCTTTTTCATTTATTTCCGATCTGATTTTTATGATTTCTTTCCTTCTGCTAACTTTAGGATGTTTTTGTTCTTCTTTCTCTAATTGCTTTAGGTACAAGGTTAGGTTGTTTATTCGAGATGTTTCCTGTTTCTTAAGGTAGGATGGTATTGCTATAAACTTCCCTCTTAGAACTGCTTTTGCTGCGTCCCATAGGTTTTGGGTCGTCGTGTCTCCATTGTCATTTGTTTCTAGGTACTTTTTAATTTCCTCTGATTTCTTCAGTGATCACTTCGTTATTAAGTAGTGTATTATTTAGCCTCCATGTGTTTGTATTTTTTACAGCTCTTTTCCTGTAATTGATATCTAGTCTCATAGCATTGCGGTCAGAAAAGATACTTGATACAATTTCAATTTTCTTAAATTTACCAAGGCTTGATTTGTGACCCAAGATATGATCTATCCTGGAGAATGTTCCATGAGCACTTGAGAAAAATGTGTATTCTGTTGTTTTTGGATGGAATGTCCTATAAATATCAATTAAGTCCATCTTGTTTAATGTATCATTTAAAGCTTGTGTTTCCTTATTTATTTTCATTTTGGATGATCTGTCCATTGGTGAAAGTGGGGTGTTAAAGTCCCCTACTATGATCGTGTTACTGTCGATTTCTCCTTTTGTGGCTGTTAGTATTTGCCTTATGTATTGACGTGCTCCTATGTTGGGTGCATAAATATTTACAATTGTTATATCTTCTTCTTGGATCGATCCTTTGATCATTATGTAGTGTCCTTCTTTGTCTCTTCTAATAGTCTTTATTTTAAAGTCTATTTTGTCTGATATGAGAATTGCTACTCCAGCTTTCTTTTGGTTTGCATTTGCATGGAATATCTTTTTCCATCCCCTTACTTTCAGTCTGTATGTGTCCCTAGGTCTGAAGTGGGTCTCTTGTAGACAGCATATATATGGGTCTTGTTTTTGTATCCATTCAGCCAATCTGTGTCTTTTGGTGGGAGCATTTAGTCCATTTACATTTAAGGTAATTATCGATATGTATGTTCCTATTCCCATTTTCTTAATTGTTTTGGGTTCGTTATTATAAGTCTTTTCCTTCTGTTGTGTTTCTTGCCTAGAGAAGTTCCTTTAGCATTTGTTGTAAAGCTGGTTTGGTGGTGCTGAACTCTCTCAGCTTCTGCTTGTCTGTAAAGGTTTTAATTTCTCCATCAAATCTGAATGAGATCCTTGCTGGGTAGAGTAATCTTGGTTGCAGGTTTTTCTCCTTCATCACTTTAATTATGTTCTGCCACTCCCTTCTGGCTTGTAGAGTTTCTGCTGAGAGATCAGCTGTTATCCTGATGGGGATTCCCTTGTGTGTTATTTGTTGTTTTTCCCTTGCTGCTTTTAATATGATTTCTTTGTGTTTAATTTTTGACAGTTTGATTAATATGTGTCTTGGGGTATTTCTCCTTGGATTTATTCTATATGGGACTCTCTGTGCCTCCTGGACTTGATTAACTATGTCCTTTCCTATATTAGGGAAGTTTTCAACTATAATGTCTTCAAATATTTTCTCAGTCCCTTTCTTTTTCTCTTCTTCTTCTGTTACCCCTATAATTCGAATGTTGGTGCGTTTAATGTTGTCCCAGAGGTCTCTGAGACTGTCCTCTGTTCTTTTCATTCTTTTTTCTTTATCTTGCTCTGCAGCAGTTATTTCCACTATTTTATCTTCCACCTCACTTATCCGTTCTTCTGCCTCAGTTATTCTGCTATTGATCCCACCTAGAGTATTTTTCATTTCATTTATTGTGTTTTTAATCGATGCTTGATTCATCTTTAGTTCTTCTAGGTCCTTGTTAACTGTTTCTTGCATTTTGTCTATTCTATTTCCAAGATTTTGGATCTCGGAAATAGAATCTTGGATCATCTTTAGTATCGTTATTCTGAATTCTTTTTCAGGTAGACTGCCTATTACCTCTTCATTTGTTAGGTCTGGTGGGTTTTTATCTTGCTCCTTCTCCTGCTGTGTGTTTTTCTGTCTTCTCATTTTGCTTATGTTACTGTGTTTGGGGTCTCCTTTTTGCAGGCTGCAGGTTCGTAGTTCCCGTTGTTTTTGGTGTCTGTCCCCAGTGGCTAAGGTTGTTTTAGTGGGTTGTGTAGGCTTCCTGGTGGAGGGGACTAATGCCTGTGTTCTGGTGGATGAGGCTGGATCTTGTCTTTCTGGTGGGCAGGTCCACGTCTGGTGGTGTGTTTTGGGGTGTTTGTGGACTTTTTATGATTTTAGGCAGCCTCTCTGCTAATGGGTGGCATTGTGTTCCTGTCTTGCTAGTTGTTTGGCATAGGGTGTCCAGCACTGTAGCTTGCTGGTCGTTGAGTGAAGCTGGGTGCTGGTGTTGAGATGGAGATCTCTGGCAGATTTTTGCCGCTTGATATTATGTGGAGCTGGGAGGTCTCTTATGGACCAGTGTCCTGAAGTTGGCTCTCCCACCTCGGAGGCACAGCACTGACTCCTGGCTCCTCAATTTGGGATGATTTGTTGTCTATTCATGTATTCCACAGATGCAGGGTACATCAAGTTGATTGTGGAGCTTTAATCCGCTGCTTCTGAGGCTGCTGGGAGAGATTTCCCTTTCCCTTCTTTGTTCCCACAGCTCCCGGGTCTCAGCTTTGGATTTGGCCCCGCCTCTGCGTGTAGGTCGCCGGAGGGCATCTGTTCTTCGCTCAGGCAGGACAGGGTTAAAGGAGCAGCAGCTTCAGGGACTCTGGCTCACTCAGGCCAGGGGGGAGGGAGGGGCACGGAGTACAGGGCGAGCCTGCAGCGGCAGAGGCCGGCATGACGTTGCACCAGCCCGAGGCGCGCCGTGCGTTCTCCCAGGGAAGCCGTCTCTGGATCCCGGGACCCCGGCAGTGACGGGCTGTACAGGCTCCCGGAAGGGCGGCGTGGATAGTGACCTGCGCTCGCACACAGGCTTCTTGGCAGCGGCAGCAGCAGCCCCAGTGTCCCTCGCCCGTCTCTGGGCTCCGCGCTTTCAGCTGCGGCTTGCGCCCGTCTGTGAGGCTCCTTTAAGCAGCGCTCTTGATCCCCTCTCCTCGTGCACCAGGAAACCAAGAGGGAAGAAATAGTCTCTTGCCTCTTCGGCAGCTCCAGAGTTTTCCCGGACTCCCTCTCGGCTAGCTGTGGTGCATTAGCCCCCTTCAGGCTGAGTTCTCGTCGCCAGCCCCAGTCCTCTCCCTGCGCTCTGACCGAAGCCCGAGCCTCAGCTTCCAGCTCCGCCCGCCTCGGCGGGCGAGCAGACAAGCCTCTCGGGCTGGTGAGTGCCACTCGGCACCAATCCTCTGTGCGGGAATCTCTCCGCTTTGCCCTTCCCAGGTACGTGGGGAGTTTCTTGCCTTTTGGGAGGTCTGAGGTCTTCTGCCAGCGTTCAGTAGGTGTTCTGTAGGAGTTGTTCCACGTGTAGCTGTATTTCTGGTGTATCTGTGGGGAGGAAGGTGATCTCCACGTCTTACTCTTCCGCAATCTTCCCCTTAAGTCCACTTTTATTTTTATTTATTTTTTCCATTATGACTTTTTATAGGATACTGAATATAATTCCCTGTGCTATACAGTAGGACCTTGTTGTATACTTATTTTATATGCAGTATTTTGTTTCTGCTAATCCCAAACTCCTAATTTAACCCTCCCCTGCCCCTTTTCCCCTTTAGTAACCATAAATTTGTTTTCTATGTCTGTGAGTCTATTTCTCTTTTATAAATAAGTTAATTTGTATCATATTTTAAATTCCACATATAAGTGATATTATACGGTACTTGTCTCTCTCTTTCTGACTTACTTCACTTAGTATGATAATCTCTAGATCAATCCATGTTGCTGCAAATGGCATTATTTCATTCCTTTTTATGGCTGAGTAATATTCCATTGTATGTATATATATATATATACACACACACACACACACACACACACACACACACACACACACACACACAACATCTTCTTTATTCATTCATCTGTTAATGGACATTTAGTTTGCTTCCATGTCTTGGCTATTGTAAATAGTGCTGCTATAAACATTAGGGTGCATGTATCTTTTAAAATTCTAGTTTCTCTGGACATACGCCCTGGAGTGGGATTGCTAGATGACATGGTGACTCTATTTTTAGCTTTTTAAGGAAAATCCATACTGTTTTCCATAGTGGCTGTACCAATTTACATTCTCACCAGCAATGTGGGAGTATAAAGGATTCCTTTTTCTCCACACCCTCTCCAGCATTTGTTATTTGTAGACTTTTTAATGATGACCATTTTGACCACTGTGAATTGATACCTCTTTGTAGTTTTGAGTTGCATTTCTCTAATAATTAGTGATGCTGAGAATCTTTTCATGTGTTTGTTGGCCATCTGTATGTCTTCTTTGGAGAAATGTCTGTTTATGTCTTCTGCCCACTTTTTGATTGGGTTGTTTGTTTTTTTGTTATTGGATTGTATGAGGCGTTTGTATATTTTGGAAATTAAGCCCTTGTTTGTCGCATCATTTGCAAATATTTTCTCCCAGTCCATGGGTTGTCTTTTCATTTTGTTTATGGTTTCCTTTGCTGTGCAAAAGCTTATGGGTCTGATTAGGTCCCATTTTTATATTTTTGCTTTTATTTCTATTGCCTGGGGAGATTGATTTAAGACAATATTGCTACAATTTATGTCAGAGAATGTTTTGCCTGTGTTCTCTTCTAGGATTTTTATGGTGTCCTGTCTTATATTTAAGTCTTCAAGCCATTTTGAGTTTATTTTTGTGTATGGTGTGAGGGAGTGTTTAACTTCATTGATTTACATGTGGTCATCCAGCTTCCTCAGCACAACTTGCTGAGGAGACTGTCTTTTCTCCATTATATATTCTTGCCTCCTTTGTTAAGATTACTTGACTGTAAGTGTGTGGGTTTATTTCTGGGCTGTCTGTTCTGCTCCATTGATCTCTATGTCTGTTTTTGTGCCAATACTGCACTGTTTTTATTACTGTATCTTTGTAGTATTGTCTAAAGTCTGGGAGGGTTATGCTTCCTGTTTTGTTCTTTTTCCTCAGGATTGCTTTGGCAATTCTGGGTCTTTTATGGTTCCATATAAATTTTAAGATTACTTGTTCTAGTTCTGTGAAAAATGTCATGGGTAATTTGATAGGGATTACATTAAATCTGCAGGTTGCTTTGGGTCATATGGCCATTTTAACAATATTAATTCTTCCAATCCAAGAGCATGGGATATTCTTCCATTTCTTTGTATCATCTTCAAGTTCCTGTATCAGTGTTTTATAGTTCTCAGCATAGAAGTCTTTCACCTCCTTAGTAAAGTTTATTCTTAAGTAATTTATTCTTTTGATGCAATTTTAAAAGGGATTTTTTTTACATTCCCTTTCTGATATTTCACTGTTAGTGTAATAAAATGCAACATATTTCTGGTTATTAATCTTGTATCCTGCCTGCTACCTTGTTGAATTTCTTTATCAGCTCTAGTAGTTTTTGTATGGAGTCTTTAGGGTTTCTATATATAGTATTGTCTCCTCTGCCTAGGACTTCCAAAACTATGTTGAATAAAAGTGGTGAGTGGGCATCCTTGTCTTGTTCCAGATTTTAGTGCAAAGTCTTTCAGCTTTTCACCACTGAGTATAATTTTGGCTGTGGGTTTGTCATATATAGCTTTTATTATGTTGAGATATGTTCCCTCTGTACCCACTTTGGTAAGAGTTTTTATGATGAATGGATGTTGAATTTTATCAAATGCTTTCTCGGCATCTATTGAGATGATCATGTGGATGTTGTCTTTTCTTTGGTTGATGTGGTTTATCACATTGACTGATTGGAGATGTTGAACCATCCTTGTGACCCTGGGATGAAGACAACTTGGTCATGGTGTATGATCTTTTTTATGTGTTATTGGATTTGGTTTGCTAATATTTTGTTGAGAATTTTTGCATCCATATTCGTCAAAGATTGTAATTCTCTTTTTTGGGAGTGTCATTGTCTGGTTTTGGTATCAGGGTGATGGTGGTTTCATGGAATGAATTTGGGAGTGTTCCCTACTCTTCAGTCTTTTGGAAGAGTTTGAGAAGAATTGGTATAAGCTCTTCTTTGTATGTTTGGTAGAATTCGCCAGTGAAGGCATGTGGTCCTGGACTTTTGTTGGCAGGGAGTTTGTTTTATTACAGATTCTGTTTCACTTCTAGTGATTGGTCTGTTCAAATTATCTATTTCTTCTTGATTCAGTTTTGGTGGGCTGTGTGTTTCTAGAAACTCGTTGATTTCTTCTAGGTTGTCCAATTTATTGGCATGTAATTGTTCATAGTATTCTCTTGTGGTTTTTTTGCATTTCTGTGGTATTGATTGTTATTTCCCCTCTTTCACTTCTAATTTTGTTTATTTGGGTCCTCTCTCTTTTCTTCTTGGTGAGCCTAGCCAGAGGTCTGTCAGTTTTCTTTCCTTTTCAAAGAACAGCTCTTGGTTTTATTGATTTTTAAAATTCTTTTCTTTAATCTCTGTTTCATTAATTTTCTCTCTGATCTTTATTATTTTCTTCTGCTGACTTTAGGTGTTGTTTGTTCTTCTTTGTCTAATATTTTTAGGGGGTAGGTTAGGTTGTTTTTTGGGGGGGTTCTTATTTTTTGAGGAAGGCCTGTGAACTTCCCTCTTAAGGATTACTTTTGCTGCATCCCAAAGATTTTGTATTTTTAAATTTCTGTTTTGATGTCATTGTTGACCTGTTGGTTTTTTAGTAGTATGTTGTTTAGTCTCCATGTAATAGTTTTTTTTTCCCCTTGTTTTTCTTTTTGTGGTTGATTCTAGTTTCATGCCAGAAACTAGTTGTTGTCAGAAAAGATGCATAAAATAATTTCTAACCTCAAATTTGTTGAGGCTTGTTTTGTGCCCTGGTTTGTGGTCTATCCTGCAGAATGTTCCATATGCACTTGAAAAGAATGTGTTTTCTTTTCTTTTTATGGATGTAATTTTCTGAAAATATCAATTAATTCTAACTGTTCCATTGTGTCATTTAAGATTTCTATTGCCTCATTGATTTTCTGTCTGGAAGACCTGTCCATTGACATCAGTGGATATATATGATATGTATCTGTCTTCTACTATTATTATTCCCATCAATTTCTTCCTTTATGTCTCTTAGTTTTTATTTTACATATTTAAGTGATCCTACATTGGGTACATATATGTAATATCCTCTTTTTGAATGGATCCTTTTATCATCATATAGTGCCCTTCTTTATCTATCTTTATGATCTTTGTTTTAAAATCTATTTTGCCTGATATGAATATTGCTACCCCCAATTTCTTGTCATTTTCATTTGCATGAAATATCTTTTTCCATCCCCTCACTTTCAATTTATGTGTGTTCTTTGCCCTAAAGTGGGCCATTTGTAGGCACCATATTAGAAGGTCTTGTTTTCTTATACAATCTGCCACTCTATATCTTTCGATTGGAGCATTTACTCCATTGACATTTAAGGTAATTATTGATAGAAATGTATTTATTGCCATTTTAAACCTTGTTTTCCAGGTGATTTTGTGTTTCTTCTTTGTTCATTTAAAAAAGTTTTTGTTTTTCCTTTTGTGGTTTGATGGGTTTCTTTTGTTTTGTGCTTATGTTCTTTTTGGTTTTTGTGAATCTGTTGCATGTTTTTGATTTGTTGTTGCCCTGTTTTTCAAGTATGTTAACCCATTACTATATCTACTAGTTTTAGACTGGTAGTCATATAGGCTCAAACACATTCCACCCCCCACAAAATCTACATTTTCTTCCTCCCCTTCCCCACATTTTATGATTTTGATGTCCTCTTTTATATCTCCATATTTATCCTTTTGCTCTTTGTTGTAGTTATCATTGCTTTCATAAGAATTATTATTATTATTATTATCCATGTACTGGTTTATTTAAGTAATTTCCAATTGTGATTTTCTCCATCCTATAGATTCTTGCTTCTTTTCTATTTAGAGAAGACCTTTCAGTGTTTCTTTTAGGATAGGTTTAGTATTTCTGTATTCCTTTAGTTTTTGCTTGTCTGAAAAATTCTTTGTCTCTTCTTCTGTTCTAAATGTTAATCTTGCTGGGTTAGGGTATCCTAGCTTACAGGTTTTTCCCTTTCAGGACTTTGAATATATCCTATCACTTCCTTCTGACCTGTAGTGTTTCTATAGAGAAATCAGCTGATAACCTATGGGGGTTCCCTTGTAAATAACTCTTTGTTTTTCTCTTGCTGCCTTTAGAATCCTCTCTTTATAATTAACTTTTACCATTTTAAATATACTGTGTTTTATAGTGGGTCTCTTTGGGTTCAGGTTGTTTGGGATCCTCTGTGCTTCCTGTACCTAGATATCTATTTCTTCTTTAGGATTGGGAAATTTTCAGCCATAAATTCTTCAAAAACATTTTTTTTCTTTGCTTTTCTTTTTCTCCTCCTCCTTGGGATCCCTATTATGTGTAGATTGGCATGCTTTATATGATCTCATATGTCTCTTATATTGCTTTCATTTTTTTTCTTTTGTCTTTCTGTCTGCTCTTTTGATTGAGTGATTTCCCTTATTCTATCTTCTAGGAAACTTATTGTTCTTCTGCATTATTCAGTTTGCTATTTATTGCCTTTACCTCAGCTTTCATCTAGGCAAATGTGCTTTCTAATTTTAATTGGCTCTTCTTCATAGTTTCTAGTTCCCTTTTACAGTAATCTGCGTTTCTATCAATAGCCTGTCTTAATTCCTTCAGTATTTTTATTATCTCCTTTTTGAACTTGGGATCTGTCAGGCTGGAGAAGTCTGTTTCTTTGTTTGTTCTTTCAAAGGAATTCTCTTGATTTTTTAGTTGGGAGTGGTTCCTCTCCTTCTTCGTTTTACTTATATTCCCCTGACTCTGTGGGTTTAGGAGAAACTGCTATGTGCTGTAATCTACCTTGAAGGGCTGTTTTTATGTGAGAGCATCCCTGTATAACCTGCATGAGTTATATTTTTTGTGTGAGGTCTGTTTTTAGTATGGATGCCTGCCACATCTTCTCTTGTTGTGTGCTGGCTGTTATCCCATTGATAGGGGGTGTCATTGGTGTTGTGGTGACCAGAGAGAGCCTACACTGAATGTTGAGCAGGGGCCTCCTCTTTGCTCTGCAGTTGTTGCAGCCCTGTCTGAGGCATGGTCTGCTCCCAAGCTGTTGGAGTAGAAGCCCCCAGATCCGTTTCTGAGCTGTGATGTGAGGTAGGCAGGACTTGGGCACTTTTGCTGGGAGAGGAGGCACTGAATATTCCTCTGCAGGAGATGTCCACCTGGAGGTGTGCTTTGTGGTGTTGCCTTCCACCCATTGTGTATGCTCACAGGGTCCACTGTTGTTGGCACTGCCCTCAGCCCCACCTCAGCTGTGGGAATGCAGGAAATCAGCCAGGGTGTCCCTCAGCCAATGTGCTCACAAAGCCACCAGCGCAGATTTGTTGGCACGATCTGCTGAAGTCAGGCACCAGGACCACTATAGTCTTGCACCTCGACCTTCTGTGGGAACTATGGAATCAACCCAGACCCTGGCCCTGTCTCCAAATGCATACCCCTGCAAAGCCAGCACTTGCTAATCTAAGACCAGCCCCAGACACCAAAGCACCAATAATCCCCTCAGATGTAAATGAATCTGCTATGGCAGGGCCCCACTCCCCCTTTGTGCATGCATTTACAGTGGGGCTTTTATGATGGACCAGGGCTCGGCCTGTGTACACCCCTAGTTGTGGGACCGTACTTCAGCCCCTTTAGGTTGTTTCTGCGTAGGCAACTCCAGTTCTTTCTCCAGGTCTGCCCACTGAAGCCCAATTTCCAGCACCCACTCCCCGCGCAAACCAGCAGACATGAGTCTTGGGCTGAGGAGTGCAGGGAAGTGGCCAGGTCCCTCTGTGCTGGTCTTTCTCTGTTTTCTCTGTTCTGCCTGCCGCAATCCAGCTGCTGCACTCTCCTCTGAGCCTGTGAAGCTCTCTTTCTATCTCAGCTGATCTCTCAGCTGGTGAAGGGAGTTCCCAGGGTGAAGGAACCTTTCCTCTTTCACAGTTCCTTCCCATGAGCACAGGCCCCATCCCAATTCCTTTCTTTTTTTTCTTTCATCCTACCCAGTTTATGATGATCTTTCTTGCAATTTTGGTTGTATGAGATCTCCTGCCAGCATTTAGTAGGTATTCTTTGAGAATTGTTCCACATGTAGATGTATTTTTGATGTATCTGTGGGAGGAGGTGAGCTCCATGTCCTTCTACTCCACCTTCTTCATCTCCACCCCCTTAACCATTTTTAAATGTACAGTTCTTTAACATTTAGTATATTTCCATTGCTGTGCAACCATCATCACAATCCATCTCTAGAATATTTCCATCTTCTCCAACTAAAATTCTGTACCCATTAAACACTGACTCTCCATTTCTCCCTCCCTCCAGCTCCTGAAAACTACCATTCTACTTTCTGTCTCTAGGAATTTGACTACCCTAGGAGCCCTGTGTAAGTGGAGTCATAGAATATTTGTTCTTTAATGACTCATTTACTTCATTTAGCATAATGTCTTCAAGGTTCATTCATGTTTCAAAATTTCCCTTGTTTTTAAGGTTGAATAATATTAGCTTTGATATGTTGTGTTTTCATTTTTGTTTCATTTTAATTTGTAAGGATTTTGGCTATCTTTCATTCTAATAACTTTTTTTTTTCTGTCCCCATCATTCTCCCCTCCTTTGAGGAATTCAATGACACTTTGAACTTATCACACAGCTCACTAATGTTCTTTTTTTTAAAAAAAAATTTCTTTATGTTCTCTTTTTCATTTTAGATGGTGTCTATTGCTATGATTCAAGTTCAACAATCTTTTCTTGTGTAATGTTAATACATGTATTGTATTTTGTTTTTAATTCCAGATATTGTACTGTTCATCTCTAGATGTTTTCTTTTTGTATTTTATTCCAAATTCCATACCTCAATTTAACTTTTAGTAGGCAACCAATTTCAATTTCATTCTTTTAACTAACTCCTTCTTTTGCTATAAAGCATTTATATTTCTAAATAATTTGCTGATATTCTTGATACTTTAGGTTTAGAGGTTATCTATTTACTATGGAAGATGTTGATGTGTTTATTTTTCATTCCTCAGTATAACCAAAACACATACAATTCTCAAGTTCTACCTTCCAGATATTGTAATAGTCTAATTCTAGTTATTTCACTCTTAAGTGTTTATTGGACTTTATAAACTCCATTTAGAGCTGAGCCATATAAATTACTGTAATTAACTTTCTTTCCTTGAAAGACTTTTTGATCTCTCCTCAAGTTGCTTAAATAGTTGCTTAATGCATTAAAAAATATCAGGAATTCTATCCATTTTAACCACTTAGAAATTTTCCTGGAAACTTTTGACGTGCTCCGATATGGTTGGTCTAGGTTTAAGACGTGCTGCATGGTTGTGATCCCAGAGTCCTCTTTTGATAAATGCTTTGTTTCCTGCATTCTATCAATATATCTACCTCTTTTGTTTATTCCTTTATTTTTGTGGAGAACATTCTCCAGCCGTTTCCTAAGTAATTGTGCATTTTTATGATGCATAAGTATAAAATATATTATAAAATATATTTTATAATATTTTTAAGATCATTTCTCATAGTGTATTCAGCTACTCATTGATAATTTGTTTATGTCAAGAAATCTAGGTTGGAAATCAATTGTTCAACTAAGCTAGAAGGTAGAGTTGCTGTCACTAAGTCTGAGAGTATCATTGTCTGAATCTTCTGCATGAAACCTATTTTTATTTTCTTTTTCTGTTTAAATATTTTTGGATTAGCTCTTTGCTCTTAAGTTCTAAAATATCATGGGCATATCCTTATCATGAATCTATTTTCATCCATAGTATTGGGCATTCATTCAGTGAATCTTTTCTGTCTACAAACTCATATTCTTCTATTTTGAGGCATTTTAAAAAGTGCTTCCTTGATGATTTCCTCTTCTCCTTTTTTATTATTCTATCATTTGGATATTCATTGTTTTTTATCTTGGACCTCCTGAACTGATCTTCTGATTTTTTTTTTTTTTGTATTTTTCATCTTTGTGTCTTTTTGCTCTCTTTTTTACAAAATTCCTTCAACTACATAATACAATCTATCTAAGCTTTTCATTTCTACTATCATTTTTCTAAATTCTAATACGTATTTCCTACATTAATGTTCTTTTAAATAGAATCCTATTTAATGATGAAATATGTTTTCTTACCTTTCTGAAAAATGTTGACAAGAATGTTTTTAATTATGGGGTAATTTTACTGCATAGTCTGTTTTCTCTTATTGTGTTTTTTATTTATATGTTTGTGTGGTTTCTGTCTTCAGGAATTTTTACTGGATACCTAATTGAAATATCTGTGTACATGGACACATTTACCAGTGCTTGTTTTCAGTGTAGGGTAACCTAGTCAGGCTCATTTCCTGAGAAGTCTTCACAACCATTATTTTAATTCTTATCTCTTCTTCGGTCACATTTCTCAGAGAACATTTTAGTATCCTTCATGGAAAAATATAAGCCTTCTTGTTGCATTCTAGAAACCAAAAGGAGGACAAGTGATAGAAATATCAGAATTCTGGGTGAAGACTTTAAATTCCTTGTTTTCTGCATGGTTAACATTGCCTTTAACTCTGCTGGATATCTGCTGGTGCAAAGAGCCTCTACTTTACTGTCTTTATAGAATAAACCTGCCTTCTCCCTGATGGATAAAGGCAATCATAAAACTGCACACATTGGTTGAGCATGTCTGGGGGTTCAACTTCTTTTTAAACAGACTTTCTCATAAATCTTGTATTTCAGACCCATTGTCATTCCCACTTCCATAAACATCTGTTGCTGAATACCAGGGCTTTCCCCACTGATGTCTTAAGACCAGGTTTCTCAGGACCAGTAAGTTAGCTACCTCTTGTTTTTCTACATTCTAGCTCATGAAATTCTGTTGCTCTTTATAATCTCTCGCATTCTTTGACCTTGCACACTGATGTTTTCTTTTTTTTTTTTTCCTTTCCTTTGCGGTACGCGGGCCTCTCACTGCCGGGGCCCCTCCTGCCGCGGAGCACAGGCTCCAGAGGTGCAGGCTCAGCGGCCATGGCTCATGGGCCCAGCCGCTCCACGGCACGCGGGATCCTCCAGGACCAGGGCACGAACCCGTGTCCCCCGCATCAGCAGGCGTACTCCCAACCACCGTGCCACCAGAGAAGCCCTGATGTTTTGTTTTTAAAAGTATTTGGCTCTCATTTTATTGGGATTTGGAGAAGTGCTGAAGTAAATGAGTTCAGTGCTTCTCTAATGAACTTTTTCCTTCAAACTTTCTCTTGATATTAACTTTAAAAATGTTTCCAAAATATGCCTAACTTTAATTGCCAGTTGTTTTATCTGAAGTTTATAGTCAGTATTGTCTGTCTTCATTTTCAGGGTATTTTTAGGTCAAGGAATTTTTTTCCTTTATCCTACTGCATACTGTGATGGTACACCAATAATTCTTGGGCTAGCTCTGTGTGTTCTATTCCCTATTGTCTCTCCCTCTATTTTCTTCTCTCTTACTCTTCTTTCTTATTTCCATTCTTTCTTTGGGTATCTAAGAATTTCTCAAATCATCATTGACATCTCTGATTTACCTTTCTAAAATGTAAGTTATGGCTTTTAATGCTTCTGTTGTTAACTCTAATTTTATTATTGAATATTGAGGTTTCAGCTCAGTGTGTTCACTGAGGTTCAGCACAGTGTGTTGTTTTTTTCATCATTTCCTGTTCTCTTCTTGACTTACTCTCTTGTTTCTGCACCTTTTTTATTATATTCTATTAAGAAGAGATCCTAAAAAGACACTCTGTGTTCTGTATGCAATATACAGATGTGGTTTGTTTGGGGCATAGTGTTTTCTTGTTGTGGTGGTCTTTCTTTTGTTTTGTTGTTGGCCAATGTGTGAGGAAAAGAAGAAAAGAAGGAAGAAAAGAAGGAATGGAGGGAGGGAGGGAAGGAGGTTGAAAGAAAGAGAGAATTCTGAAAAATCGCTAAATTTCCCAAATCTGAAACCTGGTAACAATGAACTCATGCTTGACAATATTTAGATGGTGCTGATTAGTGTCTATGTCTTTGAAACTAGTCTGTATTTGCCAGTTTTCCAATATTTAACCACACTTTATTGCCCTTTGAAATCTTGATGTAGCTATACTGGTCCCTGTAGATATTGAGGTAGCCGGATTTGTCCATGTAGACTACTGAATTGTCATATATATATATATTTTTACTATAACACGGATATTTTTTCTTTTGATTCCTACAGTTGAATAAGTACTGTACTGTGTTCTTCCTCAGGTTTTTCCAATGTTTTCTTTCTTTTGTTCTGCAGTATTTTTTATATATTCCTAGCTGCTTACTCATCCTTGATTGAGAGGGGAGCTTTTTAAATTCAGTCTGTCCACAGGCAGGGCATGTGGCTCTTTTCTCGGTTCTGTTCACTAACACTTGGGAGATGCTTGAATTTCTTTCTCTGCTCTAGAGTTGGAAGGCATAGTGATGAGCACTGTTTCTTGACCAGTTTCTAGGACCCAGCAGGCTCTACTTGACAACTTTTCTCCTAGTCTGATATCTTCTCATGAACTGATTTGTCCTTTGATATTCTGGACTGTGGTCCATGAAAAAACATAAGCTCCCAAATGCATCTAGGAGTCTTCTTATTCCTTGCTGCCACCTGAAGTGCTTTATGCCTATGGATGATGCATATGAGTATTAATGTGTCCACATCCACCATACTTTCTTCTTGTTCTGTTCTTGAAGTTTTAGTCTTTAACTGGATGAAAAAAACATGAAGCCAAGGTGATTGAGAATGATGATTTGGTCACTTCATAAAATTTCTCTCTCATGGTAGAAGGAGGAATAGATGAGTGGTTTTCTATGTAAAACTACCAAGAACAAGTTGAGGGAATACATAAGATGCAAAAGAAAATGAATACTCCTACCTTCTTTTCTCTTGCTGAAGTTACTGAATTTTATAAGTGTGCTGGACACTTCGCTTTTCTCAGAACAAGTCCTTAGAGTTCGTAGAACTTTCAAATTTTGAAAACTTTTTTGTCATCATAGTTTTGGTAGTGCATGATTTTATTTATTTACTTGTTTATTTGGTTAATTAGTTTGTTATACATTTATTGATTGCTAATACTTCATAAGTAGTTTAGAATGTTAAGACACACGTGTCTGAAACTAACTAGTTAGCCCTTTTTTTAGAAAAAATATTTTTATGTTCTCAATATGGCTTCTTATTTCATCTTTAGTCATAGTATACCTGTTCTAAGTTCTAAACATAGTATACTCAGTTTAGAACTGTATATAAAGAGAATGTATCTATCAAAAGTACAATTTTATGCCCTGTTGTAATTAATTCGTGTTATCATTTTTCTATAATTATTTGAAATCTTCAGTTATATAAAGTGTATAAATACATAATATTTAGAGCACTGTTTTTTATTCTCACATTTAGAATTAATTTGAAAATTAAAGAAAAAGTATCATGACCAGAATATTTCCTAACTTTGGGTCTGAGCATGAGGAGGAATGGGATTCACTCCAGGGCTAACTTAGGAGATATGTGAGCTTTGCGTTAGTACTTTCTGCTGCTGAGTTTATGATATAGGCAAGAAAAGCCTTGCAGAGATTAATGAGGGATGATCCTTGGCAGCTATTTTGAAAGAAATCATTTTGCTTATTCACATTGAATAAAACCAAGTCAGTCAGCAAACAGAAGAAGGGACTCAGCCTTTCCCTGTGTTTAAATGTCTGTATTTCCGTGTTATTTGCTGAAATGACCATTTAAGTGGAACTGGACAAGCAAAGCAAAACAAACAAACAAAAAACTGTTACATAATCACAGAGACAAGAACTGTATTTGGCAGATTTCTTTTGTTCCTTTTAGGTGAATATTATAATGAATGCTTACTATATTTAAAGGGAAAAATAGCTGTGATGAACAATTACTAGGCAAACAGAAATTGAGTGCTTAATTTCTCTCTGGAACATTAAAGACACAAACCAACTGGTGTTGATTCAATTCCTAAGAACATCAGTTTATGAAAAAATATATATATATTTACTGAGTTTACCTGTGTGTTCTCACCATGAAAAATGCAAATGCCGGGGCTTCCCTGGTGGCGCAGTCGTTGGAAGTCCGCCTGCCAGTGCAGGGGACACGGGTTCGTGCCCCGGTCCGGGAAGATCCCACATGCCGTGGAGCGGCTAGGCCCGTGAGCCATGGCTGCTGAGCCTGCGTGTCCAGAGCCTGTGCTCCGCAACGGGAGAGGCCACAGCAGTGAGAGGCCCTCATACCTCAAAAAAAAAAAAAAAAAAAAAAAGCAAATGCCTCAGCTTATCTTTAATATCTTGGGCAAAGAGAGAAAACCCTATTTGGAAAGAGGGAGAAAGAACATGGCTACTCATAAGAAATAAGACTTTTTGGTCTCATTTGCAGACAGCTGTGGCCCTGGCACTAAATTCTGACCAGTTAGTTGAAATTTCCAGAATATGTCTTCAGAGAGAAAAAGTACACCATATTTCTTCCTTGCTCCTTTTTCCTTATTGAAATGCAGAATGGTTGGAGTTCAAAGTACCACCTGGAACAGGAGTAGAAGGCATGTGTTGATGGTCATGGAGCACAAAGTATGAATGACTGGTTAACTTTTGAATGTTTCTCTTTGACTTCACTTATATGTGAGAGAAATAAACTTCTCTCTTATTGTTTCCAGTTTTCTGTCACTTGCATCCAAACCTGTTTCTGACTGATGCTAAGTTCTTCACCTTTCATCCTATCTTTCAAACCTTATCTTATTTTCTTTATAAAAGTCCAGGTAATTAGATGTTCAGTGTTCCTTTAGTAAGCATTATGCCTTTTCAGGTTTGACCTTTTGTTCAATGTACTTTATCTGCACAGTAGCAGACGTTACCTGTTCTAACTGTTTGGAATTCTCTTCTCCTCAAGTATGTTTCAACTTTCTTAGATCATTCTGGGGTAATCTTTCTCCAGATTCCTATACTATCATTCTATGGACTTTTCCATAAACATATTTGATAACCAGCTTCTTGAGGGATGGAATCAGTTAATTGCAAAAAACATACATTGAGCACCCCTTATGTGTCAGGCATTGTACTAGAGTTTACTGAGATTGGAAGGATGATAGCGTCAATGTCCTTGCTCACAAAGATTTCATAATTTAGTGAGAGAAAGGTATTTTTGAAAGTAATACTAAAACATGAGCACAGCATAATGAACAACCCATGTTGTAGAATTACACATGAGGAGAAGATTAATTCTTCTGGGGAGGGAATGGGAAGAAAGCCCCATATGATTTATCTAAGAGGATGATATTTGGACTGGCTTCAAAGGATCAGTAATGTGTTTATTTAGAAGGTAGCAGCAGAGGAAACTTCATGAGAATGCCAAAAGTGGAGAAACATCCTCTGCACCTTGAGAGAGCTCTCAGTATCCAGCTGGAGGCAAGTGTTGGCTTTGTGGTGAAGAGAGTTGAAAGAAATGAAAAGGTAGCACTGAAAATGGGTGTAAGCATGGGACAAAGGAACAAATGCTTGTCAGTGTGACATTTATATCCTTTCATTTTTCATAAAAGAAGAAATGTCTGATGAAGAGATGAGAAATAGATTAAATGGGGGATATTTGATGAGGACGGACTAAAGGGCATGGATCTAACACATTGGCCAATGTGGCAACAAATGAGACAGTTGAAAATGGGTCACTGTAAAAAAGATTTTGAATGAAACATAAAGAAGAGGAGAAAGACTGCTTTGACTAGCCTCTACTTTCCTGATAAGTTGGAGATATACTAAGTTACTAAGAAAACGTTGCTCTGTGATTGTGAACTTGGAAGTTAAAGATTTATTACAGCAACTGTGGAGAGGAATGGAGGGGGTTTGTATGAGTGTGGAGTTAAAGTGAAAGGCTAAACTATTCATGCCTAAATTCAGAAAAAGACCAAGAGCTGACTTAATGGACTGAAGAAATAACTACTGGTTAAGAAACTAGAGATTTTCTCAGAGCAGATGTGGTGCTAGTATTGTACTTCCTTGCTTTCCTTCACATTACAAACCAAAATGACTTCTATTAAGTGAGTCCTTATAAATGCTTACTGCATTAATATACTGTAATTCATCCTAAATTATCTTGTTATTCTTATATTTTCATTTAAACTTAGTGAGTTCTTCGGGAAGAAAACAGGAAAGAAATTCTGTCTAAGAGCTATGGGATATGGTGGCACAGGGCAGATTTATCTCCATTTATAGGTGTTCAATAAGACCTCATGGGTTGAATTTACCCAAAGTAACCCCCACTGTATCTTTCTAATAGTGTTGATATAGTTGACTATATATCTTTTTAAATTTTTTCCTTTATTGACAAATGAGCAGAATATATATATTTCACTTATTTTGTGAACAAAGATGAGCTATACTATGCAGAGGAAAACATAGATATAAAGAAGCATACAGTCTAACTTCAGCGTTAGATAAACAACCCAGAGGCCCAGAGATTTGGCACAATATCTGAGGCTTCTCTGAGAAGATCTGAGATCACAGCATTTCTTCTTATTAGAAAAGATCTAGCATTTATAGAAAGTGCCATTTAAAAGACTGTGTAGCTCAGAGGGGGAAAAAAGCAATATTCTGGTAGGCTGCCTTTTGAAGCAATAAACACCTTTTATGTCATTTAATAATAGCTTGGATAGGTTTGAAGAACTTTGTGTCAGGTACTCTGAAAACAAGGAATATAAGTTTGGTGAACTCTTTCAGTCATTTGAATTTTAAATCAACCAGTCACAGTGTCTTAAAGCAGCTTATTTGATTCATTTAAACCTGTGGTTACACTAGGAATACAACTCCCAGGTCTATTGTTGTTTCACCTATAGTTGATGTGGAAGATTGATATACACTACTGTTTTCTCCTTTCTAGGGCATGTAGCAAACCAATATGTGATTTTATGCAAAAAAAGGCTTATGCTTTTCCTGTTTATAATCGACAATATAAGCCATTTTAAAATAAAACAGAGATTGTGACCCCAGCTGAACTCGAGACCAGAGACTGGCAAGTTTTTGTTTGGGTCACAAATGGTTGAACAGTTTTTAGTGTATGCTTAGAATATGTGATTTAACTCTTAATCTACAGAGTCTGGTCAGGTAGAAATTTCTTTACAACTTTTAAAAACTGTGTTTCTCATATTTTGATTAATTTGAGAAATTATTTCTGTTAAATTGCCCCCAGAGTGAAAGTTGAAAATTATATTCACCTAACCTATCTTCCAATGGTTTTGGTTGCTGCATAATAAATAGGCCATCTCCTCCCTCCCTGTCTCAGCCTGCTCTTCATTTTTTTCTTATTTTTTACATATTTTTGAAATAATTTTTTTCATGATATAGATTCTTTGCCTGAGAAATCCTAAGTATATCAATCAAGCTTCATGCAGTGGTAATGTGATACATAAACCATCTCATAGGCTATATTTAGTATTTTTAATGTATTTTTCTTTACAATAATCAAACTAATTTTATTTGAAAATATTCAGGTTGGTCTTTAAATTCAGGCTGGAGGTGAAAGTCTGGATACATGAGATCACCATTAGATTTTCAGGTTAACTGTCACCAGGAATGCTCAGATATTATTTAGCCCATAACCTTATTGGATCAAGCTGAACTCTAAAAAACAATCTTACAGTAGAAAATAAATAGGTGGAATTTTGCTTTATTTAAGATGATTATAGATATATTTGAAATGTCCTTTTAACAAAATAGGTCAATGACTAATATCAACACCTCACCTCATTTCCTTCCCCATAAAGTTAACTAGAGATAATTCATTTGTATTTGTATGGGCAGAATACATAATATCTTATACATTGGTCTTGAATTTGATTCTTTTTTTCTTTTCTTTCTTCTACCAAATTAACATTCAGCAACTAAAAGAGTAAGACTCTTGTCCAATTACAACTGAGTTAAGAAGGGCTGAGATGTAATAAATAAAACTTTCATATTAGTATCTCACCTAAGAAAAAGTAAGAATATGTGAATCTGATACTGGAAGATATATATATATATATATTTTTTAGTCTCTGCTTTACAACAAAGTGAATCAGTCATACATATACATCTGTTCCCACATCCCCTCCCTCCTGTGTCTCCCTCCCTCCCACCCTCCCCATCCCACCCCTCCAGGCGGCCACAAAGCACCGAGCTGATCCCCCCGTGCCACGCGGCCACCCCCTACCATCCATCCACCCCATGCCCGGCAGTGTATACACGTCCATGCCTCTCCCCCACCCTGTCACAGCCCCCCCCATATCCCCAAGCCCACCCCCAGTAGGTCTGTGTCTCTATTCCTGTTTTACCCCTAAGTTCTTCATGACATTTTTTTTTCTTAAATTCCATATATATGTGTTAGCATAGGTATTTGTCTTTCTCTTTCTGACTTACTTTGCTCTGTATGACAGACTCTAGGTCTATCCACCTCATTACAAATAGCTCAGTTTCGTTTCCTTTTATGGCTGAGTAATATTCCATTGTATATATGTGCCACATCTTCTTTATCCATTCATCCGATGATGGACACTTGGAAGATAATAAAGACGAGTTAGAGTGTTTGTATATGTTTATGTTTTTTGCAAACACAAGTGATTAATAATTTTTGGGGCCTCCCTGGTGGCGCAGTGGTTGAGAGTCCGCCTGCCGATGCAGGGGATACGGGTTCGTGCCCCGGTCTGGGAGGATCCCATATGCCGCGGAGCGGCTGGGCCCGTGAGCCATGGCCACTGAGCCTGCGCATCCGGAGCCTGTGCTCCGCAACGGGAGAGGCCACAACAGTGAGAGGCCCGCATACCGCAAAAAAAAAAAATTTTTTTGAAGTATATTTCTATATCAGTATGTAGCTTCATAGGGCTGGGAGGATTTTGAAAGGATACCTGATATATTGTTATAGAGAACATGACCACACCTAAATTATCATACAATGTCTTGGATAATTCAGAACCAGTGGGCTCTGAAATGAGATTTGAATCTCAGGTCTGTCACTCATCAGCTGTGGGTCTCAATAGCCATTTAATATTTTTGGACCTTATCTCACCATCTATGAAAAGGACATAATTCTAGGGAAGTTGTGAAGATTATGTAAAATAATCCATTTAAATTGTCTGACCTACAAATACACTCAGTAAATAATAGCTATTATTTTTGTTGGGGTAACATATCTTATATAAATGCCTTAGGAAAGTAGGATCCCTACTTTATTTACTCAAGCTAAAATACTTTTTGGGCTTCCCTGGTGGCACAGTGGTTGAGAGTCCACCTGCCGATGCAGGGGACATGTGTTCGTGCCCCAGTCCGGGAAGACCCCACATGCCGCAGAGCGGCTGGGCCCATGAGCCATGGCCACTGAGGTTGCACGTCCGGAGCCTGTGCTCTGCAACGGGAGAGACCACAACAGTGAGAGGCCCACGTATCGCAAAAAAAAAAAAAAAAATACTTTTTGATGTCTAGCTTAAATTATATTTACATAGTTTAGGTCAATATCCTTTGTATGTCAAAATTAAAGCCACTTTTATATATATTTATTTTCTCATCTTCCTATATAAAAGTTATCACTCCTCCTTACATTCAAATTTTTATTATTCTACTTCTGTATCCTTCACAAAACTTGACTTGTTGCAGTTTTAATTTTTGTGAAGGGGAACTCACTTAATTGAAATGTTTTGGCCCTAAACAGTAGTAAAACAGAAAGAATAGAAGGGCTTTCTGCCCATACTTAACAGGCCAGGTGATTTGCACCAACTCTTTTATGAAAAAAGGAAAGATGTTGGGTAAAATATTTTAAACATATATATATTTTTAACACCAAGGTACTGAGAAGATGTCATAAGTTACCAGGCAATAGTCTAAAAAGAAATTGGAGTTTAGATAGGTAAGTGGACCACTGGAGATTTACTGAACCCATGAAACTGAGATTAGCATTTGATTGCCTTTCAGGACAAAAGTGAAAGGGATCAAAGCTTAAGGGCAAGAAAAGTCTATCAGGCAACACTTTATACATGAAATTGGAGCTCTAAAAGACTATACTTTCCAGGGCAAGGATGAAGCAAAATAAACCTGCCTCCTCTTCACAGAGAATTAGAATATTATAGAAATTGTAACCACAAACCTATTAATTTACAAATATGCAGTCAAAATTAGTATCACCTAAATGTACTCAAAATTCTTGAACCATAAATTCAGTTTAAAATGAGCCCAGACTAATAGTACTCTCAGGTCTGTGGCAGAAACAACATGAATCATCTCTAGAGGAATGAAGTTCATGCTTGGCCTTAGTAATTTCCATGAAAAAATTTCTGGGGGAAATTATAAAATCACAGGCAAAAAAAATACACATGTCAATAAGGCACAGTGAGTTAGAAATCAGCAAAAACAATAGATAGCAGAATCAGAATCATAAATCTTCAAATTTTGAAATTATCAATGTGGATTATAAATGAGCAATAGTTATTATATTTAGAAAGATAAAAGGTCATTTGAAAATATTTATAGAAAAATAAATTTTACAGTGTGACCTGAAAATACAATAAGTGAAATAAAAAACCCAGCATACGTATTTAAGGGCATATTGGACACAGACAAAAAGAGGATTTATGAATTGGAAGACAGATCAGGAGAAATCATTTCAAAAGAAGTATAGAGAAGTAAAGGTCAGAAAGAAATATGAGAAAGGATAAGAAACATGGAGGATAGAGTGAAAGATTTAATCAATTAGGTAGAATGAGAGAGCAGTAAAAATGTGGCAGTAAATATTTGATCACATATTCCCTGGAAATGTCTAAAAACTGATAGAAGTCACTGATAGATATAAAAGTCCAGAGGATCTCAAGCCAAAGAAATATAAAGAAATTCATACCTAGATATACTGTTGTGAAAATACAGGTACAAAACATCAAGATGGGGAAAAAAAAATACAGATGAGCTTTAAAGGAGAAGCAGCTGCTTTCCCAACAATAATGTAAGCTAGAAGACAGTAAAATGATTTCTATAATCTTCTGATAGAAAATAATTATCTGTGTAATTCTCTATACCCAGCAAAAGTACCTTAAAAGGATGAAAGTAAAATAAACAATCAGCACCCCCCCAAAAAAACCCCAGCTATTTTCTTGTCGAGTTAATGTTTATCTACACTTTTGATAGGGGCATATTTTTATTATAAAAGTATTTAAAGTATGCCTGATTTAAATTCTGCTATCATTCAAAGATGTGGAAGTCTGTCTTTCATCATCATCGAAATTAGTGGGATACAATCACAGTCATTGTAAGCTGAATTAGTTAATAATATTCTTCTAAAGAGAAATAAGATTCTAGAGATTTGCTACTTGTCTTGACACCTGCATATCCCCATGGAATGTTCCTGTGATTCCTCTGGTTGGTCTATAAGCTATTTTAGGAATAACAGTGAAATAAAGATCATATACTCATCTCTGTATAGGCCAGTAAACTTAATGTTCTTTTATGACCATGGACACTCAATAACACCCAGAGCATGTTGTCAAACAGAGAGAAAGGAATGAGAGTATAAATACATCAGAATGAACATGTAACCACCATGGAAAAATTTACTTTAAAAGGATGATTGTGCTGACAGTAAAGAATCATTCATAATTCATTAGATCAAGGGACTAAGTGGAAAAAACCAGCACCAGAAAAAAACCAGCACCTTAGAAGACCAAGCTCTTTCTGATATTAAATCCATATGACCTTGGACACAGTTATCCTCAGTTTTCACATTCAGTGATCCAAAATGGAATATTGTAAATAGAAAATGTCCTATAGCACCTTCAGATTCTCTCACATAGGTACTTTCATTGCTACACAAAATATTAAATTTATCTTACAGAGTCTGAAAGTGCATCAAAGACAGTAACAAGGAAAGGGGGGAAATCTGTGAGTTTCAGAGGTTTCCTCTGAGACTTGTAAAATATGCATTAGAAGTGAGCAACTTAAGCACCATGAATTTTATTAACAACCCCAAAGTTATCCTGAGCCTTATATTTTAGCTGATTTACATTCATGCTGTCTTCAGGGGACAATAATGAGTTCAGTCTTGCTTATATCTTGGTTTAGGTTGTATGGCACATGCAGGAAAAGTTGCTTAGTTAAAGTAATATAAGCAGAACACTAAATTATTATTTTATAATTTGCTCTCTACTTCTAAAGAAAAATAGTTAGCCAAATGTAATATTTTTATAGAGTTTTCCCAAGCTGATATCTTCCTATTAAACTTTTCTTACTTTTTAACTCTGGTCTGTGCTTCCTCCAGATTATCTTCATAATTATCCTTTCTCTCATCTTTTACTTTCCCACATAATCAAAAGATTACCAAATGGTAAACCTGTATCAATTCATTTTTATTTGATCTATATCTATATCTATCATCCATCTACCTTAAGATTATATCTTCATAATACCACTGCTTAAAGAAAAAAGCATATCAAACATGCTCATTGGCATTATATAGTGAAAAGTTTAGTTTCTTGGTGGATGTATCATATACATTTTATATATTTTTTCACTTATTTCTAGGAAGAATATCAAGCAAAACAAGAAACTCAATATTACACAAAGTAAACAGTCCCAATTTTCTCTTTATGTCCAATAGCACCTATTCCACTCACATGCAAAACAAACAAACAAACAAAAAACAAGAAGCCCTGCAAACCTGGCTTTGTTGCCTTACAACAGAGGAGACAAAGAATACTGTTGGGATCATATAGCACCTCCAGTTTGCAGTTGTTCAGCTGTCACTTTTTTTTAACTCAACCATCTTAGATTAATAATTTAATTTTCTCATCTCAGGTCCCATAGCAAATGATGTGATTCACACTGTGATGTGTCTCTAGTTGTTTTAGAATCCCAACTAAAATTTTCTTCAGTATTTTGCCTTGGACTTCCATGACTACTCATGTCATATTATTCTAAATATCCAGTGGTTAGGCCAGTAGGTAGGCATAAGAGAAGCCATTTATCGTATTTATTTATGGCAATACAGAAGCTATAACTAAGTAAATAATTTATAATTAATACAGGATTTTCTTTTTTCTAGTATGTTTATAAATACTGGTACAACATGGTTTGGAATTTTATCAAAGATGATTGAAAGCAACACATAGAATCTGCAGTGTTTAGAATTCCATCTATCTAAAACCTGTGTCTTTTGAGATACATCTTTCAGTCTGATTTTACAACTGATTTGATAATGTTCTCAAAACCAAAATTTATGATTCTGGCTACAGCTTTATCCAAGAGCTTAAATAATACTGTCATATAATCCAACAAAAATAGTAGAAGTGATATGTATGATGATTTATTGAAATCTCCCCTGTAACTGGTGATCAATATTGAAATATTAATGTTAGTTGAATGCTTATCATGTGCCAAATATTCTAGGAAGCACTTTATATTCATTATCTCATTTAATGTCAGTAATCCCAATAGTACCATTAATATTCCTTTGTACTAATTAGGAAAATGCTATTTAAAGTGGTTAAAGACCTTGCCCAAAGATAATGTATCAGCTACTTAGTACTAGCGACTGAATTTGAATTTGTCTGATTTCAGAGTTTATGTTTTTATCCTGTATACTATTCTCTCAACAAGTTGTTGAGTGTGCTGGAATGGGTTTACATATCAGATCTGACTAAGACAATGTAGGTTTTTAAGTTCATTTAATAGTAAGTGAAGCTGTTATTTCTCAAAGCGTGTTCTCTTGTTCTCCTCTGAAATTATACAGTGTTCACCACATCTCAAATCATGACATCTTTGGTTGGCCTCTTAGAAATTGTCAGCATCTTTGCCACATGGTTGGAGGCCAGATATCAGTTTGTCACCATATAATGTATTCTCGCTATTTGGTTGGGAGCATAGAGCAGGTGCTTGGAAATCCTGCTGTCATCCATTCTCCACACATGACTGGTCCACGTTCAGCTGAATTATGGTGAATATCACTTGAGAACTGCTGTAGTGGCTACACTCCAAAACGTGACTATAATCTTGCCTATGATTTGATATTCAGCAGAGCACCTAGATGAAATTATTAAAACCACTCAAGAGATCAGATATGCTCGTATTATCTCTGTCTTATCATCTTATAATACTTTATACATCAACATAGTTCTGAAAAAGTTAAGCATGATTTGAGATTGGAACACAGTTAAGTACCTATTTGATGGTTTGTTGTTAAACACTGTACTTTTTATATATAATTTCTGATGTTTTTAATCTGCGTTAGAGTTCCGAAACTCACACTGAAATTGACTACAGAGTTTTATGTAAACAGACTTTTAAGAGACAATTTTCATTAATTCAGAATATTTACATTAAGCTCACAAAGGATAAAAGTTTACCTTGCTTTAGATGTTTTAGATAAAATTAAGATGTAAAAATTTAAAAATTAAAGAAGTCCTAGTTACACTGAAAAATAATTTCTTTTAACATTTCTTTAAAAACATATATGAACATCTAATAAATGACTTGATTGAAATATATTTATTGCAACATTCCTGTTGCAATAAATACATTTGTACATATATTGTACATAGCAGATAAGACTGTATGTAGGTTCTGGAAACTTCATGCCAAGGTAGAGATTTTTAGATCAATAGCAAAAATCAAGATGTAGATGGATTTTGATATATTTAAGAGGCAAGTGTGCCTTGAAATGAAATATGCTGTATGAAGAAAGTGTACTTTAACTTATACAAGAGGGAAACTTTTTTTGTTTCCAAAGCTCAGGTTTGAATTTGATTCTGTTCATTTACTTCCCAGCAGGTGTCTCTATATAGCAGCTTTACTCAGAAAGAACAAGAAGACAAAACTAATTGTACAAAAAGGAAAATAATGAAGCAAGTAGAGAAATGAACTGATTATAGAGTATGACAACAATATAAAGTGAAAATACTTTAAAGATATGTGCTATCCATCAGTAGTTACATAGAATATTTTGGTTTATTCCTTGATTTTGTTTAAGCAACTTTTTCAAAAGAAACCTAGAGAAAGCCATTAAAGCAGTTTATATTATGTACAACCTAAATACAAATACAGACATACTCTATCAGGGTATTAATTGGCATTTTGGCATCTTGATCTGATAACTTCTTCATCATTGTGGATGAAACATAAAAGAAGTATGCTGAAATCTTTGCTATGATCATAAACAGTTATTTAAAATTGATAGTGGGCAGTATAGAGATTAAAAAGTGGAAAGATGTAATGTAATATTATACAAAGATGTAATTTTTCTAGTTTTCCTTAATCAATGGATTACAAAAGTTACTTTGTTCTACTTAGAATGAGATGTGAAAGAATGAACATTTTTAATGCTTAATTATCAATATTTAAGCTTTTTTCACCAAACAAAATCTGTACTTTGATGGATCTCAGTTAAATTTCTATTCTAATCTAGATAGAATAAAGAAATTTTACTTTACATATAAAATGAATTAAGCACTATCCTACCTTTTTATTGTAATAGCAGATTTAATGCACCACAACATTCTGAGATGAATAACTAACGATATCAATACATATTTAAAATTTCAAATATTATTAACTAAATAGTTTTTAAACTAAACTTAAATTTTAGCATGTAGTTTCTATTGCCCAGCAAGTAAAAATTCACAGTTAAAAAATGTATGAAAATAATAAATATATATCATGATAAAAACATAAGTATAAAATATATTAATTCCATAAAAAGGTTAAAATAGGTAAACTTTCTGACTGGATTGATATCAGAGACAAAGTTTTATACATATATATATATATATATATATATATATATATTTTTTTTTTTTTTTTTTTTTTTTTTTTGCCGTACGCGGGCCTCTCACTGTTGGTGGCCTCTCCCATTGCGGAGCACAGGCTCCGGACGTGCAGGCTCAGCGGCCATGGCTCACGGGCGTAGCCGCTCCATGGCATGTGGGATCTTCCCGGACCGGGGCATGAACCTGTGTCCCCTGCATTGGCAGGCGGACTCTCAACCACTGCGCCACGAGGGAAGCCCTGTTTTCTATATTTTTATATCAGAATTTTTAATATGTGAGCAGAAATTTTAATACCTTGGAACCAAGTATGTTATAAAAATATGTGAGTATTTTGGACAATTAGATAAAAGCTGTAGAATAATTATACTCAATTAGGTCTCAATTATCCTTTCACTCTGATGTTTTATTTCTTTTACCCTTACTGATTTAAAGAAGAGATATATTGATCTATAAGGCCACTAAAGACATCTTGCAGGCTGCTACTGTACTTTCATAAAGGGATAGAACTTTTCTAAGATTACTTAGGTAATCTACTTAGGCAATCTCTTTGAAAATTATCAGATAATATCTTCTGGTTTAAGATATTAGAATGAAAATTCATTTGCCACTTTTTACTTCCAAAGTCTCTTTTGAATGATAAAAACAGAATTACAAAAGCAAATTAATAATGAGAAGCCAGAAAGTAATGAGCAGATTGGGAAATTTGAGAATTCTTGGGAAAGGAGAATGAACACAGTTTTGTCTTGTTTTTAAGAAATCAGACTATTCTGATTCCATATACTAAGTTATATTCCAAGAATAAACATGATTTTGTCCAAGGGAACCAAAGAGAAACTCCAAGTTCTGAGTCAACAAATTAAAACAAGTGGGTCATAAGACAACAATAATGGAGTCCATGAGAAAAAGGGGTTTCATTTGTCTTGTTCACTTCTGTAACTCCTGAATCTAGAATTGTGCTTGATACATAAATCACTTAATTCAGCATACAGAATTTTAATTCTGGTAGGGAAAGGAGAGCCATGTTCCTTTTGTGATTATTTTTTTCTCTTGATGCCTGACCAAGATGGAGAGTACTACAATCTCAACCTTATTACACTCTCAGGCTCCATATTCCCCTCTAGGAATCTTCCCAAGGCATAGGCCCATCTAGAGTTGGCTTCTAGGGCCTCATAAGAACAAATTGTTAAATTTTTAGGAATTTTGCCAGGCGGTTTTTAATACAACCATTATTTAAAATTCTATATATAAACTTCACTTAAATAAATTATATTAAAAACAGGGAAATAAATACTCAAAATTTATTACTCCCTAATTATCTTACTACATTTTACTATAATTTATGCTTTTGAGATTATTTACATCTATCTGTATGGAGGAAAAGCTACATAATTGTGTGGTTCTGGGCATCTCTTCCCAATTCTGTGTTCAGTGCTTGAAACTGACCATGGTAAGACTATGTACACTGTAGAATAAAAAAAAAAAAAAGCTTCAAATAAGGCCCCTCCACCCCACACCAGGAGACCTAATTTTTAAGTATTTACCATTATACCACTACATAAAGTCCACTTTTTGTTTGTTTGTTTGTTTGTTTTTGCGGTACGCGGGCCTCTCACTGTTGTGGCCTCTCCTGTTGCAGAGCACAGGTTCCAGACGCGCAGGCTCAGTGGCCATGGCTCACGGGCCTAGCCGCTCCGCCGCATATGGGATCTTCCCGGACCGGGGCAAGAACCCGTGTCCCCTGCATCGGCAGGAGGACTCTCAACCACTGCACCACCAGGGAAGCCCCATAAAGTCCACTTTTTAAAAAAATTTGAGATTTGTCCTCAGGCTTTCATCAGAGGATAAATATAATGTACCTAACAATTTTTATTTTGACAGATTTCATACCTATAGCAAAGTAGAGAGAATGATAGAATAAGTAAGCTGTATACTCTTTATCTCATTTCACTGACTATTAATATTTTGTCAGAGTTGCTCAAGGTTGCTCTTTCTGCATGCATCCCATACATACCTCCACCCCCACCCCTCTGAACCATTTGAAAAAAAATTACTGATGTATCATGGGAATTCTCCTATATAACCATAAAAATTAAGTAATTTAACCCATCTCATACCCAAGAAATAAAATCTTTGTAATAACATTATCTCATATTCATTCTATACTTCTGCTCAAAAGATGTCTAAAATTTTTTTTATAGCTCTGATATAGATCCAACCAAGGGTCACCTGCTACATCTAGTAATCATGTCTCTTTGATCTTCTTTAATCTAGATCTCTACCCCTACCTCTTTATATTTCTTTATTTGGTCTTTCATGATATTGACCTTTTTAAAGGGCTTAGGCTAGTCATTATGTTGAATTTCACATTATCTGAATTTGTTTGATTGTTTCCTCATGATTAGATAATATGGTCTGTTTCACACTGCATTGTATTGTATGAGTTTGTTCCATTATATGTTAAATTTAATTTGGTTAAGGAGGTAACCACAGTGCCATTCACTGTAAAGTGCTCTTTTCTCCCAAAAGAATAAATATGTGGAGTAATATTTTGAGACTGTCTAAATATCTTGTTCCTATAAACTTTAACCCAGTAGTTTTAACATCTATTTATGCTCTTTGTCTGAGTCAATATTATTGTGATTACCTATACAATTATATATTAAATTCTGTTTAATGTTTCCGAGTTATGAGAATTATTTGACAAATAAAACAAGTGACAATTATAATAATAATCAAGAATGAAAATTTTATAAATCATAACAATATAAAGTTAATACACATAACACAAATTTGAGGTCAGTAAGTGGAGAAAGAATACAATTCTAATGACCTCAGTCTTCATAGAAAAGAGTCAATTATATCAAACATTGCTGTCAAAATTATTTTAAGTACATTATCTGAAATCATATAGGCAGATTCTACAGCAAGATTTCTCAATAGCAGAACTGTTTATTTTTGGATGGGATGATTCTCTGTTATGAGGGGCTATCCTATGCATTGCAAGATGTTTAACAGCATCCCTGGTCTCTACCAATTAGATGCAGTAGCACCCTCCAATTGTCACAACCAAAAATGTCCCAGATTGCCAAATGTTCCCTGGAGGTCAAAATTGCCCTTGTTCAGAACACTGTACTTTATGATATAAATTTATCTATCAACCCAGAAAGGAGGAATGAGAAGCAGAAGTTATTGTAACTGTATCATGTCATTGGTTACAGCACAAAATCAGTATACCATCGCCTAATTATCATAAATTAAGAAATAATTTTAATTTATGTATCAATAATGAAGACAAATAGAACTATTAAAATACAAACCTTCCCCATATTTTTTTCTAGAAAGAGGACGAATTAGAGAAAAGGATATTTTCCTCTACGTTTGATTTTTTTCTGTACTGTTTAATATTTTTCTTCACATGAGCATATATCATGGCTTTAGTAAGTTAAGCTAGGATAGGTGTGAATATACAAATAAATGAATGAATATCAGAGATCAACAATTAATTCTTCAGTACATGACAAGGAAATTAATTGTCTCTCTCTTATTTCACATAGTTTCTTAATCACAGTTGACCCTTGAACAGCATGGGTTTGAACTGCTAGGGTCTACTTAAACTTGGATTTTCTTTGTAGTAAATAATACAGTACTATACAATCAGCATGTTGGTTGAATTTGTGAATGTGAAATCTTGGATACAGAGGGCCAACTATAAATTATACTCAGATTTTTGACTGCAGGGTTGGCATGTCTAAATCCTTTCCATGTTGTTCAATGGTTAATGGCTACCTCCTCTTGTCTTCTTCACTGGCCTGGAGCCCTCTGGTTCCACACTGCTGTTGCAAAAATCAGTTGCTAAGAAAACATTATTTACTCTAAGCTAAGTAAATAATTATTATTTCCTCTTATCGCACTGTACCTTCACTCTTTTTTAGTCCACTACATAGGGATAGAACATATAGAATATTGAGAATTGATGGAAAAGGAGGGAAGAGATCTGGTTCTCCTTTTAAATTTGTCACTAATTGATTAGATTTTTGAAACTTCAATAGGTCACTTACATTCCTGGATCCCTGAGAGCTTGTGTTTAAACTAAATGCAACTAAATAAAATACCTAGAAATAAACTTAAGCAATGAGTTAAAAGAGCTATACTCTGAAAAGTAGAAAACATTGATGACAGAAATTGAAGATGACCCAAAGAAATGGAAAGTTATACCATGCTCTTGGATTGAAGAATGAATATTGTTAACACTGGCATACCACCGAAAACAATCTATAGATTTAATGCAATCCCTATGAAAATACCCATGACATTTTTAATAGAACTAGAATAAAAAACACTAAAATTTACATAGCACCACAAAAGACCCCAAATTGCCAAAGTAATCTTGAGAAAAAAGAATAAAGCTGGAGATATCACACTCCCTGACTTCAGACTATCCTACAAAACTACAGCAATCAAACAGTACAGTACTGACACAAAAACAGACACATAGATAAATGGAACAGAATAGAGAGCCCAGAAATAAACCCACACACCTATGGTCAATTAATCTATGACAAAGAAGGCAAGAATATACAATGGAGAAAAGACAGTCTTTTTAACAATTGATGCTAGGAAAACTGGACAGCTGTATGTAAAACAATGACATTTGAACATTTCCTTTCACCATATAAAAAATAAAATCAAAATGGATTAAAGACCTAAATGTAAGACCTGGAACCATGAAACTCCTAGAAGAGAACATAGGCAGAACACACTTTGATATGAGTTGTAGCAATATTTTTGGATCTGCCTCCTAAAGCAAAAGAAATAAAAGCAAAAATAAACAAACTGGACCTAATTAAAATTAAAAGCTTTTGCACAGCAAAGAAAACACTAAAATGAAAAGGCAACATACAGAATGGGAGAAAATATTTGCAAATGATATGACTGATAAGGGGTTAATAAAAAATATAAAAACAGTGCATATGACTCAATATAAAAAAAACAAACAACCCAATCAAAAAAATGGGCAGAAAACCTGAATAGACATTTTTCCAGAGGAGACATACAATGGCTAACAGGCACATGAAAAACTGCTGAACATCACTATTAGAGAAATTCAAATCAAAACCACAGTGAGATATCCCCTCAAACCTTTCAGAATGGCTGTCATCTAAATGTCTACAAGTAACAAATGTTAGAGAGGATGTAGAGAAAAGGGAACCCTTGTTCATTATTGGTGGGATGTACACTGGGGCAGCCACTGTGGAAAACAGTGTGGAGGTTCCTCAAGAATTCTGAAAATAGAACTACTATATGATCCAGCAATTCTGCTCCTGGATGTGTGTGTATATATATGCATATGTGCACATATACATATATATGTGTATATATGCATATATACATGTGTATGTGTATATATATATATATATATATATATCTGTATATCTGGAAAAAACAAAAATCCTAATTTTAAAAGATACATGCACCCCAAAGTTTATAGCAGCACTATTTAAAATAGCCAAGTTATGGCAGCAACCCACGTTTCCATCAACAGATGAATAAAGATGTGATATATATATATATGGAACTCAGCCATAAAAAATAATAAAATTCTGCCATTTGCGGTGACATGAATGAACCTAGAGAATATTATACTGAGTGAAATAAGTCAGATAAAGACAAATATGTATATTATCACTTATTTATGGAATCTAAAATATAAAACAAACAAATATAGCAAAAGAGAAACACACACAGAAATGGAAAACAAACTAGTGGTTAACAGTGGGGAGAAGGAAAAGGGAGGGGCATTATAGAGTTATGGGATTAAGAGATACAAACTACTATGTATAAAATAGATAAGCAACAAGGATATATTCTACAGCACAGGGAATTATGGCCATTACTTAGTAATAACTTTTAATGCAGTATAATCCATAAAAACAGTGAATCACTATGTTGTATACCTGAAACTAATATAATATTGTAAATCAACTATACTTCCATTAAAAAAAAGTGAATTCTACAAGTTGGTAAAAAAATAAAGTCAACTGATTAGATGACCCAATTCTCTAACAGCTCTAAAATTTTTAATTTCTTGGAAAATGGGAAGCAATATTCTCTTTACTCCTAAAATCTATTATATTTAAATGGATGAAAAAAATACTATTTTTGCAGAAAACAAATCTTGAAGAATTGCAGTGCAGGAAGCTTAATGTTTTCCTGTGTTAGCCTATTAAAATAGTGTTTTATGTAGCATAGACACACATATCTGTGTACCAAAAGTTTTTAAATAATGTTTACTTAGATAGATTTATTGGATTTGAATGAGCAGATTGGTGTACTTTACTTTTCAAAGAATATACCCAGTTTACAATTCTTTCTTCCTTACACTAAATCTCATTTCTGACAAGGGGTAGGTTCTGTTAACTTGACTTGAGACATAAAAATATGGTTATATTATTTTTCTGGCAATTATCTAAAAGATGAAAATTCTCTTCTCAAGTAGACATTTGAACTTTTTTCATGACATTTTGTAGAAGTAATTAGGAGATTATTTGCATGTATGAGAAGCCCCTTTTCTCACTGTATGGTCCTGTTTGAAATGTATTTAAAGGATGGCATAAATACAACAAGACAATACAAAAGAAAAGTTTGATAGATTTTATTTCATCAAAAAATATTCTGCTCTGTGAACACACATAAGAAAATGAAAAGAGAAGTGACAGTCTGAGGGAAAACATGTGCAAAACATATAAATGGCAATAGACTGGTATCCATAATATATAAAAAATCCAAAATACTTAATGAGGAATACTTAATAAGAATATTTGTAAAAAAAATAAACAACCAAAGGATTTGACAGGCATTTCACCAAAGAATGCATGGATGACAAATAAGCATATTAATAAGATGCTCAAAATAAGTAGTCATTGGGAAAGTACAAACTGAAACCATGAGATATAGTTATACCCCTATTAAGATGACTAACATAATACCAAGGGCTTGGAAGGATGCAAAGCTACTGGAAGTTTCATATACTGCTGATAAGAATACAAATGATATAACCATTTTAGCAAACAGTTTGGATGTTTCTCATAAAGTTAAACATCAACTTATCACATGATTCAGTAATTCTACTATGCTGTATTTACTCAAGATAAATGAAAACTTAGGGTCACACAAAAGCCTGTATGTAAATGGTTATAATGGTCTTATTTATTATTGTTAAAATTTGGGAAAACCTAAATGTCCCTTAACTGGTAAATGGATAAATAAATTATGACATATCTATACATAATGGAATATTACTCAGAAGTAAAAAAGGAACAAACTTTTTTTCTGACAGAAGCCAGACAGAAAAAAATTACAGTGTGATTGTATCTATAGGCATTCTGGAAAAGTAAATGATAGGAACAGAAAACACATCAGGGTTGGCATGAGCTAGGGTAGTAGGAGGGGTTGACTGTAACAGACATTAAGAGGAGTTGTTTCAGTGTGACAAAATTATTTTATATCTTGATCAAAATTCATACAATTGTACATCAAAAAGAGTGAAGTTTATTCTTGTAAATTTAAAATGAATAAAATAGTAACAATAACAACAATAATAAAAATCTAGATGAGAAACAATGCAAAAAATGAGTGACACAAAGGAGGGAAGTAATTTGTGGCATAGTGCAGATTATCTGTTGGAAATTTAGATCTCAGCTTAAATGTTCTCTCCTCAGAAAGATTTCCCTGACCATTGAGTGTAAAGTGTCTATGTGTCATTTTTTATTATAGCACTCTAATTTAGTTCCCTACCTTGTACTTATTTGTAATCTAATGTTTTCTCATTCGCTTATTTTTAAAATTATTTTTATTATCTGTATTCCTATTTTAGAAGTTAAGCTTCATAAAAGCAAGCACTTCTTCTGTCCTGTTCATAACTGTGAACCTAGAACTTAGAATAGCATCTGGTATAAAGGATCAATCAGTGTATACACACACACACACACACACACACACACATAGGTTAAATGCGTGAATGGGAATAAAGTCAGTTTTTGAACTTCAAGTCTAGAGAGCCAAATTTTTTAATCAGATGACCATATCATGTAATAAATATTGGTCAAAAGAAAATAAAAATAGAAGTGTCCAAAAAGCAGTAAGTATTTAATAAACGTTAATTTATTATTAATATTAATTGGTAAGTAAAATTATAAGGGATAAAATTAACTAAAATATTTAAATAGTAATTAGGAAAAAATAGACAAACTGTAAAGTATAAAAAAATTAAAAGCTCAAAGCCAAGTAAAGAAAAACACAGTTCAATTTAAAATCATCTCTAAGATGAAAGGAGGAAAAGCCTGTGGTTTTTTTGCATAATTTGGGCAACAGCCACGTCATATAGTTTGCACATTCTTAGAAGAAGAGCAACTAGCCTCAAGATTATCACCAAGAAAGGACTGCATATACGCTAGACAATACAGTTTAGGACACCAATCAGCTCTCCACATTAAAATGAAATATTATCATAAGGAGTTGGTTGCATATCTCTCATTTAAGAATAGGTGGTGGGCTTCCCTGGTGGCAGAGTGGTTGAGAGTCCGCCTGCTGATGCAGGGGACACGGGTTCATGCCCCGGTCCAGGAAGATCCCACATGCCATGGAGCGGCTGGGCCTGTGAGCCATGGCCGCTGAGCCTGCGCGTCCGGAGGCTGTGCTCCGCAACGGGAGAGGCCACAGCAGTGAGAAGCCCGAAGAATAGGTGGCAATGTAGGGCTACCGAGTCAGGAGTTATTTATTTATTTACTTGTGAAATTTTATTTTTTTTATTTTTAATTTTTTAAATCAACCGTAGTCACATATTTTACTTGACTTGGAGACAGAAATATTAGGAAATCTGATGTTTTGCCACCTATCATTTATTTTAAGCTTATTCTTTCCAAATCTTTTAGTTGTTGTTGTTGTTGTTTTTAACATCTTTATTGGAGTATAATTGCTTTACAATGGCGTATTAATTCCTGCTGTATAACAAAGTGAATCAGCTATACATATACATATATCCCCATATCCCCTCCCTATCTCACCCCTCTCGGTAGTCACAAAGCACGGAGGTGATCTCCCTGTGCTATGTGGCTGCTTCCCACTAGCGATCTATTTTACATCTATGTCAGGGCCACTCTCTCACTTCGTCCCAGGTTAAAGGGGGACTAAGAAACGTTTGGCTTGGGTTTTGTGTAAGGATGCAAATGTAAGCGTGCTTGTTTGAGAACATCTGGTTTTCTGTACATGGATTTTTTTTTCTCAATGACCTATCTCTATCAGTCTAATTATGAAATCACTGTAGAGAGCCGATTGATGTTTTGACCCCTCAACTATCAATGTCACTGCAAAGACTGGTTTTTAGATGCGATACCTGAGAGTTTATTCTCTGACGGTCCTGGTTAGTAAGTTGGGATCGTAGTGATCTTGAAAGAATACTGTTATAACTCTACTACTTCCAGGATTTCCGCTATTACTTTTTCCTAAGGATGAGGCTGTCGAGGATTAGGAGTTAGAGCAGAGGGTAGTTAATATAATTATTGTCACTTAACTGAATATGGAGATTGACTCATTTTAGTTTTTTTTAAAATCACTTTTAAGATCTAAATGAAACCAAAGGCAATCGAGAACACCTTGCACTGATATTAGAATATGGTCTGCTTTAAGTCCACCTTAAAAAGTCATTCATTTCCTCATCTCCTTATGCTTTCACTTATTCAGAGGCATTTGTAGGATGTCTGTGATGTAACTAGTCCTGTTCTGGGTACTTGTTCCCTGTTTTTTACTGGCCACTGAGGTCTTTGGAAACATGTATCAGCACTCTTGCCATGTACTTGTTATTCTCTTGATGTGACACTTTTAACAAGGCTTTGAGTGTCTATTCTTAAAAGATAATAATTTTGCAACAAGAGAAAATAACATGAAATGCTTTGCAAAGTTCTTAGATCAGTCTTTTTCTATGTAAAAAATAAAATGGGAGCTTAGGGATGGGACCGAAGGGCTTTCCCCCAAGAAAGTAGAGATGCTGGACCGTTTGAAAGGAGAAATCTCACTAGCAAAGAGTTAGAAAGTATATGGGTACTATCTGAATATAGGTTGGCATTATTTTAGAGTAGAAAATAAAGGAGATAGTTTCCTTAAGAAAGAGTTTGGTCTGTGTCTTGTGGTGTTTTAAAACATCAAGCTTAATAAGAACGAATCAGAACTAGGCCTGACCAAGAGTAGAAAGTTATCTGGCATTTTGACAATATTTAAGAATAATATCTGAAGATCCCACGATATCTCTACGAAAGAAAAGGCAAGACAAAGACAATGAACTATGCCTCAAGAATAATTCTTTATATCTCTTTATGTAAGAACTACTGAAGACAAGGGAAGAGTTTACTTTAGAACACAGGCAGGTCTCTTAGGACACTGAACAAAAATTTGGAGTAAAAAGTAAATTTTATAAAATATTTTGAACAGATTAACAAGGAACTTGATTAAAATTTTTTAAGAAAGCAAAGCAAAACAAACCATAAAAAGGAACATTGTTCATTATATTCATTCAGCAAAGAAGCCAAAACAATGACTCACATTTTGTGAGAGAAATATTTATTTTATATTTTTAAAAATAAAGAATTAAAATAAAAATTACTTGGGGGACAAAAACTAAAAACAAAAATAATATTCAAGAAAGAAATAACACCTAAGAATGCTTTAATAGGATTTCAAATTGTTAAAATTATACAGAGAAATTAGAAAACTTTGGGCTGTTTAATGAGCAGCCTATACACATTGTTATAACTGCTATGCATAATGTGAGCTAAATTATTCTTCTGTCTTAATATCATTGACCTCATTCCATAATATTAGCAATTATTACAATAGCAAGCATTTATGAAGTACTTTATATATGTGTGTGTGTGTGTGTGTGTGTGTGTGAGTTCTTTTATGAATAGCATGCCAGATATTCAAATGGCAAAGCCATCTTGGCAATTATATGGTTAAATTTGTGTTTCTTAACTAAAGATCAGAAGCTTTGGAACATTAATGGATGATATACTGTACATTACAGCATCATAGATGACTAATAAGCACAAGTTCAATTAAATTAAAGTGAATAAGATGGAATAAACAAAATACATGCCTAGTATATGTATGTATAAAGGGATTTATGTGTAAATTCTCCTAAAAACTAGGCATTTATCTTAACTTTACTTCTCACTTCATCATTTTCTTCTTTTACTGATTTTTTCTGTACTAAACTATTCTTTTATTCTCCATAAAACTAAGAAAACATGTGCATCAGCATATCCTACAACTGGTGGATTCTAAGAGTTAATTTATTGGCACATTTCATACAAAATTAATAAGAATAGAAGAGAAGTAAGAAGCTGAGTGTATTAAATTTTCCTATTAAGACTACCTGATTTTTTGTAGGCCTAGTCATATATCTCTTGGGAATAGAGCAGGGCATAAGGACATGTATTTATAGCTATTAAATATTTATATTTAAAAAAGAGAAAGTACTTCATAGAACCACTGTTAGAAATTTTAGAAATTGGAAGTTAAAAAAATAAAAAAAGAAACTTTAAGAAGCAAGAGTTTTTGTTTATGGTTTCAGTCTCCCAGGAGATAAATTAGATGTACTGTGGACCTATGGAAAGAATATTGAAACAGGAATCAGAAGGCGTTCTCAACCTTCCAGTGAACTACGGCAAGTCCTTAGTTAAGATACTATACTTCTCTAAGCCTCATAAGAATGATTATATCTACTCTGAGTATCTAAACTGGTTATTATGAATAACAATAATACAAATGAAAACATTTTGTACATTCTAAAGTACTATAGTATATTCACTGTAAACCAAGTGATAAAGGTGATTACACAGTTTTGCTAAGAGACTGGACTTACTGATCCAACTACAGCATTTGTAGTATCTACTCAGAGAAGCTAGAGGCAGTGTAATTAAGGGGGTGTATATCATTCTGTGGTCAAGGAGGGAAGCCAGAAGTCAAGGCCACAGAAGGCATAGGAAGCATCATTTCCAAACTGTGAGACAAAATTGTTAACAGGAAATTATTTATAGAGTCAAAAACCAAAGGAAACAGGAAAAAGACAAGAAATCTATGACCTATGGGAATGAATGGTTTGAAGGAGGCTGTTGACAATTGGAGGGCACAGAAGGCACTTTATTGTGCTTATTTTATGACCCTGAGTCTGGAGTCTGATGAATTAAAGGGGTAATACTGTTCTGGGTGACATTTGAGAGAGAACACCTCTAGGCAATAACTTTTCATATTAACCCTCATAAGGTTGGTGCCATTCTGTCCTTTACAGTATGAACAAGAGATATTATTACAAAGAAATGAAAGGGTATACCAACCTTGATATAGTTAACAGTTATAGCAATGTGGCCTATGAAACCTGTATTTTTTTGTTTTCAGACTCCTTGGGAGGGCATGGTCATATAGAGTTGCCCATAAAGTTAAAAATTATCTATATCCCACAATTGTTAATTTAAAACCTTATTCTTCAATGTTATAAGCCAATTAATTTAGTCTTATACTGCACCTGTTATATGAAAGCATAAAATCATCAAAAAAAACCAAACTCGTCTTTTTTCAGAATCCAATAACTATAAACTTAAACCACACAGGAGAGTTTTGTATTTTAATGCAATAAAAACATGTTTACAGTGATAGCTCTTACATGTTAAAATTATTGTTTTTTATTAATCATGTGAAAAAATTTTAAAAGCATTAAAGGAGGTAAAGAATTTCATCCTGCCTAGGTCCTGAAGGCTGTATAAAGGCAATAGTTGCTGCTCTCATACCAAAAGAACATTTTAAAATGTCAGTTCAAACTAGGAAAAACAAAGCACAAGACTGTGCTGATCAATTACTTCACAAATGATACTGAGAAATTGTCAGAGGTAGATGAAATCAAATCCAATATATTTTAATCCATTTTTTAATACTCAGGGTCATTGAAAACTGGTAAGTTATATATAGAATCATGGTGATTTCATAAGTCATTCATGAATATCTACATATTCACATTGCTTTATTCAGTAATTTATTGCTTAGTTAACCATATTTTCTTTTGTTAATGACATTTTGTGTATTCCATATAAACTGGAATCAAGTATATTGGTATAAATAGGAAGGGAAATGATTTTTGAACTCTTCTGGCTGTCACTTTTAGTACTTTGCCTTAATTTTGAAAAAAAAAGAAGAAAGGGAATTTGGCAACTAGTTTTACCCAGCTTGAGTGCTGGTCATGTTTCACTGGTGGTTTTATAATAGTAGGGTCTTAAAGGTCATCTGTCCATGCTTTAAAGTGAATTTTAAGGGTAACGCAGCCATCACATACAATATTTACTTTATGAAATTTTTATCTATTAATGAATCCTTACCTAAGGATAACTATGTCTTCTCATCTTTTTCCTTCATTACTGAACAGAGTGAAGTAACTATATTTATAAACAAAGTCAAAAAGTTTTATTAAGCTATGGATTTCTAAAAAAATATAAACAAAACTCACAGAAGAAAAACACTAATTTTATTTATAACTACAACCACTGCTATTGCCTAATTTGTCTTTTATCTCAACCCTGATGTCATTTCTTGCTTACCGTGAGATAATGAATAGCCTCATAGTTCTCGACCAATTGAATATGCTGAGGCTAATGAAAATTAATCATATATTTTAGATATGAAGAGAAGACTTTCTAACATATCTGCTATTAACTCTAGTTATTTTTTTCTAATAGTGTTCAAAATATTTTTGGCAAAAAATTAATCATGTTTAATCTTCATCTTAACTCTAAGAAAAAATCAGAAGTTAGTTGTAATCCTCAAAATATATCATATTTTTGAGCCTTATTGAATTAACCATTCTGTCTCTTCCCCTCTTCTTTGTATTAATAAAAGAAAACAGTAAAATAACACAAATTTATTTTTAATTTTGCACAGATTCATTTAAAAATTTTATTACTAGAAATTAACATAAAATAAAAGTGGAATTTTTGTGTAAAACTGTATGAATTTTAACTCATGTATATATTTGTCTAACAACCTCTGCTTTCAAGATATATATTTCCATTACTGTCAAAAATTCCTTTGTACTATTCCTTTGTAGCCACACACTTGCCCTCTCCTGATCATTGACAATCACTGATGTATTCTCCATCACCTATTTTGACTTTTAAGAAATATCGTATAGTAAATGTAATGGTACAGTGTATAACCTTTTGAGATTGACTTTCACTGAGCATAATGCCTTAGAGGTTTATCTAAATTGTTGGTTGTATCAATAGTTCATTCTTTTTTATTTCTAAGTAACATTCTTAGTAGGGATGTACTGCCATTTGTTTATGCATTCACTCATTGAAGGATATTTAGGTTGTTTACAGGTATTGGTAACTATGAATACAGTTGGTAAAAACATTTATGTATAGGTTTGGGGGTGAACATAATTTCGTTTCTCTAGGGTAAGTACGTGCGTGTATGATATCTGGGTCATATGATGTATGTTGAACTTTATGAGAAACTGATGAACTAGTTTTGAAAGTACTCACACCATTTTGCATTTCCAGCAGCAATTTATTAGAGTTCCAGTCCTCCTCATCCTCATCATCATTTGGTACTGTCAGTATTTTTTTATTTTAACCATTCTTATAGATGTGTAGTGGAATCTCCTTTCAGTTTTAATTTTCATTTCACCAATAATTTTGAGAGGCTGTTCTGATGTTGAACATCTTTCATGTGTTTCTTTTCCATTAGTACATCCTCTTAGTGATGTGTCTCTTCAAGTCTTTGCCCATTTTAAAATTGGGTTATTTGTAGAGAGTTCTTAATACTTTCTGGGTAAAAGTTCTTGGTCGGATATGTGTTTTGCAAATATATTCTCCAACTCTGTAGCTTTTCTTTTATTTCTCTTGATAGTGCCTTACTTAAAAAACATTTTTAATTTTGATGAATTCTAATTTATTTTTCTTTTATTCTTTTATTGAATATTTTTTGTGTCAGGTCTAAGAGCTCTTTGTCTAACCAGAGATCATGATGAATTTCTCCTATTTTTTCTTCTAAAAATTTTATTACATTTTATATTTAGATCTCTGATCCATTTTGAGCTGCTTTTCACATATTGAGAGACCTTTCAGTTGAAGTTCATTATTTGTTTGCATATCGTGTCCAGTTGTCCCAACAACGTTTATTGGGAAAATTCTCCATTGAATTGCCTTTGCACCTTTGTAGAAGTCAATTGACCATATTTGTGTAGATCTGTTTCTTGACTCTCTTTTTGTTTCATTGATCTATGAGTCTATCCTTTTTCCAATACCACAGTGTCTTGATTCTTGTGGTATTACATTAAATCCTGAAGTCAGATAGTGTCATTCCTCTCACTTCATTCTTTTTTTTTTCAGTAGTTTTTGCTATTTATTTCTTGTATCTTTTCAAGGAAATTTTAGAGTTAGCTTCACAGATGAATTTCCTTTGAGTATCTAGTCTAACTTTTTTTCCTTCGTAAATTTTTAGGTTCTACATTAAGTGAATTGACTACAGAAACAAATGAGCTAAAAACACATCACACAATTTCAACAAAGAGATAGGAAATTTGCTTTTTTACTAATGAGATGTAAGTTAAGGCATATTAATAATAATATGTCAAAGTGACTTTTAAATATTGCACTTATATGTTAGCATTTACCCTCTGAGATACACTACAGAGCAGTTTCCTGAAAAGTGAAAGAATTGTTTTAAAAAAGGAAAATTATGAAACACTTCAATGTTAGAATTAAAAAATTGTTAATAACAGAACAAAATAAATGTTCTATAAATGTGTAAAAGTACTATGAGCCCATAGGGAGCTTATGCGTAAGAAAGAGAGGAGCTTCCAGTAAATTGGCTGAAAGAAAAGTACTAACCATTGATTCTGCCAAATCAAACAGGTATATGATGTCCAAGAACAGCTTTGGAAACATTGCTCCCATTACTACATTGGAGCCCTTGAGTAACTTGCAGAGGGCATATGATGTTTCTCATCATCGCCCCCTTATATGGAGACCTCTATATGGAACAACAACTGCTTTCTTTCGAGGAGATTATTAATGGAAGAGAAGGGTGTTTTAAGACAATAAAAAGCACAGAATTAAAATGACTAAGTTACTTCATATTTTCTTTGGTGTTTCACCTTCTAGCTGTCATTCTACTTGCTTCATGAGACAAGTTTACTAGATAGATGATCACATCTAGAGAAGAAATATTTTAAAGAAATATGCAAATGAATCTTCTCTAGAGAACCAAAAGTAATAAAAGAAGTAAGTTCCTAGGTACTTTAAATTTTCAGGTTTAGTAAAGCCCCTGTTTATATTCTATCCTAATATATCACATCTTCACACAAATTGTCCTTAAATCCAGTGTAGGTATAGTTTTTTGATTAGTAATTTTTTTCCTATATCATGTAGGAAGCACAGAGTTGTTTTCCTCCTTCAACTAGCACCATTGTACATGACAGAAATCTTCAGACAACTTTATCACCATTTTTCTAACCCTTTCCTCTTTTATTTTGCAGAGATTAGTTGGAAAGAAACACATAACCAGCTAGATTACATTGTTAGATGCTGAGTTTCTAGCAATAGTGCAAGTTTTTGATGAAACACATAGCAAATATCGACATGGCAAACTCTGAATTGTTACCTGGCACCCTTCCACCAAAACGGATTTCTGCCTTCTTTTCAAGACTGATTCATTTCTAGTTCACAAACAATCTAGCATTGAAATATTTTAGGCACCCACTCCTTTGAGGTCAATGGGAAAGCAAAGAATGAGACCACACCATATAAAAGAAAATTGTGTCACCTTCTCAGCAAATAAAAAGTTCGGTCTCAGTTTCTTGATGAAGTATGAAGTATAGTCTCTGAAGAGACAGACAGTTTGGTTTGTAGGATTTGTAACTGTGGAAGTGGAAAAGTTTTTCCAATCTGTGAAAGATATTGTGAAACATTTACTGTGAAGAAGCTGGAATAATACCAACCAGTAGGTATAAAAATAAGAGGGAGGAGGCTTAATTTGAGAAGTTTTATATTTTTTATAAGAACTGCTCCATTATTCTTAATACAGACAAAGGTTGAGTCAAGTTTATGATGCAGTAAATGAAAAGTTAACAGTTCAGCTCATCACTTCAAGCGAATCCATATAGATTCACTGCATTCGTTTCTCTCCCTATTCTCCCTTGCCCTGCACTTCTTCATTTTGATTAGCTCGTTCCCTTAACTGGTGAAGCAAGCATTTGTCCTTCAAGTCCAATAAGTTATAACTGTCATTAATCACAAGTTTCTTTGGTAAGTGTTTTAAAAAGTCTAATCAGGAAAGAAGAGCACTAAAGAGAAAATACACAGCACTTTTCAGTAAAGAATTCAGTGAAAGGTCAAGAACTATGATAGCTGAGTTTTGAAATCTTAGATAATATAAAATCAACAAACTATATATCTCATAATTTTACTTTCAAATATATTTATAGATTTGAAAAATCAATTATATCCCCTGTTGTGTGTATTGAATTATGTCAGTTCATTAATTGTATAAATTGAATTCTATCCCTCTTTGTGTGACTTGTGCACCATTTTTAACAATAGTAAAATGTGTATGAGGAACATTAAATAGGCAATAGTTTTGTTGAAGAAATCAAATATCAGAGATTCCAAGAAATAAAATGCTAAACTCAAATTAACGTATACAATTTTTTTCTGTATTTTCACAGATTATTATTTAGTAGCTGGAATTCTATTAGAGCCCAAATCTTAGAGGCTGAAAATTCTGCTCTAAGGGAGGCAGAGTATAATTGGAATCATGGGCTCTTAGAGTTAGGGGCACCTCTACTTTGGCTGGGGCCTCTGATGTATGAAGCTCCCCTGTAATATCTATGATAGGTAGTTGAAGAGATGTAACAGGAATTGGAATATCTAAATATATTTACATATTTCTCATGAAGACATATTTCTGCCCCCTTAACAAGACAACCCATGTCAGCTGCTTTTTTTCCCCATTTCATTTAAACCATCATTTATTGAGCCCTATTACACATCAGGTAATTATCAGGCTGTGTTGATAAAAAGAATAAAACTATTTCTATGGTCTGTCTCTCAATTATTGAGAGAAAGGAGTAAAAAGAGAAACATAAAGTAATATTTTATGGCAATGATCTAAATGTCATCAATGTATTGTATAGGGTATTGTGAAAATAGATGAATTATAGTTAAGTTAATAAGGGAGAAGTGTTAGAAGATTCTCTGGGGAGGTGACATGTGAGTTGAGTATTGTTGATTACCAGGGGAAGAAAGAATGTCATGGGTTTGTCTATTTTAGGTAGAGGGAAGAGTTTGGGCAAAAGATGTAATCATGGCTTAGCACAGTGTGTTCAGTGCTTTTTAAGTAATTGTTGCTAAAGTGCAAGACACACAGAAGAAGATAAAGCTAGAGAAGCAGATTTGGAGTGGTAAGACCATGTAGATTGTTGTACACATGTTAAAAACTTTAGATTTTTAGATAAATGGGAGACTGAAAGATTTTAGGGAGGTAAGTGGTATTAACTCTATGCTTTATAAAAATCAATGTGTTGGAAGTATGAGGGTAGATTTGAAGGGTCTGGGATATAAAATCAATAGTATACTCGAACATTCTAGGCCAAAGAGGATGAAGGTAGAAACTGGCAGAGTGGATGCAAAAATAAAAGTGGTCATTCAGATGCAGTACATAATTACTAGGTAAACTTGTCCAGTAGGGCTTGTAAATTAGGTGTAGGGGTAAAATAAATAAATAAAGGACCCAGGTTTTCTAGCTAGGTGTTAGGATTATTGGTGGAACTGTAAGCTGGCATATGGAATTTAGGAAAGAAAACAGTTTTGGAAGGAATATGAATTTCATTTTAGGCACCTGACTTATCAAAGTGGAGAGGTCCAGAAGTTAGGTATATGTACATGTTTAATATTCTTAAGAGAGATCATGGTTGATGCTATAATTTTTGAAGTCATAAGAGCATATAGATAAGAGTTAAGGTCATAAAAGTGGTAGAGATAATTCAAGGAGAAATTTAGTATAAGAAAACTCATTTACTGGAGAGGAGTTGAGTGTGCCAGCATTTAGGCAATGAAAGAAATAGTGAAGACCAACATTATTTAGAAGTAAGCGACAATTTGATGTTATGAAAATGATGGGAATAGAAAGTTTTAAGCAATAGCAAGTGATCTACAAAATTAAAAACAGCAGAGGAATCAGTTAACAAAAATTAAGACTGAAAATGTCTGTTGAATTAAGGAGTCAGTGTGTCTGGATTAGGAGTAGCTTTAATGGTGGTGTAAAGGAGATTACAATGGATTGAGAAGGAAATGGCATGAGGAGGGAGTTGTAAAATCAGAACATATTGTCAGATATTTAGCATAAGAAGGATGTATGATGTATTGTCACTGATGCAAAGGAAATGTAATCCATTTATAAATTACCTCATTTTTCTGCTACCTAATGTCCAAAGTTTTATAATTTGAGTTCTGTTATTTGGTGCAAGAGTTTTTCCATAAAATGAAATCCCCTTAAACTAAGAGTGGGAAATACAATGAGTATAAATCGTTAAGTGCCATAGTATGTATTTTATTTTACCCTTTTGTGAAAGTTGGTTTTGATATTTCTGATAGAAGGGATTGAAAAGGATTTTACAGAATCTTGACTTCGAGTTTTTGAAATACTTTGAGTCATCTTTTTAAAAATTCCAGGCTGTGGACCAAACCTACCCTTGCTGGGTTTTAATTCAGTTTATATATCCGACATCTCTGTTGGTTAACACAAAGCCAGTGTGTTCGATTTCTTTAAAATTTCTTGTTATTTTCATTTAAACAAGTATACTCTTAGTAGCCATAGTTAAGTCCAAAGTAATAGGTTTCCTTCTTACTTACTCTAGCTTTTAAAAGATGAAACGTTTTGTAGACTCACCAAGTCTACAGTTTATCAAGTACTGTATGATACCTCCACCTACTTTACTTTTTTCTTGCACAATTCTATTCCTAAGCCTTACCTAATTCCTTCCAAACATTAAGTTTAATCTTAACATTTTCCAATCTGCTTTAACTGGAGTTGTCTCTTATTATTGTTATATAACATTGTTTCTGATTACCTAACCTGTATTTTAAAATTTTTTAAAAGGAAGCTTTTTAATACATAAACTAACAATGTAATGAATATTGTCACCATTTCATTTTATAGCTTGTCCTTTATTTACTTCTTTATTTATTTTTTGTCTTGTAAAAAGAAACCAGAAAAAAACCTTCTTAGCTTCTCTGGTTTAATGTTTACTCTTAAACTTTTTTAAAGCTTAGAAGGGAAGGGATTGACTACAAACGGAAATGAGGGAATTTTGGGGTGGGGTGGAAATGTTCTGTGACTCCACTGTGGTGGCATTATGCATTTGTAAAACGCATCAACTGTACCTTAAAAAAGAATGAATTTTATTGTATGCAAGATTTTACCTCAATAAACCTGAATTCTAATAATGCCTCTTAAGTTCAGATAATTAATTTGGATATTGAAAAATATGTGTAAAATATTGAGAGAGAAATTATCCTACCAAATATTAAACATATTACAAAACTTCAATGGAAGCATTATAGATGTGGTGCATGAATCAATAGAAAAAGCAAATGGCTAGATAGATAACAGAACTATCTAATGCATAAATATGTAACAATGCATAAGAATTTAGTTCAAAATAAAAGAATAAAAGCACATGTGCCAGAGTCAGTTTGCCTCTGTTAGAATCCCAGCTCCAGGATTTAACTTTTATGTGACATGAACTGATAAAATCAAACTGTCTGTCCCTCAGTTTTATCTCCAGTTAAAAAAATATTAGTTCTTTCTTCACATTGTTCATATAAAGACTAAATGAGGTAATTCATGTAAAGCAGAGGTTCGTACCCATGAGGTCCATGTATAGATTTAAGGGCCTGGAATTTGATGGAAAAATTATATCTTTATTTTGATCAAGCTATAACTAAATTGTACTATTTAATCATGAAAGAAGGCAATAAATCACAGTAGTATTAGCAGGAGTTGCATCATCACTATTAGAAATCACAGATTTGTTTGTACCACATTAAAGTTTTTGCAAATATCTCAATATATTTTTTACTTCCATCTTTAGCCAAAAGTATGATTTTTATTAGACCCACCATCAGTCACATGTCATTGAATGCATTGGTGGAATATCAGGCAACTCTGTACCTAGTAGTAATTCATCCACCAGTTGATGAAGTCAGGTGGTCTCATATCAGTGACCCAGTCACCTATGTGGTTTTGCAGTTCTCTGCCTACAATTGTTTGTTGATTAACACAGAAAGGAGGCGATTCACTTTTATTGTTTGTCTAAGTTTTCAAAATTGAGCAATTCAGATGAGAACTCTTAACCCTGGTAGGATGGTGTGTCCTTTTCTAATACAAGCATTCACATAAACCACATTGTTAACTTGTACCCTATTGCTCTGGATTTGTGATTCTTCTTCATTCCAGCACCTGCTGATTTTTCTTCTTCCTTTTAAACTTGGTTAGCATCAATTTATTATTGTTGTTTTATTTTATGCTATAGAGAAGGGGCTGAAATATTAACTTAGTCTCTCATATTGTTGGATCTAGGGGAGCTTTCCTCCTTTTATAACGCATACAATTTCTTTACTGAATTTGAGGTTTTGTGGATTTTCATCCACTTAGACATTTTTTAAGCATACAGTTTCATGAGTCCCTTGCCTTCTTTTAGGTCTGTTTCTTTTGAAATATGTTTGCTTTTCCATTGACTTCCTCTGGTCATGAAGTACTAACCCTTATGTGCTGTTTATCCCTTTGCTCAGAAAAAAAGATAAATTAACAGGTGATATCAACTCAGAATATTTTGTTTTTTCTATAAATCTTGACTCTGGGAAACTAAAAGTTCTATAACTGTTATTCTTAATTTTTTAAATCTAATGTGATTCTAAAGCAAGTATTATTTGCCTAGAAGACTCTTAATGAATCTGATCTACTACCTCACAAGCCTAGATTCTGGAATATTCATGTGTCTGGTAAACTTAACAGGTACCCACTCTTCCCTACCAATATTCTCTGACAGATCCTGGCAAAGCAAGATTTCAGTTCTCTGAGCTACCTTAAATTTTATTCCTTGTAGAAACAGACCGTTATTGTGAGAATGTTCTGAGTCATCCCTAATCCATGGATCACGAGAAGATACTATTTCTTGCTCTCTTAAGCAATTTTTCCTGAAAAAATATGCCTTCTTGTTTCTGCCCTCCTCTGCTGTTTTCATCTAAAATTTTCTAATCTATGAATTATATTCTGAGAATATCGTAAATATGTAAATAGGTTTATAGACTATCTCAGCATTCTTGGTTGTCAGGAATAAAATAGCACTGACAGATTTAGCACCCCACACAGGCAAAAGCATCTTTTAGCACCAAGGAAGGATTTTACCATATGGCACCCTGCTAGGTTGTGGATCTCAAAAGGTCCTCCAAAGTACTTATTATAATTCATATACCATGAGAAATTAACTGATGTTTTATTCTCTTTTTAATAAGAGATCTACTCACTGCTGTGTCTTTCTCTAGGCCTGGATCTCCTAACTTAGGATATAAACTTCTTAATAAGTACTATTACATATATTTTCTCTATTCCCAAAATTAAATAAAACAGATGTCCTGAACCAATCAAGGGAATATCATGTGTAGAACTGAAAGAAATGTATAAGATGAATAGAATAGAGATTACACCAGAATGTTAACAGACAGAAGAAGACAAAAGGTAAAGAGCAAAAAGGTCACTGAACAAGTATTTTAATAATGTCTATTTGAAATTCCATCAGTTACACATTATTACCTTTACCATGCTGCAGAAACTCAGGAGGAATAATGTGAATAGTATTATTTATAATACAACAAACCTCTACACCTCTAGGGCACACATCAGCCACCAAGCACTTTGGCATGTATTGCTTGATTTCTTGACTTTAAAACATTGCTTTTCTTCAACAGAAGGAGACTATGTACAGAATCAAACTAAAATGAACATAACAAAGAGGGTTTCTTATTGTCAGTTCAGAACAATGAACATCTTAATAAGAGTGTTAACATTAACTCAGTGACTCTGTGCACAGGGACCATATTAAGTGATTTACATGTTTTTACTCATTTCATCCTCACACTAAACTCTGAGGTAAATGCCATTTATTTTTTTATAGAAGAAAAAAATTAAAATGTACAGAGTTGAAATAACTAGACCAATATCATCCATGTAGTAAGTATGCTTTTGGGATTTAAATGTGAATGCCACTGCTATATTGCCTGTTTAGCTTACCAATATTTAATTTAATTTCAGTCTTTTGTGGAAAAGTAAGGTGCGGTGACACACCAAAGCCTTGTCAAAAAGTGCAGTAGACTCTATTAAACACCTGAGCCTATGTATTATTGAAATAGGATGCTCTGGTTAAGGCTAGACATTCTCTCATTGTGAAAAGAATGCTCATTTGCAAGGTGAGAGGACAGGGTTTGAGGATTCAGATGCACAGAGCAGGCATATATAGTTGTTTTGAAATCTAAAGAGCTTTATCTTTATTCTAATTCAACCAATTTTCAGGACACTGATTTCCATGTTAGTTCACTTCACCAGTTGGCAGGGGAAACCACAGAAAAGCACAATGGAAAGCCTTCTCATGTCTTGTTTGTCTTATGTGACTTAACACAACCTAACCAGGACCCTTCAAGCACTGATGCTTTTATTACTTACCCCTGGCAGATCCGATTGCTTACTGCAGTTCAGGGGGTGGAAGGGTGGGAAGATATAGATACAGGGAAATATTTCTTCCCATATTTTAAAGTAGAAGTTTTCTATCCTTTGAGACTCAATACAGGCCTATGAGTTTTAGCCATAATTTATATTTTCAAAGTCTTTAACACTAGGAAATGCAGATAATGGTGTATAAAACTAGGCAGCATCATGTTCTAGTGGGAAACTTGTGTTCATATCAACTGCAGTCCTCTGAGGATCTCTGCCAGATCTTTTCTGTGTCCTTAGGCTTCCATGGCTATTAGGTGTGAGAGTTGATGTCATCATAGTTCTGTGCTACCAAGAAGCTTTTTTCACTGTTATACTGTATATGTGCGGGGGAGGGAGGGAGCAGGTGGAAGCAAGAAGTAAGCCTTAAGACTTGTCACATGAAGCCTCAATGACTAGGGCAAAGTATGGAAAATATGTGGAATCCTGAATTTTGGCTTTGAATTGTCATTAAATGCAACTTAATTATTTTTTTAAAATCTGATGATCTCTTCAGTAAACTGGAGGCAAGAGGAAGGTAAAAAGTACTGACCTTTACTACATTGAAAATCCTGACCACTCTCCCTTTCATTTATATAAATCAGACTCCTTCTTACCTTCCTATTTTTAAGACCCTGGATGAAGCTCTTATTACCTCTGACTTGAAATACTGAACCCCATAAAGCAACCAGATTGAGTCTGATGAAGTGTAAATTTGACCCGGACAATTCCCTCCTCAAACCTGCAATAAACGCTAATTCAAACTGGTATATGCACCCCTAGGTTCATTGCAGCATTATTTACAACAGCCAAGATATGGAGTCAACTGAAGTGTCCATTGATAGATGAATGGTTAAAGAGGATGTGGAGGGTGTGTGTGTATGTAATGGAATATCACTCAATCTTAAAAAAGAATGAAACTTGCCTTTTGCAACCTCAAGGATGGACCTAGAGAGTATTATACTAAATGAAATATGTCAGAGAAAGACAAATACTGTATGATCTCAGTAATATGTAGAATCAAAAAAAAGCAAATAAACAAAGCAAGTGAACAAATAAAACAGAAGCAGATTTGTAGATACAGAAAATGAACTGGGGGTTGCCAGAAAGGAGGAGAGTCGGGGGATGGTCAAAATAGGTGAAGGGGATTAAGAGGCACAAACTTCCAGTTAAAAATAAGTCATGGTAGGCTTCCCTGGCGGTGCAGTGGTTGAGAGTCCGCCTGCCGATGCAGGGGACACGGGTTCGTGCCCCGGTCCGGGACGATCCCACATGCCGCCGAGCAGCTGGACCCGTGAGCCATGGCCACTGAGCCTGCGCGTCCAGAGCCTGTGCTCCGCAACGGGAGAGGCCACAACAGTGAGAGGCCCGCATACCGCAAAAAAAAAAAAAAAAAAAAGTCATGGTGATGTACTATACAGAATACAGAATATAGTCAATAATATTGTAATAAGTTTAAATGGGGACAGAAGGTAACTAGATTGTGGTGATCATTCGTAATGCTTATAAATGTCAAATCACTGTTGTATACCTGAAACTAATATAACATTGTATGTCAATTATACTTAAAAAAAGAAAAAAGAAAAAGAAAAGAGAAACTGCGATGGTGCTGCAAGTCCATCAGAAAAATGCCAAAGTCCTTTCAGTCTGCAGAAAGAAGGCATTGCTTGTCTGATGCCTATTCTACTTCCCCTTAGTCTCTGCTCCAGCTTCTTTGGCCTCCTGATTGTTTCTCAAATGTTTCAACTTGCTCTACCTCAGAGATTTTCAACCTTGCTCAGCCTTCTCCTGGAACACTTTTCTCTCAGATACCTTCAATGGTGTGGACTCATTCAATTCAGAACAGGGGCATCTTCCCTTCACTTGTGATCCCTATCTATTTTGTGTATATGGGTATATGCACAATTACATTTTCAAAAAAATTTTAAGGACCTTGAGTTCATAGTATTAAAATTGAAGTAGATAAATTATATTAACAATATTAAATATCATAGAATTACTGTCATCTTTATAATCAGTAAATTGGGTGGGAGATAATTAGTATATATAATTTTTCCATATTAAGTATGATATTATGTTCAAACATAAATAAAAATATTTCATAGGAAGAAATATTTTAGTTTTTATTTCTGGGTTGTGGTGTTTAGAGTGACTTTTCCTCTACATCTTTCTGAGTTTTAAAGGTTTATGTTATAATAAACACATATATTTTGTTTACTTTTGTCACTAACAATTTATTAGTTTTTACTTTAATCAATAAAATTGTCACATTTTAAAAGTCAAATTGTACTAAAAGTTTATATAAAAATAAATAGCAATCCCCTGTTCTACTCTACCCCTAACTTAAGGTTGCTCCCTAGGAGTCCTGACTTACTTTTTTCATTTATTAAACTATGGTTGATTTACAATATTTTGTTAGTTTCAGGTGAAGACAAGTGATTCAGTTTTAAATATATATATATATATATTTTTTCAGATTACTTTTCATTATATTGAATATAGTTCCCTGTGCTATATAGTAAATCCTCATCACTTATCTATTTTATGTATGGAAGTTTGTATTTGTTATCCCATATTCCTAGTTTATCCCTTCCCCACACCCCTTTCCCCTTTGGTAGCCACAAATTTGTTTTCCATGTCTGTGAGTTTGTTTCTGTTTTGTATACAGATTCATTTGCATTAATTTTTAGATTCTGTGTTTAAGTGATATCATAAAATATTTGTCTTCCTCTGTCTGACTTACTTCACTAACTATACAGTAAGTCCCCTACATATGAACCTTCAAGTTGTGAACTTTTAAAGATGCAAACCTGTGTTCGCATGTCTGATCACGTAAGTTCATGTGTCTGGCGTGAACTACTGTACTTTTCAAGGTTCTGTACTGTAAGACTAAAAATATTTTCTTTATTTTTTCTGTTTGTTTTTTATGTATTATATGTGTGAAAAGTATTATAAACCTATTACAGTACAGTACTATATAGCCGATTGTGTTAGTTGGGTACCTAGGCTAACTTTGTTGGACTTATGAACAAATTGGACTTATGAATGTACTCTCAGAACAGAACTCATTTGTATGTAGGTGACTTACTGTAATATTCTCTAGGTCCATCTGTGATGCTGCAAATGGCAATATTTCATTTATTTATGGCTGAGTAATATTCTATTGTGTGTGTGTCTGTGTATCTGTCTACCTATCTATCTATATATCTATCTCACATCTTCTTAAGCCAGTCATCTCTTGATGGGCACTTGGGTTGTTTCTGTGTCTTGGCTATTGTAAATAGTGCTGTTATGAACAGTGGGGTGCATTTATTTTTTGAATTAGAGTTTTTGTCTTTTCTGGATATATACCCAGGACTGGGATTGCTGGATCATATAGTAGCTCCATTTTTGTTTTTTTAAGGAACTTCCATACTGTTTTCCAAAGTGGTTGCACCAATATGCATTCCCACCAACAGTGAAGGAGAGTTCCTTTTCTCCACAACCTCTTGAGCGTTTATTATTGTTAGACATTTTGATGATAGGCATTCTGACTGGTGTGAGGTGATACCTCATTGTCATTTTGATTTTCATTTCTGTAATAATTAGTGATGTTGAACATCTTTTCACATATCTGTTGGCCATTTGTATATCTTCTTTGGAGAAGTGTCTATTTAGGTCTTCTGCCCACTTTTTGATTGGAATGTTTGTACTTTTAATATTGAGTTGTATGAACAGTTTTTATATTTTTGATGTTAACCCCTTAATGGTAGCATCATTTGCGAATATTTTCTCCCATTCCATAGGTTGTCTTTTTGTCTTGTTAATGGTTTCCTTTGCTGTGCAGAGGGTTTTAAGTTTGCTTAGGTTCCATTTGTTTATTTTTCCCTTTATTTCTTTTGCCTTGGGAGACTGATTTAAGAAAATATTGCTATGATTTATGTCAGAGAATGTCCTACCTATGTTCTCTTCTAGGAGTTTTATGGTTTCAGGTCTTACATTTAGGTCTTAAAACCGTTTAAAATTTATTTTTGTATATGGTATGAAGGAGTGTTCTAATTTCATTTATTTACATGTAGCTGTTCAGCTTTCCCAACACCAACTGTTAAAGAGGCTTTTTCTCTATTATGTGTCTTGCATCCTTTGTCATAGATTAATCATAAATGTGTGGGTATACTTCTGGGCCCTCTATTCCATTCCAGTGTTCTATATATATCTGTTTTTCTGCCAATACCATGCTGTTTTGATTACTGTTGCTTTGTATTATGGTCTGAAGTTGGAAGGGCTATGCTTCCAGCTTTGTTCTTTTTCCTCAGCATTACTTTGGCATTTCTGGGTCTTTTGTGGTTCTATATAAATTTTAGTATTATTTGTTCTAGTTCTGTTAAAAATGTCTGGGATTTTGATAGGGATTGCATTAAATCTGTACACTGCTTTGTGTAGTATTGCCATTTAACAATATTTATTCTTCTAATCCAAGAGCATGGGATATCTTTTCATTGCTTTGAATCATCTTCAACTTCATTTATAAGAGTTCTACAGTTTTCAGTGTTTAGGTCTGCCACATCCTTGGTTAACTTTATTCCTAAGCATTTTATTTTAAATGGGATTTTAAAAAATTTCTCTTTCTAATATTTCATTGTTAATGTAAAGCAGTGCAACAGATTTTTGTATATTAATTTTGTATTCTGCTCCCTTCCTGAATTAATGTATTCTAATAGCTTTTGTTTGGAGACTTTAGGGTGCTCTATATAGAATGTCATGTCATTGGCAAGTAGTGACAGTTTTACTTCTTCCCTTCCAAGTTGGATACCTTTTATTTCTTTTTCTTGTCTGATTACTATGGCTAGGACTTCCAATAATATGTTGAATAGGAGTGGTGAGAGTGGGTATCCTTGTCTTCTTCCTGAATTTAGCAAGAAGACTTTCAGCTTTTCACCATTGAGTATTATGTTGGCTGTGGGTTTGTTGTAAATGGCTTTTATTATGTTGAGATATGTTCCCTTTATACTCAATTTGGTGAGGCTTTTAATCATGAATTGATGTTGAATTTTGTCAAATGCTTTTTCTGTGCCTATTGAGATGATCATGTGGTTTTTGTCACTCTTTTTGTTAATATGCTGTATCACATTGATTGATTTGTGTATGTTGAACCATCCTTGAGACCCTGGAATCAATCCAACTTGATCATGTTGTATGATCCTTTTTATGTATTGTTGGATTTGGTTTGCTAATATTTTGTTGAGGATTTTTGCATCTATATTAATTAAAGATGTTGGCCTGTGATTTTCTTTTTGGTAGTGTCTTTGTCTGGTTTTGGTACCACTGTGATAGTGGATTCATAGAATGAATTTGGGAATATTCCCTCCTCTTCAATTTTCTGGAATAGTTTGAGAAGGATAGTTTCTTCTTTGTATGTTTGGTAGAATTCCCCAGTGAAGCCATCTGGTCCTGAACTTTTGTTGGCAGGTAGTCTTTTTTTATTGCATATTCTATTTCACTTCCAGTGATCAGTCTATTTAAATTATCTATTTCTTGTTGACTCAATTTTGGCAGGCTGTAGTTTTCCAGAAACTCATCCATTTCTTCTAGGTTGTCCGATTTCTTGGCATGTTATTGTTCATACTATTCTCTTATGATTTTCTGTATTTCTATGGTAGCAGTTGTTGTTTTTCTTCTTTCACTTCTAATTTTGTTTTTTTGGGGTCCTTTTTTCTTCTTGGTGAGTCTTGTTGGAGGTTTGTCAATTTTGTTTATTTTTTTCATTAGAAATCTCACCAAATTGAGTATAAAGGGAACATATCTCGACATAATAAAAGCATTTTTTCTATTTTTTAATCTCTATTTTATTTATTTTCTCTCTGAGCTTTATTATTTCCTTCCTTCTACTGACTTTGGCTTTTTTTTTTTTTTTCTAATTCTTTTGGGTGGTATGTTAGGTAGCTTATCGGAGATTTTTCTTGTTTCTTGAAGAAGGCCTGTATCACTATAAACTTCCCTTTTAGAATTGCTTTTGCTGCATCCCATAGATTTTGTAAGGTTGTATTTTCATTGTTGTTTGTTGCGAAGTATTTTCTGATTTCTTCTTTAATTTCATTGTTTCATTGATTTTTAATTTCATACTGTTGTGGTCAGAAAAGATGGTTAAAATGATTTCTATCTGGCTTGCTTTGTGACCTAGTACCCTACAGGGTGACTGTGTGCATTTAAAATAAATGTGTATTCTGTTTTGTTTTTGGATGTAGTGTTGTGTAGATAGCAATTAAGTCCGACTGGTCTATTGTGTCATTTAGGACCTCCCTTGCCTTATTGATTTTCTATTTGGATGATCTATCCATTGATGTCAGTGGGGTGTTAAAGTCTCCTACTATTATTGCACTCCTGTCAATTTCTCCCCTTGTGTCTGTTAGTGTTTGTTTTATATATATAGGTGCTCCAATATTGAGTGGATTTACGTTAATAAGTATAATATCCTCTTATTGTATTGATCCTGTTAATCATTGTGTAATGTCCTTCTTTGTCTTTCTTTATTGACTTTGTTTTAAAGTCTAGGGGCCTCCCTGGTGGCGCAAGTGGTTGAGAGTCCGCCTGCCGATGCAGGGGATACGGGTTCGTGCCCCGGTCTGGGAGGATCCCATATGCTGCGGAGCGGCTGGGCCCGTGAGCCATGGCCGCTGAGCCTGCGCGTCCGGAGCCTGCGCGTCTGGAGCCTGTTCTCCGCAACGGGGGAGGCCACAACAGTGAGAGGCCCGCATACCGAAAAAATAAATAAATAAATAAATAAAAATAAAGTCTATTTTTTCTGATATGAATATTGCTACCCCTGCTTTTTTGTTGTTTCCATTTGCACACAGTATCTTTTTTCATCCCTCACTTTCAGGCTGTGTCTTTTGCCCTGAAGCGAGTCTCTTGTAGGCAACATATTGTAGGTTATAGGTTCTTGTTTTCTAATGCAATCTGCCACTCTATGTCTTTTGATTAGAGCATTTAGTCCATTAACATTTCAACTACTAATTGATGAGTATGTACTTATTGCCATTTTAGACCTTGTTTTCCAGTCATTTTTGTAGTTCATTTGCTCATTTCTTTTTCTTTCTGTTTTCCTTTTGTGGTTTGACGATTTTCTTTTGTAGTGTGCTTGGGTTCCTTTCTTTGAATTTTTGTGACTCTATTGTAAGTTTTTGATTTGTGGTTACCATGGAGTTTAAGTATATTGACGTATAACTATATCTACTTACTTTAAACTGATAGTCATACAAGTTCCAACACATTCTAAAATATTTACATTTTTGTACTCCACTCCCCCATATTTTGTGATTTTGATGTCTTGTTTTACATCTGCATGTTTATCCTTCGCTGTTAATTTTAGTTATAAATACTTTTACCAATTTTTTTGATGTTTAAAAAATCTGTGTACTGGCTTATTTTAAGTGATTTTTAATCCTCTTATATATTTGCTTTTCATACTGTGATATTCCCTTTCCTATAGATTCATGTTACTTTTCTATTTATCGAAGACCCTTTCATATTTCTTTTAGGGTAGGTTTAGTATTGCTGAATTCTTTTAGTTTTGCTTCTCTGAGAAATTCTTTCTCCTTCTATTCTAAATGATTATCTTACTGGGTAGAGTATCTTAGGTTGCAGGTTTTTCCCTTTTGGGACTTTGAATATATCATGTCACTCCCTGCTGGCTGCAGAGTGTCTAGAGAGAAATCAGCTGATAGCCTTAAGTTACTCACTTATAACTAACTTCTTGTTTTTCTCTTCCTGGCTTTAGAATCTTTTTTTTAATCTTTCATTTTTTCCATTTTAATCATGATGTGTCTTGGTGTAGGTCTGTTTGGGTTCATCTTGTTTGGGACACTCTGTGCTTTTTGTACCTTGATATCTGTTTCCTTCTTTAGTTTTGGGAAATTTTCAGCCATAATTTCTTCAAAAACATTTTTGATTCCCTTTTCTCTCTCTTCTCCTTCTGGAACCCCTATTATGTGTTTGTCGACATGCTTTATGTTATGCCACAGATCTCGTGTGTTGCTTTTGCTTTTCTGTACATTTGTTTTTCTGTTTTGCTGTTCCGATTGGGTGATTTCTCTTATTCCATCTTCCAGATCACTTACTGATTCTTCTGTGTCATTTATTCTGCTAGTCATTGCCTCTAGATTTGTTTTTATCTCATCAGTTGAATTGTCTAATTTTGATTGGTTCATCTTTATGGTTTCCAGTTCCTTGTTACAGTTATCTGCACTTGTATCGATAATCTTTCTTAATTCCTTTAGCATTTTTATTACCGCCTTTTTTGAACCCAGGGTGTAGTAGACTGGTGAAGTTTGTTTCATTATTTGTTCTTTAGAGGATTTTTCTCTTGTTATTTTAATTTGGGGTAGTTTCTCTGCTTTTTCATTTTATTTCACTTTCTCTGTCTCTATGAATTTAGGAGAAACTGTTATATATTGTGGTCTTGAAGGAGTGTTTTTACGTGGGAACACCTCTGTGTAGACTGTGTGTGTCCAGTATTTTTGGTGTGAGGGCTGGTTTTGGTATGGATGCCAGCCACATCTTTCCTCAGAGCATGCTGGCCTTTACCTCCTTGATATGTGGTGTGATTATTGTGGTGTCCAGACCCTGCACTGGATGTGAGGCCTCCTTTTTGCTCTGTGGCTGTCACCAGCCAGTTGAGAGCAGGGTTTGCTCCCCAGTTGTTGGAGTAGACAGGGTTGTATTTGATCAGGCTCTGTTGCCCTTGAGTGCGTGCCCTGCCCCAAAGAAGGTGACTACTGAAGCAAGTGAGGGCCATGCAGTTACAGTGAACCTATGCACCACCCATGGAAGTGTCTGTGGTTCCACCCAGAAGCAGCCGAACGTGATGTCCCTTTCCCCCTTGTGTTCATCCCAGGTTTAATGCAAGGCTCTGATGTGGAGTAGGATGGGGCTCATGGCCAGGGCACCGTGGCTTCAGGAATCAAGGTGGGTGTGCTGCCACTTGGAATCTGAGCTGCCTTTGTAGTAGAGCTCTCCCATAACCTGTCCACCCTAGATCTGTTGCCAAGCTGCTGGGGAGTGGTGTGGGTGGAGCCAGAAATGAACAACTGTGTACTCCTGCCCAGGGCCTGTCCACCCAAGCCCCTGTATGTTCCTGTGGTGCTGCTCAGTGCCTGCACAACAATGTCTGCCATGGCCGAACCCGCCCTCACCTTGTGCATACTGATGGTGGGCTCCATGGCCAGAGCTGCTGTGTGTGTGTGCTGACAATGGGCTCTGTGGCTCTCCCCGCTCCTCAACCCCACCCCAGGCACTCCAGGGTGCCTTTGAGCAGCTAGATCAAGTCCTCTCTCAGGGCTCTTCTGCCTTAGATTCAGCACTTAGATGCTGCAGATTCTTGTGCCACCCTGTGCGCACACTGATGATATCTTCCTAGTTCATTCTGCCACCCCCATGTTTGCACTGACAATGGTCTTTGTAGTTCTGCTTGGATCACACCCCAGGCCCCTCAGTCTGTCTCTGTGCAGCTAAACTGAATCTCTGCCCTGATCTCATGCCAGTCTGTGGTGTAGCGCTAGTGATACCAGGACATTCATCCCTTTAGATTGGGAAGTGAGCAAGGTGGCACCCACCATCACAAGTCTCTCTCCACCCCAATTATTAGCAAGCCAGCATGTGTGCACTCCTCACAAGTAGAGTTTAGACTTCTCCCACCTTTTTATCTGTCCCAGCATGTTTCCCAGCAGGTAAGGGGCTTCTCAAGGCTAGGTTCATGGTGTAGATTTTCTCTTTACAGATCCCTCCCAGGGGTGCTGGTCCCAACTTGAAACCTTTTTTCTTTTTTTCCTTCCTACCCAGTTGCATGGAGATCTTTCTTGTAGCTTTGGTTGTATAGGAGATCAGTTTCCAGTTATTCTTCTATAAGAATTGTTCCACATGTAGATGCATATTTGATGGTTTTGTGTGGGAGTTGAGCTCCACATCCTCCTACTCTCCTATCTAGATCCCCCTCCTGACTTATTCTTTTAGGCTTTTTTTGGTTATTTATCTCTGTTGTACTAAATAATATGCATATATTGATATTTCTTGATGTATTCGTTTTAATCACAGTTTATTGATTTCCTCTTAGGAAGATCAGGTTTCACTTTCTTTCATAGAGCATCTCAGCATCCCACCACATCCTTTAAAAAATTGATTTCAATAAAAATTTCTGGTCAAATTAATTGTGAGTCTTTATATTATTTGACAATGCAAATATTATTCACTGCTAAGCAAATTTGTATAAAATGTATGTTTTATCACCAGTCTTTGTTTTTCTTGAAATTAATATTTGCCTCATTTTTTATTTCCTTATTTTTCTGTGTACCTATTTTATGCATTATCAATCTATTAACAACATTATTTTCCAAAAGCCGTATTACACTAGAGGCTATATCATTTCCATTTTCCCTTAAAGACCATATTTTATCCTATTGTGCCAGCCTAAGCCATTTGCTTTCTAAGAGTGCTCTGCCTTCGGAGCCTTCTGTCCTTTGGAGACTTTTTTTACTTTCTTTCTTCTTTTTTTTTTTTTTTTTTTTGCGGTATGCGGGCCTCTCACTGTTGTGGCCTCCCCCGTTGCGGAGCACAGGCTCCGGACGCGCAGGCTCCGGACGCGCAGGCTCAGCGGCCATGGCTCACGGGCCCAGCCGCTCCGCGGCATATGGGATCCTCCCAGACCGGGGCACGAACCCGTATCCCCTGCATCGGCAGGCGGACTCTCAACCACTTGCGCCACCAGGGAGGCCCTTCTTTCTTCTTTTAAATCTTATTTTCTCTTTCTCAGTTTATTCCCTTGTTTATCTGGAACACATCTTCCAGTAGTTTCATAGAAAGGAAAAATAGACTATTTCTTGAACATTTCTTGAACTTATCATGTCTAAACATGAATTTATTTTACCCTTCCAAATAGTTCATAAATGAGCTGAATGCAATATCCTAAATTGAAAGTCATTTTTTTTTCAGAATTTTGATGGTATTAGTCAATGGTTTTCTGGCTTCTATTGTAGAGAATTTCTGTGATATGTGATTCCTGTTCCTTTGTGTGGAAACTTGTTTCACTCTGTGATGGTTTTAGAAACTTTTCTTTATCCTTTACATGTGCAAAATTCAAGATGGTATGCTTTATTATAGAATTTCTTTATTTCATTGTGCAAGACACTCCGTCAGCTCTTTATATTTATAGACACATGTCTATCATTTATAGGAAATATTGTTGCATTATTTCTTTGATAATTTTCTTTCATCTGTTTTTATTAGTCTCATTTTATTTAATTTCTATTACTAATATAATGAAAATCTTGAATAGTCTTTTAAAATTTTTAAAGATGTATTCTCTTTGATTTTTAATATCCATCTTTCTGTTCTAAAATCTGGGACTTATCCTTGACTTTACTTTCCATCCCCACATTTTAAAAAATTTCAGTGTTATATTTTTAATTTTCAGCATATATCTCATGTTATCTAATTGTACTTTATTTTAGTATTATTATTTTATTAATTTAACATTTAACTTTTTCTCTTCTCTTACCATGGCCTGACAAGGCTCTGCATAAGCTGGCATCAGGTTTTTTTACAACTCATTCTTTTCATACTTCAAACCATATTTTAAAAGACACCTCCTCAGTTCCCTTTATAACAATTTATATTAGAATTTGTAATTTCTTGTTCATTTTTTACTTGTTTATTATCTCTTTATCTCTGCTAGGCTTTTTTTTTTTTTTTTTTTGCCATACGCGGGCCTCTCACTGTTGCAGCCTCTCCCATTTCGGAGCACAGGCTCTGGATGCGCAGGCCCAGCAGCCATGGCTCACCAGCCCAGCCGCTCTGCAGCATGTGGAATCTTCCCGGACCGGGGCACGAACGCGTGTCCCCTGCATCGGCAGGCAGACTCTCAACCACTGCACCACCAGGGAAGCCCTGCTAGGCTGTTTTTGATGGTAAAACTATCTTTTATTAATTACTATATATTCTTGGCCATGTATAATGCTTGGTACATAATCAATTATTGGTTAGTGGTGATGAGAAGGAAATTAAAATGTTACAGAGTAGGAAAGAATGTGTTAGAGGACATAATAATCATATAAAATGAATGTTATATTAGTAGAAATTGAATATACTAAATCAGTGGGTATAGGAAAACCTATACTGGTCATAGGTTTTATAGATTATAAAGAATCAGAAAATGTAAAAAAAGCAGAAAGCCAGAGTGCTTAGATTCTTAACCCCTCAATAAAGATGTGAAGCAAGAATTCAATTGTTGTTTACTGTGTAGGTAAATTGTTGAACTGTGTAGGTCCAACTCAAGAGTTGGCCTGGCTAGGAGACCCCATCCTCATAATAATAGTATTAGGAGGAAAATGCTTCCTTCAAATGAAGTAAATTGTATTAAAGTATGCAGTACCAAGAGGTCATGCTAGCTTCACTTTGGAATAACCTTTGAGGAAGAAATTATGAGCAGTTTTTGCAGAGCATAAGAAAATGATCTTGATTATAAATAAGATATTGTGCAGATCTTGAAATCCAGAGAGGTTCTTGGTCCCTTAGACTCACTGTAACTCCTGTGGATGCTCTTGTAATCAGTGTAAAGAAAGCATATAACTTAATCACTTTTCCTTGGTTCCATTGTTTTTTTTTTCATGGAAGGAAACCCCTTGACTGGAGGACATTAATATTTTTTTTTCTCACATTTCTGATGCTTTTGTAAAATAGTTTGGGCTAAAAGCAATTGTAGCAGCTATTTTCTTAGCTTCCTGCTGCCACCATGGACATTAACCCTGCATAAGGAGTTGAAACAGGTAGACGTGAGCAACTATCAAAAAGATGTTGAGTTGATTCAGAAAGGTATCATATTATGTATTTGTCCAGCAGGAAGCTGCATGAGCTCGTGAAGGTCATTTCAGCTCTGAGTGCATTAGCTCTTTGAAAACTGTAACATTTGCAATGTGATGTATATAGGGCTTCTGCAGAAAAAGTGTCATGAGGGACAATAGAGTAGAATGGATCATTACCAAGACAGAATATAAAAAGGAGTCCTGAGATTGAACTAAATGGGTGGCAGAAGGAGGTTGTGGCATTATTATATTTTGGTTATCACCAGGACCCAAAACACAGAGGCTCAAGAATCTCTTTTTTTTAACATCTTTATTGGAGTATAATTGCTTTACAATGGTGTATTACTTTCTGCTGTATAACAAAGTGAATCAGGTATACATAAACATATATCCCCATATCTCCTCCCTCTTGGGTCTCCCTCCCACCCTCCCTATCCCACCCCTCTAGGTGGTCACAAAGCACCGAGCTGATCTCCCTGTGCTATGTGGCTGCTTCCCACTAGCTATCTATTTTACATTTGATAGTGTATATATGTCCATGCCACTCTCTCACTTTGTCCCAGCTTACCTTTCCCCCTCCCCATGTCCTCAAGTCCATTGTATATGTCTGTGTCTTTATTCCTGTCCTGTCCCTAGGTTCTTCAGAACCTTTTTTTTTTTTTTTAGATTCCATATATATGTGTTAGCATACAGTATTTGCTTTTCTCTTTCTGACTTACTTCACTCTGTATGACAGTCTCTAGGTCCATCCACCTCACTATAAATAACTCAGTTTCATTTCTTTTTATGGCTAAGTAATATTCCATTGTATATATGTGCCACGTCTTCTTTATCCATTCATCTGTCAGTGGACACTTAGGTTGCTTCCATGTCCTGGCTATTGTAAATAGAGCTGCAATGAACATTGCGGTACATGACTCTATTTGAATTATGGTCTTCTCATGGTATATGCCCAGTAGTGGGATTGCTGGGTCGTATGGTAGTTCTATTTTTAGTTTTTTAAGGGACCTCCATACTATTCTCCATAGTGGCTGTATCAATTTACATTCGCACCAACAGTGCAAGAGGGTTCCCTTTTCTCCACACCCTCTCCAGCATTTATTGTTTGTAGAATTTTTGATGATGGCCATTCTGGCTGGTGTGAGGAGGTACCTCATTATAGTTTTCATTTGCATTTCTCTAATGATTAGTGATGTTGAGCATCCTTTCATGTGTTTGTTGGCAATCTGTATATCTTTGGAGAAATGTCTATTTAGATTTTCTGCCCATTATTTGATTGGGTCGTTTGCTTTTTTGATATTGAGCTGCATGAGCTGCCTGTATATTTTGGAGATTAATCCTTTGTCAGTTGCTTCTTTGGCAAATATTTTCTCTCATTCTGAAGGCTGTCTTTTCATCTTGTTTATATTTTCCTTTGCTCTGCAAAAGCTTTGAAGTTTCATTAGGTCCCATTTGTTTATTTTTGTTTTTATTTCCATTACTCTAGGAGGTGGGTCAAAAAGGATCTTGCTGTGATGTATGTCACAGAGTGTCTGCCTGTGTTTTCCTCTAAGAGTTTTATAGTATCTGGCCTTACATTTAGGTCTGTAATCCATTTTGAGTTTATTTTTGTTTATGGTGTTAGGGAGTGTTCTAATTTCATTCTTTTATATGCAGCTGTCCAGTTTTCCCAGCACCACGTATCGAAGAGGTTGTCTTTTCTCCATTGTATATTCTTGCATCCTTTATCAAAGGTAAGGTGACCATATGTGTGTGGGTTTATCTTTGGGCTTTCTATCCTATTCCATTGATCTATATTTCTGATTTTGTTCCAGTACCATGCTCTCTTGATTACTGTAGCTTAGTAGTGTAGTCTGAAGTCAGGGAGCCTGATTCCTCCAGCTCTGTTTTTCTTTCTCAAGGTTGCTTTGGCTATTTGGGGTCTTTTGTGTTTCCATACAAGTTGTGAAATTTTTTATTCTAGTTCTGTGAAAAATGACATTGGTAGTTTGATAAGGATTGCATTGAATCTGTAGATTGCTTTGGGTAGTATAGTCATTTTCACAATGTTGATTCTTCCAATCCAAGAACATGGTAAATCTCTCCATCTGTTTGTATCATCTTTAATTTCTTTCATCAGTGTCTTATAGTTTTCTGCATACAGGTCTTTTGTTTCCTTAGGTAGGTTTATTCCTAGGTATTTTATTCTTTTTGTTGCAATGGTAAATGGGAGTGTTTCCTTAATTTCTCTTTCAGATTTTTCATCATTAGTGTATAGGTATGGAAGAGATATCTGTGCATTAATTTTATATCCTGCTACTTTACCAAATCCATTGATTAGCTCTATCAGTTTTCTGGCAGCATCTTTACGATTCTCTAAGTCTAGTATCATGTATTCTGCAAACAGTGACGCCTTTACTTTTCCTTTTCCAATTTGGATGCCTTTAATTTTTTTCCCTCTCTGATTGCTGTGGCTAGAACTTCCAAAACTATGTTATATAATAGTGGTGAGAGTGGGCAACCTTGTCTTGTTCCTGATCTTAGTGGAAATGGTTTCAGTTGTTCACCATTGAGAACAATGTTGGCTGTGGGTTTGTCATATATAACCTTTGTTAGAATGAGGTAAGGGTTTTTATCATAAATCAGTGTTGAATTTTATCAAAAGCTTTTTCTGCATCTATTGAGACCATCATATGGTTTTTCTCCTTCAATTTGTTAATATGGTTTATCACATTGATTGATTTGTGTATATTGAAAAATCCTTGCATTCCTGGGACAAACCCCCCTTGAGTATGGTGTATGATCAATTTAATGTGCTGTTGGATTCTGTTGGATAGTATTTTGTTGAGGATTTTTGCAGCTATGTTCATCAGTGATATTGGTCTGTAGTTTTCTTTTTTCGTGACAACTTTGTTTGGTTTTGGTATCAGGGTGATGGTGGTCTCATAGAATGAGTTTGGGAGTTTTCCTCCCTCTGCTATATTTTGGAAGAGTTTGAGAAGGATAGGTGGTAGCTCTTCTCTAAATGTTTGATAGAATTCGCCTGTGAAGCTGTCTTGTCCTGAGCTTTTGTTTGTTGGAAGATTTTAAATCACAGTTTCAATTTCAGTGCTTGTGATTGGTTTGTTTATATTTTCTATTTCTTCGTGGTTCAGTGTTGGGAGGTTGTGCTTTTCTCAGAATTTGTCCATTTCTTCCAGGTTGTCCATTTTATTGGCATACAGTTGCTTGTAGTAATCTATCATGATCCTTTGTATTTCTGCAGTGTCAGCTGTTACTTCTCCTTTTTCATTTCTAATTCTATTGATTTGAGTCTTCTCCTTTTTTTTCTTGATGAGTCTGCCTAGTGGCTTATCAATTTTGTTTATCTTCTCTAAGAACCAGCTTATAGCTTTATTGATCTTAGCTATTGTTTCCTTCTTTTTCATTTATTTCTGATCTGATCTTTATGATTTCTTTCCTTCTGCTAACTGTGGGGTTTTTTTTGTTCTTCTTCCTCTGATTGCTTTAGGTGTAAGGTTAGGTTGTTTATTTTTGATGTTTTTTGTTTCTTGAGTTATGATTGTATTGCTATAAACTTCCCTATTAGAACTGCTTTTGCTGCATCCCATAGGTTTTGGGTCGTCGTGTTTTCATTGACATTTGTTTCTAGGTATTTTTTTATTTCCTCTTTTATTTCTTCAGTCATCTCTTGGTTATTTAGTAGTGTATTGTTTAGCCTTCATGTGTTTGTATTTTTTACAGATTATTTCCTGTAACTGATACCTAGTCTCGTAGCATTGTGGTTGGAAAAGATACTTGATACGACTTCAATTTTCTTAAATTTACCAAGCCTTGATTTGTGACCCAAGATATGATCTATCCTGGAGAATATTCCATGTGCACTTGAGATGAAAGTGTATTCTGTTGTTTTTGGATGAAATGTTCTATAAATATCAATGAAGTCCATCTTGTTTAATGTATCATTTAAAGCTTGTGTTTCCTTATTTATTTTCATTTCGGATGATCTGTCCATTGGTGAAAGTGGGGTGTTAAAGCTCCCTACTATGACTGTGTTACTGTCGATTTCCCCTTTTATGGCTGTTAACATTTACCTTAAGTATTGAGGTGCTCCTACGTTGGGTACATAAATATTTACAATTGTTATATCTTTTGGATTTATCCCTTGATCATTTTGTAGTGTCCTTCTTTGTCTCTTGTAGTAGTCTTTATTTTAAAGTCTATTTTGTGTGATATGAGAATTGCTACTCCATGTTTCTTTAGATTTCCATTTGCATGGAATATCTTTTTCCATCCCCTCACTTTCACTCTGTATGTGTTCCTAGGTCTGAAGTGGGTCTCTTGTAGACAACATATATATGGGTCATGATTTTGTATCCATTCAGCCAGTCTATGTCTTTTGGTTGGAGCATTTAATCCATTTACATTTAAGGTAGTTATCAATATTTGTGTTCCTATTACCATTTTCTTAATTGTTTTGGGTTTGTTATCGTATGTCTTTTCCTTCTCTTATGTTTCCTGTCTAGAGAAGTTCCTTTAGGATTTGTTGTAAAGCTGGTTTGATGGTGCTGAAGTCTCAGCTTTTGCTTGTTTGTAAAGTTTTTAATTTCTCTGCCAAATCTGAATGAGATCCTTGCTGGGTAGAGTAATCTTGGTTGTAGGTTCTTCTCTTTCATCACTTTAATTATGTCCTTCCACTCCCTTATGGCTTTCAGAGTTTCTGCTGAAAGATCAGCTGTTAACATTATGGGGATTCCCCTGTATGTTATTTGTTGCTTTTCCCTTGCTGCTTTCAATATTTTTTCTTTGAATTTAATTTTTGATTAATATGTGTTTTGGCATGTTTCTCCTTGGATTTATTCTGTGTGGGACTCTCTTGTACTTTCTGGACTTAGGTGACTATTTCCTTTCCCATGGTAGGGAAGTTTTTGACTATAATTTTTTCAAATATTTTCTCAGTCCCTTTCTTTTTCTCTTCTTCTTTTGGGACCCCTGTAATTCGAATGTTGCTGCGTTTAATATTGTCCCAGAGGTCTCTGAGAGTGTCCGCAATTCTTTTCATTCTTTTTTCTTTATTCTGCTCTGTGGTAGTTATTTCCAGTATTTTATCTTCCATGTCACTTATCCGTTCTTCTGCCTCAGTTATTCTGCTATTGATTCCTTCTAGAGAATTTTTAATTGCGTTTATTGTGTTGTTCATCATTGTTTGTATGCTCTTTAGTTCTTCTACGTCCCTGTTCAACGTTTCTTGTATTTTCTCCATTTTATTTCCAAGATTTTGGATCATCTTTCCTATCATTACTCTGAATTCTTTTTCAGGTAGACTGCCTATTTCCTCTTCATTTGTTTGGTCTGGTGGGTTTTACCTTGCTCCTTCATCTGCTGTGTATTTCTCTGTCTTCTCATTTTGCTTAACTTACTGTGTTTGGGGTCTCCTTTCTGCAGGCTGCAGGTTCGTAGTTCCCATTGTTTTTGGTGTCTGCCCCCAGTGGGTTAGGTTGGTTTAGTGGGTTGTGTAGGTTTCCTGGTGGAGGGGACTGGTGCCTGTTTTCTGGTGGATGAGGCTGGATCTTGTCTTTCTGGTGGGCAGGACTGCATCCAGTGGTATGTTTTTGGGTGTCTGTTACCTTATTATGTTTTTAGGCAGCCTCTCTGCTAATGGGTGGGGTTGTGTTCCTATCTTGCTAATTGTTTGGTATAGGGTGTCCAGCACTGTAGCTTGCTGGTCCTTGCGTGGAGCTAGGTCTTAGTGTTGAGATGGAGATCTCTGAGATAGCTTTCGCCATTTGATATTACGTGGGGCTAGGAGGTCTCTGGTGGACTGAACTTGGCTTTCCCACTTCAGAGGCTCAGGCTAGATACCTAGCTGGAGCACCAAGACTCTGTCAGCCCCCCTGCTGCTGGTGAGTGTGGATTCCACAAAAAGCACTGAATGAAAAGGTGAAAAGCTGAGCACAGTTTTCATTAGTCTGTGGAACTGCTCTCTTAGAGTGGAATCTGGAAGCTTTCCGAACCCCATTCTTTTGTATTTTTAGGGAGGCTTCATTAAATAGGCATGGCTAATAAAATCATTGTCAATTCATGATGGAACTCAGTCTCCAGCCCCACTTTCTTCTTTGGAGGTTAGGAGGATCAAGAATCATTTTGATGTAATAAAATTTCAGCCTTAAATCTATAGGAATATTGATGCCACTTTAATGTAGGAGTAGCCTGGGTTCAGGGATCTTCCAGTCTGGGGAATTTTATTATAGAGAGAGTTCAGAGTGGTATGTAGGACTGAATAATTATATGAAGGAGAGAGATAAAGTTCAAAAGACAAACTTCTGACAGGCATGAAAAACTATAAGGAATTTATAAGTAGAAAATCAATCAAGGGATAGATATAACTCATTAATCACAATTAAAGTAGCAAATAAGTGATTACTTAGAAATATTGAAAAAGAAGAATCATCACCTCTGGGGACCTTTTGAGGTTAAGGTTGTTTCAAACAGAGCTATTTATTTAGGAAGTGATAAGTTCCATCTTTTTAGAGGGCCACTGGCAAACATGTCTGGTAAAAGCATTTATTCTGACAGAGCATTACGTTATTTTTATTCATTTTATTAACCATATATCTTTTGGGGGAATTGTTTAAATGTTTAATGCTTATTCATGTTTATTATGCAGTAGACCAAAGACTGCTAGGTTTCTAAAGGAACCACAATATTTTATACACTAATGGTCTGGAAGTTTGTATTTATATCAGGGAAATCTTTTTGCTCCTCTGCAAACTCATCCTTTGTTTTATTATTCTTCATCAGAATAAGGAAACAACTGTAAAACATGTGTCTTTAGATCGTTCTTTTCTTCTTAACAGCAATTATCAACTCATTCTTAAAGAAAATGACTTAATAAAGTTATTTCTTCTAGCCTTTTTGGTCCATCTAGTTTCCAAAACTCTTAAAAACTGTCCAAGCTTTTTCAAAGCCTATTTCAAATTGGGGACCAATATCAATTATAATACTCCTTTAAAAACCTGGTGAATATTTACTTGGCATGATACTCTTCTCTTTCTAAGTAGAGAGTGTTTTACTTTGTTTTGGTTTGTTTTTAATATGATCTCTTTATTTGCCTTTTACCCCATACCTCAAAAAAAAACTAAGAAAATAAATTATCAGCCTAGGAATTTAATTGATTTTTAAATTACCTTTATTCATCTATTCCAAGTCTAAACTATGAAAGATTCAAGACACAAATAATTATACATATTAAAAATTCTTCTTTTTGAAACCTACAGTAATCTGTTTGGTGAACTTTGTTTCCAATTACAAGAAAAAACTATTTTTCCCCTTCAATTATAGTATTTTTTAAAAAGGATATGATACTCTATGAGAGAAAGATGCTGGAATTCCTGGGTTTGAAAACATTTGAAAGAAGCCATTCGAAGATTATGGTTTACTCTGCAACAAGCTTAGCATTATCACTGGATGGTCTACAACCTGATCTTTTAGCTGTTGATACTACTTGTTTGTTGCCTTCTTTGTTCCTTCTCCCAGCTGATAACTTTCAGTAGAAGTCACTTTTTTCCCAGTTCTAGGATCTTTTTTTTTTTTTGCGGTACACGGGCCCCTCACCGCTGTGGCCTCTCCCATTGTGGAGCACAGGCTCTGGACGCGCAGGCTCAGCGGCCATGGCTCACGGGCCCAGCCGCTCCGTGGCATGTGGGATCTTCCCGGACCGGGGCACGAACCCGTGTCCCCTGCATCGGCAGGCGGACTCTCAACCACTGAGTCACTGGGGAAGCCCCCAGTTCTAGGATCTTAACTCAATTATTTGCCATTCTACTAAACCTTAGAATTTTTTCCCCATTCTTTTAAACTTGAAATTCCTAACTTAAAATTCTGCAATATTTATTCATTCTTTATTATTTCAGGTTAGTTTGTATGGAATTATTGAAAACCCACAGATTTTAATGAGAGATCAGGGTTAAAATTTTGGATCTGAAATTTAACAGCTGTTTGAACTTGGACAGTTTTCTTAACCTTGCTGAATTTCAGTTTCTTCCACCTGTAAAATGGAAAATTCAGTAAATATCTCATAATATTGTTGTGGGTAGCAAGTGAAAGAATGTGTATAAAGGACTAAGGATAGGACTGGTAATATTAAGGCTAAAAATGCAATTCCCCTCTCCTTTCAACACTGCTTTCCTTTTCTCAACTAAAACTGGATTTCAGTTTTTCAGCAGCTACTGCAACATACATGCAATTGAATATGACTGTGCAGCCTGAACTTTTGTTGTTGTTCTCAATATTTGAAATAATCTAAAACTTTTCAAATTCTGTGAAATGAGTTTACTTATAATGGTAGACTCATAATTTCAATTGATCTGCTCATTTTTGGTCATCTTTTTGAAAGTTCCCTCAGAAGCCTTGAATTGACAAGGTTTTTTACCCAGGAATAGCATCAACTAGTAAAATAAAGCATTTGTAAGGAAAGTGAGTACTAGGAGATTATTATTATGTCAAGGTATAAATAAATGAAAACATATGTATATATGTACATACACTGAAAAGTAGAGAACAAAGTCCCAAATGAAAGGACACAATAAAAGGCAAGTACTTGGTACATAGTCATCTAATTGGAAAGCACTGTTTTTATACCTCCTTACTTTGGCAAATATAAGTCTGTTTCACTCTGGATTATCAAGAGGCTGTTAATGTACAGGACAGGCTCTTTGGGTCAGGGACACATATATATGCAAAACAGATTGAAGGAGATAATGATGACAGGAACAGCTCCTATGTCCTATCTACTGCTGCAGAGACATCTTAATAGAAGTGAAAGAAATACTTTTCTTTTTTAAAACCATTTTAGAAAATGGTTATAGATCTCCAGGGCAGAACAGGGAGGTAGGTCAGGAAATATTTATGCAGCAGAGGGATGCCTATAAAAACTGTAGAACATTGATCACAAGGGATTGCAGAATTAACCTGACACCAACTCAAATTGGAGCAGGACAATAGCCACCAATGGTGTGCATTTTCAAGACAGCACTGGCCAATGGCTGATAAAGCTACTGTTGGAACAGAAACAGTCTTTGTCTTAAGAATTTGATCATATAACCATGCACACTTCACTTTTAAATGGTAATGAAAGTTTTAAGAAACCTTAAGAGTCCTAACCTGATTCTTCCCCTTACCTAAGTTACTCTCTGGTAGTAAGTCAGCACTGAGAGACTCATTCACTCTTGGAGGCTAGGAGGACACTGAAGTAGTATTGTGCTAAGTGTCCCTCAGTGGGATGAAAACCTAAATGTGCTTCCCTGAGTGTAAGATGCTACCAACAAAGACTGTAGCACTGGGAAGATAAAAATCCCATTGAACACATGTATATGTTTTCTTTGACTCAGCTTTACAGTAACAAGGTCAGACAGACAAAATTGTGAAATTTGACTTCAATAACTTTGTCCCATCCCCAGCTCAACACCTGATTCTCTGAGGACAATAGCTTCCTTCCTTGCTATCCAAACAAACTTGGAGCTAGCTGTTACATATAATGGGAGCTGATAAAAAATTCACATTAAGGATTTAATGACAAACTGTCTAATTTGCCCCTTCTTTCCTAAAGGGAAATTTCAGACATCAGTGATAGGCTCCTGTGAAAATATTTTTGAAGGTAGCCCTGAACCACTCTGCACAAGTATCCACCCAAAATCTTGTCAGGTGGTTGCAAACTTGAATCACTTGCCAGAGCAACATCCTATTGAGACTGGTTGGGAGGTACTTTAGAGGAGAAGAACTCAAATTTGGATTTGATTATGTGTCCTTAAAGGAAAAGAAAGTTCGACACAGAATGAAAGACAGTCTTGAGGTACTACTCCTCCAAAGTGGGCCAGTAATAAATACATTGACTAAATCTATATAATGAAACAGAAGTTGGTTAAATATTGTGAACAGAACCACAGTTTCTTATTTTATTACATAATTAGAAAGGAGGGAAATAGGAACAACTTGCTAAAGTAAATATGGTTTGATTAATCAAGAGAAGTGCCTTCAACTCAGATAAACATTACAGTAACTCTAAAACATAGGCTCTTGAACACACGTTCTTCCTTTCTTGGCCCTTGTATCTTTTATACCAGAACCTGTTTATATGCTTCTGTGTAGTTGAGAACCATCACTAGACCATGACAACAATTAAGTCTCAGATTCCTTAATTTGGAACCAACTCTCTGGAAGTATACATTATTCCCCAAAGTCACAATTTGAGCAAATATAAATGTATTTAAAACATACAAACATGCAGGTGCACACATACACACACACACACATACACACACAAAGGGAAGGTCACTGTACAAAAGTGTCCTGTTCTGGTTAACTATGGCTGCATGACAAAGAATCTCAAAACCTGCGACTTATATCTGTGATCATGTTTTTAGCTCTTGATTCTGCAATTTGGTCAGGGCTTAGTGGGGGAATGCTTCTCTGTGTTCCATATGGTTAGGCAATCCACTTTCAATAGAGCTCACTTATGGTTGTCAAAGTGGCGCTTTTCGCTGGGAGCTCAGCTGGGCCTAAGGATCAAGGTCCTCAGTTCATCTTCACCTGATTCTCTCTATGGGCTCCCTGGCTTACTCTTGGCATGGTGGCTGGGTCCCAAAAGTGAGCATTCCATGAGACAGGAATTAAATGCTGCTGGCTTACTGAAGCCCAAATTCAGAATCTGATAGCATTACTTCATGTTTTGAAGTAATTGGTCAAGCGGCGACAGATTCGAAAAGAAGAAACATAAACTCTACCGCCTGATGGGAATGGGGTTAAGAATTTGGGGTCAATATTTTAAATGTTACATAGTTTTTTGTTTCTTTTTTTGTTTTCTTTTGGCCATGCTGCAGGGCTTACAGGATCTTAGTTCCCCAACCAGGGACTGAAGCCAGGGCCATGGCAGTGAAGGTGCCAAGTCCTAACCACTGGTAGGCTAGGGAACTCCCTTTTCTTTTTTGTTTTTTTTTAATTTTGGCCATGCCATGCAACTTGTGCATTCTCAGTTCCCCAACCAGGAACTGAACCCCAGCCACAGCAGTGAAAGCACTGATTCCTAACCAATAGACCACCAGGGAATGCCCATTAAAATATTACAGAATTCTTTTAAAAACTCCCTTGGTAAAATCTACTACTTGATATACAAGAGGAATCGATGTACAGCAGTTTTTCAGAAACTATCTACTGTTTAAAATTTAGTATCACGCCTTTAGGAAATATTTGTATTATTGTTTATTTCTCATTACTGATACTGCATTATTCCTTAAAAACATCCATTCTTGTGATTTCTACCTTATCTACCAAAACAAAGGTTAATTCATTATACTATGATAAATCGCCCAATCTGGAAAGTGACTTCACCCTGGCAAACCACTTTAACAATATTTCATGTTCTGTTGCAATAACCTGAAAGAGTTAGTGCTCCCCCTGAAAGGCTAACAAAAAGTACCAACAGAAAGGGACTTAAGTGCTGAAAGAATCGAATTCATTATGTAAAATGGTGCATGAACTCTCTTTTCTTAACTTTGGGAGGACTTTTGGAAGCAAATGGAAATTTTGCTTGCGTTAAGTCTACAGTACACATCACTGCAGATGAATTTAAAATCTTGGCCAAGTAACAAAGAAATAAAGGAAAACACACACACACACACACAGATGTCCCAAATTTAACATAGAGCATAAGCATATCTATTTCTTTAGTCCCATTTATAGGTTTTCCAATAAATTGAAAATAAACAAAACCTTCTGGCTTTGCATGTCTGTGGGGAGTTTGGGACTTTAGGTACACATATTTAAGAATCTTTTGCATAAATCTGCATATGTTTACATGCAATGACAGACATACTGCCACTTCCCAAATGTGGCTAGGATAATTTAATCTTCTGCAACATTTTGCATAGCATATGTAGGTATAATATGCTCAGAAACATTACCTGAATATATGCAAAATACACTTAGCTCATGCTCACATAGTTCTCATATCAAAAGATGTAGTTTAGAATGAGATAACATTTTGCAGCTTTACTTCTGTACATTTAAAGAATTCAAATTAATCCATATTATCCGTAAAATGAGCTTTTTAAAATTTAAATTAAAAATACTTCTAGATTTTCTTATTGTACATTCTTTTTTTTTTTTTTTTTTTTTTTTTTTTTGCGGTATGCGGGCCTCTCACTGTTGTGGCCTCTCCCGTTGCGGAGCACAGGCTCCGGATGCGCAGGCCCAGCGGCCATGGCTCACGGGCCCAGCCGCTCCGCGGCATATGGGATCCTCCCAGACCGGGGCACGAACCCGTATCCCCTGCATCGGCAGGCGGACTCTCAACCACTGCGCCACCAGGGAGGCCCTATTGTACATTCTTTAATTCACATTTCTCTGGCTATCTTCTTGGTTTTTCTTTGCAGTTATTATATTTGTTTTTAAAGTTATTCAACATTGTGAGTTGGGGATCACTGCAAGTTTCTATAAACAGGGATTATGAGAGCATTTACTCCAAAACAGTAAAACAGTAAGCAGTAAAAATAATTTTAAAAAACCAATATTGACCTAAGCATAAATTATCTGTGAATATACAACACTGGTACATTTTTAAAAAAAGAAATATTTTAAAATTTACAAAATTTATTGAATCATACAGACACTGTGCTTTTACTTTTATGTTGTTAGAAACATACCTTCTTTTTTATAACTCTTGATTTCATTGGCTGGCTCTTTGTTGCAAATTCCTTAGTTTGAATAAATGTTTAATGTTTTATTTATCCAGGAATTATATGTCTATTGTAGAATACTATAAAAAATATAAGTAAGCAAAAACAACAAAAAATACCTATAATCCTATCATCTAAAGCACTGTTAATAGTCCGTCTAGATTTGTTTTTCATTATCATACTTAATTTGTTTAAAATATCATGTAGATTTTTTCCACTAAAAATATATATATTAACTACTTTTTCATGTCTTCTAAATATTCTATAACATCTTGATTATCTAATTATCACCTTTTTGAAAGCAGCTCTCTTGGATGCTCTCTCTCATGTATACCTTTAGAGAGGATCACCACATGAACATGTATCTTTTTGAACAAAGCATTTAAACGAATTCATATCATTTTCCAGAAAAGAATTGAAAATGGCTATTCCTCTGTTCACCAGTTGCTCCTTTCCAGTCATCCTGTCCTCTCAAAAGATTGGAGGCTACTATAATGAGTGTCCCTCATTCATTTGTGTAATTAGTCTCCATTTATATCTTGATTTTTGGAATAACACCTATGCCGAGAATGGAATGACCACTGCTGGAGCATATTTTTCCACATTCACAAACACAGAGTTGCATTTTTTTTAGGTGTATTATTTAAAGACTAATGAGGCTCATATTCACGCATGGTGAAGATAAAAATTTAAAAGCTCCTATCATCTTATTTTATATACTATGTCCTAAACTCTCAAATAGTTAACACAGATTTTCTTATACGTAGAACATCTTGTTAGGTTATGGCCTATTTAAAATGCCTCATCTAGCTCTGTTACTTCTGGAACTAAAGCTAAAATTTTAAGTGTGGCACAACAGTTCTTCCATTATCTGCTCCTGCCTTGCTTTCCAGCTTCTTATTCCAGCATTCTCTTACCCACAACTTCTCTATTCATGTTGAACCAGCTGAAGTAAACAGGCTGTTCTTTCTGCTTAGAATATCTTTCCTTCTGATTTTACTTGGCTAGTTGTCTTCTCTACTGTCAGGGCTTAGCTCATACTTGTTCTCCCTAAGAAGCCATCCTTGACCTCTGCCGTATCTGAATGAGGTTCCCTTTTTCTGTGAGCTGCATTGCTGTGCTTTAATGTTCCAATTGTTCCTTCAGCTGTGAACTCCTTGAGGACAGAAATGAAGGAAGGAAATTAGTTTGCTTGTGCCTTTAAAAACAATATGTTCAGATGTGCTGTTATGTATGTAGGTGGCCCTACATATGGCCCTTTTTGGGCTCCCTTTGATTCCTTCCAAGAATATATTGTGCATGTGCAAATATATTCTTTCTCTACATATTGGAGAGCATATGTATGCCAGAACCCAATGACTTTCCTGTTGTTGGCTATAATCTAGCCTTGGGTAATAAGCATGCTCTGTGTTATATAGGGAGTCCTTAGTTTTGTTTGTTTGTTTGTTTTGTTTATGCCTCGAGTCTGTAAGTGAAAGAATCCATATGTGACACTTGATAGTGTCCCTGATTCATTCATGTAGTCCCCATCTCTGTCATAACTACCAGGTACCAGGCACAATGATACACATTGGGGCCACAAAGAACTGTCATTGTTTATGCAGAACTAACAGTTTCCCCATGGTTTGTCTTTAGATTTCTAAGGTATGCCTTTGCCCTACCACATTCTTTCCTTCGTTGGCTATTTTTACTGCTCTGTAATTAAACTGTGAGATCCTGGGAGCTGTGGAATATAATGAAAAACATGATTCCTGTCCTTGAGCTGCAGTCAAAATAAATAGGGGTGGGAGTGCAAAAGGGTAATGTGTGTATGGGACACAAGAGATGTACAAACAGTTTAGAGATTCTAGTAATGTAAGCAATAATATTAACTAATATTTAATACCTATAGCATAGAATTGTGAGAATTAAATGAGCTAGTATATGTAGAACACTTGGATAGTGCCTGGATGTGTCAAGTACTTTGTAAGTGTTTGCTATTATTACTATTTACTAATTACATGCTAGATGATGTTGTAAGCATTTTATATATGAACTTTTTATAATTCTCATTCACATTGTTACATTACCGTATGAAATTTTTATATTATCACCATCATCCCCATTATATAAAGGAATAAACTGAGGCTTAGAGACATAAGTAACTTAGCATAGTAAAGTTATCTAGAATTCAGGTCCCTTCTCTCTCAATTTATTTCTCTTTCCACTTCAGAGAGCTGCCTCAAATTTTTCTTGCAGTTAGCATCCCTTTGATTCTGCTTCTCTAAATTAACCCTAAAATGATTTTACTTCATATTTATTGGAAGTACTAAGTGCCTCTTGGTTGCAGATAAATAGAGGGCAATGGTGTCAGTGAGACTGAAGAAAAATGGTACAACATTTTCCTTTTAATTTTCTACTCACTTAATTTTTTAACATCATGTGACTCTAGTAAAGGTCACACAGAATTCACTGTTCAAGGAAATGGTTATTTTAAAATACTTTACTCAAGTCTCCTCTAACTCAACATACAATTAATTTTAGATTTTGTATTGATAATTTTCCTCAGCAAAGATAAATTAACTCTTTAAGTCAAAGCTGTAGAAGTTGAGTATTGACTGTAGTGAATAATAAAGCCTCTTTAGTTTCTCCTAGCAGCATCTAAAGAGTTGTAAATTTTCAGACCTCTGCTTCTGTTTATGGGGAGTTCAGCTATTTCTAAACATAAATTATAAATCTATAACTAGCTATTGAAGACAAATTTTTAAATGATTTTATTATTATCAATGTTATTCTAGTCACATTTTCCTACTGGAAAGGCTCCCTTAAGGTTTAGTTTAAGTGCAGGTTTAAGTGTTAAATTTCATATAATTTTTTAAAAAACTATAGTCACCATGCTGTACATTATATCCTCATGACTTATTTATTTTATAACTTGAAGTTTGTACTTTTGACCCCCTCATATTACTTCATATTACCTTCACATTACTTTGAGTGTCTCTGAAGGGACTAATTATTCATATCTCTGTTCCCTCCAAATTAAAACCAATTGAAAAATGAACATAAGAGTCAAACAGAGACCAAACTACTATCATTATTACCAGTAAAATCAGAATGTGACATATGGCTTAGATTTAAAGCTAAATATGGTTCAGCTCTGAATTGATTTTACTCACCTAGTCATTGCATAGGAACTCAGCAACTCAATCCCATCTCTTGGAAGGGTGGGGTCTGTCCGCATGGCATAAACTGGGGGGAAGAGGAGATGGCACACTACTTTCAGGTAAGTAAATTCCAAGAGAAGCTGAGCTATGTATGCTCAGAGACCCTTTTCCTATAGCCTCACATTAGATCAGCTCATTGCTCCTCTCTTTGAGGTGGTAGGGGAGGATTGAGTAAGTGATGGGTTTGGGAGGTTGGAGAGTGGAAGAGAAAACAGCAGCTGTCTCCCAATATTTCTTAGGAACTCCTATTTTTACAGTCTGAGGTAAGAACATGGGAAAATAATAGGACAGTTCCTTTTATATATTTATACATTTGTAAATTCTGAAAAGACCTAAAAATGATAAAGCAAAGCATTATGTCATATGATAATATTAACCTAGTGAAAAAGACAGGCTTTTTAGGAACCCATGACAGTGGAGCATATTAAATACAATAAATGCAATGAAGAAAGGAAACACAGGATACTATGAGAAATTGTGGAAAGGCCCTCACTCAGCTTAGGGGCATGGAAAGCTTGGGGAGGGTTCCCAGAAGAGGAACTATAATCCCTTAATTGTCAAGGTAGGAGATCACCAGGTAATGAAGAGTTGAAATGATCATGATGGTCTATGGGAGAAGGGTGTTTTTAGCATTTTGGACCAGAAAAGATTTGATATTCAAAGGCATCTAAGAACAGAGACTGTTCAGAAAACAAACAAACAAAAAAACACCTAGTTCAACATACAGTTCAGTGTTGGAACATGGTAAGAATGAAATTGGAGAGGCAGGTAGGAGGCATATCATGTAGGATCTCTACATTATGTTGAGAAATTCATGTTTTATTGGAAGTGTAGTGGGGAGTCATCTCTAGATTTAATGAGGAAATGGTTTAGTCATACCTGAGATCTCTTGGTATTTGTGTGGAGAACAGATTGTTGGGCAATGGTCAGGGAGTTGGAGAAGCTTTAAAAGTTTATGGAAATCTAGATGAGAACAAGTGAAAGTGGGGAGGGAGCATTTTGTAGAAATATTAAGATGATATGATTTATGACATAAGTAGAAAGGTATTTAGGTAGATATGGTAAATTATTGAGTATGAGCTTAAGTCAGGGAGAGAATATTAATCACCAAAATATGTGATACTTTGCTCTAACATGATTTTCTGTTTCTTATATGTTTACTCTCTATAATTTCATAAGTATAATTACCAACGCTTTTGGTATTACCAAAAATAAAATAAAATGTTAGTAATAAAAATATTACCAACATTTTTCTGGGGTACAAAGAACTGAGAGATTTGAATGGTAAAACATAATGAAATTTGCTAATTGAATAGTCTCTCTACATCTGTATTTGCCAATGTGAAGGTGGATGAGTAGGAGAGAATATAAGAATATAACAAAACATATAATTTTGTTTTAGTCTCAAAATCCTAAAATTGTTGTGACAGATAAGTATCTTTTAGCAGCTAGTAAAAAGTGTAACCATTAAGAGAGGTTTTTGTTTGTTTGTTTTTGTTTTTTTTTGTGGTACCTGGGCCTCTCACTGTTGTGGCCTCTCCCATTGCGGAGCACAGGCTCCAGACGCGCAGGCTCAGCAGCCATGGCTCATGGGCCCAGCCGCTCCGCGGCATATGGGATCTTACCCAGACCAGGGCACGAACCTGTGTCCCCTGCATCGGCAGGCGGACTCTCAACCACTACGCCACCAGGGAAGCCCAAGAGAGGTATTTTTATTTCAGCAATAGAATTTATATTTACAGCATGTACCTTACATACAACCTAATGAAATCCCTAATTTTCTAAGGTTACATTCTAAAGACAATTGCTGAATTTTTACGGTGAGAACCTATATGTTTATGTGTGTGTATATACATATAAAATTTAACTTCATATGTTTTAATATAAATACATTAAAATATTTTTTTCTTATTCAAGTGATGGGAGCATTTTGATTCATTTACATTCTTGTACTTAGTTCCCTTTGAAGAGAAAAAATAAGACAAAACAAACAAATACACACAAAAAAACATTGTCCAAATATGCCATCATACAATATGGTACTCACCAGATTTATTTGCCTGTCTGGCCACTCGTTCTGTGCTGCTTCCACATCCCTGTTCTAAGAACTTCCTCTGATTTTCTTCATCAATATGATATAATAAAACAAAGATGCGCAGGGTACTAAGGGAAACAGTTGCACTTCACTGAGCCCAGTGGGTGGCAGGCTTGGGAAAGCTTCTCAGAAGAAATGATCAATGTAGAACACCAGGTAGAAAAGAGTCATGGAGGTGATAGTGGTCAGCATGAACCTGCACTGTTTTTCCAGCAGTAAAGTCTGTATGCTCATATTGAGCTAAAATAGACTTCTTCCTTGAGAATGCATGATACAGAATAATTCAGAGAAGTAGGGACTTGGGACCTGTTGTCACTGAACATTTTATTCCATGTAGCTTGGGAATAGAAAAAACCATCTCAGAAGCCAGTAGAAGAATACAGAACATCCGTGGAGAGAATCAGAGATCAGCAATGGAGAGAAGGTCCTTTCTGTGTTCTCTAGAGCACTCTCATACATGATTTCAGTCCATTTTTAAGGTTCAGCAGCATCCGTGCCCTTGAGTTTTATAAGGCCCTAAATATTCTTATAATACACACACCATAGCTCAATATGTTTTCTATTACTCCCAAATGAAAGACTTCTGTGTAACACAGATATAACACAAAAAGGATTCTTTAGCAGTTGTTGATTGGGCTGCCTGAAAGGACAAAAACAAACAACAACAAAAAACACCCAAACGTGTTTTATGATAATGTGATGTCTCTTCTTGAAAACTTTCTACATTTTTTGTCATTTGAAAATACTTTCACCAAGGTACTATAACTTCCAACCTATAACATTTTTCAAAAAGAACAGGGGGCAAAGTGGTTATGCGAAAGCATTCAGTCAGTAGTTTTAAAAGAGGTAGGAATAGGATCTCAGTAAAATCATTGTGAATCCAACTTGTTCAATAAAGGTGTAACTACTCAACCAAAGTACAGTTTATAAGAGTGACAGATAAATTTACAAGAATGAGGGAAGGAATGGTGGTAAAAAACAGATTAGTCTGGGCTTCCCTGGTGGCGCAGTGGTTGAGAGTCTGCCTGCCGATGCAGGGGACACGGGTTCGTGCCCCGGTCTGGGAAGATCCCACATGCCGCGGAGCGGCTGGGCCCGTGAGCCATGGCCGCTGAGCCTGTGCATCCGGAGCCTGTGCTCCACAACGGGAGAGGCCGCAGCAGTGAGAGGCCCGCGTACCGCAAAAAACAAACAGACTAGTCCGGAGGCCATTCCATGGAATTTATGGAAATATTGCAACAGGATCCTCTGCCTGGGTTGGATGTAGACAAGACAAACATGGGGAAGAAATTTGAGTAGTTTTGGAGGGTAGGTGTTCTGAATAATCTCTCTCCAATTGAAATATACTCAGTTTTCCTCAGTTTTAGTTTCCAAGGTAACAATGATTGATCCACCAAACTAACTGCCATCAGCGGGGATTAAATGCAATGGATAATTATGATAATTTTCAGAGCAATACTAGTGACTACAATCACTTACATATAAAACATTTTAACCCAGAATCATTTGTTAGAGTGGTGAAAATTTCAGGTATCAGGGAAATCTGATGAGTGGGGTTTATGGGATGTTATACATTGTGCCAGATGTGATGTGAGTTCCTTGAGCATAGGACAGTGATTATGATTCTGAGACGACAGGATCAGGAACAAAAACAAAAATAACAAAGTAGGACTGTCCCTATGAGAACAATATGCCACCAGTGTTGAGCATTATTCATTACAGCTTACCCTTCCACACGTTTGATAAAAGAAACTGGATGCCACTTTTACCACCATCTGTTCCTGTTGCCCAGAGATATGTGCAAAGAGCATGGGGGCAGAGCAGATTCCTTAGCTCACATCTCAAGTTTGGAGCAGATTCATGTGATTGGGAGCCAAAGGCACACTCCCTAGGCAGAAGAGAGTCTGTGAATATAAAAATCTACCACTTTGAGATTTTTGGGTGAGAGGAGAGCTGTGCCTCCCACCCAGGATCCTAAAATGGGAGAGTACCCAAGTACCCAAACATAGAAAGAAGATTGAGAATAAGAGCAGCCAAAAAGGAGAAAAAAAAGAAAAAAAAGTCTACTTCAAGTATCTCCTGGAGATGGATTTAGAAGGTTTATGTATACAAGTTGTTGTCATGCATCAGCCCCAGTCCCTGTTTCTGTAGCTAACGCTGAATAAATTGAGTCTTTCTCTACCAGTTCATTTGCACTTCTCCACATTGCACAGCGATTATCCAGCTACTCATCATTCCCTACTTCCCTTCTTCACCCCACTCTCCAACCACCACCATCAACATGACTCAAACGTTTTTCAGGTTGCAAACACTTGACAGATGCATGTAGAACTTGTTTTCTTTAAAGAGTTAATTCAGGGGACTTCTGTGGTGGTCCAGTGCTTAAGACTGTGCTTCCACTGCAGGGGGTGAGGGTTCATTCCCTGGTCCGGGAACTAAGATCCTGTATGCCACGTGGTGTGGCCAAAAAAAAAAAAAAAAAAAAAAGTTAAATCAATGCTCAGAAACAAGAGGTTACTGAATAGAATTTCAGTCCAAATGAGAATTATACTATTCTAAGTACAAGATTTACATGGGAGAAAAATTCCATGAGGAAATGGAGAAGACACAAAAGAAACAATAATGATCAGAAACAGTTAAGATGATCAATTATGAAAATTATCCAACTGACTTGATTCGAATCCATTTCATCACTTAAAATTGTGTGACTTTGGGTCATTTACTTAACCTTTTCTTACTTTAGTTTCTTCATTATTACCTAATTAAGAGGATTGTTATGAGGATTAAAATAATACATATTTTGACTTCTTTGATATTCTCTTTGGATAAAGATTGTTTACAAAAATGCAGAGCAAGGTGTATAGTATATTACTGTATATAAAATGGAGGAAATAAATTACATTCACTTTGCTGTATAAATAAATTCTGAAATGATACAAAAAACCCTGCCAGCAATAATTACTGTGAAGGTAGGGGGAGTAACTGGGCAGAGGGGAGACAGCAATGAATGTATTTTGATTTTTATATTTGAAGCATGTATTAGTCTTAAACTGTATATTAAATTTAAAAAAGAAAATTAAAAGTATGCAGAGAATGAAAAATATGTAGAAAATTAAAACAATAACTAGGAAAATTCTGAAAAGTAGAAATATGAGAAAGAATTAATCTCACAGATATTAAAATACAAAGTATTGAAAATTAAAATAGTGTGATAGTAGTACAACAATAGAAAGACATATCAAAGAAAAAGATTAGATATTCCAGGATAGACACAAATACATAATGAGGATTATGTATATGTTAAAGTTAGTATCTAAAATCAGCTGTGGAAAAGATAGACTATTTAGTAAGTGGCATTAGAACAACTAGGAAGACATCTGAAAACAATAAATTTGGACCAATATCACAATGTTTATTAGGATATATTTCAAATAGATAAAATATTTAAATATAAGAAATAAACTATAAAAGTGCTAGGAGAAAACATGAGGTGATTCATTTATAAGTCGGGTGTGGAAAGAACTTTTGGACTTCATTAAAAATCTGAAGGGCATAAAGGAAATGATTGTTAAACAGAAGAGACAGAGAGACAGGCAGAGACAGAGAAACAGAGACAGAGACAGAGAGCGAGATAGAATAAGAGAAAAGAAAATTGAAATCATAGCACTGAGAAATTTCCCAAAATTTAACGATACTCTGATGGTTAAACTGTGGGAGAATAGGCACTTGCATACAGCATTGACAGTTTAAATTTGTATAGTTCTAAGGTAAGTTGACAAAATATATGAAAATTACAGAAAATGTATTAAAATTATATATTCTTTGAGTACTTCTACTTCTGGGAATCTATGCTAGAGTTCTACTTACCTCTGTACAAAATTGCAAACATACAAGGGAATTTGTTCCAGGATTGTTTATATCAGTTTGAACTATATGAAATCGACATTTTATGTGACTCAAAATTTGAATGTTGGCAGTATGCCTTTAATAGCAAATGACTGAAAAAAATATTCATTGATAGGAAATGGTTCAATAAATTATGTTGCATTAAGTTAAAGTAATAGCATGAAAATAATTGAGCTAATCTCATACAACTAGGGAAAGATTGCCAATATATGTTGTTATGCAGTGGGGAAAAAAAAAGCTATTTTATCAATATGTACCATATATTGTATTTTGTATAAAATTGAAGGAAATTGAGTAAATATTATATTTAAGTGCATAAGCATATAAAACCTTAAAATTTATAATAGTGGTTAGCTTTTGCGAGGAGGTGGGTCAGAGCTTCTACATATGGCAGTGAGTGAGATATGCATGCAACTGAGAAATATATGGCCCTCTTGGGGGAGAGCAGCTGTGTGTATCATGCCTAGAGGTGTGTGTGTGTGAGGGAATTTGCACTATATATGTTCTAGTATGTTTTAACATTTGAACTCCATGGATGTTTTACTTATATGCAAATTAAATATATCCAATATATTCTGTATAAAACAAGGAGTTTCTTCATCATTCCTGTGGGCCAGGTGATTTTTCTTTATTCATGTATTTCTCATAGCATGGTTAATAAAATATTCTGATGTACAGAGTTACTTTATAGGTGTTACCAATATTTAATGGGTTAAAATAAAATAAAATAAGTTTAGTAAGTATTTCTTTAACTTTTCAGAAGATATTTCAAGCAGCCTGCCTTGGTACCGTGGCAGAAATAAGGATTTGGAGTCTCAGCTCTGCCACATAGGTACCTCCTGTGTGCTCTTCAGAAAGTCATTTAACATCTCTAAACCTATATTTTTCTCACCTGCAAAACTGGAATAATAGTTTAAAACACTTCTTATAAATCAAAAATATTAATAAAATTTTGGCATATCAAATTTTTGTAAACTTTAAAAAAATTTTGTTTCAAAGCATAAATATTCACAGTAACAGAAATTACTAGATTTTGCTTTGTGGATAAGGAGTCCAAAAGAGTTATGCTACGTGAACTGCTACATACATACACAGAGATTATTACAGATCCACAGGGAATGGGTCACTGAGTAGAAAGTAGGGTAAATATGAGTGTTACATAGCATGCAATGGGGCACAGTACACTCAGGGCTGGGACAGATTCTCTGCTTGTGTATCCACCACCCCACCACCACCACTACCAACAGCAACAGCAACGCAAGAGTAGCTTTAATTTACTAAGTCCTGACTATTTGTTAGATTTTGTGTGACACGCCGCATTTAATTGTTAAAAAATTCCCATTTTACGGTCACCAAAAATTGTGCAACCAATTAAAGTGGCAGATCTGGGATTTGAAAACAGGTCTTCTTGATCCCAAGGTCATATATCCTTAGCACTATTCCATTTAGTTTCATACTTTAGTGGGCATTAAAATATGTCAGAAGTGTAGATTTCTGACCTTGCTCCAGAGATTCTCGTTTACTGGGCCCAAATTACCTGCACTGTATCAACTCTTCCTGTGGCTCTGGTGCTGTTTGTCAGTAGGTACTGTAAGTGATACCATGCTATTGCCAACTGCCTCTTAGTTCTCACCCCTGGCAAAGAATCTGCAAGTGACACTTGTAGGCAAGTCACTGTGTTTGCAGGAAAGATGGCAACCAACAGGGGCTATTACTTCTCTTTGCTTTCAGGCTCTGGGTTATCAGGGTCAGCTTCTCAGGTGATGATGTGATGAAAGAGAAGGGGTTATAGAATGTAGCTTCTTTGGTGGGAAGAAGACAGAGAGGTTACAAACAAACTATATAACCTGGGTTCTAAATCCATCCTTGGAGATTAGAATTCAGGTCTGTAAAGGGGTCTTAAAAGGGCTCAGAAAGATTCTGATAATTAGCCAGGTTTGAAAACAAGTGGACTAAATCCTTTTAAACATTTTCCCTCTGTACTCTGTTATGTGATTAAATATTTTTTGAAGTCCTGCTCACAGAATCAAATGGTAAATCTTATGCAGTTGTATCTTGTCTTATTAGGATAGTCTTTTCTTCATATTCTTGGTGAGTAATTTTTGTGGTACTTCTTTGTACAAGGCACAGAGCAAGGTGCAAGCATATGGAATATAAGATCTTGCACAAAGTAGAATGTCTACTGAGAACCAAAAGAAATGGGGAGTGCCATGAGAAATCAAGAGGGAGAGAAGAGACAGAATTATCAATGGAGGATTAAGGAAAACTTCACAGAGGAAATGAAACTGGATCTAGGCCTTGAAGGATGGATATGATTTTAACAAGCCAATATAGCATGAAAAATCACACCAGTCAGCAAAGAGCACCGTGAGCCCATATGGGGAATATATTCAGATTTGATCAAAGCATGATTTTAAATAGGAGTCATAAAGTAATGGGTTTATTAATTAATAATAAAATTATATCTTTCTTAACCATATATAACTTAACACTAGTAAACACACTGTATATCAGAACCTATCAAAGACTGTAGAAAAGTAAGAATAAAACAAGGTTCTATATATACACAGGCTATTGTCTAGTAACTACAACAAAGTATAGGAAATGGTATAGTAGAGGTATTTGTCAACTGCTAGATACTGTTTTCAGAACTACATTCTGTATAACATAGGAGTCCTGGGCTTTGTTCATAGGTACTAAGGGGAAAAAAAAAAAGTTTTCTCGGGTCAATAAGTATGGAAATTGCTGGTTTAAACAATTTCACTTAGTTTTTTTTTCTGTGGGACTTTCCAGAGCCATTAATATATCATTCAGCATTTCTCCAATTTCTTTGACCATGGTCTCCTGTTTTATATATTTCATTATTATTATTATTTATTTATATTTTAGAGCACCTATTAACATCTTCTTGAGTGCTAATATTTCTGCTGAACATAGTTTAGGAAACCATGTACTAGGAAACACAGTAAAGGAGTTAATCATCTTTTTTCTGGAGTAGGAAAAGAGTTATTTCATGGAAAGTAAAAGATAGGTAAATTAAGTTATATATCCATTTTGATGGTAGTATATAATTTCAAGTTTTGATAAGTTTTATATTATTTAATAATATTATATATTATATCTATTAAACATAAATTAGACTGGTCCCTGTAGAGTATCCTTTCTTTATATTACGGTTACTTTTTAGAATGAGAAAAAAAGTTCTCTTGACTGTAGTACAGCATCTAGTTTCTACCATCAAATGTGAGCATTCATTTCACCTAAAAGCAATATTCAGGAAGTCCTGTAGTCTTCATATTTATTTTAGCCTCTTTTATTTGTATGAGTGTCCTCAAATCTAGACTACCAAGTCAAAGGAAGATTATATTGGATATATTTTTAAAATTTTCATTAGATTATCCTATCATTATTAATTAAATGGTGATGCAAATACTATATTTTCAAAGGTTTTTTAAGTCCATGTGGATGAGAGTAATTATAAAATTGTTCTTTTAAACACTAACAGTACCTCCTCCTTCCTGGAATTCTCAGTTGTTTATACCTTTTCTTTGTGGTTGTAGTTAATTTATGTCCCCACAAAATGACTACCCAAGGTGTGAAAACTTATATAAGCTGACAGTTTCCTATTAGCCACGTGGCTAAAGAGGATATGTTAATTTTGGTTGGTAGGACGATAGTGCATTAATGGCATATGGCCCAAATTCAAGAGTTTCTGAAATGGATATTAATATTGCAGTCCACAATAAACATTGTGAACAAAACCCAGACCATTTTGAAAGGTAAGTGATCAAGAAAATGTCTGATTTCCTTTGAATTTGGAAGAATACTAAGATCGTGTAGAATTTTTGAGCAGATTTTATTTCAGGCCAGAGAGATGAGGATATTGGCCCAAGTTTTAAAAATATGTTCTTGAAAGAGCCAGAACTCAAAGGCTAATTCCCTGTCCTCTGCTCTTTCTATTATGTCTTCTGTCATCTTTCCTAATACTTTGCCTTTAGACAGTTTATCAAATTTTGTTCTGTAAATTCTCTTAGGGCTGCACTATGCCAAAGGCTGAGTTGCTGTCATTTTCTTTCTCTGCTTACCTTGGTTACCAAAGAAAATAAAAAACAGGCAGTGTTTACTTAGCACCTACTTTGGACCCATCAGTGCTTGAGGCTAGAGTGGATATATAAGTCATATTCATGCCCACAGGTTTCTCCAATGGTAGCACAAATACAGGTCAAATAGTCTGGTTTCATCTTGAGTATTATAAAACAAGTAATTTTTAAAAAATTATTATGAAAGAATTCCAGTCTTATTTTCAGTTCCACTCATTTTGATGTTTTAAAAATCAGCAACAGGGCTTCCCTGGTGGTGCAGTGGTTGAGAGTCCGCCTGCTGATGCAGGGGACAGGGGTTCGTGCCCTGGTCCGGGAAGAGGCCCGTGTACCGCAAAAAAAAAATCAGCAACATTAGTGGGAAAAATGGGTGAAGAGAGTTAAAAAGCACAAACTTCCAGTTATAAAATAAATCATGGGGATGCAATGTACAGCATGGTGACTATAGTTAATAATACTGTACTGCATATTTGAAAATTGCCAAGAGAGTAGATCTTAAAAGTTTTCATCACATGGAAAAATTTTTTGTAACTATGTATGATGATGGATGTTAACTAGATTTATTATGGTAATCATACTGCAATATATACAAATATTGAATTATTACATTGTGTACCTGAAACTAATATAATGCTATAAGTCAATTATATCTAAATAAAATCAGCACCATTCAATAATGTCCTGAAACTTGAACTCTGCCTTATATATCGTACTGTATGCTTGACATCATTACTTGGATTTTTTTTTTTTTTTTTTTTTTTTTTTTCTGTACGTGGGCCTCTCACTGTTGTGGCCTCTCCCGTTGCGGAGTACAGGCTCCGGACGCGCAGGCTCAGCGGCCATGGCTCACGGGCCCAGCTGCTCTGCGGCTTGTGGGATCTTCCCGGACCGGGGCACGAACCCATGTCCCCTGCATCGGCAGGCAAACTCTCAACCACTGCGCCACCAGGGAAGCCCTGGATTCTTAATAGGCATCACAAAATTAACCTGTCCAAAGCTCAAATCTTCATCAACTCGTCCATCTCCCAATGGCCCTTACTACAGTAAATAATACCACCATTCATTCAGTTGCTCGGGCCAAAAATCTTGGAGTCATTCTTGATTCTTTTCTTTTTCTCATATTTTACATCCAAATCATCTCTGTTGGCTCTACTTTCAAAGTTTATTACTAATCTAACATCTTGTTATCCTCCTAGTTCATTGTTCATACGACTGTAGTAGCATCCTAATTAGTCTCTGCTTCTACTCTTTTGCTACCGTAACCTATTCTCCACATGTCAGCTACATTAAAACTAAAATTGGATCATTACATTCCTGTTCTGAAACATTTTCCCAACACACTCAGAATAAAATACAAATTTCAAACAATTTTTCTTGGCCTATAATATCCTATATGATTTTAACCCTTTTATCTGTTCTGGTCTCATTTCCTACTTGCCTGCTTACTTTTCTACCCACAGTGGTGCTCTGGCTGGAATCTGAACCTGCCCAGCATACTGATACTTCAAGGCCTTTGTCCTTGTTAGTCCCTCTGCTTGGGGTGATCTTTGCCCAAATATTTATAGTCTTTTCTCCTTTACTTTATTCTCTTATTTGTTCAGTATCTGTTCTTTTGAAATAATTTCCCTGACCACCCTACCTGATATAATATTTTCTATATTCCCTAGCCACTTATCCTCCTTTATTTTTTTTTTTGTCTCTTAGTATAGCATAACATTAAAATAGGTATTATATTGGTTATTGTCTGCCTCCCTCGGTTGAATGTTAGCTGCATAATTGCAGTTGTTTACTGCTTTATTTCAAGTGTCCAGTACAGCGCATGGCTCATAGATGATGTTTTGCAATGTGAACAAAACCAGATACACACAAATACCAAACTGTAGTTCTATAAAGGACCCTTGACTGAGTCAAGGAGATCTGGAAAGTCTTCCCTGAGGAAGAGTATCTCTGAGCCTAGATCTAGAGCAGGCAATGAAGATTAACTAGGTGAAGAGAGGAATGGAAGTCTTCTGAGTAGTGCAAGGGCATGCCAAGGTATGAGAATCTGAAGCAAGAAGGCCTTGTTGCCGGGGCAGAGAAAGCAGAAGTGGGCATGGACAGAGGAGTGTTGATACAAAGGGAAATGGGGAGGTAAATAGGAGCTTGATCGTGCAAGGCTTTGTTGTCTGTGTTGATCATGTGCTGTTTTTTATCTTAACAACAATAGAAAGCCTTTTTGGTATTTTAAGCTGGGTGGTGGTATGTCAGATATACGTTTTTAAAAGGTGTATGTAATTATAATGTGAAGTTCCAAATAGGGAAAAGTGGTGACTGAAATAGTCCAGGAGAGAGATGATCAATAATTTACCAAGGGAGGAGTTGGTGGAAGCTGTGTTTTCCTTAGGTCTGGGTAATAAAGGGGTGCATTATCTGTACAGAATTTTAAAGGAAAATGTAAGCAACTAAAATACCATTTTTTATTATCATTATGTGCCAGTAATTCTAAACACTGTTGGTGATTAAAATAGTCTATTCACTTGATATACCATTGGAGAGGATAAATAATAACTTGGACCAGAGATTCAGCCATTTCTTCATTCAAAAATATTATCAAGTACCATGTATGTGTCAGGTGCTGTTATAGACATGGGAATGCATCAGTGAACAAAAAGATAAAACATCCCACCCACAAAGCCTACATTTTTGCAAGGAAGTGATTGACATTATTAAATACATATTTAGCATCACAGGTAGTGGTAAGTTCTTTTGATATGCCCAAGAGGAAATGTTAATTAAGCAGTTGGTGCTAAGGGCCAGGAGCTCAAAGGAAATAGCTGGGCATAAGATATATAAGATATAAAATGTAAGGCATTTTGAAGGTCACCTGTTAGTAGATAGCTCTTTAATCATGAGTACACAAAGAAGGAGCTTAGAAAGAGAGTATGAAGTGAGAAAAGAACCAGTCTAAATCCTAGCACTGAAAGGCCCCAATATTTAATTTCCAGGTAGAGAAAAATGATCCTTTAAAGGAGACAGAAGAAACAGTTAATTAGACATCAGAGCACATCAAGGACTGTTATAGACATTATAAGATGATTAAAAGATCAATAGCTCAAAGAAAGTTGGTCATAGCACCGGTGTTATAAGGATGTTCTGCTTCTTACTTAGAACATTTTGAAATAGCCTGTATTGAATATTTATATTTTCCCATTAAAAAGATGGACAGGACTCTGGGATAGCTAGGGTAATGTCCCCAATATAGAATTTTTCTCTCACTCTCTTGCCGAAACATCCTTCAATGACTTGTTTCTCATGAAATGGAGAAGAAACTTCAAAGGCCTGTGCTCCATGATTTGGTCTCAACTTTTCAGCTGTAACCTCATCTAGGAGGTGAACCTAGATGAACCTTCTGCCTCCCTACATGAACCTTCTGCTCCCAGCCATCTCACCATTTAAGTGTCCCTTCAAAAGTCTGGAAAATTCATATTTTTTTCTTTGCTTATAGCATTTTATTTTTCTGGAATGCCTTCTTCATTCAATCAATGTTAGACCAATTCTTGTCACATCTCTTCTAGAAAGTCTTCCCATTTTTACTCTGTGAATCATAGAATAATTTATCAATACTCTACTATGATGAAGGATGGAGACTGCTTATTATGTGTTTGTGTTCCCTACAACATCTATCTCCCATCTCTATTTGTTCAATATTAAATGATTATTGAATGGCTATTATGAGCCAGGCACTGGAAGAAGCTGAACAAATTGCTGGCTGAACAATTGTAGTTGCTTCTCTTTTAAGTGCTAGAATGAGCCTATTTGACAGAGCACAGAGCTCTGGTATTCAAGGTGGTGTGCAAAGGCAGAGATAGTACCTAAGCATCTATGGCTAATCTTATGCTTTTTTTTGTTTCTTACATGGCTCACGTTAGTTTCCACAGTATCACTGTTTGAAAGAAAAGAACAATTCATTCTTTCCTTTGAAAATGATGAAACCTTAATATTTAAAAGCCTCTCTGTGCAAGCGGTTGGTATGAAATATCACAACATCACATCTGATAGTTCAATTTAAATATTAATGAAAACCTTAAGCTTTATCTGGAATAGTTAATTTGGAATTTCAATTCTTATTCACAGCCTTGTGCAAAAAAAGGAGAAAGAAGAAAGGGGGAGCCGGAATGTTTTAAAGGATTTCCGAATAAGTTTCTCCAGCAGACGCACTGTTTGCAGACAAAGCAGCACAGATGTTACTTGTCTGTCACAGGGAATGCCAGCCTATAATGAGGCTCACTTGACTTGGTGTGCGTGTGTGTCCATGTGTGTGTGCATGAACGTGAGTATGACAAAGCTAACTCAGTGCAGACCCCAATAATAAGTGCCAGCCAATCTGCCATATACATACGGGGTTCTGTAGGAGAATACCGGAGACAGAGAGAGCAAGAATATTAGGCTCTGGTCTGTGAAATCCAGTTTAAAATGGGGCAAAACAAGTGTGGATTTAAGATTATCTGGAATCTTTGAATCTATTTTCTGATTGATAAATGACATCAAAGTTTAATTATATGACATAAAATAGTAAGCATATAGTATAATTTTATGTAATACGTAAAAAAATTCTTAGCTAAATGGCTATTTGGAAAATGTGTTTCTGTGTCCCTGTGGATTCAGGGCATAGGAACAGCCTGCTGCTTTTCAATCTTTTTGTGAATTCCCCCAAGAAAATATTCTTGAATTTAGCTCATTGTGTTGTATGAATGGTGATTGATCTTGTCAGGAGAAAGCCAACCATACTTAGCCCCTTGCAAAGCAAATAGCACGGCCAATATCTTAGTCAAGTTCTCTTTGCCTCTGCTTCAGCTGTCAAAGTCACTGGTGCAATGCAGCATTCAAGGTAACTTCCATTTAGTGGTGAAAGCTGTTTTCTTCAATTTCTTGCCTTCTTTGTCTTTTTCCTTGCCCCCCATCCGTCTAATACCATTCCCTTGTCATTGGCACACTTATACATTTGCCTCACCTCGCTGATTTCTCCCCACCTGTGCGACATGCCTAGAGCCCCAGTGCTGCTGATGCATTATCCATCCAGGGCTTTGTTGCATGGTGACATTCCAGAGCAGAGCTCAGCCCACAGGCATCTGCCAATGTGTAGGAACTCTCCTCTCCGGCAATTATTCAGTTTGATTACACACGATGATAAGCTATTAAGAGGCACTCACAGCCCTTTATTTACCAACAGTTGAAATCTCCCCATTTGCTTTCACTGTGTAAGAAACTAATTTTAGTGAAGTAAACAGAAGGGATGGGTAGTCATCTCTGGTGGGAACAGTGCTGCAAGGTAGTACATTTAAGTGTCCCAAAGAGAAATGATGTCAACAGACCTGTTGGATCCATTTCCCAAACTAACACCTGTTAAGTAGAGCACCTGGAGAGGAAAGATATCTAGTGGTTATGACCACATAATCTAGTTTTTAGAACCCCTGTTTCTGTTTTTAATTCATTTATATATACATTCTCTTAGGCCATCAACAAAATGCAGATTGGGATTTCGAAGAATGTCTAAAGAAAGTTCTTTGTAAGAACTATAACAATAGCTATCCAAAATTCCATGATTCCATTTATAGTTTGTAGACTGCTGCTTTATTTATTAGGTTACAAGTGTATTTTCTGTGTCATAATTCACAGCAAATAGCTTTGAGTAGAAATTCCTATATTATTGTCATTCTCTAACCCTTACCAAAGTGACTAATAGAAGACTTGTGTGTTGAGTGCATATAAATACCAGTGGTTTGTGAGTCTTTTTGCACTGTTAGATCTAAACAAGAAGTTGTAAAACAACAGAGTCTTTCATTCTGAAAAGAAAAATATCTGTAACAAGCCATCTTTAATTCCCTCACATGCAGTCACCTTAAATAATCACCCATATCCAGTCTAGCTAGAGAGCTCCACCCTGCCTCTAATGTCCTTTTATTCTCCTTTCTACAATTCCATTGCCCCTACCCCCAGCACAGGCATTTTAGAGTCTGAAGTAAGAAAGGGGAAATTCATTTGTTTATCAGGTAGTGTTGGAGAGTAAATGGCTTTCCTTTGAGGGTTTCTTTCCTTCTTCTCACTGCATTGAATTTAAAGCCCTTCCGCCTCTACTTTTCCCCCCACTTGTTAATGCATGCCTCCTCCCAGGGCGACATCAATAAAGAGACCTGGAGATCTTGTTTTGAGTTTGTTTACTCTCAGCCACAACTGGGAATATGATTTCTAGCAGTATACAATGAAATCTTACTGTTGCAGGGGGAAAAAAGGAGATGAAAACTGTAATGCCCTGTGGAGTTCACAGCAATAAGAATGGACTGCGCCCATGTTAATAGATACTACACCTATTTCTGTATTTATAAACTAGTCTCTTATGTCCATATGGGTTGTTGGTTCAATAGTATGCGCGGTCCAGGCATTGTATGTAAGGATAACTGTAGGGATGACAATACTAGTATATTTTCATACATACCCACATTTTGCACATAGGTACTAAGCTGGCAAGTCTATTTTCTTTCATGCATATGTTTTCCAGTGATTCAGCTCTGAAAGTCACCAAGTGAGATACTTGTTTTAGATATAGATACAGCTAACTCCTAGAAGCCCAGTTAGAACTCTGGAAAAAAAAATTCCCTAAACACACTATATTCTCTAAGTAAGACCATCAAATCACAACTATTTTGGAGTGGATACAGAAAGACAAGAAATCTAGTTAGTATGTACAGAATGTTAGATGTGCCTACGTGATTTTTTTTTTTTTTTTTTTTTTTTTTGCGGTATGCGGGCCTCTCACTGCTGTGGCCTCTCCCGTTGCAGAGCACAGGCTCTGGATGCGCAGGCTCAGCGGCCATGGCTCATGGGCCCAGCCGCTCCGCGGCACGTGGGATCTTCCCGGACCGGGGCACGAACCCGTGTCCCCTGCATCGGCAGGCGGACTCTCAACCACTGCGCCACCAGGGAAGCCCTGTGATGTTTTTATTCTGAATTATCTACCTCCACAAACAGGTATCCAGACTATCTAAACATTTCTTAGAGAATTATAGTTAAATTATTATTTTGGAAATGCAAACATTATGAAGTTAGAAAATCATTTCTGAAAACCTATAAAACATTAAAATATGGGTATTACAAACTTTAATAGTTGGAAATCTTTTTGGAAACAAGAAATATCAAAAATTATCCTTATGTTTAAAATTTCTATGATGATAAATTAGTTACTGCTTATTTTTTGATTGCTTCTAAACCAAGATAAGGAAAATATTCCACTGTCCAAATTCTCCCCTTTCGCAATCTGGTTGCAGTGTCACATGTTAATAAATATTACTCACAGAGGCTGAAATTTCTGATCTCTAAATGTTTTATTTATTTTTTCATTATAAATGACCCCAAATTCATTTTAAAATGATTTTAAAATTACTCAGAATAAATATAGCTTTAAAATGAAATTACCAACTTTATTTAAATATTATAAGAAAAAAATATAAGTTCACAAGTCTTATATTAAATAAAAATCACAGAAACAAGTCAACCAAGATATTCTCCAGGTATTTTTAAAAAGATGCCAATATTCAGAGGTATAAATCTACATATATAAAGATAAAGCAGTGCTTTTGTGTTGGATTTCTTGTGAGAACTCCAACTTCTTCAGCTTCTGAACCAGAAAATATTCTTTTAAGTTTTATTCAAAACAGAAATTTCCCTTGATGGTGGCATTTGATAAAAACCAACTGCCTTCCCTCAGTCTAATTGACTTATACTTTCTGAGTCCTAAAGCGGACCATCTTTCCAAGTTCCAAGGAGCTCATAATATACTGGAAATCTTAACTTGTTTGCTATTCGAGGCTATTACAGTTTTCCAAGATACATAATCAGAGGGAATATTCTCTTATGGTTTTGCGTGTAGATCACTCCAAAGCAGCTGAAACCAGAGGAGGACAGTAAGTTCTACTATGTCAAAAAGCCACTGGCGTAGGTGTTGATATCACCCTCCTTATTACAATGACTATTCTACTAATACTCTTCTATGCTGAAAACATTTAGTATTGTGGTGAATGGGATAATTATCAGCCATAAAAAGTGCATAAGAACATTTGGAAATGATTCTCTCCAATTTATCCTTTGGATTTTATTATAACAATATTTCATGACTGCCACACTTATTTTTAAATATATCCAGTAAAGAGAGGCTGCCTTTTCCTATGTGGTTTCTTTTTCCAATAATGCTCTTCCTCTGTTGGTGCACTTGACAAAACCTACTCATTCTTCAAGAAGACCCAGCTCCTAATGGGCCACTGCATACAACAATTTTCTCTCTATGCCAATTTGCCCTCTTCCTCTCTAGTGCTCCCATAGACCTTTGTCCCCAGTTCCTATAGAGCCCTGACTCTGTTGTGTAGGGACATCTCTGTCTTATTCTGTGTTCCTGACTGGAATATGTGTTTTGTGAGGGAAGGGAGGGATTATGTCTTCTTAGCCACAGAGCCTCAAACCATATCTGGTATATGATAAAACACTGCAGGGAGATATAGGCAAAGTGCTAAGGAAGTTTTTACATAAATGTACACAACACAAAGAATTTACTGCTCTACTTTCTTCTCACTGCTTTCAAGCTCTTGTTTTGTTTTGTTTGTTTGGAGGCTGGTGGTGTTTTCCAGGGTTGAGTCTGGGGAGAAGGGATTGGGAGAAGTTGCAAGCATCTGCAGGACAGGGACTTTGCCTTATTTGTGTCTTTTCAGACCCCCCTCAGAGCATTCTCTGTAGTGAGCAGGCAGTGAGTATTGTAACGAGTCATTCATCTTTAAAGCAGGTCATGGTCTCAACTGAAAAGAACTCAGGCTTGTCAATTGTAAGTGTCATAATAAAGGTACTCTTTATAAGTAAATTCACTGATGTTAGAAAAATAAACATTATTGAAAGTCCTTTTGCTCTGGATAATCCACAACTAAAGCAAAGCAGATACATATGCTAACAAAAGCATTGTCTTTTTATCGTCTTCAAGGCATTCACTTATTCATTCGTCATCCATTAATTTATTTTCTTATTCATTCAATAACTATTTATTATTTATAGGTTACCTATTGTGTGTACACAGTACTAGTTTTCATGTGATTTGCAGTGTGGTATGAAGACAAATGTTAAAGAGATAAAAACATAAATAATGATAAAAATACAACTGAAAAAATTTCTGGTTGCTATTACAGGAAGTGTAAGGGAACCCTAATCTTGTCAAGCATTGGGAGGGGGGCTGGGGTGTTGGGATGGACCAAGGCAAAAAGCATTGAGGAAATGTCATTTAAGATAAGTCCAGAAGCAGAAGGAAAAATTAGCAGTCAAAGGACTGAAGGGAAGGAAGAGACAATAGGTGAGCCTTTGAGGTAGAGGGGATGATAATGTAATGTTCTAGTCATGAAGGTTCATGTTACATGAGGCAAGAACAAGACGAGTGGGGTGTGACAGAGGAGGAGCCAGGAGATATAAATTGAGAATTGGATGGCAATCAAAGGAAATAAATGACATTCACGAAGTTTCCAATTTTTCTTTCTTTTTTTTTAACATCTTTATTGGAGTATAATTGCTTTACAATGGTGAGTTAGTTTCTGCTGTATAGCAAAGTGAATCAGCCATAGATATACATATATCCCCATATCCCCTCCCTCTTGTGTCTCCCTCCCACCCTCCCTATCCCACCCCTCTAGGTGGTCACAAAGCACCAGTTTTTCTTTTAAATCAACATTTATATTTTTAGTATTCTGAAAATATTTTAGGCAAGTATCAAGAAATTTCTAATTTTCAGCCCTAAAATCTTTAAATTTTTTGTTAACTATTTTATCCTTTATTTATATGGATTGCCAACAACTTATTTTTAAGGGATTAGGAACTGTGAAATCTGGGATCTGATTATGGGCGTTTGTGACTATTAGAGTAGGCCTGGTTCTCATGAATGGGAAGAGGAGATTGGGTGTGATGAAAATTTAAGGAGGTGGAACCAGGCTTAAGCCATGGTTACCCCCGGTGCACTCAGTTTTCCAGACAAAAAACAAAACAAAAACAAAAACAAAACAAAACAAAACAAAAAAACATGTTTTAGATTCACTGTTAAAATAAATAAATAAATAAAATAAAAGAATGGTTCAACAGGCTCTGGGTAAGTGGTGATGAGGAACTGACCCTACCAGAAGAACTGAATGGTAGGGCACACAAAATAGGAGCTTTACCAATAAATTCCTGTCCCTAACCTCTCTATATTAATCACATAGGTGAAAAGCTGCTGTCTTTTGCTTTAGAAAAATGTACAGCCTATATGCATCAACAGAGTCTAAAGCAAGATACATCACCATGACAACCATAACTCCAGTCTTGAGCCAGGAAATGGACATTCTATAATGTACAGAATTTGATTGAGGTGGTGGTCTTGTGCAATTCCCAGGGATCTGGTGGCAGAGACAGGGTAGGAGTAGGAAGTTATTGTATACTGTTTACAGTACTGTTATGTAGGTTAGTAGGCAACATCTCTACACAGCTCATTTCCTCTACCATATCCTGCCATTATTCAGAGATTGTTATCTGTCTGATAAGTATGGCTTTGGCACTGTGGGGGGGAGGAGGTTGGCTACTGACAAATGTTTCCTCATGGTTTTGACTATTATTCTGAATTGACTTTAGGTGATTTTTTAGATTGCTAGGCATTATCATGTATTTTCTTTTCAGTGTTATTCTTGGAACACTTCAGGTAAGAAATAAATAGCAGATTTTCATCTGTTCATGTTCATGTATATATTAGTTTTTAAGTAATACACTATAGGAGATGTAAAATACCTAGAAGCCCATTGTGGCGTATCCCCATGCCATATTAATGCATTTGCTCTGTTTGATGGATTAATATGGAGATGATCAATATAGGATTAATATTTGTAAGTGATAAGTTACTAGGGATCTTATGGAAAAACAATTAAAGAATTAGGAGCTACACTGCTAATTACACAGCCTTCTAATTTTTTCCCATATCTTTTGTCAAGTTTAAACAAAAAATTTGTGAAAAAGGAATTTTTCACTTTGAACTAGTATATTATGAGATTCACAACTAGGAAAACAATATTATTTTAAACTTTTCTTACATTAATAGAAAATATAAAATCTTTTCTATAGGAGAGCTTCAAGTGAAAGATACGGCATTTTTATATATTCATGAAAACTAGTAATTCATTATTTAAAATCTGGAAGTTCTACTCAAGCATATGAAATAGTAAGTGGGGATATTAACATCTTTTATATTCACAACAATTTGAGCATACACAGTTTTGTTTCTTTTTCTTTTCACATATGCATAGATTTAACACATCTTCAGTAGCAATGATTTAATCTCTCAACAAGTCTGTTGAGGGGAGAAAGGATGGTGGACATGAGCAAATGAATTCTGAGTGAAAGATGAGGAAAGAAAAATCACTTTCGAATATTTTTCCTGACTAGAAGGCCCCCCCTTTTGTTTACATTCAGTTTGCACTTGACTCCTCATTAACATATGCCCTTATTCATCCATTCATTAGCAGGGATTCATAGCAACCTAGGAATAGACAGACAGACATTGTAAGCTTTCTTGCACAGTAGGGTGGAGGACAAAGTTGTCTTGTTTGTATAACTTTGGCCTTTTTGATATTACTAGGGAGTAATAGAGCACCCTCACAGAGAGCAACCCTGATTATAGACACGAGGATGATGAATGAGCGATTCATCCAAAGCTTCCTCTGGATAGGCAAACAGTCTTAGACCTGTGTGTGCCCTACTCTCCAGGCAGCTGGGGAATAGGTCAAGTCAGTGTCATTCTGTCACTGAAAGTACTTTCTGTTCTAGGCATAGGGTCTTTTCAAGGCAGCAAGAAGTATCACACAGATGACTCAGCGTCACACACAGGTGCTGGTTGGATTCAGTCCTCAGACCTGGGATTATAGCCTATTCAAATCATCAGTGAGATGTTAAAGAATTCCAGTCCAGGATCAAAAACAAAGCAAGCATTCTCCTTCTCTTTTTCAGATTTCCATGATCCTTTTAAAGTATAAATTCTCTGTTTGTTTTCCTAACATTTATAGTCAAATTAAACTTAGACCAAATTGCCTTAGATCCTGACTTATTAACTTTTCATTTCTCTTTGTGATATTACTAAACTATCTTTTTTCAAGTTTTACTCACTTTACCTACAAAAATAGGGATAAGATCATCTGATTCACAGTGATATTTCAGGGATTAAAGAGATAACACATGGAAAACTATTGCAAAATCTTTGGGACATAAGAAGTCAGTCCTCTTCCAAACACATAAATCAGAGATTTAGCTCTCCTGAGCATTTTGTTCTCATTCTTCAACTGTTTCTGGTAGATGAACTATTAAAGATAAAAATGTAAAATCTGAACTTAACTAATATGTCTCTATGAAAAACTAGAACTCCATTAAGGAATTTGAGGATTTTATGGTCTGCTCTGGCAGTTTCCTAGTTCTAGATTTATGGGCCTGCCTTAGATTGGTAAGGGATGTACATTTCCACAGTAATACAACAGAAATTGGAGAAGTTAGAGACAAAATGAAATCTCCAATTCTTTATCATTAGGTAACTTACCTATTGGAGTCTCTTGCTATCCCTGTGGGGTTAAACTAGATTGTCCTGACTCCCTTTGAGTTATTAAAGAGAAACAATAATTGGAAGTTGAAGCAGTACTTACAAATTTCTTCATGGTGATGGGTAATCATTTAAAGGTGGAACCAAGTGCTTTTCCATGTGTAAACTCAGCTTGTTTTAGAAATCAGTAGGAAAAAACCATAAAATAAATATTCTGATTATATAAAAGTTGGAGTGTATTTAATATCTTGAAGGATTTTTTTGCATAATTAGACATTTTTAAGACAAACCTGTGTAACATGAGCCAGAGTGTGGTCAAAAGTCTTTATCTCAAAAATCATCTTGAAGAAATATAGCTAGAAATGTGATTTTTAAGGGAAGGATAATCCCTTGACTGCTATTATTGCTATTATTATACTTTTTTTTTTTTTTGTGGTATGCGGGCCTCTCACTGTTGCGACCTCTCCCGTTGCGGACGGAGCACAGGCTCCGGACGCGCAGGCTCAGCGGCCATGGCTCACGGGCCTAGCCGCTCCGTGGCATGTGGGATCTTCCCGGACCTGGGCACGAACCCATGTCCCCTGTATCGGCAGGCGTACTCTCAACCACTGCGCCACCAGGGAAGCCCGACTGCTATTATTATATAAGCTAAATGCTTGCTAAAATTCTACAATATCAGGAAACCCAGAATAATTTTATTTTCTCTTAAAGGTTGCTAGGGATCTTGTACCACTAAATGAAATGTCATCTGTAAATATCTTATTGTAATAAAGACTGTAACAACATAATTTTGGTCATCATCATTTCAGGATCTGGTTTAACATATCCAAATTGAAGGAGCTAATAATATACATAATCAAAGTATCGCAAACTTATATAGTAAGAGATTGTAGAAACAATCTAGTATTCGTATCCTAATGATTACCCAAATGTACTTATGAGTCAAAGTCTAATTTTGTAGTAAGTCTTAAAGATTTTGTTACAATTAGTTTTTAAGTTACTGCCAAGGTTGACAATGGTCATAAAACTATAAATCTTGGAGACAATATTCCGGTACTTTACCAAGCATTGCAATGAAACAAAGCATTTTAATAATTTCCAAGAATACACCATTATTTTTATTTCCTCTTTAATAATATTCTCAGTTCCTGAGTACATGTTTTGGAGGGATAACTTTAGAGTGTATACTCTAAGACCTACTTTGGGGTTTGTTTAGGGAGGAAGCTAATTGAAATTTAATTGCTTCAACTTCTCATAACATACAAAGACAAAGAAAGTGATAATTGGGAAAACAATCTGAAAATAAAGTCTTACTTATTGACCTCTTATAATGTCTTCCAAAATTTTAACTGTCAAGGAATAACTAGCCAATGAAATGAGTATGACATTAGCTAGATGTTTCACTAATGTGTAGGTTACTATCTTAGTAAGTTATTTATTATTTGTTCAACAAACATTCACTGAGCATTATAAGATGCACAGTATCTTTGTTAAATATTGAACCATTTGAAATAACATAGTTTAATACAGCAGGGATAACCTCAAAACTTAGGTAGAAATGTATACCAACTATCAATAATTCAAATCAAAATAAAAGTATTTGATAATGACACAGGAGTTCAGAGCGAGGGGAAAGCAATTTATGAAGGAAAGCCAATTAAAGATGTGCCATATAAGCAAGAGTTGAGGAGGTAGGCATGATTTGTATAGATAGACAGAGGGAGAAGATAAGCATTCTGAAATAAAGGTTAACATAAATAGTAGTCTGAGATCAAGAAAGAGTGTGTTGTTTTTGAGAGTCAGGAAACTATAATGGTCTCAATGGATTATTTATAGTAGTGTGAAATGTGAGTTTTGAAAGCCAAGCTGAGGTTGTAGAATGTATACAATGAGCGCTAAGAAATTATGAGAAGTTTTAAAGGAACCCTACCCTGCTGATACTAGTGAAAACTGGTTCAGTATTTCTGAAAATTTCCTTATCCTTTGACCCAAAATTGCTACTTCCAGGAATTTATCCTGAGGGGGAAAAATTAGAGGTGATTTTAAATTGAGTATTCTACAATACTATTAATTATATTTAGAAACTGAATTTTGCCTAAATGTTCAAATAAAAGGGATACAGTTAAATGAATTAGGATATCTCTTGGAACATGAAATGCTCATTAAACCCCATGTTTTAAAAGAATTGTTTATGACACAAGAATGTAATGCTATTTAATAAATTAAACAGTTTAAAAGCAGATACTAGTGGTATAGAAAAATACACAAAAATATTAGCACTGTTTATCAATGGATGAGGAATATTCTGGGTATTAATTTTCTTTTGTCCTTTTCAGGACAAACTTTGTACATGGAATATCTCTCATTCTATAGTACATAATACTTTTCAAAAAATAAATAACCATATAAAATATGTGACAAGATATTGATATAAAGACCTATATTTTTAGAAGACCAATATGTGAGAAAGTAGAAATGAGATATAGGGAGGGAAGAGGCATATACAGCTGTATATATTTGACAGCATGATTGGAACACAAAGGATAGGTGAAAGAAACATGATCAGGATTTTATATTTGGTTGGTTATAAAGTATGAAGGAGAAATATTGTCAAAATTTCAAGCCTAAAAATTGAATTGAAAATCTGTACTTTCAGTGATGAAATCAATGATGATTTGGTATTGAATTATTAGATTTTACAACTATGATAGGTACCCAAAATATGGGAATGTGAAAAAGAAGCAGCTGAAAATATGTATTTAAGGATCAAGTAGTATTTTAAGTTGTTAGAGATGATTAGTTAGAAAATGAAAAGAAAACAGAAAGAACAGAGGCCCAAACCTGAGCCTTGGAGGATAATTAAAATCCAGAAATGGAGGAGGATAAGATAGCAAATAACCCAGAGAAAAATGGTCAATGATAGGAGGTTGGCGAAAGAAGTAATCCACCATGTCACTGAAAAACAAAAAATAAGGTAGTGTTTCAATGTGACAGTTGTTAGTGTTGTCAAATAGTGTAGTGTTCTGAAAAATGCACAGCAAAATAAAACCATCAAAGTAGAACATTAATAAAGGGCATAAAATAGAAAATAGAACATTAATAATAGACATAGCAGAAATTCATGTGCATCCTTAGTAACTGCAGACTTCAAGTTGGATTAGAAACTGTTATTTAGAAATTTGATACAGCATGGAGAAGCTGTGAATATTTGAAAATTGTCTCTTCCTACCTACCTATAGTCCATGTGCACAATGACATCTGTGGATGACACCCGTGGATGAACTGCATAATGCTTTCTCTGTTAGTTTTATTTCAAGCAAATAACTTAGATATAATGAAGAATTTCACAAAATAAAATTATTTGGGGAAATACTGAGATATACAAAGTTAAAGAGGTTTCTTTAAAGAAAGACTTCATGTAACTTTTACTATTTTTATATGCACTGTGGATTTCCAAAGGGGGCCTTTAGAACAAAATTATTTCAAAAATTAATTGAGCATAGAACTCATTTTCATGGAGCACCTCCTAGACTAGTTTTCCGTGGACTTCATAGTGGGAAATGATGACAGATAGCAAGGTGTTGGCCCTGCCCACCCCATAAGGATACCCTGCTCTACAACTTCACTTTTCATGCCTTTAAGCTCAGCCCAACAGAGATCCTAATTTACTGTACATTTATGGGATATCCTTCTCATCCCTCTTCACAGTTTTTATTTGGAACTACCTAACAAAATATTCTTCAGAAAGTAACTGCAGCTGATATAAGACCAAATAGATGCTGCTTTAAAACAAAAAAATAAAACATGACTTTTGCTCTTTGTCTATATTTAGCATTTCAATGCTTTCCTTTAAGAAGAGCTATCATTTGGCTATAGTAAATATTTTAGCAATAATTTGAGGAAAATTAATTTTAAGACTAAATTATTAACCTCATATTCAATATTCCCTTTCTAATTATCCCACAAATATGGGCTGTTTTTCAGTAATATACCTGAATTGGATGAACTTTCTCCTTTCTCTCCACTTACTAACTCTTGTTCCATAAGCATAATTTCATCAAAAAGTCTTCTAGGGCCTCCCTGGTGGCGCAGTGGTTGAGAGTCCGCCTGCCGATGCGGGGGATACGGGTTCGTGCCCCGATCTGGGAGGATCCCATATGCCGCGGAGCGGATGGGCCCGTGAACCATGGCCTCTGGGCCTGTGCGTCCGGAGCCTGTGCTCCGCAACGGGAGAGGCCACAACAGTGAGAGGCCCGCGTGCCGCAAAAAGAAAAAAAAAAAAAAAAAAAAAAAAGTCTTCTAGAACTTCTAGCTTGAAAATTCCCATAGTACTCTGTGCCTACTGCTATCAAATTATTTACCAGTCTTCATTGTAGTTGCCTGCTCTCCGGTCTTTCTTTTAACTGAATGTGCTTTGAACCATTAAATGCATAGTGCCTAGGATCTAGTCATTGCTTAATAATTGTTGAATAAATGAGTGAATTAATGAATGGGTCTTTTATGCATTTTGAATTTTAAAGTTTCATATAAAGTGGCTAAAAGAGGTTATAGAAAGATGAAATGATTCAGAAATACAATATGCATTTTTTACTTCTTGAACCATTTCCTCTGGAATTTTCTCTAACTAGTAAGTGTTCCAGAATTCAAGGATTTTTATTTAAAGGTTTTTTGGGGGTTTTTAAAACATCTTTATTGGAGTATAATTGCTTTACAATGGTGTGTTAGTTTCTGCTTTATAACAAAGTGAATCAGTTATACATATACATATGTTCCCGTATCTCTTCCCTCTTGCGTCTCCCTCCCTCCCACCCTCCCTATCCCACCCCTCTAGGTGGTCACGAACCACCTTATTTAAAGGTTTAATTTACAAATATGAAACAAGAAATTTCTCCCAGTTCTTCATCTCCCTTCATCCTTCTTTTTCCTAATTACTTTCTTTTCCTTCATCCCTTAAAATGAACAGACAGGCTGCTCCAAAGTTTTTGCCAATCTACTCATTGAACATTCTTACAGGCTAAGCAGCAATTGGAAATGAAATCCAACAGTTGTTTTACTGCTCTCTCATCAACTGGAGCAATAAAATGATTCCACGGGAGCATTTCTGCCACTAGAAATTGTGATAGTGTCCTTTTCCATTTCCTTTTACTTTCATAAATGATAACAGATGATTTCTTGTTTTTCTCTCTCCTCTTTCTTGTCTTCTTCTACATATGCCAGTGATGTCAAACTCCTTTAGCTGCAGAAACTTTCTTTAAAAGTATCTTATGTGTGTTTCTAGTTACAGAAAAGTAGAACTACTCTGGATGGCAACTGGGGAAGTGTAGTAGAGGGTGTGAACTCCCCTACCTTCTTGTTTTAAGCCTCCACAGTGGCCTCTGTGATGTATCCATGGAAGAATATTGCAAAACTACTGGGCTGAAAGTTTGCAGGGCTGAAAGAATGGAGGACACGATAGGTGACATTTAATTTAAAGTCTCCTCTTCTATAGAAGGGCTTGCCGGGTCCCATAGTTATGGCTAATTCTTCAGTAGTAATAATCAGTTGATATAATTTTTAAAGTCATTCAGTAAACTGAAAACACAGAATCACACTTCAGCTTGTTTGTTTTCTGAAGGATCTATAAGCTGTATTTTTTTCTGAAAATAAATATATATCTTTAGAAAAGGAAATAATAGAGGTCTAGATGATTTAGAGCGTTAATACAAATGAGACATAAATAAGTAAACCTCTAGTATAGTAATCTGAAACTTTCCCAGAACAATAACAACTAAAAATTGTCAACCTCTGACAGCTGTTTAATAGTTGATAGAAAATGTGGTAGGACTCCATCGAGTTTACATTATGCAGGTGTCCACATTAAAAAAAAATCATAATTGGCACTAATTAAGACCACTGTTGGCAGCTTCAACAAAAAGGCCAGACACTGAGTGGGCAGGAAGATCCGCCTGGCCTCTCAGCCCCAGACTTCCCAGCAGGTCACTGCCGAATTGCATTAACAAAGCTAAGTTCTTGCTCTTCTAACAAAAACTCAGTTTGCTATTACTAGCAAAATAAGCAATTCCAGTACATTTATTACATATATTAGAAGTTTTGGGCTCAGGATTATCTTTGATAATAAAAACGGGTACAAATATTATGCATCCTGTTTGTCCCCTATGAGAAGACAATGTAGCTGATCACTGGCACAAGTTCTGCACAGTTAACATCCACACAATTGACAGGAGAGGTAATTCTTATTAAGTGTGTGATGGACCTATATCAACTGATAACCATGAATTTTGTTTTTAGGACTTGATGCAAATACTTGTCTTATGGCCTTTATATTTCAATGTAATGTGTGAGTAATATTCCCCACCAGATCCAACTGTGATTTTTATCTTGTTTGCACATGCAAATAAAGTTGACAATTAAACTTACTGTCTTGGAATTCCCATCCTGAAGAGTATTTTTGTATTTTCCGTGATGATAAAATTGTAAGCAATGAAGATTCTCCTCTGTTGGGGAAGAGAGAAAGAGTGTGTCTGTGTAGGTCAATCAATGTGAAAAAAAGGTGGTTGGGGTTGGTTTCCAGTAAATGTACTTAGGAATTATTCAGTCTTACAGACCCACATTCAGTTTTGCATTCAGATGCAGGCCTGGGTTGAGGATGGGAGGAAAATAAAGCTCTGAAGTGGGGTACCTAATCATATGAAGGTTTGCAATTTTGTTAGGAATAATAGAGAAGCAATATTGAGAGAGCTGTGGGGTTAATGAACACGGATGTGGCTTTCATGTGCAAATTTCTTTTGATTAGATGAAACAACAATTCCCAGAGTTGGGACTGGTGTCCACACACCCAGGCCTGCATCTGCATGTAAATGGCTTCATTAGAGGCCAGATCTGTGTGCACTGATGAACTGTACAAGGCACTCAAAGAGTCTCCGCTTCATGGGCTGCTTTCTTGCTGTGTCTGTTTCCTGTTCAGAAAATAAGTGGTATAGTTCTCCTTTCTGCCAAGCTGTTTAAAAAAGAGATAGTTTGAGAACACAAAGGGGTGAGGGCAGCTGACTATTAACATATCTGTCCTCTTTTTCTTATTCTTACAGACTGCAGATTGGAAACATATCCTTTTATATTTCCAAGTAAAATTAAACTTCCTCAAATTTACCTGGCAGTTATCAAGGTTAATAGTTTTGTAGTTTGCCATTTATTCAGTGCTGACAGGAGAATGGCCCTTATGTTGGACAGGATATCACTGAATATACAAAGAACTTGCCTATCTGCTCATTCTACCTAGTTTGAACCAGACCTCTAAAACTCCCTGTGTTTTTACTTTATGATTCAGGACTTACCGCTAACTAGAAGTATCCTTTGTGAGAGAAAAGGATGCAAGATATTCTCAATATTTGATTAATGAAATCCTGAAGCATCATTAGTTTGGAATATTTCTAGGGAATTTTTATCAATAGTCAGTTAATTTATTAATTGAACTAATTTGCTTTCAGCTATAATCCATTTGTTTTAGATGGAGGTCATAGGTGCCTGGTTTTGGGCAGTGCTAACTTTGTGAGCTCTGAAGTAATAAGGACTCATATCATGTAATAGAAATAGTTGCCATGTTATTTCTATTCAAAAAATTTTAGCGGACCAATTTTAATAACTTTATTGAGGTTTAATTTACAAACTATAAAATGAATGTATTTTAAGTGCAGTGAAGAATTTTGCCAAATCTGTACACAATAGTCAAGATATAGAACATCCTATAACCCCAACAGATTTCCTTGTGCCGCTTCCTACTCAACCTTCCCTCATCCCCCACCTTGATGACCACTGATCTGCTTTTGATCAATATATTAGGTTTGACTTTCCTGTAGTTTTAAATAAATGGCATCACATATATTTTACATCTGACTTTTTTTCACAGCATAATGTTTTAAATATTCATCCACATTACTGTGTTTGTAGGATGTTGCTTTTTATTGCTGAGTTTTATTCACATGGATAAACTACAATTTGTTTGTTCATCTACCTGTTGATGTTCTTCGGGGCTGTTTCGAGTTTCTGGTTATAATGAATACAGCTGCTATAAACATTTGTGTACAAAGCTTTGTTTGGACTTTTATTTCTTTTGAGTAAATACCTGAAGGTGTAACTGCTGGTTCATATGGTAAGGTTATGCTAAACTTTATTAGAAACTTCTGAACTGTTTGTTAATGTAACTGTACCATTTTGCATTCTCACTAACAATGTTTAAGAATTCCATTCTTCCACATCCTAGCCAATATTTGATTTTAACAATCCTTTTAATTTTAGCTCTTCTAATGGTTGTGAAGTGATATTTCAATGTAATTTAAATTTACATTTCCCTGAGGATTAATGATGTTGAGTATCTTTTCCTGTGTATGTTGGCCATTAGTATACCTTCTTTTGTGAAGTTTGTTTATTTTTAATAGTTTTTTCCTACTTTAAATATTTTTGTATTCTTCTTATTGATGCATATGAGTTCTTTAAATATTCTGGATATAAGCTTATTTTCAGATATACATATTGTAAATATTTTTCCTAGTTAGTTTTATGCCTTTTAATTTTCCTAATCATGTCTTTCAAAGAGAATTTTTTTTAATTTCACAGAGCTCAATTTATTGTTTCTTTCATGTTATTGCTTCTTGTGAACTCTCTAGTACATATTTGTTTTCCCCAAGATCACAAAGATTTTCTTCTAGAAATTTTAAAGTTTTAACTTTTATGTTTAGGTCTAGATCCATTTCATTTTTGTGTGTTAAGTAAGATTTGAGTTTATTTTTCTTATACTGATATTTATTCTATCACTATTTTTTTTTGAAAAACGCTATCTTTTCACCATTGAATTGCCTTAGCTACATCAAAAATCAAGTAAATACATATTTGTTGACTTATTTCTATACTCTTTCTTCTGTTCCATTGATCTGTATCTCTGTCTTTAAGTCAGTATCACATTGTCTTGATTATTGTACCTTTAGAGTAAGTCTTGAAATCAAGCAATATACTTCTTTCATTTCTGTTCTTCTTTATGAAAATTTAAAAATTACTCTTGATTCTTTAAATTTTCTTATAAATTTTAGAGTCAGCTTATTAATTCTACCCAAAAAGACCTGCTCAAATTTTGATTATAATTGTATAGAATCTAGAGTTCACTTTTGGGATAATTAATATTTGACCATATTGAATATTCTTTCTGATATATCAACATGGTGTATCTCTCCACTTATTTAGATCTTAAATTTTTCTCAGCAATCCTTTATAGTTTTCAGTGTGCAAGTCTTACAAAATCTTTGCTAATTTACCCATAATATTTTATGGTTTTTGGATGCTGTTGTAGATGTTAGTTTTTAAATTTTGATTTCTATTTTTTTCTAGGATATAGAAATATAATCATTTTTGTATATTGATCTACTATTCTGCAAACTGACTAAACTCATTTATTAGTTCCTCTTTTATTGAAAGTGTTTTGAGTATTTTATTCTACTGTATGATTTTCGAATGGTTATCCTATGCCAGATGCTGTGCTAAGCAAGGAACAAACATTACTTCATTCAATACTTAGAACAATTCTTGAGATAGGTTCCGTTATTGTTTTTAACAGCTTTATTGAGGTATAATTGATATACAAAGAAATGCACATATTTAATGTGTACAATTTGATGAGTTTGGACATATGCAAACACTTGTGATACCATCTGCACAATCAAGGTAATAAACATACCTAATACTTCTCAGAGTTTCCTGATATGTTATATTTTTAAACAAATTTTGAAGTGCACAATACTGTATTGTTAACTAGACACTACTACATGGTACATGGTACTGCTGGTCTCTAGAACTGATTTATCTGGCATAACTGAAACTTCATACCCATTGAATAACACCTCCCTGTTTCTATCATCCACCAGCCCCTGGCACCACTATTGTTTTCTCTGCTTCTATGACTTTGACTGTTTTAGATACCTCATATAGGTAGAATCATGCAGTATTTATCCTTCTGTGACTGGTTTATTTCACTTAGCATAGGAAATGTTAGTGAGGTTGTATAGAAATTGGAACTTTTGTGTACTGTTGGTGGGAATGTAAAATGGTGCAGTAACTATGGAAAACAGATGGAGGTTCTTCAAAAAATTAAAAATAGAACTACCATATGTTCCAGCAATTCCTCTCTGGGTATATATCCAAAATAATTGATATCAGGATCTCGAAGAGATACCTGTGCTCTCATGTTCATTGTCTCACTATTCACAATAGCCAAGATACGGAAACAACCCAAGTGCCTATCAACAGGTAAGTGGATAAAGAAAATGTGGTATATATATAAAATGGAATATTAATCACTGCTAAAAAAGAGGAAAATTCTGCCATTTGCAACATCATTTAGTAGTTCTTAAATGATGTTTTTACTCTTAAATCAAACTTACATTCTTGAAATAAACTTCATGATGTAATAATACCGTTTTTACACATTGCTGGTTTTCATTTGCTTGTGTTTTGTGAAGGTTTTTTTTTTTGCATCTATACCTGTGAAGGTGTTGGAGTTTTATTTTCTTGTAATGTCTTTGATTTTGGTAGCAGGGTCATAATTTCCTTATAGAATTCACTGAGTTTTTTCTTTCTCCTCAGTTATCTGATAAAGTTTGTAGAGGAGTAATTCTTTCTTAAATATTTGATGAAATTGATTAGTACAGACAACTTGGCCTTGTCTTTTCTTTGTGGGCAAGTTTTTAACCAAAATTCATTCTCTTTACTAGATAAAGGAATACTCAGATTTTCAATTTCTTTCTGAACCACTTTGGTAATAAGCCTTTTAAGGAGTTATTCAATTTCATTTGAGGTTTTAAATTTATTGACATAGATTTTGCATAATTTGTATTATCTTTTTAATACCTGTAAGATGTGTAAAATCCTATCTTACTTTTCCAATATTGCTGTCTTTGTCTTCTCTCTTTCTCTTCTCTCTTTCTTTTTTTTTTTTTTTTTTTTTTTTGGATAACTCTAGCAAGAGATTTGCCAGTGCTATTGGCCTTTTCAAGGTTTCATTGTTTTTGTCCATCCTTTGTCTATTTTCTCTTATATTTATTTCCTCTTATATCTTCAATATTTTCTACCTTTTGCTTACTATGTGTTTGATTTGCTCTTTCTTTTTAGTTTATTCATGTGAAAACTTAGATCATTGATCTGAGACCCTTTTTTTCTAATCTAAGCATTTAAAATTAAGATGACATTTTTCCTATATACACTGCTTTAGCATCATCTTACACATTTTGAGATACTGTGTTTTCACCTTCATTCAGTACAAAATATTTTCTAATTTTCTTTTGCAATTTCTTCTTTGAACCATGAGTTATTTAGACTTGTGTTTTAAAATATCCAGATAGTAGGGGATTTTCTATATATTTTTCTGTTATTGAGTTCTATTTTGATTTCAGTTTGGTCAGAAAATATGCTCTTATGTTTTCAATCTTTTTAAATTTATTGAGACTTGTTTATGGTCTATCTTTATGAATGTTTCATATGTCCTTGGAACTAATGTGTATTCTGGTGATGTAAAGTGGAATATTCTATAATGTCAATTAGATTAAGTTGTAGACTGTGTTGTTCAGGCCCTCTATATGGCTTCTTATCTTCTGTCAAGAGTGTTATGGTCTCCAACTGAAAAGCAGATATTTATTTCTCCTTTTAGTTCTGTTATATTTTGCTTCAAGTATTTTGAAGATTTGTTACTGGGTACCTGTACTCTTAGAGCTTTTACATTGTCTTAATGAGTTGACCCTTTAATCCTTATGAGTTATCCCTTTTTATCCCTCATAATTTCCCTTTATTTGAAGTCTACTTTGCCTGATATTTACAGAATGCTTCCAACTTTCTTATGATTAATATTTTCAAGATCTATCTCTTTTCCAGATTTTACTTTTAAACTATCTATTTCTTTGTATTAAAAATGGCCTTCTCATAGAGAGCAAATAGGTCTTGCTTTTTTATCCAGTGTGTCAATCTTTCCCTTTAATTGGGGCATACAGATCATTTACATTTAATGTAAACATCAAATTTGTTAGATTCATATCTATGATCTATGTGTTTAAAAATTTTTCCCTTCCGGGCTTCCCTGGTGGCGCAGTGGTTGAGAGTCCGCCTGCCGATGCAGGGGACACGGGTTCGTGCCCCGATCCCGGAAGATCCCACATGCCGCGGAGCGGCTGGGCCCGCGAGCCATGGCCGCGGAGCCTGTGTGTCCGGAGCCTGTGCTCCGCAATGGGAGAGGCCACAGCAGTGAGAGGCCCGCGTACAACAACAACAACAAAAAAAAAAAAAAAAAAAATTTTCCCTTCTGTTTTACTATTTTTTCCTGTCCTATTTTGCATGAATTGAGGAATTCTTATTTTGCATTAATTGAGTAATTTTTGCATTAATTTTGCATTAATTGAGTAATTTTTTGTTTTCCCATTTGAACTCATTGATTGGTTTATTTACTATATCTCTTTTCAAAATTTTTTTAGGAGTTGCTCTACATTTTACAATATATGCATTTTAACTTACAACAGTCTACTTTCAAACAATATTATACCACTTTACATATAAGAACAGTTTTCTTTTATAATTTAAGCAAGTGAATTGACATTCTCATAAGAAAGGTTTAATATAAGGTGACATTCAGGTTTTGTGTGACAGGTCCAGAATATTGGATTTGAAATCCATATCTCAACCTATTGCTGCTTGCCTATTTTTCATAGAAAGCACATTACTGCCATCCTGAAGATATATGCTTTTGGTCTCAAGGGTACTGGAATAAGAAAGCAAGGATGTAATGACATAGACTTTTCAAGGAACATAAGACAATTAGATGATAAGGTTAAGAACATGGGGGGTGCGTTTTTTTATATCCATGCTCCTACAGAGCACAGCACAGGGTCAGATCAGGTTCATTTATAGTTCTGAAAATCTATTTGGTTGTAAGATGAATATCTGACTTAAAGGATGGTTAGCATAACACCATTACATTGTCCAGAGTGACTTCGCTACATCTTTTGGGGCAGGGTCATCAGACTTATTATAATTTCATGTATCTGAACATATTTTTGTGAGGAGGGAGGTTAAACTTCTTGGGTAAAGGGTTTTAAAATCTTTTCATATAAGGCTATCTTATATACTCCTTTGAATTTAGATTATTTATTCTTCTATGATGCCAGAAGGCACCATGAGCCTGAGTGATTTTTGGAAGGCGTAAAAAGTCAGAGTGGTCTCTGTCTCTTTTTCTGCTTTTTCCTGAGGCCCTTGGAAAGCCATGAGTATTAGGAAAAATTTTGGAAGTAGGAGAAATCTCAAAGGCAAGAAGATGAATTAGAATATTGTAAAGAAAATTTCTTGTACTGTATGTCTATGTATTTTCTTTTCAAAGATATTACTTTTTTTTCTAAAATTAGATGCTGTTTTTGATACAGCTTTGTGAAACCTGCCTTGTTCTAATTTTGATTAGTTTTCGTTAAATTTAATGTTAAACTTTTTACTTTTTTGAGAAAGCAAGTGAAAAACAACCACATTTCCAAGACTTGTTTTTGTTAACTTTCACAAATTGTGAATTAAGATATTATTTCCAAGAGTTGTGATCATCAGTTATTTCTACTGTTAGAAGAAGAAAGGTGACATATATTTATTACATATCTAAATAATTATTTTTATATTCAGTTCTCCATTACAGAAGTAAAACTATCTGTTTTCATCTTTCTTTAAAGATTATATGTCCTTATCAATTTATTTTTAATTCAATACATGTGCTTTAATAAATGCCATTATTTTTGTTTTAAAATGGAATTATCATAAGGAGAAGTTCTTTTTAACATTTTAAGAAATAAATTTAACTCCTAGAAGTATTTCTTTTCAGGGCCTCATTGATGGCTGTATTCAATACCATTTCTTCAGAGTATTTATTCACTCCAGAGGAGTTCTTTTGAGGAAGTAGATCAAGTCACATAGAAATTTTCTTCCTTCTCTGACTGTAAGCTGCCAGTGACCCTTCAGAACTCTTGGTCTCAGTGAATCATCACTTGAGAGATAGGTAAACTTTCTTCTGGAACTTCATTAAGGCACATTAATTTCATTTGAAGTTTTTTTTTTTTTTTTTTTAGATGTTGGGGGTAGGAGTTTATTAATTAATTAATTTATTTTTGCTGTGTTGCGTCTTCGTTTCTGTGTGAGGGCTTTCTCTAGTTGTGGCAAGCGGGGGCCACTCTTCATCGCAGTGTGCGGACCTCTTACTATCGCGGCCTCTCCTGTTGCAGAGCACAGGCTCTGGACTCGCAGGCTCAGTAGTTGTGGCACACGGGCCTAGTTGCTCCGCGGCATGTGGGATCTTCCCAGGCCAGGGCACGAACCCGTGTCCCCTGCATTGGCAGGCAGATTCTCAACCACTGCGCCACCAGGGAAGCCCCTCATTTGAAGTTTTTATCAGAAATTTGAATCTACTATATTCTTTGATTTTCATATATTACAATTTAGTAAATCATTCAATTTATTGAAAATCTATAATGAACAAGGTCCCAGGGTGATAAAAGGATGAAAGAAACATGGTTTCTGCCCACTTCAGGCTTGATTTGAATAGGGGAGCTACTATAGACTGAATGTTTGTGTGTCCCCCCAAATTCATATGTTGAAATCTTAATCCTCATTATGATGGTATTTGGAGATGGGACCTTTGGGATGCAATTAAGTCATGATGGTAGATTCCTCATAATGGGATTAGTGCCCTTATAAGAAGAGACATGTGAGAGCTCTTTCTCTCTTTCTCTTTTGACCATGTGAGGATACAATGAGAAAGTGGCCATCTGCAAGACAGGAAGTGGGCTCTCACCAGACACCAAGTCTGATAGTGCCTTTATCTTAGATTTCCCAGCCTCCAGAACTGTGAGAAATAAATGTTTGTTGTTTAAACCACCCAATCTATGGTATTTATTATAGTAGCCCAAAATGATTAAGACAGGAGCTAAGACATAAATATGGAGAATGCAGTGTTTTTTGTAGAGATATGGAAGCAGGAGAAAGAAGCTTTGGATGGTAGATTGAGCAGAATCCTAATGACAGCAGGGTTTTGATTGACACTTTGGCTGGAAGAACAGTTTGTGAGTTATGGCATTATGAATACAAGCATGCTGGTAGAAATACAGCTCATATTCTAGCAATGGCTCGCAGTTTAGTTCATTTTGGTGATATTAGGTGTCTGAAGTAGAGAAGCAGGGGTTAAAGCTGAAAAGCTGTACTCACAAGATATTGGTTTCAGAAGGTGATTGCAAGATTATGTAGTCTAACCTAATTTTATAAATGAGGAAAATGAGGGACACAATTGTTTGGTGTCCAGTGTGTAGCTCAGATTTTCTTGAATTCCATTTTGCCTCTTCAGAGAGTGCTATCTAGGGGTCATACTCCAGAGAGCCCTAATCACCTTGCCATGTGTTCACATTTGATTGGGTAAAAAGTGGTAATTACTAAAGATTTTTTTTTGTGTGTGTGTGTGTGTGGTACGCGGGCCTCTCACTGCTGCGGCCTCTCCCGTTGCGGAGCACAGCCTCCGGACGTGCAGGCTCAGCGGCCATGGCTCACGGGCCCAGCCGCTCCGCAGCACGTGGGATCTTCCCGGACCGGGGCACGAACCTGTGTCCCCTTCATCGGCAGGCGGACTCCCAACCACTGTGCCACCAGGGAAGCCCACTAAAGATTTTTGAGGAGGAAAGTAACATGATCAGAGTCATGCTGAGGACAATTCCTCTGACAGCTCTCTGGAAGATGGATTAGGGTAGAGAGAGCCTGAGGGTGGGAAATAAGTTATGAGTTTATTTAACAGCCCAGAAGAGTAAAAAGAGTCTACACTATAATGATAACAGTAATACAAAAGATGGGAATATATATTTATACAGATACATTCTTTGCTTAGTGTTACCAATTGAATGTTTGTATCCCACTAAAATTAATGTATTGGAACCCAAATTCCTAATGTGATGGTATTTGGAGGTGGGGTCTTTGGAAGATAATTAGGTCACAAAGGTGGAGCCCTCATGAATGAGGTCAGTGACCTTATATGAATAGACATGAGAGAAATTTTCTTTCTCTACTATGTGAGGTTACAGCAAGAAGACTGCTCTCTGCAAATCAGGAAGAGGCCCCTCACTAGACACCAAATTTGCAGGCACCGTGATCTTGGACTTTCCAGTTTCCAGAAGTGTTAGAAATAAATGTTTGTTGTTTAAGCCACCCAGTCTATAGTAATTAATTGTAGCAGCCCAAGCTGACTGAAACACTTAGGGTAGAAGTTGCTGGATTTATTGTCTCACTGAGTATGGGATACCAGAGTGAAGGACCAGTGGACAATGAATCAGAAATTTGGAGTCATTTTGATTTTAACTAAGGCATCACTATTAACATAAATAGGGCAATTCACTGACCTAATAAGAATTATGCATGCATACACACACACACACACACACACACACACACAGAGGCAAACACAAAATCTCTCCAAAAAGCTTTATTTCTGTTATGGAGAAAGCATCTCTCGAAAAGCTAGATCAAGTAGACAAGCTAGACATTGTGAAGTGGAAAGATTTCCTCTGGAGCCATCACCCATGAGGACTAGCTGTGTTGTAGAGATGTATCAGACAGTAGGTCAGGCACTCAGAGGCTGAAAGCTTGTCTCTCTCTTCCAGGGTGTAGCATATAACAAAAAAGGAATGAGTAAAAAAGAACCTAGGATGTATTCCAATCTGCTGGATTATAATTATTTTTTAAAAATTAGAGCTAAAAATACCCATAGCCAAACCTCATATTTTATATAATGGAAAGCAAAACAAACATATATATTTTATGTAAAATGACTGAATTTGATAAGTTGGTCTATAGGGTGAAAAAACTTGTTCTAGAACCTGTGTATCCTGATTCTCTGCCCAATTATCTTTTTATTGTTTTAGGGATTTTGGCTAGAAACACTCCAAAGGCAAAATTTGTAAAGAAAAATTTTATGAAATGTTAAAAACACATGAAAAGTCTAGGATAGGATTGAGAAGTTACGTTAGCTACTTGGGCACTAATTTCTCAAGCTACATTGTGAAACATGTAACACCCATTTCTATGGTTCAAGCGACTATTCTCATTTACTCATTCTAATAGCCTCTAGTTATTTTTGCTAAATTTCCTATTCTCCTACTTTAAAGGGAGAAAATAAGCCATCTCTATAGTCAAAAGCAGCTGTGTGTTCTCCTCACCCTTCCTACCTGGGAGGCCAAAACTTACAAAGGCTGGCTTTGCAGAAGGCTTTTCACTTTCTAGTTGTATAACCTTAGACAAGTTACTTGACACTCTCTGCCCTATTTTCTTCAGTTACAAAACTGATATGGTAATAATAAGACCAAATTATGGGGTTGCTTTAAGACTAAAATGAGTAATACATTTAAAGTACTTAGAGGAATACCTGGCATATGCTGTGTTCATTTTTTCCCTCAAAGTTAGCAAGCGTTCTGACTAGAACAAGGCATAGTTCTCTCCTCATAATGAACTATAGGCTATTTATTTATAGCTTTATGCATTATGTAGTTTCTTCATGAAACTCTTTTACTACTTTTATGCACACACTGTCATCATTTTTCTGCTCATAGCCAAGACTATCTGATAGAAAACAGATGCAAAAAAGGGGGAGTGAAACCATATTTGCCATACTTACTTATGTCCCTTTTTAAGGTTTTGTAAATGACTGAGTGAGGAAGCAGGCAAATTGAAAATATTCCAAAGGCATGTTGTTGCATATTGGTATATATCATTCAAAATAATTAAGACACATATTCTTACTTTTCTTTTCTTTTTCCATGGACTTTTGAGCCCAGATCATTGAGACCTGGGTAAATATTCACTATTCCAAATTATAATAAAAATTGGATGCCTGATGTAGTTGTAAAAAGAACTGGAGAGCTAGACCTATCATGTGACTCATAATGCAAACTATGCACTGAATCAGGACTGATGCTTCTTGCATGACTTCCCAAGAATTTATTTATATAATAGCTACTTAATGGGGATGTGCCAGATGTAATGATGAATGAATGGTACCTCCATTGAAGAAAGCTGCAATAGTCTCCATTCATTATATGCAGTGGTATAATGTATATACCACTGTATGTACCATCTAAGCCCACATATGTTTTACATCTAATTCAGTATTACTGAGGCAAAACCTAGTAAACCAGATAAGGGGGCTTAGTGGTGGATTAATTGTATAGGGGAAGCAAACTAGTAAGTTATGTCTTTTTTGGTTCTTGAGTTCTTTGTGAAGAACTGTGAGAGGATAATGAACATGCAGACTTAAGTTCCCTAGTGGTATCTTGACCATAGCCATGAAGCATAACCTGTGGCAAGAAATAATTGAAAATAATGAAAAAAAATCAAACATAAAAAGAAGTGAAATTTCTGGCTCCTGGATTAGGACTACGGAGGCATAGGGGCAGAACCAGGCGGATTATGCTGTTTGATTTTCAAAAGCCCACGTTTTGATGGGTTTAACTATTCAGGAGGGAAAAAAATGATGGTTTATGAGAAGAGCAAGCTATACAGATAGAAGCTACTTTTTGTAGGAGGAAGGTTTACCAACAGGTGTGCACTTTGGAGGTAGATTTGGGCAGAACTAGGAGTTTCTATGTATTTTGGCCTTGGGCAGCTGAGCAGAAGTTTAACTGTTGGTAATACACACACACACACACACAGACACACACACACTCTGCATCCCTATGTCAAAAAGAAACAAATGAACAAAAAACAAACCTGTTAAAAAGAACCTGCGTTTTTGTACCTTTTATCTTTCTTAGCACATCTTCTTCCCTCCTACCCTTCCTCCTTCCCTCTCTCCCTTCCTCCCTCCTTCCTTCCTTCCTTCCTTCCTTCCTTCCTTCCTTCCTTCCTTCCCTTCCTTTCCCTTCCTTCGCTTTCTTTCCTTCCTTCCTTGCATTTTCATAATCAGGTTGGAAACTACTCTGTCTAGACCGAAAAAACTTTCACTACTGCAATCATTCCACATGTATCGCCTCAGTTCATTAGTTTTAGACCATCTGCTGCCCTCTTGTGGCCATGTAATCCACCTACCTATGCCCCAGCTCTAAGCACTTAATGGTTTTTGTCAGTTGAAGGAAAGGGTTTTGTCAGTCAGAAGAAACTGACATCTCAAGCTATACCTAACTTCCTTTTTTTCTGCCCCGTATTGCATCATTGTCTTCTAATGCAATTTGGCTCTAAAACATGTAAAACTTATACATCAGTGATCATTTTAAAGACAATGTACAGTAAATACATCATGAAGTGAATTGTCTTCTGAGGAAATTTGCAAGTAATGCTTTTCACCTTCTCATGTTGTGTCTTGGATAAGCCATTTTATATTAGCAGATAATGTCCAAATATAGAAATAAAAATCACTTACTGTATAGCAAAATATATAAAGTTGTAAAAATACTTTAAGAAGAGCTTCAGGTAAATTCCTGACCAAAGAGATTTGATTAAACCATATCTTTATATAATACTTATAACAATTATAGCAAAAAGGAATTGTTTCAGGTAGAATTATTAATTATGTCTTTGTAATAAGTTGGAAATTTGGTTTTCTAAGAGATTCTTAATTTCAAGTAATACATGAACCAATACATTCATCTCTGAAGTCATTACACTTTATTTTATAGCCTTCTCTTCTATATCAAGATTCCAATGTTCTTTTTGGGTCAAAAGAATAAAGCCAAAGCTAAAGCAAAGATAAAGAATCCTTTTATTAAGTTTGACATGCATGTCCCTGATATTCCTCATTGCACTTTTATTTTCAGCTTCTCATTATCATTACCATTTTAAATTAGGAGCAGAGATATTTAACTTATTCAATATAATGATTTAATGAAAACTAAAGAGCTGATTCAGAGTAGCACCTTATACTCAGATACTCTGAATGCTCAGCAAAGCTGACAATTCCATTTAAGGGGAACTTTTTTTTTCTTTATTTGGACTGTTGTTTAAGACTATATTAGGTAATTCAAATGTTACTATTAAAATGATTCCTAATTAAAATATTCAAGAAGATGGGGAAACAAAGATTGAATGTTAAAATCTGGTGCTACTGCAGTGTTGACGTGTGAGACATTGTCACTCTGAAACACCCAAAATGCAGGTCAAGGTTGTTTAGAGACCAGCAAACAAGAACAACAAATCTTCTTTGAAAATAATATTAAACATGATTTTTTAAAAATCAATATCTCTGTGGGAAAAATCAAAAACTTTGCAATTCCTAATACTTATTATATGATTTAATACTGGTCATGGTTTGACTGTGTGTTGGATGCATTCTCTTTATAAAATTTAGGGTTTCTAAAGGTCTTAAACCAGCTCTTAGCATCATCATACCATATGATTAAACTGATTCTTTGGAGACAGAGAAAATGGAATAATGATTGAAAGAGCAAAATATGGGCTATTGCAAATATTTCTAAGCTAACGGCTATGATGTACTTAAGCATGAATTACCAGTTATTGATCACTGCATACAACTCTTTACCAAAGATATGTGCCCTTTCTCTATAAGCCTATCATCAGCTCTGGAATGGGAAAGATAACTGTGATAGTATCTGAAAGTATGATTTTATACGTATATGTAAATGTAAAGGTTTCCTTCAGAACTGAGTGGAGAGGGGAGACATTTTTCATCTGGATTAAACTTGAGTATTCACTTACCATTTTAAAGTCTCCTATGACTTCTCTTCTTTACCATCAGAGCATAATCTAACCCAGAGAATAGAGCCAAAGGGATTGTCTTAGGTTGTTTTAGAGAAAAGAGTAACTTTCCTAGTTACATACTTTAAACACAGAGCATTCCCCTTTATTAAATAAATGTGTTAAGTCTAACCTTATGTATGCAAAAAATAATTTTTTCCCATCTGAAATATGGTTAGTCTGTGCATAGTATATAAAATCTGCTCCAATTGTTTAAACAAAATAAACATGAGATATCTATTTCTTTCTATAAGATCATACTAACTTATTACTTTAACATTCAGTTTCACTAACAGAAACTAAATCCATCCCTAACCTAAAAGAAAATACTTTCTTTGCAAAGTATTTGTCTTGAAGAAACAAACAAAAAGATACTAAGCAGGAAAAATTCTGGCCTGCAAACTCCATTCTCCACTCAATAGGCACCCCCGGTTCAAATATGTGCATGATACCAAAGAATCAAGCTAGACCTGTTCTATGATTCACAATCCAAACTCTGCACTGAATCAGGAATGATGCTTCTTGTGTGACTTCCCAAGGATTTGTATTTATAAAATGAGCTATAGCTATTTTCCTCCACTACAAAGAAAATATGTTATTTCTTACTGCCTTTCCTCAGGGTTTTATGGGACAAGCAAGGAAACAAGCAATTAAAAGCAATCACATGTGTAAAGTAGCATGTTATATGACTTGTCTCAAAGGTTAAGCAAGAAACTAAATCATTGAAAGTTGGAATGTACTTGCATTATAAAATTAGAACTTCTGAACCCATTGCATTGCTCAGTTTTCAAATTCATAAAATAAGAAGGATACTTGGCTTTCATTATAAATTTAGTGTGATTATTTGGAAATAAAAAATTTGAATTATGAATCACATGAAATCCTTCAAATGCAAATATTTCAAAATAGCAATATTGTCGGGCACTTTATGAGGCAAATTAGAAAATGTCTCAAAGCCAAGATTTTGAAAAAAGCATTTAATTTGTATTAATTACAGATATATACCAGTAAAAATATAGTTTATTATTCAGTATGCATTGGAGGTTAGTTATTATTAGATTTTTATTAAGCATGTATTTATTAAGCAATAATATATATTTTTTCAACCTATGCTATTTTCTATGAACAAACCATGATTTGTTATCCGAAAGATACAGCTGTAACTGTGCTATTTTAGGAAAATAAATAAGATGACCTCCCTGTTTCCCCCCCTTTCCTCTCTCCCTCCTTCCCTTTCTTTCTTACTCCTTCCCTCCTTTTCTATCTTCTTTTCTTCTCTCATCTCATCTCTATCCTTTTCTTTTCCTTTCCTTTCTCTATCCCACGAAATGCCCATGTGCACAGGCATGATGAATGCCTCATCCTGTGAATAAGCTGGCAGCGTTGATCTACGGCTGTATGCAGACTGCATCTTTCTTCTAAAGCTGCAAGGCACACATTTAAACTCAAATCTCAGAGATTGCAGCACCTAGATTGCAGTACAAATTGGTATGACCAGCCAGACCCAGCAACCATCGATCTTCATTCTTCCTGCCACCCTGTAAACTGAAACCTTTTGTAGCAAGAGGTAACTAAAATTCTGAAGTCGACTTGCAATAAAGGAAAGCAGCAACTTTAAGATTGGACTGAAATATCTGACAGCTCTCTGAAACAAAACAAAAACAAAATGTACCCAGGTTTCAGTTACGCTCTATTTGGTTTCTTTTCTTGTTAAATAAGTGCTGGCATATAACTCATTAGACACCTTATGGGCAGCCCCACAAAAATGTGGGCAGTACAATTTAGAGTAAATGGGAGGTGTATAATTCAGCATTTACGCTTCTGGATAAATCAGGTTTCAGCATATGAGATTTTTGCCGTATACTTCAAATATTCTTATTTCCGTAGCTGCTGGCTCAAATTTGAATTTAAACAGGCATATAAACAATACATGGGGGAAAAATCCCAAGCTTTTCTATAACAATTTCCATTAATAATGAAACCTTGTTTGAGGCAGCAGTAAAGTAAAACTAGAGAACTTGTTTCCCTGGTTAATTCCTTTACTTTGGATGTGGACAGGAGAACTGCATCCAGGAGGCTCAAATCAGAAGATCATCCGTTTAGTCCATTCCCAGGTGATTCTAAAATATTTTTACTTACTCTTGGAGACATTAAGTGTTACTCAGAGACTGCATTTTTAATAGAGAGGGCTTCAGCAGATTCTCTTTACTTGGTATCTCATCATTTCTGACCTGCGGATGGCCTTTCCTAACACGATGTGCCCAAACCCAGTGATCCCATGTCTCCAAGAGTAAATTGACCTAAGTCTCTTAAATGAGCAGGCAGGGGAATAGAGGTGGCTGCCAATTTTTCTTCTATCAAGAAAAACAAAAACAAACAAACAGAAACTAAAGTGTCTCTTATTTGAGAATCACTTCTTCTCCCTCGAAGGCAATCAGAATGTTGCAGAATGTGATTTCCATCCACAGTTATCAAAATGAGGTTCAAAATTAAGTATCAACAAGCAAAATAAAACAACAACATATTGTCATTTGCCAACTAAACTGCCAAAGATTTACAAATGAATAACTAATTTACTCAGTGCTAGTAATGTTATGATGGTACTAACATTGCTACCCGTAGTAGAATATTGGCAAAAAAATAGTAGCAGCCATTCTCCTATATGAATATATACCCCTGACAACGTGACTTTGCAATTCCTGTCATCAAGAGGTGGAGTATATTGGCCCTCCTCTTGAATCTGGGCTGGGCTTGTGACTTGCTTTGACCAACAGAATATGGTAGAAGTGATGTTTGTGCCAAACATAAACTTATTTTTATGTCTGCATAGAAAATTCTGGGGCTTCCCTGGTGGTGCAGTGGTTGAGAGTCCGCCTGCCGATGCAGGGGGCACGGGTTTGTGCCCCGGTCTGGGAGGATCCCATATGCCGCGGAGCGGCTGGGCCCGTGAGCCATGGCCGCTGGGCCTGCGCATCCGGAGCCTGTGCTCCGCAGCGGGAGAGGCCACAGCAGTGAGAGGCCCGCGTACCGCAAAAAAACAAAAAACAAAAAACAAAAAACAAAAAACAAAAAAACCCCCCAGAAAATCCTGGAAGGCTTTCACTCTTTTTCTGCCCTTGGCATGGTAGAGAATCACCTGTCACTGCTGCTGCAGATCGTTCGTCATTACCTTTACTGAGTGATGGAGTCTGTTATTAAACCCATTCTCATCCTTCTGATCCAGGTTAAAAATATTGGTTTCTCCTATTTTCTCTCTGAGAGGCTGATTTCTATTGCTTCATTCCAGGTATAGCTTACTTTTCGAATAAACATTTTAACCAAACCCTATAATTTGTGCAGGGCCAGACTAGGATGGGGTAAGTAAGGCAAGTGAGGCCCTTATCTCAGCTGCAAAATGTAAGGAGGCATCAAAAACACATTTATCAAAAAAAGTTATTGTTCAATGCAATACTTCAAAAAATTGACATTAATGCAAAAATTGAACAAAATAGCAAAATTTTAGGTAAAGACAGGATGAGTGCGAGACCACATAGCAAAATCTTTGGACTAAGTACATCTAAATTCCATGTCTTAATTTTGCCACTTTTTACTGTAAGACCTTGGAGGATTTATTTACCTTCTCCAAATGTGTTTTCTCATCTATATGATGTAACTACTACTTTCATTGGGTCATTTAAAAAATTAAATAAGATGAGCCATCCAAGTGTTTAGTATGTCCTTATCACATTACTACTCAGTAAATGCACTGATTTCTCATTCTTTTTTCTAGGTGTGTATTTTTTCCTTTTGAAGCTTATCATTCACTGAACAAATGTTTTTTGAGTACCTATCAATGTTACTGGGATTGCTCTTAGCAGTGTTTTTGAAATTATGCTATAATGGTAAGCAAAAACAGGCATGGGCCTTGAGATCAAGGAGCTTACATTCCCATGGGAAAGATAGACATTAATCAAATAATCGCAAGCTCACATTTAAAAACACAGTGTGATAAGTATATAATGGAGGAATTATACGTAATGAGACAATACTTACTGCGTAAGTGCCGGTCTGAGATATGTACACTAATAATCAGGTGAAATGGAGAGAAAAGTAGCACTCCTAGATAGAGAATGGTCCTTTGCAAATGGTTGAATAAAGGAGTGCTTGAAGACATTGGGAGAGGTCAACAATGTCAGTTGCTCTAAGAATGTCCATTTCATTGGTCACCTTAGGGAGAGCTATGACTCTATGTTTGACTTAAGTGAAGAAAGAAAGGAAGATGACAAATAGACCTATGAAACAGCAGTACTTCTATTACAGAGAGCAGTTTATTTTGTTGTTGTTGTAGTTGTTTCCCCGCCCCCCAGGGTTCTAGACAGAGATAGGATAGGAAACAGAAGGAAAGTTTTTCTTTTGTTGATTGTTTGCTGAGGCAAGAGACTTGATAATGTTTAAAAATCACAGCAGGGGCCTCCCTGGTGGCGCAAGTGGTTGAGAGTCCGCCTGCTGATGCAGGGGATACGGGTTCGTGCCCCGGTCTGGGAGGATCCCATGTGCCGCGGAGCGGCTGGGCCCGTGAGCCGTGGCCGCTGAGCCTGCGCGTCCGGAGCCTGCGCGTCCGGAGCCTGTGCTCCGCAACGGGGGAGGCCACAACAGTGAGAGGCCCGCATACCGAAAAAAAAAAAAAAAATCACAGCAGGAAGTTTTCATACCAGAGGGAGGGATTAAATACACAATGGAGAGGAAAAGTAATCAATTCAGTCAAAGGCTTATGAGGGAAGAAGGGAATAAGTTTCAAATCACCATCTGTAGACAGGTGGAGAGGTAATAAATCCCCAGTTATGATGCAGAGGAGGGTAGGATGGTTGCAAATACAGGTGATTTGTGGTGGGTTGTGCAGAGACAGAGAACAGATTTGCATCATAAAATCAGAGGTGTCCTTTTCTCATTATCACTCTCCTGTGATCATGTAGTGAGTTCAGTTTCAGACCCAAGTACAAGAATGCGATCTTCTGTATACCATTCTGCCAAGTGACCAGGGGCTTCCCTTGGTCTTCGAGTCATCCAGTGTGGAACTGGGAAGGATACTCCCCATGAAGTAGTCATGGTGGCAAAAAAACTGGCATTTGTAATTGTATTCATTTTCTATTGCTGCTATAATAATTTACTACAAATTTAGTGGCTTAAATAAGACAAATGTATTATTTTACTGTTCTGTAGATTAGAAGACTAACACAGATCTCACTAGGCTAAGATCAAAATGTTGGTGGGTTGCATTCCTTTCTGGAGGCTCTAGGGAAGAATTTATTTCCTTGCCTTTTCCAGCTTCCAGAGTCTGCCTGCTCTACTTGCCTCATGATTCCCTTTCTCTATCTTCAAGAACCAGCAATATTGGCCAGGATCCTTCTAACACTGCCATCTCTCTGGCTCTTTCTTTTAATTGTCTTATCTACCTTTAAGGATTCTTGTGATTGCTTTGGGCCCACCTGACTAACTCAGGATAGTCTCCCTATTTTAAAGTCAGTTGATGAGTAACTATAATTGTTTCTGAACCTTAATTCCCCTATTTTCATGGATCATAACTTATTCACAGGTTCTGGGGATTACTATTTGAACAGCTTTTTATTCATTTTTTTGAAGGGGTGGTTATTCTACTTATCACAGTAATGTAATGGTAGATTGTCTGAGACTTTGGGTTCAAACTGTGCAATATTTCTTTTTTCTTTTTTTTTTCAGTCAATAAGAAATGTACTTGTTTTAAAAAAAATCCAAATGTTGGCATTGTCCAGAAAAATTTAACAGGTTTATTTATAATTGTTATAAAGTTTAACTGCTGAAACTTGTTCACTGAAACATTTTGACTTGCATTAATGCTTTATGTCCCTGCATTTATATTAAAAATTCACACACAAATGAAAATGGAAGAACTGCCAATACCTGATTTCTGTCCCCTATTTTTCCACCTGCAATCATATACTTAGGTACCTTTTGATCCCACGGTGTGTGTGGGGGGGGGGAATCTAACGTTCAGAACTACCAATACAGGAAGATAAATTTTTTTTTAAGAATGAAATGTTTCCCGTCATAGTGGATTCTTAAGCACGTTCTCCACATATGCGGCGTGCTAGCTGTATGTCTTTTGGCATAATTGTTACACGTTTGGCATGGATAGCATACAGGTTGGTGTCTTCAAAAAGGCCAACCAGATAAGCCTCACTTGCCTCCTGCAAAGCACCAATAGCTGCAGTCTGGAAGCACAGATCTGTTTTGAAGTCCTGAGCAATTTCCCGCACCAGACGCTGGAAGGGAAGTTTGCCAATAAGTTCCGTGGACTTCTGATAACGTCTAACTTCACGGAGCGCCACGGTGCCAGGCCTGTAACGATGAGGTTTCTTCACCCCTCCAGTAGAGGGCGCACTCTTGCGAGCGGCTTTTGTAGCCAGTTGCTTCCTCGGTGCTTTACCACCTGTCGATTTGCGGGCAGTCTGCTTTGTACGAGCCATGGTATAGAGACCTCCTTACTTAGACCCCTTCTCCTTCGGCTGGAGCTCAGCGAGCTAGAGGCGGCGCTGGCGACAGAGAGCGACAGCGCCCTGGCAGCGGCAGCGAACACAATTGAAAGATGGCTGACACCGAGTCTATCCCTCAACACACCTTTTTCTTTCATGAGGTCTCTTGACGCAAGTGCTGAGAAGGCAGGCTGGTCAGCTATCACAAACTCAGATCCAATATTTCCAGGCATTTAAATGGCAACAATGGCAGGGTCTTTAGGATCACTTACCTAGCACTTCTGAGTAGCAAACCCCTTCTCAATCAACTCTCCTGACTTGAGATCCTAGTCTTTTTCTCCACTACTTTCAGAACTTCCAGCCCCTCTATATTACTCCACAAGAACTCTTTGCCTTCTCTGGCAGTCTCCATAGATTACAAATCAGACTAAATGGTACTTAAATGATTAGAAAAACTGTCTTCCTCTTTCTTGAAACCTGTGAGGGCTCTGTCATTTGAAACCCAGTGATTTGGCTGTCCACAACTTACAAAGGAATAAATAGGGATAAGACATTGGCATTCTGAGTCTGGGGAAGTCATCATCCCTCACACCTATATCCAGAATGGGTTGAACAGAATGGGTTGAATGACTTCTTCTGAAACAGCAAAAAAAAAAACCCAAAACACCAAAAACCCAAATGTAATCTGATCCATCTTTTGTTAAGGGTCTTTCTTCTTTTTTTGACATATAATATAAAGGATTTGGGGGGAAAGATTACAGATACCAGGAGGCTACTCAAAGTCATACTCAGGCTACAATTGTCTATTTTTTTTAATATCAAAGACTAATTATAGTAATTGATGCAATGCTGTGCTCTAAACTTACAATTTTCGTTTAGGAAACAGAATCATTGGCAAATACTCTAACCTCTCATGGAGTGTTAGACTAAATTATCCTTAGAAATCATTGATACAGTACATTGAGGGAGAAGGGACATTTGCTTATCTACCTATTAAGCCTCAGGCCTTGGAATAATGTTCCCTACATCCTGTGAAGCAGGACAGAAGACTTGATATGCTTGACTTTTAAATAAGAGATTCTTTAAAAGGAGAGGGAGGGTGGGAAGGAGATGCAAGAGGGAGGAGATATGGTGATATATGTATATGTATAGCTGATTCACTATGTTATAAAGCAGAAACTAACACAACATTGTAAAGCAATTATACTCCGATAAAGATGTTAAAAAAAAAAACATTTTGGAGGACTAAATAAATATACTTCTGGTTAAATGTAAAAAAAAAAAAAAAAAAAAAAAAAAAAGGAGAGAATATGTAATGGAAGCAGTTAGAGTTGAGAATAGGCCATAAAGATGAGCTGTTGGCTCCTGGAAGCAACATCTAGAGACTGTCAGTACTCCAGATTTGTATATGCTTCTGTTTAGAGTTTGAGAGGCAAACATGGCCGGCAGAAATCTTTGATGGAACTGCTACCCAGAGCCAAAAGACAATGTTTATTTATCGCTCTAATGTATTAAACATTAATTTTTAATATCTAAGAATTATTCATTCAAAACATTTTTTAGGTTCCTATCTTGATTCAGGCTTTGTGGCAAGTGCCTAGAGATACAAAAAGGACTGAAACGTGTTTGAAGGTTAAGAACTTTGAAGGATAAATGTAGAAATCTAAAACATCATTGTAGTGAGATGTGTTTGGATGAGTTTTTAAAAACACCAGGAGACATTTGTCAGGCACATAAATGGGGATGGAGATGATCCCTCCACCCATGACTGGAGGGGTTAATTCCAAGCAAAGTAACTGACATTGGGAAAGGCCAGGGGGAAAGGGGTGCAGTACACCCATGTGCAAGGAATTATAACAATGGCTGTTACATAAGATTCAAGTGGAAGTAGGGACAGTAAGTATTGAAAATGAAAACATGGCAACTACCAACATATAGAGGGTATTTTAAGACTTGTGACAGAGTTTTGAAATAAATCATTTGTGAATCAATTTTACAACTTTAACTTATATACATAGTCCATGGACTGTTTGCTTTGATACTTTCTTTAAGGCAACCCAGCTTTTCAATTGTATAAACTTATTTCAAAAATCTTGTATTAGTCCCATAAATAGAAAATTAGTACCTCTTGCTGTAAATTATAAATGGGAAGTAAGATCTCAAAACTTCTTAAAAATCATCATCAAAGGCTAATCAGACACAATTATCTGCCAAGTAGAGTCTTAGGATTGATTGTAGGTGTCATTCATGGAATTAGCTTATGATGATAAGAGAAACCAATATTGCAGAGAAGATAATGAAGTCAATGTTTGGTGTGATGCTTTTGAAAGGCCAGTTTTGGGGCACTTAAAAAGAAGTTCAACATCAAAGACAGGCCTAGAAGTTTAGCTCAGGGTCACAACAAGTTACAGGAGGAAGTTGACATTCCAAGAGTGGAGGACCATAAAGTTTTGTGAAGTTATAAATAGTCATTGGGCAGATTCATCTAAGTAATCAGTATTACCTAGACTAGAAAAGACTAAGACTATTGGTTTTTCTTTTTTGCTTTCCTTCTTTTTTTCCCCCTGTGTTCCAGTTCAACATTAACCAAAATTATTATCCATCACCCAAGGCAGAATTGATAAGAAAGATAAATTTTTTCTTTGGGTCCTGCCCTTCTAATGTCACACTTCTGCTTCATGGTGATAACTTTCTTTTCTCCCTTCCTTTCTTCCTGGTGTCCCAATTTCCATGGCTGGATTCTGTCTGACCTGGGACTGTCATGTGCCTTACTTGTATGTTGAAGTTGCCCTACATGTTTGGTTTCTACCCCCACAGATTCCTGTAGGAACTGCCTCGTATTACGTTAAGAATAACGTTTGCCTGTATTACATATCTTTAAGGCCTCACTCCCTCTAATAATAAGTTAATCCTAGATGGAATAAGTATTTGAGAGTCATGGTAATATGATCATATATTAGTGTAAAAGGCATATCTTACATAAGCAAAAGCAAGAATATTTTAATGATGACTTTCTGGCGGCAGTATTTTTACTCTTCTGATCCAACCTATCATTGACATTAAGTGCCAATGAATTTCAAAACAAATGTTTTGCAAGAGGTCATGTTCTGCTCTTTCAGTCTGTTGTGTCAGAGAATTTCAGTCCAATTTGATACTCATTTGAGTTGTAAGATTTTTCTCTTCGACTAAGATAGTGGTTAGTGAGTATGCTGGATCTGCTTCTGATACCATCAACAATTTGGGGCTTGCAACAAAACAGTGACAATGGAGAAAGAACGCTTGCTAGATTGAGGAGGACAAATCAGGGGATGAATTTTCCAGGCTAAAGTCAAGATTGTCAAGGAATGTAGAAGCAGTATCCTCAAGCAGTCCAGAGGGCTTACAGCATGGTACAACATGTAACACACAACAGTATCTAATAAAACAGACAACTCTTATGGTAATAGAAGAGCCTGAGGCTGGTGGGATTAGGCCAGATAAAAGTGCAATAGTATGTGAACTTGCCTATATACTGTGTCCCTTCTATATCCCGCACTATTTTAATTTTGCATTTGATTTGCCCTCATTTAAAGGTTGCATTGTAAGTGTTCCAAAACTTTTCCTCTTTGGAATATCTTTACCTCACATTCTAAGATACTCTTTCCAAAGGCACAGCAAAAGTACCTTTTTTGCTACTTCCCCTGCAGCATTTGGCCCAGTGCTTTGCACATAGACTATACCCCATAAATTATGGTAGTTGGATGATTTAAGTAATTTTCTTTGTAAAGTACTAAAAAGTCTTACCCAACACACTAAGTAGAGATACAGATGTGAGGGAATCAGTTTGATAATAGCCAAAGCCTGTAATAGACAATGCATTTTAAAAAACGTGATGCTATTGAATTTAGAATAAATTGGGAGATATAATTCACTTTTATGGTGGATTAAGACAGTTCTACTAATGAGACATACAAATGTTGATGATGTTCTTCTAAAGTGTGATTGGATAAAAGTAATAGAGTTGGCAATAAATCAGTTTTGAACAAGGAAAAATAACCATAAAAATTTAGTACAACATAAATATATCTGTTATTGAAAAAGATTAGTTCTGAGATTATGATTAATATAGTCAAATATTTGATTTCAGGTTTGTTTTTTATCTCTTGTTCTGAGATTAGCCAATGAATTTAATAAAATTCTATATTTTTATAAAAATATTTTTAAAAATTTATATTTTTTATCCCAAGCAATGAAACTGCAACATGATACAAGAGTAAAAAATGCAGGTTCAGAGTTAAGAAAAATAATGAGAATCTCCAAACACAAGAGACTCAGAGGCTACTTTCCCCTCTATTATAAAGTACTGTGAGCTTTGAGGCAAACCATCTTTGGTCCGGGGGATTTTGTATCTCTCTTCAGTAATAATGCAAAAAGATTTATTGACCTCCAAATTTATTTCAGGCAGTTTTGAGGCAGGTAGCCATTAACTTGAAATATTCTTAGCTTTAAAAGTTCCTTTCCATATCTAGATTTTTATTATTTCACTACCTATAACTGTAGTTTGTAATATTTTAACCTACTAAGGCTGTGTTTCAAAAGAAATGTGACACAGAATCACAATATATAAACCAGATCAAAGCAGTGAGTCAGGCGTGGAGGGCTTATTCTCCATCTGTCTGATAATCCCTTCCAAACTTCCTCCTATACTAGTCTCAGAGAACTCTATGGTATAGTCAACTACAATTTAATATGAATTTGATTGACCTAGACTACACTCATCAATATTAGTTTAACAGAGAAAAAAAGAGTAAATAAAGTAGTTGTAATGTGCAAATCCTTTGCTCCAAATCTACCAATGTTTTCACTTTGACCAAATCTATTCTCATTTTCTTTTTCTGGACTTCAAGGTCGTCTAGAATTTGGCCTTACTTTCCCTGGGTTAACTGAATTTACTACTAATCCCCAGCCCTATGCTGAAATATTTAGATCTGTTTCCTCTGCCTTAAAACGTAGGCACTGATTCCTGCTACAATACATCTGATCAGATGAATCCATTGTTTTATGAATACCATCTCCATTCTCTTTCTAATTCTTTTTCAGGATCGAGTATCAGTCCCTTCTTGCCTGACTTCTTCCAACTCTACTGTATTTAAAGTTTTAATAAATTAAGTACTAAATCATATATTGCTTTGTGTTACTTGCCATTATTTTATGTATAGCTCTTTTGACTCCTGGACTATTCTCTTGATGGCCATGTATAATCAACTGAGAAAACCTCTTAATTTTTTCTATCCTTTTAAAATAAATTTGCCTACATAATCAAAACCCTTTAGAACTGCCAGAGTTTACATAGTGCTTAGGGCTTGGTGGTGCCTCCATTTTTGAATAATGTTGCTTTTCAAGGGATTTCCAACTGACCCCCAAATTGTGAAGATCATGACATGACTTAGAAGCGTCTGGACGCATGGCGAACACGGTTGTCCCGGCTGTACTTTCCAACCCTCCTATTTTACCCACCTATTTTTATCCACCTTCCTCCCTGTGAGTACCTTTAACCAACCCTGAGCTCAGACTCCTGACCTATTACAGTGACTTTCGCAGTCTTTCTTTAAGAATGGACAGGTAATAAAATGAATTTAACCTAGAAGCAGCAGCTCAGTAAGGGAAATAAAATCATCAGAAGTTATCTAATCACATCCACAGCCATCCAGGGCTCTGTCTTATCTGCTGGGGCATAAGAATGGGACCTTCCTAAACTTGAAGGGCATCCAATCAAATAAGTTGATTACACTCACCTCAGGCTCTTGGAGGGGTTGCTAGGCAGTCTACACTAACTGCAAAACACGGTCATGGTTTTGAAACACCTAGGTTCCAGGAAAGCTTTTTGGGGTGCATGGGGAAGGTTTCTTTTTGAAATCAAGCAAAAAATAAATCGCTAAGCTCTTTGAGTACAGGGCTTCTTAAGAGGGCAGTAGAAGGAAGGAATGGTCAGAAAACATGATCCCCTCTGAAGTGAAGGTCGTTTTTCCAAAAGAGTAGGATTTAGTCTCAGTTTAAGGAAAAAAAAAAAAAAAAAAAAAAAAGAAGCGTCTGCTTCGGCACTGTTTACATTATCTTTTGCCTTCAATGCCGTATTCTTTACTTCCTTCTGTAATATGGACTAAGACATAGGAATCCCTATGTCTATAGGGATAATCCAGTTTTCTTCACACTTTGCACACGTCGTATACCACATTTTAGAGAAAATCTGGGTCTCCAAATCATGTTTGATTGAAGATAGTGTTGACATCCAAGAGAATCAGACTTGATGCACGGGTCCTAAGAATGGAAATTTCTAGTTGATGCAAATGCTCTGAAATCAGAAAGAGAGCAGATTGGGACAAAGATACCTACAAAGTTTGGGGAAGTTGGTTGAGACTTTAGGAACTGGAAGCTGGCAAGGGGCAGTCAAATGTCTAGGTCTCTAAACACTAGCAAGGTTTTAACCCCCGAAGAAGGGCTTGAGTAAAAACCAGTAATGAGGGCGGGAATTTATATATTTGGAGTAGGAAAGGGAAACAGAGATGTAGAAGGACCTGTGGGTCTAGGGGCAAAAAGAAATCCAGGACTCAGACCCAGGACCTTCAAGGCTGAGTTTATAGTGGAATAACTAATTTAAATCACCAGGAACAGTATCTTCTTTATATATATCCTGCATAATAATCAGAGCTTCTCTGAGCATTAGTAAGCTCTTGATGATTGATGATATGTGTTTGCATTTTTAGAACCTTAAATTAAACCAGCCAATATTATTTTTAATTTTTATCATTTCTATTATGTTTATCTTTTAATAGGATATTTGTATTTTTATCTTAAACATAGAAAATAGCATAATTATTTTATTTATTCTCCCAAAAAGCCCAATTTTTTTCATTTTCTGTATTTAGCAAATAATATGGATAATAATTACAGCACATTTTTTATCCATGAAGGCCTATGTACTGAATGTAATAGAATAAAATCCTATAGGCAATGAAGTGAATTTATTTATTTTACAGGCAAGGAACACTGATGCTAAAATAAGTCTAGAATAAGAGCTTCAGCAATAGATGTGTTCCATTTAGATTTATTAAGAAAGAAATCTTCAGGTAGTGAGCAGACAATGACTCTGCAGCAAATTTAAGTAATAATATTTTACTCTCCCAGTGTCTGATTTATTTTGAAAAATGTGTGACTTATTACTGAAAACACATCTTTGTGGGTTTTTTTTTTTTTTTTTTTTTTTTGCAGTACGCGTGCCTCTCACTGCTGTGGCTTCTCCCATTGCGGAGCACAGGCTCAGTGGCCATGGCTCACGGGCCCAGCTGCTCCACGGCATGTGGGATCTTCCCAGACCAGGGCACGAACCCGTGTCCCCTGCATCGGCAGGTAGACTGTCAACCACTGTGCCACCAGGGAAGCCCTGAAAACACATCTTATGTAGGAAACAAGTAAGTGATTTTGTAAAGCAGCAGAACTTGGTGGTTTGGTTGTTTAATACTTGAATATATTTAAAATGCCTACATCATTTACAAGTCACCGCAGATAAAAAATGATAAAATTATTATACACAAAATAAAAAGTATCTAGCATTGTTCTTGGGAGAGCGCATACCTATACCTCATGGACAATCAACAACTAAATGCCAAAGAAATTAGTGTTAGATAGAAAATTCCTAAGTTGAGCTACAAATACAAATTCAAGGGACAATTTTAAATTCCTAACCTGAGACATAAGATAAAACATTCCAAATAAATGCCTTGAATGTTGTAATGGACACAGTGGTTCTACACCTCCAGGGATGATTTAAAATGCATTCACATCTTACTGAGATATTATCTATCATATATAAGAAATTTAAGGCAAAATACCTTACTTACCAAAAAACACCTTTTATGACAAATATGAAACAGATGTGAAAATTCAAGGTGTCAGGAAGATTTTGCTCAGTAATGAGATAGTTTGATACCAACTATTGAAATAAATAAAAAAGATAGGAAAAGAAACTGCCTTAGGGTTTGAAGTCTGATGTTATTCAGAAAAAAATATGTAAGTTGGGCAAAACTTTTGTTAATTGTAGTACTGAGCTGAGAGTCAACATTATAATTTTAATATTATTGACAACAAAAATTACCTTTCTTGTATATTGGTTTTGACATAGATATGGTACTCAGGTTGAAAGTTTAACATGATAAAACATAGTTTCTTATTTTATATAAGAAGCAATTGTAGTGGCTTCCCTGGTGGCGCAGTGGTTGGGAGTCCGCCTGCCGATGCAGGGGACATGGGTGCGTGCCCCGGTCTGGGAGGATCCCACATGCCATGGAGCGACTGGGCCCGTGAGCCATGGCTGCTGAGCCTGCGCGTCTGGAGCCTGTGCTCCGCAATAGGAGAGGCCACAACAGTGAGAGGCCTGCGTATCACAAAAAAAAAAAAAAAAAGCAATTGTAAACATAAAGCAAAATCTTGTACATTTACAAAAAAGGGTGATGATCCTGTGTGTAATTCTGACCTTGTTTAGGACTATCAGAGAAAACCCTGTGGACTAAAAACAAGCAATGAACAAAGAAAGATTATAAACAATATGGAGAGATAGACCTTATGTTTTTATTCAATCTTCTTGATCAGATTATGGAAAGTGAATCTTTTTGTATAGAACTGTATAGATGAAGAGTGTTGGAAAGGAACTGTGAAGACTTGATTATAGCTCTTGGGACCTTTCTTTGTTCATTTGATAAATAAAGGTAACACATCATAAGATTGTCCTATCTAAAACACGAGGCTGAAAAGAAAAGGCAGAAAAGAATTGACAGGGCTTGATCTGCTTCTTTTGTTGACTCTCTTACCCAATCATAAATTCCTTCGTAGAAACATATAAAGGCATTTGAAAACTGGTAAGAGCTAAAACTAAGTCGTGATTATTGCTATTGACGTTAGATGGGCAATGAATGCAAAAATGTCTGAGTGTCTTTAAACAACAGCGTTTAGGATTACTAAATGGCAGATGCTTGGGTTCCTTATTGTCCTCAGGAAACTAATAGTGTTTGGATCTTGTTTCAACTCATATTTTCTGATGATTAATTATTAAAAGTTATGTTTGTTACTAATGCAAGATGCTAAAAATAGAAAAAACTGTGTTTAGGGAATATAGGAACTCTCTGTACTATCTTTTCAGTTCTTTTGTGAATCTAAAACTTTTCTATAAAATAAAGTCTGCCATGGGCCTCCCTGGTGGCGCAGTGGTTGAGAGTCCGCCTGCCGATGCAGGGGATACGGGTTCGTGCCCCGGTCTGGGCGGATCCCATATGCCGCGGAGCGGCTGGGCCCGTGAGCCATGGCCGCTGGGCCTGCGCATCCGGAGCCTGTGCTCCACAACGGGAGAGGCCACAACAGTGAGAGGCCCGCATACCGCAAAAAGAAAAAAAAATAAATAAATAAAGAAAGAAATAAAGTCTGCCATAAAAAAGTGATGATAAAATGTATTTTTAATAGCAAAAGATCTGAATAGATACCTCATCAAAGAAGATATACAGGTGACAAATAAGAATATGAAAAGATGCTCATCATAATTTCACATCAGGGGATTGAAAAGTAAAACAACAATGAGATGCCACTACACACTTATTAAAATGACTAAAATCCCAAACACTGACAATACAAATGCTGACAAGATGCAGAACAACAGACACTCTTATTTTTTACTAGTGGAATTCAAGATAATACAGCTTCTTGGTATTTACCCGAAGGAGTTGACAACTTAGGTCTACACAAAAATCTGCAGACAAATGTTTATAGCAGCTTTATTCATAATTGCCAACATATGGAAACATTCAGTAGGTGAATGGACAAACTGTGACACCTTCATAGAGTGAAATATTCTTCAGTAATAAAAGAAATGAGCTATTAAGCCACAGAAAGATATGCAGGGACCTTAAATGCATACTGCTAAGTGGGTTTTTTTTAAAAAATACTACATACTGTATGATTCTAACTATGTAGTATTCTACATAGTATTCTAGTATTCTGGAAAAAACAAAGCTATGGAGACAGTGAAAAGATCAGCGGTTGCCAGGAGTTTATGGAGAGGGAGGGAGAAATGAAAAGCACAGGGGATTTTTTTTTTTTTTTTGGCGTATGCGGGGCTCTCACTGTTGTGGCCTCTCCCGTTGCGGAGCACAGGCTCTGGACGCGCAGGCTCAGCAGCCATGGCTCACGGGCCTAGCCCCTCTGCGGCATGTGGGATCTTCCCAGACCGGGGCATGAACCCATGTCCCCTGCATCGGAAGGCAGACTCTCAACCACTGCGCCACCAGGGAAGCCCACAGGGGATTTTTAAATCAGTGAAATTACTCTGTATGATACTATAATGGTGGATACATGTAATTATATATATGTCAGAACCCATAGATTATACATAAATAGTCCCAATGTAAACTATGGACTTTATTTAATAATAATGTATCAATATTATCTCATCAAATGTAACAAATATATCACTCTAATGCAAGGTGTCAGTAAGAGGGGAAACTGAAACTGTATGTGTGTAAGGGCAGGGGGTATTGGGGAACCCTGAACTGTCCAATTTTTCTTTAACCCTAAACTTTCTCTAAAAAACAGTCTATTAACTTTAAAAAAGTGATGTTTATTATTAATAATTTTTCCCACTATCTATTTCCTCTTCAAGTATCATTGAATTCACAGTTGCACTGAACCACTCATCTGAGAGCTATTATCAAGTCTTAAGTGGAAGCTTTGGCTGGATGTATTAAATCTAACCTTAGGATATGAATGCTGTGAAAAATATTCTAAGTTATGAAGAAATATTGTTTTAATTAACAAAAGTTAAAGGAGTTTTATTTCTCCCTTTTACACATCTCTCAAAATTATCAATTTCAGGGAAAAACATAACAATGTAAATGTAGTTTTTTTAGCATACTGGCTTTTGAATCATGCCTATCTTATGTGAAGGTGAAGAGATCTTTGCTATATACCTAGAAATCATACAGTATATATGCAGTATTGGTATTTTTATGTGTAACCATGTTGATGAAACCATTTGTACTTCTATCTAATTATAATCTTGAGTCTACAAATAAGCCTAATTCCCTCTACACCTAATTAGAAATTTCATACATTAGTATGAAACTGCTCTATATGTTATAAAGAGATTATTTCAATATAAGCAGATTTTATATTTATAAGAATACATAAGAATGAAAACACCCAGCTAACAAATGCAATATACACAAATATATCTATGAAATGATAATTTACTATCTTGAAAATTTTCAAAAGCTTGAAAGTGTAGTATAGAGCATGAGGTTTTTAGGAATTTAAAATAATAACTATGTGTTGAATCTTAAGGTTTTTCAGTAGAGACTTCTTCATAGAAAAAGCAGCTGTCCAGCAAGATCCTGACATATGAACAATAATGATGCAAAATAAAGTTAAAAACAAAATAGTAGTATTAAAGTAGTAGTTAGTAGTTACCATTCATTGTTCACTTTCCAGCGTTTCAGCTAAGCACTTCACATGCATTATCTTTCTGAATTGTCCCACAATGGTATGAAGCAGGTAATAGTCACCTTGTTCTACAGGTGAGGACATAGGCAAGATGTGAAGTTTCAGGCACAGACAAGAGATTATTTGCTCAAGACCCTATAGTTAGTAAGTGAAGGCCCTAAAGCTGGTACCCTGGAGCATCCTAACTGCTGTGTTTTCAGAGGAGGGATGAGCCATTCCACCCAGAGTGCATGGGAAGAACTTACAGGAATGAGCTTACAGTTTCAATAAAGTAGATGCAAAGTACTGAGTGCGCTCCTGTTTAAGAGTAGAGATAAGAATTGTTTTGAAGGGGCTTCCCTGGTGGCGCAGTGGTTGAGAGTCCGCCTGCCGATGCGGCAGACGCGGATTTGTGCCCCAGTCCGGGAAGATCCCACATGCCGCGGAGCGGCTGGGCCTGTGAGCCATGGCCGCTGAGCCTGTGCGTCCGGAGCCTGTGCTCTCCGCAGCGGGAGAGGCCACAACAGTGAGAGGCCCGCGTACCGCACAAAAAAAAAAAAAAAGAATTGTTTTGAAGGAAGCCAGTATAACTTAAATGAGCATGAGAAGACAGTGTTAGCATCTGAAAGCTATGACCCCTTCAACATTCCCCTTAGGCCTCTTCAGCCTGGTTAGCATGTGTGTTATATTTTCTTCTTTCTTCTTCAGCTCTTAGGAGTATAGCAAATGAAAAGAGAGATAGACAGGATTTCTTAAAAGTCTTTCTAGACTCCTTCTCTTCCCTCATAGATTCCTTCTTTACCTCTGTCCTGAATCCTGAACTCTGTTCAGATCTACATTCAAATGCATTGATGCTTGTTTCTTAGATGACATCATTTCTTCTGACCTTTCTTGAATGATCTAGGAAGCGCATCCATGCTCAAAGAGTAAGAGTATTAGAGTCACACCTTAGTAGAATGATAAGTTAACGTATTTTGAATTTACTAGAACTTCTGAGGTTTTTACATGAATAATTTTATTTAATTCTCTTACCTTTCATTATCCTTCATTTAATATTTGAAGTAAATAAGGTACAGAATGGTCTATTCTCTTGCTGAAGTCCCATAGCCAGTAAGTAAAACTAGGATTCAAACCTAGGTAGCTTAACTCAGTAATTCACATACTTAACAGATAAATGAAACTGCCCCATGCTAGCATTGTATTTTGTTTTTTGTTTTCCTTCTTTTTTTTACCTCTTATATTCCACTTGTCTGCAAAAGCCTGCTCCATTATGCCTGCCAGTGCTGTATCAGTTAAACTAGTGTTAGCAAGTCTCCTAACTATGAATGTAGAAGAAAAATCTTAGGAGAGAACCTGCATTAGTTTTATCGATCTGCTTTTGCAGAATTGAAAACAAAAAGCCATCTTGAAGCACATCAATAGAATTATGGTTTCCCCTGTGAGAATTTACTGCATTGGTGTTCTGATTTGTTCTCTTCTAAAGAAGGAGCACAGAAAAAATTATTAGGTGCTAAAATAGGCTGGCCCTGATGAATTATTGACAGCTCCACATATCTTTCTAGTGTTTTGTTTTCCTCAACTCATGCTAACATTACTCATCCTGCACTTTAGCAAATTATAAAAGGTTTATTCAAATTTACTTTTTTTTTTCTTCGAAGATTGAGGCCCTAGGACATCAAAGGAGCATACAAATTACAAATCATTAAGTGAGGTTCTGGGGTTAATATATATTTAAGAGTATAGCTTTTCTTTTATTTTTCTCCTCTACCTTAAATCTATCTCTGTTCATGGGAACACTGGCTATGACTATTATACATCCTAGTTCTGCATTGACAACACTGAGTCTGTAATGCTGAAACACTACTGTTTTAAGAAGGACTTTCTGTGATTAAAATTACATGTATTAATATGTATACTTAATATACACGTGTAATATGTGTGGATTAAACATATAATTCATATACATGTGATATGTGTATGCATAAATATACACACAGATTGACACACACACATAAACAAGCACGTACATACACAGGCACGCAAGATTTCAGAACCTGATCTCATGCCTGCCACAAGTCAAATGTCTTTGCACAAATCTGTTTTAGTCACTTTTTTCTTGAGAAACGAGTCTTAGGAAAGGTAACAACTACAATTTCCACATGTTGTAATCCATCAGATCATCTCTAAAATGTACTGTTTTTAAAAAGATCTGAAGAAGAAATAGCCCCTATATTAAAAGCAACAATAGCAACAACAAAAATGCTGTATCCTAAGTGTTTTGCTCTATTGTGGTCGACTCTATCCAGGACATCTTGCAGTTTGTTACACTGCTTTGAGGAAGAAAAGTTAGAAGGCTTGTTTGCAGACAGCATGGTGCCTGTTAAATCACTTGGCTTCAATGATTTCCTCCTTACATGCTCATCTACACAGCTTGTCCGGCACTCACTGCTACTTTGGGGCATTGTTTTCCTAGTTAGATTCTGGAAGTCATCGTTTCTATTGGGAACAAAATATTAGGCTGAGGGGCAATGCAACCACTGACTGAGGACCCCAGACATTCAACAAGAAAAGAGTGCCCCTGTTCCCATTTGATGATGCAGAATATACCAAAGAGAAGTGAAAGGAACACTGTTGCTTGATTAGAAAGTATTGAGAGGACATGAGGTTTGGGAAGTTTTGTAACAGAATTTTTTTAAAGTTTTGGCTTTCTATATGAAATATATTTAATCCTTGATGTCAAGTCAACCACTCCATTTTAAGCATTAGAATACAGTTGGAAATATTCCATTGTTTAACATTTTCCGTATTAAAAACAGCCTTATTGACTACAGTCAGAGACTATTTTTGAGAAGAGGCTGTGAAACTACAAGTCCTTCTGAGTTGACCTTTTTGGTGAAGCAGTGATCTGATGCCACTGGCTGAGAGTAAAATGGTTATGCTTTGTGCTTTTAAAATGGGTTATAAATGAAATGAGGTTGGTTTTATTAAATTACCTTTTCTTTTTTAACAAGCACCATCTGTTTGGGCTTGGCAAGTCTCCCACAGGAAAAAGAGGAAAACAAACAAACAAACAAAAACTAATGATATCCTGAAATACAAAAGAGAGTATAACTTTTTCCTTCATAATTGACCCTGGTAATTTACTGAGGTTAGGTTTCTGGTTCAGAAACACAGCTGGCAAATTCACAGTGCTAATTTAATTATTTGTGCAAATGTTTGCACAGATTTTTAAAAATTATTTGAAAAGCCATTTTATGTCTATAATCTTACTTAATTTTCCCAACAGAGATGAAGAATAATGACTTTAACATTCTGTCCTCCCGTTTTATAGATTAGGAAATAGAGGCAGAAATGTTGCAGCTTTTTAAAAGGTGATATGGTGAGCTAACGATAGAGCTAAGTCTCAAATGCAAATTTTCGGGCTACCAATCCCATATTATGTCCACTCCACTCCAGTCTCTAGACAAGCAAACATGACATGAGCCTCACTGGGCATCATAAAGATGAGACCTTGGGTAATCTGGAGTGCAGAGTTGGAGTAAGAAGCATCAACTGCTCCACAAGTGTGGGCCATGCATCACTTTTTCCGCTTCCCTCGGGGAAGGTAGGAAAGGTGAAGGGATACTGGCTAAGCAGGCTGCCTCCAAATAGAAATTTACTGAGGCTACTTGATGGAAATAACCTAGCCATTTTGGCATGTTTGACCAGTAGCCTGGATAATGGGAGGCACGAGAGTCAGCAAATGTAAAAATCACAGCTGCTCAGGATTTTGATGAGATGACTTCTTTCAGCATCATCAATTATTGGGGATAATCAGACTTCAACTCTGGGAGAAATGAGGCTGAAACCAAATGAAAATAAGAGCAGGCAAAAAGATCAGTCCATGGTGCTATCATGATCTTGGTGACTGCTTGCTGAATGTATTATTATTTTTCTTTAACTTTGTGAGCAGCGTCGCCTAATTGTCAGTGGCTCTGCCTGAGGTGCTTAAACAACAGAGTTATTGATGAGCAGAGTTCAAAATTGCTGACATGGATGGTTTCTGTCTCTGGGTTTGAAAAACCTGATGGAGGCATAGTGAGGGCAGCCTCAGGCCAGGGATTCTTTACTTGTGTGGGACTACTGGAGCTCTCCTTTGCCTTGAGATAGGACTAGAGAATTCAAAGATCCATTGGCACCCAAGCTGACATTGGACTGATTCCTAATCTCTCTAAATTAAAAATATGACAATATTTGAAATTAAATTCTCCTTTGCCTTTCTGAGTGCTGCTCCTGGAAAATTTCAAACAGGACAAAGATTGAAGTGCTGGGTGACCAGGGTATGGAGCATTCACAGGGAAGATGCATTTGGTCTGGGTCTGCTGGACGTCCTCAACTGGCTATGGTTCTCATTCTCTAGAGCATCCATAAAGTAATCTTTCTTTAAGTCCTTTGCTCCTCTTTCTAAATTCTTTAATGAGCAACACAGAACTCTGTAATAGTGCTTGAAATAGCTCCGGAGGAAGTAAAATGGTTTATAGGAGTACAACCTCAACTTCAAGGACAAAAGTATATTAATTAATAGGAACGTATTTCAAAGTTCACTTCCAAAGCTTGCCATTTCATTACTGCCTTGGCCAAAGTACAAAGTGATGATGGTCTTTATTATTTAACTCCAACGGAGCTGCCATAAAGTGTTTCTGATGTTTTTGTTAAGAAAAGAAGTAGATTATCCTGCAGTGTTTTTCAATCCACTCCTTTGAAAGACAAAGTGCTACCCTTCTTTTCTGCGGTTCATTCTCTGGTCCTTTGTCTCTATCCCCGTTCTCCCTCCTTATTTTTCTCCCTCAGTCTCTTCACCCTTCCCCACTCCAGTTTCTCTCCCTTAGACCTTTCTTTTCTTCTTTATATCTTTGTGATGTCCACTATGCATCATTTAGGATCGAGAAAAGGAAATGCCATGTTTTTAAATAATTACAATATGAACTGGAAAACAGAGAGTCACAAAAGGAAAGCACATAGAATTCAATATGTTCAGAGAAGAGAGCAATTCCCTTTAGCTTGGTAATGGGGAAAGGAAAGATCAGTAAAATTTGATGGATAGAGGTTCTCTGAGTTGAGTCTTAAAGCATGGGTAGAATTTGGCCATGTGGTCATGTCAAGGCAAAGGAGCTGTATGAACAAAGGCACAGAGGTGGGAAAAGATTCAGTAGTTGCAGTAATTCAGTATGTTTAGCTGAATATTAAATAAATGGGAAGAATGGGATATGAGGATGTAAGTCAGAATTAGATAATGAATAATTTTAAATGCTACATTGAGTAATTCAAAATTTATTCATTAAGTAAGGGGAACAAATTTTCTTTTTTGAGAAGATCAGTTCTGTGGCACATGAAGATTAATATGGTAGTGATGTGTAGGATGGTTTGAAAGTGACTGTTGTAATAGCTCTTGTTAGATTAACACGATCCTTTTTTCTATTTAATGGTTGTTGCATGTTGGGTCTCCTGGAAAGCACACAGAGGTTTATTAGGGAGTGCTCTTGGGATCAACACCTGTGGAAGGAAAGGGAAGGGAGTACAGTTGAATAAAGAGAGAAGTTTCCCAAAACACCAAGGGGAGCTCTAAAGCTGTCATGGCTCTTTAGAATTAGGCCAGGCATAGAATATGGGCTGCCCTGGGAAGGGGCCATGGCCTCAGGCAAGGTGACTGGGCAGTGTAGGTAATTCCTGGAAAAGCTTGACAGCTGAGTGCTGTCTGAACAGTACTCCCTGTAGCTGAAGGAATAATTAGCTGAAGGAATAATTCCTTCAGTCCTGGTGGGAAACCTGGACCGCACATCACGGAATTTACTACAATTGACTCGTTTATCTCTTAATGTCTAAAGGTTTGTTCCAACAGAATTTTGAATATTCTTTTCTCAGCACATTTATCACATTCAATATTTATTACAGGCTTACTTATTCATCTTTGCAACTAGAAGGTAATCTTTGTGTGGACAAGAATTGTGTTCTTTATATCTCTGTATTCACAGCATCCGGGATTACAGGAAATAGTTGTTCAAGAGATAATTTCTGAACAAAAGAATCAAAGAATTAACTGCTTTAATTCTTTAGGATTCCTGGTCTGTTCAATTAAAAAGATAATTCTTTCACCATTTTTAATCTTTTTAGGGGAAGTCTTGGTTTAGTCAGGCTACTTTGAAATCCACACTGGTAGCTATCATGCACTTCCTAATCTCTGAAACTGGTACTCATTTCTAAAGTTGTTAACCATTGCTGCCAATGTGTATTCACTTTTGTTCTAAGATACTGCTACATATTAAAGCTAATCGAATGAATCAGCAAAGTGCAAGAAGGATCCCATGCTGGAAATTATTTGAAGACAAAAATGAGACAAGGAATGATTCCTGTACTCTTGAGTTTACAATATTCTTCATAACTCTTATAAAGTTTAATTGACTCAGGAATAACCACAAAGCCATGTACAATGAGTACTAAGTAATGCTGAATAATTAAGGGAGAAGGAAGCATAGAAAGAAACAATAATAAAAATGAAGATAGTTTTTGGAGAAAAGATATGGCATTTGAAAACAGAGCCTCAAAATTCTTTAACTCTTCTTGCAAAGAAAGATGGAGTCTGTGTCTCCTCCCCTTGAACCTGGACAGGTCTGTGACTACTTTGACCCAAGAAAGTATAGCTAAAGCAACCATTATGTGACTTCTGAGGCTAGGTCAGAAAAATTTTTACAACTTCTACCTGGTTCTCTTGAAACACTAGTTCTACAGAGGTTCTGTTTCAGGAAACTGTCAAAACTCGGCTCTCATGCTGTCAAGAGTCCAAACCACTTGGAGAGGCCATGTTTCAGTGCTCGAGTCAACAGTCCCAACTGAGGCACACTTATGAATGAAGGGGAGACATCTTGGAAGTTGTACCTCCAGACAGCCGTCACAGCCTCCCATCTTTTGACTCTTTCCAGCTGAGTCCCCAGAGGTTGTAAAGCAATAAGAGTTCATTCTATTGTACTTTTCCAGATTTCTAACCTACTGATTTTGTAAGGTTAATTAGAGGGCTATTGTTTTATGCCATTACATTTGGGGTGACTTGTTAAACAGTAAAGATAAAGGTAACAAAAGGCTTTCTGAGGAATTGTATTTTTAAAAAAGTTGTCTATTCTCATTGTGTTCTCAAACACTGTTTAAGCTGCTTTACCACTTTTGGAAATGCCACACATTTTAAAATTTCTATTGTTCAGAAGAGTAGGTGTTGACTTGCTCAGCAAAACTTCCTCATATTAGTAGACAACAAAGGTGACAATTATTATAATTCATCATAAATGTAATGATATATTTTGAGAGTTTCCTTTGTGTCAGGTATTATGTAGGTACATTATGTAAATTATTAATTTAATTTTGATCCCTATCTTATCCTTCTAAGGTAGGAGCTATTATTATATTTTACACATGAATACAATGAGGTTTAAATACCACATAAGTAATTAGCCTGAGGACTCTCATTCTTCCCATTCAGAGAGAACTGAGAAGTGATTCTAGGTTGGGTTGACAAAATCCAAACAAAATCCAAAGTCTTAACTGCAATGAAATAGGGCTTTTATTCTTGAAATAAAGTAGAAAAATATACAAGAGGAAGAGAGTGTGAAATGGCTTTTGCTAGTACTGCCCCCGTATGGGAAAATAATGATTGTGTCATAATATCTTAGTAACTTTTTATACACTCATGTGAAATATGGTGCAAAAAACTCTGGCTTGATTTCTCCACAATATTTAGAGTAAAAGGAGCATCTTGAATTACTGTATGTGCTGCATAAATTCAAGAAGATGATCTGAAAAGAATTCAACCAAGCAGTGGCCCTTGAAAATAAAGATTTCTCATAAAGTAAAATGAATTATTGTACTTGCCCATTGCACTAAAACTCTAATATGACAGTAACCAGAAAACTGAGGGAAAAATATCAATTCAAGTAGGCCCTGTTTTGTGGCTCTGGACCCACGGATTGATTTTATATTCAGGTTTAACACTCGGCAGCTGCCAAAAGGCATCAGTGCAGTAGCCCATTCAGAGAAAAACAAAATTTGAAAAGAGGACAGCCAGCAAGGACATGCTGTAAAAGGCAAAGGACAAATATGAAAAAGATCTCCTGGCCCATGCTCTCAATCTGGATATTTACAATATCTAAGAATAGAAGAGAAGACAGAGGAAAGGCTAATATCAAATTTAAACATGAAATAGAGATCAGCAGCTCATTAAATCTTACGCATTTCCACGAGAACAGGAGCTGAAGAGAAGTAGCTGAAATTATACCATTTAAAGTGCAGATGATGTGATTCTAGGAACTAAATATATATGAGAAGTGATGAGATCCCACAATGACTTGAACAAAGCCCTGTTTTAGAGATGGCTTGAGTCTGTAGGAGGGAAGCAGTAGATTACTGAGATGATCACTCTGGATAATTTTAATGCCTTTGTCTTATGTTAAGATGTTATAAGGTTATGGTGTTTAGGTATTCAAGAATTATGAAGTACCAGTATTGAGCAGATGCTGTGATCTTAACTTGGAATCTAACGGTGCTTTCACAATGTGAATCATGAAATTCAGCATTCATGTATGAATTTATGTCTCCTAACTTCTCAAGGTAACTCTGTATATAGCTCCAGGAAAGGACTACCTTTCTTTTAAAATGGCATCTGCCATGAGATAAATATAGATTTAGATGCAAGACTTTGGAAGTAATAGAAAATTGAATACACAATTATTCACACTTTTGTTTCTATAATTCAGAAGGAGTATCCCCATTTTTATTGTTAGTTTTATTTAACAAGGCATCAGCAGTAGCTTTAAGAGGAACTAATTCAAAGCAACTGAAGCTCAAGATAATAGAGGACTTAGTGTGTAACTGAGCAGAGTGTTAGTGCACTGACCAGGGCCATATGCTGGAGCAGGGACCACTTCCTGTGACAGGTCTGATGTTCACAATATGGCATCCTGGTGGTATACTAAAGTGACATTAGGAAAGGGACTGTGGAGCCTCTGGTACGGCTTGGATCCCACCATGCTCCACAGGTTTCAGTAAAGCTTGACAAAACATGCTGTCTGCATGCAGGTTCAGATGTGCTTAAAGGTCTAAGTGCTCTGAGCTCTTCAATGACTCTGGAGCAAGGTGAAGTGGGAATTACAGATTTTCTTTTAGTGATTTCTTGTTTAGAATTTTTTTATAATATCTATATGCTTGCTGCCAATCAGTTCAAAATTAGCTTAGAAGGCCAATAAGGTGTCTCAATATTTGAATCAATACAGCATATTTATTGGAAAATTACAGTACTTTCCAAAGAAGGTGAACAACATGGATTTTGGGTGGTAATTAAAAAATGATACTAACTTCAAACATTAGACTATATTTTCAGGGTGGTGGTAGGGGAAGCCTCCAGCAGAAATACTGAGTTCAACACATCTCTTTTTTTATTGCAATCCTAGATCAAGGCAAGAGAAAACTCTGATAGCAGAGCAATGCATTCTAAGACTGAGTTTATCAAATATGTGCCTATCTGGCTACTAGTAATGGCCCTTTTAAACATATGACCACAGGTGAAATTTCGAGGTGGATTTCTCCCCAGAGCTTTCTTAGTTTTAGTTAGCAATAAGCAAAGCAAAAATATTCTTGTCCAGTGTCTGGCAACTCTGTAAAGTAATAAACTGAATGATTTAGAGGACCTTCATGAGTGGCAGTTTATTCTTGTCTTTATTAATACTACAAATAATTGGTATGTTAATCCCTATTCTACTGAATTTAGTCTGTTTCCATTTATTATAACACTGTGCACGGTATTTCAGCTGATTTTAGCATTCAAGAAAGCTCTGTTGTACAAACTGGACAGGGAAACCATTTTTAACACCCTTATAGATTTCATTTGGAAAGGGTTGAGTTCATAGGGAATTCACTTCAAGTAGCCACTGAAATCACCCCTTGTTTGTAGTCAGTGCTTTGGAAACAGGGCTTAATAACATTTCCTTAAAAATTCAAGAGTTCATGATTTATCTTAGTAATCTTTCCTCTGTGTTAAAATTCTGATAGGATACTTTTTCTAAAAATCTTTGCCTTCAATTTTAGTCCTTTTGTCTTTTTCTTTCTATCCTGAGAAATAGAGAAAAAATTGTCCACCACCACTTACACAAAATCTCAAACTCTACCTGAAAAGAGAATACACTTTGGAGGCTATAGCAGCTGAGATTGACCTCTGTCCTAAAACTATTTCTCAACCCATATACACTCCTGCTTTGTATATATTCATTTCCATGCTTGTATTATTAGACTCTTGACAAAATAGAGCCCACTTAAAGGCTCAATCAATATTGAAGAATGTGTTTAGACAATACATCTTATTTATTCACATTTGTATCCTTAACTGAAAAATACTACAAAAATCTCAGTCTTGAAGACAACTATATGCTGACTAGGATTATGTTACAGAAATTCTGAGGATGACATGGCAAGGATCCTCAGCTCAAACTTCAGGAATGTCTGTACACTCAGCAACTGCACAGTTATGTTCTTTCTCACTATGTGTCTTCACTCATGTTATTCTTGTCTACAACTTTCTCACCATTTTCTATTTGTCTACACAGATCCCACCCAGTCCAAAGGGCCTGTCTCTAGTTCATCTCCTCCTAGAGTTCTTTTCTAATTTGCAAAGTATCTGTTAACTTTCTCCTCCCCTGAAATTTTGCCAGTAAGCCCTTAATTATGCAAGGTGTTATGTTGTTCTCTTAAGGTGTTTCTTTCATATGAATCTCCAAATAAACTCTGAAACTCTTTGAGAGTTAAGAGGATGTCTTAAACGTCTCTTGTGTATTCACAGCAATTAGCATAATGTTAAGCACATTATAATAGGTTCTTATGAACGCTTGTTGATCGAGTCACACAATCAACTGCTTTCCTGAGTCCCACAGTTGATTTTTGCAGTTAAATATTGTGAGACAGAGAGCACTACCGTCACTTGGTGTTTCAGAAACTCCGAGGCAGAATTCAGATTCTAGGAATCCTTAAGACCAAGTTGCAGTTAGGATTTGGAGGATAGATACTATTAACCTCAATTTGTAGCTCTCTGTTTTTAACAAGCAAACAAAAAAACAAACAAAAAATACCTCTGTCTTTTCAGACTTTCATACCCAAATTTTGACTGTAAAATGTTAGCAGCCCAAACTTTCTAAACAATCCGATAGAATGATCTTAAAATTTCCATCATTATATTAGCATCAGTAATCTTTGAGAATTATATTCTCTTCAATATGATAATACTGTTAACCTCCAAATTCTTTTGTACCTCGTAATTGAAAGGTTCTAAAGAACCATATTACTAGTTAAAAATCCTGGTGCCAGGAGAGTTCATGTAAAATAATTTCTTTCATTCCGTTTTTTTATTGCAATTAGTTGGTATCTGAAGAGAGCTAAAGTACTCAATAAAGGCTGTCCCATCCAATTTTATAAACACTAGATTAGAAATTTTTGACACTTCATGTTTTCATAACTGAATGTAAACTTCAGAAGGGCAGGGCTCTCAGGTTTTATACTGACCTATCTCCAGGGCTTACTCAGTCCCAGAAATAACACAAATATTTGTTTCATAAATGTTTACTTATATTTCTTTGAGATTCCAATTATATTCTCACTTTGTGATTTTGTTAGGCAAAGACAAAGTCAATAAATCTTGGGAGACAATGACCACGTATTCCCTCCTGCCTTAAGATGATTTCAGCTACATTTGTTACTTCTGTTCTCTGCCAATCTTGGATGTTGCCTTTGAACAACTAATAGTTTTTAAAATAATGTAATTTTGAGATTACTTCAAATCTTATGCCAACCTGATTTTACGTTTCATATTAAAAGTTAAAGTTTTTTTTTTTTGAGTTACCTGCATTGCAGCGTGTAATCTTCCACCAATTTTACTTTCTTTTTCAACACCTGTGCTATAAACTGATGCCAATAAAGGCCAACATATTGTCTAATGAAGGCCAACATATTCCAAGTATTATTCAGTAATGAAACCACAGCAATTAACAAATGCTTTCAATATTCTTTATAGAACTGCATAGAACTTAGTAACTTCCTTTTAACTTGTTCCTCTTCAGAATTAATGACTTTGGTTTTTAAAGGCAATACATATATTTTCCTCTGCTTTAAATTCTTATTTGAATAGGAAATTCATCACACCCAGGAAGATAATTGCACAGTGTCAATGGAGGAGTATCTGTTACCCACTATGCCCAAGACATGTCAAATAAAAAAATGTACTCTAAATAAAAAGAGTGCACTTACCATACAACTGTAGTTTCAAACACACTTTCTAGAACTTCTCTTACAACTAGATTTCTCTGCCTAAGTTCTTATTTAGAAATGCTAGAGTTTCCAGCAGGGAGTATGTACGAGGATTGTGCAGTCATTGATTTGTAATAATAATAATAATAATAAATACTTAACTTGTGCTAAGCATTATGCAAAGCAGCTGGCATATATAATCACATTTTAAATTTTACAGTGACTTGGGGCCTCCCTGGTGGCGCAGTGGTTGAGAGTCCGCCTGCCGATGCAGGGGATACGGGTTCGTGCCCCGGTCTGGGGGGATCCCATATGCCGCGGAGCAGCTGGGCCCGTGAGCCATGGCCGCTGGGCCTGCGCATCCGGAGCCTGCGCATCCGGAGCCTGTGCTCCGCAACGGGGGAGGCCACAACAGTGAGAGGCCCGCATACCACAAAAAAAAAAAAAAAAAATTTTACAGTGACTTTTAGGTATTACTTTGTGTAAACTGAGACTTAGACGGTAAAGTATAACTTGCCTTAGGTCATAGAATTATTGTGTTATAACTAGTGGTTGGAATTGGAAGCCAGTCTGTCTTACAATAAATCTGTGCATCTTGTTAAGCAATACTATATTGCCTCTCTCTGTTCTGGGCAGTTATTTTACACATCACCAAAAAGGGGATGTGAAAAATGCATGTTGCTCGATTACTCAATTGGAAAAAGAAATTGGATAGACAAATATTGTTAAAAGAGAAGAGATATTTAATAGTTTTATCTCTAAAAAAAGAAGTATCATCCAACGTATAATTAAAGGTGATTTAAATAGTAGCATAGATTTAAGAGATTTTAGAGATTGGAAAATGATAATAGTTATTTATTCATTCAATCAGTAGGTAGTTTGAGTGTCTCTTAGGTACAACCACTGAAACAAAGCACTGGACATACAGTAGGATATGCTCAAAGCAGAGATTTCTTTAGTAAAAATTATAAAGAAGTCATAAAAAGCAGCACATCACATATTTACATATAGGGACTGATGGAAATACTGCATTAAAGCTTTCATTGCAGCTTTACACATTATGGAATTATGTATTGCTAATGAGGGACAACACATCGAATATATCATATAATGTCACTGAATGTATTGTGCCTCACAATATAATAGCAATATATGACTTGTTACATGTATTTATGTGTGTTTACGGCCGATCTCCATGTTCAAAAATTTTGCTAATCCACTTATTAATTCTAATAATTTGAATATAGATCCTTTTGATTTGTAAAGTATACATGATGTTTTCTGATATAATGACAGTTTTAAGTCTTACATTAGAAATCTTTTATCTTTTATTCTTGTACTTCTGCAGTGACTAGGACATTCAGTACAGTGTTCAATGAAAGGGATAACAGCAGACATTGTTGGCTCATTATTAATCTCATAAGCAGAACTTTTTTTTTTGCGGTACGCGGGCCTCTCACTGCTGTGGCCTCTCCCGTTGAGGAGCACAGGCTCCGGACGCACAGACGACTCAGCGGCCATGGCTCACGGGCCCAGCCGCTCCGCCGCATGTGGGATCCTCCAGGACCAGGGCACGAACCCGCGTCCCCTGCATCGGCAGGTGGACTCTCAACCACTGCACCACCAGGGAAGCCCAAGCAGAACTTTTTAACATTTCACTATTAACTAAAACATTTGCTGTGGGATATTTGTAGATACCACTTACCAGATGAAGAAAAAGTTCCTCACTATTCCTAGTTTGGTGAGTTTTAATCATGGACCATTTTAAATTTTATCACTTTTATCATTTTCTGTCTATTACATCGATTGTATTCTTGTTCTCTACTTTATTAATGTAAATGACCAACAATCAGTTTTACATACTTGAAACACACTGGACTATTTTTGTGGCTTAAATTCTTGTTAATTTTCTGGGATTCAGTTTGCTAATATTCAATTCACTTAAAACATTAATTGACATATTTAACATATAATATTGTGTAAAATTAAGGTGTACAGCATAGTGATTTAATACATTTATATATTTATAATATGAATGCTAGTGTAGTGATAATTAGCGCCTCTATCACAAAACATAATTATCATTTCTTTTTAGTGGTTGTGATAATTAAGATCTGCTGTCTCAGCAGGTTTGATGATAATATGATATTGTCGCTTATATTCACTATACTGTGCATTATATATATAGGACTTATTTACTATGCATTGCAAGTCTGTACCCTTCAACATCATCTCTTCTATCTCCCCACCCCTCACAGACCATGGTAATCACCATTTAACTATGTTTTTACAAGTTTGACTTCTTTTAGCGTCCATATATCAGTGCTGTCATACAGTATTTGTCTTTCTCTGACTTATCTCTCTCAGCATAATGTCCTCAAGGTCAGTCCATGTTGTTGCAAATAGCAGGCTGTCCTTCTTTCTCATGAATAATATTCCACCACATATATATATTTTCATCCGCAGACAGATTGTTTTCCATATCTTGGCTATTGTGAATAATGCTGCAGTAAACATTAGAGTGCATATATCTCTTCAGTATTATGTTTTCATTTCCTTTGGGTGTATACTCAGAAGTGGAATTGCTAGATCATTTGGTGTTTCTATTTTCAATTTTTTGAGGAAGCTCCAAGTTTACATTTCTACCAACAGTATACAAGGTTCCCTTTTCTCCATATTCTTGCCAACAAGAATGTCTTGTCTTTTTGATGATATATATAGCCATTCCAACAGGTGTACGGTGGTATTTCATTGTAGTTTGGGTTTGCATTTCCCTGATGATTAGTGATGCTGAGCATCTTTTCATGTACCTGTTGGCCAGTTGTGGAAATTTGGTCACAATGATCAGAGCAGAAATAAATGAAATAGAGACTAAAAAATATTAGAAAATAATAATAGACTAAAAGATAATTGATGAAACTGTGTAGGTTTTCTGAAAAGATAAACAAAATAGACAAACATTTATCTAGAGACCAAGGGAAAACAAAAGTACTTGAATACATAAAATTAGAAATGTAAGAGGAGACATTACAGCTGATACCACAGATGTACAAAGGATTGTAAGAGACTACTATGAACACTTATATGCCAAGAAGATGGACAACCTAGAAGAAATGGAAAAAATCCTAGAAACATACAACCTATCAAGACTTAATCATGAAGAAATAGAAAATCTGAACAGAACAGTTCCTAGTAAGGAGATTGAATCAGTAATCAAAATGTTTCAACAAAGAAAACTCTAGGACCAGATGGCTTCACAGGCAAATTCTACCAAACATTTAAAGAACTAATACAAATCCTTTTCAAACTCTTCCAAAGGAACACTTCCAAACTCATTTTATGAGGCCAGAATTACCCTGATACCAAAACCAGACAAGGCCAGTATTGCTGATAAAGATAGATGCAAATATCCTCAACAAAATATTAGGAAATCAAATTCAACAATACTTTAAAAGGATTATACACCATGTTGGAGAGGAATTTATTCCAGGGATGCAAGAATGGTTCTGTATCTGCAAATCAAGCAGTGTAATACAACACGTTAACAAAATGAAGGATAAAAATTTTATGATCATCTCAATAGATGCAGAAAAGGCATTTGACAAAATTCAACATCCATTTTTGATAAAACCTCTCAACAAATTGGGTATAGAGAGAACATACCTCAACTTAATAAAGGCCATTTATAACAAGCCCACAGCTACCATCATACTCAAAGCTGAAAAGCTGAAAGCTTTTTCTCTAAGATCTGGAGCATGAAAAGAATGCCCACTCTTACCACTTATATTCAGCATAGTAGTAGAAGACCTAGCCAGAGCAATTAGGCAAAAAAACGAAATAAAATGCACCCAAATCAGATAAGAAGTATAATTCTCTCTATTTGCATCTGACATGATATTATGTGTAGAAAATCCCAAAAGTTCCAGGAAAAAAAAAAAAAACTTAAAACTGATAAACAAATTCAATAAGTTGCAGGATACAAATTTTGTCAATAGACAAAAATAAGTTCTGTTTCAATACACCAACAATGATCTATCGGAAAGACAAATTAAGAAAATGAACCCCTTTACATTACATCAAAAAGAATAAAATACCTAGGAATAAATGTAACCAAGAAGGTTAAGATCTGTTCACTAAAGACTATAATCAATGAAATAAATTAAAGAAGGCACAAATAAATGGAAAGATATCTTATGTTCATGGATTGAATGTATTAGTAATATTAAAATCTACTGAATCTGAAACTACAGATTCAGTGCTACCTCTATCAAAATTTCTATGACAATTTTTTCACAGAAATAGAAAAGAAAAATGCTAAAGCTTGTATGGAACCACAAAAGACCTTGAATAACCAAAGCCATCTTGAGAAAGAAGAACAAAGCTGGAAGCATCACACTTCCTGATTTCAAACTATATTACAAAACTATAATAACCAAACAGTATAGTATTGGAATAGAGACAGACACATAGATCAGTGAAACAGAATAGAGAGCCAAGAAATAAACCCATTCATATATAGTGAGTTAATTTAAGACAAAGGAAACAAGAATATACAATAGGGAAAGGACAGTCTCTTCACTAAATGGTGTTGAGAAAACTGGACAGCCACATGCAAGAAAATGAAACAGGACCCCCATCTTATACCAGGCACAAATATCAACTCAATTTAGATTAAAAACTTGAACTTAAAACCTGAAAACTTAAAAATCCTAGAAGAAAACATAGGTATAAGCTCCTTGGCATCAGTCTTGGAAATAATTTTTTTGGATTTGAAACCAAAAACAATGGCAACAAAAGCAAAAATAAGCAAGTGGCACTACATCAAATAAAAAGCTTCTTCAGAGGACTTCTCTGGTGGTCCAGCAGTTAAGACCCTGTGCCTCCAGTGCAGGGAGTGTGGGTTCCATCCCTGATTGGGGAACTAATATCCCACATGCCATGCAGCACGGCCCCACCCATCCCCCCCCAAAAAAGAAAAAAAAGTTTCTGCAAAGGAAAGCATCAACAGTATGAAAGGACATGCTACAGAACGGGAGTAAATATTTGCTAGTCATATATCTGGCAAGGGATTAATATCGAAAATATATGAAAAACTCATACAAGTTAATTGCAAAAAAAAATTTTAAATGGGCAAAAGAACTGAATAGACATTTTTCCAAAGACATACAAATGGCCAACAGGTACATGAAAGGATGCTCAACATCACTAATCATCAGCCAAATTCAAATCAAAACCACAATGAGATATCATCTCACACTTGTTAGAATGGCTATCATCAAAAAGAGAGGAGATAAGTGCTGGCAAAGATGTGGATTATAGGGAACTCTTTTGCACTGTTGGTGGGAATGTAAATTGGTGCAGCCACTATGGAAAACAGCATGGAGGTCCCTCAAAAGATAAAGTATAGTTACAATATTATCAAGAAATCCCACTTCTGGTATATATCCAAAGGAAATTAAAACAGGACCTCAAAGAGATATCTACAGTCCCATGTTCACTGCAGCATTATTCACAATAGCCAAGATATGGAAACAACCTAAATGTCCACCAATGGAGGAATGGATCAAGAAGATGTAATATATATTACATATATTATACATGTATGTGTGTGTGTATATATATATATATATATATATATACACACACATACATGTAGTGGAATAATATTCAGCCAGAAGAAAGAAATCATCCTGCTGTAAAGATTATATACATAAAGACTATATAAGGTAGATTAAGAATAATAAATTAAGGATGAATTTATAATAGTAAACAAAATCATTAAATGTCTAGGGAAAAATACAGGAAAATAAGTTCCAGAGTTTGACACTGGAAGCCTCAAATCTAATTAAGGGAAATTTTTAAAGATTTAAATAATGGAAGAGATATTCTATGTTCATACATTGGACAACTCAATTTTATAAAGATGTTAATTTTTCTGAAATTTGTATATACTTTCACTATAATTCCAGTCACATGCATTTATCAACTCTACATTTTAAATGAATCTAGAATTTGCCTTCTTATCACTACCTGCTTTACTAGTACATCTTAGTTGAGTCCACCATCATATTTTGCTTGGACTGTTGCATTGACCCCTCAGCTGGTCTTGTTGCTTCTGCTCTTGTTCCTCTACAGTGTAGTCTCATCACAGGATCTACAGTGACATGTCTCTCCCTGTACAAAACACTCCAATGTTTACCAAATTGTACAGAGTAAACACCAGTACTTATAAGAACCCTCAGTGACTTTCCTGATGTACCCCTATCCCTACTACCTCAGATCTCATGTCCTCCTACCCTCTCCCTATCTCACTGCAGCAGCCCAAATGGTTCTTCCTCTGTATCTTGAACATTCTTGGCACACTCCATATCAAGGTCTTTGCTGTTGCAAAATGCTTTACCCCTTGCCTAGATGGTTTTTACCCAGTTAGCCACAGCTTGCACCTTACTTCCTTCAGGCACTTAGTGATTTCAGGCCCACCTGATAACAGCATTTAAAAATGCAACTATAAACAGCAGGATCTAGAACAGGGCCTGACACACAGTAGCATTCATTCATTAATGTATTCAGTAAATGATTGTTGAACATATCTGATATACCTGTACTATGGCTTGAAGGTTGCCAACATTGAAAAGATTCAATCTTTGCTTCAAAGAAAGTGTCAAGTGGGGATATAAACATAACAACTAACATTTATATAGGAGCTGCAATTTACAAAATATCTACAATTTACATACTTCTTACATTTGAGCCTCCCAAACAACACTGTGTTGTGGAGAGAGCAGGTGTTTCACAGATATAAACTTGGAGAGGTTAAATATTTTGCCCAAGTGGGAAAGCTATGTCTCAAAGCCTGGCTTTCTGACTTTGAAACTCTTTTTTTCCTTTGGTCACACAAGACTGAATTCTCTTTGGACTTTGGGGAATACAATAGAAGAGTAAATAAAGTCTATGCCTGTAATAAAATTGAAATCTTTGTGAGTCATAGCTGTGGCATGAGAAACAAAATGAATCCCATGACACTCAAATATCCTCAGGTTAGTTTATAATCTATAAAATGGGAGTCATGCATACACAATTACCTTAGGTGACATTGAGATTAATGAGTCTATGTTTATGAAAAATCTTTAAATTATAAAGGGAATAGTGTTATCTTCAGAAAAGGAATTAATAATCCATATTTTTTGTATACACAAGCTTAGCATATGGTTTTGTGAGAGGAAATCCATGACTGTTTAATTCTAACTTTGAAACTTACTATTATTTAAAAAGTAGTGTGTGATTTGATTTCTAAATATTGCTTAAGTTCTTTAATAAAAGAAGAAAGACAAACATATTTTCCAATGGAGCTCAAATTTGTAGACCATCCACCCTACTATGAGGAGACGAAAAAAATTAAGAACCTCTAAATTTTTAAACTCTGCGTGGCAGCTGAACTTTTGAAAAAAAGAATGAGAATGGTATAAGGAAGAAAAATTAAAACAACATTGAACAAAATTAAAAGAGAGCTATTTTATTTCTAATTTCAACTGGAGAAATTCTAAGGTTAAAAACGATTATTAATATATAGAAATGACATTTAGTTAATAAAAACTATAAAATGACTAAGAAATGAGTCTCTTTAGGAACATTAATTTCATCATGACTATGCTTTTTTATAAGTAGATTTGTAGAAAAGTGATAAAAGCAGTATTTATATAAAAAAGAAAAATATTTTCTAAACTAGACACTGCATAAAGGACTAGGGAAGCATTTACTGAAGTAATGCTTAACAAAGTTTAAAATAATAGTAATTAGACAAGCATTGGCTTTTAAGCTTACTAAAATATAAAAAATTGATTTAGGTACATATTTAAAATTGATACATCATATACAGCCACTACAATTTACTTTTGTATGATGTATGGAAGATTAAGATAATGCAAAGAAGATTACAGAATAAATGTCAATGTTAAAAAAAATATTTCTTTGGGCTTCCCTGGTGGCGCAGTGGTTGAGAGTCCGCCTGCCAATGCAGGGAACATGGGTTCATGCCTGGTCTGGGAGGGTCCCGCATGCCGCGGAGTGGCTGGGCCCGTGAGCCATGGCCGGTGAGCCTGCGCGTCCGGAGCCTGTGCTCCGCAGCAGGAGAGGCCACAACAGTGAGAGGCCCGCGTACCGCAAAAAAAAAAAAAAAAAAAAAAAAAAAAAAAAATTTCTTTTACAAATTTAAGTTAACATTTGAGGGCATTTTATAATATCAATAAATCAAAGTTAATTTACCTCTCCTACAGGAGTTTTGTCAGATTTTCTGTTTGGGAAATATTACTAGTCATTTTTCACTTTGATACATTTGCTTAAAAAACAGTTAATGATATTTAATATTCTAAAATAATCTTGTAGAAATTATAGTCATATATTCAGAATGCACATTTCCCTACATATTTCATATTACTTTATTTTTGTATGACAGATAACAGTACAATACTATTCAAATTAAATAGGTTTCTGGTTATTTGAAATGGCAAAGAAGGAAGTTGTGACAAAGCAAAATGGGAATGTTAAGTTTATGTGTCAACTTGGCTAGGCTGTGGTGCCCAGTTGTTTGGTCAAAGACAAGTCTAGATGTTGCTGTGAAGTCATTATTTAGACATGATTAATATTTAAAGCAGTAGACTTTGAATAAAGTAGGTTACCCTCCATAATGCGGGTAGGCCTCATCCAGTTAAAGGACTTAAAAGACTGAGGTCCCGCAGAAAGGAAGGAATTCTGGAGACAAATTCAAATTCTGCCTTCAAACTCAGGACTGAAACATCAACTCTTATCAGGATTTCTAGGTCATAGGCCCGCCCTGCAAATTTCAAACTTACCAGACTCACAATCACATGAGCCAATTCCTTAATCACATACACACCCACACATATTTATATACATGCATGCATACATCCTATTGGTTCTGTTTGGAGAACCCTGACTGATACAGGGTTTATACCCATACCCCACCCCCCAAAATAACAAACACTAAATTCTATAGAAACCATTCTAGTATAAGAACAAACAACAAAACTTTAGACAGAATTAAAGAAATAGTGGAGAAAGGCACATGGTTGGTCTCCTTCTGAATTTTTTTAACTGGAGTAAAAGCTTTGATATACTGTGCCTTGAAATTTTAGTTGAAAAATTACTTGGATTTGGCTGGAATGAAAATAACCACATTATCAATGCTAAAAACTGGCTTAAGACCATGACTTAAAGCATAAAAAAAAAAAAGCAAAATAGACTCTTAATGGATTAGACATAAAGAATTAGGAGAACATTTAGAACACTAAAGAGATTGAAAGTCAGTAGTATTTTTATGAGTAAGATTTGATATTACCTCCCAGAAAAGAAGGTGATAAATCTTTTCAACATGGTTTCAGAGATAGATGGTTGGAATTCTAGAAATATTTATGCAAGATGGAGGTGGTGTTCTAAGCAGAATGGATACGGACTGGATTTTATGACTTGATACTACTGTAAGAGTACAGCTTTGATTAACTAAATATTCCTTAATGCACCACACTAAGAGAAACATAAAAGTCTATAGACAGAGCACTTGAGAAATACTTAAAGGAGGATGAAACAAGTTCTCTAGGTTTCTGCCATGGTATCTCAATATTCTTTTTGTTCATTCTTGAAGATAACCACTCAAGAATGAACTTGAGGAATATTTTGCTTCTATAGCCAGTCAAATAAAATAATAATTAAGATCACCAAATGAACTTTACAACTGAAGCAATACTGTAAAAAGGATGGTGACCAGATCAGTGAACACTAGAAAATGTGATCAGACTATAAATAAAGGATTTTGTTTCATCATAAGCACAGACATTTTTCAGAACCATTTCTGCCTATGAATGCTTTGGAACAGATAAGGGGTTAGACAGGGATTCTTAAAATTTTTATTTCTCATAATTCCTGTGCTGGTAATTTGCCTATTTGGTCGCTAGTCTATTTTTCCAATTACCTTGCTTTGCTTTGTATCACAGATCATCCTGTTTATAGACTTCTGGTTACATTCAGCAAGTTGTAGGCATTGGTGGGTGTGAGAAGGGGATAAATCAGGGTATTTCTCCCTCTCTTGCCTTACCTACAGTAACATTTCTAGCAGTGATTATGTGTCCATATTGGTTCCAGTTTCTGATAGAAAGCTGCTGTTCCATGGTTCCAGCTCCTGCCAACAAAGCAGTGGATTCTAATGCCCATTAGACAATCCTTCTTGCTCTGGTTATGCTACTTCCTCTTATTGTCCCTGTTGCTCTAGGGATAGTTGATGTCTTCGTGCTGTTGCCTCATGGTACTCAGTTTGGTTATTCAACCTTTTTATCACTTGCTTAATCAATTCTGTATGTTAAATTTTCTCAGTATGAAAGAACTAAATTGATATCTTTTTTCTTATCTCATACATTTCTTAAAAGTGGCCACATAATTCTCTCCTAAGAGAACAGAATTTCTTCTAAGTCAATTTAAAAATTGAACTTTCTGACTTCTCAACATCTTTCCAAAAATTGTCATAACATGTTACACTTTTGGTTGTCAAGTGCAACCCAAAGAACTCATATTCTTATTGTTGTTCATGACATTTTGCATTCTATTACTTCTAAAACAAATACTTTAACATTACTCCCCCCCCGATACTTTTTTATTATTTCAGTTTTGAATAGGGAATTTAGTCACAGCTGGGACCTTTCTATTTTTGTTATGGATCTTAGTGTTTTTGGTGTAACTAATTACTTTGGAAATATCCCTAGGCGGAGTGTAAATGCCAGTGTTTAGGAGAAAATTTATAAAGACATTATATCTTCTAATTGAGTTCTTTAAACAATATTTCACTATAAACCAAGTGAATACCTCCAAGATTCCTTATTGCACTGCCCTTGAGATCTTTGCCATGGGCCCACCTTGAAGGTAAACTGGAAAACAATAACTACATTCTAACAATTAAGTCATCTGAATTATCACAGATTATTTTAATGGTTTACTTAGAGGACTTATCTCCAGAAAGGCTATCTGTGTGTGTATGAAGTTCCAGAATTTATCCTCTTGATCTGTATGTGGCTCTTTACCCATGTTTTAACCATTAGTGTAGCCCACAATATCCTCAAAAGTGTCAGAAATCTGGCCACTGTGCTGAACTGGACTTGGAGTGTAACCCAGTTAGACCCTAGGGAGAGAATAAATATTAAAAGCAGCATGCACTAAAAAGGAAGTCTATTGGGAGAAGAGCATCATTCTGTTCTGCTTGGATCTGAGCTCAGTGATCCAGATGCAGCAGAGTGACCTAAGAGCTCCCAAAACAATTCTCTAATTTCCAGAATGAATGGCAGCTAGGACTTCAAACTCAGAAAATCATAGTTTACATGTGCAGAAAATGCTGAAACATTGGCACATAACATAAGGAATATACGTGTACTGAATGTACTTAAACATATGTTTGAAATTTTAAATTTAAAACAAATTATAGTAAGAAAAGCAAGCAAGCATATATATATATGTGTATATATGTGTGTGTATGTATGTATATATATATATATATATATATATATATATATATATCCTAATGCATTCATATCAATTTACCTTTGAGTTAATCTCAGTATATTCTCTATATTTAAGAATTCTCTCAATCTGTTTATGACATCTACTCAGATTCTACAACCGTATATAGCATGTGTCAGAAAGCTATAAGTTGATGCAATGTGAAATTCAGAGGAAATGAAAGATTCATTTTCATGTTTTTCTCCAAATGGTCAGAGTCCTTTTCTTACTTATTGACCCTTTCTTCAGCACCAACATTCTTCTCAACAAAGTAGCTGAGAATCTCCAGACTTTTATAAAAAAAAAGCCCTTCAGATATGATATTTATTTTATAACACAAAAAGAATCGATAAGAGTTTTTTAGGATTAGAAGATTCACCAAATACTGGAGGGATTTAAAGGAGAGATTTTTGTTCCATTCTGCTGCCAGAAGGTCAGATTCAGTTTGATGCCACACTCTTGTTTTTGTTGTTTTGGTTATCTCAAAGCTTTTGCGTAGTTGTAACTCAGAAGTGGAATTCCAAACAACAAAGGAATAGTGAAAAAAATTGAAAGTTTCAAAAGAGTTCTAAAGGCTTCTATGAAGAAAGATTTTTCACAAAATAAAAATGAAAAATAAAAAGTGAAACTAGGGTAAGGAAGTCTTAGAAGTTTTGGCTTTTGAGATTTAGGTACCACAGGAAAAACTACTTTGTCAATCTTGATCTAAATTTAACAGGCAATATGCAGATGGTAGAGCATTTTGTCAACTACCTGTGGGTAATGAGGCTTTTCTTGACTACATGAGTTTTCAGATCTCTAATTATATGCCAGAAATTTCATACCTAAATTGGAACTAAAATCTGTTATTTTACTTGTTATCAATGATAGTTCGGTAAGTAAACCTTAAGGAGGAATTTACTTATATTTTAAAAAGTGAAATACAATTGTTAAAGTATTTTTTTTTTTTAGTTTATAAAAACCAGGTAGCATAGAATCAGATAATTGGCTTGTTACAGGGTTTTATTTAGTGTTCTATTGACCCCTTAGGAATTATATTTAGTATGACATGAAGAGATCTGAACAACAGTGCTTAGGTTGGATGTTGTTTAAAACTATATTTTTATAACAGCCATATGGCATGACTGTCCCTAGGGAGGTAATTCTCTTTCTAATTCCTTTATGAATTGCTATAGTTTCATGATAATGAAATAATATTACAGTTCTCAGTACACTCAGCAAAAGTCAATATGTCCTATTGACTCAGACAACAATGCAGTGGGATCCAGATTTATTATCTGTCAGGGTCAACCTTGCTCTACACAGCAGCAATGTTCTGAGATCTTCCTGTAATGATAGCAAAATGTACCAACAGAGTTATTCTGTTTCATTTGCCTATAATCTCACGTGTCCGAAATGAAAGTTGTTCTCTTCCTCTAAATAAATACAGCACAGCAGCTGAGAACATAGCTCTAGAGCCACACTGCCTGAATTTGAATCCTAGCCTTGCCAATATCTAAACTGGTGACCTTGGGCAAATTACTTAGCCTCTTGCAGATTCAGATTCCCTATCAGTAAACCTGGAATAATGATACAAGCCACCCCCAGCATTGTTATGAAGATTAAATTAGTTGGTATGTTCGAACCAGTATTACTACTCAGTGTATAATAGCAGCACTATCCACCTTGTCCTTCAAGCTAGGAATTTTAGGGTCATTCTATCTTCCTCCCTTATCTGACCATGATCACATTGTAACAGTTCTTTTCCTTTTTAATCTATCAGAATTATCTTTTTCACTTCTTTCCCCATTGACCTTGAAATTGAGCTCTTACAATTGAGGTTTCTGTTCTTTTACATTCCATTAAAGTATTCATGGAATTTCCAAGCTTAAATCTGTTCACTGGTTTCCTGTTGATTGCTGCAGTGGTTGTCAGATTATTTGAAAAAGCTTTATATCTTTATTCAATGGAAAATTTTCTTGGGAGTCCAACATGTACAAAAAGATAAGCACTGAAGTGCCCTAGTAGCAGTGGGAAGTGAGGGTGGGAATCTTCCCATTCACTCTGCATATTACCTCCTCTTGGTTTTTGCTGGCCTTCAGGCCTGATAATCTTTGCACCTGTTCACATCCCCATCTTCACTACTCTCCCTTTGTCAAATACTCTCATCTGTGGACTCATAGAACTCATAGTTTTTGTATAATTTATTCTATTTTTAAAATTCTGATATTTTATAATATTTCTAGTATTACGTGACATTTACTCACTGCTATTTGTATTACTATTGTCTTTCTTTAACTGGAGTCTGCCTTTTAAGAACATGCATCGAGTTTACCTTTCTTGTGGTTTTTAAAACTGCTAGCAAACAATTATGTATACAACAGATACTTAATAATATGCAAACAATAGATCAATTATGTTTCATGTTTTCTGTTCTCTCCTCACTTAGGCCAAGAGTACCCTGTCTCTCTTTTTTTTTTAATGCATCTTTATTGGAGTATAATTGCTTCACAATACCATGTTAGTTTCTGTTGCACAACAAAGCGAATCAGCCATATGCATACACATGACCCCATATCCCCTCCCTCTTGAGCCTCCCTCCCACCCTCCCTATCCCACCCCTCTAGGTCATCACAAAGCACCGAGCCAATCTCCCTGTGCTATGCTGCTGTTTCCCATCAGCCAACTACTTTACATTTGGTAGTGTATATACATCAATGCTACGCTCACTTCGCCCAGCTTCACCCTCCCACCCCATGTCATCAAGTCCATTCTCTATGTCCACCTCTTTATTCCTGCCCTGCAACTAAGGTCATCAGTACCATTTTTTTTTTTTAGATTCCATATAAGTGCATTAGCATACGTTATTTGTTTTTCTCTTTCTGACTTACTTCACTCTGTATGACAGACTCTAGGTCCATCCACGTCACTACAAATAACTCAATTTCGTTACCTTTCATGGCTGAGTAATATTCCATTGTATATATGTGCCACATCTTCTTCATGCATCCTCAGTCAATGGACATCTAGGTTGGTTTCATGTCCTGGCTATTGTAAATAGTGCTGCAATGAACATTGTGGTGCATGTCTCTTTTTGAATTATGGTTTTCTCAGGGTATATGCCCAGCAGTGGAATAGCTGGGTCATATGGTAGTTCTGTTTTTAGTTTTTTAAGGAACCTCCATACTGTTTCCCATAGTGGTTGTATCAACTTACATTCCCACCAACAGTGTAGGAGGGTTCCCTTTTCACCACACCCTTTCCAGTATTTATTGTTTCTAGCTTTTTTGATGATGGCCATTCTGACTGGCGTGAGGTGATACCTCATAGTAGTTTTGATTTGCATTTCTTTAATAGTTAGTGATGTTGAGCATCTTTTCATGTGCCTCTTGGCCATCTGTATGTCTTCCTTGCTGAAATGTCTATTTAGGTCTTCTGCCCATTTTTTAACTCGATGGTTTGTTTTTTTGATATTGAGCTCCATGAACTGTTTCTATATTTTGGAGATTAATCCTTTGTTGTTTCATTTGCAAATATTTTCTCCCATTCTGAGGGTTGTCTTTCTGTCTTGTTTATGGTTTCCTTTGCTGTACAGAAGCTTTTATATTTAATTAAGTCCCATTTGTTTATTTTTGTTTTTATTTCTTTTACTCTAGGAGGTGGGTCAAAAAAGATCTTCCTGTGGTTTATATCAAAGAGTGTTTTTTCTATGTTTTCCTCTAAAGGTTTTATAGTGTCTGGTCTTACATTTAGGTCTTTAATCCATTTGTAGTTTACTTTTGTATATGGTGTTAGGGAGTGTTCTAATTTCATTCTTTTACATGGAGCTGTCCAGTTTTCCCAGCACCACTTATTGAAGAGGCTGTCTTTTCTCCACTGTATATTCTTGCCTCCTTTGTCATAAATTAGGTACCCATATATGCATGGGTTTACCTCTGGGCATTCTATCCTGTACTATTGATCTATATTTCTGTTTTTGTGCCAGTACCATACTGTCTTTTTTTTGGGAGGGGGGTGAAGTAGGGAAGAATAGCTTTACTGCTTTGCCAGGCAAAGGGGGCCACAGAGAGCTAATGCCCTAAAAACTGTGTGTCCCGACTTGGAGGCGGTAGTGAAGAGTTTTTTTTTTTTTTTTTTTTGAATTGTTGAATTTTATTTTATTTTTTTATAAAGCAGGTTCTTATTAGTCATCAGTTTTATACACATCACTGTATGTATGTCAATCCCAATTGCCCAATTCATCACTCACCACCCCCACACCACTGCCACTTTCCCCCCTTGGTGTCCATACGTTTGTTCTCTACATCTTTGTCTCAACTTCTGCCCTGCAAACCGGTTCATCTATACCATTTTTCTAGGTTCCACATATACGTGTTAATATACGATATTTGTTTTTCTCTTTCTGACTTACTTCACTCTCTATAACAGTCTCTAGATCCATCCACGTCTCAACAAATGACCCAATTTCGTTCCTTTTTACGGCTGAGTAATATTCCACTGTATATATGTGCCACAGCTTCTTAAGCCATTCATCTGTTGATGGGCATTTAGGTTGCTTCCATGAGCTGGCTATTGTAAATAGTGTTGCAATGAACATTGGGGTGCATGTGTCTTTTTTTTTTTTTTTTTTTTTTTTTTGCAGTACGCGGGCCTCTCACTGTTGTGGCCTCTTCCGTTGCGGAGCACAGGCTCTGGATGCGCAGGCTCAGCAGCCATGGCTTATGGGCCCAGCCACTCTGTGGCATGTGGGATCTTCCCAGACCGGGGCACGAACCCATGTCACTTGCATCGGCAGGCGGACTCTCAACCACTGTGCCACCAGGGAAGCCCGCATGTGTCTTTTTGAATTGTGGTTTTCTCTGGGTATATGCCCAGTAGTGGGATTGCTGGATCATCTGGTAATTCTATTTTTAGGTTTTTAAGGAACCTCCATACTGTTCTCCATAGTGGCTGTATCAATTTACATTCCCACCAACAGTGCAAGAGGGCTCGCTTTTCTCCACACCCTCTCCAGTATTTGTTGTTTGTAGATTTTCTGATGATGCCCATTCTTACTGGTGTGAGTTGATACCTCATTGTAGTTTTGATTTGCATTTCTCTAATAATTAGTGATGTTGAACAGCTTTTCATGTGCTTCTTGGCCATCTGTGTATCTTCTTTGGAGAAATGTCTATTTAGGTCTTCTGCCCATTTTTGGATTCGGTTCTTTGTTTTTTTAATATTGAGCTGCATGAGCTGTTTATATATTTTGGAGATTAATCCTTTGTCTGTTGATTCGTAAGCAAATATTTTCTCCCATTCTGAGGGTTGTCTTATTGTCTTCTTTATGGTTTCCTTTGCTGTGCAAAAGCTTTGAACTTTCATTAGGTCCAATTTGTTTATTTTTATTTCCATTACTCTAGGAGGTGGATCAAAAAAGATCTTGCTGGGATTTATGTCAAAGAGCGTTCTTCCTATGTTTTCCTCTAAGAGTTTTATAGTGTCTGGTCTTACATTTAGGTCTCTACTCAATGTTGAATTTATTTTTGTGTACAGTGTTAGGGAGTGTTCTAATTTCATTCTTTTACATGAAGCTGTCCAGTTTTCCCAGCACCAGTTATTGAAGAGACTGTCTTTTCTCCATTGTATATCCTTGCCTCCTTTGTCATAGATTAATTGACCATAGGTATGTGGGTTTATCTCTGGGCTTTCTATCTTGTTCCATTGATCTATGTTTCTGTTTTTGTGCCAGTACCATATTATCTTGATTACTGACTGTAGCTTTGTAGTATAGTCTGAAGTCAGGGAGTCTGATTCCTCCAGCTCTGTTTTTTTCCCTCAAGACTGCTTTGGCTATTCAGGGTCTTTGGTGTCTCCATACAAATTTTAAGATTTTGTTCTACTTCTGTACAAAATGCCATTAGTAATTTGATAGGGATTGCATTGAATCTGCAGATCACTTTGGGTAGTATAGTCATTTTCACAATATTGATTCTTCCAATCCAAGAACATGGTATATCTCTCCATCTGTTGGTATCATCTTTAATTACTTTCATCAGTGCCTTATAGTTTTCTGCATACAGGTCTTTTGTCTCCCTAGGTAGGTTTATTCCTAGGTATTTTATTCTTTTTGTTGCAGTGGTAAGTGGGAGTGTTTCCTTAATTTCTGTTTCAGATTTTTCTTCTTTAGTGTATAGGAATGAAAGAGATGTCTGTGCATTAATGTTGTATCCTGCAACTTTACCACATTCATTAATTAGCTCTAATAGTTTTCTGGTGACATCTTTAGGACTTTCTACGTATAGTTTCATGTGATCTGCAAACAGTGACATTTTTACTTTTTCTTTTCCAATTTGTATTCCTTTTATTTCTTTTACTTCTCTGATTGCTATGGCTAGGACTTCCAAAACTATGTTGAATAATAGTGGTGAAAGTGGACATCCATTTCTTTTTCCTGATCTTAGAGGAAATGCTTTCAATTTTTCACCATTCAGAATGATGTTTGCTGTGGGTTTGTTGTATATGGCCTTTATTATGTTGAGGTAGGTTCCCTCTCTGCCCATTTTCTGGAGAGTTTTTATCATAAATGGGTGTTGAATTTTGTCAAAAGCTTTTTCTGCATCTATTGAGATGATCATATGGTTTTTATTCTTCAATTTGTTAATATGGTGTATCACATTGATTGATTTGCATATATTGAAGAATCCTTGCATCCCTGGGGTAAATCGCATTTGAACATGGTATATGACCTTTGAATGTGTTGGATTCTCTTTGCTAGTATTTTGTTGAGGATTTTTGCATCCATATTCATTAGTGATATTGGTGTGTAATTTTCCTTTTTTATAGTATCTTTGTCTGGTTTCGATGGTGGCCTCATAGAATGAGTTTGGGAGTGTTCCTTCCTCTGCAATTTTTTGGAAGAGTTTGAGAAGGATGGGTGTTAGCTCTTCTCTAAATGTTTGATAGAATTCACCTCTGAAGCCATCTGGTCCTGGACTTTTTTTTGTTGGAAGGTTTTTAATCACAGTTTCAATTTCATTACTTGTGATTGGTCTGTTCATGTTTTCTATTTCTTTCTGGTTCAGTCTTGGAAGGTTATACCTTTCTAAGAATTTGTCCATTTCTTCCAGGTTGTCCATTTTATTGGCATAGACTTGCTTGTGGTAGTCTCTTAGGATGCTTTGTATTTCTGCAGTGTCTCTTGTAACTTCTCCTTTTCATTTCTAATTTTATTGATTTGAGTCCTCTCTATCTTTTTCTTGATGTGTCTGGCTAATGGTCTATCAATTTTGTTTATATGCTCAGAGAACCAACTATTAGGTTTATTGATCTTTGCTATTGTTTTCTTTGCTTCTATTTCATTTATTTCTGCTCTGATCTTTACAATTTCTTTCCTTCTACTAACTTTGGGTTTTGTTTGTTCTTCTTTCTCTAGTTCCTTTAGGTGTGACATTAGATTGTTTATTTGAGATTTTTCCTGTTTCTTGAGGTAGGCTTGTATAGCTATAAACTTCCCTCTTAGAACTTCTTTTTTTGCATCCCATAGGTTTTGGATCATCATGTTTTCATTGTCATTTGACTGTATGTATTTTATGATTTCCTGTTTGATTTCTTCAGTGATCTCTTGGTTATTTAGTAATGTATTGTTTAGCCTACATGTTTTTGTGTTTTTTACATTTTTTCCTTGTAATTCATTTCTAATCTCATAGCATTGTGGTCAGAAAAGTTGCTTGATATGATTTCAATTTTCTTAAATTTACTGAGGCTTGATTTGTGACCCAAGATGTGATCTATCCTAGAGAATGTTCTGTGCACACCTGAGAAGAAAGTGTAATCTGCTCTTTTTGGATGGAATGTACTAAAAATATCAATTAAATCTATCTGGTCTATTGTGTCATTTAAAACTTCTGTTTCCTTATTTATTTTCATTTTGGATGATCTGTCTATTGGTGTAAGTGAGGTGTTAAAGTCCCCCACTATTATTGTGTTACTGTCGATTTCCTCTTTTATAGCTGTTAGCCATTGCCTTATGCATTGAGGTGCTCCTATGTTGGGTGCATGTATATTTATAATTGTTATATCTTCTTCTTCGATTGAGCCCTTGATCATTATGTAGTGTCCTGCCTTGTCTCTTGTAGCATTCTTTATTTTAAAGTCTATTTTATCTGAAATGAGTATTGCTACTCCAGCTTTCTTTCGATTTCCATTTGCATGGAATATCTTTTTCCATCCCCTCACTTTCAGTCTGTATGTGTCCCTAGGTCTGACGTGGGTCTCTTGTACACAGCATGTATATGGATCTTGTTTTTGTATCCATTCAGCAAGCCAGTATCATTTGGATGGGGCATTTAATTCATTCACATTTAAGGTAATTATCGATATGTTTCTTCCTATGACCATTTTCCTAATTGTTTTGGGTTTGTTTTTGTAGATCCTTTTCTTCTCTTGTGTTTCCCACTTAGAGAAGTTCCTTTAGCATTTGTCATAGAGCTGGTTTGGTGGTGCTGAGTTCTCTTAGCTTTTGCTTGTCTGTAAAGCTTTTGATTTCTCCATTGAATCTGAATGAGATCCTTGCCGTGTAGGGTAATCTTGGTTGTAGGTTCTTCCTTTCATCACTTTAAGTATATCATGCCACTCCCTTCTGGCTTGTAGAGTTTCTGCTGAGATATCAACTGTTAACCTTATGAGAGTTCCCTTGTATGTTGTCATTTTTCCCTTGCTACTTTCAACAATTTTTCTTTGTCTTTAATTTTTGCTGATTGGATTACTATGTGTCTCGGTGTGTTTCTCCTTGGGTTTATCCTGTATGGGACTCTCTGTGCTTCCTGGACTTCGGTGGCTATTTCCTTTCCCATGTTAAGGAAGTTTTCAACTATAAACTCTTCAAATATTTTCTCGGATCCTTTCTCTCTCTCTTCTCCTTCTGTGACCCCTATAATGTGAATGTTGTTGCGCTTAATGTTGTCCCAGACGTCTGTTCGGCAGTCTTCATTTCTTTTCATTCTTTTTCCTTTATTCTGTTCTGCAGCAGTGAATTCCACCATTCTGTCTTCCAGGTCACTTATCCGTTCTTCTGCCTCAGTTATTCTGCTATTGATTCCTTCTAGTTTAGTTTTCATTTCAGTTATTGTATTGTTCATCTCTGTTTGTTTGTTCTTTAATTCTTCTAGGTCTTTGTTAAACATTTCTTGCATCTTCTCAATCTTTGCCTCCATTGTTTTTCCGAGGTCCTGGATTATCTTCGCTATCACTGTTCTGAATTCTTTTTCTGGAAGGTTCCTTATCTCCACTTCATTTCGTTGTTTTTCTGGGGTTTTATCTTGTTCCTTCACCTGGTACATAGCCCTCTGCCTTTTCATCTTGTTTATCTTTCTGTGAATGTGGTTTTTGTTCCACAGGCTGCAGAATTGTAGTTCTTTTTGCTTCTGCTCTCTGCTTTCTGGTGGCTGAGGCTAACTAAGAGGCTTGTGCAAGTTTCCTGATGGGATGGACTGGTGGTGGGTAGAGCTGGCTGTTGCTCTGGTGAGCAGAGCTCACTAAAACTTTAATCTGCTTGACTGCTGATCGGTGGGGCTGGGTTCCCTCCTTGTTGTTTGTTTGGCCCGAGGCAACCCAACACTGGAGCCTACCCGGGCTCTTTGGTGGGCTAATGGCGGAGTCTGGGAGGGCTCACGCCAAGGAGTACTTCTCAGAACTTCTGCTGCCAGTGTCCTTGTCCCCATGGTGAGCCACAGCCATCCCCCATCTCTGCAGGAGACCCTCCAACACTAGCAGGTAAGTCTGATTCAGTCTCCTATGGGGTCACTGCTCCTTCACCTGGTCCCGATGCACACAGTACTTTGTGTGTGCCCTCCAAGAGTGGAGTCTCTGTTTCCCCCAGTCCTGTCCGAGTCCTGTAATCAAATCCTGCTAACCTTCAAAGTCTGATTCTCTAGGAATTTCTCCTCCTGTTGCTGGACCCCTAGGTTGGAAAGCCTGACCCGGGGCTCAGAAACTTCACTCCAGTGGGTGGCCTTCTGTTGTATAAGTGTTCTCCAGTTTGTGAGTCACCCACCCAGAAGTTATGGCATTTGATTTTATTGTGATTTCGCCCCTCCTACCGTCTTATTGTGGCTTCTCCTTTGTGTTTGGGTGTTATGTATCTTTTTTGGTGAGTTCCAGTGTCTTCCTGCTGATGATGGTTCAGCAGTTAGTTGTGATTCCCGTGCTCTCGCAAGAGGGAGTGAGCGCACGTCCTTCTACTCTGCCATCTTGAACCCAGTCCATACTGTCTTGATTACTGTAGCTTCGTGGTATAGTTTGAAGTCAGGGACCCTGATTCCTCTAATTCCATTTTCCTTTCTCAAGATTGCTTTGGCTATTTGGGTCTTTTGTGTTTCCATACGAATTTGTAAGATTTTTTGTTCTAATTCTGTGAAGAATGCCATTGGTAGTTTGATGGGGATTGTGTTGAATCTGTAGATTGCTTTAGGTAGTATAGTCATTTTCACAATATTGATTCTTCCAATCCAAGAACATGGTATATTTCCCCATGTGTTTATGTCATCTTTGATTTCTTTCATCAGTGTTTTATAGTTTATATATATGAGTACAAGTCTTTCACCTCCTTACACAGGTTTATTTCTAGGTATTTTATTTTGTTTGTTACAGTGGTTAATTGGAGTGTTTCCTTAATTTCTTTTTCTTATTTTTCGTTGTTGGTGTATAGGAATGCCAGAGATTTTTGTGCAATAATTTTGTATCTTGCAACCTTACCAAATTCTTTGATTAGTTCTAGTAGTTTTCTGGTTACATCTTTAGGATTTTCTATGTATAATATCATGCCATTGGCAAATAGTGACATTTTTACTTCTTCTTTTCCAATTTGTATTCCTTTTGTTTCTTTTTCTTCTCTGATTGCTGTGGCTAGGACTTCTAAAACTATGTTGAATAAGAGTGGTGAGACTGGACATCCTTGTCTTGTTCCCGATCCTAGTGGAAATGCTTTCAGTTTTTCACCGTTGAGTATGATGCTTGCTGTGGGTTTGTCATATATGGCATATGTCATATTATGTTGAGGTAGATTCCCTCTATGCCCATTTTCTGGAGAGTTTTTATCATAAATGGGTGTTGAATTTTGTCAAAAGCTTTTTCTGCATCTATTGAGATGATCATATGGTTTTTATTCCTTAATTTGTTAATGTGGTGTATCACATTGATTGATTTGCATACACTGAAGAATCCTTGCATCCCTGGGAAAATCCCACTTGATCATGGTGTATGATCCTTTCAATGTGTTGTTGGATTCTGTTTGCTAGTATTTTGTTCAGGATTTTTGCATCTGTGTTCATCAGTAATATTTGTCTATAATTTTCTTTTTATGTGTTATCTTTTTCTGGTTTTGGTATCAGGGTGATGGTGGCTTCGTAGAATGAATTTGAGAGTGTTTCTCCCTCTGCAATTTTTTGGAAAAGTTTGAGAAGGATAGGTGTTAGCACTTTTCTAAATGTTTGATGGAAATTGCCTGTGAAGCCATCTGTTCCTGGACTTTTGTTTGTTGGAATATTTTAAATTACAGTTTCAATTTCATTACTTGTGATAAGTCTGTTTATATTTTCTAATTCTTCATGGTTCACTCTTTGAAAATTGTACCTTGCCAAGAATTTGTCATTTTCTTCCAGGTTGTCCATTTTATTGGCATGTAGTTGGTTGTAGTAGTCTCTTATAATCTTCTGTATTTCTATGGTGTCTGTTGTAATTTCTCCTTTTTCGTTTCTAATTGTATTGACTTTCATCCTCTCCCTTTTTTTCTTGATGAGTCTGGCTAAGGGTTTATCAATTTTGTTTATATTCTCAAAGAACCAGCTTTTAATTTTATTGATCTTTGCTATTGTTTCCTTCATTTCTATTTCATTTATTTCTGTTCTGATCTTTATGATTTCTTTCCTTCTACTGACTTTGGGTTTTCTTTGTTCTTCTTTCTCTAGTTGTTTTAAGTGTAGGGTTGGATTGTTTACTGGAGATTTTTCTTCATTCTTCAGGTGAGATTGAATTGCTATAGACCCTCTTAGAACTGCTTTTGCTTCATCGCATAGGTTTTGGGTTGTCATGTTTCCTTTGTCATTTGTTTCTATGTATTTTTTAATTTCTTATTTGATTTCTTCAGTGATCTCTTGGTTATTTAGTAGTGGACTGTTTAGTCTCCACATATTTGTGGGGTTTTTTGTTTTTTTGCGCTATGTGGGCCTCTCACTGTTGTGACCTCTCCCGCTGTGGAGCACAGGCTCCAGACGCGCAGACTCAGCGGCCATGGCTCATGGGCCTAGCCACTCCGTGGCATGTGGGATCTTCCTGGACTGGGGCATGAACCCGTGTCCCCTGCATCGGCAGGCAGACTGTTAACCACTGCGCCACCAGGGAAGCCCCCATATTTGTGTTTTTTACAGTTTTTTCCTGTAATTGATTTCCAGTCTCATAGCATAGTGGTCAGAAAGGATGCCTGATATGATTTCAATTTTCTTAACTTTTCCAAGGCTTGATTTGTGACCCAAAATGTGATCTATCCTAGAGAATGTTCCATGTGCACTTGAGGTAGGTCTCTGGACCCGCTGTGTCAGCCCTACCTCTGCATGTTTTTCTCTCACTATTGTCTTTTCCTGAAGCTGGCCCAGAGCCCATGTACCCCGGAAGGCCAGCTGGGGCACAGTTTTCCACAGGCACACCTGCAGGGACCAATGCAGCTGGAGGAGGCCTTGGAGGGGCGTCACACTCAGCCCGCCTGGACCCACGTGGCCAGAGGAGGCCCTTTCAGGGGCAGTACCTTGGCTTCCAGGACCTGCAGGCCCACAGAGGCCTCATGGGGGGTGGTGCTCAGTTCCGCAGGGACTCATATGGTTGGAGGCCTTGGGGGGGCTCAGGCCCAGGGACCCACATGGCCAGAAGAGGCCTTGGCAGGGCAGTGGGGCTCTGGCCGTGTGGGACCCACACAGCTGGAGGGGGCCCCAGGAGGTGGGGGTTCAGACCCGGGGCCCCAGCAGGCTTACCAGAGCCCTAGCAGGCCAGGGAGACACTGGCTGAGTTCCCCTCCAGTCCCTGATCCCCCAAAGGTACCTCTCCATCCCTGCTGATCCTCTCACTGTGAGTGGGCCCCTCTGAGCTTGGGAATTTCTCTCCACTCCCAGCCCCCTCTCAGGGGTCCTGGTCCCATCCCACCTCCACTTTTCTTCCCTCCGTTCCCCCCCATGTCCTACCTGGTTGCACAAGGATTCTTCCCCTCCCCTAGGTGTCTGAGGTCCCACACCAGCACCTAGTAGGTGCCCTAGTTGTGAGGAAACGCAAACTCCACATCCTCCTACTCCTCCATCTTGACTCCACCCCCTGAAAATTTGATGAATTCATTTATTAGTTCTAATAGTATCTGTGTGGAGATTTTAGGGTTTTCTATGTAACGTATTATGTCATCTGCAAATAGTGACAGTTTTTCTTCTTCCCTTCCAATTTGGATGCCTTTTATTTATTTTTCTGGTCTCAATGCTGTGGCTAAGACTTCCAGTACTATGTTAAATAGAAATGGCAAGAGTGGGCATCCTTGTCTTATTCCTGAATTTAGAGGAAAGGCTTTCAGCTTTTCAACATTGACTATGAAGTTAGCTTTGGGTTTGTCATAAATGGCCTTAATTATTTTGAGATATGTTCCCTCTATATCCACTTTTATGGGAGTTTTTATCATGAATAGATACTGAATATTGTCAGATGCTTTTACTGCATCCATTAAGATGATCCTGTGATTTTTATCCTTCCTTTTGTTAATGTGGTGTGTCACATTGATTGATTTGCAAACATTTGAACCATTCTTGCATCTCTAGATGTATAATTGATTTATAATATTATATTAGTTTCAGATGTATGTCACAGTGATTCAGTATTTTTATAGTTTATACTCCTAGTTGGATTTTCCCTTTTCTGTAGATTCTTAACTTCTTTTCTACTTATAGAAGACCTTGTAACATTTCTTTGAGGGTAGGTTTAGTGTTGATGAATTTGTAGTTTCTGCTTGTCAGGGACGTTCTTTATCTCTCCTGTTCTACATAATAATCTTGCTGGGTAGATTATCCTTAGGTTGCAGGTTTTCCCTTTTCAGCACTTTGAATATATCATGACACTCCCTGGCCTGCCAAGTTTCTGCAGAGAAATCAGCTTTTATCGTTATGGGGATTCCCTTGTGTATGACTCTTTGTTTTTCTCTTGCTGCCTTTAGTATCCTCTTTGCCATTTTAATTATGATGTGTCTTGGTGTGTGTCTGTTTGGGTTCATCTTGTTTGCTACCCTCTATGTTTCCTGTACCTGGATATCTTTTTCTTTAAGTTTGGCAAGTTTTCAGTCATAATTTCCTCAAATACATTTTTGATCCCCTTCTCTCTCTCTTATCCTGGGACCCCTATAATGAGAATGTTGGTATTGTTAATATTATACAGAAGATCTCTTAGACTGTTTTTCTTTTTTTTTTATTTAACTTGCTTTTCTTTTTGCCATTCTGATTGGGTGATTTCCATTATTTTATCTTCAAGATCACTTATGTGTTCTTCTGTACCTATTAGTCTGCTTTTCATTCCTTCTAGTGTGTTTTTATTTCAGCTATTAAATTCTTCATTTCTGATTGGGTTTTTTATATTTTCTAGTTCCTTATTAATGTGTTCACTGTTTATATCAATTCTCTTCCGTAATTCCCTTAACATTTTTATTATCAATGCTCTGAATTATTTATCTGATAAATCATTTATTTCTGTTTCATTATTTATTTTTTCAGGGGTTTTCTCTAGCTTTTTCAATTGAGAGTAGTTCCTCAGCTTTTTCATTTTGCTTAACTTTCTCTGCCTCTATGAATTAGGTGAAACAGTCACCTATTGCAGGCTCGAAATGGTGTTCTTATGTGGGAGCATCCCTGTACAGACTGCATATACCCAATGCCTTTGGTGGGAGAGCTGGATTTGACATAGATGCAAGTCACATCTTTCCTCAGAGTGTGCTGGCACCTCTCACCTTGGTGCAGCTGGAGATGGAGGGGCTAGAGCTGGCACTGGGTGTGAGCTGGGACTTCCCCTCTATTCAGTGGCCATCACCACCCTATCAAGGGTGGGGTCTAATCCCAAATTGTTGAAGCAGAAACCCTGAGGATTGGGCCCAAGCTCTCTCTGTTCCCACTAAGTGTGTTTTTCTCTTTTCCTACACTAGGACCCTAGTTTTAGAGTTGGGGGGAGTGCTGAAGCACGTGGGGCCCATGTGGACTCTTAGCTTGTGTAGGCCACAGAGTTATGATGTGCTGCCTGTCTAGGCATCTGTGGCTCTACTCAGAGTCAGTCTTGGGTGCAAGTTCCCTTTTTCTCTTACAGCTAATCAGTGCCCCAGCCTCCTATACCTCCACCCTTTTGTGGAATTACTCTGCATGGCAGGTGGGCCTGCATGACCTTTTGGTGTGTATTGGGGGTGAGTAGTGGTGGAGTGGCTGCCATCAGAGATCTGGGCAGTTTCTGATGTGGTGCTTCTGTAAGCACCAACAATGGCCACTGCTGCCTCACCCAGGCTCCACCCTGGGACCAGGTCACCTCTGTGTCCCATGACTGAGTATTTTCCCTAGTTTTGGCCACCCCAGATCCAGTGCCACACCTACATCGAGTGAGTGGGGCCAGAGCATTCCCTCTGCTCAGGCTGGGGTGTGCTGAGAGGGTTATAGGAAACCCAGCAGCCAGCTGCTTGAGCAGATTTCTTTCCTCCATGCCTGGGGGCAAGCCAGGAGGCAAGAGCTCTCTGCAAATGGATTCCAGGCTCCTCATAACCCTTCTGTTAGTCCCAGTGGTCCTCCAACCAGACAAGGGAGCTTGTGTCCCCCATGTAGAACCCCAGGACTGGAGTACTCAACCTGTGGCTTGGACCACTCACTCCCTAGGGCAGGTGTCCTCCCATGTAATCTCCCTTTTCCTCGGAGTCCCTTCCCAGGGGCACAGGTCCTAATGTGATCACTTTTATTCCCTTCCTACCCAATTACATGTGGATCTTTCTTACAGCCTTTGTTGTACAGGAATCCTTCTACAAGGTTCCAGTTAGTTTTCAGTTAGAATTGTTCCACATGTAGGTGTATTTTTGATGTATTCATGGTGGGAGGTGAGTTCCACATCCTCTTATCCTCCATCTTGATCTGAACCCCTGTTTTCATCTCATTTTCAGTCACATGGAACAGTCACACTATGGAGAGGTGTGTGCTTTTTCAGCAGACAAATAAGACTAGCCTTCATTCTAGGAAGAATTCTCTCTGGAATTACATTTAACCTGTGTGTTTCATCAGGATGCTATGAAGACCTATTAGGGCCTATGGTATGACAAATTGGGCATAATGACCTCAAGGCTCTGCTGCTTACAGCAAGGACATGCCTCTGTGTTAGTCTGTTGGGAAGGATAAAATGTATTTGGTGTTTAAAAGGAAAGAAAGAAAGAATAGAAAAGAAAAGAAAAACCCTGCTACTTTTGCATAGTATGTCATAAGACAAAGTGATAGAATATCTCCAATCTTCCATACAAATGTTCTTCGACTGACTTTTATTGACTTTTCCCCTTCAAGATTATTAAACTCAATTTTACTTTCTACCTAATTCTGCCACTGCAAAAGAGTTCATTCTTAGTCGGGTTTTTTGAGTCCCTAAAACTCTTGGGGGATTTTATATCTAATAAGAATATCCATTAAATATGTTTAATGAAAGTTGACAGCTAAGTATGATATATAAAGCACAATTTTTTTTCCCTCCTAAGGAAACTGTCCAAGATTGACACAAAGTAGATCTCCAGGGTTCAGGAAAATTCTGAAAGACTAATAGAAGACTCCACCAATGCTAGGATGTCATAAGGATATGATTTTAATATAATAACCATTGTTGAAATGCCATCGTCTTAATAAATTTAGAACAAACCAAAGCTTTGAAAGCCTCTTTCTTTTTATTTTTCATTTGTGCCTGGAGGTGACATATAAATCTGCACAGGTCTCTGCATATCATTTTCAAGAGAAATTTGACATGGAGGTACACATATCAAGCAGAATTTAAGATCAGGAATGCAACTTTTATGAACTTAATAATGTCATCATTTGTTTGAAACCAAGTTGTTCATTTTCTGTTGCATAGATTTCATTCTGACCTTAATAAGAAAATAGCATATTCCTCTGTGTGTGTGTGTGTGTGTGTGTGTGTGTGTGTTATGTGTTTCTGAAGCTGTAATATTAAAAAAGCATAAATCAAAGTTGTTTTGACAGATGAACAACACAATTTTGTAACAGGATAGAAACTAAAAAAAGAAAAAAAGAAAGAAAGAAAGACAATAGCTGATAAAAGTTGAGTTGAACTAGGAGGATTGATGTTAGAGCTGAAGGCAGCATTAGAGATTAGATGCTCATTGGCTTTTCAGCAAGCCTGATGACTCATTCTACATAAATGAAGTTTGTGATATGTAATGAAAAGCTTTCTATCTTCACTACAAGCAAATTAGCAGGTATTTTGTGGTAAGAATATTAATGTTTTCTTACATTTGTTTCTGAGCAGGAACACATTAACAGAGCAGATTTGAAAAGAATTTCACTTTTATATCAGGTGCTGAAAGTATTAGAACAAGGTCACCTCTGTAAAGTAATGAGGGAAAATTAGGTTATAAACATGCAGTGCCTAAAAATATATTCAGTCTACTATGCAGAGTGAATGCAATATAGAGTTTCCCCAAATTGCTAATTTTCTTTTACTCCAAATTATACTCAGGCCACAAACTGAATCCAAAGAGTTAAATAATAAAGCAAGACAGGATGGAGGAGGATTACTGGGCCTCACAATAGGCAACCAATCCAAATCAGTAGTGTTCAAATGTCTGTACATATACACAAATCAATTCATAATTTATAAATCAGGACTTTTGGAATGTTTTATGCAATAAACCTCAGAGGTCCACATTTCTGTTTGGGAGAAAGCAGCAAAAGGCAAATGAAAGACAAAGGCAAAGCACTGCTTATTTTGGGTGACTGTTAAAACATAAAAGAAAGTTGAGTGGTTGCTGGGAATACTATCACGATTAAGAGCTAGAAGATAGAATGACAATAAAATTCTTGAAAAGTGGGACAATACGGGTGTGAATGATTCTATTCCTTTTATGAATATATATAAGAGACAGGATGGGTAATGTGTATGCAGAAGTCTCACTAGATCTGGATAATCAGGCCTTGGGCAGGATATCATCTTATATAATGGACCATTAAGGCACCAATGTTCTGACTTTTGAGATTTGAGTAATCATACTTGTAGCTTTTTCCAGACTAGAAATAAACAAGCTAATATAATTTTTCACCTTGCCCTAAGTATCATCAACCCACATGCCTGACCTCCTATCTCCTGGGCCATAGTTTTGCCTTATTATTTACTTTTGCAACTAAATTAAGGCTTGTTTTGATTCACTTCATTTTGCCCAAATACAGTGAGACTATAGGGTGATTAAAATATAAGAAGGCAACCCTGACTTCAATCTACAAAAATCCTTCAGAGTATTATATAACAATTTAATTACTTAAGCAATTACCTATAAGCAGAAAGGTGAAAAGAAGAGTGTTTTGAATAGCAGTTGATGAAATTTTTGTTGAATAAAAATTTATTTTAGTAAGAATTTAATTGTAAATGAAATGAATTGATGGCTATGATAGCCACTCCTTAAAAAATTCATGGACCAGAGTCAGTGACTGGTTCATAATGGTTGTATCCAACATGGAACTTAGAGTGTCTGGAATTTAGATGGTTAAATTTGTTGGCTTAATAAAGGATTAAATAATCTCATCCACACTTTTTATTTTACAGGTAAAAAATATGAGACTTGGAAAGATGAAATGACTCATCCAAATTCACAAGGTAATTACTGACAAAGTTATAAAAGACTTGAACCTAGGTCTTTATATTTATTTCTATTTATTTTATTGACTAATGCAGCATGCTTCTCAAGCCTGGAAGGGTTTTGGTATCAGTAATGTTCAGGCACTACTCCAGGCCAATTAAATCTAGAATCTTTGGGGAAAAGTTGTACCATGAACATTTTTATAACTCTTTTCATGATGTAATGCAGAGCCAAGACTGAGAAATACTGGGCCATTTGGAGATTCCATTAGAAAATTTTACAATTTCTTTAGCCCAGGACTAAAGTGCTATTTTACCCAAGGTAATTTTGAGAGGAAAAACTTATCAGGGTCCATTAAATGATTAGCATAGAAAGTGCACTGTGTATGTCTCCAGTGTTTCTGTCATGTATTCAGTTAACAGCAGGACATGTATCAAGGAAAAAGCCAGTGTTAAGGTAACACAGATCTCATTTTTGAAGCAATCTTGAAAATGAGAGGTCTGGCAAGATGAAACTCAGAAAATAAATCAATGCTTGTCTAGAGGTTATAGAGTAACTTGGGAACTATTTGAGCTCTAGTGATTACAAGATCAGAAGATTAAAAAATAACCCTGAGGGTGTGCTTTAGGAACCATTCCCTCTGGAGATATATGGGAGATTTATGATTGAGTTGAAATCATTTTTGATTGGAAATAAGTCCAACTCAGGAAGAACATTAAAGTAGAAATGGTGGGAAGAACATTGTCAGAGATAATATGTTCTTTATTCACATTCTAAAGCCTAACCATTTACCACTGAAAGAATAGGAACCACTTAATAAATTAATATGACAATTAATGAGTAGGCTAGCAACCAAAAAAGTACTTACTATATTTAGGACAGGTTAAGTGATGGGATCAGACAAAGATCAAGGTAGTCCTGGAACTCAAAGCTTTAGATATGACTCAAATATGACAAATGTTTGAAAAGCTACATAGAAAAAGAAGAGATAATTTATGATCTAATGCTATAATAGATGATCAATTATAAGGCACTTATATAGTCAAATGAATGTTTAGAAAATAAGCACTTTTGGGGGTTCAGAGGCAAAGAGAACAAAGGTTCCCAAATGACCATTTTCAGATAAAATTTTAAATACCTTATAACATGGAGAATATAAGTCTTTATTTTTCCATTGCCTGGGGTTTTTTGTTTGTTTGTTTGTTTGTTTTAGTTTTATTGCTCAATATTTCCCACTTAATGTAGGTCTTAATGCTGGGGGTGGGGGAGAGAAAGGACATTAAGTATTGAAACTAGCCTTTCTAACCTAGCCTTCCCTAACTTTATACAAGAGAAAAGATGCACGTGGTTGCTTCTCTATTTATCATATTTACCAGTATAATTTCCTTACCCTCTCTTGTTTAATTAAAAACTTCCTCTGTCTATATGAGTTGATGCATGCTAACTAAACTTATTGTGGTAGTCATTCCACAATGTATGTAAGTCACACCATTATGCTGTACACCTTAAATGTGTACAGTGACATATGTCAATTGTATCTCAGTAAAATAGGAAAAAACAAAAACTTTCTCTAAAAGGGGTATAAATGATTGCAAACACTTATAAATCTGATTATATTTTAAAAGGTAGTTATTATTTAAAAGTTTCACAATTTTGTCTTTTAAAGAGGATTCCTAGAGAAGTTAATGGTGAATTGAAAGAAATATAATGTGATAGTATATTTATAGCACTGTAACATATGGCTATTTATTTGCTTATTCATTTATTCAGCCAGTCTATAAAAGTGGATTGAAAATAATAAATAAGTACCACTATGGGCCAGGTATTGTGATAGCTCTAGGGTAAAGATGAAACTTGATCTGTCACTGAATGGAGCAATAATATTGTGATTGGGAAGAATATAGGCCCAGAACTAAGTAAAATGCAAGACATTGTGTTAGTGTCATAGGAGAGGTAAAAATATTCAGCATATATCAAACCTGGTCTTCTTTCAGTGTTCCTTACTAGAGAGAATGTAAACCATTCAGTTTTGTATGTCAGATATATAGGAAGTAACATTAATGTCCCACTGTACCTCAACTTCAATTCTTAGCCATTGGCAAGTTGTCCATAATTCATATTCAATTTTTTTTCTATTCTTATGGCTTTACTCCATTTCATGTGTTTCTGCTCAAATTAAACTTAGGTTCATCTCTTGCCTGCACTAATATAAATATAGTAAGTAGCCTCCTAACTCATCTCCTTACATATGCTTCAATGAGAGTAATCTTTTCAAAATGCAAATCTGGTCATATCACCACCTTTCTTAAATTTCATGAGGGTAGTTTCTGTCTCTGCAGTTCATTATATCTCTAGCATCTAACATATTGTCAGATACAAAATAGATGCTCAATAAATAATCTCAATGGATAAATAAATGAATTGTAAAGTTGGGAGAAATATCTTGATGTAAGAATTCTCAAAATTATGAAACTTTAACCCAAATGAGAGACACTATTCTGCCTATCATATAGGGTGTTGATCACACAGAAAAGCTTCCAGAACTTAGATTAGCTGACAAAATAACATTAACAATATAATGTGTCCTAAGCATATATGCTTATTTTATAAATATGTGAATATGTAGATACATTTGTATGTATGTAGATAAATCTAAATATATATGCACATTATATATATTGTGCACCTAAAGGGAAATAGATGAAAATTATGTCACAAAGAATGTTATTGGTAGTGTAATAAACCGCTAGTGAAACAAGAAAGAAGTTTTCCTATTTATAGTGTAGAAGTCATTTACAGTTTTGGCCATTTATTATATATTTCCCCTGTTCCCCAAAGAGCACCCCGATTTCGCTCAGTGAACAACCCTTCTGCCACTTTCAGGCCTTGCTGATTTGATGGTTGTTGACTTCTTTCTCATTCTGGAATTAGGCATTGCATTCTCCTGGTAATTGTTGAGTAATTGTTTCAGGGAGGGGTGACTGACCCAGTCAGAGCTAGTGAGTTGTAATTAGATATCCGCTGGGAATAAAGAACTTGAATTTAGAGGCTATAAAGCTGAAGCCATTGCATCCATTTTGGCACCACAAAGGAAATTCCTACCAAAGAATGGAGCCAACATAAAGAGTGGAGAGCTAAGTGTTAAAGAGAGATCAAGTCCTGGTGACATTATGTGAGCTCCAAGATCTTGGTAAGTCTGAACCAGGACTATTCTGTACGTGAGCTAGTAAATTCCTTTTTGAATTAACTTGTTTGGGTTGATTTTCTGCCACTGGTAAACAGGAGATACTTATAGTATCATGTAGCTTCCATGATCCCTGGGTGGCTGGGATGAAAGAGTTCATCCCAGGCAACTGGCCTCATCCTTGAAATGTGATAGATTGTATTCTGGCCAGGGATAGAGTTTCTTAGTAAGTCAGATAGGCTACAGAAGTGTAGGCTGTGACCACAGAAACTAGCCTCTGCCTTACAGACTGTGACTGTTCAGTGGCACTTATCTAGTTTCTCTGGTAAGACTAAGAGACTAAGAAATGTCTCATGGCCAAAGAAACTTCCAAAGTGAGCACCTACACAAGACAAAAAAAAAGTGACAAAAATTCCAAACTGGAAAAGCATAATTCTGCTTAACAGAAAACATTGATTTTATGACTTTTATTGAGTAAAAACTCAAACTAGGACCTCTGTGCACATTCAACTCTGAACATTCAACTCTGAGAAGCAGAGACCGGTTTTAGAGGGAAGGACTTTAACATGTTATTATGTATTTTAGGTAAAAATTCAATCCCTCTTTTGATTCTCTAACTCATTCTTCCTTTTATTATTTTACCTTGCTCCTGAAGAGAAAGAGAGGCCAGCTGGGGGCAGTCCATACTATAACATGAGGACCAGTGGAAGGTAAGAAATGGTCTGACAGCTGCTGAGCTAATCCTAGTCAACTGTCTTTGACACTCAAAATGGTGAAAAGATCAGCATTTATGTCACCATATCCACCTGTAAGTGGTTGTTTATGGGTAAAATGGTGTCTTAAGAGGGCCCTTTGATCGAAGGAATTTGGAACATGGATGCATGAGGAAGAAAACAAGGCTGGTGAAAAATAAGCCTGGCTGATTGTTAACTGCTCCATTATGGTGCAGTGCTTTCTTAGAGATGCTCCTGCCAATATATCCTTTAGACTGCTATCAGCATGAACTTTGGAAGCCTTATATCTGATCATATATCTCATCCTTACTCAAAGTATCGGGGATAAGTGAAATGATAGACATTATTGCTGTCCTCATGGGTCTTATTCTCGATATGTAAATGAAAATCAAAAATAACCTGAACCAAGGCCAAGTGTGAAATACAGGAAACGTATAATATAAAATCAGAAAAGTGGGTGTTTCAGTTGGGGAATTTTTCATGAAAGAGGTTAGGTCTAAACTGTGACTCAAAGGAGAGTGGCAAATATATACATTGAGAAGAGAGAAAAGGATTTCTAGTTTAACCCTTGCATAAACAAAGCTCAGGGGAAAACAAGTAAAATGTTTGTCAAATGGGGAAGGTAAAGAAAAGAATTTGTGAAATAATACCTCTTTACCAAATTTATAAAGTATCTTTTGGAAGAATCACATAAGTGTTTTTCTGTTATAATTCATCCTCATGCAATCATTTCTTTTAACTAAATTACCTGAGGGAAAATATATGTTTTTAATTCACACTTGGCTATTTTTAGAAATGAAAAAGTATGAAGTTAGCTTATCATTTTTGATGATCTGTAAAACTTACCAGACCCAGAGGAATTCCAATTATTCTATTAAATTACTCTGTAATTGAACGAGCATCTCCACTCTCAATAAAACAGGTTCTAATGTCCAAAGCAGTATGTGAGCTATTGCTGAGTGTCTTAATGGCTCCTGTGTTTGCCTACATACTCTCATACTAGCTTCCAACTAATTACTTTGTAAAGCACTTTGGGATAATTTGGTTGTGAATAGTATTGTATAAAGCAAATACATTTCTTTACTCAAACATTGACTCATGTTGGGAGCTGAAGAGCTACGAGTACTTTGTGGTTTTTTTTTTGCCTTAGCAGTAGATATTTTATGTTAGGCATGAATGCCTTTTCAGATCTTCTTTTAAAGTGATGTGTTTTCAGGTACAGAGTATAAAGACCTTTCTAAGAAGGATAGAGAATTTTAGAGAACAAAGCATATTAAACCAACAAAAGCAAAAAATTTTTCACCTTACATAATTAGTGGACCTATTCCTGCTGACATTGCCATTACACAAAATATTTATTTTGTTTTAAAGTCTTTTGTTAATGAATATGAAGTATTTTGTAATTTTCATGAAATAATTGTCTTTTTAATATTTATTGCATTTACATGTGGCAGACTCTTAAGGAAAAGTTTTTCATCACAAAATAAATGTCAACAAGGTAAATTTTCTGAAAATTATTTAAAAATTAATAACTAGTGAACTGTGTCTCATTCTGTGCCTTCTTCAAGAATCAGTGGCACTTTTATTCCAGATTTATGCCCATCTCTTCCTTGATAATATTCTTTTTCAAGTGCTGGAAATGGGATTTAGAATGTGTGTCTAGAATTGGCTGTTGTGCACATACACAAGGAAATTCTTGTGTTCCTATAACTGTATGGCTTCTATAGAAACCCCTGTGGTTCCAGGTTACTGGTAGTTTGCTCCAATCTTTTCTCTATGACTGTTATCTCCTGAAAACTTCATCTATGATGAAGGCCTTTTTACCTCTCTTTCATTATTAATATTCAATATTATGACCTGTATTTCGATTTCCTGTGGAAAAATGATGATTCATAATTTGCAAGAAATAGGTGGCATGTTTCTTTATCCATATCTGAAAGTACGGGGAAGTATTTAACACTCTTAAGATTTTTAGATATTCTTAAGTGCGTCATGATTTATTGACACAGACTTGGTAATATTATCTTCCTACAAGCTTTGAGTACTAAAGAAACTAAAGCAGAATGTAAATTGTGCCCTTTAAATGGAATGGCCATTACTTATGCTCAGTGATCGAAATGCATATGCATATACATGTCTTCCTCATTCGGATGACAGATTTGAGAATCTTCATGCCGTGATTCCATTTGGAGATGGAATTAACATTTTTGTCCCTTTGATAAACCACTAACTGCCTTAAATGAAGTTTAATGATCCTTAGTGAGTTATTAGTGGATTGCTCCATGGTGTAATGGTTAGATTAGTGAAATCTCACAACAGTATAGTAACTGTATCCAAAGGAATCTGGAAATTGATGCACCTCTATAGAAGGAAGTGATTTCTTTATTCTTCCCAATGTGTCTTATTATGTTCTTGTCCTTTTTAATGTACCTACCATTATTAAGAGAATATGAGGGTATTATCCAAATTTCAAATGGACTACTCCATGTGAATTGTTTCAAAATATGTGCTTATGTTATTCTGGAGAATAATTATACAGGATTCTCGAGGGTCTTATGTACTTGATGTTAAAACCCCTTAAGTTAAAATTTTAAAATGCAGTTTTATTTTATGAGTTTTTACATTTGTGGAGGTAAGGGAATTCTCAATGATATTTCTCCTGAAGTGATCTGTGTTTGGGTACATTACAAATATATGATAACTAGTATTGGGAGCCATTTATTGACTTCAAATTGCATACAAACCAAGTGCTGATACCAGTCTCTGAGCTAGGTACATGGTTTGGGACTAAGGTATCATCATGTGCCAGTGAAGTTATAAGTCACCATGAACAGCAGTCAAGGAGATTCACTTATAATGTTTGTAGTTATCTTTGAATATCTTGATTTGGAAATGTGAAATTTCAAGGGATATTTTGTTTCTGTATATCGCTACAAGTTTGGCTATCAATAAATAACAAAACATACTATAAGGTAGAGAAGACAATCAAAGGCAATGAATTAAAAGAGAAAGTTCAAGGATTCTCTCCTTTATTCATTATCCAATAGCCTAGAGACTGAACTGCAGTGCTGAGAGGCAAGTTGGGGTTTTAACTCAGTATGCTAATGTGGAAAATATCCAGACCACGATCACAAAACAGCTGTTTTCCTCCATAACAGGGTGAATTATAGTACATAATGGAGCCAAGAAACCTCTTAGCATTTGTGCAAAAGGTTCTTTTGCCAGCCAGGAAGCAAGCGTCAACAAGCATTGGCTTTGGAAGAGTTGGCACCTATTTTACAGTTTCTCCATGACAAAAGTCTTTCCTATGAGAAGTTTTGTTAAATGCTTCCTTAAGGATTTAAGATGGTGATGAGGAAGAGAGCATCATAAGTGAAAACAGGGGTGGCATTTTCAGAAAATGCCTTCACAGAATACCATTTTTTGGAGTCCTTATTTATGTGATCTAAATGCAGTTCTCAAAGATAACATCATTAGTTCCTGAGATATTTTATATACATTAATATAATCAAATCTGAAAACTAGGAAACTATTTGAAGACATCAACATCAAAGTCAGAAAATTTGGAGATTATGTGAAGTTATACTTCATCTCTGAGAAGGAGACTCAATGACCTTCCATAAAATATTAATAACATGCAGAGGTCATACCAATCACACTCCAGAAACTTAAAAGAAATCACAGTCAAATCAAATCAAAGTTTTGGTTACAAATTGCAGTATATTTCTAAGAATGGGGAAAATGGAGACATTTTGCATGGAGAAAATATTATTCTTCCTGTAGAAAAATCTGTGAATGAAAGCTAAGAATATGACCTCGAAATGGAGAGAAATCAAAGATGAGCATTATACTTCTTCTTTTGGTGAAGTGTACACTAAGAGCTCTTGGAGCAGGGATGATGGGTTGTATTTTTATATCCCTAATCACAATAACCAGTGTTATTTGAGTTGACATTCCAAAGTATATATATTCTTTCTCATAATTTTTCAATTTGTGACATTGACACTAAATTCCAAGGCAAATACTCTGATAGAATTGACATGACCAGCATTTAAAAAAATAATCTTTTACCTCTAAACTTGTAGTTCTCTGGGCCATCTGTGAAACTTTTCAAAAGTGTATATGGCTAGTTCTCATCCTCTGAACATTCTAATTCAGAAATTTGGGGGTAGGATGATTTTTCTTTATTTTAAAAAGGTTCACAGAATTTTAAGAACTACAGCATTAAATGATCCCTGAATTGCAAAGATCACATATTTGCCTTTGAAAACTCAAAAGGATTTGTTTTGCATTCTCTGTAAGAGCATGCTGCAACCCCATGACAACTGCAGACAGCCTGTGTTCATTTTATTCCATGTTCACCTTTAGTCAAAATGTCTTGATTACTCCATTGCATTCGTGCTTGCTTCATCTGACAACCTGTTGACTTTAGTCACTCAGCTCAGTAACTAGTAATTTGCCTATCCTCACTGGTTTCTCTAATTTCCTCTTGTAATTATAGTACATTTTATCTTTCCTGGTTGGATAATCTTCAAATAGTGTCTAGTTAACAGACTCTTTGTTTAGTTTTCTTGGGTGCTTATTAGAATTAACGGCAAATGTGTAATTGTTCATAGTAGTCTCTTATGGTCCTTTATATATTTCTGTGGTATCAGTTGTAACATCTCTCTCATTTCTGATTTTATTTATTTGTGTTCTCTCTCTCTCTCTCTCTCTCTCTCTCTCTCTCTCTCTCTCTTTCTTGATGAGTCTAGTGAAAGGCTTGTCAATATGACTTATATTTTCAGAGAACTACCTCTTAATTTCATTGATCATCTTTTTTGTCTCTATTTCATCTATTTCTGCTCTAATCTCTCTTATTTTTTTGTTCTACTAATTTTGAGCTTTATTCTTCTTTTTCTAGTTCCTTGAGGCATGAAGTTAGGTTATTTATTTGAGAATCTTCTTGTTTCTTTTTTTTTTTTTTTTTTTTTTGCGGTATGCGGGCCTCTCACTGTTGTGGCCTCCCCCGTTGCGGAGCACAGGCTCCGGACGCGCAGGCTCCGGACGCGCAGGCTCAGCGGCCATGGCTCACGGGCCCAGCCGCTCCGCGGCATATGGGATCCTCCCAGACCGGGGCACGAACCCGTATCCCCTGCATCGGCAGGCGGACTCTCAACCACTTGCGCCACCAGGGAGGCCCTTCTTGTTTCTTAAAATAGGCATTTATTGCTACAAACTTCCCTCTTAGAACTGCCTTTGCTCCATCCACAGATTTTGGTGTGTTATTTTTCATTTTTGTTAGTCTCAAGGTACTTGTTGATCTCTCTTTTGATTTCTTCTTCGACCCATTGGTTGTTCAGTATCATGCTGTTTAACCTCCACACATTTGTGAATTTTCTGCTTTTCTTCGTGTAATAAATTTCTAGTTTCATACCATTGTGGTTGGAAAAGATGCTTGATATGATTTCAATCCTATTAAATTTATAAAGACTTGTTTTGTGGCCTAATATATAATATATCCTGGAAAATGTTCTATGTGCACTTGAGAAGAATGTGCATTCTGTTGTTTTAGGATGGAATGTTCCATATGTATTAGTTAGGTTAATCCAGTCTAATATGTCATTTAAGGCCAACGTTTCCTCATGGATTTTCTGTCTGGATGATCTATCCATTGACGTAAGTGGAGTATTAAATTCCCCTACTATTAATGCATTGCCATTTATTTCTCCCTTTAGGTCTATTAATATTTGCTTTATATATTTAGGTGCTCCTATGTTGGGTGCAAATATATTTACAAATGGCATATCCTCTTGTTGGATTGACCCCTTCATCATTATGTAACTCCATCTCTGTCACATATTTCAGTCTTTGTTTTAAAGTCTATTTTGTCTGATCTAGGTATAGCTATACAAACTTTCTTTTGGTTTATATTTGTATGAAATATCTTTTTCCATCTCTTCACTTTCAGTCCTTACATGTAGTATGAGTCTCCTGTAGGCAGCATATAGATGGTTCTTGTTTTTTTACCCATTCAGTCACTCTATGTCTTTTGATTGGAGAATTTAGTCTATTTACATTTAAAACCATTTCTTTAATATCTTTGTTGGAGTATAATTGCTTTATAATGTTGTGTTAGTTTCTGCTGTATAACAAAGTGAATCAGCTATATGTATACATATGTCCCAAAATCCCCTCCCTCTTGTGTCTCCCTCCCACCCTCCAAATCCCGCCACTGTAGGTCATCACAGAGCATCGAGCTGATCTCCGTGTGCTATGCAGTAGCTTCCCACTAGCCATCCATTTTACATTTGGTAGTATATATATGTCCATGTCACTCTCTCACTTTGTGCCAGCTTCCCCTTCCCACCGTGTCCTCAAGTCCATTCTCTACATCTGTGTCTTTATTCCTGCCCTGCCACTAGGTTCATCAGTACTGTTTTTTGTTTTTTGTTTTTTAGTTTCCATATATGTGTGTTAGCATAGAGTATTCATTTTTCTCTTTCTGACTTACTTCACTCTGTATGACAGACTCTAGGTCCATCCACCTTTCTCATGGTGTATGTCCAGTAGTGGGATTCCTGGGTCATATTGTGGTTCTATTTTTAGTTTTTTAAAGAACCTCCGTACTGTTCTCCATAGTGGCTGTATCAATTTACATTCCCACTAACAGTGCAGGAGGGTTCCCTTTTCTCCACACCCTCTCCAGCATTTATTTTTTGTAGATTTTTTAATGATGGCCATTCTGACCAGTGTGAGGTGATACCTCATTGTGGTTTAGATTTGCATCTCTCTAATGATTAGTGATGTTGAGCATCTTTTCATGTGTTTGTTGGCAATCTGTATGTCTACTTTGGGGAAATGTTTATTTAGGTCTTCTGTCCACTTTTGGATTGGTTTGTTTGGTTTTTTTTTTTTTTGATGTTGAGCTGCATGAGCGGCTTGTATATTTTGGAGATTAATCCTTTGTCAGTTGCTTTGTTTGCAAATATTTTTTCCCATTCTGAGGATAAAGTAATTATTGATGGGTATATATTATTGCCATTTCATTCATTGTTTTCTGGATGCTTTTGTAATTCTTCTCTGTTCCTTTCTTCTTCTCTTACTCTCTTCTTTGTGGTTTGATGACTTGCTTTAGTGATATGCTTATATTCCTTTCTTTTATTCTTTGTGTGTTTACTGTACTTTTTTGCTTTGTGGTTACCGTGAGGCTTATATATAATCCATAACAGTCTATTTTAAATTGATAACAACTTGTCTGTTCCCATTATAAAACTCAACATTTTTACTCCTGCATACATTTTATGTTTTTGATGTTACATTTGACATCTTTTTATCTTGTGTATTCCTTAACTAATTATTGTATCATAGTTACTTTTACTACTTTTGTCTTTTAACCTTCATAATAGCTTTATGTGTTTAATCCACTACTTTTACTATATATTTACCTTTCAGTGAGATTTATTCTTTCATATATTTTCTTATTACTAATTATCACCCTTTCTTTTTACCTTAAAGAAGTCCTTTAACATTCCTTGTAAGGCCAGTTTTATGGTGATAAACTCCTTTAGCTTTCACTTGTCTGGAAAATTCTTTATCTCTCTTTCAATTCTGAATGGTAACTTTGCCAGATAAAATATTCTTAGTCGGAAGTTTGTCTGGTTTTCTTTAATCACTTTGAATATAGCATGCCACTCCGTTCTGGCCTGCAAAGTTTCTGCAGAAAAATCTGCTCATACTCTTATGGGGTTCCCTTGTATATAACTGGTTGTTTTTCTCTTGCTACTTTTAATATTTTCTCCTTGTCTTTAACTTTTGACATTTTAGTTGTAATGTGTCTTGGTGTGGGTCTCTTTGGGTTCATCTTATTTGGAACTCCTTGAGTTTCCTGGTTCTGGATCAGGTTAGGGATGTTTTCAGCCATCATTTCTTCAAATAAATCTCTGCCCCTAGCTTGCTTTCTTCTCTTTCTGGGAGCCCTATAATGTGAATGTTAGGCTGTTTGATGATGTTCTATAAGCCCCTTAAGCTATCTTCTCTCTTTTTCATTCTTTTATCTTTTTGCTGCTCTGATTGGGTGAGTTCAGCTGCCTTGTCTTCAAGGTGACTGATTCTTTGTTCTGCTGCATCTAATCTGTCGAACCCCTATAAGTGTATTTTTCAGTTCAGTTATTTTATTCTTCAGCTCTGTGAAAAAATCTATTTGGTACTTATATTTTCCATGTTTTTGTTGAAATTCTCACTGTGTTCATCCATTCTCCTTCCCAGTTCAATGAGCATCTTTATGAAAATTACTTTAAACTCTTTATCAGGTAAATTTCTTATCTCCATTTCTGAGTTTTTATCTTGTTCTTTCATTTGGAATGTATTCCTCTGTTTCTTTATTTTGCTTGACTCTCTTTGTTGGTTTCTATAGAGCAGATGAAACAACCTCTCCCAGTCTTGAAGCAGTGGCCTCTTGAAGGAGATGAACATTGTTGTTCAATCTTGCCCCAGCTCTTTGTTGTCTCTCAAACCTTATGCTTGGCCAAGCAGCCTATTATATATCTATCTATCTATATATATATATAGATAGATAGATAGATATTTTTTTCTTTTGTGATACGCGGGCCTCTCACTGTTGTGGCCTCTCCCGTTGCAGAGCACAGGCTCCGGACGTGCAGGCTTAGCGGCCATGGCTCATGGACCCAACCGCTCCCCGGCATGTGCGATCTTCCCAGACCGGGGCACAAACCCGTGTCCCTTGCATCGGCAGGCGGACTCTCAACCACTGCGCCACCAGGGAAGCCCTATTATATTTTTTCATAGCTCCCAGTAGGTAAGGATGCACCAAGACCTGTCAGTGTCCCTAATGGGAGTATCTCAGCACCTAGATTCAGGCTGATTGAAAGCCAGATCCATAGGCAGCAGCTTTTAAAATTATTCAAATAAATACAGTCTTGTGGGATCACAGCATAAGCCCCTCTGGCCAACAGGGCCAGGCAATCTGGTGGCATACCCTCGGCAGCAGTTGTAAAAATCAGGGCTCCAGGTGAATGTATAAGCTCTTTTCTGAAAAATACCATCTGGCTGTAGCAAGGGGCAGAGGGAGAGTGCCAAGTTGGTGTCCATAGCCTACATTCCTTGAGAGTGTCTCCATAGCCACTAAATGTATGCCAAACACGAAGCTTACCCCTCAGACTGAAGCTTCTGGACTATTATCAAAAAGACAAGAAATAACAAGTACTGGCATGGATGTGGAGAAAAGGGAGCCCTTGGGCACTCTTGTTGGGAAAGTAAATTAGTGCAGCCACTGTGCAAAAAGTATGGAGGTCCTCAAATAATTAAAAATAGAACAACCATATGATCCAGCAATTTTACTTCTGGGTATTTATCCAAAGTAGGCAAAAACCAATATATTGAAAAGATATGCACCCTCATGTTCATTGCAGCATTATTTATAATAGCTAATATATGGAAACAACCTGTGTCCAGCTGTAAATGAATGGATAAAGAAATTGTGATATATGTGTGTGTATATATATATACACACATAATATTCCATAATATTCTGTAATATATATTATAAAATATATATGGTATTCATATATATATATATTTATATATATGTAAGATGGATCTTGAGAGCATTATGCTAACTGAAATAAGTCACACAGAGAAAGACAAATACTGTATGACATCTTTTATATGTGGAGTGCTTAAAACAAACAAACAAATGAAACAACAATAACGAAACCCAAGCTCACAGATACAAAGAATAGATTGGTGATTGCCAGAGGCAAAGTTAGAGGGATGTGAAAAATGAGTAAAAGGGATCAAAATAAAAAATAAAAACCTTCTATAAACTTAACTAACACACATACTGTGAAAAAGAGATTGGTCCAACTTTGAAATAATTATGAAGCTCTGTTCTAGAGTAATTGTCTTCAAGCCATTTAAAGAGCTACCCACTATAAGAAATGCATTTTACTTCCAGACCACACACACATACACATGAAACTAGAAACAAAATTTTGCTGAACAATGTTTATCTCTACTATGTATGATGTAGCCTATTTGTTATTCTTCTCTATTTCATTAAAAATATGTGGGGGGTTGTAACCCATTCATGAGTGGAGACCTCTAGCTCAATAACTACTTTTACAAGATACAAAAAAAAAAAAAATTAAGGGCAAAGCTTTTCATCTATTACTCATTCTAGCATCTAAAACAAGTGAAAGTGTAGTTGCTTAAATAGTGTTCCCTTAAATTTCATATACTTCTGGAACTTCAAAATGTCACCTAATTTGGAAGTAGGGTCTTTGCAAATATAATTAGTAAAGGAATTCAGTATGAAATCATCCTGGATTCAGGGTGGGCCCTAATTTGAAAACTGGTGTCCTTACAAGAAGAGGAAAGGACACAAACATGGAGGAGAAAATGCGATGAAGACATTAGCAGAGACTGAGGTGATGTGTCTACAAGCTTAGGAATTTCAGAACCTACCAGAAGTTGGTAGCAGCAAGGAATAATTCTTCCCTAGAGTCTGCAGAAGGCGCATGCCCCCGCTGACTTCTTGCTTTCAGATTTCTGGCCTCTAGAACTGTGAGAGAATACATTTCTGTTGTGTTAAGTCATCCATTTTGTGATGCCTTGTTACAGCATCCCTAGAAAACTAATACAGAGAGTGCTCAGTAAGTATTTGTTGAATGGCTGTAAATGAATGAATAACTTCTGAAGCCTTTATGTTCACTGTAAAGACTAAATTCGGGCTTCCCTGGTGGCGCAGTGGTTGAGAGTCTGCCTGCTGATTCAGGGGACACGGGTTCATGCCCCGGTCCGGGAGGATCCCACATGCCACGGAGCAGCTAGGGCTGTGAGCCATGGCTGCTGAGCCTGTGCGTCCGGAGCCCATGCTCCACAACGGGAGAGGCCACAGCAGTGAGGCCCGCATACCACAAAAAAAAAAAAAAAAGACTGACCTCCTCTGTGGGGATAGTTCTGGGGGGAGTTTACAATAGTTACAATACTTTACTTTTCAAGCAGTAAGTTGTGCCCATTAACAGATATTTCAATTGGTTTTGTTCAGTATTTTAAAATACAATAGAATAAAATATTATATAGTTTAATATAATAGGAAATATCAATGTGACACATTTTTAAGGTAAATGTGTGAAAATTTTGTCTCGTGTGTGTGTATGTGTGTCTATACTGTGTTTCAATGTCAAATTTATCTTACTCTGGGCTACAGTAAAACAGAAATATTTGAAAGCAAATGGTCCAGCCACATCTTATTCACATGTTTAGTCAAGCCAGAAGGTTTTCTTGAATATTTGAATATACAAAATATATCATTTTTTCCTGTTATAGCATTGCAAATGGAAAAGGAAGGAGTAAAACTTCCTTTATATGAGAATGAAATAATTTGTGCATAGGAATAAGAATCTTTTTTAAAAACTACCAGAAATAATAAGTGAGTTTACAAGGTCACAGGATACAAGGTCAACATACAAAGATATATTGTATTTTTATATCTTAGCAACAAACAGTTGAGAATTGAATTTTTCAAAAACACCATTTAAAATAGTATCTAAAAGCATAAAATATGTAGGGATAAATCTAGAATATATGTCAAGACCTGTTCACTGAAAACTAAAAACATTGCTGAGAGATATTTTAAAAGACCTAAATAAGTGAAGTGATATATCATGGTCATGAATTGAAAGAATGTATGTTAAGATGTCAGTATTCTCCAAATTGATGTAGAAATCAATACAATCCCACTCAGAATTCCAGCAGACTTTTTGATAGATATTGACAACCTGATATTCTAAAATGTATTTAGAAATGCAGCAAATTTACAATGGCCCAAAAAATTTTGTAAAAGAACAAATTTGAAGGACTCATCCTATTTAATTTATACAGTAAAAATATCATATAATGGATAAAAGTTCTGGTCAAATCGTCGCTGGGGATAGTTCTAACATATCTATTACTTAGAAAATCTGATCTTTTTAGAGTAAAGCCCTTTAACTGCCATTCTGTTTTAGATCATCCTAATTCACTTTTTCCTTGATAGAATACTGATTAGAAATTCTACATGTTTCTGTAATTGTTTTCATGGCCACAGAAGGAAATTAAAACATCCATAAATAACAAAATAAATGACTAAAACTGTATTATGGAATGATTATATTCTAATGATGCTTTGGGTGAGGGATTACAAATGTGGAAAAAGAAAGTTCATTATTCCTGATAAGGTTCAAGGACACCCCCTCCTTTTAAAGGAGGAAATCTGTGAGGCAATGCCTTAAAGTCTTTAGAGGATCTTCTGTATGACAGAATATTTCTCTGAGACACTGCCTTACGTCTTTCTGTGATCATAACCAAAAATCTTATTGTCTCTCTCTGGATTGATTTTTGCTTGGAAGTCCCTTCTTATTTTGAGAATCTTGGAGAAGCTAAAAATGTGAAGCAGTTTTGTTTTCAAGCACAATAAGTCTTGGCTCCTTTGTAGTCACTTATCTTCTTCCCCTTACCTTCTACCATAGGCAACTAGCTGGAAGGAGACCAACAATATCTCCAATATTCTACCTTCCCTAGATCATTCAGCTCATAAGGTACATTTTTCATTATCCACATTACTTCAGGAACGAGTTTTGGTAAACTTGTCTCCACTATATAAAAGACCCCTTGCCTCCAGTTTCCGATAATCCTCACTTTTCTTTAAGCCCTCAAACTCCTTCATTGGGTTTCTACTAGCACTCTTTTCATAGTCATCCAACCCACCACCCACTTCTGAAGCCACATGCTCTGGATTTTGTTTTAGTGACATTCTATTTCTAAGTAGCAGAATCTGTTCCAGTTATCTATTTCTGTATAAGAAGCAACCCCATAACTTAATGCCTCCAAAAAATGATAGCATTTGTTTTAATCATGAATCTATAATTTGAACAGGTCTCAGCAGGGCTGCCCTGGGACAGCTTATCTCTTTTTCATTCTAGAGAGCTGGGCAACATTCATTTGCATGTCTGGTGGTTGGTGATGGCTGTTGGCTGGGCCTTTCCATCTCTCTGAAAACATATGACTTACTTGTTCAAGGTTTTAAATTTTATATATGTTAAATTATGCTTGATATATTCTGACATTTGCTTTAGTAATTTAATATTTTTTCTTTTGAGAATACTCCAAGTTGATGGTGTAGCTGTAATTTATCCATTTTTACAGCTCTAAGGTGTTTATTTATGCCAGTAACACAATTTACCTGTTGTATTATTGATGAAAATTTAGGTAATTTACAATTTTTTGCTGTTATGAATAACACCCATTTGCATATTCTTGTACATATCTCCTAGATACATATGCAAGCATTTTTCTAGGGTATATATCTATGAGTGAAATTGTTGGGTCATACTTACATGCTCAAATTTATTAGCTAGTCACAAATTGTTTTCCTTCAAGGTGGTGTCAATTTATGTAACTAGAGTAAGAGTCTTTCTTTAGATCCATGCTTGCCAATCTGATAGATGTGAGTGGTATCTCATAGTAGTTGTATTCTGTGCTTAATAATGATTTTGAGTATCTTTCTACATTCTTTTTCTTACAGTCTGTGTATGCATGTCTTTTACACGTGTTTCTTATGTATTGTTGGTCTTTTTGTAACTGATAGATTATATATTTTAATATATATTTTGTATATTAATTTTTGTCAGTGTAAGTGTAATAAATATCTTCTTGTTATTGAGCTGTCTTTCTGTTTTCTTTACTATGTTTTTGATATGTACAATTACATAATTCTGGTTCCAATTTAATAATTAATCACTCTTTTTTATAGTATGTGTTCATGTTGCCTTTAAAAAAAAATTTCCTATACCAACCTCTTAAGGATATTATCACACTGTAGCTTCTCAGTTTTAAAATCTTATTCCTTAACATTTACCAGTTTATCTGATGGGAATTAATTTTTTTTTAAATATTATGTTAGGAAAGTATGGTAGTTAATTTTATGTGTCAACTTGATTGGGCTAAAGGATGCCCAGATAGCTGCTAAAACATTATTTCTGGATGTATCTGTGAGGGTTTCTGGAAGATATTAGCATTTGATTCAGTAGACTGAGTAAAGAGATAAACCCTCACCAATGTGGGCAGGCATCATCCAATATTTGAGGGCCTAGATTGGAAAAAAAAAAAAAATGAAGGAAGGGCAAATTTCCTCTCTCTTCTTGAGCTGGAACGTTCATCTTTTCTTGCTATTGGACATTGGTGCTACTGGTTCTAGGGCCTTTGGACTCTGGGACTTATACCAACAGCTCCCTTGTTCTCAGAGCTTTGGACTTGGACTGAATTATACCACCAGCTTTCCTGGTTCTCCAGCTTGCAGAAGGCAACCGTATAACCCAATTCTATAATAAATCCCCTCCATCTCTGTATGTGTGTGTGTGTGGGCATGTGTGTGCATGTGTGTGTGTGTGTGTGTGTGTGTGTATACACACTATTGGTTTTGTTTCTCAAGAGAACCCTGACTAAATACAGAAAGCATTAAAGCATTTCAGTTTTTTCCCCATGTGTTCTTCAAATGAATTCGTAGAACAGCTTTGGTTATTGTATTTTTCTATACATCCATTGGATTAGATTTGTGTTTATCTTTCTAATCATCTATAAATTTACAGATTATTTGACTGATTAAAAATACATTAAAGTGTCTCTCTCTAAAGGTCAATTTCTCATTTTATGGTTTTAGTTTGGTTGCTTTTTTGTTATACCTTTCAAATGAATTTAACCTTTCATCTAAATTGTACATGCTATAGAAAGCACTCCTCTCTCTCTATAACATCTTTTTTTCTTATCCTAACTCATGATTATAAATATCACCTCTTTGCAGATGACAGATGACTCTGTCATCTGTATTCTAAATTCTGACCTCCCCCCAGAGATATACTGCTACATTTCAACAACTTGCTAGATGTTTTCACTAGTACATTCCACTAGAATTTCAAATACAGTCTTCCCCCAAATTAAATAATCATGTCCTTCTTAAACCTGCTTCTCTTTCTATTTTGTCTCTTTCTTTTATAGTGCCATTTCGTGCAAGACGCCCATGCTTACAAGTGACTTTTTCACTCTCTCTTGTCTTATATTTGTATATACAATTTAGTTATCAAGTACTATAAATTCTCCCTCTACAGTGTAATCATGATCAGTCCACACACACTGCAGCAGTGGTTGAAGGTCCTCAATACTCTTTGATCATTACAAATCAAGCTGATTTCCTTAATTCCAGCATTAACTCCATCCTATCTTTTTCATACATTAGCTTGCAAATGAAACCTTCTGAACAAATAGTCATATATAATCTCTTTTACACTGTTTAATGACATAGAGATGAAAAATATGGCTTTGGAAACTGATGGTCTTCTTGTACTGAATGTCTTCTTTCTTTTGTATTCTCTCCAGATCCACTCTCTGTTCATTTCCATCTTGTTTTAGCCTTCAGCAAGAGGCTGAAGTGTCACAAACTACATTCATATCCCTCTTGCTCTTGAGCCTCTTGTAGATTGTTGAATTTTCCCTGCCTTGTACTTGCCATCTTGGACTGGCTGTATTCTACTGTTACCATCAATATGATCTTCTGCATGTAATGCTCTCCTTCCAGTTTCTGGTAAGTTTCTTTCCCACATTCCTTCAGATATCGGGGTAAAATTACACACCCCTCTCCCACCAAACTATCACTGGAGCATTGCACTACCCCTACTGGTCTTTCTATATGATATCTTTATAGATAATCTCTTTACTAAACTCTCCTGTATTATACTAATTTTTTGTACCATCTTTTTCCTGACTGGAAAATTGTCTTCAAGTCCTGACCTTGCCACTTACTACTGGATAAACTTGGAAATTTTATTTAATGTTGTTGCATCTTATTTTGGTCATCTGAAATGTGGACAAAATAATAGTATCTACAGAAGTCATTGTGGCATATATAATGCTTAATGAATAATTTTTTATTATTTATAAAATAAAATAGAAACTCTTAAAAATGTAATTGAAGACATGTCAGAGGGAGAGGAAAAGCAAAACGTACTCTCCTTTTCCATATAACAGGAAGACTGTTCTGTAATGCATTCTCTAAAAATATCCAGAGCTTCTCCAGTGGAACTGAACTACAGTTGTTTATGATGAAAACCAGCTCAATAGAGGACCTGTGAATTGGCTTTTCCTCTTTGCGTGTTTCTCTATTTTTTCCTCCCACTCCTCTATACTAGATCACTTCCACAAACAAACACTTTATATCTGAACCTTTATTTCAGATTCTTTTCACAAAGAAATTCTAAACTAACACAAAACTACTGGGATTAATTTTGGGGTACTGTGGTCAAAAGATTTTTTGGTTATAAGGTAAAGATCAAGCTCTAGTCACTAGTATATAGTGTCTGAGAATTGCTAAAGCTAACATTTTAAACTGTTCTGCAAAAAGCATTTCTTGTTCCTTAAAGTTTTATCACCAACATTTTATCGACATTTATCACCAACTTTTGGGATCAGGAGAAAATGAAAACTGTGTGTGTCTCTAGGTAGTGTATAGACCTTGCGATAAAGGTAAAAGTAGCAAAGATATAAAACTCAATGGGTAACTGCACAATAAATTGTGGAATATTTTGATCTTAGATCTTATGTTTAATTTTATTGATACAAATATGGCTGTTTCATTTGGAAATATCTAATTTGTGGTGGTATGAAACCAGTTTTATATGATGCATTTATTATGTGACAAACATTTTCCATTACTGTATGAATTTTTATATACACAAAAAAGCAGAGGGCTCCAAATTCCAGCCAAAAAAATCCATAATAAAAGTTACTTTTCTGGGCTTCCCTGGTGGCACAGTGGTTGAGAGTCCGCGTGCCAATGCTGGAGACATGGGTTTGTGCCCCAGTCCGGGAAGATCCCACATGCCGCAGAGCGGCTGGGCCCGTGAGCCATGGCCACTGAGCCTGCGCGTCAGGAGCCTGTGCTTTGCAACTTGAGAGGCCACAGCAGTGAGAGGCCCGTGTACCGCAAAAAAAAAAAAAAAAAAATTACTTTTCTCAGAATTTATACCTCATTTTTGCTAGGTTTGACCAGATTACACTCTAATATGCATTCAATGTAATTTAACAAATATTTACACAGTGACAGTGTAGTATAACTGAATGCTCATTTTTTAACAATTCTTTATGCCTAAGCTCAATAGCTGGTTTGTGAAGACTGAGCATCTGATTTAAAAAAACCACTGAATGTAGGAAAAGCATAAAGCTCTAATAGGCCAAGGCCCAGTTTTCTTAAAATCTGATGATGCAATAACAAGAGAATATCACTGGGATATAGCCAAAAAAAAAAAATTAATATGTCAGGTAGACCTCAAGGACTTACATGTTTCCACTCTCAAGCCTAATGGTATAAAATACTCTGGGATTGTCCACTGTGGCAACTATCCCATTCTGCATAGACTGACCATTCCTCACTAAACTATTAATGCACCTCCACAAGCAACTAGACAGGAATTGAGAACCTATATTTATTTACTCATTTGTAGCCTTTTCTAGTGTATTTTTGCACTCCACTGAATGTTTGCTGGTTCAACAGCAATTCAGAGTGAAAACAATAAGTAGTCTTTCCTAATAGTCTTTAGAGTGGTGATACCACTGGAGAAGGAGAGAGGAAAATATGATGGTTGGGAGAAGAATGATTCAGTAGTATCTATAATATTTATTTTGTTTAAAAATTCTGAAACAAATATGGTAAAAGTTAATGTTTAAAAATTTATTATTGGGTATATAGGAGTAAAAATTAGGATATAAGCTAATTATATGACAAATGGATCCCAAATACAGAAACTAAAAAAAGATGAAAGCTTATTTTCATTATACTACATGATAGTGTAGAGGTAGACAGTTCTGCTTCACAAAGTCAAGAGGGAATCTGGCTTCCTTCTATTTCAGGCTCTGCCATTCAAATGAGTGTTTGCCTGCATTGCATAGTTGGAGCTGGCACATGACAACACTTCCATCTCTAGCTTGTGAGAAGGGAACTAGAGCAGCAGTGGAAAGCAGGCAATTTTCTTTTTGGGAAATGATGTGGAGTTTGTACATATCACTTGTACTCATATTCTGTTTGCAAATACTGAGTCCTTGTCCATATGCAGTACAAGGAGACTATGAAATACAGTAAGTCCCCTACATACGAACGAGTTCTGTTCTGAGAGTGCGTTCGTAAGTCCAGTTTGTTCATAAGTCCAACAAAGCTAGCCTAGATACCCAACTAACACAATTGGCTATATAGTACTGTACTGTAATGGGTTTATAATACTTTTCACACAAAAAGTACATAAAAAACAAACACAAAAAATAAAGAAAACATTTTTAATCTTACAGTACAGTACCTTGAAAAGTACAGTAGTACAGTACAACAGCTGGCGTACAGAGGCTGGCATCGAGTCAATAGGCAAGAAATAAAGATACTGTACTACTGTACTTTATATAGTACTGTACAGTAAAGTACACCAAAGCACAACCACTTGTAGAGGATGCACACATGTGACAATATACATCAGACACATGAGCGAACTTATATGATTAGACATGTTCACAACTTGAAGTTTCGTATGTAGGAGACTTACTGTATGATATTTAACTGGGCAGCTATGTGCAATACTAAAGCTCTGAGAACACAGTTTCATTTCTATTACAAAATGGAAAGAGGTCAAAATGAAATTTAGGGGGAAATTAGTTACTGCCAAAATGCATGTCCATTACAGTATGTGTTATGTTGTTCATTTCTCTCTATTTTCCCTATGTTTTAAATTTAAAACTTAAAAACAGAAGAAAAATAATTTGTTAATCACTTAAAGAGTTGAATGAATTTAGTAAGAACAAATCTTGCCATCTAATATACTTTGTGGTGTTTCTTTTCATTAGTAAAATAATACAAGGGGTGAACAGTACAGACAAAAAATATCTGGATTTCTGTAAGGTACTACACAAATTCGACTGCAATATATTTTTAAAATACAGGAGTCTAAGACTGATTGAATTATAGGTTGGCATATTAAGAGTTAATTAATCACCATTCCTAGGTATATTGTTAATAGATGATGAATCTAGAGGGCAATAATTGATAGTATCTTATGGAGTTTCATCTTAAATTATGCAGTAAATGTTGCAAAGAGGTGAAGGTGAGGTGGGGAGAGGAAAGTGAACTTTTTGATATGTGAAGAATTCTCAGGCAGCCCATTCCATGTGTCTAAACTAGGGCATTTGTAAATGTGAGGAAGGTATTTTTTGTTGTTGTTACACAATGACAAAAAGACAGCACTAGAATTTATTGCGTAGGTGTCAGGGGTGCTAAAAATCCTGTTTCAAATGCTAATAGTGCCACCCAATCCATTAAGAAACACTGTAGGGGATGTTGCACCTCGGGAACTGAATTCTGCTTCATTTAGTCATTTAAGAACAATAACGTTGTCTACTTTTGTTCTAGTTACATGTACTTATAAGCAAGCAAGCCCATAGCCAGTGCCCAGGACAGATGTGGTGAGGGTGAGGAGGACTCAGGGGCAGAACTATATAAATATCCTTTGCCATTGTCAAAGCTGAGTTTCTTCACATCCAGTGGAAAGTGTCCTTCATGTGGATGTGGATTTGTCCATAGCTCTGTGGTTTCCTTGGGGAACTTCAGGAGGACTTGGAAATGTGTACTTCCACCTGGTAATATGCTGCATCATCTCCTTTTCTATTCAATGACCTCTCAAATCCATTTTTTAAAAAATTTATTTTATTGAAGTGTAGTTGATTTACAATGTTGTGTTAAGTTCTGCTGTATGGCAAAGTGATTCAGTTATACATATATACATTCTTATTCATATTCTTTTCCATCATGATTTATCAAAGGATATTGAATATAGTTCCCTGTGAACTATATATAAGAGTTTGCATCTGCTAATCCCCAACTCCCAAATCATCCCTCCCCCACTCCCCCTCCCCATTGGCAACCACAGTCTGATCTCTATGTCTGTGAGTCTGTATTTGTAGATAAGTTTATTTGTGTCATATTTTAGATTCCACATATAAATGATATCATGTGGCATTTGTCTTCTCTTTCTGACTTACTTCACTTAGTATGATAAGCTCTAGGTCCATCCATGTTACTGGAAATGACATCATTTCATTCTTTTTTATAGCTGTGTAGTATTCTATTGTATGTATGTACCATATCTTCTTTATCCATTCTTCTCTTGATGAACATTTAAGTCGTTTCTTTCTCTTGGCTATTGTAAATAATGCTGCTTCAAACACTGGGGTACATGTATCTTTTTGAATTATAGTTTTGTCTGGATGTATGCCCAGGAGTGGGATTGCAGGATTATATGGCAACTCTATTTTTAGTTTTTTAAAGACCCTCCATACTGTTTAGGAGGGTCCCCTTTTCTTCACATCCTCTCCAGCATTTGTTATTTTCAGGATCTCTCTAAAATTCTTTATTCTTTTCCTAAAAAATGTATATTCCATAATTATGTCTTCTGATATCTTTCCATTATCACATCACTATCCCTCTGGATAACCTGAATCACTCAGTATAAGAACTAACAGAGGGCCTCCCTGGTGGCGCAGTGGTTGAGAGTCCGCCTGCCGATGCAGGGGATACGGGTTCGTGCCCCGGTCTGGGAGGATCCCATATGCCGCGGAGCGGCTGGGCCCGTGAGCCGTGGCCGCTGGGCCTGTGCGTCCGGAGCCTGTGCTCCGCAACGGGAGAGGCCACAACAGTGAGAGGCCCACATAACGCAAAAAGGAAAAAAAAAAAAAAAAAAAAAAAGAACTAACAGAATCAATGTAAAGACATTTTAAAAGGCAAGACTTTCTGTGAAAAGATAGGTAAATGTCTGTGAAATTATTGTTGGAAATATTAATTTAGTAAATTCCAATTATTCATTCTACCTTGTTGTTCAGTTGGATAGAGACCACTGCTGAGGTTCAGAAGAAGTGTGTTCTATCACTATCAATTTGATCTCTGGAAAATTATTTTAATACTTCCTTGACTCAGTCATATAATATTAAGATAGAGATAATAATCATTAAAACGTCTTTTGATTTTTATAAAAACAGTATTTATGATGGAACTTTTAAGGCCATATGAAAAGTAATACTTTATTATTAAAGACAGATAGTTCTAGACTGTTCAGAATAACTTAACAGAATTTTGGTCATTTTGCTTTCTCATTTCAAGATGCCAAATGTGTAAATAAAACTCCCCAGAATTATGGGATTAGCCTATAATAACTTCAGATATTGTTGTAAAAAAAAAAGACCTGTCTCTAATAATGCACAAAAACTAGCCCAGTAAAAGAAAGTAAAGAAATTAAGGAAACAATCCCATTCACCATTGCAACAAAAATAATAAAACACCTAGGAATAAACCTACCTAAGGAGGTAAAAGACCTGTACTCAGAAAACTATAGGACATTGATGAAAGAAATCAAAGATGACACAAACAGATGGAGAGATATACCATATTCTTGGATAGGAAGAATCAGTATTGTGAAAATCACTGCTCTACCCAAAGAAATCTATAGATTCAATTCAATCCCTATCAAATTATCAATGGCATTTTTTTACAGAACTAGAACAAAAAATCTTAAAATTTGTATGGAGACACAAAAGACCCCAAATAGCCAAAGCAATCTTGAGGGGGAAAAAAAAAAGAGCTGGAGGGATCAGACTCCTTGACTTCAGACTATACTACAAAGCTACAGTAATCAAGGCAATATGGTACTGGCACAAAAACAGAAACATAGATCAATGGAATAGGATAGAGAGCCCAGAGATAAACCCACACACCTATGGTCAACTAATCTATGACAAAGGAGGCAAGAATATACAATGGAGAAAAGACAGTCTCTTCAATAAGTGGTGCTGGGAAAACTGGACAGCTACAGGTAAAAGAATAAAATTAGAACACTCCCTAACACCATACACAAAAATAAACTCAAAGTGGATTAGAGACCTAAACGTAAGGGGAGATACTATAAAACTCTTAGAGGAAAATATTGGAAGAACACACTTTGACATAAATCACAGCAAGATCTTTTTTGACCCACCTCCTAGAGTAATGAGAATTAAAAAAAAAAAAAAAAATAGGACCTAATGAAACATAAAAGCTTTTGAACAGCAAAGGAAACTATAAACAAGACAAAAAGACAACTCTCAGAATGGGAGAAAATATTTGCAAATGAATCAACAGACAAAGGATTAATCTCCAAAATATATAAACAGCTCATGCAGTTCAATATTAAAAAAAACAAAACAACCCAATCAAAAAATGGGCAGAAGACCTAGATAGACATTACTCCAAAGAAGACACACAGATGACCAAGAGGCACACGAAAAGCTGCTCAACATCACTAATTATTAGAGAAATGCAAATCAAAACTACAATGAGGTATCACCTTATACCAGTTAGAATGTGCATCATCAGAAAATCTACAAACAACAAATGCTGGAGAGGGTGTGGAGAAAAGGGAACCCTTTGCACTGTTGGTGGGAACGTAAATTGATACAGCCACTGTGAAGAACAGTATGGGGGTTCCTTAAAAAACTAAAAATAGGATTACCACATGACCCAGGAATCCACTGCTGGGCATATACCCAGGGAAAACCATAATTCAAAAAGACACATGTAGGGCCTCCCTGGTGGCGCAAGTGGTTGAGAGTCCGCCTGCCGATGCAGGGGATACGGGTTCGTGCCCCGGTCTGGGAGGATCCCATATGCCGCGGAGTGGCTGGGCCCGTGAGCCATGGCCGCTGAGCCTGCGCGTCCGGAGCCTGCGCGTCCGGAGCCTGTGCTCCGCAACGGGGGAGGCCACAACAGTGAGAGGCCCGCATACCGCAAAAAAAAAAAAAAAAAGACACATGTACCCCAACGTTCATTGCAGCACTATTTACAATAGCCAGCTCATGGAAGCAACCTAAATGCCCATCCACAGATGAATGGATAAAGAAGCTGTGGTACGTATATACAATGGAATATTACTCAGCCGTAAAAGGGAACAAAATTGAGTCATTTGTTGAGACGTGGATGGATGTAGAGACTGTCATACAGAGTGAAGTAAGAAAGAGAAAAACAAATATTGTATATTAATGCATATATGTGGAACCTAGAAAAGTGGTACAGATGAACCTGTTTGCAAGGCAGAAATAGAGACACAGATGTAGAGAACAAACATATGGACACCAAGGCGGGTAAGTGGTGGTGGTGGTGGTGGTGGTGCAATGAATTGGGAGACTGGGATTGACATATATACACTAATATGTATAAAACAGATAACTAATAAGAACCTGCTGTATAAAAAATAAATAAAATTAAATTTAAAAAAAGAAAGTAAAGAATAGCACATATTAAACCTGATAACCTTGGGCTTTCTCCCCTTACAGGCAACACACACAGACACACACATGTACACACAGCTTGTGACACTTTAAAACTCTCACTGAAATTCAGATTATAATAGTAAACAGTACAGAATAAACCACTGAAATCCATTCAGAGCACAGAAAAAAACTAGTAAACAAGACACCAGTTTCCAGCATTGTCAAAACTGTACTGCTGAGTTAAAAAGTCAGGCAAGAAAATCAGTTTTCTCTAATGCATGAATTTAATGAATAAAAATTCAATATGAAGACAGAGGAAAAATAACCCAGCACTTCTAAACCAACCTAAAAATGTTGATATAAAGGGAGGAACAGTGTTCATCTGCATGTTTTTACTTATTTATTCAATAGACATTTATTAAGCAACTACTAATGATTAGAAATAGCATTGGGCATTTGAAATTCAGAGCTGCCTCTAATATGCAGCATCTGTTTTACTAGAAGTATAAACATATGAGCAAATACAACATGAAAAAGGTTTTTATAGAGAGTAAGATGTATAGAAAACAATTTTAAGAGACTCCTAATCCTGACTGGGAGGTCTGGGGAAGGATTCTTGGAAGAGGTGACATCTATTTTAAACTGTGAAAGCTAAAAATGCATTAGTCAGGTGAAGTCGTATGAGCATCAAGCAGAAAAAATAACAAGTGCACAGGCGGGAGGTGAGAGCTGGGGCTGGCTTGTAATGCAAATTTGAAATAATTCAATTTCTAAAGCATAGGATAGACCCCTAGCAAGAGATGAGCTTGGAAGTATCCACAGATCATGATGTATGCCTTTCTAAGTACTGTGAAGGTGATGACGAGTAAGGCATTTAAGGATCTTTAGCAGGGATTAATCTTGTTAGATAAAGCACTGGTCACCATCTTGGTACAACTGATATGAGGATTTTCCAGGTGCTGCATGCAAATCTTATTTAGAATAAGGACAATAGTAAATAGAGGAGTTGAAATCTGTATTTTGGTACTACCTATGTTTTGATTAAAGGTATAATATAAAGTTGGAAACCAAGGTCTTCATATGTACTGGTACTGCTAACAAACCATAAAAGTGATGGAAAATGTTTTACTTTGAATTACTAATCCTTCTTTCTAGACCATCTCACTGCTAGAAAAACTTGCAATTCCACCTGTAAAATTTTGTGAAGCAGTAAGATTAATATGACAATGGTTGGGTTAGCTAGTAGTCATAAGTATACATCTCAGAACTGAGGGGCAACTTGTTTACTGAAATAGTTGTAGAATATTGATAACCTTACAACTGGCTGGATGTTATTAGGTGTACAAATATAACCTACTCCTTCTACCTATTATGTAGAATACAGGGTAAAGCCTATGTGTGCCTGTTTTGTAGCCAGTAATCTACAGTGATCAGGGTTTTGCAAATATTGCCTTGGAATTCTGAATAAAAATTTCCTATCACTGTGTTTTTGACAAGATCCTTGTAGTTAGACTTAATTGCTAAAACATCATAGATACCTCAAATAATAGAAATTATATTTGAAGACAGTTTTGAAGAGCAAGAAATAGACAAAAAAAAAAAAGCAAAAGCAAAACAAAAACAGTCTGTAAATTCACCTCAGCCTACTGAATTCCTTACAAGTCTGTATTTTCTCTCACATCAAGACTTTTCAATGTGTCCACTGTGCCTGGCCCATTTGTCTTCACCTCCTCTTTCCTCTATCTGCTTAATTACTCCAAAATTTTTGTTTTATTCTGCAGAACACAGTAGGATGCTCTTTTCTTTGTCCCTATCTTCTTATAGGACTTATTTCTCTTACCTCTTTAGACCATGAGTTTCTTAAGAAGCTTGTTGATTGTGAAAGAAAGAATAGCCAGAACATGTGAATACTGCCAACAATGTTCCTCCTTTCCATGTTATTTATCAGACAGATCACAACTTGTCAGTGTCTAAAACATGTGATGAGAGATTCAAATGCCATACACTCCAACTACTGTTTCAGTAGTTTTAAGGAATATTTTGTGCTTTGAAAGATACATGCCACATGCAGTAAATCGTAGTTAACCAGAATATTTAAAGGAAATGATTTTAATCGTTGGAATTTCTGGTCCTTCTTCCATCCCCAAATGATACACATCCTCACCCACCCCCGAAAAAAACCCACTACTTTTGTTTAAAGCCATATTACAAATGATTTGAATTATTTCTGCCAACTCTTGTAGTTCAGTCTATACAGGATAGGAATGCTGTGACTATGGAGTGAAGCATTCTTTATCTATTCACCATGTGGTAGTTTTCATGGTCTATATTTCAGAGATTCAGGTAAATAACACATACACTGAGTCCTTCCTTTTAAGGGAGGCATTATTGATTTTACTTCCATTTGTTTGCTTGCTTTAACTTTAGCTGTCACTATTCTCTACATAATTTTGAGTATTAATCTACAGTTTTTATTTGTTGCTATGCTATACTGATTTGATACTCAAAAAAATAATACAGCTTGCCTGTCTAAGAAGGACCTTAAGGATAGTGTGGTAGTCATCTTCCAGAATTGCTGATGGTAATCCCTTAAAGTAAACAGATAGTTTGCTTTCATAGCTCTCTGGATGTTAAGAGGTAAATCTCCACTAAATTGGAAAACTCTCTTTTCTTGATCAGAACAAGGGTATGCTTGGGAAGGTCTTCTGTGGAATAAAAGAGATTATACCTCCTCTTTGGAAAGGACAACTTTTGAATCAGCTACAAAATCTTCTCCAAGAACTTCCTGCCTAGAGAGTGCTAACATAGAGTACAGAACATCTGCATACTTGCTATGTGATATTTTCTGGTCTCCCCATGTGATATTGACTTCTGTGTTTGCAAGCATTTTGGAACCAGTTGAGTACTTTTTCATGGAAATGTAGTTTATTTACAATTATCAGCACTGGTGCTGTGACATCTCATACCATCTTATAACCCTTATATGCATATTTTGCCTTGTTTTTAATTCTGACTGGTAGAATCCAGATCTTCCCATCATACTACCACTTTACTGTCATTATTTAACTTAAAAATGGGCAAAAGTAAGTGAAGAAAAGAAAGAAAACATTTAGGTCAAATCAAAGCAGAGAATCTTACAATCTTAAAGTTATATCAAAATGGCAGTAGGGTTTTTGAGAACAAATTTTTTTTTTTTTTCCTTTGCAGACAATGACTGATAGCTTAAAAATTTCCTAGAGACATCCCTCATCCATCCCCACCCTTTTGGAAAGATTGCCCTAGTTACTTTGATACATGGAAATTTGGGGAGCTTATCCACAGATAGGATAGAATATTCTTTCCTGTAGTATTTCTCACATGCACATGTGCTAAATGATACAGTGCCTTATGTCAAAAGATAATAATACAAATTTAGAGCTGAGCAGAGATATAATTTAAATAAGCAATCAAATTTCATATTTTTTTAAGGAAAAGAGAATCATGCCTCTATCCTAAAACTAGTTCATCATGAAAAATGTGTTTTTTTTACTTTACTCACATAAACAAATTTTATCATTCATAATAAAATATGCAGAAAATATATGATGAGAACTGGTCCATTTTGATAGAGCAATAAATAACCTAACATTGTGCAATAAAAAAAAATGAGGCCAGTTCATCAGGAAGAGGTACTTTCAATGGCATATTGTGGAAAAAAACAAATTGTTTTCTAAAACTACTCCACATGCTCCAGACTAATTTATTATTACATTATTATTTCCCTCTAGAATTTAAAATAGTGTGGTTGGAAAAGATTTTATACTTATCAGGAGTTCTAAATCCTTAAATTTTCAGTGCTTTGCATTTTCAATTTTTTATATACTAAGAGGAATAAAATGTTCCAGGCTCTCTCCTTATTTTTATTTCTGTTCAGAGATGCTGCAGGAGCTGTCACAAAGAGGATTATCCAAACATGTGCTGAATTTAAAGCATGTATATGGATAAAGAGATATATGATTCAAGAGGAAAGAACAATACCTCTTGTATGGATGTGTTTTCACTGCTATAACTGATTCCATGCAATCATTATCATGCAGATGAGTTGGAAGCAGCTAAATATTGTGAGCTTCTAGCACAACATAATTAAATAAACACATTGTCCTTTGTGTTTCCAGGAAAGTAGCTGTAGAACTGCAGCCTTTGGCAGTCTTCCAGGGCTGGTGGGCATCTGTGGCAGGGTATTTTTGTTCTCTGATGAATGAAAACTACATTTGACAAATGGTCTCACACTCTGAAGTGTGAGGGTGGGAAGAGATATGGGTCAAAGTGCATTAGTTCATATTAGTTCTTTGTAAAGTATTGATGTTATCTCAACAATGTTTTATAAAATACTCAGCTGTATAATGAGGCACATGTTTGTGACTGTCACACCATATGTTAGGATACGGCAAGAACATAGTACAAGGGTGTGTCCAGATCAAAGTCACTTACTTGTGTCTGAAAGTACAACAATTGGGATTAAGTGTGAAGTTAGATAAAAAGAGATGAAAGTGGCACTGCGTTGGAAGTAGGAGGCAGTCTGTAAAGTAGGAACAGTTTTGTAGGGAGAGAAGAGACTGAATTCCAGAGAGAGACCAACAATATGACCAAAATGTGTGTCAGTCTTCAGACAAGAGGAAAGAGAGAACATTCTAAATAATAACCAAAAAGCCACATGAATACAAAGATGTTTCTCAGTGATTTATGTGAGGACATCCAAATGCAACATAAATCAAATAAGAGTAACTCTGAATACATGGAAATGGTAAATTCTCCACCCACTTTTCAATCGTCTTACAACTGTGACCACTTAGCCGTTACTTAGAAGAGAGATTCTTGACCTTGCTGGTATTGACATTTTGGGCCAGATAATTCTTTCTTGTGAGGGCTGTCCTGTGTGTTGTTGGATGTTTAGTAGCATCCATAGTGTTACCCACTAAATGACAGTAGCACAGCCCCTAATTATGATAACAAAAAATGTCTGCAGACATTGCTTAATGTTCTTGGAGGACAACTATACTTCCTGTTGAGAACCACTGACTTACTGTCTCTATCTGCTTCAAATACTACACCATTCCTAAGACAGAAAACCTTAGGGGATTGTATATTAGCATTATTGGTTTTAGCATCAATCATGCTTCCTCATAGACCACACTTGAGCCTGTGTTCAACTTCATGAAAATCAGATTCCAACCTGTACTTCATTTTTTAAAAAAGTGGACTTCTTCAGTATCTCTTTTGCCAGTGTCTCTACACTGTTAATCTGAAAACTATGCCACCATTCTGGTAAAGAAATCACTCCCTTGCTCTTACCAGATGTTATTCAGCTTTCTTTCCAAGGATATAGTAGCTTTTCCTCCCTTGTATTCCAGTCTAATGGTTGTCATTTAGATATTCAAGATAAATTTAGCTGATGTTGCTGTCTTCTTTACCTAAAACCCAAAGTAGGACATATATTTCACAATATGACTGTGAGTCGAGTTCTGTGCTTTCTCAGTGAGAAAAACAGAGAGATATATTGTCAAGAATCAAGTGAAGAATGAGAACATCTACATCAGCCTGACCAAGGCAAAGTCATAATGCACTCAAGGCAGAGATTGCATTAGGTTGCAAATGCTCCCTTTTGGAACTAGAAATAAAATTATTGAGCAAATTTATTAAAGCAAATGTATGGGAAGTAGTTTGTTATACAGTTTTCTTGTGGTAACTCTAGAGCTTCTTGTTAGAAGGACTAGTGGAGAACCATATATATAGTTATCACGATGAGCCCTTAACAATATTATCTGCAATTATTTCTTCTGTCCATTGAATCTACATCTTCTGAAAGTATAGCTCCTGGTATAAGTGGATTTTTAGAGCATTTGTTACATAATTTTAAGGAGAATGGGTAGAAAAAGAGGTTTTTTTCACATCTTTAATTGGGTTGATAGTTGTTTGCTTTGGGCAAACATCTAGTAGGCTTCAAAACAACCACTGATATCATCTTATTTTCCCTATATGTTCTATTCTTATCTCCGTTTCAACTGTTCCCTCCACTATAACCAAACTTTGTACTCAGTAAATTAGATCTAATCAGACATTTACTCTTCTCACCTTCCCATTACGAAACTGTCAACTCACCTGCACCTATAATCACCTACACTGTCTGATTTTCTCTCAGTTACTTTGGATGAAGTATCTCTCTTCCAATTAAACGTGTCAGGTGTGACCTGGATTCCACCTTCTCAAAATGTGACCTCTGTAATTAGCCACTTCTCTCCTATTCCTCTAGGGAGGCAAAGACAGCCTGAACTAAGATTATCTGTGGAATCACAAAGAGTAAATAGTTGAGAGATGTGGTGGAGGAAGATCAATAGGAATTATTAATTGATCTCATGTGAAAAATAAAGGAGAAGAATACAGTGAAGATTGCAGCACAGTTTCTAAATAAGTAGAGAGATGCCATGGATTGGACCGGAACAAATAAGGGGTAGACCATTAATCTTATGATCTTTGACTGATTAACACACACACACAAAATTACTTTCTATCTTTCCCAGGTAGAAAAGCCCTTGTGTCTTTCTACGCATTTATGAGCTTTCTATTAAAACCGTGAATTCTCCAATGACGTTATTTCAGAAAGGATCCTTTACTACTCATACCTTTGGCAGAACCTTTTTCATATTCTATTTAAAATTGTGCTCTATGCGTGTGTGGTTCATATATTCACCTTGATAATGGAATCTCTTTATGATGGTGGTGGTTCTATTTTCTTATACTATTTTATAATTGTAAGGACCTTGGAGCAAGAAACATTTTTAAAAATCTAAAATGAATGCATGGGGCTTCCCTGGTGGCGTAGTGGTTAAGAATACACCCGCCAATGCAGGGACATGGGTTCGCCCTGTTCCGGGAAGATCCCACATGCCATGAAGCAACTAAGCCTGTGCACCACAACTACTGAGCCTGCACTCTAGAGTCCGAGAGCCACAACTACTGAAGCCCGTGTGCCACAACTACTGAAGCCTGCGCACCTGGAGTCTGTGCTCTGCAACAAGAGAAGCCACCGCAATGAGAAGCCCGTGCACCCCAACAAACAGTAGCCCCCACTCGCCACAACTAAAGAAAGCCGACACGCAGCAACGAAAACACAAGGCAGCCAAAATAAGTAAATAAACAAATTTTTAAAAAAAAGTGAGGGCTTCCCTGGTGGTGCAGTGGTTGAGAGTCCGCCTGCCGATGCAGGGGACACGGGTTCGTGCCCTGGTCCGGGAAGATCCCACATGCCGCGGAGCAGCTGGGCCCGTGAGCCATGGCCGCTGAGCCTGCACGTCCGGAGCCTGTGCTCCACAATGGGAGAGGCCACAACAGTGAGAGGCCCGCATACTGCAAAAAAAAAAAAAAAAAGTGAGTTGGAATTTTAAAATAAAATAAAATGATTACATTATGGCTGTGATTTTCACATATTCTAGGGATTATTAATTCTTCCAATATATAGTTTGATAATATTTATTCCTCCCCACTGAGTTATTGTATCAAAATATTAGGCTTGTTTTCCATTTTCCTAGAGTTTTTTTTTTTTTTGGTTTGGACAGAATTTATTTACCAGTACATAAATTTTATTTAAAAAATTCAAAGTGTTATAACCAATTTAATCTACTGGTTCTTCTATGAAATTGATGGATAGCCATGATCTCCATTTCAATTTGAAGCATGTCAGCAGACTTTAAATCTATTGGTTTTTACCAGTTGTCAATATCTATTGATTTAATAAACTTGAAGATATAACATTGCTTCTACACACACAGATGCTAACACACACACACGCACAATGATTACAAATTTTTATAAACTGTCACACAGTGATAGGATTTACAAGTTTAATCCCATAAGATCACATCTTCATAAATATAATGGTTTGTGTTTATATACTTCTTTTCGTATCAGCTGTACATCATGGGCTTGGAAGTAGTCAGTAAAAAAGGACCTATGAAAGGTACCGGTGGAGGAAAGCCAATAATTAATATGGCAATAAGTTAGTGGAGTAAAAAAAATGAAAATCAGTATCCACTCCTATTTGACCAGTCTCTATGGTTGAATGAGCATATATCAATTTCTTGAGACAGTATTGGTTTCAAATTGTGTATCATTCTCCCCGTGAGCACACATACCAAATTATTGGTTGAAGGCTTGATTTAGAATATATTGCTATTTTATCTCAAATGAACTTACACTCAACTTTTAAAGGTTTCTATAATCAAACATATTCTGAATATACATTCTAAAACAATTCAGGTAATTAAACACTTTAATAAAGACCCCAAGATGTAGTGAAGTCTCTATGTTTCTTACATTTCCTTATACTGTAACATCCCTGTATGCTGTTCTCAGTCTGAATTCTGAAAATAAAAATGTGAATAATTCCCTTTGTAAAAATCATAGAGAAAGTGAGATGACTTGAGATTACCAAAATTATTAAAGGAATTTAATTAGCCTTTAGGCTTGTGTAGAGTAGAGATGATCACATCATGACTCACAAAGTTTTCTAGGCCTTATACTGCTTCTTAACTCTTCCTCCAATATTTTCATTTCTCCCTCACTTGTATATTCAGGAAATTTTATATATGTATGTATATATGTACATATATATATGAAATATTGAAGTCCTGAATAAAGCCAGTTTTTTTTTTTTTTTTTTTTTTTTTTCTGTACGCGGGCCTCTCACTGCTGTGGCCTCTCCCGTTGCGGAGCACAGGCTCCGGACACACAGGCTCCGCGGCCATGGCTCGCGGGCCCAGCCGCTCCGCGGCATGTGGGATCTTCCGGGATTGGGGCACGAACCCGTGTCCCCTGCATCGGCAGGCGGACTCTCAACCACTGCGCCATCAGGGAAGCCCTAAAGCCAGTTTTAAAAAATTAATTTTAATTATCTTTTTTGAAAGAATCACAATAGCCAAGCAATTATCTGCATCTTTGTAAAACTATGTTATATCTTACATTTTGGCTCTTGGTTTGACATAAAAACTTCCTGAAATAAGTGCTCTCTAAAACATGAATCTCTTGGTAGTTTCCTTAAATACAGTGAATTATAACAATAATTTTGAATTATGTCACAACCTGAAATTTTCCAGTAATAAAATATACATATTAGTTATAACCACATAAGATTATGCTATAATAATATGTTAAAAGAATTACATTTTTAAGTGTTTATTAAAATAGGTCAAAATTTAATTTTTTTTTATTTCTTTTGAAACTAAGAGGCTGTGGTTCTTAGCATTGATTGTTATGAGAGTATTTCTTGCACCCCCAACTCCACATATAAAAAGTATCAAGAATAAAAATTCTATTCATTTCATTCTCTCAGTAATCCTGTTAAAGTGACATGAATTACATGGAAACCATTACAGTTTTCCAAGCAAGGATTATCAGGTACATTTGTTGGTCTCAGCAAAGCAACAAAAGAGGAGTTAGCATTAAGCAGTGATCTGGCAGTTAGAAGATATAGATTTTGTTTCTGCCTTCATCACTTGTTCATTTTGCCACTTGAGCATTACTCCTTCTCTATGAACCTGAGCCTTTCCATCCACAAAGTATCTTGTTTAGTACAGTGTATCCAGGGGGCCCTCAGGAAATATTAAAAGATGATAAATAGTAAAGGTAACTTGCCTCTTACCTATTGACTACAGAATGTGCTGTGTGATTGAATAAACAAAAGGCTTTGAAATTATGCATGGGGCCTTTTTTTTTTCTTGTTTCCTAGCAGTATTCAGTGCATTATTCTCTGTTTAAATATGAGTTGGACATAGTGGAAAATATACTCAGAGACAGTAGATAGCTATATCCTTCCTTGATGTACTTTCTATCTAAAGCAGTTCTTCATTTTCTTCTGCTGTGTATCTTACTGTTCCTACAGGTTTATGGAGAATAGCAAATACCAAGTTAAATATATTATAACTTTTCCTATGCTGTAAGGTTATTCTAAAGTTATCTTTCTCTAATAATAATATTCTTTGGACTTTTAAATAATTTTTATTTCATTTCTCTCCAGATGTACTTTAGTTGTTGCACATATTTTAGGAGTGGTTTTATTTGTTTGTTTGTTTGTGGCATTGCTCTTATGTCACACACAAAATAATATTCTCATTGGCCCGAAAAGGATAATGCATCTTCCAAAACAAGAACTAAGTTCTTACTTGATGAATATGGCTGGCTTTTGCAGAAGAAGTAAAATCATTTCAAAGGTTGCTGGGCAAGCCCTTAAACTTAGCACCTCTCTGAAATTCAAGCCACATTTTAAAATAAATGTACTTAAAATTTGAAAATATTTAAATCTCTAATAAATTAACCATCTATAGAATTTTTTTAAATAGCTCTGTTATTGTGCTCTATTTTATGTGGAGCAATTCTTTCAGCCTTAGTTTATACTCTCAAAATAATGAGTTCCATTTTTTAATTTATCTCAACTCTTACCTTTTAATTGGAATTTATTATTTTCACAACAGTAGGAGAGAGCCATTCTTTATCAAAATGTAGCTATCTGATACTTATTGAAATAAACATATTTCTGATACTGTTTCTCAGTATCTAAGAAAAAGAATTGCTATCACTCTCTGTCTCTGCCCTTTCCTTTGTGTTTGTTTTTAATTATGCTAACTTTTGCCTTTGACACATAATGTTTTCTCATTTTAAAATTAGTTTTGATGTTTATTTACTGATAATACTTGTACACAGGGACAACACCTTGCACGTATATTCAGCAGATAGTGAAAATATCTGAAAGTCTTCCTGGAAAGTTAATAGTTGGAACTCAAAAATAGATCCTGCACATACCAAGCATTTTTCCTATTTCTACCATACCTGAGAGAAGATTTCATTTTATATGCATGAAACAAAGTCTATTGTATGCATTAAACCACTTTATGACACCAGGGAATCTTTGTGGGCCTAAAAAAAAATCAATAAAATATTTATAAGAAAAAATAGCTAGTGAAACCATGCAGTCCCTGGTTATCATTCCATGTTATAGATGATGGCTTCAGCCATTTTCAAGTTGCAAAATACAATTTATTACTATAAATTCTTTCTCATCACAAAGCCAAGCTCTTTCCAAATTGATACAGTTTATTGCACTGCAAGGAGGTAATGCCCATCTCCAGAGCTCAAACAGTTAATGTTCAGCACTTGGAATCAATTTAGCTGACATGAAAGAGCCCCTGGAGTGGTAATGGCTCTTTTCTGGTGATCTGTATATCACTGCACTTAAGTTCTAGAATGCCAGGAGCGCTTCAGATTTGAATTTATTTTGTTACTGGGCTTAATGCACCCACTTGAATATTTAGATGAATCACTTTCTGTCAAACAAATTTGTCTTTTGAATATCAAGCACTTAAAAATAATGCTGATAAATAAGCAATGGATAAAATTGTATTCTGCTTGATCAGAGTTTTTATTTTTTCCACTTATTCTGGAACCACTAAGATTTGAATAATTCTTCAAATCCTTTCTGGACTGGAACAAATAGAGATAAATATGAAATTGACCTTGATTTTACATGGCTGGGTTTTCATGGCCATCATATAGGGCCATGCAGCCTGGGCACTGCATAGCTTTAAGGAGCACTGGTCACTTCTAGTCTTTGCAAAGGATGCCCCCTGTATCTGGATGGTGCACAACTGGCACAACTGAACATGGAGGCACTACCACAGATAGATACAAAGCAAGTAAGGAATTTGATTAAATCATCATTCTAAAATTGTGTGGTTGGTTAAATGAGTAAATCAGACCCTTACCTGCTTTGAACTGCCTTCTTAATGGCATCTGATCTTAGACTACAAGAGCCAGAATTGACTTAAGAGTTTCTCTAGTTCCAGCTCCTTACCATATAGGAGTAAACTCAAGTCCCTACTCACCAAGGGGTTGAACTAAGTCCTGTAGGTAGATAGTAGTTGTCAAAGCTAGATCTAAAACCCAGTCTATAGACTTCTTTTCCAATAATCTGTTTTCAAAACTCTACAGTAACTCTCATTGTCTCATTAAGATGTTGACAGCCACCTCTCCCCTGATTATAAGAGAAATCACAGGGAAGTGACCTTACAATAATAGAGTTGTGGTTTTAGCCTCTCTTGAAGTCCATTCTGCTGTAGGGATTCCACAGTTTTGATCTTAGCTTGTTAACCTCATTAGCATTGATTCTCAACACCTGTGCCTGTGGTTAGTTGGAGACCTAGGGTGTATGACTTATTTGTACCAGAGCCCACCATCAATAGTCATTTCTCCCATGACCAAATGGAGTATGAAGTAGAAATAGTGAATCTGGAGTCATGTATGGGTGTTGAACAGGTTATTATAAAGATTTTGTTTACAAATGTATTTTTATAATATTTCATGCAATATACATTTTGGACAATAGGTGAAGGAATGGCGAATGAAGTTAATTCTCTCTTTTTTTTCTTTTTTTCCTAGTGAGGTTGATGGGATTTTGTTTACTTTCCTAATGAGATGGTGATTTACATGTTTTAGAGAACCACTTACTCTGTGCCCTCTGTGCATGGTTTCAGCCTTGCAAGTCTGAACTGAAGGCATGTATGAGTCCAGAGCAGATGTGTGCAGCTGGGCAAACCTCTTTTCCATTGCTCTTCCTTGGAATGATAATCCACATGCTGAGATTTCAAATGACTTTAATACACATTTTCTTGATTAATGGAAAATGGCAGAGTGTAGGAGACTGAAACAGTTTGTGCTTTGCTTGATTAATTAATAAGGGACTCTCTTTTCCCAGCTCCAACTCATTATGCTAATGAAGTGTCATCAATTAAGGCTTTCCCTTGATTATTGAATGTCAGGTAGCGCTCAGTGAAAATGCTGCGTTCCTTTGCTGTCTGGGTGGAACTGCCATTACAGCATTTTCTGGACTGCTCCTTCCATTAGCTGCTGTTTGTTCTATTTTCTCGTTATTGTGTCTTTTTCTTGATCTTAAGTGAGGTGACTATGGAAAGCTTGGAATGAAATGGAAAATGTTGTTTCTGGAAATGTGGATAAAGAAAATGTGTTAACAGAAAGATACACACAATTCTTCATTCAGAACTCATTTGTAATTATTAATGATATAGTAAAAAATTAATCAAAAGACTATGTTGAGCTTTCTGAAATAAGTCTTTGGTATTGTCATTAGATAAGATAAACAGTTCAGAAACACATGATCATTAACCATTTCCACCCTTCTATTGAAATTAAATTTTAAGGTTTTTTTTCCTAAGGGAAGTATCCTGAGAACAAAAGAGTGTCTATTTAAATGCTTTATTCTCTTTAGGTAATGTTCTAATTTGTTTACGAATATTACTTAGATTTGGATCCACTTAAAGATGACAAAAATGTGAAAAGAATAGAGTATAACCAAGTACAGCCTCCAGATTACGTTGAGGAAACAAACATTTTTATGTGTCCTAGTGGCTTTTTCTCCTTAGCACTGAAGATGAGGCTCTTGATATGGATCAATTTTGTACATTCATGTTATCTATTCATTCATTAGGGAATGCCTTACTTTAAGATTAGGTATTCCCTGTTAATGAAGAACTTCTAAGACATTTATAAAGGTTGTAAGTAGAAGAAGCCCTGAGTAAGACACTCACAATCACCTATCTTATCTACTTTTGGTAGCTGACATCTTGGGGGAGCAATAGTAATGAATTTGTTTAATTTTCTCCTTTCACTTCACCTTAAGTAAAAAATAGATTATCATTTTATGGTACATCTCTGGCCTTGAAAAAAAATTTCTTTTCAACTAGTGGTGTCATCTGCTTAATTAATTTATCAATTTCTCAGTTTCCCTCACTACAGAATGAGGAGATAGTATTCATGCATGGCCATTTTTCTGGAGATTTTGAATATAAATAAATGGAGAAGTAAAAGGAATACTTTACTACTTGCTTTTATGGAATGCATTTTTATTCTGGTGCTGTGAGTTTTAAAATTAGAGGAAGACATCTGATAGAGCTCATTGCTGAGTATACTGATGCTTAGTTACCTCCATCAGTTAAAACTAAAGTTTATTCCTCTTTTCAGAGAGCACTCCTATTCTCTGCTTTCAGGAATAATGTTTCCAGTTCACTAGGACCCTTAGATGTGCGGTCTTTGGGTTATATCTTTAACTCTTTCTCTGAGTCCCAAACCTGTTACAGCACTAAAGAAAGACTGATCCATAAAGTGAACTAAGTATGCTGCTGAGCAGAGGTGGTATTTACTGCCTCAGTATGGAACACCTGTATTATCTTCTCAGAAGGATCTTGGTGAGAAATAAATCTAAATCTAAGGATAGACAAGTGGGGGGTTGGTAATCATCAGAATTCAGGCCTGAATGCCACTCCTTTAGAGGACCAGCCCCAAGCAGCAGATTCTCCACATGCGGCCATGCACAAGAGCAAATCAACTCAGCCCTCAGAGCCAGTATTCCATTTGATAGTCATACTTGCATTTGTGCCATATAGTGTGGAGAAATGGTAAATAACCTTCTGAAACAGAAAGTGGTGGAAGATCAAATTACCCAGGTAAAGAAAAAATAGTTTAAGCCCTACCAACTGCAGTGCATATGCGTTCATTGTCATCACTTGAATCTTCTGTTTGTTTTGTTTTTGATATTAAAGTCATGATAATGAGATAGGATGAACTGGGATGAAATTTTATTTTTTTAGAATCAAATTTACTCTCCATAAGTTTCTTTATTTTGACAATGAAACTTTACTTTCATTGTAGAAAACAACTTATGTTCAATTTTTCACCAAAGTGTACATGTCCCTGCAGTCATTAAAGTTGAAGCTGTAGGACTGTTATATTTATAACACTGCAGTGTCGGTTGAGTGAGAGAAATAGATGAGTATCATAGATTTGAGGATATGAGATATGATTCTGTCATTCATAACTAAAGTCATGCTGCATGTATAACATAATCTCATTGTGTCCTGCCTGGTTTGAAATGCAGAATAAAATGTGTGTAGAAAGGGATGCCATATTTATATAATTGATTAATTGTAATTATTCCTAGAAAAATAGACTTCAGGGCCTGAATATGTAGGAAGTGTGCAGATCAACAGATTAAAAGAAAACGTATTTTTCAGATGGACAATATAGTCGGTAACCAACAGTTAACCAAAAGGAAATTGGATATAATCAGTTTAACAAGCATGTATTGCAAGTCAACACTTTGCCCTGGTTGATGCCAAATGGTCACTTATTCTTCTTATTAACTTCCTTCTTGGTGGGAATGTAGTGTTTTGTGAGACACAGCATAAAGTAGTTAAATAGACAGATCCTGGAGCCAAACAGCCTGGGGGTGAATCCTAGCCCACCCACTTACTAGCTGTGTGAACATGAGCAGTCTGTTTAACATTTCCATGCTTCATTTTCCTCTTCCATAATTAAAGTAATACCTTCCCCATTCAGTTGTTGTGAGGATTAAATAGTTAATAGATAGAATGCTTCTATAAGCATGTTAGCACTAATTAAACACTATAAAAATTTTGCTATTATAATATAGGACAATATATTGGCGATTTTTACCGAATTTTAGGATCAGATAGATGGGTGCTTATATTCTGTTTCTATGGATACCTTTATTATTTTATTTTTTTTGTTTTGTTTTTGGATCTTGGATAAGTAATGAGGCTATTGAGCCTCAATTTTCTTATCTATAAGACAGGCATAATGATAGGATCTACCTTATGTTTTGTGAAGATTAAATAATTTCTGATACATACTCAGTGCTTAAAAAATATAATCATAGTCTTTAATTTTTATTTACACATAGGATACTATTGCCACATTAATATACTTTATTGTCCTTGACCAAATTCAGGATATATTAAAATACCTTTGTTACAGATGTAAAGGCTAGAAAGGGGTAATAAAATATACTCTGCATTCAGTATTAAAAATACATTGTTGAGGACTTCCCTGGTGGTCCAATGGTTAAAAATCCGCGCTACCACTGCAGGGGGCACGGTTTCCATCCCTGGTTGGGAAACTAAGATCCCACATGCCCACACGGTGCGGCCAAATAAAAAATAAGTGAAAATAAATACTTAAAATATTTTAAAAAATACATCGTTGAACATCCATTTTACAGTTCAGTGTGCTTCTCCCCTGCCTGGAGAAAATCCTGAACTATATCAAAAAAAGAAACATGATAATCGTAACAGGAATGAATTATGTAGCACAGAAAATCCTTCCTACTTTTAAAAGATTTTTTTTTTAAGGGAAGTAATATTTGTCTTTTGACTGACATAATTGTATCTAAGTCACAGAGTGATCAGAAATTAGAGCTTTATTAAAACTTGATTTACTACAATTTCTGCTTTTTTTTTTCTTGCCAAGTGCACAGTACTCCATGAAACAAAATATAAAACCTCATAGCCTAATTTTAAACTTATCATCACCAGTAACAAGACATGTATAAGCAAAGTAACAGTGATTAGGGGAATCTATACATTCATTCAAGGAACTGAAGGAAGAAGTGTTTCCTCTCAATTTATAAAATGCAAATTATGAAATGACTACAAATTCAGTGGTTATTGTTGCTCTGTCCTTTGAATATATTTACTTATACTTTTCCTTTGCCTACTTTTATATTTTCATATTATACTTGGTTCCTCATAAATTATGCAACCACTTGTGAGAAATTTAGAAGTGAGTTGACCATGTCCTGCCCACCTTTATTTCTTTTCCTGGGCACACAAACTAAGGCTATATTCTTGACTTCCCTTGCAGATTGCTGTGACTAGGTGATTAAGCATTCTCAGTGGTATGTGAGAGAAAGTGATGTGCGCATTTGTGTCCATCCTATAAAAATCGCCCAAGAGCACTCCATCCTTTTTTCCTTTCCTTCTGCCCTAAATAGAAACTCCTAGAGTGACCCTACTCTACCCCCATGCTTGGTCATTGACTTGGAATGTCCCTACACATTTGCATGAGAATAATACTCTCTTGAATATGTTTAGTTCCATTTCGATATATAGCCCAGTTCGTCCTATATAGTAGGAAAAAAAAAAATGATGATTTTGAATTGGAGTGATGCTGTAAAAAATTAAAATGTGTTAAAACATAAATTTTTGCTCTAACAACAGAAAAACAAATAGAGATCATATAGTAGATGGTGAGAAAAATATATACAGTAAGAGGCAAAGTGGAGATGTGGACCATGTGGTGGCAAAGCATTTTGAAAACACTCACCTGCAATTACTTGGAAGGTTAACCAAGTGTCTACTGGACCTGGAGCTCTACGAGAAGTGATGAGAAAAAGTCAGAATGTTAATACATGTGTGACTGTTATTTGCTGCACTGAGCCATGTATTATGGGAAAGAGGTGAGCACAGGCAAGAATTAGCTGCTTTTAAACAGGGGTTGAAAGGAATAGAGAAACCAGATTAGAAGCATCGTAGGATTGGAAAACGAAACTGCTCTGAACCTTTTACAATTGAAGATAAGACTGAAAAAAGCTCTAAGAACCAGACATACACAAGGGGCTTCAGCTTGTGCAAAAATCAGATTGAAAGTGGTTGTCTTCTCATTCACTCCTGTTGCTTCAGATGAGCTTAAAGAGATATCAGAGAGAGAGAGAGAGAGAGCAGGGTGGGGGGAGGGTAGAAGAAGGGAAGGAAGGAAGGAAAAAGGAAGGAAAGAAGGAGCAGCAGCATGTGTGGAGGAAGAGAAAGAACAAAGAAATAAAACCAACTTAATAGAGTTGACTTAAAAACTATAGCTAGGAAAAAACTCTGGCTTAACTAGAATATGAAAATGACTGTAACATGGAACTTACCAGAAGCAAATTCATTTTCAATGGAATTGTATTACCTTGCAAACCACAAGCCCATAAAATCATTAACAATTTGGGAATTTCAGTGATATGGATATGGGGATTTTAGCATTATTCCTGCAACTTTTCTGTAAGTCTGATATTGTATTAAAATGAAAAGTCAACAATAAGCCCTCATCTGCCAATAAGAGTATGTGATCATCAACCAATGGTTGCCAGGAACTTCACCAGCAGGAAAATAGCTGTCCAAACTGTGAAGCTTCCAGGTAGGTCATCCTCCACCCCACCCACTTCAGATGTGGTCATTGAAGATGTGATATTGTAATTTATAATAAGAAATATATATTTGGTCTTCTTCATTGCTGGTGCAGAACTTCTAAAACCCTAGGAATTTCCTAACTGATGAGAGAGATAAATCTGTCTTTTGTTATGCTAAGGAGGTGATTTTTTGACCACATCTAAGAATGAGGGCTGATTGCCTGGAGAATCAATCATGTGATTGGAGGGTTGGAACTTTCACCCCAATCCTTGACTTCCAGGGAGGGAAGAGGAGCTGGAGATCCAGTTCAATCACCAGTGGCTAATGATTTAATCAGCCATGCCTGTGTAATGAAGCCTCTATAAAACCCCAAAAGGATAGTGTTCTGAGAGCTGCTGGGCTGGGAATATGATCCTCACGGTAATCGTGGAAACTGCAAACTGATGTTAGAGAAGTTGCCCTCAGTTTTGATTCGCAAATGATTTTGCAGTGGAGACACCTCCTGTACCCTGTAAACTTGGAAATTCCATGGACTATGGGAAATAACTTTTCATTGTGCTGATCTCTTACATATTTGGGTCCAGTTGTTTTTTAGCCTATCCTACATTAATTAATACAAAGGGTAAAATCTATAATATCTAATTGGAACTGTAAAGATCTAAGAAACAGGTTAATCTAACTTTATCTCAACCCGTGTAGGGGATAATTTAAAATTTTCAATTTACCTCCAAAATATTTCAAAATTTATTTAGTAAAAGAGAGATAAAATTAGGCTAAAACACCTTTAAAGATGATAAGTTGTCTATATTTTCTAACACTCTACTGAAAATGCTTAAAACCCATCTTGAGTTTGTCTTTGTCCCAATTTATAAAAAGAAAAGAAAACCGGAAATGTATTCCCAAATTAATTTACCTCTGTATCTAAAATGAGCAGAAAATACTATTACTACTTGTCACTTTACCATTGTACTATAGGATACTGAAGTGTTAGAAAGAAGTATGTAATGATTGTCATTTGAAAATAAATTCTTTTTTACTACTGAATCTTCATATCCCTGGAAGCAGAATTGTGTTACCATGATTCAAAATGTATATTAGCAAACATTTTTGCAAACCAAAAAAAAAAGCAATACAGAGTTTATCATTCATATTTGTTCCAACTTTTCCATTATAAACCTCATTATAGAAAATCAATAACATGGAAAGGAGATAAGTGTACCCAAATGTTAGATTTTTTTCTAATATGAAAATAAAAATATTTAAAATTAATAGCTTTATTTTAGCATCATAGACTTTTGTCCTTTCAATTTCTGATATGTTAAAATTTTCTTTGTTTTCATATAAACTCTTACATTTCCCATTGTATTTTTAGGTGATATAAACTGGAGTCTCAGGTGCCAGTTTTTTTTCTTTTAACCTCATTTTCATTTTCTCGATACATCTAGGAAATTGAAAAGTAAAATAGGAAACATAATGTTCTGATTAAAATAAACAACAGGCTTCTTGTGCTGAGGTAAGTGCAAGCAGTAATTCTGCATTGCAGTTATTACTACAGAATCAATAAGTATGGAACTAGAAAACAAATGTATCTTCCTGAAGCTTTAATCAACCAGCAATCTCTGGTAGTGCCCTTCTGTGAAATAGTGTCATTTTTATGAAGAATTTATTTATTTATATTTTATTTTTGAATCACTGCATTCAAAAGCAGTGTCATTATTTAATAATTATACTCTGCTAATTTCTGTATAAATCATGTTCTAAAGGTACATTTAGGAATGGGAGAAGGACAAAGTGGAGAAGGGGCCAGATTTTGCCAAAATAATATATTTATTAAATGTTACAGCTAGAGTTGTTACTCTTCTAAACAATTAAAATGTGATAAATTATGTAATCAAATGCATGTCTTTGAAGTTTACAACATGTTCTTTAAAAAAAAAATAATAAAACTAATACATATTCATCCCAGGAGGGCAAAAAGAAGAAAACATTTACCCATAATTCTTCCAAGGAATAATCAATATTCTGTCTAACTCATTTTTTTCTTTCTATCTACCTATCTATCATCTATCTCTCTATCTATATCATCTTTCTCATCTATCCTTTTGGACTTTCTAAGCTTGCGTGTATATATTTCTTTGTTTTTATTTTTACCAAATTGGATTATATAATTTTATTTTCTCCTATATGCACTTCACATATATTGTGAGCATTTTTTCATATCATTAAATATTCCTATAAAGCATAATTTTAGATAGCTTTATAGAATTTTTTATATAGATGTACTATGTAGTCACCTATTTACCCATCGTCAAACATTTACTATTTCCAGTTGTGTTTCTTACTAATATCTTTTCTATGAACATCTTTTTCTCACAACTCTGTGGCCCAATTTTTACTCTTTATTATTGTCGATTCTTAGAGACGAAATTCTTTGGTCACAAAGTAACAGCTTCTTTCTAAAGGCTCTTGCTGTGAACTAGGAACTTTACTGATAAATGGGGGCATGGTGGAGGAAGCTGGGAGAGGGGAGACAAACACTGCCAAAATGATTTCAAACTAGATGTACTAATTTAATTCCAACCTATGAATGCCTGAGACATGTTCACTATACCCTAGGCAGCATTATTATTCTCATTATTAAAATGTTTGATAATTCATCAGCCAAACTGTACCTTATTACTATTTAATTGAATTTTTTACTCATAGATTATATTCAATATATATTCATATGTTTATCTGTCATTTGTATTTCTTATTTACAATTTATATTTTTTACATTAATGGTTTAAACCAGAATGATATTTAGAAATAGAAGTCATACTGGACATTTTTCCCCTTTGTTTCTGAATTTAATGTAACTGCCCTAACCCTATAGGTGTAAAATGTAGTGTTGACTAAAATCATGGGATTTTAAACATAGCCTTTAACTGAGAGCAAAGGAAAATAATGTGCTTATTTTACCTGTTTTTCTTTTAGTTGTTTCATTCTGCTATTTCACTGCCTCATTTGTTTCAAAGTAAACTGTTTCAGATAATAATTCATATAGAAATTAAAATCATCTTTTTCTGTAAGATACAACTGTGTGTAACAAAGTACCATCAGGAATGTTTTTCCTCACTAAAAATATGTCTTTGATTTAATAAAACAAGAATTATCAAAGTTAGACCTTAATAAACTAGAGTGTGGATTTAATTATTCATCTATAGGATGCACCATTTAAAATTTCGTTACCAGTTTTAAAGGTCTGGATATGCAAATTGATTTTGTAAATTTTAAAGAGGGTAATTCTTAATCTACCTGAGATAAACTATTTTTAAAAATTTTAGAAATACAATTTATATGCAAATATATTATGTGCTAAGTTCAGCTATTTCTTGTCTGTTCAATAAGCGGATCTGACAAAAGAAGCCTGCTCAGCAACACAGTTAGCCACTACTTTGGTGTATGCTATCTATTGTATTTCTAGATCAATTACACATTTTATAAAAACAGCAAACATGATGGAACACATCCAAGTAAGTGTTATCTTCTTCAATATTGTAATTCTGAAAGTTTCTATGCTGACTCTAATAATACTATCACTATTTAAAACCTTTAAAAATCCTTTGGAACTATCTTCGTTTGTTCTAAAATACTCTTTTGAACAACTTATTAGTTGTAATTATATTTTGATTTTGTACATCACAAAACTTTGGAGCCAAGTAGTTGTATTAGGACATATGAGTGTTGTTCAAATGCTGTTGTACAAAAGATGCCACATGAGCAGATGACTTTTTGATGAAAAATGCTGTCATTGGATATTCATATGCACTTCATTAATTTCTATCAAATATAATCTTTCCAATTCCTCAAAATATAAACATAAAGATCTTGACTGATCATTTAGCCTTTTTTTCAGCTTTTTGGGTGGCATAATTGACAAATAGGAATTTGAAATATTTAAGGTGTACAACTTGATGATTTGATATTTGTACATATTGTGAAAGATCACCATAATCAAGCTAATTAGTATACCCATCACTTCACATAGGTACCCTTTAGCAAATTTCAAGAAACCAATATAGGAGAACTTCAAGATGGCAGAGGAGTAAGACATGGAGATCACCTCCTCCACACAAATACATCAACAGTACATCTGCATTTGGAGCAGCTCCTACAGAACACCTACCGAATGCTGGACAAAGACCTCAGACTTCCCAAAAGGCAAGAAAATCCCTAGTGCCTGGGTAGGGCAAAAGAAAAAAGAAAAAACAGACAAAAGAATAGGGATGGGACCTGCACCTCTGCGAGGGAGCTGTGAAGGAGGAAAAGTTTCCATGCACTAGGGAGCCCCTTCACTGGCAGGGATGAGGGGTGGGCAGGGGGAAGCTTAAGAACCATGGAGGAGAGCACAGCAACAGGGATGCAGAGGGCAAAGCGGACAGATTTCCACACAGAGGATTGGTGCCGACCAGAACTCACCATCCTGAGAGGCTTGTCTGCTCACCCGTCAGGGTGGATGGGGGCTGGGAGCTGAGGTTCATGCTTCAGAGGTCAGACCCAAGGGAGAGGACTGGGGTTGGCTGTATTAAGACAGCCTGAAGGGGGCTAGTGCGCCACAGCTAGCCAAGAGGGAGTCCCGGAAAAAGGCTGGACCTGCCAGAGAGGCAAGAGACTGTTGTTTTGGGGTGCACAAGGAGAGGGGATTCCTGCACTGTGTGCCCACAGATGGCAGAGCACTGCTGCAGTGAGCTCCAGAGACAGGCATGAGCCACAGCTATCAGCTCAGACCCCAGAGACGGGCATGAACCACTAAGATTGCCACCACTGCCACCAAGAATCCTGTGTGCAAGTGCAGGTCACTACCCATACCCCCCCGGGAGCCTGTGTATCATGTCACTGCTAGGGTTCTGTGATCCAGGGACAACTTCCCTGGGAGAACACACGGTACACCTCAAGTTGTTGCAATGTCACTCTGGCCTCTGCTGCTGCAGACTCGCCCCGCATTCCAATTATGACTACCGTACTCCTCCCTCTCCCCGGCCTGAGTGAGCAAGAGAGTCCTAATCAGCTGCAGCTTTAAACCTGTCCTGTCTGGGCAGCAACAGATGCCTGAGGGTGGCCTACATGCAGAGGCAGGGCCAAAACCAAAGCTGAACCCAAGGAGCTGTGCAAACAAGAAAGAGAAAGGGAAATTTCTCTGTGCAGCCTCAGGAGCAGCAGATTAAATCCCCTGTTATTCAAAATGGTTTTGGAAGTTTTAGGCATGGCAATCAGAGAAGAAAAAGACATAAAAGGAATCCAAATCAGAAAAGAAGTAAATCTGTCACTGTTTGCAGATGACATGATACTATACATAGAGAATCCCAAAGATGCTACCAGAAAGCTAGTAGAGCTAATCAATGAATTTGGTAAAGTAGCAGGATACAAAATTAATGCACAGATATCTCTTGCATTCCTATACACTAATGACAAAAAATCTGAAAGAGAAATTAAGGAAACACTCCCATTTACCATTGCAACAAAAAGAATAAAATACCTAGGAAGAAACCTACCTAAGGAGACAGAAGACCTGTATGCAGAAAACTGTAAGACACTGATGAAAGAAATTAAAGATGATACACACAGTTGGATTGGAAGGATCAACACTGTGAAAATGACTATACTACCCAAAGCAATGTACAGATTCAAAGCAATCTCTATGAAAGTACCAATGGCATTTTTCACAGAACTAAAAGCAAAAATTTTACAATTTGTATGGAAGCACAAAAGACCCTGAATAGCCAAAGCAATCTTGAGAAAGAAAAAGGAGCTGGAGGAATCAGGCTTCCTGACTGCAGACTATTCTGCAAAGCTACAGTAATCAAGATAGTATGGTACTGGCAAAAAAACAGAAATATAAATCAATGGAACAGGATAGAAAGCCCAGAGATAAACCCACATATCTTTGGTCACCTAATCTATGACAAAGGAGGCAAGAATATACAGTGTAGATAAAGACAGTCTCTTCAATAAGTGGTGCTTGGAAAACCGGACAGCTACATGTAAAAGAATGAAATTAGAACACTCCCTAACACCATACACAAAAATAAACTCAAAATGGATTAAAGACCCAAATCTAAGGCCCAAAACTATAAAACGCTTAGAAGAAAACATAGGCAGAACACTCTATGACATAAATCACAGCAAGATCCTTTTTGACACCCCTCCTAGAGAAATGGAAATAAAACCAAAAATAAACAAATGAGACCTAATGAAACTTCAAAGCTTTTGCACAGCAAAGGAAACCATAAACAAGACAAAAAGAAAACCCTCAGAATGGGAGAAAATATTTGCAAATGAAGCGACTGATAAAGGATTAATCTCCAAAATATACAAGCAACTCATGCAGCTCAATATCAAAAACAACAACAAAAAAAATCCAAAAATAGGTGTGTGATGTAAACAGACATTTCTCCAAAGAAGATATACAGATTGCCAACAAACACATGAAAGGATGCTCAACATCACTAATCATTAGAGAAATGCAAATCAAAACTACAATGAGGTATCGCCTTACAACAGTCAGAATGGCCATCATCAAAAAATCTATAAACAATAAATGGTGGAGAAGGTGTGGAGAAAAGGGAACCCTCTTGCACTGTTGGTGGGAATGTAAATTGATACAGCCACTATGGAGAACAGTATGGAGGTTCCTTCAAAAACTAAAAATAGAACTGCCATATGATCCAGAAATCCCACTACTCTACATATACCATGAGAAGACCATAATTCAAAAAGAGACATGTACCACAGTGTTCATTGCAGCACTATTTACAATAGCTAGGACATGGAAGCAACCTAAGTGTCCATTGACAGATGAATGGATAAAGAAGATGTGACACGTATCTATAATGAAATATTACTCAGCCATAAAAAGAAACAAAATTGAGGTATTTGTAATGAGGTGGATGGACATAGAGTCTGTCATACAGAGTGAAGTAAGTCAGAAAGAGGAAAACAAATACCATATGCTAACACATATATATGGAATCTAAAAAATAATTTGGCAGATAGGAAATTTCTCATAATTCAGTAATCTCTTGCTTCTTAGGCTGGATAGCCTTACATAATGATCACTCATCCAGATAAAGTTATGATACTATGACAGGGAAGAACACATATTTAGAGTGTTGTATTTGTATTTTACCCACCTTGATGCTAATAAAAATGTTAACACTAATATGTAAAAAATATCAAGTGACCTCAGTGACCACTGATGGTCTTCATAATACTGGAGTAGTGGCATCTTCAGTGAGAAAATCAATTGGTCAGTTATTTCCCTTAACCAACATTACAATATTAGTGTTTTCCAGGACTCAGTCATAGTTGTTTTTTTTTCCCCCTTTTTTTATCTTCCATGCTTTACAGGGATCTGCTTATCCTTTACTACAAATACAATCTCCACCTGACACTATTAAATTTAGAGTTCATCTCCAGAGTTAACTTTTCCTGTGAACTTCAGACTTGTGAATCAAAGTTTCTATTGAATATCTTCACAAGAATGTTCCACAAGCATTTTCATAACAGTGTGTCTAAAACTCAGCATCTTTTAATTTTTTTTTTCAAATTGCTTTCTATTGCCATTGCCTCTGCCACAGTCTACACACTTCTCATTATCCATTATCCAAAATTTCTCTCTGGGATCCTTGCAATTGTCTCTTAACTGGTTGCCCTGCTTCTTGCTCTCTAATCAGTTTAATATCTACACTTAGTTATGTTTCTGGCACACAAATGAAATTGTGTCATTTCTGTGCTGTAATTGCTTAAGTGGCCACTTGTCTAAACTTGACAAATTAGAAATTCATGACATATTGTGGAGGACTATCTCAACTTGGCACTCTGCACGCCCACTTTAGCAAAATAGTTGCTCTACTCTAAACTTGCCAGCTTTCTCATTCCACTTTGCTTTTGTGCATGCCTTTCTCCATGCCTGAAAAGTTCTCCAGTGCTTTTCTGACAAGGGATTCAATAAATACTTTTTTACATCTCAGTTGAAACTCATTGGTGAATCATCTCTGACTCCTCATAGTAAACTTATGCTCCTTTCCACACACCAAGGGTGCCATTTATTGCACTAGAGCAACTACTAACTTAAGTTTTGATTTCTCAATTTTCCTTTCTCTAGATTTAAGCTGTCTTGAAGTAAAAGATCATGTTTTCTTAGTTTATATTTGCACCAGTAAGCATAGTGCTTAGCCTGTGGCAGAATCTAGTGCAATGATACCCAGTCTCTTTGGGGGCCACAGTGGAGGTGGATATGTTCACATCGATGGTGGGCTCTGATTCATCCATACAGGTTCAATTTGAGAAAGTGCCCATTTATCTGCTTTGCATATTGATCTATATAGCACAATATTTTGGGGAAGAAAGTATTAAAATTTTAAAAATAATGGAAAAGGAACAAGATTTGGAATGAAACAAATTTTGCTATAAATCCTTCTCTAGCATGGCGTAATTAGTTATCCTTGGGCAAGTGACTGAATATTGAGTTTTTAAAGTAAAACTCACCATCTATATACTACATAATTATTGTGAAAAGTAAAATGAAGATAATTTTTTTTATCTTAGGATGATTCTGTTTATTTTTCTTTTGAAGGTAATGTTTTTATTGTAAACTCATAGTTGTGTAGCTTATTCATTCTTATATTAAATGACACTTTAAAACAGAACCAACCTTGCAAGTTGGATGAATAAATTTACACATAGGAGATCTGCCCTAAGAGTCATATCATAGGGTTTCTCAGTATTTTTTTAAATGGAGAGGTCTAAGAAAAAAATTATTCTCTCTTTGAACATTTGGGTAAGCAAATTTGAACGTATACTTACTATATAATTTTCAGTGCCATTTAAAATATACTAGTGTACAAAATTCTGTGACTCTCTAATATGGGCCACTGCACGAAGTATTTTCCAAAGAGATGTCACTATAGAGTTTTTCCCTCTTATTTTTCATGGTACATCTTTTCACATTTCACAGAGCATTATTTTTCTGTGACTCAGTCATTAAGACTGAGTTTGGAAAGTCATATTTAACCCCATAATTTTTCTTTTAGTGAGGTACAAAATACAACATTCCACTGTGAGTAGTACAGAAACAGAAAGGAGTTTAGGTAATATTCCTGGTCAGTTTCCTAGCACTGCACAGTAAAACTTCCTGTGATAATGAAAATGGTCTATAAACTATGCTGAAGTTTAACTTCCAATACTGAAGCCACTAGCATCATGCAGCTATTAAGAACTTGAAATGTGTATATTGCAACTGAAGAACTGAATTTTTATTTCATTCAATTTTAATTGATTTAAATTTAAATTTAAGTAGGCATATGTGGCTGGTGACTTTTTATTAGACACTTTAGTTCTAAGCAATTATTCTATTGTGGACAATTGCCACAAGTTACTTGTCATTAAGTGGTATAGATTACTTTTCCTTGCTTTAACCTGAAAGTTGAATCATGCCCCAGTTTTTCTTAGTAACTTTTTATAGTTCTATCATTCATCAATTTGATGAAAGTCATTTGGAATCCAGTTTAATTTCCTGCCACTGCCACTTCTTGGAACAAATAGTTCTTTAAGTTTATTATCCACTATGAATAAGGACTTCCTGATCTTTATTCTGAGATAACTTTGCCCAGTTTCAGTGTTATACCTCTTATCCATATCAGGGTCAGGCAAATAAATCCATGGGTAATTTATCTATTATATTCATGTCTACATAGATTTTGATCCTATTTCTTCTATACCTTCACCTTTGTGAATTAAAAGATTACCATCGGGCTTCCCTGGTGGCGCAATGGTTAAGAGTCCGTCTGCCGATGCAGGGGACACGGGTTCGTGCCCCGGTCCTGTAGGATCCCGCATGCCGCAGAGCGGCTGGGCCCGTGAGCCATGGCCGCTGAGCCTGCGCGTCCGGAGCCTGCACTCCGCAACAGGAGAGGCCACAACAGTGAGAGGCCCACGTACCGCAAAAAAATAAAATAAAATAAAAGATTACCATGTGAATGTATTACATGAGTCTACATAATGTTCAAGAATCACATTGTTTTATATTGATTCAGGACACTGACTTTGGTTTGTGTCTACCACTGTCATTTTTTAATGCATACAAATTTGTTAAATATTTTTATTGTACCAGCACAGGGTTAATAGCCTGGGGGTGGGAGAAGGATAGCAAACAGAAACAAATAGCAATAACAATTAAATCTCCTATTATTACCTCTCTCTTCTGGGTTATAGATAATTACACATAATTTGAATTTTGTTCTTTTATAATCTTTTCTTTGAACTTCCTTACTCTAGATTGTAGCTTCTACTTTTTTGTTTATTTGTACTTAACTGTGAGACTTTATTTCATCAGTGTCTTCACTTATCACAAAAGTTTGATGTTATCCAGTAACTTCAAGATTTCAAATCTTAGAGACTTGTATGGGTTGAAAGGATTATGATATACACTGATCTCCATATGCAATCCCCAAGAAAAGCAATAGAAAAATATTAAATAGCTCTGCCAAAAATCAAATTTATTGGGATTTTTTTTCACAATCATTCAGTAATCCTTTAAAAGACTTTTGAAAGAATTTTTTGTTTATAAATTTATTTATTTTTATTTATTTTTGGCTGTGTTGGCTCTGTTGCTGCGCATGGGCTTTCTCTAGTTGCGGCAAACGGGGACTACTCTTCGTTGCAGAGTGTGGGCTTCTCATTGCGGTGGCTTCTCTTGTTGCAGAGCACAGGCTCTAGGCACGTGGGCTTCAGTAGTTGTGGCTTGCAGGCTCTAGAGCGCAGGCTCGGTAGTTGTGATACACAGGCTTAGTTGCTCCGCGGCATGTGGGGTCTTCCCGGACCAGGGCTCGAACCCATGTCCCCTGCATTGGCAGGCGGATTCTTAACCACTGAGCCACCAGGAAAGTCCCAAGAATTTTTGTAAATAATTTTAAAAGTCTAAGTGGGTTACATTGACCCCTTTCCCCATGATTATTTCTTCTCTCTAATAACTATAATAAATTAACCCAACACAGTTTACTCAGAGTTTGCCAAGGACTATATATATGTTGTTTTTTGTCAGACCCCATAACTAATTCTAAAACACATCTGTGTCTGGTTCTCTTTTTCTAGGCACATTCCCAACCCCTTGGAGTTAGGCACAACAAGTGAGTCATTATGTTCAAGGTGTTTTGTAGTTCATATTTTGCTTGCATCTTGCAGTTACCTCTAACCTTTGAATTATTAGTATATTTTGATACTGGGTCATATCTCTGATATTTACAGTCTCACTTAACTCTCCTACCCTGTGTGTCATCTCAGTTAAAAATAAAGAGTTAAACGCCATGCTCTAGGTATGTTCAGCTTTAGTGGCTCATGCCAAACAATTTTCAGAAACTGGTTTTATCATCTCACATGCTCACCAACAGTCCATGAGAGTTCCACTTGCTCCACATTCTCAACTACACTTGGGTTTGTCAGAAGAATTGATCATTATAATCAGGTTACAGTGGTGTGGCATTTTGGTTATAATTTATATGTTTGTAAGTCTATCTGTGATTTGGATACACTCTTTTGAGAATTGCCTAAGTCCTTTTCCTTTATTTTTTCTTTAATTGTGCTGTCTGTCTTTTTCCAATTAATTGTATAGATTTTAAAAAAATATGTATGGATGTATATCTATTGTGGGATGCAAGTATTAAAAGTATCTTCTTCTAGTTTGTGAAGTCCTTTTCTACTGTCTTAATGTTATCTTTTGATAATTTTAAATGAAGTCCAATTAAACAACAGTTTTACCTTATGGTTAGTATTTTCAGTGCCTTTTAAAGAAATCTTCAACTATTTCCAAGTCATAAAGATTTTCTCCTATAATATAAAGCTATAATACAGCTTTAGCTGTATCAAAGTTTTGTATATAACTTAGTTTCCATTATCATTCATTCCATATCATATCATATCATTCAATTTTAAGTATTATAGTAATTAACGGTTTGATATAGGCATTAGAAGCCACATGGATGTGGGAAGAGATGGGGTATAAAAGCACAGAAGGGTTGCAGTTGGGGTATAGAAGAAACAGTCACTAAATGGCTTCCATTAGAATATCTAGGTATATTGGAGAAACTGAAGCTTGAAGGAAATATAGCGGCTTCACATTCAGATGTTGAATTAGGACTTTAAAGAGAAGCTCATAGAGAGGTATATGAATACTGCTATGAAGGTAAAGTGAAGCTTGTGTGAAAGTCTGAAAAAAGTAATGGTTTCTGCCACATTTTCTCTTTGCCCTCAATAAGCACTATAGTTGGTAAGGGTTCTTTGACTGGTAAAGAGACCCCAAACCAAACTTTCACTTTTATGAAGTCTGAGCCATTAACAGTTCTTGTGGGGCCATTAGCACTCCTATTTGTGTTGGTTGTTGCATTTTTACATTGAATTTACCACTTGACATCAGAGTACCATAAGACTCCTCAGAAAATGTGTTCCAGACACATTCCTCCCTGCCTTCACTGTGTAGTGGCAACCCCATTTCCTCTTGGTATTCTCCATTCAGTATATAGAGAGACTCAACTGGGAGACTTTAGCCACCAGCACTCCCAACAAGTGAGGGCATAAGTGCTTCAGTTCAGAAGGAGTGATCTGGGTACCACCATCTATTATTGTCCAACTCTTACACTGCCCTCATCCTCTTATTTTATATCATAAGTTCTTTGAGAAGCTCTGCTATGATTTTGGTTGGTCTTTTTTCTTGGGGGTTAAGGAGAAGATTAGTGAGAAGAACTACAACCCCTGCTGCAGCCAGTCTCAGGAGTGAAATTGATATGCATTATCTTCATTCTCTACTGTTCATTTGAGATTCCTCCTTTTTGGATAGCGCTTCTGCCAGTATAGTGTACCTACCAAGACACTTATTCTTTACAAGTCTTAACATCTTCTCAAGAAATAGCTGTTGCACTTGTCCATTTACTTTCAAAATGGGCAAACACATAACAAAGCACATGCAAATGGATGACCTGAGTAGTATCAAACATAATCCTTCCCATCCCTACATCTAAGAACAACCCTACCTCCCTATGGTGATTAGGGTCAATTATATTTTTCAAGCTGATAATTCCTTTCCTTGTCTGCTTGTTTCTTGACATAAGGAACCTTAGGTAACCAGATGATAACCATAACTTAAAATTTAGTGGTACTCTTCCTATTCCCCTTAGGGAAATATTTGTTACTGGGAACCAGGACATCTAAACCCATATTGCCATGGGAACAGGCAAGGCTACTATGACTTTTGTCTTTGGTAACCAAACCCATGTTTTATCCCATCTATTGAACACAGAGAAACAAATGGTCATTGATTTAGCATAAAAGTAAAATATTGAAAAAGGTCTTCCCATCTTTGTCAGCCATCATATCCAAGCTGATGTGTCTCAGTTGTACCTTCAAAAGGCATTTCTATCACTCAGGTGAACAACTTCTAGGCAGTGAGATGGATAATAGGACCAATGGAACCTCTGTATACAGGTTAAATTTCATACCTTCTTTTCTATAAAGAGGAGTTATGTTATGTGGGATCATGGATAAGTGGATCACAACATATGATTCTTTCTGAGGCCATGCAGGGCATGAAGCATACCCTACTAAGTGTGTGTATTGATTCTTCTCTGGATGAATCCCAGCCTTTTCCAATATGGAAGGGATACAATGTAATTAACTTGCCATCAAGTAACAGGTTATTTCTTCAAGGGATGTTATTATATCAGGAACTCAGAATTTATCTCTATTGCTGACTTTGTCAGCAGCAGAGGTTGGAAGTCCATACAGTTGGATCCATACATAGTCTTTATTGCTGTCTCCATGGCTGTTGCATTTGTAAACCCATTGTGCCAGCTCTGGGGTGGACTATGACTGGCTGTCTGCTATTAACTGAACTAGTTTAATGCATCTTCTAAAGTGGATGTTCTTTGGTGGATGTTTTCACATCATGTGAAGCTCTTCATACTTCATGCCCTCTTTTCATAGATCCATCCATGTGCATCTTCCTAAGATTTCCTTGTTCCCTATCTTCCAACGTTTGTCCTTCCAGCTTTAGTTCAATCAGCCAAGCCATTTGACATTGTCCATGGGTCCATAATTATTCTTCCCTTCCCACACAAAGTTGTGATCAGTTGCCTTATGAAAGACTCTTCCGTTGGTGGGAGTGCTGGGGGTGGTGGGCTTCATTCACTTCTATCTTTTGGAGCTACTCCAAATAGGGTTGTAATACTGCAACAGTCCACTTTCATCTATCATGCATATTCATCTCTAATGCACACTTGGCCTCAACCGATTGGTCCTAAATTATTGCCTTTCTCTCCCATGAGATTACAGGTATTAGCTGAGAGAGAAGCTCCAGTGCAACAGTGTTGGCTGTCATGGGACTCTAGATCGCTTTCTTTTGCAGTTTTCTTGTCTCCTCTATTTCTCCTTTTGCCCAATCTATCTTACAATGCTGCTAAGCCTATTCATCCTTATGACTTGGTAAGTCTGAGAGAATTCAAATAATTATGGGAAGTTTTTCTGCATTATCTCTTAATGCCATGGTCATTCTTAATCTATATCAGGGCCGGTTAGCATGCAAGACCTGTTTTAAAATCATGTATGATTATTCACTGAAGATAGTATGAGCTTCATCCAGTAACTTAGGTGCCTCTGTTCCGATTACTTTATTTGTGCTGGCTGTAAGCACCACATGGCATCTATTCCCACCATCAGTACCTTTAACACCATAGAGTTTGCAGAGTTTTATGGGCCAAGCAGCAAAGCCACCTGCACCATAGACTGAATTTCCTGTAGACCGCTTCTGTGCCCTGTAACCCATTAAAAACTGGCAGCCTTTATGACACCAGGTAAATTGGTTGACATGGTATTCCCAAGTAAGGAATATGCTGCATCTAGAACCTACAGAAACTTCCTTCTAAGTGGTAGAATGCATGAATGTCAATAATTTATTTTTTTTTACTTTGGAGGGATTTATCAGCATGCCTTAGACAACTGAACACCTAAAAACTTTACTGGTGTAATGGGCCCTAGAATTAATGTAATTTCTTCTGCCACACTCTGTAGTGCATGCGTCTTACTTACCAAGGCCATCAGTATACTTACTACTCCTTGCTTATCTGGTCTGATTAACATAATGCCCTCAATAGAGTGAATCAATATGATCCTATAGTGTGACCCTCATGTTCAATAATCCTTAAACTATTGGGCATTAATTTTTTTCAACTGTATATTAGTAAGTGGCTGTAGGTCCCTTTGGGGGAAAGAATGGGGAAATCATTATTCTATTGATTTACCATTGATTTGCAGAGCCCTTCCTCATGGAGACTCAGTCTTTCCTGTAGTCATGAATTTCAAGGTTGAAACTGGCTTAAGTCAAAAAATCAGTCAAAATAGACTGATTCTTAAAAAGGCAGCTGCCTTCAATATCCTGGTTATCTATCCTTAATTTTTAAAAAAATTTTTAGATTGAACAATTTCTTTATCAGCAGCCCATTAGTTTGTACCTAGGGACATAGTGATATATTAACCAACTCCTTAGCTCTCAAGGGGTCATGTCCCTTTGGCTGCCACTTTGACTTTCATACTCATTTAAGTACTGCCATCTGGCCTCTATTACTTAGGGTTCCTATCATCCACATTGCTATCAGGGATTACTGTTCTGAAACAGCATCTCCTATTATGTCCTACACCAGTGGTCCCCAACAGTTTTGGCACCAGGGACTGGTTTTTTGGAAGACAATTTCTCCATGGACTGGGGGGAGGGATGATTTCATGATGATTCAAGCACATTATATTTATTGTGCACTTTATTTCTATTATTATTACATTGTAGTATATAATGAAATAATTATACAACTCACCATAATGCTGACAGGAGGCAGAGCTCAGGCGGTAATACGAGCTATGGGGAGCGGCTGTAAATACAGATGAAACTTTGATTGCTTGCCCACCACTCACCTCCTGCTGTGCAGCCTGGTTCCTAACAGGCCACAGACCAGTAGCGGTCCATGGCCTAGGGGTTGAGGATCCCTGTTCTACACCAGTGAGTCACACTGAGCTTCTCAATGATAGTTAGTGACCTTTTCCCTAGAATATTCTTTATTGTTTTGGTTAAAAACGAAAGTGTCTTTTGAGCCCTCTGTAAAACTTAGACAGTTGGTGAGTTTTTTGACCTTAGGTAGCATATCTACTCAAACATATCCATTTCTCTGAGAATTTTAATCTCTTCTTACACTGCCTGTTATGGAAATTCTGCCATTTCTATTTATTTACTGTTAGCCGTCACTTTCTCCAACTTCCAAGAGCCATCCTAATAGGGTGTTATTACCATATTCTGGAGGTCTTGCTAAGATGATAAACCTTGTATCATGGGATAGGCTCATATCTATAACTCGCCATTATTCAACTTTAAGTTCTTCCCATGTTTGTTCAGACAATGCACACTCCCTAGTATCCTGTCAGTATATGATGGCTACGTCTTGAATCTTCTTTCATCTATATTCTGTTTACTCTCTTAGTACTTCCCTGATCATGATCTGTTATAGCTTAACTGTACCTATAAGCCTGGTGGTCCATAGGAATAGTGAGGGTAGATCCTGAAGAAGGGGTTTGCTTTCTTGCAAGGCAGAGGTCTCTACATCATCTTTAAGCAAGGGAGTGCACTCACCTTTAATAGGGAATAGTGGGCCATTTCTGAGCACTACAGGACTCAGAAGAATCTGGAGATTCAGGATTTTTGAAAGCATCAGTCTAGATATCTCTGCCTCATTTCTTTTTCTTTTTTTTTTTTTTTTTGCGGTACGCAGGCCTCTCACTGTTGTGGCCTCTCCCGTTGCGGAGCACAGACTCCGGACGTACAGGCTCAGCGGCCATGGCTCACGGGCCCAGCCGCTCCGTGGCATGTGGGATCCTCCCGGACCGGGGCACGAACCCGTGTCCCCTGCATCGGCAGGTGGACTCTCAACCACTGTGCCACCAGGGAAGCCTTCTGCCTCATTTCTTAATGTCCCTCTCTCTCCCTGTACCCTGAACTTGGTGCCTATAACATGCTAAATGAGATTGAGAATTCACATTCTTTTGTAACTACTATTATAAATAAATTTATAGATAATTCCTGGGTCAAATCCTTATCTTTTCATGCCCTCTGCCTACTAAAGATGAGCGTCTACTTATGTACTGAAAGCTTAGCTTTCAAACTAAGACTTTAATTGGCAAGTAATAACCTTCAGCCTTTCATCTACTTTCTTCAATGAATTAGAAGCATCTATAGAAAGCCCTTCAATTCCATAGGTACTATAATTTTTACTTACCCGAACTTCTTAAATGCCAATTTATTGCCCCCACCATAAACAACACTCCTAGAAGAAAACATAGGCAGAACACTCTTTAACATGAATCATAACAATATATTTCTTTTTTTTTTTTTTTGGATCTGTCTCTCAAGGCAAAGGAAACTAAAGCAAAAATAAACAAATAGGACCTACTTAAACTTAAAAGATTTTACACAATAAAGGAAACATTGACAAAATGAAAAGGCAACCTACTGAATGGGAGAAAATATTTGCAAATGATATAACTCTTAAGGGGTTAATATCCAAAAATATACAAAAAAAATACATGCAACTCAATATCAAAAAAATAAATAACTCTACTAAAATATGGGTAGAAGATCTGAACATTTTTCCAAAGAAGATATACAGATGACCAACGGGTGCATGGAAAGATGCTCAACATAGCTTATCATCAGAAAAATACATATCAAAACCACAATGAGATATCACCTCACAACTGTTAGAATAGCTATTGTCAAAAAGACCACAAATAACAAATGTTGACGAGGATGTAGAGAAAAGGGAACCCTTGTACACTATTGGTGGAAATGTAAATTGGTGCAGCAACTATGGAAAACACTATGGAGGTTCCTCAAAAAACTAAAAATAGGACTACCATATGACCCAGCAATTTCACTCCTGGGTATCCATCCAAAGAAAACAAAAACACTAATTCGAAGAGTTATGTTTACCCCAGTGTTCATTGCAGCATTATTTACAATAGTCAAGAATATGAAAGCAACTTAGGTGACCATCAATAGATGAATAGCTAAAGAATATGTGAGATGTATATATACATATATGCAATGGAATATTACTCAGCCATAAAAAATAAGAATGAAATTTTGTTGTTTGCAACAACATGGATGGACCCGGAGGGTATTATGCTTAGTGAAATGAGTTAGGCAGAGAAAGACAAATACTCTATGTTATCACTTATACATGGATTCTAAAAAAATAAAACAAATGAATATAACAAATCAGAAATAAACTCACAAATATAGAGACAAACTAGTGGTTATCAGTGGGGAGAGGGAAGTGGGGTGGAGCAAGATAGGGGCAAGGGATTAAGAGGTAGAAACTACCATATATTAAATAAATAAGGTACAAGGATATATTGTACAGGACAGGGAATATAGCCAATATTTTACAAGAAGTTTAAATGGAGTATAATGCATAAAAATATTGAATGATATTATACACCTGAAACTAATATAATATTATAAATCAACTAAACTTCAATTTTAAATTTTTAAATAAAATAAAGTTGTGGCCAAGAATGAGAGAAGTAAGAATGAGGGAAATCAGAATTGTGTAAGCACATTGTTTAGTTTCTATCTCAGGGTTTCTCTGATGACATGGATATCCGAATATTCATGTGCATCTCACTTTGGAAAAATAAACAGTTCCAGGGGCAACCCTCAAAGAGATGCAGCCAATGGGTAAATACTTCTTCCAACTGATCCTCAGGTGATTGATTTTGAGAGGGATTATATGTGCTCTTTTGGAAGGTTTCAGATAAAACTAAGTCACATAATGACAACCTTGATAAAGCACTCTTATATTAGCTTTCTCTCCTTATCTCAGTCTATCTATTCTTACTTTGGCTCCTTGGGTTTGCCTCCCAAATAAACTACCTGTACAGAAGTAATTGTCTCACGCTAGGATAACTACTTAAAGTAGCCTGGAGTGGTAAAAAGAAAGGGCTAAATATGTAGTGAGTTATACTTCCACCAATGGAAAGAAAAGCATGTATGATTTTTTCTTTCACTCTTGCCTAAGTAAACTTATGGAAGTCATGATTTTGCTTGGGGTCATCTTGGAAGGGACTTCCCAAGAAGGACACTTTGGGCAAATGTTGTGTGAGATGGCAAGCATTGAGGTAAAAGGTGTTATTATTTATTGGTTATTACAGGTTACCATTACAAATAACTATCTAGGTTAAGATTCTTTTTCAATGAGAACAAAATATGTCCCTTCTCAGTGTAAAGGATCCAATAATTTCAACATGCCATCAGGTGGCTGAAAGATTGCCTACTCTTGGTGCCATGTGGAGAGGTCAGCATTGATGTTTACTTAAAACAGAGTATAATGAAGAGAATTCTATGTTGAATTATGCAATGAAGGGAACTCTATTTTATTAAGCTTGTTCATAACCTCCATTTTTGCCACCATGAAATTTATACTTGAGTCTGTTAAGCAAGAAGCAGGGTACCTGGTAAAAGAGATAGTCTGTCATGTATAGAGGAAAGCCTCCTCTGCAGTGGTGCCTTTTGGTGAATATTCTTATGGGAAACAAATATTTTCACAGAATGTGCCCATTTTGAGCAGTATACCATATGCTTCTGTTCTAGGCTTTCTGTTCTCAGTGTTCCAAACATATTCTCTCCATTTTCCTGACTAATTTTTTAACATATTAAACACTATCATAAATCAGTATTTCTATATTTTTATTTAACTATCCTGACACCAAAATTGAACAATCAGAAATATTACCTCATATTTGGCCAACTTGTAGGATCTCTCTTCACCTCTGTCTTTCTTGGTCATGTAGAAGGTATATGGTGGCAGCATATTATGTGTAATCATCTGTAAATCAGGCCTGATATTTTTCATGCCATAGACTTGTCATTAGGGACTCTTCATGGAGCCATCAGTGTAAGATTAAGGCAAGATGACAGTACCATAGAGTCTAAGCCAAATGTAATTAACTATGTCTTCTGGAGCTACTCAAGTTTAATCTCACTTTCACCATGTTCTCATAATAATGGATTATTTCTATACACACCCAGTTTTATATCCCGGTGGAATAGAAAGCTATCAGTTCATGATAGCTCATTTTTCAAATAAGAAACAAAAAACTCAATTTACAATAAAATAATGATATTTCAATATGTAAATATCAGGCACAAATGTACTGGAAGACATAACAAAAGTAGAAACACTGTGTGTCTGCTATAAATCTAAACTAACAACAGTTGAATCGTGGTGATGATTCAAAAATTACGAGCAAAATTGCCATTGCTGAGGAAATTTTCTGAAATAGTAAACAACTCTTGGTACATTCAGAACAAAATAACATATAAGCTTCTCATGATTTATTTCTGTGATTTAAAAAAAATGTAATTAGGTTTTGTATCTGGTTTTTAACCTACAGTTGAATCTTGAAGGCCAAAAAAGGAGTTCAAATGATAGACAGTATTAGAGTTGGGAGAAGTATAAGAAAGGAGGAAAACCAGGTATCAAGAAACAAGTTTGCCTGAGCAACTAATACTTTCAGGGCAATGTACTTTAGCCTGTTGTTTACCAACCTAATTCTTTTGATGAAAAATCTCTGTCACTTGGCCATGTGTTAATAAAACAGCATACTATCTGGTTTGTGATGATTAAATTTTTCTTGCCAGGAATTAGTTTAAGATAGGAAATGGGACGATTATTAGACAATGATAAAGTATTTGAAATTTTCTCAAGCTGGGAGTTTCCACTGGTGTAAAAAATAGTCAAGAAGAAATATCCTTTCTTCATTTATTGGATGCTGTTGGCTCTATATGGAATAGCAGTAGCCATAATGGGATCATGAAGAACATGTCAAAACAAAAATATGGAAGAAACATGCACCCTTGATCCTGACAATGAGTATAAATTAACCAACGATGTAATATTCCTGATGTCTGAACTTCTTGTTTCTTGAGATAATATATCCACTTATTGTTTAAGCCATTTTAATTATAATTTCTGTATCTTGCAACTGATACCCTTCTAATTGATATAGCAAGTGTTGAACAGTTGTTTTAGCATTATACTTATCTTCAGTGTCTGAACCTAAAATGCCATTTTATTGATAGGTATATGAAAAAGGCATTTTTATTTTTTTTTGTTACCAAGAGCACTCAATAACCCATAGGGAAAAGAAGAGGGTGCCCTATTCTATTTAATGTCTCTAAGATTAAACACTTTTCTGGCATAAAGGTGATTGAAAACTCATCTCTACATTATTTACAACACATATGTAATGCTATTTTAAGAGTATTATTAATGAAGATGACATAGTAGGATTTGATCTAAGGATTTGCATAGCATTAGATTACATTCCTGGTGATAGTTAAGACTGATTTTCCAGCTTTTCAAGATAATTTCTGTAAAAAAATTTAAAAAATAAAAGTCTACAATTCTAGCTGAATTTTATTTTGTGGTGAAAAACAAATCTTAGTGGGATGCTTTGAAAATTATCTTGGGTGGAATTATATTAATTTTTTGGTTGGTGAGCTAATCTACAGAAACCTTGAAGAAAGCATAATTATGAAGAATAAAGGAGTAAGAGCTTTATAAGACTATACTTGGAACTGTTCTTGCTCTTGCTTTCTGGAGGATGATCAGTAAATGTTTTTATCAAAATAATTAGATGAATATTTACTCTAAATACTGAAAATTATCACTGGGTCTACTGTTTACATGAAATGATAAGCAAAGCAGGAAAAAACTCAAGAAAGAACTCAAGATTTCCCTCAAAGGAGCTTTTCACAAAATTTTGAAGAACAGAACTATTCTGAGTCTAATGATAGAGAATGCCCATGGCATAAGGAAAATTTTTTCTGTATTGTATGATTCAGTTCTATGTTTATTCAGAAGTGTTAAAGCAATAAAGACAAAAACATGTTTTCATACTATCATTACTAATGACATGTGTTAAGTGCCAACCCCCTGTCAAATTTGGCATTGTCCCTTATGCTGGATGAATGCAGCATATTTCTGGGATGCATTTCATGTACTTCGTATTGGATATAATATTAATATTCCCCAAAGCACTTGGAATGAGGTAATTTGTATGATGATTAGGAGAAAACATAAGTATCTATCAGACACAGATTTTCCAAAGGACTTTTATTTTTGGAGTAAGTGTGAATCAGGCATAAAGTTTTAGATGTATGCTTCTTAAAAACTTAGAGAATCATCTGTGAGAGAAACAATTTCAACAACAACAAAATTGGCCATCTCTTCTAAGGAAATTGGGGTTTAAACCTGAACAGTGCAAGATCTTAATGGACCTTCTAAAAAATATTTTTTTAAAGCTCACTGAGCCATCTTGTGTTGGAAATGAGGGAGACGGTGTCTTGTGCATCTTTAAAAATTTTTTTTTAAATAATTTGTTATTGTTTTATTGCATCCTGCTAAAATTTCCTGTATCTCTCTATTTCTCCAGTTAAGCAAATAAATAGTAAACAAAAATATTAACTGAGTTCCCATAAAACACATCAGAAAAACTCTATGTGAGATTTTTAGTTGGTTTTTTTGTTTTGTTTAAGAGTTAAGAGTTTATAACACTTTGTATGACCTTGTGTGGTTGCTAAGTCAATATAAAATAAATAGAAGTTTACTCACCAAACTGGCATTGCCTATATATCTCTGTATTATCATTACCAGTTATTAGTTCTAACAGGAAGTTTAGAACTTCCATTTTTAAATGAAATTATTATATTTAATATAATAATTAAAGGATATTTTATATATATCTAAACTCAGTAAACAAATACTGTATAAAATATAAATATATGAAAGTGTCATACATACATATATATATAATCTCAACCACTCTTACCCATTTCTTCATTTCTTCATTTTTCATTTTTCATTTTAATGAAAATGCTTAGAACTGAAAAAATTGAATTAATCAACTTCCTTCTCTCTTCATCTCATATAATGATCTGAAATTTAGCCTTAAAACTGCAAAGATATATCACTACATATCATATAGATATTAAATGATAATAAAGGAAGCCTTGATACCAATAAATTTGATAAATAGATGAAATGTACATTTTCTTAAAAATATAACTCATAAAAACTGACACAAGATGAAATAGAAAATCAGAAGAGTACAATATCTATAATAAAAATTGAATTCATTATCAAAAAGTTTTTGACAAAGAACTCCAGGCCTAGATGCTTCCACTAATGAACTGTGTCAGACATTTAAGAAATAAATAATATCAACTTTATACAATCTTTTTCAGAAAATAGCGAAGGGAACACTTTCCAACTTATTTTATGAGGCCAGTGGAACCCTAATATCAAAACATGACAAACGTTGCAAATTTAGGACTAAAAAAAGTAGAAGGTAGGAGTCAAGGACAGTCTTCTGTCAGTAAAATACTAACTAAAATCAAGTTTACTAAAAATGCACTTCCATGACCTATGACATGATTAAAAGTATTTTTAAAATCTCATGACATTTTGTTATTCAATATGTCAAATTTTGGTAAAGAAGAAAAAAGGGGTTTTGATAACCTTGTATAAAAGTGAAAATCCTTTGTATTCTTAGTTCTTCTGCTGTTTTAAATGAACATTGTGCAGGACTTCCCTGGTAGCACAGTGGTTAAGAATCTGCCCGCCAATGCAGGGGACACGGGTTTGAGCCCTAGTCCGGGAAGATCCCACATGCCAAGGAGCAACTAAACCCGTGTGCCACAACTACTGAGCCTGCGCTATAGAGCCCGCAAGCCACCACTACTGAGCCCACGTGCCACAACTACTGAAGCCTGTGTGCCTAGAGCCCGTACTCTACAACAAAGAGAAGCCACTGCAGTGAGAAGCCCGTGCACCACAACGAACAGTAGCCCCGCTTGCTGCAGCTAGAGAAAGCCCACGTGCAGCAACAAAGACCCAATGCAACAAAACATAAATAAATAAATAAACTTATTTTAAAAAATGGACATTGTGCATTTGCAACTCTCTAAGGAAAAAAGGACAAGAGATATATAAACCAATCACCATACAATGCCATTATTTTTATATTTTAATGTATATAATCAGGAGCTACTTATCTGGAGGTTATTATTAACCATCTTGACAATTCAGAGAATTATTTCCACCTTGAAATATGTAAAAAGCTTTACTAGCAGGACTGGACCATTTAGTGTAGTTAAGGAGAGCTAAGGAAAGATGTATATACCCAGAAGTGAGATTGCTGAATCATACGGTAGTTCTGCTTTTAGTTTTTTAGGCACTTCCATACTGTTTTCATACTGGCTGTACCACTTTACATTTCCACCAACAGTGCACAACATTGTTTTCTACAACCTCAACAACACTTGTTATCTCTTGTCTTTTCATGACAGCCATTCTAACAGGTGTGAAGTGACATCTCATCCTGGTTTTCATTTGCATTTCCCTGATGACTAGTGATGCTGAACACCTTTTCACAACCTGTTGGAAATTTGTGTATCTTCTTTGGGAAAATATCTGTTGAGTCCCTTTGTCCATTTTAAATCAGATTTTATTTATTTATTTTTTTTGCTATTGAGTTGTATGAACTCTTTATAAATTTTGGATATTATACCCTTATCCAAAACATGGTTTACAAATATTTTTTTCCTATTCTGTAGGTTACATTTTCATTGTGTTGATGGTTTCCTTTGCTGTCCAGAAGCTTTTTAGTTTGATGTAATTCTACTTGTTTAGTTCTCTGGAGTATATTAAGAACAGAATGTTAACTAGGATATTCTTCTGGGATATTCTCTAGTCCTATATATTTGTGAGATGGTGATTATTTTGATCATGATGAACTGAGTCACCAATAAATGATGAAATTGCATTAAAACATTTTATTTAAGGTAGAGGAACTACTTGATATATTTTAGAAAGATTTGCCTCCAATTATCCATTATTTTTACTCTTTTGGAATTTAGGCAGACATTAAAAATTTGACACATATACTTATATGGCAATTTTTGGCAATGACAAATAAATGAGGTATTTGGTTTTTAATTTGTCAGTCAGTGTGTGTGTATATATGTGTGTCATGTGCTTCCATGTATGTACTTATTTGTTTTGGCAATATTAACTATCTTTAATTATCCTAATGTTACTTGGGATAGTAATTTATTGAAAATCAGCTCAAATATCCTGTGTATTAATTTCTAGCTTAGAAGGGTAACTGAATAGCTTGTTGAGTGTCAGACTGTATTTATACTGGTTTAAACTTCCAAGATTACAAATAACTTTACAAATGGATACATGTTAATTTTAACTTCACAAAGAGAATTCCATGTTAATCTTACACTCTAATGTGTAGTAACTAAAAGCAAATAGTTTTAAGATTCTTTCCATATGCTTCTCTGATCAAAATTCCTCAGTGTTTACAGAGAAAGTTTCAAATTCTCTACAAATTTTTTAAGCCTCTCCACCACATTCTAGCCCCACCCTTCCCAATTATTTTAATTTCCATGTCCTTAAAACATTTAGAACAAATTTTATATATGTATAGGTGTATGCATACCTATACATATATAAAAACCTATATATAAATATAATTATAGCTGATGCTATTCCTATTGTGTCCGAATTACCATCCAAAATTTCAAATTGTTCTTTTATGATTTCATAAACAATTCCCTAACTACTACAACCCACATTGATCTAATATTACTCAAACTTCTACGATTATATCTTTTACTTAATTATATACTATTTTATTAGAATTAAGATAAGTATGATCTATTTGCAGTTAAAATGTACTTCAAATAAAATGTTTTATTATAAGACAGCATACAGAAAAGAACGTGCAATCTATGTGTAACAGAAAAAGAATAATGATTCAAAAAGCACTCATGAACCCACACATTTATTTAAGGGAAAAGAACGTTACAATTATCTTTGAAATCCACTGGGTAACTTTTCCCAAGTGTACCAAGAGGTAATTGTACTGAAATTTTGTATTTTTTCATTCCCTTTCTTTACTTTGTAGCCCCTCAGCTTTACTTTCTCCAGTCTTAGAGGTAAAGCTTTTGGTGTGTCACCGTTAAGAATGATTTTAGCTCTAGATTTTTTTGTAGATGTCCTTTATCAGGTTGAAAAAATTCACTTCTATCCTTATTTTACTGACATGTTTCATCAGGAAACAATGTGTTGGATTTAGTTAAATGGTTTTTCTTTGTCTGTTGAGATCATTATGTGGTTTTCCTTTATTATTTTGTTAATATAGTGAATTACATTGTTTTACATGTGAAATCAAAGTTGCATTCTAATCAACTTTATTGAGATATAATTTATATACAATAATATGCACTCACCTTAAGTAAACAGTTCAATGCATTTTTTAAATTAATTTTTGTCTGTGCTGGGTCTTCGTTGCTGCATACGGGCTTCTCTAGTTGTGGCAAGTGGGGGTTACTCTTCATTGCAGTGCGCAGGCTTCTCCTTGCGGTGGCTTCTCGTGGAGCATGGGCTCTAGGTGCATGGGCTTCAGGAGTTGTGGCACATGGGCTCAGTAGTTGTAGCTCACGGGATCTAGAGTGCAGGCTCAGTAGTTGTGGTGCATGGTATTAGTTGCTCTGCAACATGTGAGATCTTCCTGGACCAGGGCTCGAACCCGTGTCCCCTGCATTGTCAGGCGTATTTTTAACCACTGCGCCACCAGGGAAGTCCTCAATGCATTTTTCAGATGTATTCCTGCCTTGTAATTACAACCCCAATCAAGTTTTAGAATATTTCTGTTACCCCCAAATTTCCTTCATGACTCTTTGCAGTTATCCCCCGACAGCCAACCCTTGCCCAATGCAATGCAAACTCTGGTCTGATTCTTATTACTATAGATTCATTTAACCTGTCCTAAATGCAAATGGAACCATACAATTTATACTCTTTTGTGTCTTGTTTCTTTCACTCCACATAACATTTTGGAGGTTGTTTTGGTTATCTGTAGTCCATTTCTTGTTGCTGAATATCATTTTATTATATGGTTACACCACAATTTATCATTTTACCTGCTGATGGACATTTGTGTTGTTTCTATTTGGGGATAATAATTGTTGAAATTTTTTTTTTTTTTTTTTTTTTTTTTTTTGCGGTACGCGGGCCTCTCACTGTTGTGGACTCTCCTGTTGCAGAGCACAGGCTCCGGACGCACGGACTCAGCGGCCGTGGCTCACGGGCCCAGCCGCTCTGTGGCATGTGGGATCCTCCCAGACCGGGACACGAACCCGTGTCCCCTGCATCAGCAGGCAGACTCTCAACCACTGCGCCACAAGGGAAGCCCTGTTGAAATTTTTATGTATATTGATGTACAAGTCTTTGCATTGCTATATATTTTCATTAATCTTGGGGAAATAGGAGTGGAATTTCTAGGATATATGTGATTTGTATGTTAAGTAGATGTTAAATTTTATAATAAACTAACACACTCTTTTTTAAAATGGTACATTTAATCTTTTCACCAGCAGTGTATGAAAGTTTCAGTTGTTTCATATCTGTACTGGTTATTGTCAATCATTTAAATTCTAGTTATTCTAATGAGTATGTAGAGGAATTGTATCATGATTTTAATTTGGATTTCTCTGATATCTAGGAACGTTGAGGATTTTAATACCTACTTATTGGATATATATATATATATATATATATATATATATATATATATATATAATTTTGTGAATTACGTGTTTAAATATCACATTGGGCAGTTTGTCTCATTATTTAGTTGAAATGTTCTTTATGTGTTCTGGTTACATAGGCTTTATCAGGCATTTGTATTTAAATATTTTCTCCAACTCTGTGGATTGCATTTTGATTATTTCAGTGTTTTTTTTAATTAGTTTCTGCTTTATAACAAAGTGAATCAGTCATACATATACATCTGTTCCCACACCCCTTCCCTCCTGCATCTCCCTCCCTCCCACCCTCCCCATCCCACCCCTCCAGGCAGTCACAAAGCATCGAGCCGATCTCCCTGTGCTATGCGGCTGCTTCCCACTATCTATCTACCTTACGTTTGGTAGTGTATATATGTCCATGCCTCTCTTTCGCTTTGTCACAGCTTACCCTTCCCCCTCCCCATATCCTCAAGTCCATTCTCAAGTAGGTCTGTGTCTTTATTCCTGTTTTACCCCTAGGTTCTTCATGACTTTTTTTTTCTTAAATTCCATATATATGTGTTAGCATACAGTATTTGTCTTTCTCTTTCTGACTTACTTCACTCTGTATGACAGACTCTAGGTCTATCCACCTCATTACAAATAGCACAGTTTCGTTTCTTTTTATGGCTGAGTAATATTCCATTGTATATATGTGCCACATCTTCTTTATCCATTCATCTGATGATGGACACTTAGTGTGTTTTAAAATATATATATATATATATATATATTTTTTTTTTTTTTTTTTTTTTTTTTTTGCGGTACACAGGCCTCTCACTGTTGTGGCCTCTCCCGTTGCGGAGCACAGGCTCCGGACACGCAGGCTCAGCAGCCATGGCTCATGGGCCTAGCCGCTCCGCGGCATGTGGGATCTTCCCGGACCAGGGCACGAACCCGTGTCCCCTGCATTGGCAGGTGGACTCTCAACCACTGCGCCACCAGGGAAGCCCTAAAGTATATTTTTAATCAATTCCAAATTATCATTTTCTCTTGTGATTTGTGTACTCTTAAAAATATTGTCCACAAGATCAAAAAGAATTTCTCCTGTTTCCTTCTATATATTTATTTTATTTGTCTCTCCTAGAATTCCATTTATTTCTTTTTATTATTTCTATTTCTTTGCTGAGATTTTCCATTTTTTGGATGAAATTTTTATTGACTGAATAAATGTTCTTTTATTTCATTAAGAATGTAGTAGCCACTTCTATATTCTTTCTGTTAGTACTAATATCTGGCTTCTCTTGGGTTTGGATTCAATTGATTTCCTTTTCTCTAATACTGTGTTCCAATTTCTTGATTCTTGGTATGTTATGACCTTTTGGATTGTGTCTTGGGCATTATGAATATTACATTGTGTGGATTCTTAATTTTGTTATTATCCTCCAATGACTATTATTATTATTATTATTTTTAGGAAGTGTTTTTCTTAGCTGTGCTTGACCTTTAAATTTTGTTTCTTGGGAAGCAAGTCTGGTCCTAGTTCAGATCTTTTTTTTCTTAGTTACCTCTCCTTGAGTCTGTTCCACACATGTGTAGTTGAGGGGTCAGAGACATGGGTAGATAGTTTGAAGATTCCCCTCTCTGGCTGTTTCCCATGCATGATTCCCCTACAATCTTTGTAGTTTCTGGCTCCTGAACTTCATTTTTCATTTTTCCCAGGCCAGAAAAACTAAGGTCTTTTGCAGGTGTGCCCCCTGTTCCCAGTATGCATGTCTTGCAGACCATACTTAAGACTGAAAGTTGTGGAAACTGTAACCTAACTGTATAGCTACACATATTCCATTCTCCAAGAAAGTATGCCTTCCTAACCAGCCTCTTTGCTTCTGTCCACACTACAGGACAATTAAATAGTTGCTTTTTGCATTATGTCCATGTTTTTGTATTGTTTTCTGCTTTGGGGGTCATCTGAGAGGGTCTTAGTGCATCAGATCCAGAAGTGATAATCTATTTTTGAATACTTATTTTTTAACACCAGTAAACATTATGAACTGTTACTAATTCTAGTAATCTACCTGAAAAATTTTGAGGATCTTGCATAGAGAATTATATGATATGGAGTAAGGTTGTACATATTCCCATCAATATTTACACCTTTATATTTAAAAAATCTTTCTTCAAAGAATACATACTTCAATACAATTTTGAATTAAAGTGGAGCTGGTGAACATTCTTTTTCTACATCCTACCATTGAATATAATGCTTACTGTATTTTTTAACGATATCTTTTTTTTTTTTTTTTTTTTTTTGCGGTATGCGGGCCTCTCATTGCTGTGGCCTCTCCCGTTGCGGAGCACAGGCTCCGGACGCGCAGGCTCAGCGGCCATGGCTCACGGGCACAGCCGCTCCGTGGCATGTGAGATCTTCCCGGACTGGGGCACGAACCCGTGTCCCCTGCATCGGCAGGCGGACTCTCAACCACTGCGCCACCAGGGAAGCCCTATGATTTTATTTTTGTTCACATTGTAAAGTGTACTGTTTAGATATCTAATTCTATTCTTGCATTAATCATATAAAGTTTAGTATTCCTTTATATGTAACTCGTGTTAATTTATTATTAGTTTATATACGTTTTTTGCATATAAATGTATAAGTGAGGTTTGCCTATAATTTTATTCCTTGTTAGGTTTTGGTAGCAAGATTTTACTAGCCTCACAAAAATGAGTGGAGAAGTTTATGTCTTTTACATGTAATGGTGTTTGTGGAAGTGAAATTACTTATTCTTTTCCCCACCCCCTAACCCCTGATAATCACCATTCTACTTCTTGCTTCTATGAATTAGACTTTTTTTTTTTTTCAGATTCCACATATAAGTAAGATCATACAGTATTTGTTTTTCTCTGTCTGGCTTATTTCACTTAGCATAATGTCCTCTAGTTTCATCCGAGTTGTTGCAAATGGCAGGATTTTCTTCTTTCTCATGGCTGAATAATATTCATTGTGCATATACACACCACATCTCCTTTATCCATTCACCTATCAATGGACATATTTTAGCTATTATGAACAATGCTGCAGTGAACATGGGGGTGCAGATATCTCTCTTTTTTTTTTTTTTTTTTTTTTTTTTTTGCGGTACGTGGGCCTCTCACTGTTGTGGCCTCTCCCATTGCAGAGCACAGGCTCCAGACACGCAGGCTCAGCGGCCATGGTTCACGGGCCCAGCCACTCTGCGGCATGTGGGATCTTCCCGGACCAGGGCACGAACCTGTGTCCCCTGCATCGGCAGGCAGACTCTCAACCACTGCACCACCAGGGAAGCCCCAGATATCTCTTTGAAATAGTGATTTCATTTCCTTTGTTTGAATCCCAGTAATGGGATTGGTGGATCATATAGTAGTTTTATTTTTAATTTTTTGAGAAACCTCCATACTGTTTTCCATATTGGCTGTACCAGTTTGCATTCCCATCAACAGTGTACCAGGATTTCTTTTTCTCTACATCCTCACCAACAATTATTATCTCTTGTCTTTTGATAATAGACATTCTAACAGATGTGAAGCGATATCTCATTGTGGTTTTGATTTTCATTTCCCTGATGGCCTCAATAAAGCTTGAAGAAAAGAAAAAGCTATATATTATTGTGAGCTTTTTTTGCCAGGCCAACAGCTGTGGAAAATGTAAACAAAAGCAGACATTGACTCTGCTCTTAGGGGGTTACAATCTATATGTCTGTTTTCCTAGAATAAAATTTAAGGTAGTTGATCATTAGAACATAAAACTTATTCATATATATTTTGAATGAAAGAATAAAACCTAAAAAATAAAGTGAATGAACTTTACCTGAAGATAATTTGCACTTTTTTTGTCTGAATCACATATGGATTCACTCAACTTTACAGGGTCAGACAGTCTAATGGATATGGAACCAATTCACAATGAGGTACTTTCACCCATTGAGACAGGAGTGTAGTCATTCTCTCTTCTCTTATGGAGTTATACTAGATAACTATAGATTGGGGTGAATAGAGTAGAAGATATTACTTGTACTAAAGAAGAAAAGATGTGTAGATAATATCTTTTTTCTGGGGCTTTGTCAGATTTGTGATTACACTGATTATCTTGTCTTCAGCTGTAACCCTTTTCTTCTGTGGGTGTGAATTTTCCTCATTTTATTATGGACCAATCATCATCTTATTTATAAAATGATAGAATATGCCTTTATTTTTCTAAGAGTTATCCTGAAGTCTGAACAGTTTTGTAATCCCCAAATTATCTGGTGTTATTTAATTCTTTATTGTTGTTGTCGATTTTAAGGTGGTTGCAATTCCACTTATTGATCCTTCTGGGTTGGTTTTCATGGTAAGAGGTAAGTACACTTATATTTACATAAGCAATTTTCATTTTCTCATTTTTCATAAAACATATTTCTAATGAGGATAGACATCTTTATTAGCGCTCCCTTTCCATTCCTTTCATTTTCCAGCTGCCATTCTCTTTCATTTTCCATGTTAAATTGTATGAATAATTAAAGTTAGACTTTTAATTTTCTTTTCTGGGAATGATTCCATTGTTTCATTTTATGAATATTCTTAGTGGTAAATATGGGGAAATATCCCTAGAGTCTAAAAATTAAAATCAGACAAATCCTATTCATCTTGTGCTCTAATCAAGCATCGAACTCTAGCAATTTGCTCCCTCATAGCAGCAGCCTCCCATATATCAGGTGTGTTATATATTGCTCTCTGCCTTTTCAACTCTGATGACTTTGTGTTTTGACAGATAACCAAACTGTGTATTTATACTTTTCAGCAAATTATGTGCTCTCTGTAGGAGCCCCTCAAAAATTGACAGACGTTGGGTCACATGATTTCTACCTGAAGTACATACGCAATGCAACTGTTTATATAAAGTCAAACCATTTGATTCCATATAAACCTCTTCAAAACACTATGAAGTATTTCAAGAGTAATATTATCCCATTTGAACTCACCAGAGTGCTTGAAATACTAAACCATTTGAGTATTAAAATTAACATTCACTCTTTGTATTTACTAATCACAAATGAAGTAAATTTAAATTTTGTTGAAATGTCATAAAATTATCTGTGTACTGTCTGTGCATGAAAATTAGTGCAGGCCTCCAATGGGGCAGTGAAATATTGAAGACCACTGGATGCACAGGAGGGATTTGAAACAATTGTAAAGATATGGAACATTTTCAGGAATAGAAGCAGATGATTTGAGTGACAAATCATATATAACATACATTTAAAAATATTTAGTAAAGATCATTTATAGCAGTCTTAGCAGCAAGCTTCTTCATTTGTATCCAGTGAACTGAAATATAATCATCGACCTCAATTTTTATTTTCTGAAAGACCTTTTTTTCACTCCTGATGTTGCACATTCTATGAGTTTTAACAAATGCATGACAGGTATCCACCATTATAGTATCATACAGAAGAGTTTCTCTGCCCTAAAAATCCTATGTGCTCCGCCTATTCATCCCTCCTTCCTTCCTAACCTCTGGCAACCACTGATTTTTACTATCTACATAGTTTTGACCTTTACAAAATGTCATATACTTGGAATCCTACAGAATGTAGCCTTTTAAGATTGACTTCTTTCACTCAGTAGTAAGCATTTAAGATTCTTCCGTGTCTTTTCATGGCTTGAAAACTCATTTTTTTTAGTACTAAATATTTATTGCCTGAATATATCACAATTTATTTATGCATTCACCAACTGAAGGACATCTTGATTTGTCCAAGTTTGGGCAGTTATATATAAAACTAAGTTTATATATAAAACTAGTATAAACATCTTTGTGTAGGTTTTTGTGTGGCCATAAATTTTCAACTCCTTTGGGCAAATAAACACCAAGACGTTCAATTGCTGGTTCGCATGAAAAGACTATGTTGAGCTTTGTAAGAAACAGCCAAACTGTCTTCCATAGTCTCCGTACCATTTTGCATTCCCACCAGCAATGAATGAGATTTTCCACTGCTTCACATCCTCACCAGCATTTGATGTCAGTGATCTGGATTTTGGCCATTCTAATGTGTGTAGTGCTTTGTCATAGTTGTTTTAATTTGCATTTTCCTGATGCCACATGGTGTGGAACATGTTTTCATATGCTTATTTGCCATCTTTGTATCTTCTTTGGTGAGATGTCTGCTGAGGTCTTTGGCCATTTTTTAATCAGGTTGTTTGTAATTTCCACCATTCCCAAAGTCTTCAGATTGTCCCTTAACTGTCTCTCAGTTCTCCTTTCCCTGCTCCTTTCTGCCCTAGACAATCATTCATCTGATTTCTAACATTATATATTAGTTATACTTACACTAAACAGTTACATAAATGAAATCGTAACATTGTGATGTGTGTCTGGCTATTTTTGCTTAACATAACATTTTGAAGATTCATCCATGTTTTTTGCATGCACTAAATGTTCCTTTTAATTGTTGAGTTGTATAAATACACCACACCGTGGTTTTCCATGCTCCTCTTTGGTTTCATAGGTTTTTAAAATCAATTTCCTCATTTCTCTTTGGTATTTTAGAGTGAACATGTGTTAAGCATTATTTCTAATCTTTTGGAAATTTCAAAACTTTGTAACCAATTTCTTATGCCAAAATATTTGAATTTATTCTTGACTCTTCTTGTTCTTTTACTCTCCTGATTAATTATTGTGTGTAGACTAAACCCTTTAATTCTGTCCTAACCAAGTGCTCTATTTCTCCAAAACCACTGATGCCATTTTAATTTTATCTACAACTTCTGCATAATCAACTTCCTCAAATATAGGCTAGGGGTTTCTAATCAATTTTCCCCATCTACCAGTGTGTGTTTTTTTTTTTTTCTTTTTGCGGTATGCGGGCCTCTCACTGTTGTGGCCTCTCCCGTTGCGGAGCACAGGCTCCGGACGCGCAGGCCCAGCGGCCACGGCTCACGGGCCCAGCCGCTCCGCGGCATATGGGATCCTCCCAGATCGGGGCATGAACCCGTATCCCCTGCATCGGCAGGCGGACTCTCAACCACTGCGCCACCAGGGAGGCCCTACCAGTGTGTGTTTTTAAACAGAAAATCCTTCCCTGCTTACAACCCTTCAATTACTTGTTTCAGTTATAAGTAAAGTGACTACCATGAATAAAGTGTACACAACATTGATTACCTCAGTGACCTAATGGACTCCCATCCTTCTTCATTAAACTTTAGCTCCAGTAACCTTCATTTAGTACCTTCCTTACTCAGGACCTTTGGACAAGTTTCTTATCACTTTTGTATGCATAATTCCTATTCACGTTTCAAATTTCAGCCAAAAATTACTTTATCAGGGAGACTTTTCTTGAGTTTACTGGTTAGATGAACCCCTCTTATTAAAGGTCACATACCATCCTGCATCCTGATTTTTTTCCATCCTGCCTTTTGACCATTATTCAATTATTAATGCATTTACTTAATGTCAACGTATTTATATAAATGACTTTATAAAGCGAGATGCCATGTTCATTTCATTCATTGCTATATTCATAGCACTTAATAAAGTACTCGAATATTTTAGGTTCTTAGCACTGTTTATTGACTGAACTGTAATGGAAATAAGTATTTGAAATTGAGTATATCAGTGATCTGCACTGAGAGAACAAGGGGTAAGAGAAAGAAGGCAAGACCTGGGGAAATATGGAGAGAAATAAGGAGAGAACAGAACTTACTGAGGTGGAGAAGAAAATGTCCTGCCTTAAAAAAAAATTATACTCATTATTTACTATAATCAGAGGAGAAGATAGGCTAAAGCACCTACATTCAAGCACCCCAAAAATTCTTGTCTTAATAAAGGTAAACTAATATTTTATGATATTTAAAGAACAATGATGTAGGACTTTAATATTAGAAAATATGAAGTAATAATTCATGTCCTAAACAGAACACAGACATTATCCTGTTTTGAACACTAAAACTAGAAGGGACCAGCACACCGGCTATTTTTGACCTTTGTCTCTAATAAGAAGTTTTACGTTGAGAAACATCTAAGTTTTTACTCTGGTACTTTTTTACTACGTGATCTAGAATAGTTATTTAAAACTCTCCCAGCCTCAGTTTCTTGTTTTGTATAATATTTATTTCATAGCATTGTTATAAGGATTAGGTGATGTAATACATTATCATTAAGCCCACATCATAGGGATTTTCACATATGTGTTTGGAACCTCAAGGCTATTGTATTTTTGTAATGTTCTTATTTTGTCATCATCACTGCCATTACCACTAAAAGAACATTTGGCTAAGGGTAAGGAAATTGTATTATTTTCCAATAATGGAAAGAAGAATCTTTGGGCAAATGCATTAACAAATGGCATAGTGGTATTCACCTTGTCAATAGGAAAGGGTTCTTGTGAGTAAACGAATGTGAAGGCAATTGGAACATTGGAAGTTATTGTTGTTAAGATTAGACCATAACTTGGAAGCACTGATTTGAAGCAAAGTTCTAATGAGGACAAGTTTATACTTTTAATTCCTTTATGCAAAATTTTGTTCAATGGCCTAGAAGGGTGTTACTTCCTGGGGACTAACCAGTGTTCATCTGTTTTCTCTAGATTACAGAACAAAGATGATAATTAAAAACTGCATGGTATATGCAGGTATATCAGCCAAATATACAACCATTTTGAGTGAAAACAGTATTCTAATTAGAGGTCTGAAAGTATTTAGTCTCCATGACTTTAGTGTGCTAATTTGATCACCTACATTATTTTGTGTGGATTTTCTTGTGTTGTCTTGTCTTATCTCTATTCATTTCCAATGTTTGTCAGTCCACCTTTGGCCTGTAGCCACTGCTTTGTCATCTTCCTGACTGATACCTTTGAAAATCTGTCAACAGTTATTGTGTTTTACATTTTAACATACTGCTCAACATAGCATAACATTTAGATTCCCTGGACATAGAGTCTTTCCTTGTGGAAAAAAAAAAAAATAGTCTGGTTTAGTTAAGACGCTTACAGAATTTAGTCAGTTTCACACAGAACATCTTTCTTTATTCATTAGGGACAATGGAATGTGGTGGAAAAACACAGACCTTGAAGTCAATGAAACCTAGATTTGAGTGCTAACTCTGTCATTTAATGGTTTTGTGACCTTGAGGAAATTATCTATGCTTTTCAAGCTTCTGATCCTTTTTCTGTAATATGGGGATGATAATAGTCACTTTACACATGGATATTGTAGAAATAAATGAGATAACATAAGACACAAACATTAGTGCCACACAAAAACCAAGACTACGCAGAGAACAAGAGAAGTAGATTCTATCTCATCTTCACTCCAAGTTATATGCATACAGAAGGGAATGGGGCCTAATTTCACCCCCTCACCACACTCATTTACTTTTACAGCAATTAAACGCAAGCACAATGGGGATTGTCTGTTTAGTTCCGGGGATAAGGGAATGACATACTTTACAGACCACCGTTGAATCCACAGTGCAGGGAGAAAGGCGTTAACTGTTATGCATACAAGTTATCTGCATGTAAACCAGTCAGTTGGACTGCTTGATCTAGGTAAATTAATTTTCATATAGAGATTACTTGGGTATGTGAGGTCTTGGAGTTTGAATCTGCAATTTAAAAGATATTGGCAACTTACTCCCCCTGAATGGGAAGAGCCTATTCATTTTTAGAGCTGGATCCTGTTGTGACAAGACCCACGGGCTCATTGTAGTTATGCAGGTGTTAGGAAAATCCCTGCCTGTTGTGAGGGGAGCAGTGCAAAGAAACCCATTCTTTAGATTGGCACTGGTCAGGGCCAGGGCTATAGATACTTTTGGAGAATACTATGTTTGAAACTTCTTACAGAGTGAGGCTTTTTACCTCCTGTTCCAGTAGGCTTCTGGGAGTAAAAGTATCAATATCCACTCTATTTATAAAGCACTTAGGAATGTGCCAGGGGCTGTGCTAAATATGTTTAATGAATTTTATGATTTATAAAACTCACGAGTCATTATTATACCATTTTTACAGAAGTATCAACTGAGGCTCAGACAAGCTCAATAATTTACCCAATATTTTCATGGTGAAAACCTGGTGGAGCCAAAATTTGAACTCAAGCAAGCTTACATGAGATTCCTTTCTCTTGTGCATGGCTGGCAGGGAAGGAATTAAAGGGCCATAACAGGAAAGTCACCATAAGGAAGAACAATAATAGACTGGCTATGTATAAAATAAATAAGTTACAAAGATATATTGTACAGCAAAGGGAATATAGCCAATATTTTACAATAACTTTAAATGAAGTATAATCTATAAAATATTGAATCACCATGTTGTCCACCTGAAACTAATATAATATTATATATAAATCAACTATACTTCAATTTAAAAAACGTGGACTGGGATCAACATCAGGACTTAACTGTTTCTGGACATGTCTGAAGTGACGATTTTTTTTAAATTAATTAATTAATTAATTTTTCAAATTACTTTCTGCTTTATAACAAAGTGAATCAGTCATACATATTTATCTGTAACCATATCCCTTCCCTCTTGCGTCTCCCTCCCTCCCACCCTCCCTATCCCACCCCTCCAGGCGGTCACAAAGCACCGAGCTAATCTCCCTGTGCTATGCGGCTGCTTCCCTATCTATCTACCTTACGTTTGGTAGTATATATATGTCCATGCCTCTCTCTCGCTTTGTCACAGCTTACCCTTCCCCCCTCCCCATATCCTCAAGTCCATTCTCAAGTAGGTCTGTGTCTCTACTCCTGTTTTACCCCTAGGTTCTTCGTGACATTTTTTTTTTCTTAAATTCCATATATATGTGTTAGCATACGGTATTTGTCTTTCTCTTTCTGACTTACTTCACTCTGTATGACAGACTCTAGGTCTATCCACCTCATTACAAATAGCTCAATTTCGTTTCTTTTTATGGCTGAGTAATATTCCATTGTATATATGTGCCACATCTTCTTTATCCATTCATCCGATGATGGACACTTAGGTTGTTTCCATCTCTGGGCTATTGTGAATAGAGCTGCAATGAACATTTTGGTACATGTCTCTTTTTGAATTATGGTTTTCTCAGGGTATATGCCCAGTAGTGGGATTGCTGGGTCATATGGTAGTTCTATTTGTAGTTTTTTAAGGAACCTCCATACTGTTCTCCATAGTGGCTGTACCAATTCACATTCCCACCAGCAGTGCAAGAGTGTTCCCTTTTTTCCACACCCTCTCCAGCATTTATTGTTTCTAGATTTTTTGATGATGGCCATTCTGACTGGTGTGAGATGATATCTCATTGTAGTTTTGATTTGCATTTCTCTAATGAGTAAAGATGTTGAGCATCCTTTCATATGTTTGTTGGCAGTCTGTATATCTTCTGTGGAGAAATGTCTATTTAGGTCTTCTGCCCATTTTTGGATTGGGTTGTTTGTTTTTTTGTTATTGAGCTGCATGAGCTGCTTATAAATTTTGGAGATTAATCCTTTGTCAGTTGCTTCATTTGCAAATATTTTCTCCCATTCTGAGGGTTGTCTTTTGGTCTTGTTTATGGTTTCCTTTGCTGTGCAAAAGCTTTTAAGTTTCATTAGGTCCCATGTGTTTATTTTTGTCTTTATTTCCATTACTCTAGGAGGTGGGTCAAAAAGGATCTTGCTGTGATTTATGTCATAGAGTGTTCTGCCTATGTTTTCCTCTAAGAATTTGATAGTGTCTGGCCTTACATTTAGGTCTTTAATCCATTTTGAGCTTATTTTTGTGTATGGTGTTAGGGAGTGATCTAATCTCATACATTTACATGTCCCTGTCCAGTTTTCCCAGCACCACTTATTGAAGAGGCTGTCCTTTCTCCACTGTACATTCCTGCCTCCTTTATCAAAGATAAGTTGACCATATGTGCGTGGGTTTATCTCTGGGCGTTCTATCCTGTTCCATTGATCTATCTTTCTGTTTTTGTGTCAGTACCACACTGTCTTGATTACTGTAGCTTTGTAGTATAGTCTGAAGTCAGGGAGCCTGATTCCTGCAGCTCCATTTTTCGTTCTCAAGATTGCTTTGGCTATTCGGGGTCTTTTGTGTTTCCATACAAATTGTGAAATATTTTGTTCTAGTTCTGTGAAAAATGCCAGTGGTAGTTTGATAGGGATTGCATTGAATCTGTAGATTGCTTTGGGTAGTAGAGTCATTTTCACAATATTGATTCTTCCAATCCAGGAGCATGGTATATCTCTCCATCTATTTGTATCATCTTTAATTTCTTTCATCAGTGTCTTATAATTTTCTGCATATAGGTCTTTTGTCTCCTTAGGTAGGTTTATTCCTAGATATTTTATTCTTTTTGTTGCAATGGTAAATGGGATTGTTTCCTTCATTTCACTTTCAGATTTTTCATCATTAGTATATAGGAATGCCAGAGATTTCTGTGCATTAATTTTGTATCCTGCTACTTTACCAAATTCATTGATTAGCTCTAGTAGTTTTCTGGTAGCATCTTTAGGATTCTCTATGTATAGTATGTCATCTGCAAACAGTGGCAGCTTTACTTCTTCTTTTCTGATTTGGATTCCTTTTATTTCCTTTTCTTCTCTGATTGCTATGGCTAAAACTTCCAAAACTATGTTGAATAACAGTGGTGAGAGTGGGCAACCTTGTCTTGTTCCTGATCTTAGTGGAAATGGTTTCAGTTTTTCACCATTGAGGACGATGTTGGCTGTGGGTTTGTCATATATGGCCTTTATTATGTTGAGGAAATTCCCTCTATGCCTACTTTCTGCAGGGTTTTTATCATAAATGGGTGTTGAATTTTGTAGAAAGCTTTCTCTGCATCTATTGAGATTATCATATGGTTTTTCTCCTTCAATTTGTTAATATGGTGTATCACGTTGATTGATTTGCGTATATTGAAGAATCCTTGCATTCCTGGAATAAACCCCACTTGATCATGGTGTATGATCCTTTTAATGTGCTGTTGGATTCTGTTTGCTAGTATTTTGTTGAGGATTTTTGCATCTATGTTCATCAGTGATATTGGCCTGTAGTTTTCTTTCTTTGTGACATCCTTGTCTGGTTTTGGTATCAAGGTGTTGGTGGCCTCGTAGAATGTGTTTGGGAATGTTCCTCTCTCTGCTATATTTTGGAAGAGTTTGAGAAGGATAGGTGTTAGCTCTTCTCTAAATGCTTGATAGAATTCGCCTGTGAAGCCATCTGGTCCTGGGCTTTTGTTTGTTGGAAGATTTTTTATCACAGTTTCAATTTCAGTGCTTGTGATTGGTCTGTTCATATTTTCTATTTCTTCGTGATTCAGTCTTGGCAGGTTGTGCATTTCTAAGAATTTGTCCATTTCTTCCAGATTGTCCATTGTATTGGCATAGAGGTGCTTGTAGTAATCTCTCATGATCTTTTGTATTTCTGCAGTGTTAGTTGATACTTCTCCTTTTTCATTTCTAATCCTATTGATTTGAGTCTTCTCCCTTCTTTTCTTGATGAGTCTGGCTAATGGTTTATCAATTTTGTTTATCTTCTCAAAGAACCAGCTTTTAGTTTGGTTGATCTTTGCTATCATTTCCTTCATTTCTTTTTCATTTATTTCTGATCTGATCTTTATGATTTCTTTCCTTCTGCTAACTTTGGGGGTTTTTTGTTCTTCTTTCTCTAATTGCTTTAGGTGCAGGGTCAGGTTGTTTACTCGAGATGTTTCCTGTTTCTTAAGGTGGGATTGTATTGCTATAAACTTCCCCATTAGAACTGCTTTTGCTGCGTCCCATAGGTTTTGGGTCGTCGTGTCACCATTGTCATTTGTTTCTAGGTATTTTTTTATTTCCTCTTTGATTTCTTCAGTGATCACTTCGTTATTAAGTAGTGTATTGTTTAGCCTCCATGTGTTTGTATTTTTTACAGATCTTTTCCTGTAATTGATGTCTAGTCTCATAGCATTGTGGTCAGAAAAGATACTTGATACAATTTCAATTTTCTTAAATTTGCCAAGGCTTGATTTGTGACCCAAGATATGATCTATCCTGGAGAATGTTCCATGAGCACTTGAGAAAAATGTATATTCTGTTGTTTTTGGATGGAATGTCCTATAAATATCAATTAAGTCCATCTTGTTTAATGTATCATTTAAAGCTTGTGTTTCCTTATTTATTTTCATTTTGGATGATCTGTCCATTGGTGAAAGTGGGGTGTTGAAGTCCCCTACTATGATTGTGTTACTGTCGATTTCCCGTTTTATGGCTGTTAGTATTTGCCTTATGTATTGAGGTGCTCCTATGTTGGGTGCATAAATATTTACAATTTTATATCTTCTTCTTGGATCGATCCTTTGATCATTATGTAGTGTCCTTCTTTGTCTCTTCTAATAGTCTTTATTTTAAAGTCTATTTTGTCTGATACAAGAATTGCTACTCCAGCTTTCTTTTGATTTCCATTTGCATGGAATATCTTTTTCCATCCCCTTACTTTCAATCTGTATGCATCTCTAGGTCTGAAGTGGGTCTCTTGTAGACAGCATATATATGAGTCTTGTTTTTGTATCCATTCAGCCAATCTGTGTCTTTTGGTGGGAACATTTAGTCCATTTACATTTAAGGTAATTATTGATATGTATGCTCCTATTCCCATTTCCTTAATTGTTTTGGGTTCGTTATTGTAGGTCTTTTCCTTCTGTTGTGTTTCTTGCATAGAGAAGTTCCTTTAGCATTTGTTGTAAAGCTGGTTTGGTGGTGCTGAACTCTCTCAGCTTTTGCTTGTCTGTAAACGTTTTAATTTCTCCATCAAATCTGAATGAGATCCTTGCTGGGTAGAGTAATGTTGGTTGCAGGTTTTTCTCCTTCATCACTTTAATTATGTCCTGCCACTCCCTTCTGGCTTGTAGAGTTTCTGCTTAGAGATCAGCTGTTAACCTGATGGGGATTCTCTTGTGTGTTATTTGTTGTTTTTCCCTTGCTGCTTTTAATATGATTTCTTTGTGTTTAATTTTTGACAGTTTGATTAATATGTGTCTTGGGGTATTTCTCCTTGGATTTATTCTGTATGGGACTCTCTGTGCCTCCTGGACTTGATTAACTATTTCCTTTCCCATATTAGGGAAGTTTTCAACTATAATCTCTTCAAATATTTTCTCAGTCCCTTTCTTTTTCTCTTCCTCTTCTGGAACCCCTATAATTCGAATGTTGGTGCATTTAATGTTGTCCCAGAGGTCTCTGAGACTGTCCTCTGTTCTTTTCATTCTTTTTTCTTTATTTTGCTCTGCATCAGTTATTTCCACTATTTTATCTTCCACCTCACTTATCTGTTCTTCTGCCTCAGTTATTCTGCTATTGATCCCATCTAGAGTATTTTTCTTTTCATTTATTGTGTTTTTAATCGATGCTTGATTCATCTTTAGTTCTTCTAGGTCCTTGTTAACTGTTTCTTGCATTTTGTCTATTCTATTTCCAAGATTTTGGATCTTGGAAATAGAATCTTGGATCATCTTTACTATCATTATTCTGAATTCTTTTTCAGGTAGACTGCCTATTACCTCTTCATTTGTTAGGTCTGGTAGGTTTTTATCTTGCTCCTTCACCCGCTGTGTGTTTTTTGTCTTCTCCTTTTGCTTATCTTACTGTGTTTGGGGTCTCCTTTTTGCAGGCTGCAGGTTTGTAGTTCCTGTTATTTTTGGTGTCTGTCCCCAGTGGCTAAGTTTGTTTCAGTGGGTTGTGTAGGCTTCCTGGTTGAGGGGACTAGTGCCTGTGTTCTGGTGGATGAGGCTGGATCTTGTCTTTCTGGTGGACAGGTCCACGTCTGGTGGTTTGTTTTGGGGTGTCTGTGGCCTTATTATGTTTTTAGGCTGCCTCTCTGCTAATGGGTGGGGTTGTGTTCCTGTCTTGCTAGTTGCTTGCATAGGGTCACCAGCACTGTAGCTTGCTGGTCGTTGAGTGAAGCTGGATGCTGGTGTTGAGATGGAGATCTCTGGGAGATTTTTTCCATTTGATATTATGTGGAGCTGGGAGGTCTCTTGTGGACCAGTGTCCTGAAGTTGGCTCTCCCACCTCAGAGGCACAGCACTGACTCCTGGCTGCAGCAGCAAGAGCCTTTCATCCACCCGGCTCAGAATAAAAGGGAGAAAAAGTAGAAAGAATTAGTAGAAGAAAGAAGGAAAAAGAAAGAAAGAAAGAAAGAAAGGAGGGAGGTAGGGAGGGAGGGAGGAAGAAGGGAATGTAGGAAAAAGAGAGAGAAGATAAAGTAAAACAGAATAAAGTATGATAAAATATAATAGCATTATTAAAATAAAAAAGTAATTATTAAAAAAAAAAACAAGCAAAAAAACCCAGATGGATAGAACCCTGGGACAAATGGTGGAAGCAAAGCTATACAGACAAAACCTCACACAGAAGCATACACATACACATTCACAAAAAGAGAACAAGGGGAAAAAAATTGTAAATCTTGCTCTCAAAGTCCACCTCCTCAATTTGGGATAATTCGTTGTAAAAAGAGGAAAAGGGAAAAAATCATAAATCTTGTTTTCAAAGTCCACCTCCTCAATTTGGGATGATTTGCTGTCTATTCATGTATTCCACAGATGCAGGGTACATCAAGTTGATTGTGCAGCTTTAATCCGCTGCTTCTGAGGCTGCTGGGAGAGATTTCCCTTTCTCTTCTTTATTCTCACAGCTCCCGGGTTTCAGCTTTGGATTTGGCCCCGCCTCTGCGTGTAGGTCGCCGGAGGGCGTCTGTTCTTCGCTCAGGCAGGACAGGGTTAAAGGAGCAGCTGCTTCTCGGGGGCTCTGGCTCACTGAGGCCTCGGGGGAGGGAGGGGTATGGAGGCGGGGCGAGCCTGCAGCGGCAGAGGCCGGTGTGACGTTGCACCAGCCCGAGGCCGTGCGCGCTCCCGGGGAAGCCGTCCTTGGATATCGGGGCCCTGGCAGTGGTGGGCTGCATAGGCTCCCGGAAGGGAGGTGTGGACAGTGACCTGCGCTCGCACACAGGCCTCTTGGCGGCGGCAGCAGCAGCCCCAGCTTCCCATGCCCGTCTCTGGGGTCCTCGCTTTTACCTATGGCTCGCGCCCGTCTCTGGAGCTCCTTTAAGCAGCGCTCTTAATCCTCTCTCCTCGCGCACCAGGAAACAAAGAGGGAAGAAAATGTTTCTTGCCTCTTCGGCAGCTCCAGACTTTTTCCTGGACTCCCTCCGGGCCAGCCGTGGTGCACTAACCCCTTCAGGCTCTCTTCCCGCCGCCAACCCCAGTCCTCTCCCTGAGCTCCGAAGGAAGCTCGAGCCTCAGCTCCCAGCCCCGCCCGCCCCGGCGGGTGAGCAGACAAGCCTCTTGGACTGGTGAGTGCCGGTCGGCACCGATCCTCTGTGCGGGAATCTCTCCGCTTTGCCCTCTGCACCCCTGTTGCTGTGCTCTCTTCCGCGGCCCCGAAGCTCCCCCCTCCAACACTCGCAGTCTCCACCCGCGAAGGGACTTCCTAGTGTGTGGAAACCTTTCCTCCTTCACGGCTCCCTCCCACTGGTGCAGGTCCCGTCCCTATTCCTTTTGTCTCTGTTTATTCTTTTTTCTTTTGCCCTACCCAGGTACGTGGGGAGTTTCTTGCCTTTTGGGGGGTCTGAGGTCTTCTGTCAGTGTTCAGTAGGTGTTCTGTAGGAGTTGTTCCACGTGTAGCTGTATTTCTGGTGTATCTGTGGGGAGGAAGGTGATCTCCGCGTCTTACTCTTCCGCCATCTTCCCCCGGCCTCCTGAAGTGACAATTTAAATAAATGATGGAACATTTACATAACAGAATAACATACCAAATCTATATGTATTGATATGGATCAATATGTAACCTATGGTTTTCAAGAAAAAAATTCAAGATGTGTCATGTTAGAATTTCTATAAAGCAATATTTATGTAGCACAGAATATTTCTGGAAGTTCATGCATGAAACCGACATGGTTACTTGTGTGGAGCAGTAATGAATAGACAGTAGTGATGTGGTAGGGGGTACAGACTGTTCTCAGATTATTATTATTATTATTTTTTTGCGGTACACGGGCCTCTCATTCTTGTGGCCTCTCCCGTTGTGGAGCACAGCCTCCGGACGCGCAGGCCCAGCAGCCATGGCTCACGGGCCCAGCCGCTCTGTGGCATGTGGGATCTTCCCAGCCTGGGGCACGAACCTGCCTCCCCTGCATCGGCAGGCGGACTCTCAACCACTGTGCCACCAGGGAAGCTCTCAGATTATTTTTTTATACTTAAAATATTTCAGCTTAAAGTAGTTTAGCAAAGAAAACTATATTTTAAGATTGAGAGGGCACTTTAAACCTTATCTCAAAGTGGTCTACATTTTTTCAAAAAACTTTGGAAGATTAGTAATATAGGTAGAGGCAATATTGATTTATTCCTAGTGCTCTCCCCTTAGTATTCTAGATAATCTCCAGGTTTATTCTATCTTTGTCAGCAGAAAGTATGATTAGCATTTAGTGAAGGTATTATTTTTCATCTAGAAATTGAAAATGTGAATTCTTTAAAAAAAAAAAGAAAGGACAGAGCATTCACCTATTTTACTTAAGCAATTTACACTTACAAAGTGGTGAAGAGGCCAGATTGATAACACTGAACTGGTACATCAAAATAATTAAGCTTTAATCTCTGATTCAAAGACTTCAGCTTAGGGGTCATGAGATATCAAGAAGTCTTTTTCTTTGTAATCAGTCTGAGATGATTAGTAACTTTGCTTGTAGAATGATCATTTTCCAAATACAGCAATGCAATGTTGTAGCAAAATAGGGGGAAAAGATTAAGGAGTTTAATTTACTTGGCATGTTATAACTATGTTTATTAAAACACTAAGAATTACAGCAAAACTTTATTATTTGTTAATATTACTTTTGCCTCAATGGGGGTTATATTGAGAAAGTAATATTCTAGACATAAAGGCCACTGCCAAGCTGTATTTTTAAAAAATATAATTTTCTACTTTCTTGTACAATAACCCCCTGGGTACTTAAAATGAAACCTACTTCTTTGTTGGAATGTAATTCCTCCCCCTCCCTCAATAAGCTTTCCATCTCTGGTTTATTGTTGCAATGTTGTTCAAATAAAAAGACAGGTTTAGAATACTGATATATTAATCAGCATGCCTTATACCATAAGAAATAGGATAAAGGGGGCTGTGAATTATTTCTCAACAAATGTTTTGTTTGCATAATGCCACACTTGGGATCTTCCTTCTGGTTTTATCATGAAATTAATTGAATTCAGTAAATACATGCAAAAAACAAAACCTGTTTTAAATGTAGAAAACCCATGTCAAATAAAAAAATACCTTCCCCTAAAATAGGATTGAAGCTTTTATAAAGAGGTCAATGATTTTAACTTACCAGGTCTTATAACTTGTGCTTGTTTTAGTAGGCAGAGAGTCTTTTTCAGAATCAATAGGTAATCTTTGGTTTCCAAGAATGAAAGTTGACAGAAAGTTTGTTTTAATAGGGTTGAAATGTGAAAAACAAACACCAAGAAAATATGGGCAGTTTTCTAAGCATTTCTCAAGTCAGTAGTATATTATTTAATAATACCTTATGATGGAAACCATCTTTACTATGAGAAAAATGATATATTTAGAAATGACATGAATATATTTATCAGGCCCTGAATAATATTTGGTAGGGTTTCCTGAGAGTTTAAAGAAAAAAATGTACTAAAAAAGTTGGTAAAGAGGAAGATGTATGTTTTGCTTCCAAACAGCAGCTTGTCTTACCAGCCTGCTCTTGTGATCTATGCCCTTCATGGTAGGATCCATAATGTTTTTGCTGTATTGAGAATTTTATGTCATGTACAAAATCTATGAGACACTCATCTTTTAGTGGACTAATTACTGTTTGTTAGAGCTTTCAGAACTCCCCAAGTTCCCAAATGGACTACTATTTTAAAATTTCCCTGTTAATTTTTGACACATTTTACATTTACATACAGTGAAATTCACTCTTTTTTTTTTTTTTTTTTTTTTTTACCAAACTCAGGTCTGGCTATTCACTGTTCAAAAGCCAACACTCGAGAGACAGGTGCTAGTAGGAACGGAAAGATTGCTTTATTCAGGAGGCTGGCAACCTGGGGAGAAGGCAGATTTGTGTCCTGTTCCAGAGCCAACCCTGAAGATTCTGCTCAGCCATGAAAGTTTTTAAAGGGAAAAGGGGGAAGTAATCTCAGTTAATCGTTGAGTTAGGGGACCAGATTCTTTGCCATTTCCCACTGTGTACAGGCTTGTTGACTCCTTGTGAGCTTTCTTTAGATGCTATATTGTTCATACCACCTGCTCGTGAGCTTACTGAAGGGGAAACTGGGGAAAAGATCTAGTTATCCGTTAATTACTTATTCTTAATTTCTACTTCTTTGATCTAAAAGAAGAATCAACAGTTTAGGCAAGGTATTGTGTAATCAAAAACTTTGAAAGTTGTGCTTGGGCTGGAGGTTAGTTAAGCATGGGGGCATCTGGTGTAAAGGTTAGTTAAAAATATAGCTTTGCTAAAGTGACAAGACAAAAGGGGCCTCCTGCACAGAGCTACTGCCTGCAAAGAGCTGTTTACAAATCCCCACTGTCAGACATTATTCCATTTCTGTGGGATTATGGGTGAAGGTCTGTCTTCTGTAACTTCTTCAGAGTGACACAGGGCACCATATTCTTAGAGTGGAAGATGTAGATGTGGGTCTGTAGCATCTCTTTGCTAACAATTTTAGTTACCCACTTATATACACTGGCAGAACAAGCTACAATTATTTTGATGCCCACAAAGATACAGATTATTATGAGCAATAGTGTTTATTAATCCTATTCTCTTGAGGCCAGTTCTTGGAACTGTGCTAGCCAAAGATTCAGTACTGCTCAAGATGAAGTAGCTTATGTCATGGCTATAGTCTGGTCATCACACAATTAGCTTTTTCCCTCTGGTGACAGTTATTGTATCTGTAAAACAACTCAGGAATGCACATCAGACGCTGAAAGATTCTGTGACTCTGTTGTCCAAATCATTAATTGTTTTGAGCATACTCTTTGGTGACTCAGGAGGCTTGAGAGACTTCAGCTCTTCTGTAAACTAGAGGAAGGGGGCATGGAGGAGCCTTGGTACTTGGGAGGACCCCGCAGTGTTCTACTTGGTTTCCGTTTTGGTATATAGTATTCCTTGAGTTTTGACAAATGTATAGAGTTGTGTAACTACCACAATGAGCAAGGTATGGGGCAATGCCATTATCCAGAATATTTCTCAATGCTGCCCTTAGTAATCAACTCCTTTCCTTACCCCTAAAACCTGGCATCTACCATTTGATTTTATTCTCTGTAGTTTGGCCTTTTCCAGTATTTCATACAAATGGAATCATGAAGCACATAGCCTTTTGAGCCTGGCATTTTTCCCTTCTTATAATGCACTTGAAATATGTATGTACTGTTGCTTGTATCGATAATTTGTTCCTTCTTATTGCTGAGTAATATTGCATTGTATGAATTTACCAAAGTTTGTTTATCCTTTCACCAGCTGAAGAGCATTTAGGTTGTTCCCAGTTTGTAGATCACATGAATAAAACTACTATGAACATTCATGTACAGGATTTTCTTGAACATAAGTTTTATTTCGCTTGGGTAAATACCTAGGAGGGAGATTCTTGGGTCATATGGTAAATATATGTTTAATTTTATAAGAAAATGCCAAACTCTTGGCTGTACCACTTTTACATTGCTACCAGCAATGTATGAAAGTAATGGTTGCTTTGCAAACTTACCAGCACATGTGGCTTTACCAGGTTGTTGTTGTTTGCTGATCTAATAGATGTGCAGTGGTATCTCTTTTGGTTTTAATTCACATTACCCCTAATGACTAATGATATTGAACATTTTTACATATACCTATTTGCCACCGATATATCTTCTTTGGTGAAGTGGGGTTTTTTTCCTAATATTTTTCTTATTTTTTTATTGCGTTTTCTTATTTTTGAGTTTTGAAAGTCCTTTATATTTTATGGATCTAAGTTCCTTGTGAGATATCACCTTTGCAAATATTTTTTCCCAATCTGTAGTTTGTTTTTAAATTCTTTTAATAGTATCATTCACAGAAAAAAATATATTTTTAATTTTGATGAAGTCTAATCTATCAATATTTTCTTTGGGAATCATGCTCTTGATATATATATGAACGCTTTGCCTGTTCTAAGGGTCACCAAAATGATTTCCTATGTTTTCCTTTACAAGTGTTAGAGTTTTACATTTTATAGGTTTATGATCTGTTTTGAGTTAATTATTACATAAGATGAGAGGTCTGGTCAAAGCTTTTTTTTTTTTTTCTGTTTTTGCATGTGGATATGCAAATATTCCAGCAACTTTTGTTAAAAAGCTTGTTTTAAACATTGGCTTGCGTTTGCATATTTGACAAAAATCAATTGACCATAGTTGTGTTTCTCTGTTTCTGGATATTCTGTCCCATTGATCTACATGTCCATCCTTTCACTGATACCACCTGTTGTGATTATTGCAGCTTTATATCAGATAGTGTGACTCTTCCAACTTTGCTCTTTTTTGCAAACTATTTTTGTTATTCTAATTCCCTTCCCTTTCCATATGAAGTGTGGTCATCTTGTCAATATTTACAATAATCCTGTTGTGGTATTAGTTTGGATTATATTAAATCTATAGGTTAGTTTGAAAAAAAATAACATTTTAAGAATATTGTCTTATGATCCATGAACATGATATATCTCTCTTTTTATTTAGAGATGTTGCTTTCTTTATTGATGTTTTATAGTTTTCATCATGCAGATCCTGTACATATTTTGTTAAATTTATATCTAACTATTTTATTATTTGGGGGAACTATTTTAAGTGGCACTTTTAAAATTTTGACTATTATTTGTTTATTACTATCATGTAGAAATACAATTGATTTTTGTATATTAATTTTGTTTCTGGTGACATTGCTATACTCACTTATTAGTTCTAAGAACTTTTATTGTATAGTCTAAAGGATTTACAGCATAGAAAATCATGTTATCTGAGAATAGAGACACTTGAAAAAATTCCTGAGAAAAGTGTATGGCCAGTGCAAGCCACACTAAAAGCCAAGACTACAGCCAATGTCACTACAGTGCATTTGTTGGAGAGCTACTATAGCGTTAATTGGACATTGATACTGACCCAAACACCATCTGACAATATATGTCACTGATGACATTACTGCCACTGGATAATGGATAGCATACCACCACCAGTGGAATGACCTGCAGAATTGTTGATTTGTTACTATGTTCCCCCCAAGAGTAACATATTAACACATTTCCTAAATGAAATAGGAGGTTCATATGCTGGAAGAAGAAAAAGAAAAGATGGACAAACGTACACTAAATTTTTCTAATTTCTTTTTAAGTTGCACTATTGTCATCCTAGAATTCTTTTTATTACACTTGTAGATTATGCCTGCTCTTTCATTGATATTGCATCATGTACATTCTTTGGTACTTTTAATGTTGGGGTGAGGCACATCTTCAAATATTTCTCATATTACAAGTGACTGATACTGCTTTCCTCTACCTTTCTGTAAGTCAGATTCCCCAAATTGTTACTCTTTTGGATGGGAGGGCTGACTCTCAGCATTTCCATTAATGGGCTTTTGGTAAGGAGGAGGAAAAGACATATGTGCTAACTTCACTGTCTGAACCAGAAACACCTAGAGGAATTCTAATAAGAACTTATAACCACTCATAATAAGGAATTAGTGAAACTCCTTTGCCATGTTTGGCAAATGAATCATCTCTGGGGGGATGAACTTTCCTAAACTTTTCTGTTATATTATTTTTTTTTCTGTGTTTCTCATTTTTCAAGTTTCCCACGTCAGAACTAGTATGTTGATTGTGTTCATTCCTCCTATCAGGATTCCTATAACTAATTGCATAAATGTTTAATATTCTTTCTAATTATCATTTTTAATGTTCTCATTTTAAATAACAAATTTGCTTGTTAATTAATCTCAAAATGTTTCCATTGATATGGAATGAACAGTGACATTAATCAAACTACTTAGGGCAGAAAGTTAACTTAGGGCAGAAAGATAAACTTGGAGCTTGCATTATTAACCATTATTGTGTATGGTTTTCCTTTAAATCATTTTAATGTTTTAAAAGAGTGAATTTTTCTGCCAAGTTACCTGTCTTACACTCGTGTAATAGTTTAAGGACAGGGAGAGCACACTTCAATCCACAGACTCCTATATTTTCAGAACTGGAAAGTACAGGGGTATCGCTCTAGCTCAGCCTCACTTTCTCACACATGCTAAACAAATCCTAGAGCTTAAATGATATGTTGATAAGTTCAACTATTATGAGAACTGTTACAAGGTTCTTCATTCTCATACCCATTGTTCTCCTAAAACTTCTAATTTCTTTACTTTTGTTAGAATACCACCACTGAAACAAACAGTCCATACTCTTTTAGCCTCATCAGTCCATTGCTGTATTCTGTGTTGATGTGCAAATGCCAGATCTATTAAGCATCTGAGGTAAGGTGACTAAATTCAGGTGCATATCACATGCAGTTTGACCAGTAGTATGTAACATGGTAATTTACATTTACATAAAATATTCCTGATCCAGTGGTTTTCTGAGCAGCATTAGAATCTGTGTCATGTTTACATGTTTCAGACTTTATGAATATATTATTTGCAAATGTTTGAGCAATAAGATAATAAAATTATAAAATACTTTCTGTCAGGATCCTCAAAGCACTATGTATACATAATAATTAAAACATTATAAAATTATAATAAGCAATCACCCACTAAGATAAATTCAGGGAGAAAAAGTTTAGAATAGTGTTACATAAATGTAAAGAGGATTAAATGTAAATTCAAAAAAGGACTGCAAACATGATTAAATGCAAAGACAAACACAAATCTTGCTGAACACATTTGTCTTTGGGAAAGAAATTATAAAAATGTTCGGCAGTGAAAGGAAATTGCTTATAAATCATTTCAAAATAATAATACACCCTGGATGATTTTATTATTTTTATAACTTTAAATCTGTGACCCAGTGCCTTGTATGTGCTTTCCTGTAAAGTTACAATTTAATTATGAAGTGACCAAATATTAAAGAGCTGCTGTGAATCTGCTGCTGCCTCCAAATGTTACTTTTGCTGTTTAAAAGTCTTCTAATGAAAATTGCATGCACTATCAATAGAAAAAGATTAAATACTATAGTGCAGTCAAATGAAGCAGAGAGTGGTTTTTCTCCCTGTTAAGGTTATGATTGAATTATTGTGAACTTAATATTGGTTCCAAAAGAAAATGACTTCTTTCTTTAAATATACATTACAATGATTGAATAAACAAGGTTATTCCTGGAAGTTAAGGGGTATTTTAAAACCATTAGAAATAGTTGTATATTGTGTCTTCCCTCTACTCTAAATGCCCCTTTCCCTCAACACCAACTCTGCTGTAATGTTATGAAAACACTATACAATGCTCCAGGGGAAAGAAACTGCAGCAACTTATTGGAATATTTTCTTGTACCTCTATTTCTATTTAGGCGTGTGTGTGTGGTGTTTGAGTTATTGATAAAAGAGGAGGGACATCTAAGTTCTGCTTAACTTACTTAGCTCATTACTGTCATTCACATCCCATAGGAAAACTGCTTTATGGTTCTTTATTGTCTCTGTCTCACTCATTCTTCTACTTTCTAGAATCCCTTTCAAGAATGCCACATTTCAGTATTCCACTCTTCAGCTTTCCTCTGGGAAATACCTCTCCAAGCTCTAAAATCACAGTTTCATCCTATATTTTCCTTTTCATGTCTACAGTTCTTATTCCTTAGGGCAAATTTCAGTTTTTAAAAGTTAATATTCTTACTTAACTCACTCACAGTAAAATGTGAATGTGAATAATGACTATATTGTCATGTTTAGGAATAATAATTTAATAAAAGTCTATTTATATATTCAAATAAATATATAATAGATGATGAAATTTCAGGCAAGATGCATATGGCAGGTGAGTTTGGCTCCCAATAAGGTTCTACACCCCAATCGCCAGGCTGTGAATATGTTAACATATCAAAAAGAACTTTGTAGATGTAAATTTCCTAATCAGTTGAATTTAAAACAGGAAGATAATCCAGGATTATCCAGCAGCAGGGGCCCAATATGATCACATGATCCCTTAAAAGCACAAGACAAGGCAGAAAGGGAATCTAGAGAAATTCAAAGCGCAAAAAGAATTCAGTGCTCCTTTGCTTGAATTTGAAGAGTGTAATGTGTCAAGAAAACAGGGACTTCAGTTCTACAACCACAAGAAGCTGAATTCTGTCAACAACCTTGAAAGAAACTAATATGGTACTCCAGAAGAGAATCATAGCCCTGAGAGGTATCCTTATACCTTAATACTACTGCACCATTCATCCGTTTAAAAATACTGCTTGTTAAAATATAAGCTATTTAAAAAATAAATCAATTAAAGCTCCAGTCCTTAAAACTTTCTAGAGGAACAGAAGAGATAAAGTACATGTTAAATGTATGGAACCGCTGAAAGACAATTTTTTTCATAAAACAGGTATGACTAAATTGCTCTGAGACCCCAGAAAAGTGAATTATTAAAGTTGGAACATGTTGGAAGGCTTCTTGGAGTAATTGGAGTCTAGGCTGAGTTGATTCAAATTTCACCATTTTATTTTATTAACGTGTACAGGTACATAATGTATATAACATTTTATTAGCACTGAGTTGGTAAAACGACATTTCAATATATTAACGTTCCATAATATTATCCACTAAAAATATTACAATAAAAAAGTGCTTTTATTAACTAAATAATATTATTTAGAAAGGAAAACTGGTTCATGGTATCATCCTAAGATTTTTTTTTATGGATTGAGCCTCTCTTCAAGGATATAGTACAATCAAATTATTATTCAGTAATTGGGGTTTAACTGGGTACAATAGTGCTGATTTAAGCCATGCACAGAAGAAGGTGCATTAACAAATTCATGATTGCTATCCTCCCTTTTTAAAAATAAATTTATTTATTTATTTTTGGCTGCGTTGGGTCTTCGTTGCTGTGCGCAGGCTTTCCCTAGTTGCGGCTAGCGGGGGCTACTCTTTGTTGTGGTGTGCGGGCTTCTCATTGCAATGGCTTCTCTTGTTGCAGAGCACAGGCTCTAGGCACGCGGGCTCAATAGTTGTGGCTCACAGGCTCTAGAGCATGGACTCAGTCGTCGTGGCGCACAGGCTTAGTTGCTCCACGGCATGTGGGATCTTCCTGGACCAGGGCTTGAACTTGTGTCCCCTGCATTGGCAGCCAGATTCTTAACCCCTGTGCCACCAGGGAAGTCTCCCCCCCTTTTTTTTTAATAGAGCAAATTTGCACAACACCTCAGGTCGAAAGATAAGCACAGCCAGGTTAATCTCCTACATGGTCTCCCCTACATTTCTAACTCCCACTTTACCTGCCAACTAAGATAGGCATAGATACCTTTGTGTAATCTTTTCTAAATTTATCCCTAACATGTTTTTATGTGCCAACGTTCATATTCATGTCTTTTGTTTTCCAATATTATCCTGACCGATGTGTTTATTCAATTCTGTTACATATAATTAAACATCTCAATGCTGAGCTGCCAACTTGTGATAGCTAATCTATATTTATTTTTCAGCATCCTCATATACTCTTTCAGAACTTTGTCACCTCTCTAGCTGGAAAGACTTATGAACAAAATCTGAAGACTAATGTTTGCAGAACAGAGGGTTTCATACTACCCATCTCCCTGGCTGCATATTTTCAAATTTTATGCCTCATCTGCTAAAATCTCTTTCAACACAAACCCCGACTGTGCAGCTGTGTAAATCATGCTTTCCTGTGACCAGGTGTGCCAAGGATGACTGTGGAGATACCCCTGTTAAAGTAATCCTCCCACCAGAAGAGATACTGATAACATTGATTTTCAGATGTTGACAGGCTGGATGGCTTAGAAGCCAGATAGTTTAAGATTGTTCCAGAATGTTTTCATTTGAAGCATGATGACTAACAGTGTGTTATAAAGTTTGGGAACAGTAGGAGCATCTTTTCTGTGCTAATAATTACTGGAAAGCATTGTCCTTTGCAGACTCAGGAATCCTTAACACATAGGCTGCTCTTACCCTGCTAAGATTTTCCTGTTTTCTTTTTGCTGATGCTGAAAAAACAAATAATAAAAATCATAGTTTTCTGTCTAATGAGCATCAATTACTCAACAGAATCAAAAGAAGACATTCATTTTTCTTTTCTTTTTTTTTTTTTTTTGTGGTATGCGGGCCTCTCACTGTTGTGGCCTCTCCCATTGCGGAGCACAGGCTCTGGACGCTCAGGCTCAGCAGCCATGGCTCACGGGCCCAGCCACTCTGCGGCATGTGGGATCTTCCCGGACTGGGACACGAACCTGCGTCCCCTGCATCGGCAGGCGGAATCCCAACCACTGTGGCCACCAGGGAAGCCCTGGGGGGAATATTTTAAATCGTTGTCACAGATCAGTATATATTATTCCACCAGCTTGATGTTTAGACATATATTACATATTTTCCTTTTAAAAGAGCTGACAGGTAATAATGCCTTTTGTTGTCTGGATGTTCCTAGCCTATGATAATAGCATCCTTGCTTATGTCTCTTCTGTAATGTTGTTTACTCTGAAGTCCTCAGAAGTTAAAGAGAAGTAATGGTTTTCACTGAGAGTTTTTTTGTTGTTGTTTAAAAAAAAACAAACTGACACTAGCAAATAGTGAAATGTTAAGTCAGTTGAATAGGGAAAGACATTTAAAACCTTTCATATTGGTAATACAAACTAGGAAATTAAAGGAAATTAAAATTTGTGGTTGGATTCTGATTTTACTCAGAAAGTCACTGAACTGCTTTTGAAATTGCAACTTTTAGCAACTGTTAAGCAGGAATAATACCATCTATTTCTAATCCATATCAGAGACCTATTGTTATGTAGATTAATGCAATAATTTCTACCAAGACATTTGGTATATATAAAATGGGCTGGGTGAACACAAAATAGTGCTATTGTTTGTCATGAAATTGTGAGGTTTCTGTTTTTGTTTTAGTTTAATTGTATTCAGTTTCTTTTTTTTTTTTTTTTTTTTTTTTTTTGCGATACGCGGGCCTCTCACTGTTGTGGCCTCTCCCATTGCGGAGCACAGGCTCTGGACGCGCAGGCTCAGCGGCCATGGCTCATGGGCCTAGCCGCTCCGTGGCATGTGGGATCTTCCCGGACCGGGGCACGAACACGTGTCCCCTGCATCGGCAGGCGGACTCTCAACCACTGCGCCACCAGGGAAGCCCCTTCAGTTTCTTTTAAATGCCTCATTTTTCATTTTCCTTAAGTTAGCTGCTTGCTGTCTTCTTGATTCAATATTAGCCTAGATTCTTCTGCTGATGTCTATTTCTGTTTTTCAACCCACCATCTCTTGAAACAATCCTCACTCTAAGGCATCAAAGTGTCACATCTGGAGGCTTAGAAAAACTTTTGCCTGCAGTTTTAATACAATGAAGAGCACATGGAATTCCAATCAACGTATTGTATAGAAACTTACAGCTAAACATGTATTAAAAGAAACCGTTGGTAATTTCTGAAGGTATAATCTCTCTTAAATTTTATTTTGAGAAATAATTCTGGTGTAATGGCCAAGGCCTGTACTTTCGGCTTCATATTTATCAACCTATGTCTTATTTTGCCTATTTATTCTCTTGATTATTGTTCACATTGACAAATAATAAATTTTCCCTTTTTAATGTTTTGTTCTTGTTCATATTTCTAAAACTGGAAATTACAGACCACTTCCACTGGAAATTACAATCTACTTCCAGGATTCTGCACATTGCAATTGGTATAGGTATGTTAAACAGTTTATTGTTTTCTATATTTGTGTATTTGTCCACTAATTTTGAGAGTTGGTTAGGAGAGTCTGCAACTTATTATGTATGCTCTTTTAGTGAACAACAAAGAAGTAATCTCATCTGTTCTTTCAAAAATATTTATTAAGTGTTTTTTGAGTACCTTTTACATTTAAGAAAATAATTTTATAACACACTAATATTTATACTTTATAAAAGGATTTATATAATAGTAACCAAATGTCTTGACTGTGGTTTTTTTATTCAAAAATAAGGAGACTGCTTGTCAGGCAGAATATTAAAAAAAATCTGTTGGTCATGTGGGTTCCCATTTAAACCTATCTCAGAAAGAAATTATTTGCAGTTTTTATAAGCCAAATTTCTCCAATCTTCTCCTAATTCAGTCTCCTCCTACCATAATACTATAACCCTTCATTTGCAAGGGATGCAATTATTGTGGAGGTACTGATGTTAGTGGTGTTTCTTTGGGTAGCTGGGGAGAGATTAAACGGAGATACTCTTTTACGATGTTTGCTCTTTCTTATAAAAGATTCCTATGTATCACTTTATTAATTAAAATAGATGACAAACATATGGCTTGCTAAACCATGTGATACCCTAAAAATCCCAAGTTATCAAGAATAAACATTAAGGGTGATATGATTGTATCATCGTTGTGCCATCATTTATATTCACTTTATACCTAGATTTATTTGCTTAACAGATATGTAATTAGACAAGAATAAAAGAAGCAGAGAATTGAAGCATTCAAAATTCAAAAATTCAAAATCTCTTATGCTAGAGAGCCTATTCTGAGACTGGAACAAAGCATCGCATTTGAGTTTTCTGCCTAAATTTATAAAAATTAATATTTAACATGGACATGGCATATAATAAATATCATGCTTCCTTATGATACTAAGGATGACAATGACAATGACGTTTCTTAGAAGTGATGGTAGTAAAATTTGGAAAGTACCTTAGAGTTCATCTACTCCAACCTCTCAGATACTGTAAACTGTCTCTGAAATCTTAGATATTTTTTTCTTGGCCATTTCTGTAAATAGGAACTCACTATCTGCAGATAAAGAAAAGGATATTTTTTTAAATATATATTGTGACAAAAGGCATGCCCTTGAATCTTCCCATCACTTAAAAAAAATTCTTTCCATTGGGAGAAATTTACATGTATTATATATACATAAAAGTGATTAAACTAAAAAGAACTTAAACTGCTAGGGTAATATTTGTCTGTTTTGTACATTTTCTATTTTGCATTAGACCCAAAATATAGTGAAGAGTGATTCTCGATGATTCTGCAATGATACTTTTTTTTTTCTTTTTCAGTTCTGTTATATAACTAACCATGGCATAGATCTATAAACTAAGCACCAAGGTGATCTTTTACTGTGTTATTCTTTATCTTGGAATTGTCTATTTTTCATTTTGTTTTGCTCTTTTGAGTGTAATGTTCATTTGGAGAAGATTCAGTAACTTGATCCTTTCTTTTTCTTGTACTGAAAAAAAGCTAAGATATGCCTTTTGTTTTCCTGACTTTTTAAATACTTGTTGACTTATTCTGTAACATAAAAACTCATTCCAGCTTCTGATTTTGTGCCTTGGATGACATGATGTGACTTCAGAAGTTTTAGATTCTCCCTAAGATGGGCCTGAACCTGGTACTGGTTGTGTAGAGCTACTTTTATTTCTTTTTTCTATGACTTGTGTTTTCTGCTTGTCAATAACTTAACAGATTTTTATTGTAAACTCCAGTTTGAAATGGCTAGCTACAGCCCGGCAAGATTGGTGCCCTGATTTTATACACATATCTTAGTTGCCAAAGCAGGAATTACATGAGAAGAGAGCAAAATGTAGAGACCTCAATTGGGGGCACTGTTCTAGATGTACACAGTCATCATGCTGTCTTTGATTTATGACAAATTCTTGGTCTCCATTGATATCCACACCTAAACATGCTTCAATTTTCTCTTCCTGCACAGATACAGGAATCACATTAGGTACCAGATGGTTGAGCTTCAGCCCCATTTCTTCCTTTTTATGGTGGCAATATTTCCTTATCTGTATCTTAATCTGCAAGTAATTTCAAGTCTGGCTATTATTGGTTAATTTCACTTATTAAAATAACCGTGGTTGGGCATTGGTTTGAAACTCTTTAATGTTTATTTTAAGCATGTAAAAATTTCTCAATCATGTCTGCTAAGGAGCAAATAAGGCCCAAGATTATGTAAAATCTGTAACTTTCTTTTTCTTTTTTTTTTTAATAAGAATATTCTTTTTAGCCTTTCATGTATAATCTGGTCTATTGTATCAGGATCTCTTCATTCTCTGTAATAAACCAACAAACAGAACATTGTCCCTTAAACTTGTTCACTTCCCATGTCAGAGTGACCAGTTTGTGTTTATAGCACACATCATCAGTACCTACCTCAGACAGGGATGACCTATGCAGTAAATACCTTGAAGGACAATGGAATAATAATCTCACTGTTTCCCTATGAGTAACATCAAGGCTACGGTCTATTTTGGCTTCTAGAATTCCCAAGGAACATTTTTTCCTAAATCTTGTCATAGCAACTTATTTATTTCAGTTGTTTACTGGAGGCTCTTTGGCACACTGGTCATTTTTTTCCCTTTCCTACTGACTGTTAACCTCAAATGTCTTAGAGGTTTGCAGCCATTTGCTTAGCCAGATATTATTAGTTAGGATTCTTTAATATATACAGAACACAAAAAAATCAAGACTGAACTATAATCCTTTCTTTCTTTGTGCCAAATGAACACTAAATTAAGGTCTGCCTGTTACTCAGGTCATGCCACTTACTATTTCTTATTCTCAAGTTCCAAACAGGTAAGAAGAGTTAGTGAAAGTATATAATTCCCAGGTATGTGGTATAATGAAAGTTCAAATGCTTTGGATATATATATATATACCTGAATTTAACTTGTTGGTGCCATTTATGAATTGTGTGGTCAAAGGAAACGATTGATAGTAAGACTTATGTCATAAATAATGGAATTAAGCAGAATAATATTTTCAAAGTATGAAGTGACTGGCTCAGGGAATACATTTAGAAAACAGTATACTTATCCTTACTGTCTCCTATAGCTCAATATATTCATGTATTTGAGAGTTGACTATATGACAGCCACTGTGCCATATTCTTCCTCAGGAGGATATATGTATATTTAAATAAAGTGTTTGACTATATGGTGATAAATCCTATTATAGAGGCATATACTGATACACATGGAAGTACTGTTGACCCTTGAACAATGCAGGGGTTAGAGACACTGACTTGTGCATTGAAAGTCCAAGTATAATGTAGTTAGTCCTCCATATCCATGGTCACTCCTTATGTACAGTTTCACATCTAAGGATTCAACCAACTGCTGATTGTGATCTAGTATTTACTGTTGAAAAAAATCCACATACAAGTGGATCCATGCCATTCAAACCCAGTTGTTAAAGTTTCAATGGTATATACATATTCTACTTTGCAATACTTTACTAATTGACCATTATATTGGCTTCTAAAGGATAAATATGGATAAATATATAAATAAATAAAATTTAAAAAAGGATAAATAAATATTAAAGCTAGTCTGAGAGTTGACATCTTAAGGTTGAATCTTCCCAGCTTTAATAACACATTTTGCATCTAACCATTTATGGTACCTTCACACTCTTTTTTCTACACAATATATTTTGCTTAGTAATTATGTTATAGTCATACCTAATTTAGCTTATGAATGTGAAGTAGATATATTTTGGTTCATGTTCTGTAAAAAAACACATTTGTTTGAGTGATCTTGATGTAATTGTGTATATTTTGGTTAGTGATCATTTATCTTTAGAGGTTGTTTAAAACAGACCTGAGATTGATAGCCTTACATGAATTACAATCAGTGCCTTATCTTTGTTTTTGTTCTCCCTCCCTTTTGTAGTGTAATTCATTTTGCAATAGGATATGCATCTATTTTAAAAATTAATTAAAAACTTACTCTCACCTCCAACTGAATATGCCCAAAGCTAACTGTTTATGTGATTACCTTACAAAAATTTCAATTTCTCTGTGAAATCACTTTTTGTAAATGTACCAAGTTAGATTCTTCTGCTTTATCTTTTAAAAATAGACTTTAATTTTTAGAGCAGCTTTCTATTTACATCAAAATTGAGTGGAAAGTTCAGAGTGTTCTCATACACTTTCTGCCCCCTCCAACCCCCCCTTCCCCACTATCGCTATTCTCTACCAAAGTGGTACATTTGTTACAACTGATGAACTACATTGACAAATCATTGTTATCCAAAGTCCGTAGTTTATATTAGAGTCCACTCTTGGGGTTGTACATTCTATGAGTATTACCAAATGTATAATTACATGTATCCACTGTTATAGTATCATACAAAACAGTTTCTCTTTCTAAAAATTCTATGTGTTCTGCCTATTTATCCCTCCCTCTCCCCTAATTCCTGGAAACCACTGATCCTTTTACCGTCTCCATAGTTTTGCCTTTTCAAGATGTCATATTTTTGGAATCATACAGTATGTAGCCTTTTCAGATTGGCTTCTTTCATGGAGTAATATGCATTTAAGATTTCTCCATGTATTTTTATGGCTTGACAGCTCATTTATTTTTAGCACTGAATATTATTCCATCGTCTAGATATACCATAGTTTATTTATCCATTCACCTACTGAAGGACATGATGGTTGCTTTCAGTTTTTGGCAATGATGAATAAAGCTAACATAAACATCTATGTGCAGATTATTGTGTGGATGTAATTTTTCAACTCATCTGCATAAATACCAAGGGATGTGATTGCTGGATTGTATAGTAAGTGTATGTCTAGTTTTGCAAGAAACTGCCAAACTGTCTTACAAAATGACTACACAGTATGCATTCTCACCATCAGTGAATGAGAGTTCCTGTTGCACCATATCCTCTCCTGCAATTGGTGGTGTTAGTGTTTTGGATTTTTTTTTTTTTTTTTTTTTTTTTTTTGCAGTACTCGGGCCTCTCACTGTTGTGGCCTCTCCCGTTGCGGAGCACAGGCTCTGGACGCGCAGGCTCAGCGGCCATGGCTCACGGGCCCAGCCGCTCCGCGGCATGTGGGATCTTCCCCGTCTGGGGCACGAACCCATGTCCCCTGCATCGACAGGCGGACTCTCAACCACTGCGCCACCAGGGAAGCCCAGTGTTTTGCATTTTTGTCATCCTAAAAGGTGTGTGGTGGTATCTCACTGTTGTTTTAACTTGCATTTCTCTGATGACGTATGATGTTGAACATATTTTCATATACTTGTCGTTTGTGTGTCTTCTTCGGTAAGATGTCTGTTAAGGTCTTTGACCCATTTTTTAATCAGATTGTTTTCTAAAGGCTGAGTTTTAAGAGTTCTCTGTATGTTCAGGATAACAGTCCTTTATCAAATTTATTTTTTGCAAAGATTTTCTCCCAGTCTGTGGCTTATCTTCTCATTTACTTCATAGTGTCTCTCACAGAACAGATTTTTATTTTAATTAAATAAGTCCAACTTATCAATTATTTATTTTACTGATCATGCTTTAGATGTATCTGAAATGTCATCACTAAACCCATTTTCTCCTACCTTATCTTCTAGGAGATTTATAGTTTTGTGTTTTACATTTAGATCTATGTTGTGAAAGGTGTAAAGTCTGTGTCTGGATTCATCTCTAGGCATGTGGATATCTACTTGTTCTAGCACCATTAGTTAAAAAGACGGTATTTTCTCTGTTGTACTGTGTTTCCTTCTTGGTCAAAGATCAGTGTTTTACTTGAAACCCTGCATAATAATTAGTCGAATCCATTTCATCTGCCTTTCACTAATCAAGGCCATTTTAAGACTTGCCTGTGCTCCAAGAGGCAAGCAGCCTAAACAATAAGACATTTGCCTGAGTTGTTTTCCAGAAACTTGAAGTCAGCTGTGTCTAGTTGAAGCTGAGCTGGTTAAGACCGGCCAGAACCACTGACCCTACAACTGGGCATGCTCCGTGACCTTTTGAACGTGCAGAGGCCTGTAGCTTGGTTATGTCTGTGTGCAGAACGATTACTGCACCTTTCCCCACGCCTCAGACCACCCAGCTTCTTTGTTATCCATAAATACCCGGAGCTCCTTACCTTTAGGGAGGCAAATTTGACAGTAGTTCTCCAGTCTCCTTGGCCTTGCGGAGAAACTTTCTCTTTGCTGCAAACCTCGGCGTCTCACTGTTTTGGCTTGCTGTGCACGGAGCGAAACCAACCTGGTTTGGTAACATACTTTTAATTGTTTCTCTTTATTTGTTTTCTATATGCAAAATACTGCTGTGTCTTCATGTTTTTTCTATAATTTAAACTTAGTTTAAACTTGCTACTGCATTAGCAGTAACTAATGCCAAATAGAAATAATTTTGCTCCTTAGCTTTTTAGAAGTTCCTTCTAAATTCACTGATCTTTTAAGTTCAGTACAGCAGCTAATTAATGGAAGCAGAAGCTAACCATACCTAAAAGGAGAAGAGTCTTATGAATCTTCAATGAAGATGCAAATATTGATTACAATTTTGAAGTAACACAATATTTCTGAGTTGAAACTGTACTATAACCTGAAATGTTGAATGTCTGAGACTGAGGAATGAGCGAAAAAATGATGAGGGTTACCGAATTTTCATACAATGGTAGGAGGGAAGCCTCTCTCTCTACATGCATTTTAAATTGGTAGTGGGAGACCAAATATATTTGTATTTTGATATCATCCAATGTGAGATGCTTGTTCAACACTGCACTAGTAAACTAAATGTGGTAATTTCAGTCAAAGTTAACAATGTCAGATATGGTATTGGGAACAGAGAAAGTGGCTGAGAGAGAATGCATTCTCAAGATTGTTAAAAATAAAAGTAAAAATAGTGAAATATGTGGAAAAAAGATTGTGTAGGAGTCAATAGACGTAGGTTCTAGAACCACGTTGCTCTCACTTAAAGTTATCTGTCTCTTATTTGTTTTATTTCTTCAACCATAAAATGGAGAATGAATACGTAGTTATTTTTTCTCTTCTTCAACTTGAAAATTCCAAGCTTCTAGTACAAGAAAAGTCAAATACAATTCTGGGTTAATCTGGTTCAATTAGCCAGCTTTAGTGACTCATTTAAACACATGTTTACTTGAAATTAAATGCATTTTAATAAAAACATATGTAAGAAATTTAAATCTTAAGTGGACTATAAAAGCTGACTTTTCCCACTATTTTTCTTTTAAAAGAAAATCAATAATAAACACACATGCAAATGATTGTAATATTTGAATGCTTTACAAATTTGTGATTTTATATTCTGCATTTTTGAAATCCAACTCAAGTACTTGGAATTATAGGATTTTAGAATTAATAGGGGCATTTTAATTCCATACTTATCCCAACCTCAATTTAGGAAAGTGTAAACTGTGGTCCAGAGAACTTAAATGATTTGTACAGGGTCACACAGCTAATTTATGGCACAGCTGGAAGAATTAGCTAGATTTCCTGATCTTCAGCCCAGTGACCTTTCCACAATAAGCTTAAAGTCCTTAGCAATTAGTATTGCTTCAATAATCCATTGATAAGACATTTAATGCTTATTTGACAGAAATAAGTTTTGACACACATTAATTCATTTTTTGCTTTCAACATCCCTGCAAGGTTATTATCAGTCTCTCTTTTTTTTTTTTTTTTTTTTTTTTGTGTGTGTGTGTGTGTGGTACACGGCCTCTCACTGTTGTGTCCTCTCCCGTTGCGGAGCACAGGCTCTGGATGTGCAGGCTTAGTGGCCATGGCTCACGGGCCCAGCCGCTCCGTGGCATGTGGGATCTTCCTGGACCAGGGCACGAACCCGTGTCCCCTGCATCGGCAGGCGGACTCTCAGCCACTGCGCCACCAGGGAAGCCCTATTATTCTCATTTTTATACACACACTAGAACAGATTAAATAATATACCCAAGGTCATATAACTAATAAGGGGTGAAGTGTGAATTTGAAGAATCACTTTTGCCTGACTCCAGATCCCAACCTGTTTCAAAGCATTATGTTAACTTCTTCAAGTTTCCATTGAGCATTAGTATTATAATTATTCTGAGGGCACCTTATTTATGTCTTTCACATTAGTCTTTATCAGGGCTGAGTAATAATCCAAATTTATCATGATTATTTTCTAGTACTGCTCTATCATGAGGCTTTCCTTAAAGTCAGGTTCACATTAGGATATGTGCAATAATGAATGGGGTGCATATATAAATTATCAAGTAACCTTTACAATTGATTACTCTAGAAGTGATTCACTCATTTCATGCTTTAAACATATTTTTATTGCATTTGTGTGTTTGCATACACATATGAGAATTGTACTGATAATCTTCTTCTCACCCTATCAAGATGGTCTTAAATGCTGATCCAAGGTCCAATGTATAACTTCTCCGAGAATGCTAGCATCAACTTTCAGAATAAAACGTTGTCAATAGGGCTTCCCTGGTGGCGCAGTGGTTGGGAGTCCGCCTGCCGATGCAGGGGACACGGGTTCGTGCCCTGGTCCGGGAGGATCCCGCATGCTGCGGATCAGCTGGGCCCGTGGGCCATGGCCGCTGGGCCTGCGCGCCCGGAGCCTGTGCTCCGCAACAGGAGGGGCCGCAGCAGTGAGAGGCCCACGTACCGCAAAAAAAAAAAAAAAAAAAAAAAGTTGTCATTAGAGGCATTTCTCAATGCCTTTCTACTGCATTTCTGAATTAACAACAAATGCAGATTTTTCTTTGATGGCTCTTTTATAGCTGCATGCAGCTGGAGAAAAACTAACTGCCAAGGGAACTCAATTTTCTTTATCATCAATTTGACATTGGTTAACAGATGGCTTCTGGATACCATGGTAGTCTTCATAATTTGTCTTTTTATGTAGTGCTGCAAATACTCTTGGTTAATTGCCTGATTATTACATTTAATTCTTTGTCAACAATATACCTCATTGTTTTGGAACATATCCTAGGATATAGGTTATAAAAGGCAGATATTTGAGTGTTGAATTTCTACCATGCCTTTAAAACATAAAGCAGAATAATAAAGGTAGGCAAATATGTTCAAATATCCCCGTCTTAAAATGCAGGATGCTTTTTCTGAAATATGCCATTTCTCCAGAATACAGTTGATTTTCAAGAGCTAATGTAATACAAAAGGTAGAAGAAAGGAGATCTACCAAAAAAAAAAAAATTGGGAACAAATTCAGAGACATTTTAAGGTAAAACAGCTTTTTTTTTTTTTTTTTTTTTTTGCTATATGCGGGCCTCTCACTGCTGTGGCCTCTCCCGTTGCAGAGCCCAGGCTCCGGACGCACAGGCTCAGTGGCCATGGCTCACGGGCCCAGCTGCTCCACGGCATGTGGGATCTTCCCGGACCGGGGCACGAACCCGTGTCCCCTGCATCGGCAGACAGACTCTCAACCACTGCGCCACCAGGGGAGCCCTAGGGTAAAACATCTTTGCAATTCAATATTAACCTAAGGTTAACTGCAACTGAAGTCTTTTTTTCTTTTTTTAGAATTTAAGTTGAATTTAAATGTTATACTTGGGATAGTGAAAATTTTTCCACTGTTTCAAAGGGTATGTAAAAATCAGCTTACAGTTGATTGAATCTTTGGCATTCCTTAAAATGCAAATGTGAACCCTTTCTCTCACTGCTTTGATAATTCAAAGAAATGAACAAACTTTAAAAATATATAGGGTTTGAGGAAGCTAATTCAATCATAAAATATTGCATACAGTATTACACATACATGCATTCTTGTACATATACAAAGAGGAGAGTTCCATACATGATAAGAGAATTCATTTATCATTATAGTATTACCTTATGTTATCAATTCTGACAGTAGTGTATTGACCATCCAAACATACCAATTAAAACAATTATTAATTTTTAATTTTAATCCTAGTTTTTTATTTTCATTTACTGATTGTTAAATGGTAAGGCTAAAGCTTTCTCAAAAAATAACACAGAATTAAAATTTTACTATTGTACTTTAACAAAATAAATTACTCATTTCCTTCTTTAAGCATTTAAATAGATTTAAAAAATGGGCTCAATGGAATCAGAAAGCCCTCAAAATAGTACTTTGCTGCCATTATGATAGAAGATCTGAACTATTGCTAATAGTGAATATTGTATTGAAGTTTATGCTGCCACCTATGGGAAATGAAAATTCTTAGCAATTAATCTAAAATGTAGACATTTCTGTTGCCAATTATGAAAAAAAATGGAAACTTCTAAGTTGATTTTATTACTGTTTAACTGTCAAAGAAAGGTCTATTTGGAGAAAGCTGTAAATTCTTAGCTGTTCCTTAGAAAACCCAGATTTAGAAATTGAGCTACATAATCCACAAGGCTCATTTCTAAGGAATGTCTTCAGTATCAGAGCAGTATATTTGCAATTAAGTAATTAAAAAATAGTACAAAGAGAGTTAACTATTCATTGTGAAATCTTATGTAAGATTTTGATTACATAAGATTTTGATTTGTATCTTGATTTAATAATGCTTCTATTGGGCCTCCCTGGTGGCGCAAGTGGTTGAGAGTCCGCCTGCCGATGCAGGGGATACGGGTTCGTGCCCCGGTCTGGGAGGATCCCATATGCCGCGGAGCGGCTGGGCCCGTGAGCCATGGCCGCTGAGCCTGCGCGTCCGGAGCCTGCGCGTCCGGAGCCTGTGCTCCGCAACGGGGGAGGCCACAACAGTGAGAGGCCCGCATACCGCAAAAAAAAAAAATATATATATATATAATGCTTCTATTGTCTTCACACCCCTTTCTTTTCACTTCTGCCCTTTTAACATATACCATCTTTTTCAAAGTGATGAGCAAATGAAACCATTTTATAGCCTCTAGCCTGCCGATATAATAATGTAGTAGAATGGAAAGAGAAAAGCTTGGATTAGAGGAAGTCTTTGGTTAAAATTCATGCTCTGACACTTGCTACTTGTGTCACACAAGGAAAATAACTGAGTCGTTATCAGAAAATAGCGCTGGTAGTACCTATTTTATAGGAATGCCATAAGAAATACTATATGGAAATATAGTGCTTAACAGAATACAAAATTGTCTCAATAAATATTTTCTTTCCTTCCAAAATATAATCTCTGTTATGTCAACTAGATCCAGAAAAACGGAGTCATAACTCATCCTGTGGCTTTCTTTTAATCAATAAAATATGGGAAAGGTAATGAGATGTCACTCCCATGATTATGTTATGTAAGACTCCCTTGCTGCTTTTGAAGAAGTAAATAACCATTTTGGGAGGCCCAGTTCACAAGGAACTGAGGGAGGCCTCTAGGAGCTGAAGGCACCTTCCAGCCAACAGGGAGCAAGAAGTCAGTTCCCTTAGTCTATAATCACAAAAAAATGAAGTCCTCTATCAGTTCAAGTGACTCTGGAAGTAGAATTTTCCCTAGTCTGTTCTCCACATGAGAACACAGCCTTGCTCATTACATGAACAACATTCTTCCAGAGGACCCAGTTAAGATATGCCTAGATTCCTGATTCACAGACACTGTGGGATAATAAATTTATGTCTTTTAAGCTGCTAAGTTTATGCTAATTTATTATGCAGCAATAGGAAAACTAATCTAGTGAAATAGAGATTTAAAATTTATTTATTTTAAGCTTTTTCTAATATTTGTCATGTACAAAGGTGAAATTTTTTATTGGTCTTTGGTTTTAAAGAGATTTGAAAGCTAATGCAAGAAACTACCGTACTGTGTACATTGTCTTAAATTTCATGGACTATCTGTGTGAACTGAATAAAAAGGGAAGCAATGAACCCAGCCAGTGGAAGACTATCTTAATAAGCTTAGGTTCTTATGCAGTATTGCTGCCAACTGGCCATATATTACAGAAACTACTTTTCTCTATACCCTTAACTTACACATTTCAGATTTCAAGTTACATTTTTTAGATACATGCACTTTATGATTTGTGTGGGTTTTCTCTTTCGTAATGGTGCCTGGTGATTTTCAAACCTGGCTGATCACAGAAATCATACCCAAAGTTTATTATTCTTCTTCTCATTATTGTTGATGTTATTATTTTCATCATTATCAACTAGTTGTCATCTCTGGATATTCTGATTTAGTAAATTTTGGATGTGGTTATGGAATCTGTGTTACAATAACTTCACAGATTATTCAGATCAACTTGATTGGGAAACAATTTAGGTATTTTATTTATACACATATAACACTGTAAGATAATGGTCTTCAATTCACTGTAAGCTACATGATAGAGAAAGCAATCACTCTGGTTGTAGACTATCCGAAAAGGCAATTGCAAATGAAAACAGTTAAGAAATCTTCATTTAACCTTTGATTCTCCTGTCTCATTTGTTCTATTTTTATTGATTCTTGCTCTGGAGGTTACTTTTGTGTCCTTAACAAAGCACGTATTTTCCTTGTCCCCTATCCAGAAATCCTCCTCCTTCCTTTAGAAGCTCTGATGCTGGGAAGACATGAGAGTTCCTCTTTGGAAATGTTTAAAGTCATCAGCCAAGGTTGGAGCATGCAGGTAAGTGTTTCCAGTTTTCCTTTCTTGTTTTTGACTTCCTATTCTCCTGGGAGGATCAAACCAGGGAGATGACAGCATCATCTGGTATCCTGATGTAATTAAGTTCTTTAGCTATATTTCTTATTCAAAAGTTGCTTTTGACTTATGCATTGTTAACTTATGTTAATTTTTTTGACATCATATTCTTCAGACCTAGCAAATAGTGTCTGTACTTTGTTATAAATATGCAATGTGTTGGCTATACATGACCAGGAAATGAAGATGGTAGTGGCTGTTTTTTAGTTTTTGAGACTGAAGCAATTATAAGAGGATCTAACCTCAAATATAAGAGGACTGTAGCTGCCTTCCTCTCATCTTCCCTAATTCTTTTAAATTGGTAGCTAGCTAGCTAGCTAGCTAGAATTCACATACCGTAAAATTTACCCTTTCAAAGTATATATAACTCATTGGCTTTTAGTATATTTAGAGTTTTGCAATTATCACTGCTATCGAATTTTAGAACATTTTTTTGCCACCCCCAAAAGAAACCCCATATCCATTACTCACTTTCTGTCTCCCAAGTCTCTGACCACAAATCTACTTGCTGTCTCTATGGATTTTACTATTCTGGAAATTTCATATAAATTGAATCATACAATATGTGTTCTGTTGTGACTGGCTTATTTTACTTAGGATGTTTTCAAGGTTCACCTATATAGTAGCATGTATCAGTACTTCATTCCATTTTGTGGCAGCATAATATATTGTATGCGTACACCACATTTTGTTTACCCATTCATTAGTTGATGGACTTTAGGTTGTTTCCACTTTTGGATCATTATAAACAATGCCTCTATGAACAGTCATGCACATGGTTTTTAATGTACATATTTTTTTCATTTACCTTGGGTATATACCTGGGAGTGAAATTGCTGGTTTATATGGTAACTTTATGTCTAACATTTTGAGGAAATGCCAAAATGTTTTCCAAAGTGGCTGCACCATTTTACATTCCCATCATCGAAATATGAAGTTTGTAATTTCTCCACATTCTTGTTTACACTTGTTATTGCCTGTCTTTTTTATTTTAACCATCTTAGTGGGTATCTCAGTGTGGATTTCATTTGCAATCCCCTAATAACTAATGATATTAGCATCTCTTATGCAGTTATTGGCCATTTGTCTATCTTTTTTGAAAGAACATCTGTTCAAAACCTTTGCCTGTTTTTTAATTGGGTTGTCTTTGTATTGTTGAGTTCTAAGAGTTCTTTTTATATTCTGGATATAAATTTCTTATCACATTCTTGATGGTGTCATTTGAATCAGGAAAGAAATTTCATTTTGATTAAATCCAATTTACTTAACCTTTTCTTTTGTTACTTGTGATTTTGGTATCATCTGTAAGAAACCATTGTCTAATCCAAAATCACAAAAATGTCTGTGGTTTCTTCAAAGAGTTTTATAGTTTTAGCTTTTTTCATTTAGGCCTGTGATCCATTTGTAGTTAATACTTTATATGGTGTGAGGTAGGTGGTCCAGATTCATTCTTTTGCATGTTGGTATGCAGTTGTCCTCGTACAATTCAGTAGTTCAGAAGACTATTCTTTCCCCCATTGGATTGTCTCAGCACCTATGTCAAAAATCAATTAACCATAAATTAATCTATATGTTACCCTTCCTGTATTTACCACTTATATGTTCCTTTATATATGTACCGTACTCTCTTGATCACTCTACCTTTGTAGTAAGTTTTAAAATCAGATCGAGTGAGTCCTCCAGTTTTGTTCTTCTTCAAGATGATTTTCGCTATTCTGGGTCCCTTGAATTTCCATATAAACATTAGGATCAATTTGCCATTTCTTACAAAAATGCAACTGAGATTTTGATAAGGATAGCTTTGAATGTATAGATGAAGTTTGGAAGAATTGACTTATCAATATTGGGTTATTTAATCCATGAACATAGATTATCTTATTTATTTAGATCATCTTGATTTCTTTCCTCAGTGTGCTATATATACTTTTCTGCATACAGATACCATGCATACTTTTTAGGTTTACACTTAAGTATTTCATTTCTTTGGATGATATTATGGTTGATTTTTTTTAAATTTCAAATTCCAATTACTCATTGCTGGCATATATAAAAACAATGAACTTTGTATATGGACAGTGTATCCTGGGACCTTGATATAATTACTTAGTTCCAAGAGTTTGAAGATTCTTTGGAATTTTCTACATAGACAGTCATGTTGTTTGCAAATAAAGACTGTTTTATTTCTTTTCAAACTACATATTTTAAAGTTATTTTTATAGTCTTTGTGCCATAGCTAGAACTTCTTATACAATACTGATTAGGAATGGAGAGAGAGGTGATTACTGAATTGCTCTCTAGAAGGGAAAGCCTCTTACCATTAAGTAAGATGTTAGCTGTGTTGTTTGCTATCAGTGTTATAATTAGTTTAATATGCTACTGAATTTTGTTTGCTAGTATTTTATTGAGAATTTCTGCATGTATGTTCACAGGAGTATTGGTGTTTAGCTTTCTTTTCTTGTGATGTTTTTTGTCTGGTTTTAGTATGGTCATATTGACCTAGTAGAATGAGTTGGGAAATATTTCTTCCTATTCTTTTATTTGGAAGATTATGTGAAGAATTGATGTTGATTTTTCTATAGATGTTTAAGATTCACCAGTTAACCATCTTGACATAGGCTTTTCTCTGTGGAAAGTTTTTAAATGACAAATTTAATATCTTTACTTGTTACAGTTTTTTTCAGGTTTTATATTTTATATTGAGTCACTTTTAGTAGTCTGTTTCTAGGAAAATTTCCTTTCTACTTTGTTGGCATATAGTTGATCACAGTATTCTTATAATTCTTTTTACCTCTATAAAGTGAGTAGTGACAACTCCTTTCTAATTACTTATTTTAGTGATTTGATTTCTCTCTCCCATTCTTTCTCTCTCTCTCTTTGGTTCAGTGTAATGAAAGATTAGTGACCCAACTTTTGATTCCATTGATTTTTCTCTATTTTTTTCTATTCTCTATTTATTTCCACTATAATTTCTATTATTTCCTTCCTTATACTTGCTTTGGGATTAATTTGCTTTTTTACTAGTTTCTTAATGTGGATGGTTAAGTTGATTAGATATCTTTCTTTTTTATTAATAAGTATTCATAAATATAAATTCTCTCCATGCACAGTTTTAACTGAATTCCTTAATTTTGGGCATGTTGTATATTCATCTTCATACATCTCAAAGTATTTTCTAATTTTTCTTTTTCTTCTTTAACCCACTGGAAATTTAATAGAGCATTGTTTAATTTCCACATATTTGTGAAGTTCTGTAGTTTGCATCTGTTATTTCTAATGTTATTATATTGTGGTAATAAAACACACTTTTCATGATTTCTGCCATTTTAATTTTATATAATTAATATGACTTTACATTTATTAAGGCTTGCTTTATGGCCTAACATATGGTCTATACTAGAGAATGTTCTATGTGCACTTAAGAACACGTTTACCTCTGTCATTGGGTGGAGTGTTTTTTAGATGTCTATTAGGTCTACTTGGTTTATAGTGTTGTTCAAGTCTTCTGTTTCCTTGTTAATCTTATGCCTAGTCTTGCTATCCATTATTCAAAGTGGGGTGTTGAAGTTTCCAACTATTATTGTTGAATTATCTATCTATCCCTTCACTTATGTCAGTTTTTGCTTTATGCATTTTGGGGTCTCTCTTACTAAGTACATATGTGCTTATAATTGTTATGTCTTCTTAATGATTGGCCCCCTTTTTCATTGTAAAAGGTTTTTTTCTAGTAACAATTTTTATCTTAAAGTTTATTGGATCTGATGTTAATGTAGCCACTTCAGCTCTCTTTTGGTTATTGTTTGCATGGTATAAATTTTTCCATTCTTTTATTTTCAGTCTGTGTCTTTGTATATAAAGTGTATCTCTTATAGGCAGGACAGAGTTGGATCATTAAAAAAAAAAATTCAGCCAATTCCTGCCTTTGGATTGGAGTGCTTAACCCACTTATATTTAATGTAATTACTGGTGAGGTAAAGTTTAGATCTGCTGTTTTGCAATTTGTTTTCTACATGCCTTATGTCTTCTTTGGTTCTCTATTCCATCATTACTGCCTTCTTTTATGCAAAATAGGTATTTTTCTTGGGTACTATATTCATTTCTTGGTTGTTTATTTTACTGTGTTTGAGCTATCTTTTTAAATTTTTGCCCTGGGGATTACAAGTAACATCTTAATTTAAAAATATCTAGTTTAGTTTAATGTCAACTTAATTCCAATAGTATACAAAAATTTTGTGTCCAGAATCTTGATGTAGAATTCTTGGTTGACAGCCTCTTTCAGCACTTTGAGTATATAACCCCACTGCCTTCTGGCCTCTATTATTTCTGATGCAAAGTCAACTCTTAATCTTATTGAAGATACCTTGTATATGATTCCGCCCCCTCTCTTGCTGACAACTCCACAGATTAAAGAGTACAGTTTAAGAACTACATTGAAGGCATTGAATACTCACAGTTCATAAACAATAGCTCTGACCTTTCAGTAGGACTTTCTAGGCCCATCATTTTAGTGCTTTAAAATACAGATTGTGTTTATCTAAATTGCATAGATTTCTATTTTATTCCCATTATTAAATAGTGTGATTGGTACTATGTGTACTAATCACAGTATCTATGAGATCTTTTCTTAGACTGTAATTTCTTTGAGGACTGAGTCTTCAGTGTATTGAGTTATTAATACCTCATGTCTTGTAAAGTGTCTGGTACTTTTGTTGCTTACTCAATTAAGAAAATATATTTAGAACCTAGTATATACCAATCACTGTGAATTATACCAGAGATATAAGATGGAAAAAAGTCTAGTCTTGAAGCCCTCATTTCTCTTAGAAATTTAATGAATAATCTTCATTTGTATCGTCAACACATTATACTCCTGTAAGTGTTTAAATGTTCCTGCATCTTACTGAGTACTATGAGTAACCAGAGAGACCGAATGAGACCATAATAGAACATTGAATGTAAAGTATCACAGTGTGCTTAATTTGTACATTTATGAAAATTGCACAGAGATCCGTAGGGAGACTGGTTCCAGGTATCAGAATTATCACTACATTTAGCTGAAATGATCCAGCTAATTTGCAAGTTCATCAATAATAATTGCTGAGTCCTTTTAATACTGAAATATTATAAAAATTTAAATATAAATAAAGATATAACATGCTAAGTAAATTAAATATAAATTAAGTTATTAAATATAAATTAGGAAAAATATTTTGCTGTCTTCCAGAAAGTTCAGTTATTAAAAATATCCTAACTTACATGTAGATTATTATGTTCTTCAGTTGAAAGAGACAGAAAACTGTATGGAATTTTTAATTGACATTAAAATTGTGTCTTTGACACTTTAATTGTGTCTTTTCTGTAAGAGTAGGGTATAGAATATCGTTTCAGAATTAGCATTTCATGATAACAGGAATATTCCATATTCCATTCCCATGGGTAAAAGAAGGAGGCATAGTTGAATACATGAAATGGATGTCATTTGAAGGAATACACAATGACTAAAAAAATGATTTTTATGTTTAAGGATCAAAAATATCTTAGCTCAGGCTGCTGTAAAAAAAATACCATAGATAGACTGAGAGGCTAAAACAATAGACATTTATTTCACACAGTTCTGGAGGCTGGGAAGTCCAACCAAGATCAAGCTGCTGACATATTCAATTCCTGGTGAGAGTCTTCTTCCTTACAGATGACCACGTTCTAGCTGTATCCTCACATGGCAGAAAAAAATATTTTCTTAATTTATATTTAATAACTTAATTATATTTAATTTTCTTCTTATAAGGACCCTAATCCCACAATGGGTCCCTACCTTCATGACCTCATCTAAACCTAATTACCTCCCAAGGGATCCATCTCCAAATACCATCACAACAGGAAGTTAGGGCTGCAGCATATGAATATGGGGGACAAAAACATTTGGTCCATAACAAAGCTTAATGTAAATGAACATATAGTTTTATAACTGAATGCAGAGGATAATTCTTGAGATTTAACATTTTACAAGCATTGAGGGGAAAAAGATAATCAGACAAGGAAATGAAAGACATTGGTTTGGTCCTCGAGTTTAGTTTCCACTTTAGTGTCCAGGTGGAAAGACAGAACAATCACAGAATACAGTGTCATATGCATCCCACAATAGCAATAATGTGATGCTTATGATGTGGATATACTGGAGACCGCTTTTGGAGTTTACCTTTGATATTTTGAGGGACTCCTTTCTAACAGCTCTCCCCTATCCCCTACACACCTTCTCCTAAAAACGAATTTCTGTGCTTACAGGAGAACATATTATCCGAATGAATTAGCAAATACTTTCCAAATATCAAGGCTAAAGAGTGTTTATTTGCAGTCTTGTTTTATGTAGGTTTTAACAATTTTTGTTTATAACTTTATACAACTGCTTAATTTGACTTTTTATTACCATATCATCCTCAGGTTCGCTTAATAATATCATAAAATATAAAACCATATATGTGTATTAATAAAATATATTTCCCCTTTGATATTTAACATATGCTTTATGATAGGTCTCTCATGGTATCTCTCCATGTATTTATGTTTATGAAACCTTAACATAAAGGGAGTTTCTGTAAGAACACTTAAAATATAGACTCTCAGCAAAATTCCTCCTTCATTAACACCCTTTCGAGTCAAGAGAAAACATATTATAAGTAGAGCAAGGTTAAAACCTCACATTTTGTTCATATTAGGATTTGCTTTGATTTACTTGTTTTTTTTAAGTAAATGAATACAATCCAGGGATTGATGATATGCCTCTGGGTTTTCTTGATGCAAATTTATAGAATATTTAAGATGTTTAAGACCACACTTGTTTAACTAAGTATTGGATCCATCTTTGAAACCCAGTTAGCTATAAAATTTATGTGTCTCCAAACTCTATCTTCCAACACTGAGAAAATCTGAGACATGCTGTGAGCACCTTCATTTCACATGATTGCTTCGAAATGACTACTACAGGCTTCTATTAAGGAGGCATTGTGGAAAGAACAGTTTAAAGAATTATAGTGGGGGAAAGTCATGGAATTTGATACTACTACTTATTAATTGCTCTAGGTGCTGAGTGTGAAACTTAATTTGTCTTAATCAATGTGAGGTGAAGAGAGCACAAATTAATTTGACATGCAGATTTCATGCTTTCGTAATGATGCTGAAAGTACTCTGGTCCCAAGAAAAAAGCAGTATATTCATTTCATAGCTCAGTGACTGTACTATGTCCTGTCTGTAGCAACATCGTACACATCTTTCTTAAGGCTGAACTGGGTGAAATCTCTAATCTAGTCCTATTGGTCTTTTTGATAATAAACTGATAAAGCGAAACTGACCTCTTGCCTCACAGCCATTGTGACTAAGCATGTCATGTACCACAGTGCGGGGTCAGGAAGCAACACACTAAATCTGGAGATAAACTTACAAAAAGTAACTGTACCTTAGCTAACAGTAGTCCTCAAACAAAACTTTGAACCTTTTCTCACTACTTTCTGAGTCCTTAGTGAAAGCAAAGAAATCCTTGACTTCTCCACTTCTGATGTCTACAGATATGATAAGCATGTGATGAAACTGTTCCTTTTACAGTTTGAACAGCCTTGTTAAATTAGTAATTATGTGTGTTTATTTCTGTTAAGAAAAAGTTACTGTGAACTGTGTTCAGAGAGCTCAGTATTTTGAAATCTATACTCCCTTAAAACATTGCAGGTATTTTATTAATGTCTATGACTCAGTTTTCCCTTTCAGAAAAATATAGAGCTAAAAATAGAGGAGAACTGGGCCTCCCTGGTGGCGCAGTGGTTGAGAGTCCGCCTGCCGATGCAGGGGATACGGGTTCGTGCCCCGGTCTGGGAGGATCCCATATGCCGCGGAGCGGCTGGGCCCGTGAGCCATGGCCGCTGGGCCTGCGCATCCAGAGCCTGTGCTCCGCAACGGGAGAGGCCACAGCAGTGAGAGGCCCGCATACCGCAAAAAAAAAAAAAAAAAAAAAAAAAATAGAGGAGAGCAACAGACCTGCCTAACATAATGCCTGTTCAGTTAACAGCTATTTACCATAATAGCTCTTGAATATTTTTACTATGTTTTCAACGAAATCTCCTTTTGTTCCAGTATGATGACTTTTCAGTTAAAGGCACACTAAATTAATATGCTATAAAAAGTCATACTTTGACATTTTAATTTCAGGCAAAGACACAGTCAATAATTTATTAGACAAAACTGTTCCTAGAAAAATAATAGAAAAAAATAATTGAATTGTATCCCATGTCTGGATAAACCCCAAATATTTTTCTTTTGTATGTATGTCAGTAAAAGGGATGAAGAAATAGCATCTTTTGTTTACTCTTGCATCTCTTGTGCACATGAACAATTTCCATGTATTTCAAAGTGCTCTTATGTTTGATTGGCTTTTCTGTTTTGCTCTAAATATATTAAGTGAGGTTTGAGTGCAGGATGACCGTGAGCCACAGAGAGGGTGAAAAATTGGCGATGTGAAAATGGTGCAGTGAAAGAATGCACCACCCAAAAAAAGCCTGCATCTCATATTTTTTTCACAACTACTATCTTTTCCTTCTTAAGAATAATAAATTTATGTTGCATAACTTCTAGGTAAAATACATATTCTTTTGCAAATTGTTTTTTCCTTATATAAACATTTTATTGTCAATTGATTTTTTTCTATGTGTGAATATATTTGTGTATCTATATATATGTAAATTTTCAAAACTTTTCACTTAGTGATGAGGTTTCCAACAGTGAATTAAGGCCCTTAAGAGATGGATGAATTTCCAAAGGTCATGGTGAAGAATATTTTTATTTCTTTTGATCTAGAATCATACTTTGATTCACAGTCTGAAACACTCTTCATGAAGAAATGAGATACTCCATCCAACTCTGCCTCCAGTGTTTCCTATATAATTCTCTCAGATGAAGTCATTTTACTTTTGTAAACCCTTTCATCCAATTTGTCATCCATACCAAGATTCATAGCACCTATGAGATCTTAATTTCAGTAATTATTCAAATATTAAAAAAGTAATTATTGAACACTCTTTTTTTTTTTTTTCTTTTTGCGGTATGCGGGCCTCTCACTGTTGTGGCCTCTCCCGTTGCGGAGCACAGGCTCCGGATGCGCAGGCCCAGCGGCCATGGCTCACGGGCCCAGCCGCTCCGCGGCATATGGGATCCTCCCAGACCGGGGCACGAACCCATATCCCCTGCATCGGCAGGCGGACTCTTAACCACTGCGCCACCAGGGAGGCCCTTGAACACTCTTGCTGTGTCAGTAATCACTCTAGGTGGTTGGGGATATGCTTAGTAAATAAGACAAACAAGATCCCAGTCCTCAAGAAAGAAGAACATACTAAGTTTTAATAGGTGCTAAAAACAACATGCTGGTGAGATAGAGAATAACTGTGTGAGAGAAGTTATTTCTGGTCATACTATTCTATACTTGCAAATTTCTCACTTCTTTATTTCTATCACTTTGATCACATCAGAACTTTCATTTCATAGATATTTTCATTTTCACATAGTGTATCCCTACACCCATTATCCAGTTTCACTTATTTTCTTATATAGTAGAGCTTCTATAATTCAGTATGTCAACTACTTTCTAACTAACTTTTTCATTTCCCATATTTTTCTTTATTTTTCCTTTGCCCTTCTGACAACCAACCTTGGACTAAAACTATGAACTACTTTCTGGAGAAGAATTATACCATGCTGATTGACCCATTAAAATGTATTATCTCTATCTTCAGTTAGGCCTTTAGCATTTCTCAGCCATCTTTGTATTTGTCTCTGATCAGCTCTTTGTTCCTGGTTCCCATATTGCTATTGAACAACATAATCGCTTTTCTCATAATCTCTACCCCTGCTCCTTAAAGTAACAGGTGATTTTCTTACTTTACTTAAAAAAAAAAAAAAAAAAACTAGATATAACATACAAACTTTCTCAGTGGTGTGCTCTTGATATCAATGACATTTTCAATTAGTCCTCATCTTCTTTTTTCTGCCTGCCCTACACATTTTAGAGGGAGTAACGTCCTTCCTTCAGTTTACTTATACTATATCCATATATCCTTCTTTCTTTCCATGGGCATTTCCCCATCCATAATGCAACATTTTCTTCTAAGCAAGTACACATGCTTATACCACTCTGGAGAAAAAAATAATAATGATAATGAAATTCTCAACATTTATTCCTATTTCATTTTGGTATTTTTCCTTCTTCATTTCTCCTTTGAATTAAATGTAATTGGGAAGAGTGTTTTTGAGTGACCTTAAAGCTTGAGGCTATGGGGTGCTGCAAGCCAGATAATTCTGTAGTCATTGTAGGGTGGAGTCTGTCAGGCTGACCAGAAACTTGTGTCCGCTGGCCAGCACCCGTCTCCCCTGGGCAATGCTAGAGGAAAACAGAGAAACCCTTACTTTTTGGCTGAACCTTTTATAACCTCACCCTTCAGATAGCATAAGCCTGCATAGTTTGAAACCTCACTAAACTAACTTGGGTATTACTAAATGTCCAGACTCATATTTATAGATAATTACCTTATTTTCATTTATAAATTCCTATATTTCTGCATAAAAATTATTATGTTGATATTTTAAGCTCTAGGTTTTGTTTTTTTTAATAGCTATGTAATGTAAGATTAGACAGTATTCAAATACTTATTTACTAAATTTCCTGATGGTGGACATATAGGATATCTCTTTTTTTTTTTTTTTGTAATGAAAAACCACTCAGTTATAAAGATTCTTATTCATGAATTCTTGTATTAAATATCTTCTTTCACTGTAGAATTTCATTTGTTTATGTTTATTTCATTTACCAGTCTGTATTTTCCCTTCAGCTACTTTCAAATTTTGTCATTGTCTTTGGTTTCTGTAGTTATATTAATATCTGTCTAGGTATCTATCCTGCTGCATGTTTGTTTCTCAAATCTAAAAATTCATGTGTTTCTTCAATTATGGAAAATCCTTAGCCATTATGTCTACAAATCATTTTTTATCTCAGCCTTTTAGTTCTCCAGAATCTCTCTTTAGACCTTATTCTGTTTTTCATGTTTCTTAATCTCTCTTTTATTTGGTTAGTTTATATCTTAATGTTAGAGTCTAGATTTCTTTATATTTTTACTTATCTCTAATCTACTGTTTCACCCAGCTATCCCGTTTAAAAAGTTTAAAGCAGTGTTTCTCATGTCTAGATTTTTATTTTGCTTCTGAAACTTCTAAAACTAAAGGTACTCTATCTCCATATCTTCCTGCTCTAAACCATGAACTTTCTTGACTTGGGGAAATATATCTTTATTTTAAAAAGCTCTGATATAACTTTGATTATTTTCTCCCTTGTACTCTCTCTTCATCATAGATGACAGATGGAATTTCTGGAACTAATCTCTGTGAATCTCAATTTGGATTTTTTAGTTATGTTAATAATTTTGTTTATTTTCATCTTATTTTTCCAGAGACTGCCCTTTAAATGTTATAATTTGCTAATCTTTTTGAGATAATTCCTAAGGTATTTATATGCAAATGACTTTGTTTTTAGTTCTAAAGTCCATAATCTTTTTTTTTTAATAACTACAGTGTCATGGATTTAATATTCTTTTTAACCCACTAGATGTATTATTTACAGGTTTACATTTTTGTTATTGTTCTAATAACTGTTTTCTCTGTTAGCTCTTCTGATTATTGAGTTTGGTGCTCATCTAATAATATTTTTAAAACTTTGCTTATATGATCATCTTTGTTTTTGAGATTCCCCCTAGTTATTTTCTGATGTTCTACTAGTTTCTCAAATCCTTACTCAGTGGGTCATGAATAATGGTGAGATGTGCTACCAGACACTAGAATTTTGACTTCTGGATACTAGACCTCATTGCTTTTCCAGAGTCTTGCCATTGGCCTGTCACTTCAATGAAAATTGCTATCACTATTGCTCCAGTGTAAGGGCAAGTGATTCTCTTGCCAACACTTAAGTACAGTGTTCAGAAAGGGGCTGACCTACACAGCTGATAGGGCTTTCTCAAACTCTCTAGTCTTCTGATAGTACTTTGCTTATTTGTATTTCAAGTATATTACAGCTCTTTCTATTTTTTACAAAAAAATTATGTACTTTGAAGCTAGAGATTTAAGACTATGAGTTATGCTTTTGTAATCATTTGGCCATTTTAATCTGTTCTCTTATTGTGTTTTCATCACAATATCATTAAGAATTAAACAATCCTTTTTTCTTTTTTCTCTTTTTTTTTTTTTTTTGCGTTACGCGGGTCTCTCACCATTGTGGCCTCTCCCATCGTGGAGCACAGGCTCCAGACACGCAGGCTCAGCGGCCATGGCTCACAGGCCCAGCCGCTCCGTGGCATGTGGGATCCTCCCGGACTGGGGCACGAACCCGTGTCCCCTGCATTGGCAGGCAGACTCCCAACCACTGTGCCACCAGGGAAGCCCCAACAATCCTTTTTTCTTTAACACAATTGATTTTTCTGTTGCTAAGTCCTCTTAAGTTGTCTCCTAATTTCCAAAGCTTCTTTACCCCTTGTTTCCTTTCTTTGCCTCATGTGACTTTTGAATTCTCCTTCCCTCATTTTTTTTTAGTTGTTTTGTTTATATGTTTTACTTCACTTATGACACAATTCTCTCTCTGTATATATATTTTTATTCTTTTTTTGCCTTCTAGTAATTTTTATTTTACTTTTTTTTGGTTATGTAAAAAGCTAGAACATATTTACTGTATACAGTTCAATGAGTTTGGGGTAAGTATACACCCATGAAAACAGCACCACCATGAGGGCCATAGATATATCCATCAACTCCCAAAGTTTCCTCCCAACCCCTTTATTATTATTATTATTAATTTTTTCTTTGGAAATAACAGTTAATATAAGGTCTACCTTCTTAGAAAATTTTAAGTATATAATACAGTATTGTTAGCTGTAGGCACCATGCTATCCACTAGATCTTCACACTGGAAGATTTATATATTTGCATAACTGAAACTCTCCATATCAAAAGGGAAGATGTAAAATTGTCTCTTTTTGCAGTTGACATAGTCATATGTAGAGAATCCTAAATACTCTACTAAAAAACTCTTTGAACTGATAAATGAATTTAGTAAAGTTAGAAGATACAATCATACAAAAATCAGTTGTGATTTTGTATACTAACCATGGACTATCTGCAAAAACATATTAAGAAAAGAATTCCATTTACAATAGCATCAAAAATAATAAAATACCTAGGAACAAATTTAACCAAGAAGAAGAAAGATCGGTACATTGAAAACTATAAAACTATGATGAAAGAAATTGAGGACAGAAATAAATGGAAAGACACGCCATGGTCATGGATTTGAAGAATTAATATTGTTAAAATATCCATACTAAGCAAAGTGATCTACAGATTGAATCCCTTTCAAAACTCCAATGGCATTTTTTCAGATACAGGGAAAAAAAAAATCCTAAAATTCATGTGGAATTACAAAAGACCCTGAGTAGCAAAAGCAGGCTTAAGCAAAAATAACAAAGCTGGGGCTTCGCTGGTGGATCAGTGGTTGAGAGTCCACCTGCCGATGCAGGGAACACGGGTTCATGCCCCGGTCCGGGAAGATCCCACATGCCACAGAGCGGCTAGGCCCGTGAGCCATGGCTGCTGAGCCTGCGTGTCCGGAGTCTGTGCTCCACAACGGGAGAGGCCACGGCAGTGAGAGGCCTGTGTACCGCAAAAAAACCCAAAAAACAAAAAACAAAGCTGGAGGTATCACACTTCCTGATTCAAATTATATTAAAAGCTATAGCAATGAAAAGTGTATGGTACTGGCTTAAAAGTTGACATATAGACTAATGGAACAGAATAGAGAGCACAGAAATAAACCCATACATGTACAGTCAATTAACTTTTGACAAGGGCTCCAAGAATACAAGGTGGGGAAAGGATAGTTTCTTCAAGAAATAGTGCTGGGAAAACTGGATATCCATTTGCAAAAGAATGAAATTGGACACATATCTTATACCATGCAAAAATCAAGTCAAAATGTATTAAAGACTTAAATGTAAGAACTGAAACCACAAAACTCCTAGAAGAAAACATAGGGGAAAAACTCCTAGACATTGGTTTTGGCAATGATTTTTTTTGAGTATGACACCAAAAGATCAGGTAACAAACACATAAATAAAAAGTGGGACTACATCAAACTAAAAGGTTTCTTCACAGCAAAGAAAACAATCAACAAAATGAAGAGGCAGTCTACATAATGGGAGAAAATATTTGCAAATTATATATCTTATAAGGAGTTAATATCTAAAATATATGAGAAACTCCTACAACTCAATAGCAAAAAAAAAAAAAAGAACCTGATAAAAATTGGGCAAAGTTCTTAAACAGACATCTCTCCAAAGAAGACGTACAAATGGTCAATAGGCATATGAAAATATGTTCAACATCAGTAATTATTAGGAAAATGCAAATCAAAACCACAATGAGATATCACCTCATACTTTTTTAAATGCCTGTTATTAAAAATACAGCTACAAGTGTTAGTGTTGGAGAGGATGCGGAGCAGAAAGAACCATGGTATGTGCTGTTGATAGGAATGTAAATTGGTACAGCCATTATGAAAGACAGTCTGGAGGTTCCTCAAAAAATGAAAAATAGAACTGTCATATGATTCAGCAACCTCACTTCTGGGTATGTATGTAAAGGAAATGAAATCAGGATCCTGAAGGTAATATCTGAACTCCTGTGTTCATTGCAGCACTATTCATAATAGCCAAGATAGGGAAACAACCTACATTTCCGTCAATGGATGAATGGATAAAGAAGATGTGATATATACCAGGGAATATTAGTCAGCCTTAAAAAAAGAAAGGATATCCTGCCATCTGAGACAACATGGATGGACCCGGAGAACATTATGCCAAGTGAAATAAGCCAGACACAGAGAGTCAAATACTGTATGATCTCATTTATATGTGGAATCTAAAATAGTCAAGTTCATAGAAGCAGAGAACAGAATGGTTCTTTCCAGGATTTCGTGGGGGCAGGATGGGAAGATGATAGTCAAAGGATACAAAGTGATACAACTCTTCTGAATCACCTAATTTTTTCTCAGAAGTTTTTCTCATCATTTTTGTCCATGTTAATAAATGATAAAAATACCCCGAGTTTTATTCCTCAATTGGTCATCATTGTTTTTCATATTTAACAACCATCCATGATAATTTGCTCAACATAAATGAATTACCACCTAAACCTAGATCTTATTATCTAGTACATCTTCAACTCAGTATATACTCTAAATTATTACCCATTAATCTTGTGAATTTGTTTTAAATATATGATCACATGACAACTTTGCAATTTCTAAGCTTCTTACTTTAGATTCTGGGATTGTGAGAATCTACTAATAACAAAGCAATAGAAGCAATATACCTGTAATAAAAACATGTCCTTATAACAGTTAATGTCTGAGGAGTTCATGAGATCTGAGTAATTGAAACTGCTGTAATATTATTTCAGACATAAAACACCTGCAAAAAAAGCCATGGTTATCAAAAATAAATATTATTCTAAGTAGCAAAGGCCATGCCATATTTTGTCCAACTATTTGAATTTTACCTGAAGGAAACATTAACTTGGAGGGACTGGTGTAATATAGGTACTATGCCAGGTATGTATGACAGATTATACCTTGCTGATGGTACTGTTCTCATCCAAAATGGCATCTAAAATATTCATCACTAATGGCCATGTATTCCTTGCATACAGTTCTGGCAACTGAGTAGAATACTCTGTGTGGGGTTTTCAGAAAAGAATATTTACAATCTTGATATGAGGGACTCTCTTCTTTCATTTCTGAGTCTCTGTGGTTTTCTGTTCTCTGTCATCATAAGCTGTTTGCAATTTCTTTGGGCATTGAGCCATTCTGGTGTGGTGTATAATCTGTTTTGTTCAGTGGTTTATCATCATGCAAAGATGAAATGCCTTTTTTAATCACTCATTTAAATTATTATTTTCCTCTTGTGATGGATTTTTGCAGCTTCTGTATTTACTTTATTACTTGTGACTAAGGCATGTTTTCTCATCAGGAGCCCATCAGAGTTTTGCATTTAGTATTACTTCACCATCATTCAGCACTACATTCTCAACAATATCTCTACTCAAAGCGAGGCAAGGAGTCTGTGGGTTAAATAGTTTCAGTGAAATAACTCCTGCCTTCCTCATAGCCTCAGACTACACTGCAAATTATTTTAGGCTACTACTACCTATATTAACACAGTTAATTTATTTCCTGTGTCCTATATTTTATATGGTTATGTTTTTGCCTTGAACAGAAAGAAAGAAGCTATAAGGTAACATTAACAGTTTTCTTCCCATCTTTTCTTTCCAAACTCAAATATGGATATAAATTTCTTGTGGACAGCTAAACTTATCCCTGAAGATTTAAGTGAGTGAATAAACTATAGCCAAACTTTTGGAAATTTCTCTAAATCAACTGAGGATCTTACATCATTCACCAAAAAAAAAAAAAAAAAAAAAAAAAGGAAAGAAAGAAACCATAAAAATTTTGAGTTATATTCTTAATAGCTGTATTTCTTCTAAATTTTCTTCTTAGTTAATTTCAATGGACCCAAATTTCTTCATTCATTCATAAAGTTAAATAACTGGAAAGAAGTTTTAAGTGTTTTTAAATCCCATCCCCATTCTTCAGATAGAACCACTTGGAAATTGTCATGGAAGATAAAAATCTGTCCTGTTTGTTAAGATCCTCATAGGTGAAAAGTCCACTTCCTTCTTTAATAATTATTCTACATCTCTCATCTCTTGCTGTCAATATTTTCTAAGGCCTAACTAAAATTTTGATAATAATTGAAGTTTATGTCACTTATTCAGAAGCAAATACAACAATTTTTTTCAGCAAGTCACGGTGCTAGTGTATTTGTATTTCAGTCAGACACTGATCTTGCCATTATAAAATGTTTTAGCCTTCTAAAATGAATAAGCTAAGTAATTAAACAGCTGTGGAAACTAATGACAAAAAATATGCACATAGTGGCATTATTGTTCATAGAAATGTTCAGTTCCTTTCAGTTGGAAGGACAAGGACATACTCTTGGGAAGAGCTGAGTTGAAGATGTGTCAGTGCTTGAAGAAGAGTTATATGAAACCCAGGGCATTAGGATGTATTAGTTAAGATCTAAGATGCCAGAAGAAAGAAGTTGGAGTTTATTCTGGTAGGAGCAGAGCAAAAGCTTATTTGAATCCAAGTCTGTTTTACGGCTTCAGGCAATCTACAGAAACATCTCTAAGCCTCAGTTTCTCACCTATAATCTAATGATAATAACATATAGATTTCAGCATATTTGTGAGGATAAAGTGAGATAGAATGTTCAGTGTTTATTACAGTTTTTGACACATAGAAAGTGATCAGTAAAAGAAAAGCTGATATCAATAATGATGACATTATAATAATATTTTATGGTGGCAGTAGGAAACCATCAAGAAATTTTGAGCAGTGAGTGTGATTATAGCCATATTTCAAGAAAATTAATCCAACAGTACTATGTAAATGTAACTAAACAGTGGAGATACAGGAAGTAAGGGGCTTAGTTTTATAAAAAATAAATATTCTAAAGGCTCAATTAAGGATAGTGACAATAATGAAGATGGATATGGGGAAGATTATGGAGACAATATTAAATCAAGGAGAAAAGTTTTTCATTCTAAGTATAGTGAAGTTTTATATATTTAATTAATTTTTATTTTTAAAAAAATCCAATTCCTTTTGCTTACTGCTTATATTTTATAAACTATTTGGTCACCCCTGAAACTTGCCCTGTCTTGCTTGTGCTGTGGATTAAGTAATTAAAACCTTCATCTCAATCAATTGTCATAAAGCTTTTCAAAAGTTGGCAGTTGGCAGTTCCTATCAATTGAATAATTGAATTTCACAAAATTTAAGTTAGGACACATATTAACTAGTAATAGATCATAATAAATTATAACTTTACTTTCCTATAATTCCTTCAAGAAATAGTCATTTCTAGCACATGAATGGAAGGAAGAATTTCTTCTGGGAAATTCCTCTACAACAGAGTAGTGTAAACTTCATTGAATTTTGGTAAATGTATTTCATAGCAGTTGAGAATTTATCGTCAGGTATCAAAAGGACTTATGTTTAATTCAAACACCGTCATTTACTTGAGCAAATTTACTTTTTTATTTAAGTAGTAGCTTATTTATCTGTAAGTTAGAGGCAATGAGAGTACTCAACTCATAAGGTTGTTGTGAGGATTAAATAAAATATATATTTATCACATTGCCTGGTACTCAAGTATGCAATAGTATAATTGCCATTATTATCATTAACATTAAGCTTCAAAGCATGGTAGGTACTCTCCATTTGTTGGCCCTGAATTGTTCATGGTCCTGTTTTGCTCCATTTCCTTTAATTCTTAACCACCAATTTATAAATGAATGAGAAATAAACTAGTTTTGTATTATCAAGTTTGTTTCTAAAAGGCTCAACATTAATATGTTATGTGCTGTCAAGATCCAAGATTGTTGAAGAATTGCAAAGATATTCAGAGTTCATGAATCAAACTGCTTCCATATTGGTGACTAGAAAGGAGTTAACCTCCAAATAATCTTGGATTCCATGGTAAAGAAATTGAGTTTAAAGACATGATCTCAGTTGACTTTGGACTCAACTCCTATTCTGCTTCCTGAGGGCAAATATGAAATCATTGTTACTGTTTTGAAATCTGTTGCTTTTCTTCCTCCTCTGACTGCTTAAATCTTACTACTAGTTTGGCTTTTAGTTAATCTCTAAGAAATCTTGTTCCCAATTTATGCAAATAATCAGAGAGAAATAAGGCAGGAGGAACCCTCAAACAGATCTGTATCTAAACAGTATCAGACAGATGTCAGAGACTGTGTAATTTCCTTTGGTGGTCTGCCGTTGTGCTTATATTCCCTTATTTTCTGAAAGTAATGTCTGTCCTTTATCTCTCTGGCTGAACTTTAAGCTGATTTAATCTTGTTCTTTCCACTGTAGAGATCAAGAACATCTGGTTACCATCTCCTCCTTACTAATCTTTTACACATTTGAAAACTATTAATATATTATCACTAAATTTTTTCTCCTGCAAGCTAAATTATTTCAATTTCTTTAATCTTATCATTACTCAAAAGACCTGTTTGCCAACTCTTTAATCATTTGTGTGGCTTGTGTATAGCCTCTTGTTTACTTCTCCAAGCCCACTCAAAATTAGTAACTTTGAAAAGACAGGATTTTCTGAAAATTGTAGGCATCATTCATGAACAGGTGGAGAAATTATGCTTTCCAGAGTGTATGCTCTGGAAAAATTTTAAACTGTGACCTAAAATATGGTATATCACTTCTAGGATAATTCTTTCCAGCATGAGCTTAATAAAACCTCCCTACTTCTATTATTTGTCCTCTCCCTCTAAATTTCATAAACTGCAATCCATACAGTCTTCAGAATGAATTGCACACTTAGAGGAAAAACTGTTTTAGCTAGAAACTTAAGACATTTATATCGAATTATAAGTTTTATAATAACCCCAGAGTAAGAAATAGAAAAGACCATTAAGTGAAATTTTGGGTTAAAAAAAATCATATATTAAGAGCAGAATCATTTATGTGTAAATCTTTCTCTCTGTTCTGTTCCCCCAAAGTCTCACCTTTAAAATTTTTCACAGAAGCTTGTGCTTTATATTTATGGAATTTATCACAGTTTGGAGCGTTCTATTTCTTTATGTGGTTAACATCTAGCCTCCCACCATACTTTAAGCTCCATGAGGGAAGGAGTCTTGGCTATTTTTCTCAAACTTGTATCTCTGGTATTTAACATGTAGTAGATAATCTAGATATATTTGTTGATTGCATAAATGAATGATGTGTTATTTGTGGTTACACCTGAAGAGATGTACAACTGCTATTTTCCTATTAAGTCTGAAGCCATTTTATTTATTCCATTAAGGTACATGATTATTAAAAGGAAACACAGTCTAGGAGAAGATAATATGTCATTATTGAAAGTAAACATATTAACCCAAATTTATCGAACCATTCTTAAAAAAAAAGCAAAGACCTAAAAAAAAATGGGAGATAGCAGAGGTCAGTTCTGATGAGTGTGGGAAAAGTAGATGAGAAATCAGTGGTCTTTTGCTACTTTAGTTGGAATCTGTACCAGGAAGACCTAGATAGCAAGGTATGGCTTCTGTGAAATGTCTTCTCTCTTTGGAATAAATTGGTCTCGAGAGTTTTAGGGGTAGGGAGAGCACTATATGGCCGAGTAAAACTTTAGTAAAATAAATGCTATAAAAGTGAATGGCTTGGGGCTTCCTTTGTGGTGCAGTGGTTGGGAGTCTGCCTGCCAATGCAGGGGACACAGGTTCGAGCCCTGGTCTGGGAGGATCCCGCATGCCGCGGAGCGACTAGCCCCGTGAGCCACAATTACTGAGCCTGCGCGTCTGGAGCCTGTGCTCCGCAGCGAGAGAGGCCGCGATAGTGAGAGGCCCGTGCACCACGATGAGGAGTGGCCCCCACTTGCCGCAACTAGGGAAAGCCCTCGCACAGAAACGAAGACCCAACACAGCCATAAATAAATAAATAAAAATTAAAAAAAAAAAAAGTGAATGGCTTTTTATCAAAAAGTCAACACCAGGATTTTAAAATAACCTCTCTATAATAATTTATCTGCTTGTAGCAAATTTTCTATGATAAATATGCCAATAAAATATTCTCAGTCTCTATCACTACAGGATAATTCTCTTCAGTTTCTAATCTTTTAGAGGAACCCTATACATTTTGTTTACTTCTTGTTTCTGTAGGCTAGAAATGTAATTTCCAGCAATATTCTTATAATATATTAGCATAAATGTACTATAACTATTTTGAAAGATAAGAAATAGTAGTAAAAATAATCTAAAATTTACTAGATTCTAGATTTCCTAATCTTCATGCAACTCAAAAGAATTTACTATATCTATAAAATGTAAATTCTTATTAAAAATACATTTATATAAAATACAACATGTCATGGAAATGATATGTGAAAATGGTATAGTACTAGACTAAGAATTAGAAAATGAGTTTGGCCAAGGCTGTGTCACTGATGCTTTGTAAAGTTGAACACGTCTCTGACCTTTTCTATGTTTTAAATCAGGAAAATCAGGAAACTGGTTTTCCTGATTTGAAATCAGTTTCAAATCAGGAAACTGATCTTACAAATACTTTAAAACTTTCACAGGCTGGAAAATGTGTAATCTTTACTTTTCTCTGTCTTAACACCTGTGTAAAATGGCATCCTGTTCAGGTATGGAAATATCTCCTCTACTGTTTCCTTATCTCTATCAGTACACAAATACAGACTCTCGTTACATTTTATATGAGATGGCAACATTGTTCTAGGTCATTTGCCTGCCTCCTTCCATGATCGCCTCTCTTTTTTCCATATCACTGCTGCCAAACTCAGTTTTATGAAGCACTGATTCTCTTCCCAATTGCCTTGTTAAGGAACTTCTAATAGTTCATTACTACCTATTGATGCCGAGAGCTCGGCATCTGTGCACCAGTGCCAAATCAAATCTTGGAGACAGTTTGGGTGAAGTAGAAAAGAATAGTTTTATTGCTTTGCCAGGCAGAGAGGGGCACAGTGGGATCCTGCCTTTGAAAACTGTGTGTCCCAAACTGGGAGGATTTAGTGAGGAGTTTTATATCAGTAGTTCAAGGGTGAGGTTGCTGACAAGATTAGGATGTGTGCAGGGCCTGTACTCCTTTACACTTCTCCCAGGTAATCTTCTTGATGAGCTTCTCTGGTTCCTTTAGTCTGGCCTCAGGTGGTCTTCTCTGGTATAAAGAATGCTGACATCTTCCATTTGCTGGGTTTTAGTTCTATAAAGGGCTTAAAGACATTGTCATGTGTATCCCTTGAGTCAGAGCCAGTACCCTGCCCCAAGGCTGCACTATTGTTTCTTGGCTGTTCCTCCCTTGACTCTGCATTCCTTCCCTTCCTCAGATTAGCAACTGTTCGAATCTGCCCTTTGGAACTCAGGGAAGGTCATGGAGGCTGGAGACTGTTTCCTACAAGAAATGGGGGACACTGAAAGGCTTTTGTGCCCAGGAACCCCACAGGGTCCTGCTTGGTTTCACCATCACATTGCATTTTTTTTTTTTTGAAACTTTTGGACCTATCTTAAGCAGATACTGCATGTTGCTTTCTGAATATACATTTTCCCCTTATTCCTTCTTCTCTGATGCATAAGTATGCCACTGTAGACTGCTAAGAATAAAATAGAACATGTTTTCCCAAGTCCCTTGTACATGGAGGTGACCATATGACATAACTGGATAATGAGAGGTGAGTTTACTGGAAGCTCTCAGGAAGGTAGGTTTCTCTTTGCCTTTCATCTGTCTGGAACACAGATGCTCTTCTGGCAGTGCAGGAACTAAGTTGTAACCAGCAGGCTAAAGATGGTAAAACTGGCAGAACAGAAAGAGAGAAAGATCCAGGTAATAGTGCCTTAGAGCTTCCATACTATCCCCAAGCTGTCTACCTCTAGATTTCTTGTTTCATGGGAAAAATAATCCCACTTTTGGTTAAGCCACTGCTATCAAGTCTCTGTTACACACAACTGAGCATAATAATAAACTGATACATGCTCCTGACCCAAGTCTCACCTTTTCTGTGAAGCCGCCTCTAACAGACCAACCAGTCTTTGATTTCTGCAGCACATATGCTTTCTACTACACTACATTAAACCATTATTTGTTCTGTAATTTTGTTCACTTGTAATTTGTTAACTCTAACACTCTGCTAGATTGTACATTCTTTAAGGGCTGGGGCTATTCCCAAATTTATTAGAATATAAATTCCTTAGAGGCAGAGGCAAATTTTATATCCATATCTATTCACCACTTTTCTCTTCCTTCAGCACCACTTGTACATCATAAGTACTCAAAATAGGCTTTGGGTATATATGCATATATATATATATATATATATATGAGATTTTAATTAACTCAATGATTAATGCTTAATGATATTTATTCTAAATTTATTTCTTTAATCAAGAAATTTATCCTTTAGCCATATCCGTTATTGGGGATGTTCTCACTCCAAAATGTGTAGCAGATAATTAAAATAAAACAAATCTTGTATGCTCAATTTTTTTTCCCCTCTTGTAATTGTATAGGAACTTTGTGAGGAATTATAGATGAAGTTGAAAACAAAATTAACCTCTATGTCTGGTTATTGCTCAAAGTCAGGTAAAACATAATGCAAAAATAATAAATTTACATGTTTGTTTATACTTCTATCCCCAATGAATTACCTTTGAATAAAGGGATACTTAAAGCACAAACCTTTGAAGAGTGAAACAGCTGCAACTTAAAGATTTTCTGACAATCTTAAGTCTTTCTAATAAAGAATCTTGTGTATTATTTTAAAACTCTAATCACTCTCTCCTAGGTCTGGGTGAACAGATTGTGTTAGTATTAAAATCACAGCAGTCATTCTAACATAAAAATCACCAAGGGAGACATGAAGATATGAATGCAATAGGATTTTTTCACACTCTATAAAGTTTTCCTCTTGTTAAGCTTTAAAGATTTTCTAGTGTGTGCCCATATTAGCACTATTTCTAAAATATCTGACAGTTGTTACACTGCCTATAATAAATGAACTAGTATTGAAGATAGAGAATGTGCCTACACTAGCCATTTAAAATGAAGTACTTTGGAGAAAGTGGAATTGCTTCCTTCCTAAGAAAGCCTTTACAGTCTATATAGGTACTTACTGTTTTATGTGCTTTGTATTGTGCAAGTTTGGAATATGTTACTTTGTGTTCAGTCCTCTTAATTTTACAAAGCACACTCCTGCTCTTGTTGGAAGAGAGTGGTCTGAAGTCTATGGCAGTGCTAACATAAGCTTGAGCTTATGTTAGCCCATAACATAAGGCCCAAGTATCACACTACTTGGGCCTTACTTGGTTTCCTGACTAATCACCTCTGAATGCCCACTCACATATCTCTTCCCGACACTCACCATCTTCTCTACCTCACCTTTCACGTTTTGTGCTGGATTAGGCCCATGCTATAAAGTTTATATTGTTACATTATTAGCTTGATGTGTAAACTTGAAACTTTCTGGAAAAAGGTCTTTCGGATTCTGTGGGTGGGTAGTGAACCAGGATATTATGAGAACTTTTCCCTGGCACAATATACCAAAGGCAAATGGAGGCAAAGATGAAGTGTAGCTCCTTCTCTCCTAAAGCTGGTTGTCTGTGGCAGTTCCATGGCTCCATGGCTCCATGGCTTCATGGTCTCTATGAAGACCAGGAGGCAGAAATGTCCAGATGAGCCTCATCAATGTGTATAGCAGCCCTGATTGGCTGAAGCTTCTTATTAAGTGTCTTTGCTTTGGAGTAGTGAAATGAATCATTCATCTATTACTTCAGAGTTTAAGTTGTACCCCTTTTAAAGCAATCTGCTCCTCCATAATTAAAAAAGGAAACCTTGTATTAATACTGTAAAGAGTATGAGTTTAGGAAATAAAGTAATCTTTAGGCTAATTACATTTCCTAAATCTAAAATACTCAAAGGTCCATGTGATTTTTACTCTTTACCTTGGCCTTTGGTGATCAGTAAGACATCATTAAGAATCTCAGAGCAAGTGAGACTCACAGGTCCTTATAGAATTAAAAGAATTTGGGCCGTTAGGAAGTTCTGGCCATAAAACCAGGATTCAGATGCAGAACTCCGATCCTTGAAGTGACCTTATTCAGAAAACAAATACTCCATCCCAGAAAGACTTGTTGTATGGTGGGTTATCAAGTCAGATACTCAGGTACGAGAACTTGACACACCAGAAGGGTTTTTTTTTCAATGTGTGCCCAGAGCATAAAGTTAGGGTCAGATTAGCCCCAAGGAAGCTTCAGTTTTGAAACAGAGCTAAATAAATTCATCCATATTATAAACATGACCGATTTGTGAGTATATATTTGGGATCAAGGTGATGAGCGATTCAGTGGCTAAAACTAGGTATATATGTGTGTATGTTTAGGTCCATATGTTGAAATACTGCACATGCTTAGGCTTTTGACAGCTTCTACTGCCCACCAAATATCCAGCTTGGATAATAGAGGTATATTTTTCAAAGATATTTACATTTTGCCTACCTACTTGATAGCATTGTATTTGGAAACGACATTAATTTTCTGAAAATACAAACTACTTGTGTGAAACTCATAAGTTTTCCTCTGATTTTTAAGTGTATATAAATCATTATTATTATCTCTAAAAGCTGGTTCTCCGGGTCAAATTCTGCCAGCAGAACAGCAACAGAGATAGAGTGCATGGTAAATACAGCTGCAATCCTAAAACTGCACAGATCGTTAATGCTTTCCTTTGCACTTTTTGTTGGTGACCAGTGTTGAGGGAAAGTGATTGCTTTCTTTCTTTTATCAGTTTCTATTTGTGTGGTAAACTTTGCTTTCTTATCTTTCCTAATTTACTAGCAACAATGAGGTTAGCTAACTTGCTGATGATTGCACAATTTTCTTACTTCCTATAATGCTCTCTGTGATAACAAGGATAATCATGAAGATCTGAAGGTGCTTTCTGTGATTTAAAAACAAAACCAAATCGTTACTTGTTCTGTTAATTGAGGGCTTTGCAACTAATTTTCTCCTACTTTACTTCTTCTGTATCCATGAAGTCTATACAATGCCATCCATATGGTTTTAAATTTTTAAAATTTTATTTGTTTTACACATGAGACTCATCACTAAATTGTAAACATCTCAAGGGTAAAAATTAATGTTTTTGATGTGAGGGGGTAAGTAAGTGAATAAGATTTTATCCACATACCATGGTGTTTTAAAACCTAAGTCTGACCCTCTCAGAAGCAAGTAAATGGGAGGATACTGAAAGGTTCTGAGAAATCAAAAGTCAAATAAACGGTTGTTATTTCATTGTTCACTGCTGTTTGCTAATCCCACTGTCTGTGGCTGAAATATCAGTCAAAAAGCATCTCCCGAGGACAAATCTAGTTGTCGTATTTCTATATCCATGGATAGAATGTGGACGTGTTCACTACCTGCATGTTGATTTTAAATATAAATTGTCTCTCTGAAAATCAAACAAAAACAATGATGACTTGTCACTTTTTTCTAGCAAATTAGGAAACTTAAAAAGAAAAGTTTAATGACATTTATTTTTGAAAAGAGTAGGGAGCAATAGGTACTCCAGTATAGTTTTGATAGGTGTATATATTGGAAAAATATTTTAGAAGTCAGTTTTTATCTATAAAAATTTCCCAAACTTTATTACCCAATAATCTTAAGAAACTGTTCTACAAAAATAATAAAATGAAAAATAGAAAAAGTAGAAAAATATGTGCTGTAGCATTTGTTGTAGTCTTGATTTTAATAAAAATTGCAATCTGTCTAAATTGACTTTAGTAGGAAATTGGTTGAATAAAGTATGAACATACATGCAATGTACTATATCAATTAAAAGGAATGAATCTGTGTATATACACTAATTTAAAAAGGTGTACTCAAAAGGTTTTAGCTTTAAAAAGTAACAGGAATAGTTTGATTTCATTGTGTTGAAAAACTTTGAAAAAATATACGTATACATACACAAATGTGTGTATATCTGACTTATTTACAAAATATAAGAAATATGAATTTTGCAGGCCTAGAGAGAAATATGGAATAATGTATATCAAAAACTTAGAAATTATTCCTTTGGTGGAGAAACACCAAGGCAAATTTCATTTACTTCTTTTATTTACAATGGGTAATTTTTACTTTTGGAGGCATTTTAATGTGTGTGTGTGTGGGGGGAGGTTCATTTTCAAGTAATAATAATAATAAAAAAAACCCATCAATTTTGTACTTAAAAATCAGGTAAACATATCTCTCTTTACTATTTGTATGAGCAAAAGCAATCACATATGTAAAAGACGTGGCATATATTTGGCTTTCAAATTCACAAATGCATGGTTATCAAGCTGTCGTGCTCAACTGTTGTGATGAGGACAATCTTATAATCAGTTTGCTGTTCAAACAATTCACAATTATTGTCAAATACCCACAGCACAAAATTCTTTTGTAATTCTTAAGATGATTATCGGAACCTTCCCTCATCTTTCTCAGGATTTTAGGAGTTTATAAAATCTATAGTTCTGAGATTGTGTGTTGAGCCTATACTGGAGAATAATCATGCATCTGTTCTGCCCTTTGATCTCCTTATTCCCACTGGCAACCTTAATATACACTTCTAAGAGTATCTGTTAACTATTACAAATTCAGTTGACTTTAGCTACATCCAGTTTGTAAGAATTGCTTAGTGAAATCTCAAGGCTCTGTTTTTCTTGAACTTTATCTCTCACAGAACTCAAGTGCTTACCAAATACTCATTGCATTTATTCAATCAGTTGTTTATACAATCATTCATTTTGTCATTCAAATCTTTATTTCTTCACCATTGAAAGATAAGGCATAATTGCAAAATTATACTGGGAAGGGGATGATAACAGAATCAAAACATATTTCAAAGATAAGGAAATCAAGGTAAAGAAAAATTGAGAGACTAAACTCAAGATATGTGATCTATTTTGATATAAACGTCACATTTTCTCAGTATTAATATGCTTTTGAAAAGTTGTCACAATTGCATTTAGTATAATACACATTAAAGATCAGTTAATTCAGCTTACATAGAAATAGCTCAGTGACATTTAAAAATTTTTTAATTGTTTTGTCACACCCATAAAATAAGTTCAGTCATCCTGATCAATGAGCCAATGAAGATGCTTTACTAGAGATTAAAGCGTTAACCCAAAGCATAGCTAGAGTATGTAGGAAGCTGCTTTTACTGATTAAGAATAGAGCAACTTCAATGAGAAAGGCTACACTGTATCAGATTACTGGTAGAATTTTTGAATTTGAGAGTCAATTTTGTTTAATCTGATTTTCCTTTACTGACTTTTCTCTGTATTTGTAGATACAGAATTATTGATAAAATATTATACAATACTTAATTCATTCTTATGTTCACATAATCTTTATGTTCGTTGAACCGTTGTTGATGGATGATGTTTAATATGCTAGAGGCCTTAAAAACTATGGAGCCAGTTGACTAGTGACTGAGTTCCCAGTCATCATCTAGCTCCAGGTTTGAAATATCAGAGAGCTGATCATCTTTTTGGCATACTGTGCTCACTGCTTGGAACCACACTTTACATTGTATATAGATAAACTGAAATGTGTGTAGAGAAGCTTAGCCAACATGGTCAAAAATAAGAGTAAGAGGTAAAGATATAAGGAATGATTAAGCTGGAAAAAAAAATATGAATATATTTTTCCTCAAATGTTCAGAGGGGTGTTACATAGAAGAAAGATTGAAAGTATTCTGTACACCTCCAGATGATCAAACTGGGATCCAAAGATAAAAGTTATAGAAAGACCTCTTGGTAAGGAGATTCTTCCTAGCTAGTAATGCTCTATTTCTTTCCAGAGATCATAGATGCTCTACCAGTAATGCCTGTGTTGTTATCTGGGTTTCTTATTTATTTAATCTTTAATATAGGGTGGCAGGCTTCTATAGCATATCACTGGAGAAAACCTCTTAGTTTGGCATTATTACTAATTGTCAGTTATATATTTACATAACTTTATTATTCCCTAAGACATATTTTCCCCAGTTATGCACACTATAGGATTTTTGAATGCCCTGTGGAAGTTTAGAAATCTGTTCTTGGCAATTTTACAGCATGATCAATATAGGAAATTATAGTTAAATCTGGCTACACTTGGTATTAATGAACAGATGCTAATTATGGGTGATTAATCTTTCTTATAAATGAAATTCAATATATTTAGAAATGTATTGCATAACTTTTCTTGGGATCTGTGTAACATTTATTCATCTTTAGTTTTCAGAACCGAATATGTTTTTATTTGTGAAAGCCAGGAATTTTTTTTACCTTTCCTTTTTGACTCCTCTCCAACTCTCTGCTCAAGATCTTTGCACAGGAAGACCATTGCTGGGGAAGAGTAATTCTAGAGTACAGATGTTCTGGAATTAACAAGTATTTCTTATTTCTCTCTTCCTTTCCTCCTTTCCTTCCTTTCCTTTCTCCCTCCCCACTTCCTCCTTCCCTCCCTCCCTCCCTTCCTCCCTGTCAGTTCCGATAATGGACAACTCCTTCCTTTCCTTGAGATTTCAGCTCAGAGAGTCACTTCCTCAGGAAGACTTTCCCTAACTCTAAACAAAATATCTGATCACGCCCTACCCCATTGATTTATTGATTTTATTTTATCGAATTTATCAAAAGTTATAAATTTTTTTGTCTTTTTAAAGAATGTGTTTACAGTTTTTCATTCTCACTGGAATGAAAGTTCCATCATATCTAAGATAATGTTTATCTCATTCATCATTGTGTTCTCTGCATTTTAGCAGAGTTCCTGATGTATGTGCAGGGGTGTATTTCAGTATATATGCGTATTTGGACAGATATTGGACATATACTTGACTAATCTTTTCATTTATTCATTAAACACGTGTTTATTGAGGACCCTCTAGATTCAAAATTGACTAGATCCAACTAGGGTGACCTTTCAAATATGAGGGAGAAATGGAGTTATTGATAGATTATGCCAAAATTGAAATGGAATTTTTTACTATCTAATCAAACTCATTACTTTTTCCCAAAGGCATTCGAGGTATCCTTTTTTTTTCTCAGCCTGAGATTTATTATAAAATACCCAAACCCAGATCATAATTTAATTTTGTTTTTATCATTTATGGATATTAATTAGGAAACAGTGGTATACTAAGTTAAATTTCCTGCTTGAAGCAAAAAGAAAACATCTATGAAAGATCTGAAAGTTAAGAAATACAAGTTTTAAAGAGAACATAAGGATTTTTTACATAAATCTCCAATCAGTTAATTACCTGTCTCAGATGCTTGTTTTATATTAAAGCTTCAAAAATGAAAGAGATTAACTGTTAGAAAGTGACTATGAGAATTTTTCTTGTTTCTAAGCCTTTTTTTCTTTAAAATAATAGGCTTAGGGGAATCTCTCTTGTTATAATTAGAGAAAAACTGACTTCGGTCTAGATTAGAGTCACTAAAACTGATTAAAAATAAATCCTCCAAGTCTCCCAAATATTTATTTGGGAGACATATCTTACATAGCCTGGACTTTTACTGTCCTTCCAAAAGGAAATTCTGAATAGAAAGAGAAATAGATGCCTAACGTAGGAAGAGTACCTTAGGCATATATTTCATGTGATAATTGCTTTTCTTTTGCATTTAGGAACTACAGGTGAAAGCAAGAAAAATGTAGCTGGTTTTATTACCCAGAGGAGAAGCGATCACTATGCTTGTCAGGTCTATCTATGAACATTTCTCCCATCTTGGGAAATCTTTGAAAAATAAAATCATGTTGCTGGCTGTCTTGCAGTGTACTCAGAGTTAAGTTGTTAGGTTTTTCCCTAAGAAATGTCAGCCACTGCTATTACCAAGTAACTGACCAGGTCACATGGAAAATAAATGTGTTCACACTATACTATCTGCCTTTGTCAGGAACTGAGCTAAGAAGAAAGACTGACGAGAATCTCATGGGTATTTATTCTAATTTCACTCTGCGCAAAATTATATTCATCCTGCAAACTCTTTGACCACAAACTATTCTCTGTTGCTATTTCATTTACCTCTAAAATTTAGTACAATACAGAATTTTATAATTTAAAAGTGTAGATCAAGTGCAACTGGTTTGTGCATAGGCAGGATGAAAATTTGAAGAAATCTGCTTCATCAAACATTAATTGAAAATGGATGCAATTAGGTACTGGCTGCCCTGTTGAGACCATAGCTATACCTCTGATTTTAGTTACAGTAAAGGAGAGTAGTAGAAAGAAAGAATGAGTGAATGAGAATATAATTGGGTTTCTCAGATTGTTCTGTCTGGAAAATGTCACATTTCAGAGATTTTGCTGCCTTTCTTTTCAGGATAGAAGGTTAGATTCAGGAAAGCTTGTGTGGATGTAGAAAGGGCAAATCCACCCCATCTTCCAACCACTCTAATCACTCTCATTCCAGTACTTAGCTAAGCCACAGACCCAAGGCCAAGTCTACTGCTAAGACATGTGAAGAGTAGCATATATATTTTAGACCAAAGAACTCGAAAAAAATTAAAACGAAAACTACTGTTCTAGCTTGAGATACGTTTTCAGAATGAGTTTCTCATGTACTTTCTTAAACCAAATCCTCTGTTTGTCAATGTTTGCTTTTGTGATTGAGTTTTCTCTAATTTAGCCATTTGCACCATATGATATTGTTTCCAGTTATTTCAAAGAGCTCTGGAAATTGCCAAAACTATCCAATGAACATTTCTTACAGACTATATAACTTTATCTGCCTGCTTTTAAATTTTTATTGAAGGATGGTGACATCATCTGCAAATGACTTCAATTCCAGTGGCTTTTTTTCTGTAGATTTGTGCTAAAGATGTCTGCTTGATTCCTAGAGAGATGCAACTATTATTAATTCTATAACTATTCAATGAATATTTATTATTATACTTTTACATTACTAAAAATTCATCTCTCAAGAAGGAACTGTTCTATCACTGTTTTGTCCACTCATGTTTTCAGATGACTCTCACTCAAGAATATCCAACAGAATTAGTTTTACAATTATTACAGCTATATCAGTTTTTACAATATTTTAAATTATCCTGACTAAATTTCCATTTTTTTAAACAATATTTTACTTATCACAGGTTTCATTTGTATGAGAAACAAAAAGAAGTTTGCACAGATTACATCCTTGCCATGTCTGATGATATTAAATTCATTGAGCAGAGGAAGCAGTAGTGACCAAAATGGAACAAGGATGGAAACAAGGAAAAGTTCTTCGTTATTTTCTTCCTCTCAAATGAGTAAGTCTATTTGTATTACTTTTGATTTGTTACTTGAGATTTTTTTAAAGCTCCACAGATGAATGCATTTTACTTGGAGTTGCTTTGTTTCATTGTGACTGAAAATATAACCTATCTCAGCAAGGTGATATAGCATCAATGCCAAGACAACATGTACACAGACTCTTCATGAAGAAACTAGCTCAGCAAAGGAGTCTCATAATAAATGTACACAATACATTACTTAAAATATAAAACTTGTTTAACTCAGAAGGCTTTCCATTTGAAACCTTGAATGTAATCAATACAAGTATTTGTGGAAAAAAAGTGAGGCTCTGGACTCTAGATGAGAAGTGGAACCATTGCTTGTAATGGTCAATTTCTTGGCAGTAATGGCTGAAATTAATAGTATGGAATAAAGAGCTAAAATGTCCAATTGTAAACTCTATCTTCTGGAACTTTGGATTCAAAAGATTAACTACAAATTATGGTGATTTGGGGCTTTGCTTATTACTCCTTGTTTATATTTTTTTCATTTTAAAAAATACATAATCAGAGAATTACAGAAAGTTAAAGCTGAAATTGTACTATGATTTGTCAAATCAAATGGGTTAATTCTAGGGGAAAACACACACTGATACCTCCTCTGTGTTTAATTACGCAAATGTCAAATATGAGTTCAAACATTCCTCAAATATATGTTTATTTGTCCATTAAATATATGTAATTCTGTTTCAAACTTACATTGCACACATCTTTCTAATAATGTAGTGTTTGTTTATTTGTTTTATGCTAAAGGCGATCTCCAAATATTTCTATTGTCTTGTTAAATAGGGACATGACTATATATGGGGAAAGAGATGGATAGTGTCGGTGAATAATTTGCCTTCAAAACAGGTAAATCTAATTTCCAGATCACACACTAAGCCTATATCACTCTTCAGGTAATATTTTATTGGAAAATAATAAAGAATCTGCCTTATAGCATAACCACAGAAACTAAGACAAAAATCTGCTTAGATAACTGTCTAGGCATGCTGCCAGTTTGAAGTAGGGCCATTTGGGGTAACTAACTATATGGAAGCAGTAAGAATTGGAGAGAATACCTTATATTTTCACACAGGATTTATTTTGTGGGTTGAGTTTTGCAAAAGAGGAAAAGAAGTTGGTAAGCAAAAGCACCAAAAATGTTTTGGACTATATTTTTGTTACTCTTCCAAGTTTTTTTTTTTTTTTTCTCAGACAATATCTTGAACAAGTTAAAATTTGTATTTCATATCGGTAATGCATATACCAAGTAAAAAGCCTATGCTATATAATATAAAGTATATACAGGTGAAAAAGAATATGATTGTGAAGTCTCCCTTTTATTCTGATACCTTATCAGGGGTGAGTTCCTTATCAGGGAACTTCCCCTGAAGGTTGATATTTACAGTGAATGTAGTTATTCTCAGTTTTCCATTGTCAAGGGCAATGGAAAACTGAGATTTTAATTGCATGGATATCTGCCCACTCCCAAACCCCTCCTCAGATATCTTTAAAGGTATTGTCAATCAGCACATGTTTCTATCATCTGGATAAAAAGAATCTCCTTCTTCAGCAAAATAGCTGCTTCTTCCCAGCTACACACTTTATGGTACTGTTAAATATTTTACTTACCTGTTCCATTTGTTCATATCCTGTTCTACATAGATTTCTAGTTTATTTCCAATGAAAATTATATTGCTGTATAAATATTCAATTGTATGAATTAAGGTGGGAAGGCTCACCAGCTTACTTGGGTCTTTGTTTATTTATTTATTTATTTTTATTGTTTTTTTTTTTTTCCCCTAATAGTAACACATGGCTCTGTCCCTGAGTTCAGACGATTGGGCAGATTTATTTTAGATACTATTGTACAGTCCTAGTGTTCAATATGAAAAAATATGTATACTTGAATCGTCGTTGGTGATTGGAATCGACATATAGAAATTGACCTAGTTTAATAATCAGTAAAAAAACAGAATATTAATTTAACTACCTTTTATTCCAGTAGGCCAGGGAAAATACTCCTTAATTAGGAGAATATGAACTCCACTATCTTCAGCATATTTTTTTAAAAATGTAAGCTAGTTTATTGAAAGCCTTGTTACTTTCCTGTTTTTTGTATGTTTCTGTGTATGTGGTAAACACATAGCACAGAACTACAGGCATAAACACAAGATTTCAGGGAGTCTTAAATGCCAGAGTAGTTTTGTCTCTAACTAATCTTTCCTACTAAAGATAACTACCTCTATTTCTTTTTAATAAAGTCACGTGGTAAATTCGTATAAAGCAATGCAAATAAAAGACTTACACCAACATCACACATCTAAATCCTTTTTAATCCATGAAAAAGCAGATATTTCTCCCTGTACTTTTAAGAAGGTTAATTCATGGAAATCTCTATAGGACACTTTAAAACTTACAATCCTTGATGGAGAAAGACATGTAGCCCTTTTAATATTAGAGCTGTGCCAGAATGTCCATAAATAATTCCTACTCTCCCACAAACCGGAGTGCTAGGAAATGTGCAGACACTGCAGATTTTTACTGTTTTCTCCACTTGCATTCATATTATAATAAATGAGAATAGATTTTTAATATCCATTTCTATTACATGAATTAACTGAAGCTGTGGGGATAACATGAAAAATTTCCTGTGATTTGAGTCTCTAGGGAGGCCCATATGCTTATGTGTGGGCAGAACATTCAACATTTCTGCTTTTTTTTTTCTTTTTTTTTTTTAGAGTAGCTTAAAATGTTATAGGGATTGCTAAAGGTCACAGAGCCTTCAAGCACTATTTTGTTTGTTCAATTTTAACCCTTTCCATTAATATTTTTGGAAGGATGAACCGGTTTCAATTAAAAAACCTGAACTGAGAAAAGTTAAGCCAAACTGAAATGTGCATGAACAAGTTTAGAGTGTACACTTCTTGGCATTATTTTCTTTCCAGTGGATAATTAATATGAAAATGCACCATAATACTGAATAATAAAGTCTTTCTGTCCACACTTGAAATTAAAGTAGGATACTTAGAACAACATAATTTTTTGTAAATGTTGATTTGCCTATGTCTAAATTGATTTCTTTACTGTGGAGGAGTATAAAGTTATAACTTTCCACAGCATATACTTTTTGGTGGAATATATACCTGTATAAACCTATTATTTGGCAATACACATTATAGATACTTGCCAAAAAGGAATTAGAAAATCAATGACAAAGTTGGAATGTGGTCTCTGAAGTCTTAAATTAATGGAATTCTGCTAGAGACATAAAAGTTGATTCTCTGCTGTTCACATCTGTTGCATCCTGGATAGAAAAGAAAAGAAAAGAAAATGTTATGGGAAGAGCTGATGCTGGCATCACTGACTCTTCCTGATTTGTGCTGATGACAGCTGAAGCTGCAGTCTTGTCATCTTCTGCCACATATTGTCATCTTCTGCCACATATTGTCATCAGCAAGGTGGGAACACATCCCTGAATTAAATTAGAATTCAATGTGAAAATCTGATTAGTTTCACAGAAATTCACTTCCTGGTCTAACCTGTAGAAATGCAACTGTTTTAAAAGTTACTACAACAATATCTGGAAATATTACTCAATGTAATCTACCTGTAAGAGTGTAGTTTTTGAAAAGTTTCCTCAAAGAGAGGAAAAGAAATCATAAATATAATGTGAAAATGAAGGCCACAGTCAAGGTAAGGAAGAATCTGGTCACAGCCACAAAGGCATGACGAAAAGACATAATCAAATGTTCTATAAACCGTGAGTTTACACCATTTCCAACACACTAATATTTTCTTCTTTGTCTTTTTTCCTTCTTTTTACTTTTCTTTTTCACTTTACAATTAGATTTGCTAGTCTTCTACCTCCTTAAGAATAAAAGTAGTATGTATCAGTGTCAGGAAATGGGCTGAAAACACTTACATGTATTACATCAATTAACACTTTATCCTTGACTTAGATACTACTGTTATCTCCAATTTACACATGAAGAAACTGAGGCTTACAGAGATTAAATAAATTATTTAAGTATTCCACTAATTGGTGTAGAGCTGGGATGTCTTTCTCAAGACAGAAACTTGAAGCCCCTGCTCTAGGAATGGAAAGAAGTAGATACAGAGAAAATACAAGAGTAAGTTGCAGTAGGTTGCAGGGATCCTGTTAAGAGAGCTGTGATGAAAAGCACACACACACACAAATCATCAGAGTGATTCCCTTCTTTAGGCATTTCTGTAACAGGATAAAGAGCATAGAAAGAGGGAAAGTTTAGGTAAAATGATGAATTAAGGGTGAGGATTCTGAGAGAGCCAAATTCTAACCTGGAGGTCTTTGGAAACCCCTGACCTTGAGATATAGACAAGAGGATAAATAAATGTAGGTGGCTACATTAGAGCTGCAGGGATAGGTGAAATCATTTAGCAAAAATAAATAAATAAATAAAATAAAGATAGATAGATAGATTAAGTAGAGAAGAAAAAGAGCCAGCAAAGATACTGAGAATAAATAGCTATATTGGGACTTCCCTGGTGATCCAGTGCTTAAGACTGTGCTTCCACTGCAGGGGGCACGGGTTTGATCCCTGGTCCAGTAACTAAGATCCCACATGCCCCGCAGTGTGGCCAAAAAGAGCAAACAAACAAACAAACAAACAAAAACTATAGTGGCAGGAAAAGAATCAGTGTCCTGTAAATTATAAAGTTAGAATTTAAAGTGAAAGGAAATGGCTACTAGTGTTAAATGCCACAAAGAAGTCAAGTCAGGTCAAGTCAAGGTTAGGGTCATAAAGTGCCTATCTGATTTGAATATTACCAGCTTATTAGATAATTATTAGGTGGCAAAGTGAGTTAGAAGGAGATTTTCAGAATAGAAGAAGAAATAAATGAATGTTACTTGAGCAATTAAAAATAGTGAGAGTAGATTCTTAGCAAATCTGGACATAGATGGATGTGAGGATGATAAACTGAAAGTTGATCTTCCTCAATGTATCATGCATACAGGCTGCTTGGAAGGAAGACATGTGGAGGAGGGATTTAAAATCTTGAACCCCAGAAAATGTGTGCAACAAACTGTTCACTTCAATGACTTGAAATTATTCACTTCAATGGCTTGAAACTTATTCCTGCTTGAGATTGTTATCAATTAGTGGATTTAGAAGGAAACTTGTTTTGATATAAAGCAAATGTAAAAGGTAACAAGTAAAGTTCCTAGACTGGATACAAAAATAATTCAGGATGAAATCCAGGAAGAATGCTATGCTAAAAAAGTTCATGATAATCCTCAGCAGCATGGCAGATGAAAAACAATGAGAAAAAATGGAAACAAAAGAGTCAAGGACTAGTATAGTTTCCTCACAAATTATAAGACGTTTTCAAAATTTAGAAGAACTAGCCCTTCAACTTCTATTGGAACAATAATGAGATTTTGCAGTCACGAGAATTTTGAAAGAATGGTGTTGTTAACCTCAGGAGGAAAAGATAACTAGTGACGTTGGTTCCAAAGGAAAATGAGCATAGACGATTTACTGGAGTGGAATTATGGTTGGGGGCATGTGCCTGCCAAACAGAGGCCATCCTCAAGTACATCAATCCTCTTTTGTTTATTTGTTTAGAAGTTTTTACTTTATTCAGTTATCCTTGCACATAGTAAAAAGTGTCAAGTATTTCTAGAGGTGAATTTTGAGAAACAGCATCCTACTGCCATTGTTTCTCAGCAACAGTGGGTTCTATTCCTTTTAGCTGATTACATTGAAAATTGACTCAATATCTCTAGATAATGACCTTCTATTATTAGATCTTTTTGTTTTTTTATTGTTGTTTGGGTTTTTGTTCATTTGTTTTTAGTTTTGGAACATTATGTTTTGACTTCCAACTATAGAAAATAAGGGCTTAGCTTTTTTCTTCCCTGTTTACTCTTTGATTTTTTTTCTGGAGTTAATTTTGCTTTCTTGTTTGTTTAGTTTATGTCTCTAATTCCACCCGAACTTTTGTCTATTACCTATATCATCTCTCGAGACATTTTGGTGCAGGAGGTATTCTGAAGATTTAATCTTTATGAAAAAGTATCTTTCAGAATCATCTCACCTATTATAATCTGGATGGGCTACCCCATGTACATGTACAACTATCATCCTGGAATCTCCTTTCCAAATCATCCTGAGGACTCTATCACACTCCTTTGTCTCTTTCATTTATCCCTCCATTATTTCATCTATTCACATTTATTGACTGTGTGGGTAATTTGTTAGGCACTATATATCAGAGGGGCAGGGGGGAAGAAACAAAATTCATTGCTCTTGTTGGCATTATATTATAATGATTATCAAAAGAGAAAAATAATAATATTATATTAATAATAATAATATTCTCCACTTCTACATGGATGCCTAAAACCAAGTACAAGACAAAACAGAGACTCATACTCATGGTATTTGGTAGAGAAATACGTGATCAGAGCTTATCTTGCATTGTTTAAAAACAATTTGAGAAATCCAACAGAATTTCTTAACTTTCCATCTTACTAGTCCATTCTAGAGTTTATTCCACTGTCCAAACAGTGTTTTGGAGGCACTAAAGGTGAAACCTCTTTCAAAAACTTTGGAACCCACAGTAAGATATTGCTACAGAAAGTATTAATGAACTTTTCTAACTACTAAAAAAGAGTTATGTGAACTTTGAGGACCATGGAAAACCTGTATTTATTTAAATAATTTTATTTATATATATTTACTGAAGTGAAAAAAATTACCAATAAGCTAAATAGAAAAAGAAAACACAAAAAAGCAAAGGTGTCATTAATATTGTCTTCACCTTCAAGTATCCTTGAAATCAAAATCAAAACCTCAAAGCTAGATATAAGTTTGGATTAAAGAGAATGGTACTGTATCTTACATATCTACTTTTTTCCTAAATAAATATTTTGAAGTATAATATTACTAATTAACTCTTGTTTCCCAGGTAGTTCTCTGTCTCTTTCTGAGAAAGGGGTTTTATAGGTAAATTTTTGCAGCTTTGTACATGTGAAAATATCTTTATTCTCCAGACACACTTAATTGATAAGTCAGGTCATTATAAACTTTTAGGTAGGGAATACCATCTTTCATCAATTTCATTTCTAGAAATGTAGAGGAGTAATGCCATTTTGATTCCTGATCTTTTGATTAGGACTTATTTTCTTTCTCTAGAATCTTTTAGAAGTTTCTCTTTGCCCCCCGTTTTCAAAAATTCCTGAATGATGTTTGGGTCTGTCTTCCCTGAGCAGAGCAATTGTTGGGTACCTTCAATCTGGACCTTATGCCCTAGAGTTCTGGGAAATTATCTTTATGAATGTTAATAATGTATTCCCTTACTTTTTTTTTTTTCCTTTTTCTTCTATCCAATTATTTGAACATTATTTGGGCATTTCAGGAAGGCCCTCTAATATTTTGCTCTTTTCTTTCCTACAGTCCACTCCTTCTCTCTTTCCCATAATATCTAGGAGATATCTTTAGCATTTTCTTCCGACACTTATTAGTGAGGTTTTTAGCACTGACACCAAAACGTTAATGTCCAAAAGTTCCTTTCAAATTTGTTGAATGTTTCTTTGCCAAGGGACGCTTTTCTTGTTTCACAGTTCCTGTATCTTATATCTTTCTGGTATATTTTATTTTTATGTTTTCTTTCCTCTATATGTAGTGATTTTTTCCAAATGTTTTCTTTCTTTTTGTTTGTTTTGATCAGCATCTTGCCCATTAGTATCTTTCAAATCTTTCTAGTTATTCTTTGTTGTTTTCTCATATTTAAGACTGTAGCACTACAAAGCTTGTGAAAGCACTGAGCATATGAGTGGAAAATGCAGATATAAGCTTTACTATGGGGTGATCTAACTGGATATTTTAGTTGAGGCTGTGCTACCATGGTCTTTCTTTTCTTTTCCTTTCTCTCCCTTCCCTTCTGTCCAGAACCATCCCATCTCTTCTCTTAGGCTACTAAGCTTCCTGATAGAAGATTCTTCAAATATTTTTCTTGGAGAGTAAAGACCTGGCTTCAGTTTCGGTCACCCAAGGAACCCGGTGAAGTAAAGGTGCTGCATGTAAATCAGCACCTTTTATATTCACGCTCATATTTTCTTCAGTCTGAAGTATGGTGCCTAGCAATGAGACTCTGTTGCTGCTTATTCTTTTTAACTTTTTCATCCACAGAATAAATATCCAGTTGTTTTGCAAAATGAAGGAGAAGAAGTCATCTTGCTAAGCAAAGCAGAGAAAGGGATTTGTATTCTCGAGTGACTCTTGAACAGGTTTTCAGCTAGTTATCCTTAGTCTAGCCTTCTTGTCATTTACCCTGCATCCAAGATGCCTAGTGACTTTCAGGATTCTATGGAAAAAATTAAATTGGTTCTTAATTGAGCCTTTATGGATTTATGATTCAGATTTCTTGGCTATGTTAGGTATATTTCCACTCATTTTAATGCTTTCCAGCTTCCACAATTGTGATACTCTTGTCTTTTTTTTTCTTTTTTTTCACTTTTGTGGGTTAATGACTTAAAAATTCACATTATTGTTGGTTTGGTAGAATTTCATTAGATAACAAAATAGATGTGTGTATTCAATCAACTATCCTTACTTTAATTTCTACTCACCTTCAGCTTTTTTTGAATTGTACTGGGAAGATTATACTAACACCATTACAATGTCTGACAGAGTTAGTAATACGCATTTGCTAAATTAACTAACACATGAAGAATGAATGAATAAATGAAAACAGAAAACTTGACTGTCTTTCTAGTGATATTGATGAGCAAATTAGTAAATATAATAGTAAATAGAAACATTTGAGAACATACATAGAATAATCACCACTTGCAATTGAAGGTTAAAATTTGAAAGAACATGTGTTTATGAGCAGTGAACAGATGGCTGTGGATATGAAGTTAAAAATAGGATTTTAAAATTCTTATTGTTGAAGACATTGGATCTTACAGTACTCAGAATAATGTAGTTAGCAAAACATTCCTGTCTGATCACAGTAATTTAAGCTGAAATATCAGATGAGGGAATTCTCAAAAAAAACTAGATTTTGTAAAAGAATGAGGTATGTCATGTAATCACTGTAGAGAGGATATAGAGAGATATAAAGATATTGATATATAGAGCTTCAGTAACTGTTTACCAAAACTATGCAACTAAAGTGAGGACCTGATATTTTAGTAAAAGTAGGTGGATGTGTTCTCATGGTTATGGCAGAAATTCAATAGAATAGAACTCATAATTAGAATATGGCTGTTGCTTTTAAGAAGCAATTCTAGTCAAAGAAGTTGGGTGTAAGGAAGTACATAGATGCAAAGGAATCCACAAACCCAGATAAGGACAGTGGTACTCACCAGATATCCAATTTATATCCCAATTCTTGCAATTAAGCAGGATTAACTATATGCCTAGTTCTGAGCAATAAATTATGGGCAGAAGTGATGTGTAATGTTTCTGAGACAGAGCATTGAAAATATGCACATGATTTTCCAGCCAGCACACAGTGAATCAGTGAATTATGAAATTCCGAGTAGTAGAGATACTCTCAGCCTGGGACCTTGAATAACTACATGGAATAGAAGACTCTCCCCACTACCAGGTCTACTTGAGCATATTATCATGAGCAAGAAATAAACTTTCTATGTTGCTTGTAAGCAATTTACATGTCATGGTTAATTTACTAGTGCAGCATAGCCACCTAATCAAGATAAATTCATGAATGAATTTAGTGATGATTATTAGAATGATAGAAAGCACAGTTTAGCAAAATTTTAGCAAAGAAAGAAAATACACGTGTGAAATGAGAAAATCTTATCCACATTTTGACTGGAAATTTTATTCAATTAAAGCAGAAGAATTGATCCTTTTTTATTTGCCTGGCTGAAAAGTCAAGAATTTGAAGATCTGTTCTGTCTTACTAATGAACAATTACTAAATGGTAGTTAGAGCATGGAACTAAATTATTGGCACAAACTGATCATGATTAAAAAATATAAATAGGAATTAGGATGTATAATCAAAAACATGAACTTCAGGAAATACGTTAAGAACTTCACAGAAATAAAAGGCATCACACCATGTATTGAAATAATAAAAAGAAATAGATTGAAGACAGGGAATGTTTGCAAAAACACAAAGTAAAGAAATGTTAAAATATCTAAGAAATAGTAAAAGGAAAACAAGCTGCTAAAAAAATTACCCTAATCATACAGATTGCTATTCTATCAGTTTAGATTTTTAAAGGGTCAAGAAACATACAAGAAAATAAAAAATACTGACTTAAACTTCAAAGGATATTGACAATGAGATTAGACTAGAAATGAGACAAACAGAAACAGAAGGTTTTTAAATTTTGTTCTGGTCATAAAAAAGAGAGACCCACAATTGAGGCAATGTTTACAGAAAACAAAATTAAACAGAAGTCAGTTTTCTTTTGCTGCATCAAAGAAGATGGTCTTGAAATTGATAAACATAACATCTTGCTTTAATGAGAAAAATAAATGAGATAGTTAGGGGTATATGAAGAGACTACATATGTAATTTAATTTCATCATAAACACCAGGCTTGTATAAATTAACTAATAGAATAGTGTAAGAAATATATATGTATATCCATATCTGTACCTCTCTTTCTGTCACATCATAGAACAGTAGTTGGAAATATTAGAGAAATCGTGGAGGATAGGAATAGAACCAAAATCATGGAGAATGGAAATAGAACTAAAAAATGAAGATTGCAGTTTTTGAAAAATATGGATTTCAAAAATTATAACTAAGTAAAATGAGCATCTTTTAAAAATTTTTTAGGTTTCTTCCTTCTCTAGGATTAAGATCTCATTTGTTATTTGACAGATCCTCAGTGTACAAAGTTTCTGACACATAGTAGGCAGTTATAAATATCTGTTGGATGAAGGACAGCTTCTTCAAATCATGTAGAATGGAAATAAAATTCCCTTCCTAGGCTCACTATGCTTCTATTTTATAAATTTGAGTTTGAGTCATCTGACAAACCTGAAAAAGAAATGTTAGAAAATGGACTATTAAAAAAAGGTATTGGAGTAATCATAAAGGAATTTTAGGGGTACTAGGAACCAGCACTAATTCAGTAACATCAAGCCTTGCTGAACTAATGTTACTTATTTACTGGGATTGTATTTCTGAGTTTTAGAAAAGTTTAACATATTCTCATATAATGTATATAGTAACACATTTTTTTTAAAGTTGATTAGTAAATAAAGTTGTGAGCATTCTAACCTCTTTGCCAAATACTAGTGAGAGTAATGGATAGATGTCTCTTTCGTTCTATAGTTGGCCCCCTCAAAATTATCATGATTTTGATGAATCATAAAAAACATGCTTATTGCATTTTATAATGACAGCTCAGAAATCATGCTAATGCTCTGCAATAGTGAAGCCCTCTATTTGAATAAATGTGGAATGACTGAAGGAAGGTTGAGCAGGAGAAAATCCAAGGTTTGTCAGATGACTCAAACTCAAATTTATAAAATAGAAGCACAGTGAACCCAGGAAGGGAATTTTATTTCCATTCTACATGATTTGAAGAAGCTGTCCTTCATCCAACAGATATTTGTAACTGCCTACTATGTGCCAGGAGCTTTGTACCCTGAGGATCTGTCGAATAATAAATGAAATCTTAATCCTAGAGAAGGAAGAAACCTATAAAAATTTAAAATATTTCAGGGTCTGTAGTTCATAAGGGAGATTGTACTTTTCTGTTTAGTTCTAAGAGATAAGAACCAGTGGCCTAAGGCATAAGTATTCAATATAAACAAATCCTTTCTATCCATTGAAACTGCTCATCAACAGAATAGGATGCTTGGTAAGGTTTGAGCCCCACCCCTTTCTAGCAGATTCTTATCTAGTGTGGATGTTGATTTGATGTGAAGGATGCTGCTTGAGTTTCTCAAAAGATCATCTCTATTATCCCTGCCAAGACCCTATAGTGTTATTATTCTTAGCAGGCATGCCATGAAATATATAGCATGGATGCTTTTATTTCTTTAGAAATATCGGTTCATGGCTAGCAGAAAATTGGAGAGACAGGGTAACAGTGGATATACTAAATTTAAGTAACTTGGATTTCAATTACAAAAAAAGCAATAGAGGAGTTGTGAGAAATAAAGCAAGCACTTCATAAGAGTATTAAATTAGCATACTTTTATATAATAATGAGGTGTTATTGTCACATTTTGTTTTACTGCAAGGTGAGCATTTAAAGAAAGACACATAAATTAGGCTAAACTCAAGGTGCAGGGTTTTCAATTCTTATATTTGCTCACAAAAATACCATAGCTCTAAATGGGAGTCCATCGGGACATGAATAAGTTGCTTGTTTTAGTTAAGGGAGAAATCTGCCGTAGGAGGGGAGTTAGAGGTATGATTTTGATTCCCTGCAGGATAGAAGAGTTGACATCATTAGAATTAAAAGCCCATCAATGCCTAGCATGTCGTTGAGGCTGTAGTTGGAAATGCTAATTGATACTGATACACAAGTATTTTCAGGGTCATTTGCAAAAAGAGAGTAGAGTCAGAACTAGACACTTTTAGATTTGCTGAACAGAAAAGGAAAATGAAACACAAAATAGTTGAGTTTGCAGAGGTATAGTCCTATTTCAAGGTTACTGTTAGTTAAGAATTGACACTAACTCTAAACCGTTCCCCGCAAACAAACAGCACAGGAGAGACATGAAGTATGTTAGCTGTTCACTCTGCTAAAAATTAGCCAATTGATTCCATAGAGATTCTGGCTTAAAAGGTTAAAAAACCTTGCTACTCTAATTCTAATTTCCCAGGGTGACCACTATAAGATTAAGTGAGAAAGAACAACAATGAAAAAGACAGCACAGAAAATCTGAGCAATAATTCCACTTTAATTAGATAAGTTTTTATCTGAAACAGAAAATCCAAAGGGAGAATGTAATTCACTGTACAACAGTTTATATTATTTTTAAGTTCATACATTTTAGTTGTAACTCCTTTACAAAACATGCCAATAGTAATTTAATTAATTTAATCCTAGATCATTTAAAGGGAAAATTCCTAGGTCAATATTTTGGATGGTTTGATTTAATATGCTAATATCTTTTTTTTTTTGGCGGTACGCGGGCCTCTCACTGTTGTGGCCTCTCCCGTTGCGGAGCACAGCCTCCGGACGCGCAGGCTCAGCAGCCATGGCTCACGGGCCTAGCTGCTCCGTGGCATGTGGGATCTTCCCAGACCAGGGCACGAACCCGTGTCCCCTACCTCGGCAGGCGGACACTCAACCACTGCACCACCAGGGAAGCCCCTGCTAATATCTTTATATCAATATTTCTCTTTGCAGTTTTCCAGTCCCCAAAACTGTGAAGGGTAGCAGAACTTGCCACCCCAAAATATCTGTCATAAGGATATTTTGAGCTGGCTATTTTTAAAAAACAGCAGACGTGGGGGAAGCTCTGAACACCAAGTAGAAGTTACTCTTTTGTAAGAGACATTTACATTTATAAGGGAAATCTCCATTTGTAAGGGTGCCTTCCTGTCTGTACCAGGGAGAGAAGGGTGGCTAAATCTCTAGAAACTTATTAATGAAGAGGGCAGGGACTTAAATCTGTATAACAACTATACCCTTGTTTACTGTGCTTTACCTGATAACCTCCAGTAACTGGCTTCTCCACCCCCAACATCTTCCTTTTGTCTTTAACTGGAGATGGTATTTAAGGTGGTGGCTTGGGCTGTTTTAGGGAGTCACTTGGTTTTCCAGTGTCTCTCCCAAGTATACAGTAGGTATACATGTTATCAAACTTCTGATAGTTTTTTTTTCCCTATTAATCTGTCTTTTAGTACAGGGTGGTCTCAGCAAGAACCTAAAAAGGGAAAAGGAAAATTATATTCCCTCCCCTACAACTGCCTTTAGCTTTCATTGTTATGCCTCATTCATGAAAAGAATAGAGAACCTAAATAGAACACCTTTTTGAAATTTCTAACCGCCAATGCCATTCAATGGCATGTATTAACCCAAGTGAAGAATAATTTAACTTCCTTCCTTTTGTTCATTTCTTTGGAGATAAGAGTAGCAAGGATTTGCCAAGTAATTTAATAAGCCTTTAAATTTTGCAATTGAGGATTTGTCACTGAACTTAAATTTCAAGGCATAAATACTATTTATTTTGACAATCACAAACTTTACAAATGATAAGAAAAAAGAAAAGCTCTAAATAACTCAGCAGTAAATTCATCAGGTTGGCATCTCATTCCCCTTTTCTTTCCAAGCTAAGCCAGTAGAACCACTGTTGCCATAACTCAAGCAGAAGAGAATGAAGAAAGTTGGAGAAGGTGAAATGAATATATGTATTCTTTTTTGTCTTCTGTAGTCTGAGCAAGTGTTTTTTTATTCTCAATCATTAATATGCGTAGGAATTGTCTGGGGATTCTGTTAAAATGCAGATTCAGATTCAGTAAGTCTGAGCTAGGGGCCTGAGATTTTTATTTCTGATTAACTCCTAGGTTATGGTAATGTTGCTGGGCCTAAATTACACTTTTAATAACAAGAGTCTTCAATCTTAATTTCTTATTCTTCTCTTGATGTTGTTGACCTAAAGAAAAAGGAACAACGTAAGAGCTGTAATCAGGGGCCTTACTGAGGACTATAGCCTGAGAAACAGCCTCTCAGTGGCTCTAAGAAAACTGCTTCAAAGAGTCAGAAGGAGAAGCCTAGCTTATGTATGATTTTTGTCTAGGGAATACATGCAGTTAAGCCTACAGCTTGGTAAAAGATTACTGCTATTCACAAAAAAACAGATTAATTCAACTTAATGATTTTAGTGCTTTTATTTGTATGAGAAGATGCAAGAATCTGGGTTCATTAAAATTCTTCCTGAGATATACATCTAAGGGGGCTGTTTTCCCAAAGCACAGAGTCCCTCATCCTGTTTCTATTCCCAAATTCCTCTCAGGGTACACTATCAATCAGTGACTACAGTGGCTAATGAATTAAAGCTGGGTGCTAAGCAATACTACTTGTTCTTCTTGGTTTACATTTACATTTTCCTCCTAATGTTATTGTTTGAGTTGTTCTCATTTGAGTCTTCTCACTATTGGCTAGTTCATCTTGGTGTTTCTACATTAGATTTATTTGTCTTTTTGTAAGAAATGCTCTACTCTTTAATTTTTTTTAAGCCCAAATGGTGGTATTAATGGAGAAGGGTGGAGAGTATGATGCAATATGATGGTTTCGTTAGCGTTTCAGAACAGGCCTCCCGAAAATGTGCCATTTTTGGCATGTGGATTATTTTGTGCTAAAGGCAGTGGAGAGCCTGTGGCTCAAGAGAACTACTGCCTCTTCCTTAACTATTTAGAAGAATTTAAATTGGAGATTTTTCCCCAAAAAACCACTATTACCAGAGGTAAATTTTATCTAAATGGCCCTATCTATATATTGCAGGGCAAGCATTTAATTACCAAACATCTGCTCTTATTATCATCCTGTGAATGACCCTCCTGTCCTTGGAAGCCTTAAGCCTCCATCCCATTCCTTAGCTCAGATGGCATATATACTTCATTTTATGAAATTGAAATTTGATTTTATCCTGTTAATCTGTCCCATGTCAATTTAATTCTTAGACCAGCCAGAAGAACCTAGGAGGATAGAGGAAAATTTTCTTTCTCTCTAACATTATCATGGGTGAAGCCTGTAAGTGGATGTAGCATGAGCTTTGGAGAAAGCTCCAGAGCAGAGTGCAGGAGAGAGGGACACCGCTGAGTTTCAGCTTTCCCTCTTTATTTTGGGTATTAGATCTATATAAATAGCTCTAGTTTCCATTCATGGAGCATCTTCTCTATTCTAGTTCCTCATTTAACCCTTCTAAGAATTTTTGTTTTTAAATACTTTAATTAACTTAAAAGCTTATTATCCTTGTTTTACAGATAGGGAAAGGTCATGAATCCCATTTAAAAGGTGAGGGTTAATAAGTAAGTCTGTACAAAGTTAAATAAACACTTCTAAATTCAATTTCTGAGGCCAGCGTTAATCTTAATTCCAAAACCAGGTAAGAGATTACAAAAAAGAAAAAAAAATTAAATTACAGACCAAAATCTCTCATAAACCTAGATATAAAAATCACCAACAAAATATTAGCAAATTGAATCCAGCAAAATAGAGAAAAAACATTCTACACAACAACCAAGTGAAATTTATTCTAAGTATATAAGACTGGTTCAAAATATAAAACTCCATCAATGTAGTCTACCATATCAATAAGATAAGGAAGAAACTCATATGATCATATCAATTGATACAGAAAAAGTATTTGAGAAAAACCAATACCATTAATGATAAAAACTATCAGCAAACTAGAAAGAAGGAAACTTCCTCAGCTTGATAAATGCATCTACAAATAAAATCTGCAGCTGACATAATAGGTAATGGTGAAAGACTGATTGCTTTCCCTGTAAGATTGTGAAGATTGCAAAGATGGCCCTTTTCACTGCTCTTATTCAACATGGGACTGAGAATTCTAGCCTATACAGTAAGGGAAAAAAGGAAATGAAGTCACACAATTTGAAAAGGAAGAAATACAACTATCCCTGTTTGCAGATGACGTGATTGTCTAGATAGAAAATCTCGAGTCTTAAAAACAACTTGAATAGGTAGGGTCAACAAGATTGCTGAATACAAGATCAACACACACACACACACACACACACACACAAGAATTATATTTCTATATACTAATAAGGAACACATTAAACTTACATCAGAAATGCAGTACCATTTTAAATGCTGCAAAGAATATGAAATGCTTAGCCATACATCTAACAAACATATGCAAGAGCTGTAGGCTGCAATGTATAAAATGTTGATGAAAGAAATAAATGAAGACTGGAGTAAATGGAAAGACATATCATGCTCAAGGATTGGAGGATTCAACATAGGACATATAAATTTAATGCAATCCCTATCAAATTCCCAGCAAGGTTTTTGTACACATAGATAAGCTTATTCTAAAATGTATTTAGGAAAGGCCCTAGAGTACTAAAAGCAATTTTGGAAACGAAAAATAAATGGGGAAAAATCACTCTTCTACTGTTAAGACTCACTATGTTATAGTAGTCATATAGTAACGTGAAATAGACATTGTAACACTGTTACAGAGAAAGTTACATAGAGCAATGGAACCGAATAGAGTAACCAGAAATAGATCCACACAGGTATATGCAATCATTTTTTGACAAAGTTACACAACCAATTCAATGGAGAAAAGAATTGTTTTGGAGAAATTTTACATACAAAGACATTAAAAAAAATAACCCTTTGCCTATGTCTCACATCTTAATAAATATGTGTATATATATAGCTGGTGAAATATGAATAAACTCTGAATCATACCAATGATAATTACCTGATTTTGAGATTGCATTATTATTATACAAGATGTCAACACTGGGGGATACTGGATACATGGTAAATTGGACCTCCTTTTACATTCCTCTTCAACTTTCTATACATCTATAATTTTTTCAAAATAAACATTTAAAAATTGTCAGTAGTTCATTTAAGATCCTATACAGCTTGAAGAACATGCTGCTGACTTTCTAACCTCTCCAGAGCTAGAGTTCCTATCTGCTGCTGCATACTATACTCTTCTAACTTCTAGCAAACAACGTTCTGGCGTGGAGGTAGGAGGGCAATGCCAGATTGTGGAAGTTAATATAAGGTATACAAATTCTGTAAGTAAAGATATATCCTGACTTACTATTTGGGAAACCCCATCTTACTTGGAAAGTTGGGTTTATAACCTAAGTAAAACACCAATTCCTCTTTTGTTTCCTGACTCACATTTTCTGTGCTCACTACTAAGTATAAACTATGTTAAGATGGAATTCTAGGGGAAAACCTTCAATGTACCTGTTTGCACATCTTCTTTCTTAAGGCTTACATTCTACCCTCCTGAAAGGTTTTTAAGGGACAGAACTATTTCCTTACTTTAATTACAATTTCAAGCAACCACTATTGTAAAGACCTTTCTCTAGCTTAGTTTTCAGTTATTTTTCACTCTAAAATGTTTAAAGTTGGTTCTTCCTCCCTTAGTGAATTCTTTCCAAATTGCTAGTTCTGTTTTTTGTTGTTGTTTTTTGTTTTCTCTTCCTTCTCTCTGTTTTAAGCATATAGAATCACATCTCCTTAACTCAGGGACTGTTGAGATTTCATGGGGATTTGGGGAGTAGCAGGCATCCTGGACTGGAGATTGTTATTACTTTTGATCCACCTCCAGTAAGCAGTCTAACAATTCCTCTCACACCTTCCACCAAAAGTTTTCTCCTCGGGCTAATTGACTGTTAATGGAAGATAAGTAAGGCATTTAAACATCCACATCTTCTCAGTATACATGATTTATATCACCCTCTTAAAAAACAGGATTTAGGTAGCAGTCATTCTTTTTTTTTTTTTTTTTTTCCTCTGTCACATCAGAAACTGGGTTTGTGGGATGGATTGGGAGACAAATTTTATTTTCTACTTGAGTTTTTCCAGGAATAGTAGTGAACTGCTAAAGTTGAAGTTACAGGGGTATAAGGACAGCTAGTTTTATACATAACTAATCTAGAGTTGAATTGTATTTGAAAAAAATACTACATTTTCACTTGAAAATAGAGTGTTAGCCAGATAAATATCACTTCTTTTCTGTGAAAATTAACTCATGAATTTAGATTTTGGTAGATTAGGAGTCTATATGCATAGCATCTAATCTCTGAACCAGTTTTTGGCCTCTTTAATACAACAACTTTAAAATTACAAATTACACCCTTTAGTTTCTCTGGCTAAATAAATAAATAAAGATAAGGTCATTTAATTAGACTTGTTTCAGACTTGCTATGGAAATAGGTAGTCATTAATGAAAAATGAAGTAGAATCTCTGGAGTAAGATGTGCTCTGACTGAGTATTGTCTTACACAGTCTATTCCCTGATGGTGATTGTTACAAGATGGACCAAGAAATGAATGAGTGGCTCCCCAAGAGAAATACATTCTATGCACATAGTTATTTGAGCCAGTTGTTTGAAAACAAATATTTTATAAAATATAAGTAATTCAGTTAGCTTCAGGAAGCAGTCCCTTATCCTGTAACTCTCTCGAAGCTGTTCCTTCTCTCAAGTTACACTTATTGTTCAAGCATCAATCAGCTCTTACAATAACCTTCAACCTGCCCTTCCGAATTTCTCCAAATGCAAGCTGTAGTCATTATTATCACCAGAGTTAACTTTCTCAAATGCAAATCTTACTATGATACCCTCTTTAAAAGTATCTCATTATGTTTCAGCCTTGCTGTCTGTGCCATGAGTAGCATCTTTACTTTGGCTTGCTCAAAGATTACTCTGTAACATGCAAACTGTATGTGAAACCAGATTATAAACAACTGCACTTATTCCAGGAATGGCAATTTTACTTAAACGCTGGGTAAACTCTTTAAATAAAAAATACCGATTTATTACAGAATAGCATGAAATGCCATATGAATTTTGAAATAAAATAAGAAACCTTGAAGAAATGTCATGCTTGTAAAATCAATCTTCTTTGGATTTTGTGTTTAGACTCCTTATCTTATCATAGTGTATAATTCTTTTAACAATTGGACCCCAACTAACACCATATCCTGCAACTCCTTACTACTTACATTCCTTTGAGCTATCTCTGATGGACTACTGGTACCATTCCCCAAACTTCCCATGCTCTTTGTACATCTCTGAATCCTTTCATGCTGTTCTCTCTGCCTAAAATACCATTTCCCAGTTTCTCTGAGTTGTGAATTGCTATTCATCCTTAAAGTTCACAAATTCATTCAAAGTACATAAATATATTATTCTTTCCTCTGTATCTAAAAATAATACTTCCCATAAATCTATTCAAGTATATTTTATGTTGTATCATGCTTATTTTATGTATTTGTTACTTTTACTAGTTATGAAAGCTTTAAAGTTAAAGGATATGTCTTATTCAATTTTTGTCTTCCTGCAGTGTTTTATAATATGGCCATAAATCAAATACTTTAACACTCCTCCTTTCAAAGATTTCATTTAGATCCCCTTTCCTTGAGTGTGGGCTGTACTTTATGACTCCCTTATAACAAACAGAATGTAGTGGAAATCACAGAGTGTAACTTCCAAGACTAGGTCATAATCAACACAAAGTTTAGTACCTGGAAGTGATCCAACATGCTGCCATGACAGAGATGTAAAATCTCTTTGGAACTGGACAATGAATAAAACTGGTAGGATTTTGAAAAGGCAAGTGGTAAAGGTTTTTAAAGCCTTGAAAACAACTCTTTGTAGAAGAATGGTGACAATTCAGAAGACGTTGTGTGAGGGCTAAAAATAAAGCTATCAATGATTCCTGCAAAAACATGGAAAGTAGAAAATATGCCTAATGAACTGGGAGATCTAGCTATGGAGCTTTCCAGAACAAGTGTTGGAAGATGCCATCTGATTTCTTTTTGATACTTATGGTAAAATGTGAGAAAAGAGAGATGAACTAAAGTAAGTATTGTTAAACACAAAGAAGCAAGATTTGATTGCTTTGAAAATTCTCAACCACTCCAGATAGTAAACACCGCCAAGAAAACATCCTGTACAGATGAAATCAAGACTGGGACTGTAAAAATCTTTGTTAAGATCTCATAAGACTCTGAGGTGAAGCTTCAGAATACCATTCAGTCAGAAAAAAGCTCCTCCAAACATTTTAAGGGTATGCCTTGCCGATCCTCTAAATCAAATAATAGAGGTACTAAGGAGCTTAAGGAAATTGCCCATCAGCAAAAGTCTAAAATAGAAAAGGGCATATGTCAAAAGAGGTTTGTCAGTGTGACCTTTGGCACATTAAGATTAACAGGAGATCCAAACAGTTTTAAAAGAATTATTTTGGTGGAAACAATGTCATCTTGGACTGAAAGGGACAGTTTAAACTGGTGGTAATTTTGCCAATATAATTTTGATCCTCAAAGTTCTTGCATGCATTGGACAAACTACCTGGCATGTTGTAAAGACATTCCAGCAACTATATAAAGTCCACATTTTGATGTACTGAGATATTCTACCAGTAACCAGTGAGAAACTGAAGTCTTTAGCCAATGGCTATGTGATTGAGCCAACTTGCTAGGGTATCATCTAGTCCAGGTAAACCTTAAAGTGACTGAAGCTCCAGCTAATATCTCAACTCTAACATCATGAGAGACTCCAAACCAGAACCACCAGTAAGTTGCTCTTGTATTTCTGATTCTCAGAATCACTGATATAATATTTGTTGTATTCCATTAAGTTTGGGTTAATTTGTTACACAGCAAGAGATGACTAAAACTATTCTTTTTGTCATCTACTGTATTGTTTGGTGTGTAGTTCTCAGTTATCAAATATTTGCTGGAAGAGAAAAGGAGGGAAAAGATGAAGACAGAGTGGGTGGAATACAGAATAGAAAAAATATGGAGAGAAATCGTGATATTTAAAATAATTTAAAGGTTTCTCAATGACATTTTTTTCATAATATATGGTAAAAGTTATTTGGCTTTAAAAGTAAAAATGTCTGAATTTATATCAACAAATTAAGACAAAGGTGGTGGGCACTGATACCTTTTCTGCACATCACATAGGCATTCTGTTATGATTTTCATTAAAATTTGTCATTTAATCTTAGCAAAAATTCTGGGAGTTAGGTTTTATCTCCAATTTATATATGAGAAAACAGCCTTAAAGATATGAAATAACTTGTCACAGTCATAAACCCAGTAAGTAGCAGAGGTAGAATCTGATCCCACATCTATCTGATTCCAAATTTTCTAATGTTTTGCTGTTGTATGAAACATATATTATTCATGATGCCTAGTGGATCTGGAACAGCAAGGAACTTTCTTTTTTCATTTATGCATTATTAATTCAGATTATTTACTAAGAAGTTAAAAGTACTTATTAGCAGAATATTTGGGGATATTCTGGAGTCAACTGTGTTCAACTTTATTTGCACATCAGCTTTGCCTGAGGAGACTTTTAAAAAATACAAGTGTGTGGTGCAACATAAGTAGGCCTAGTAATCTGTTTTTTATAATCTCCATAGAATGCAAAGTAGGGAAAAATTGTTCTAGGCGTTAACTCTAGACAATTCTAACTTTTCTTCTCTTCCACCTCACGTTGGTGTTTCAACTTTGCCCTTCCTTTCCTTTTTCTTTCTTATAAAAACATCTATTGACTGTCTCTTAGATGTTTAACACTTGAATAAAAATTTCTGCATATAACTACGAAGTAGAAGGATTAGATCATACATTGAGTAGAATTCTGAGCTCCTTTATTGAAATAATATTGACTGTTGTCTATAATGACGATACTGGGAATAAAGGGTTGAACTGGTGGTAATGCACATATGAAACAATCTGAGAAAAATAGACTATTTACTTCTTACTCAATTAGAGTTTCTCCTACGTTTAACCCTTCAGTATATACCACAAAATTTTTATCCAAAAAAATTATTTTTCTTATATTCCTGTATACTTTAATAATCTCTAAACAAATACTATTATTTGTCTATAACATTTATAACTTTATGGTTTAAGTATCAGCCACAGAAATATTGTACACATTTGCTCATTCACTTAAAAACAATCATTTTACTTTCTGGACCTTTATCAGTTGTGGGTTTTTGTTTTTGTGTATGTGTATGAACTTTACAAATTTATTTTATAGGTTCAAAAATTTATTTTAGGTCACCCAAGTAATTGCTGATTATGTTATTCTGACCTGTGTGATTGTGAAAGCATGTTGACGATATCAAAACAAGAAAAATAATCACTTCTATTCCTAGAGCCCTGAAAATGTTACTTTGTCTTTCTCCTGACATTCTCCATGACTCTTTTGACTCCATGGTTTGCACTTGAGCTGTTCTCACTGTGGAGAGAGCCCTGGATTCCCTTAAATCTAATAAAGTCCAATTAAGGACTGCTAGTTCCTGAGTTCCATACCCTAAGGACACATGTTAATGATGAGTTTAAAATGGTGTCCTATTAGAGGCTTACAGAGTTCCAACCACCTTAGCACTTCATTTTTAAAATGAGTGATAATTGGTAAGACTTTAGCATTCCTATTTAAAAGATAAGGAAGTACAGATTCAGGGAACTTCAGGACTTCATCAAGGTTACCCAGACAAGCCACACTTAGAGCTTCTTAGATTATGAGTAGGTTAAATAATTGGATGACAGAACTAAGATCCATTTCAATAAGACCCACAGTTTTAGTGTTTGAAGATATGTGTGTGTGTGTGTTTGTGTATAGATATATATTTGGATTTGGGGAAGAGGATGTTTCTAGTTTTGCTTTCATTTTGAAAGATCTGTCCAGATTTTTATGAAATGGAATTCATTGGAACATTGACAGAAATTCCATTTTGTGCTATGGAAGAGTGCAGCAAAATTTAGGGCCTAATTCTATGATTTGCAGCTATGATGAAGGTAGTTCTTCATGAATCTTTTGAACTGTAAGATTATACAGGAGAAAGTGAAACTATTTGGTCACCATCATCACATTCTTAGAAATGAAATTTGCAGCATGTACATTTGATACCTCACATCCTTCTTCCACACCCTGCCTATATGGGGCCTTTTCTGTGTGTAATAATATATGAATAGGCCCAGAATTAGTACAGTTAATCTCTTCTACGTCCCAGGGTACTAAATCCTCTATTAACTCAATTCTTGTTGAAGCATAGAAAGAAAATGCCCTGGAAAATATCCTGGTGATTATATTTTTCCTTATGCAGTCTGAACCTAGGTATCATTTATATAGGCAACATACGATTATATAGGAAAAGCTCTAAATACCACAGGCAGACTTTCATAGATTCAAAGTATTAAAGGATAGAAAGTGGTCTTAAAATGAATCTAACAAAGCCTATTATATGTATATAGTTTTTATTTAAGATATGAAATCAGCTAGATTCCTATCTTTTCAACAAGAGAGCATCCTAAAAAACACAATATATTTAAAATAACATAAATAATGTTAATTTTCTGTGAAAAACTTGGAAGGAGTATGTCTAATGATAATATAGTAATTGGAAGGGGAACTCTTCAAAGAAATGAACCAAGGGATAGTGCAAAAACATTATCATAATGAGAAATGAAACAGCACACCAGAAATTAGAAGCAGACATTAATTCTTATACACACACACACAAACACACAAATAACAACTTCAGAATGAAATCACATGACAGCATATGTCCTTAAGTGTGTAAAAGGGTCTCTGACTCATACCTGTGGTCAGGTTAGCTTTGAAGATGGAATAGGGTCAGATGAGGATAATTCTAATGGCATTAGATTCCCAAAATCCATGAAGATGTTCAGTTGGAGTTCTTCCCTTTGGGGCCATAGTTATAGGTCACATACATGCTTCCCAGAAATATATATTAGCAATTTGTCTGACGAAGAGATAGGTTGGCAGGTTTCTACTTTGGGGCATAAAATATTTAGAACATTTCTAGGATTGCTGTAAGATTTTGAATTTCCTACCATTTTCATGTGTTTATGACCATTATCTTCTTGGTCACAAAATTATCCCAAAGATGGAGCCAGAAGGAAGTTACTTTGCAATCCAAGTCATGTGTTAAGTAGTAGAGAGTGGTCAAGAAGCATCGACAGGAAAGTGCTCACTGGTAGTTTCTTAAGTATATTATTCTTTCATGGAATTCTTTTATGGAAGTGTAGTGATTAGGTCTTATCTTCATCTTGTAAATCCCACAATGCCAAATCCCAAATTCTGTCAGTTGTTTGTTCAATAAGTAGCACCGACAGTGAGATTTATTAATTCCCTGATGTATCAAACTTCACCAGCTGTCTTGAAGTTGCAGAGCATAATGGTAGGATCTCAGAATCATACCTGTGCCTGACTTTCACATGGGAATAAACACTAGATGATGCAAATTAAAATTTTTTTAAATGAGTTAGATCTACTATACAGTTTTTGGGTTAGCTTAAGGTGATCTGAAGCTAAATTTCTGTGATAATAACTTCCATTTTGTGTTTTCTAGATATTACTGGAATAGATTTATAAAAGAAAGTGAGAAAAGTAAATAATTGTGCTATATTTTTACCCACATCAAGTTTCAACTGTTCTTGTGATAAATACAGAATTTGTTCAGGCTTCTCCTTATTACTCAGCTCTGTTTAGGGAATATTTCCTAAAGCAGTGATATTTTTAGAGATATTTCTTTTGCTATTTGTGTAGTACTTTATAAGAGATAGATATTTGATGAAAATAGGAAATTTGAATTCGTCATTTTAGGGTTTCACCCTGGAAAGCATTTGTGTGATAATAATACTATAAACTATATTGTTCTGTCTTTATAATAATCAGTATTCTCACATGTTTATGGTTTATTTATCTGGTACTGAAAGGGAAAGTATACTCTGTTAGACAAAGTGTATGACTCTTTACTCCAATTTAGAAGCTTTAGGAGTTTCCACAATTTATTAAGACGTTTTCATAATGGGTCAGTTTCCAGAAGACATCCACTAAGGTTCAGCTCTTCACATGAATATTAAGAAAAAAAATACATTTATAAAGATGGCACTTTAAATCTGTGACTTTAATGCAGTAGGAGTGCTGCCTGAATCTTTGTAAAGCAAGCAATACTGAGAAAATAGATATGGTTAAGAGATTAAATAAAATATTTAAAAATAAGGCTAAAGAAGGGAAGGTAGTCTCCTGATTCTCTGTTGCCTCATAGACTTTGGTTTCTGTTTTATGCCATGCAATGTTTACCACCACAGTCAGTGAAAAGAATTTGTGTATTTAAATGTTTCTACTGTTATCCATAAAAACTGTGAAGTGATGCTTCAAGAGGTAGATGAGTATGATTTTTATCTTGGTGAGTACAGTTGTACTAATACGATGTCTAGTTAGGGCAAAGGATGTTTATTAAGGCCAACTGCAAGTCTGTGATTAAATTCATGCCACAGAGAAGCAAATTTGTTTATTCTGAAATTTATTTGCTCATGTGAAATAGTTCCACATCTTTTCCAATTTGGTCCTGGAGGGCTACTTTAGTCTTTTTTTTCTGCTACAGTGAGGTCCGTTTCAATAGTTGCCATGGGATAAAGAAGTTTGAATATTTAGTAATTATGAGAAGTCCCACAAGATCATTCACTACTTACTCTACCTTTTTGTCTTGGGTTTTGTTTGCTGCTCTGTGCATGGTGTTTTTTCCAGCAGACAATGTCAGAAGAGGATTATTCCTCACTCTCTCTTATTCTCTGGAGTGTGAGTCACAATAAAATAGAACTCTTGGGCTTCCCTGGTGGCGCAGTGGTTGAGAGTCTGCCTGCCGATGCAGGGGACATGGGTTCCTGCCCCGGTCCGGGAAGATCCCACATGCCGCAGAGCGGCTGGGCCCGTGAACCATGGCCTCTGAGCCTGTGCGTCCGGAGCCTGTGCTCCACAATGGGAGAGGCCACAACAGTGAGAGGCCCGTGTATCGCAAAAAAAATAAAATAAAAACAGAACTCGTAATCCATTCTGGTTTCTAACAATTAGAAAAATAACTGGTAAGCCTCTATCTGTGCTCTCTCTTCCTCTTTCCTCACCAAAAATATATTACAGCAGTTGGAAAGAACAGTTTGTCTCCTTGAAAGCAGAGGGCGAACAAGGATACTAGCTCCTGTATTCCTATCTTTTAGTTTACAGCTGGATAAGTATGAAGAAATAAAGATGATAAAAGGCAATAAATGTATGTGTACATCCCAATATGAAATAATGTTTTACCAAATGATAAAGTGGCTTTTTCTTTAAAGGGTCACTTTGTTTCCATAACTGTTATCTTATTTATTGTTGCAAAATCCTTTAGAGAAAACAAAAGACATGATGCTATGTGCACCCCATTGCCCACATGAGAAAACAGAGGCACAGACTGATAAGGAACTCACTCAAGAGGATGCATATGACAGTGACAAAAGAGGGATTCAAACCTTTGGAGTTCCAGCTTGCTTGTTTTGATACTGCGCCATTTTGCCTCCTAATATATATATTTTTCACAATCCTGGAAAATGAGCAATGTCTTCAGTGAGCTAGTAATGTAAGAAGTTAATAAAGGTCTAAAGAGGCTAAACTGCAGTAGTGGCACAGAATACAATATCTAACTTAACCTTTGGTTGGCATATTTCCAAAGGCAGAGACACGCTTTATAAACTAGAACAACTGTACATAGCAAAGGAATGACTTTAATTCATCTCACTGCAGATGGAAATATAATGTGTTAGTATTTCCATATTTGTATTTCCTCTTTAGTTGCAAACTCAGCTTTAAAATCTTACTATAGTGAAATATTAAAATATACTGAGAATATATGATATGTATATATTTGACTATCAAATCTATGCACATAAAAATGACTGTAATCTGAGTGATGGGATCAATGTAAATGATTTCTTCTGAGTAAAACATGAGGATATATTTAGAACCATTTAGGTTTAACTTTTATGTATGGAAGCAAACTTAGAGATCTAGTGTAAACACTTCATTTGAAGAAGAGAAAAATAAGGTCCAAAAAGGTGAAATGAGTTACCAAAGACTATCACATCTATATATCTACCATAGATGTAATTTCTGATAGAAATTAGTTAAGTATTGCATCTGTATTCTTTTTTTTTTTTTTTTTTTTTTTTTTTGCAGTACGCGGGCCTCTCACTGCCGTGGCCCCTCCTGCCGCGGAGCACAGGCTCCGGACGTGCAGGCCCAGCAGCCATGGCCCACGGGCCCAGCCGCTCCGCTGCACGTGGGATACCCCCGGACTGGGGCACGAACCCGTGCCCCCTGCATCGGCAGGCAGACTCCCAACCACTGTGCCACCAGGGAAGCCCGCATCTGTATTTTGAAGGTAAGAAGTTTCTGAGTTTCTGAGAAGATCTGATAAACAGAGGTCTGGAAATTTCTCATTCAATAGTATTTTTGGAGGGGATTTCTTCCAGGAAATGCTTTTCTTTGTAAGTAGCAGGAAAAACAAGTCTTTAATCTCTCTTGTTCTGTGTAAGCAAGAGTGCATTTATGTGCTTGTGTAGATAGATGGATGAATGGATAGATGATAGATAGATAGATGGCATATATTAAAAGCTTAGAGGTCGTAGGAACATTGTTTTGGAAGAAAAAACATTTTAATTAAGTACTGAGGAGTAAATAGATGACGCCAAGTGGAATAATAAGGAGAAGAAATGTAAACATGAGACAGTAATATGTACAAAGACACAAACATAAAAACACTAGTTTATTCAAGATATTCAAAACAAAAGGTTATTGTTTGAAATGTCAGGTATAAGTAAGAGACAGTGAGATTGAAGAAGTAGTTTAAAGGCAGATAATGAAGTATCTTTTATGAGAAGTAATGGATTTGAAATTTATAAATAACAATGCAGTAGAATTAGGTTAGGTTTTAAACAGAGATTAGTGTAGCAGCAGGTAGGGGAAAGACCAGAAAGGGGAAATATTGACAACAGAAAGTTCAAAAAGGAAGTTGCTATAATGATTCAGACAAGAAATGATGAGAATCTGAACAAAGGCAGTAGCAGTGGGGGCAGAGCAGGATAAACAGAAATAAGAGATGTTTTAATGGTTGAATGTGTTAAGACTTCTTTGCTAATGTTATATCACCTGTGAAGAGCATAGAGGAATCAAAGATGATACCATCATATCTAACTGGCTATCAGAACATCAATAACTGAGATAATGAGTATGGGAGAAACAGATTGGAGTGAGAATGAAGGTACTGAGTACCATATTTGATGTCCTAAGTTTTGGTTGCCAGTATTATTGGATTGGGAGCTCAAGAGCTCTCTCGAACAAAAGAAGAGATAAAGATCTGAGAATCACTAGTCATGTTTTGGTAGAAGCAATCATGAAATTATCCCAGGGAGTGTGTACAGAGAAATGTAAGAAGGCCAAGGACAAAATCTCAGAGAATACTAAAATGTGATAATGAGTGTTGAAAGTGGAGCCAATAAATGAAAAAGAAGTAGTATTTTCAGATAATAGGAAGTAAGCTAGGCAAACATGATGTCCAATATTCATAGGAGAAGAGAATTTCAAAAAGTTAGAATGGTGAACAAGGACAGTTGTGTTCATAAGAGCGAAAGAGATTAACGATTGAATATAGATCATTAGATTTGGCAGTTTGGGGATCATTGTGAAGTGAGTAAAAGCATTTGCAGACTGGAAGAAAGGAGAAAAAGATTGTAATGGATCAAAATATATTAGCGTATGAAGTATATAAACTAAAGCTAGACTTTCAGTAATATTAGTCAAAATGTAAAATAATGAGTATTAATTAAATTTTATTTACTGTAGAGATTATTGTATGAATGAGGCAACAGATCAAGGAAAAAGTATTAGCAATTAAGAGAGATATTCCCACAAATTATATTTTATGTAAAGTTGGATATTATGTTAGAAAGACTTAGCTGACAACATTGTTGGTGGGTTGAAAAGTTGAAATTATGTCAAAAATAGAAGATAACATCACAGTTATATAAAAAAGGCAAAGAGTTCTCCTTAGGGAGAAGGTGATAATTATTTCTAATGGTCTATAAATGAAGAAAATTTTGTTTTCAATAACATTTTAGCTTTAAAAAACTATGAAAATAATGTTCTTCATTATGAGGCTGAACTATAGAAAGTACCTAAAAGCAATCTTGTCAATCCACTCAGTTATTTTTGCCTTATTTTATATATCTTTGAGGTCTGTGTGTTTCTCATGTATAATAAGAAAAATAAGATTTTTGAGATTTATGAGAATGAGACAGAGTAACATGGGTACTTTCTTTCTGCATCAACTTTGGCACAGGAGGACAAGTTAGAGAGTGGGTCTGATCGGCATGCAGTGGGCTGCACGCTGGAGGGGGAATTCATTTTCTTTGCCATAAGAATCTACTTAAGTTTCCATAAAATTGGCAACTTTCTAAAAATAAGATAAGGGCTTCCCTGGTGGCGCAGTGGTTGAGAGTCTGCCTGCCTATGCAGGGGACACAGGTTCGTGCCCCAGTCCTGGAAGATCTCACATGCTGCGGAGCGGCTACGACCGTGAGCCATGGCCGCTGAGCCTGCGCGTCCGGAGCCTGTGCTCCGCAACGGGAGAGCCCACAACAGTGAGAGGCCCGCGTACCACAAAAAAATAAATAAATAAATAAATAGAAATAAGATAAAAAAATATATGGCTTATTCTTTCTTAAACTAAGGAGATAGACCAAACCACGAGTCATTTTAAGTTTGGTGCATGAATACGTGTCATAGTAAAACACTGATAAACATTCCATATTCTTTTTTTTTTTTTTTTTTTTGGCTGTGCTGCATGGCCTGTGGGATCTTAGTTCCCCAACCAGGGATCTAACCTGTGCCCCGTGCAGTGGAAACATGGAGCCTTAACCGCTGGACCGCCAGGGAATTCACAAAACATTCCATATCCTTAACAGTGCTAATTTGTTGGAGGACCACATTGTATCACTGAGATGACACTAGATAATAATTAAGGAGTCTAACTTTAGCCCCAACTCTGCAAAAAATTCTGAATAGAGAGGAAATTATAATATTTTAAGGACTTAGTTTTCCTTCATTGTGTATCAAAAGCTTAGGATGCAATAATATGCAAGAATCCCTCTAATTCTAAAATTTTGCAAGTTACAAAACCCAGGACAGACATCATATTTTCTAAAGGCAGTAGTATTAAACTAGGTTAGTATTTTTTTTTTTTCCATTTACCAGAATGTATTGGGTTGACCCAAAAATTTGTTCAGTTTCTTCCATAACGTCTTACAGAAAAACCCGAATGAACTTTTGGGCCAACCCAATAACATACATAAAATAAAATGCACAAATTATAAATCCACAGTTTGATAAGTTTTGGCAAATGATACACCAATCAAGATATGGAACACTTCCATCACTTCAGAAAGCTGCTTCTTCCTCTTTACAGTACCCATCCTACCTCAGGCAATCACTTATCTGCTGTATCACTATAGATTAATTTTGGCTATTCCAGAACTCCATATAAATAGAAAAATATCATTTGTACTCTTCTGTCTCTGGCTTATTTCACAGAGTATACTATTTTTGAGATACATTCATCCTTATTACTGCATTTATCAGTAGTTTATTCCTTATTGTTGAATAACACACCATTGTAGGAATATACCACAGTTTGTTTTCCATTCTCCTGTTGATGGAAATTAGAATTGGTTCTAGTGTAAGGCTTTTCATTTATTTATTTATTTGGCTGCGTCATGTCTTAGCTGTGGCACGCGAGATCTTTGTTGCAGCACACTGGCTTCTCTCTAGTTGTGGCGCTAGGGCTCTTGAGTGCATGCATTCAGTAGTTGCAGCGTGCAGTCTTAGTTACCCCGCAGCATGTGGGATCTTATTTCCTTGACCAGGGATTGAACCTGCGTCCCTTGCATTGGAAGGTGGATTCTTAACCACTGGACCACCAGGGAAGTCCCAAGGCTTTTCTTTTTTGAACTTATATTTCATTACTCTTGTCTAAAATGCCTAGGATTAAAACTACTAAAATACTTCCCAGCATTGATGAATCTTCTAGTTATACCACATGCTTGCCAGCACTTAATTTTAAATTTTTATTAAATTATCAAATGGTTGCCATTATTTTAAAATTTAATCATTCTAGTAAGTGTAAAAAAATATTCTCAGAGTGAGTTTAATTTACATTTCTCTGATAACTGAAGTTGAGCATAGTTGTGCTTAGAGCTGTTAATGAAATCTGTGTCCAAACATTTTGCCCATTGTTCTATTTAGTTATTTGTCTTCTTATTATTGAGTTTCTAAATGTTCCTTATGGATTCTGGGTACAGTTCTTTGTGTGTGAGTGTGTGTGTGTGTGTGTGTGTGTGTGTGTGCATGTGTGTATACATATATTACATATACATATGTGTATATATTTTTTTCTTCCAATCTTTGGTTTGTATTTTTAATTTTATAATGGTATCTTTAAAAGAAAGAATAGTTTTTAAAAAATTTATTTTATTGAAGTACAGTTGATTTACAATGTTGTGTTAATTTCTGCTGTACAGCAAAGTGATTCAGTTATACATATTCCTTCCCATTATGCTTTACCACAGGCTATTGAATATAGTTCCGTGTGCTATATAGTAAGACCTTGTTGTTTATCCATCCCATATATAATAGGTTGCATCTGCTAATCCCAAACTCCCAATCCATCCCTCCCCCACCTCCCTCCCCCTTGGCAACTACAAGTCTGTTCAAAGAGCAATAGTTTTTAATTTAAATTAAATATATTTAACTCTCTAATGGTTTATACTGTCAGTGGTATTCATCTCCCGCCTATGTTATGCAATGCTTGCCTACCTCAAGTTTGTGAATATTTTCTCCTTTCTTATTGACCCATTTCAAATTACTTTTGACAATGGTCAATTTAGGAATTGAGGTTCTTTTTTTTTTTTTTCAGTGTAGATATTCAGTTGCTCTAGAGCCACTTTCTGAAAAGACTATTCTTTCCACATTCAATTACTTTGTAACCATTGTCAAAAGTCAATTGACCATATATCATTAATTGACTATATTTCTATACTGTTTAATTGACCTATACTTCTGATGGAACACAAAGTCTAGATTCTTATTTTTTGTAATGTTAAAAATAAGTCTGAAGATCAGGTAGTATAAGTTCTTTAATTTAGCCGTCTTTTTCAAAATGCTTGCTAACCTATATTCTTTGCATTTTCAAATAAGTTTTAGAAACAGTTTGTCAATTTCTATAATATCTGCTGATATTTTGATTGCTATTTTGTTGAATCCATAGAAAAATTGGGGCATAATGAATATCATAAAAATAATAAATTTTCAGTACATGAATATGGTATATCTTTCCATTTATTTAGATCTTTATAAATTTCCCTCAGCAGTGTTTAATCATTTTTAGTATAAAGGTATTCTATATATTTAATTTTTTCCATAACAGTTTATGTGTTTGATGCTATTGACTTTTCAAAATTTTATTTTCCAATTTCTTTTTGCTAGTATTCAGAAGTAAAATTGATTATTATATTTGACCTTGAATCCTGTGATCTTGCTAAATTCAACCAATATTGTCTTATATTCCTTAAGACATCCTAGTTAAATAGATATACTATCTATATAAATAGAGACAATTGTCATTTTTTTCTTTTTAATTTTTAAAAATGTAAGCTTTTCTTGCCTTATCAAACTAGATAATACTCCAGTTCAATATGTAATAGGAGGGGTGAGAATAAACATTCTTGTATGATCACATGGTTTTTCTCTTTTATTCTGTTGGTATGGTGAATTGCAATGATTGATTTTCATAAATTGACTCAATCTTATCCAGGGAATATGATTATGTGTTCGTGATGGATTATCCTTTTCATCTATTTTATTATTCAATTTGTTAACATTTTGTTTTAGATTTATATGTCTAGTCTAATGAAGGATATGGTAGATCACTTGTTTTCTTTTTTTTTTTTTTTTTTTTTTTTTTTGCGGTACATGGGCCTCTCACTGTTGTGGCCTCTCTCATTGCGGAGCACAGGCTCCGGATGCACAGGCTCAGCGGCCATGGCTCACGGGCCCAGCTGCTCCACGGCATGTGGGATCTTCCCGGACCGGGGCACGAACCCGTGTCCCCTGCATCGGCAGGCGGACTCTCAACCACTGCGCCACCAGGGAAGCCCCACTTGTTTTCTTTTAATAATCTCTTTGTCAGGTGTTGGTATCAGGATTATGCCAGTCTCATAAAATGAAATCAGTTCTGTTTTGTTTTCTGGTAAAATTTGTGAAAGCTTGGAATTAAATCATTTAAGAATTTTATTTATAGGATGATTTTTGTTTTGAATTCAATTTATATAATAATTTTTAAAGTTCGTTTTCAAAATTTGTGGGGGGTTTTTTGACATAAAATTATTATTAACATTCTCATTTTATTCTTTTAATATACATAGGATTGTTTGTGATGTCTCCTCTTGCATTCCTAATATAGATAATTTATGTTTACATTTTTTATTCTTAATTAGCATTTCTAGGTGTTTATAAACTTTATTAAAATTTTCAATGATTGGCTTTTTTATATGTTGACTTTCTTTGTTATCTGATTTCTCTTTTTTGGCTTTTATTTATAGAAACTTATATCATTTATCTTAGCTTATATAGGCATTAAAAGTTCTAAATTTCCCTCCAAGTACCTCTTTAGCTGCATCCCAGATATTTTGACATATTTTGTTTACATTATCATTCATTTCTGAATATTTTCTCATTTACCTTAGAATTTCTTCTTTGATCTATAGGTTATTTGGAAATGTTTAATTTCCAAATATCTCTTTCTTATTGGTTGCTAATATAATTTTGTTGTGATGTGAAAGACTACTTTATAGGATTTAACCTTTAAAATACATTTAGACTATTTCATTGGCTTAGCACATGTTTTATCTTGGTGAATGTTCCAAATGTACTTGAGATTATGTTTGTGTGTGTGTGTGTGTATGTGCTCTGGAGGTGTAATGTTCTGTAAATGTCAATTAATTCCAGTTAGTTTTTAATGTTGTTCAGACTTTCTAAACACCCACTGATTTTTGGCTGGAATAGGGTGGGTATTGCCAAAAAGATTTTTTGTTGTCAGACTGCCCTTTTCCCTGTCCTTTGGCTAGGAGGAAGAGGCTTTCCTTGGAATGTTTTGTTTGTTCCTATTGACAGGTCCAAGATAGAGCCTTCTCCTACCCCCGCGCCCCCTCCCCAGCCAGGCTATAAGGATGACAACAAGGGAACTCAGAAAATGTACCACCATGTTGTTCCTAAAATCTCAAGGTTCTAGGAAGCCTATCATCTTCTTTTACCTTTGAAAGTGTTTCTGTGCTAATTTGCTGTTATGCCAGAATTTTTTAGTTATCAGAAGGAGATCCTAGGAGAAATGGGGTCTATCTTGGTTAATCAGAAGTCCAATAATTCTTTTTAATTCTAGTCCTCCAGCTGCAACACTCAAAAGACTAGAACTTCCCCTCCATACCCCACACGGCTCTCGTGGGCGAGCAGAGAGCTTATTTTCCATCCCCCACCCAAAGCAGGCAGTGCCCTTATGTAGCATTTGCAGTGCTGCTCAGGGAGGTAATCTTCCGTCCTCCACTCTGGGTAAACAGATTGTGCCCCAGTTTACACAATTTAGTGTCAGTGGGGTCCAACAGTGATCTGAACTTCCACCTTAATCTGGTAACAATATGACTAAATAAAGCAGCTGGAAGCAGCGCTGGTTGGCATCCCTATCCCTGGTGTCTGTGTGCCCATAGGAGCTGATCTTCAATAGGTGAATGGTTGAACTAATTGGTACACGTTATAAAATTGCATAGAACTAAAGCACACACATGCACACACACACAAGTACATGCAAACTAGTGAAATCTGAGTAAGGTATATGGATTTTATCCACATCAGTTCCTTCGTTGTGACATTGTACAATGGTTATAACCAATAGGGAAACTGATACGGTATCTAGAATCTCTTTGTATTATTTTTTACAACTGCAAATGAATCTATAATTAAGTAAAAATACAAACAAAGTTAAAAAATAAACAACCCTATGATCATGCCCAACAGCAACAACAGAATATCACTAAAATCTCTCTACTCTGTCTGGGACAAAATTCCAACATCTACCAGCAACACTTAACCTCTACTATCTCTGTTCTGTTCTCAACTCTGTAGCATCTGCTTTCTGGTTATCTTTTTATAGTCTCACCCTGTGCGTTCATAGCCCAGCCCCCAGTGCAGGATTCCCAGGAAACCTCCTCACATGGATTTCTGTGGCTCCAATACTATACCTCCCTCCTCTTCCAGAGATTAACGCTGAGTGTTGTGGTGTTTACCTCTGAGTTCCCCTCTTTTAGGGACCACAGTGTTCTGCTTGTAATCCAATGCCTAAAAACAATTGACTTATAATTTTTTTCCATTTTTATGATTGTTTTTTGTAAGAAGGCTATTCCAGTAGTAGTCAGCAATTATAGATGGTAGCAGAAAATTCCAGGTTAGTTCTTAAATAGTTTTCTAGCATCAGTTAATGTTAGGAGTTTGGGCACATCACCGGAGTCTCAGTTTCCTCATTTATAAAATAATCCAAAAATCCCTTTAAAAATCAATTTCTATGATCATCTAAATGAGCTACCATTCCTACTAAATACTACACTTATAACTTTGTTGTGGGATTAACATTTTGCAGAAGATGAATAAACTATTTTTGGTATTTAATTGTGTAATTCTAAGCTGGAGGTTAAGCTAGAGTATACATGAGTCATAACATCTGTACATTCAAAATGTGTCTTGAACTTCACAATGCATGGATTTATTCTCTTAATAGCAATAATGTTTCACAAAGTTATATTTTCATTAAGAAAACTTAAAACATCAGCACATATTATAGTGTTGTAATTTAACAAAAAGAAGTGTGAAGTCCTCCATTATAACGACACATTTGAGAGAAACTGCATTTTGATATGAATCATCCCACTAACAAAAGAAGTTCTGTAAACAAAGATTACTTCTCTTGTTTTTCTGTGAGATATTAATACAAATTTGAAGGAAAATTATTAGTTTGCTCTGACAGTCTAAATACATATTTCTCCAGGAAAAAAAAAATAAGGCTTAACCAGTACTTTTCTCAAATCAAATTTATTTCAAATACAATTATTCAACTAGAGTTATTTGGGATCATTAAATTCCTGCTTCAAAGTTACAAGATCAAAAGGAAAAAAACATCTCAGATATAAACAAATTCTAAATTATAGATCATCATCTTGAGAACACGAATATATTGAATCTCACTAGGCTGAAAATGCTTCCTAGTTGATTGAAGTATAGTTCACCTTTATTTTTCCAGAATCCAGTGGGTGTACTGAGCTAAGCACCATGGTAGATACTAAAGGTATAGTAATTAGTACCTGTCCTTAGGTTGTTATAGTTTCATTAATGACAACAACAAAAAGATGTGCTTACTTAAAAAATTACATATTAGAGAGCAGATGTCTTAGGGAAATAGCATGTTTAATGTCAAGAATGTTGTACAGGCAACAAGCGCTGTATCTTCAATATTTCTATCTACAGCTACTACCTCAACCTTAAATTTTCTCAAACTGTTTAACCCTATGACCTTCATTCCTCTTCAGTTTAGTCACTTGGCAGTAGATTCAGACTGGCAGCATGTCAACATATGGAACTGTTCAACCCACAAAATTTTGAATTTGCAATGTCTTGATTCTGTTTTTGTTCTTTTCATAACTTCACTTTCTCTGTAACTCATCTGCCTCTTCCTAGCTACACGCATTTCTCTATTGAACCTGGATCTCATAGTCAGTAAACAAGCCTACTCAAAAGCAAGTTTTCTAGCTGCTGCTGAGGGGCCAGAAACAGTTTCTTTTATACTCTATATGACTTGGCTATTACACCAAAAATAAATAAATGAATAGATTCACAAACTGCGGCTAAGCTACCAACTAAGCCCTCAGAGACTGGGCCGCCCAGATACGAATCGCTCAACACATTGAATATCAAGTTAAAAGCATTGAGGCCTAAATGCAAATGCCTTTGTCATAATTGTGCTATAGCATGTTTAATATCTAAACATAGGCTTCAGCTACTTTAGAGGACAGCCTTAAGACAAAGGAAAAAAAAAATCTCACTTTTAAGTGGCATTCACTGAGGAGTCTTAGACAACAAAAGGGAGATTGATTGTTTGCATGATCTCCCTACCAGTTCAGGCAGCTGTGCCATTCATTCAGTTATTCAGCAAAATTCCTCTACCTTCTTTTGGGTGTTGGTCACTATATAAATCACACAGATTACAAAAACTACAAAACTCTTATAAAGTCTTAAAATAAATTGATGATGTTTGTTGAATAGTTGAACAATCACATACAGATTTAAAAGAGACTATATGCTCTGAAACCAGAATAGCAGATTTTGAACCCTACCTTGGTCAGATTAATATATCTGTCTGTACCTCTTCTTCTTCAACTTTGTATATTGATAATTATCTACTTCTTACTCTTGCACAGATAAAGTGAGAACATATATATTAAGTTATTAGAATGGTGCTTGTTCTATGTAAAGTACTTAATGTATTTTGGCTGTAATTATCATTGTTATTATTTTTCTAATACTATATTACATAAATATTAATTTACTAGATACAGGGAGAAATAGATACATTTCCTCCTATCAGATAAGTTTCTCAGAGAACACAGCACTAGAGCTGAGACTTGAGAGGTATATAGGAGATCTTCCGATGGATGAATAGAGAGAAGACAAGACAAGCCAGAAAAGGAGTTAAGAGCCCATCACAACATTTGTGGGGAAAGGTGACGTGTGCCTAAAATAAAGAGAGGAAGAAATAAATTAGAGATATTTATGATGTATACTGATACCTTGTAGGCTTGATAAGTTGGAGTAAGTAAATGGGGACAAAATCCAAGGCCCCCGTTTTCTGTCTTAAGTTACATGGACAGTATTTTTCTTCATTGCAATTGGATGCACAGGTGAGGAGGATATTGATGAGAAAATTAGAGGAGAAATAACTAATATTGTCTGTGTTATATTGGATGTATATATCTGCAGTCTGTTTTGTTTGAGGTGTTTAATGGAATGCTTACTGGGTTGAGGCAGGTAACATAAACGAGGGAGATGGACTTTGTGCCAAATTGGACAACACATGCTCCACTACAGGGCACAAATACGGCTCAGCTTGAAAGGATCATTGCCATGCTGGAATGTGGGGTCAATGCTGCTAGATTTCCCTTTTTTTCCAAAAGAATTTATAATCTGCATTTAAAAAATTCTAAATATTGGTATGCAGTATATTTTAAATTATGTGATCTCTAAAATGTCCATGGTTCACATTCATCCCAAAGGTTTCTAGGTGGTGATCGATTCATCCATCCACCCATCTGTTTATTCAAAACATATTGATTAAATACTTCCTTAGCACCAAGAACTCTTGTAGGTGCAAGATATACGTGAATGATTTATCTGAGAGCATGTGGTAGTTAACATTTTTGCCCCAAAAAATTACATAAGGAAAAGAAATAGATGGTTTGATTAAGTGCTTGGGGAAACACCAGTGGGAATATTCTTGAAGGAATGCTCATAGAAAGGATAGGAAGAGAGTCACGAAGAATTTGCATGATAGAAAATGATAACCTATTTTTAAGATAGATACCGTGGTTAACAGAGGCAAAAACTGAGAAAAGACGAGTATACTTAGGATTAAAATGTGTGTGTAGTTGATTTATTAAGTGTGTTGATGGAACCCTTGGAGAAAGCAGTTCAGAAAAATGATGGGCACGAAAGTCATATTTTAGTGATTGGAGAATGAATGGAAGGTGGAGAAGTGGACATGATGAGTATAGCTTATTATTTCCCGAGGCTTGACTAGGAAAGAAAGCTTGGGAATATTGCAGCAGGGAGTTGTGAATGCAAGGTTAAAGGAAGAATAGTTTTGTGAGATGTGAGAAACTTGAGCATATTTTATATAAAGTCAGTGAAAAGAGGGATAATGATACAACAAAATAGGGAGAAAAAAAAAAAACTTAAGAAACTAGAATTCCAGAAGAGACTACTTTGTAACAACCAAAAGACTCCTTTCCTCTTAATCTTCTCTGTGACCATCAAATTATAATGCCTTATATCACTCCTACTCCTGATTATTGCTTCTAGAACTACTCAATTTTGCTAAAGAAAATTGAAAATATCATATATATGTATATATATGATAGGTACAGTTATGGATATTTTATAGATGAGGAAAGAAAAGTTATGCAACCTGCCCCAAATCTTAAACTGGTCAGAAGCCAACTGGGTAGACATATATGGGTTTATAACATTTTATCTGAATGTTTAGCCATCAAGGTACACTCAATTTCAGAGTCTGTATGTGGTGACAGTACCAAGAAAATATCACTTGTGAGGTGTTGCAGCAGCCAGCTGGACTTTCTCAGTGTGTCATCCATCCATTCATTCATCCATCCATCCATCCAAAAAACAGTTTTTGAGGACTTTCTCTGTCTGATTCTGAGTTGGGAGATGATTGAATATAGACCTGACTAGGATCCACCTGCAACAATCTTCTTTGACAGCAAATCCAAAAACTCATTTCACCACTGTATTGAGAGATCCCTTAGAGCAAGAATCATGTCTTATTTGTATTTCTATGCAGTCCCTGGCATAAAGTAGGCCTTAGATAAATTTCATTTTGATGTATGGTACGGCTCCTGTCTTCCTCTCCAACTTTATTTTTCATCAGTCTGCCCCTTAGTCTCTAGTGTTCAGCTCCATGGGTCTCCGTTTTGCTTCTGGAACATACCAAGTTTCGCCCTAGTACATCAGCAGTTGTTCTTCCCTTTGACTCCAGTATTCCTCCCTAGAAATTTTATTAGTTGGCTGAGACAGATATATTACTTCTTAGCACCAATATGAATCCTCAGAATGGCCTTTCCTGACCACACTATCTAAAAAGAGACATCTTTTCACTCTCAAAGATATTACAAGTATCAATGCATCCCCACAATCTGCCTGCCATCACTTACTCTCCAGAGACTTAAGGTAGTTTTTTGTTTGTTTTGTTTTGTTTGTTTTCTGCAGAAAGGTTGATGTGCTTGGAAACTTATTATTAACATGTTTCGATTTTTTAAAAAATTCTGAAAAGAGTTTGCATCACTAGAAAAGTGCATTTTTAGATATTTTCTTAAAAATAAGACATTAAAAGTTTATGTTTTTTTAAAGTTTACATTTTTAATAATAGTCTTCAAAATAAAAAATGTGGAGATCTATTTCCTGATAATACTCTGCCTCTGGGTTGCTGTTACATATTTTTTTTTTTTTTACAAATTTCTATTTCTGCTTCAATTCAATTAGTAAAGCTTTTAAATATGGCTAAGAAACTTACAGGGAGAGGCTTAAGCATTAGGAGTATCTGACTCATTGACTCAAAGACTGCAAGGACTGCAATAGCAATACAGGTCCCACATTTTCAGAAAATATTTGAGTTTAACAATTTTCTGAATCAAGAAACCTATCCTGTCTATAACCCATTTTTCTTTTTCTTAATTACATTTTTATATTCCAAACTTACAAAAATGATTAGTGCACATTATGAGGTAATTACCTTCCAACTTCATTTTAACGATGCTATTTTTGGAGATAGCAGTGACACACATAACTCACATAGCTTCAATATTTATATTTTTGTTACTCTCTTTTTAACTCAAATGACTATTTTATTCCCTTCAGATTTATCAAAATCAGAGCTCTCCTGGGCTCCAACTTAGTATGCTAAGCTTTATTTTAGAGCAGATTTTTGTAGTGGAGAACATTAGGGGTTTATAATGGCTAAGTCAGCAGACCTTTAACTATAGTTACAATAAAGGGCATCTCAAGCGGAGAGATCATGCTCCTACAAAAATCTCCACAGTAATATGTCCAAGCTAAAGAGGAACAAGAGCCCCTGATTGGCACTTTGTTACTTGAATGGTCCCCCACTGATGAGGCAGAAAGGACATTAAGGATGGTTTTAGCACAATCTAAAATCTCGCTGATGCCAGACTTAAAGCAGTGAAAGCCATAATGCCATTTCTAAAATATGCTCTGGAATCATGAAAGCTTTGCTTTCCAAGACACCCAGGACTTATTCTTCTTCCTACTTATTACTTGTAAAAGACTCTCTTCATCATTATGTCTCCTGTCTTCCACTGCTCAAGACAAACTAGGGAATCATCTTCATTTATATGCCGCATGTTCTTTCTGCTGCTGGTGCCACAATATAAATGTGTTTTATTAAAAATTAAAAATATTGATTTTACTCTCCATCAGGATGAAAAGTGAAGTCTCATTTTCATTTTCTGTCCTGTTTTCTCACTCCCATCCTTCTTGCATTGTACCTCAGGACACTGCTATTAACAGATAGGCCACATTCCCAGAGACCTTAAATTATGTCAGCCTTTCCTGAACTCTCAGTCATGAGACAATAACAGAAGGCAAAGGACTTTTCAATGGATAGGTAAGGAGATGCCATGCTCCACTGGGATTAAACCTTTTTCTTCATCTTGTGTCAGAATGATGCGGAGAGAAATATATGTGGTGTCTTATCATTTTACAGCACATGGCTCTTAAAAGTTGAAAAGGCTATTATACATTGAGGAAAGTTAAAGGCCCAGAGAATTACCTCACAGTATTCAATTCTCTTTGAAAAATAAAAATAACAGGGCATATTCTGGATGCTGTTCCCATGGAAGTTTGTCTGCTACATAGCATGCTTGTTTCCCTTTTGTAATGTTAACTTTCAGGCTCCTGTTGGTATTTTTGGAAAGCAGAGAAGCATGTATTCTGTTAGTTGCCAAAACTGGGCTCCACAGAGTAGCATGCTTTGCCATTTGAAGGTTAAATTCCTTTCAAAGAGACTTGTTGGAACTGTTCTTCTCACTCCTATTAACTAGTGGAACTGTCTGACCTTTATAAGTGCAAGTCAATATTCACACTGTCAGAGGAGTATCAGTGGGAGTAATCTTTTCAGTCCCAGAGAGAAACAGTTTGCCACAGGCAGATCATGAACAGAGAGGGGGAGATGGTGAGCAGTGACATAAAACACTTTTAAGTGAATTCGAACAATGTCTTTGACACAGCTAGGAATTTTATTCAATTTTAGTTATAACTGCCTACTGGTCCCTTTAAACTGCAAAGGTGCCATTTTGAAATAATAAAGACATAGAATGTGAAACGAAGCCTGTGAAATGAGCTCATCCCTTTTTATTTGTACCTTTGGGAACACAGGTGGCTCTTTCTCCCAAAATATACATCTCTGAAAACCATTCAGAAATGAACATTATTATTTTTAATGAGCACCAATGATCCTTCTTCCCTCCACACAAGACTTAATACTGGGGTGATATTTTAATAAACTTGAAAGAGAGAATTCTTTTTTTTTTTTTTTGCCTTTTGTACCCCAATTGCCATGAGTTTAACTTCAAAGCAATTTTTTAGAGTAAGTCATTTTCCAATGTGATAGTCACAAAATAAAAGTAAGGAAGGGAGCACTATAATGTTGGTCTAAATTTCGGTTGGCTTTCTCTTCATTAATATATCATTATAATTACATGTGTGATCAAGTATGCTATTACAGAGCTTATTTTAATAAAAGCATCTATCAACAGGCTTATTTTTTAAAGATTGAGTAAAATATTCAGTTACTATTCCTATCAATGGATACAACACACTTTAAGAATGAAAAGAAGGGCCTCCCTGGTGGCGCAAGTGGTTGAGAGTCCGCCTGCCGATGCAGGGGATACGGGTTCGTGCCCCGGTCTGGGAGGATCCCATATGCCGCGGAGCGGCTGGGCCCGTGGGCCATGGCCGCTGAGCCTGCGCGTCCGGAGCCTGCGCGTCCGGAGCCTGTGCTCCGCGACGGGGGAGGCCACAGCAGTGAGAGGCCCGCATACCGCAAAAAAAAAAAAAAAAAGAATGAAAAGAAATCTTGAATATTACTTAACTGTGTTGTTGTTAGTGGAATTAATGCAGTAAATTTGAAACTATTTCATTTGTATAATAGAATTGAGCAAATGATATAATATATCGATATCACTGGGAATTAAGTTCTCACTATGGAAAAAAGGAGTTATGATAGAAAATGGAAGGAAAAAGAAAACTTTCGTGTTATTTGGAGATCAGAATAAAACATAATTTAATATATATGTATAATGCATATAGGCAGGTACACAAATATACATAATTCTAAACATTTATGAATGTAATTTTATAATTATATAGGAAAGTACTCAAACACTGATGGGAATGAATTGACAGATGAAAGATGTTAAGAGGACTCTCACTGGCCAAATTTAGGACATACTAAGTATGAAAATAAGCAATGATAGAAATGGATGATGATACTGAATTATAATCAATCGATTAATTTATACTGACAGCTATTTTAAAAAATAAAATTTAGGGTGACAGATAAATATCTTATTTACAAAAAGTAATAAGGCCAAATAACCATTAAATATAGAAGAAATTATAGAGATAGCACATCACCATTTCACAACCACCATAGCAATAATAGACTCAGGAAAAAGTCATCAATAGATGATAAAAACACTGATAAGATATCAGTAAGATTTGTAATATATCTTTGAAAAACAGGATATGCATGCAGGCTCAATGCATTGTTTTATAAATTATTTATTAATTACCAAGGGAAGAAGTACCTTTTCAACAGATATATCTGGTGAAGACCATTTTAATCACATGACTAAATATCACCTATAATACAGATTGACATCATGTGCTTTGCAATATGACGAACTATTCACCCAGGTAGTACTTCCACCTAAACTTCTTAACCTGAATCTAATCAGGAAAAAAATGAAGAAACAATTAGAAAACCCAAATTAAGGGATATTCTGTAAAACAATCTAGAATAGACTCTCTAAAAATGTCAACATTCTGTTGTTTTTAAAAAAAGAAAAAAGTCTGTGGGACGTTTATGATTTAAAGAAAACTAAAGAATATATGATAACTGCATGAAATATGCAAACCTTATTTGCATTCTGGATCTTAAAAAAAGTTTATAAAACACATTACTGGGATAATTGATAGTAGGTAGAATTTAATATAGGCTATGTATTAGATAATAGTATTGCATCAGTGTTAAATGTCCTTTCTATGACAATTTTATTATGGTTATGTAAGAGAATGTCCCTCTTTGTAGATGATTAATATTTCATGCTGAATTAATTAGAGATGAAGTGTCACAATATTTGCAACTAATACTAAAATTGTTTATTAAAGAATATGCAAGAGAGAGAGAGAAAGGCTGAGAGAGAGAATAGGACTGAAAGAGACAAAAGAAGAAAATTAGTAAAATATTAACAATTGACATATATAGGGAAAGGGTATTTGCTGTTCTTCAAACATCAAAAAGTTCCTGCAACCTTTTGATAAATTTAGTCTTTCAATATAAAATTTGTGAAAAAAAGAAAAAAGCACAGTGATTTTTTTTAACTGTTGTATATCCCCCATAAAAGAATAAAAAGGATTGTTAATGTATCACATTATATCTTTGTATTACTTATAATATGTCTAACAATAAATTCCTTATAAGATATAATAATTTATGTAGACAATTCAAATCACCATAGAAATTTAGAGCTACAAATATTTTGAGAGTCAGAGAAAATTGTAGAATCATAAATTCCCACTTGCTATATATTAACCTTTTGATCAGGTTTTCTCTTTCCTGTATTTTAAATCTCTCTTCAATTTTTTTTCTTTTCAATCAGCATTTAACATGCTCTAGTTTCCCTCAACTTAAAAAATAAAAATAACCTCCTTTTCTCAATCCAAAGCCTGCCTCCAGATGCCACTTATCCTGCTTTCCTCCTTCACATTTAAACCTTCTATTCACTCTCCTCACCTGAGACCCCTTCCACACACACAACTCACCACTCTACTGACACAACTCTTGTCAAGGACACCAATGACTCGATTGTTGTTTGATCCAGTGACTACCTTGCAGTCATTTTCCTTCTCTTGCTCACACTCTAGAGATCATTTAACGAGGTTAATTTCTTTCTTCTTCAGGAGGGAAAAATCAAAGGAAAAAAAAAAAAAGAAACTTCCCTCAGCTTCCACATTTCTTTCATTATTATAGGTCTTTTATTATCAGTCTCCTTTGCAGTTTCTATAACTGCCCTGGTTCCTTAAGTGTTTGTGATTGACGGATATCTGTCCTAGTGGTGTTTTTTTTCTCTCATAATATCTAGCAAATATTTCATTTGATCTTATGTTTTCAATAACCACCTATATGCTGGAGGCTATGGAATCTAAGCAGAACAAACATCTGTTGTAATTCAAAACTTTTACTTCCTGTTTACTATAAGCTATTTTCTTTTGGATATCTTGCAGATATCTGAAATTGAACATGTCCAGATTTTGTAATTCCATTAATGTACTCTATAGTAATGGAATGTTTCTTATTCAGAAATAATTATAAAATGCCTACTATAGGCCAGGTTCTTTCCTAGAAGCTTGTATTCAACAGGCAACAAAAGAGAGATTCTTGACCTAGCAGAGCTTACATTTAATTGTCCAGAAATCTGAATGGCATCTTTAATGTAATTCACTGCCCCATCAAATCAGATATGCCCTCAATTCACTTTTAATCAGTTCATTTCTCTCTGAGAATAATATATTCCTATTTTCCTTTTTCTATAATATTAAGTAATTACTAGAATCAGTTTTAAACTCATGCCAAGTTTAAACCCATGCCAGTTGATCAATTATAACTTCACATTAGTAGCCATGCTTCTGAAAACCAACCAATTAGTAGCAGACAGTTATCAGTGCCACAATCGACATCCTCCCCCTCTTGAAAGTCTGCCAAGTCCTGAACATGTTAGTTTGTTCCATTTTTTGTTTCTCAAAGCCTATGAAAGATCAAGAATTTGTTTTGTTGAGAGGTACTATGTCTTACATGCACAGCTCTCCCTTGATTACCAAGAAAAAATTCAGGTGTTTTTTTTTTTCTGATATTGAATGTTGACATCTTCCTTCCACATTTCCACTCTCATTACATTACTTTAAGCTGTACATTAGTCATATCCACCTGAGTTATTGCAACAGCTTCTTCGTTGGTCCACCTGGCACTATCTGTTTCTCTTCATACTTTGAACCTCAAACAATTCATTCTGAGGCCAGTATTACCTTGATACCCAAAGTAGGCAGACACATCACCAAAAAATAAAATTGCATAACAATATATCTTATGAACAGAAAGGCAGAAATCCTCAACAAATATTAGCACACTGAATCCAACAATATATAAAAAGTGTTATACATCATGACCAAGTGGTATATATCCCTTGGAAGGACGGACTGGTTTAGCATGTAAAAGTCAGCCAAGGTAGCTCATATTAATAGAATAAAGGACAAAACAACACTGTCATCTCAATTGATGCAGAGAAAGCATTTGACAAAATCCAACACCCATTCATGGTAAAAACACTCAACAAACTAGAAATATAGGGGAACTTCCTCAACTTTAAAAGGGCATCTATGGAGAACCCACAGATAACACTATGATTAATATGAAAGAGCAGATACTTTCTCTCTAAGATCAGGAAAAGTAAAAGATATTCACTGTTGTTGCTTTTATTTAATATTGTATTGGATTTCTAGCCAGAGCAATTTGTCAAGAAGAAGAAATAAACGGCATCAAGATTAGATAGGAGGGCTTCCCTGGTGGTGCAGTGGTTGAGAGTCCGCCTGCCGATGCAGGGGACTCGGGTTCGTGCCCCGGTCCGGGAGGATCCCACATGCCGCGGAGCGGCTGGGCCTGTGAGCCATGGCCGCTGAGCCTGCGCGTCTGGAGCCTGTGCTTCACAACGGGAGAGGCCACAACAGTGAGAGGCCCGCGTACCGCAAAAAAAAAAAAAAAAAAGATTAGATAGGAAAAGTAAAACTATCTCTGTTTGTGTTACCAACCAGGTCTTCAGACTCCTTAATCAATAGAAATTGATATGATGAATTGCCAGATCAATTCAGGCAAGGCTTTATTGGGGCTTGTGCTGTAGCACGAGGGAGCAAAAGCAAGTAAGGGGTGCCTTTGCTGGCTCCCCAAGGGGGCAAACTGACCCCTTAAATGGGGTGAGGGTAGGGGCAGATGGGGGGTTGGGCTGGAGGGGTGGCTTCAGTGGTCTCCCCACCTACTTGGTGGTGCTGTGTGCAGGGATCATGCACAGTACGCTGCTTTTGCTCCTGACACCTCAGAAGTGGCAGTTGGGTTTTGGTCTTTTTGTATCCTGTTGTTCATAATTTGCCATAATTCGGGCATACATGCAGTTATTTTTAATTTCTTATAGTTTCTTTGTATTTTGTAGCTCAAGGAGATGTTTGTACAGGTGCAAGCACTGCAGCAAAGGGTCCCAAGTCCCAGCCTGTCTCATTCACGCAACATGAATGACATGATTTATATATGTACAATGCAGGGTAATCCATAAGAAAACTTTTAGAACTAATAAATGAGTTCAGCAAGGTTCTAGGATATAAGATCAATATAGAAAAGTCCATTGTATTTCTATATACTAGCAATGAACAATTTGGTAATTATATTAATAAAACAATTTCATTTCCGGTAACATCCAAAACAATTTAAAATTCAGGGATATATTTAATAAAAGAAATGCATGACTTGTACACTCAAGACTACAAAACAGCATTGAAAGAAGCCCTGGGACTTCCCTAGTGGTCCAGTGGTTGGGAATCCACACTCCCGATGTGGGGGCCCCAGGCCCCAGGATCCCTGGTCAAGGAACTAGATTCCTCCTGCCAAAACTAAAAGATCCCACATGCTGCAACGAATATCCCGCGTGCCACAATTGAGACCCGGCACAGCCAAAATGAATAAATAAATAAATACTAAAAAATAATAAAGAAGCCCTAAATAAATGGAAAAGTAAATCTTATGTTTATAGATTGGGAGACTTACTATAGTTAAGAGAGTGATACAACCCAGATCTGATCTGTGGATTTACCAAAACCCTTATTAAAAAATCCCATTTTCCTCTTTTGGCAGAAATTAACAGGTTGATCCTAATAGCCAAAACCATCTTAAAAAGAAAAAAGCTGAAGGACTTATACTTCCTGATTTCAAAACTTATTACAGAGTTTCAGCTATCAAAACACTATAGTACTGGGATAAGAATAGCAATTAAACCAATGGAATGTAATTGAGATTCCAAAAATAAACCCATACAATATGACAAATGATTTTCAGCAAGAGTTCCAAAACCATTTACTGGGGGAAAAAAATGGTCTCTTCAACAAATAGTGCTGGAACAATGGAATATCTACATGCCAAAGGATGAAGTTAGACCCCCTACCTCACTCCATATACAAACATCAATTCAGAATGGATAAAAAAGCTAAAAGTAAGACCTAAAACCATAAAATTCTTAGAATAAAACATAGAGGAATACCATTGTGAACTTGGACCATGCATTCATTTCTTATATATGATAACAAAGTATAAGTAACAAAAGAAATTATAAACTGGACTTCATCAAAATCAAAAAGTTTTATTCTTCAAAGGACACCATCAAGAAAGTAAAAGCACTAGAGACTTTACCCCAGAATATATAAAGATCTCTTTCATTTCAACAAAAAGACAAATAACCCAATTTAAAAATAGGCAAAGACCTGAAAAGATATTTCTTAAAGAAAATACAGAAATGGTTAAAAGCACAAGAATGATGTTCAATATGATTAGTTATCAGAGAAATGCAAACCAAAATCCCCATGAGATACCACATTGTGAGATATCTCACAATGAGATAACCACCCCTAAGATGGTTAAAGAAAAATTTTAAAGATGTATAGTAAGAAGGCTGGCAAAACTGTGGAGAAAATGGTAACCCTCATACATTGTTGGTGGTAATGTAAAATAATACAGCCATTTTGAGGCAGTTTGTTCCTCAAATTGTTAAATCTATAGCTATCATAACCCAGAAAGTCCACTCCTAGGTACATTTCCAAGAGAAATGAAAACCTACGTCCATATAAAATCTTGTATGTGAAAGTTCAAAATGGTATTATTATGATAGCCAAAAATGAAAACAAATATTCATCAACTGATGAATGGATAAACAAATGTGATATATTGTTCAGCCATACAAAGGAATGAAGTATTGATACATGCTACAGTATAAATGGGTCTTGAAAACATGATGCTAAATAAAATAATCCAGTCATAACAAACTTATTTTATGATTCTATGTATATGAAATGTCCAGACTAGGCAAATGCATAGAGACAGAAATAGATTAGTGGTTGTTAGGGGCCGAAAAGAGGGACAAATGCAGAGTGAATGCTAATAAGCATGAGGTTTCATTTTTTAGGATGATGAAAATATTCTGCATTAGATATGACGGTTGAACAACTCTGAATTTCCTAAAAACCAATTAATTGTATATTTTAAAGAGTGAATTTTATGATATATGATTTATTTCTCAATAAAGCTTTCATGAAAATAAAAACAACCCAAAGTAATTGTCTAAAGTGAAAATCTAACCTTGTTAAATCTAATTTTTAGAAAATGCTTCCCAATGGCCTCTTCTTGTAATTAGGATAGACTTCAAAGGCTTTGACCTGGGCTTCTTTTTCTGTTTTTTTAAAAATAAATGTTTTAATGTATTTATTTATTTTGGCTGTGTTGGGTCTTTGTTGCTGCACGCGGGCTTTCTCTAGTTGTGGGAGCGGGGGCTACTCTTTGTTGTGGTGCGCGGGCTTCTCATTGCGGTGGCTTCTCTTGTTGCGGCGCATGGGCTCTAGGCACACGGGCTCAGTAGTTGTGACATGAGGGCTTCAGTAGTTGTGGCTTGCGGGCTCCAGGGTGCAGGCTCAGTAGTTGTGGTGCACAGGCTTAGTTGCTCCGTGGCATGTGGGAAATTCCTGGACCAGGAATCGAACCCTTGTCCCCTGCATTGGCAGGTGGATTCTTTACCACTGCGCCACCAGGGAAGTCTGACTTGGGCTTCTTGTACTCTTTGTATGGTGATCTCTGAGTAATTCTAGTTTCATTTCTTGGCATTCCCTGCCCCAAATATAGATACACCAAACTCTATGCTTCTGTCATATTCAGCCTCCTTCAAGTCCGTACCTCTAGAACTTTGAGTTCTTTATGCTGAATTTTTCAAACAGCCCTTCTCCATCTTTTAGTCCACTATGAAACTTCCTTTGTCCATCACTCATTATTAATAGGTTAGATATACTTGTTCAGTTATTCTATAAGATACTATTAGGTACTCTACTTGACTATAATTGCTTGTTTAATTTTTTGCCTCTCCCACTAGACTGGTAAATCTATGAAGGTAGAAATTGTGTCTCTTCTGGTCCCATTTTCATTCCCAGTGCTAGAAGTAACAAAACACATGTTTGTTGAATGAATGTATCAGTGAATGAGCTCACACTAGTGTTATTTTCTGAGTACTTTTTTGGATGATGGCTTTAGAAATAATTCTAATTAATGAAGCTGGACATTTTTCTAAAAAATATTAAATTTTTCTTACAGAAAATTTACCTGAATTTGTATTCCATATTTATGATGTTGCAAAACTGCTACCTTGATAGACATTATAGTAGGACCATCCCTGTGGGTACATTTCTAACTATGAATATCTGTGTCTTCACAAGCATCCTTAGTCTTCATGTAAATAATGCTTAATCACCTGAATAATTAGTTTCTGCTTAATAAAAAAAATAATAATATAAATAAATTTTCGCAGCATCATATAGCTTGAAGGATGAACAAGAATTTGAGTTTTCTTTTCAAAACAACTCTATTCTTCCCATCTAACATCAAAAACTTATTTTGGTCAAACAAGTCAGTTTCCATAATCCTATGTCTGCTCAAAGTCAGCTATGCAGAGATCAAGATTACATAGGCCTCCTAACAGATTTCCAAGTTAGCTCTGCAGTTTGTTTTTTTTTGTTCTTTTTTTTTGCGGTATGTGGGCCTCTCACTGTTGTGGCCTCTCCCGTTGCGGAGCACAGGCTCCGGATGCGCAGGCCCAGCGGCCATGCTCACGGGCCCAGCCGCTCCGCGGCATATGGGATCCTCCCAGACCGGGGCACGAACCCGTATCCCCTGCATCGGCAGGCGGACTCTTAACCACTGCGCCACCAGGGAGGCCCCATGCAGTTTGTTTTAATAAAAGCATTTGTGTCAACTTACATTTTCAGGTGGGTTATATTATTAAAACAGTCACAAAGATGATAGAATGCTTGTTTAAAACCAGTAAAGATGGGACTTCCCTGGTGGTACAGTGGTTAAGAATCCTCCTGCCAGTGCAGGGGACACGGGTTTGATCCCTGGTCCAGGAAGGTCCCACATGCCACAGAGCAGCTGGGCCTGTGCGCCACAAGTACTGAGCCTGCGCTCTAGAGCCTGCGAGCCACAGCTACTGAAGCCCGTGTACCTGGACCCCATGCTCCGTAACAGGAGAAGCCACTGCAGTGAGAAACCTGTGCCCCGTGGTGAAGAGTGGCCCCCACTCGCAGCAACTGGAGAGGGCCCGCTAGCAGCAACAAAGACCCAATGCAGCTAAAAATACCCCAAAAAACAACAAAGATGATGATGTTTCCATCTAAATAATGGGGTTTATTTGATAATGCTGGATTAGTAATTAGTGATTTGTTAGATAATGCTTACTTGGTGATTAATGTAATGTACTGTGATACAATCACAGCTTGACAGGTGTATTAGTCAGTGTTCTCCAGAGAAACAGAGCCAATAGGATGTAGAAGTGAGAAAGGAAGAGAGAGAGAAAGAGAGAGATTGACTGATTGATTGGTTGATTATAAGGAATTGGCTCATGCAGTTGTGGAGGCTGATAAGTTCTAAGATTGGTAGCTGGCAAGCTGGAGAGCCAGGAGAGCTGATAGTGTGGTTTCAGTCTGCAGACCCACAGACCTGAGACTCAGAAGAGCCAGTGTTTCAGTTTGTGTCTGAAGGCAGGAAAAAACAAAACAAAACGGAACACTATGACCCAGCTCAAAAGTAGTCAGGCAAGAGGAATCCCCCCTTATTTGGGAGAAGGTCAGCCTTTTGTTTTATTCAGGCCTTCAACAAATTGGATGAGGCCTACTTACATTAGGGAAGGAAATCTCCTTGACTCGTTTTATTGATTTAAATATTAAGTTCATCCAAAAACACTCTCACAGAAATGCCTGTAATGATGATTGACTAAATATCTGGGCACCCCATGGTCCAGTCAAGCTAGCACATAAAAGTAATCATTACAACAGGCATTTATTATGTGCATCTCTTAGGTATTTTCCTTTTTGTTATTATTTTATATTTTTTCTTTTTTGAGGAATTGATAATAGGTGGTCTTTTGAGGAGGTGGTAATAGGTGAAATTCCTTGTGCTTCAGTTTTCAAATTTGTATCTGTGGTAGGCAGAATTCTAAGATAATTCCCAATGAGTCATGCCTTTGTATAATCATCTTGAGTGGGAATTGAACTTGTGACTTGTTTCTAGCCAATAGAATATGGCAAAGGTAATCGGAAAGTCATTCCCTTGTTGTTATACAGTACCAGATGCTCTTCTGTTTTAGCAGACTGGAATAAGAGTTTCTCCTGCTAGCTTTGAAGAAGTAAGTGGCAATATTATGAGAGCACTAAGTAGCAAGGAACAGCCAGGGCCTCTAGTTGCTGAGAGTTGCTAACAGCCAGCAGGAAAGCAGCGACCTCAATCATACAACCACAAGAAATTAAAATTTTCTGACAATCACGTCTGCAGCCTGGCAAACAACTAGATTGCAATCTATGAGATGCTGAGCAGAGGATCCAGTTAAACCATGCCTAGACTCCTGATCCATCAAAACTGTGAGATAATAAATGTATGTTGTTCTAAGCCTCTAAGTTTATAATAATTTGTTAAGCAGCAGTATAATTAATGCAGTATCCCTGCTGCAAAACTCTGCTCTGACCTCAGCATTAAAAACTTTTCTAGTCATATTTTGAAAAGTGGTGGGCAAATTGCATTTAATTACAGCATACTAGGGCAGACATAGAAGGTCCAAAAATCAGATTGAGACTTGAGACCTGTGCAGGGGCAGGGCTAAAAGAAATTCCAGTCTGATAAACAGTAAAGATTTGACTTAGAAATTTAACATGAAGCAAAAGCATGTTGTCAACAAGTGCAAAATGTATTCAAGTGTAGTATGGGGGATAAGAGAGTAGGCATATTTTGGTATCTAAGCAGGCTTTTCATGTTGCCAAGTTTGTAAAATCATAGCAGGGGTTTGGCTTCCAGGCATAACACTCAAATATCTAAGAGAAACTACACAAAGTCAAGGCTCTATTCTAATGAAAGCCAGCAGCCTAAGCAAGCAGGAGCAGGATTTAGGACTGTTAATAAGACAATTTCTCACTTATGAGAACCGGATTACGTGTAACAAATTCTGAAACTCCAGTATCTGTAATATAGTTACTTTTATAACTACAGATAACTTTTATCTGTAATATAGTTACTGTAATAAGTTACTTTTAATTAGGTTTAATTCAGAGAGTTCTAGATTTCTTCCTCATCTCTGACAAAATAAATATCATTGACATCTAAACAGTTAAAGCAAAGACCTTTGTACTAAATTGCAGAGTAGAATACAAATACATATATACATAAAATGACCCTTTTAGTCCTGAGTAGCCCACAGGTGTTATAGAATGAGGACCTCCCTGAGAGGTTCCAGTTGCCTGATTATCACTGAGGACCCATAGTAGGGGAAGGAGGGTAGCACTAAAAGACAGATTTGGGCCCAAGCCCATGTCTCTGATACTGTTCAGAAAACATCCACAGCAACAACCCAAACTATTCTCACAAGATGATTTAATGAAAAGTATTAGCAGTTGGTCACTGCCTACCTCGTTCCAAACTGAATCAGGTCATGAAACATTTGGAGTTATTTCTAACTTTTTTTTTTCCTCATTTGTCTAACAAATCCACTTATCTCTCTTTGCCTTTATTTAATGAGCAGCAACCCTAGATTTTTCTTCCTACTCTTAGATGCACATTTACCTAATAAATGATTGTAAGAAATAGTTACACAAGTTTTTAAATGTTTGCTGAGGAATTATCAATATAAACTCATTTTCACATCATCTCTTAATACCAAGAGTACATAAACAGTACAAGCATGCAGGCACAACTGGATGGAAAAAACAACCTAAGATTATTTTGTCACATTAGGACTCCCTGTCTCAGGTCAGGCTGGTCCTAGAGAAGGAACCGAACAAGTTGAATGGCTGTAGCTTAGAATAAAAGGAATATAGAGTCTAATAATAAGGTTCCAAACAATATTACTGAAGCCAGCTCTTTGTAAGGCCAGCATTCAAATAAAATTTCTCATTTAGGTTCAGACAAAATTATAAAATTTTCAGCATCATATTCCCAATTCCCCACGATCTGGACACACTATATATTTCTAATCTTAAGTATTGCTTTTGATTTTTGTACTCCAGCCAAAAATAGATACTTTTCATTTTAGTCTAGGATGTCCTATCATTTTTTACCCCTTTATATGCACGCTCTCTGTTCTTTTTGTCTGGAACACCCTTTATCCGATATTACTTGCTGGAATACTTCAGTTTCCTTAAGTTTTACACCTTATATTCTGCCTAAAAACATGGTAAAATGTTTTTGTCCTAAAAGAAATATGCCCTAAATGCTGTTCTTGCTTTAAATTATTTCCCTATCTTTCTTTCATTTATACCAAAAATCATCTTATATTATCATTGCCAGCAAGATAGCTGACTAGATATCCTAGAAAAAACTGCTCCTTCCACTGTAGACATCCTAAAAAAATGCTAAGTAAAATACAACCACCAACCTTGTGCTCTCAAGAAAATAAGTGAAATCTGCAGGTGGTGAGAGTGGTAAAGTAGAAAACAAGTTTGTTATGAGGATGCTGAAACCACAGGTGCCTTGAGGCTGTTTACAGATCTTATTAACCTAGAATCTTGGGAAAGTAAAATCTTTTTCTGAGATTTCACATGTGAAGGTCTTTCTCCTTTCACTGGGGATTGAAATTTGTTATTTATATTACGTATATAGTCCAAGAAATCCTAAGTTGGAACATTAATTTAAAAATTATTATTGCCTAGTGGTGCCTAGCAGAAAGAAATAAAAATATTCTCTGAAGGGATTCACCTCCATTTAAGACACATAGATTCCCACATGTAAAATCCTGCCAAAGTTGAGCTCACAATAAAACATTTCCAAAAGTAGAAATAAACAAGCCACCATAACTAAGAATTACTGGAAGTAACAAGCAGCAAAATGAGAAACTAAAAAAACTACAGATATTGAAAATTTGGAAACAGAATATATGCTAAGTGTGTTTAAAAGATCTAAATAAATAAAGATTTTACTTGAATAAATAAAGAAGAAACTTTGAAAACATACCTAGCATTATTTAATGAAGGAGAAAGAAGTTATGTCCACACGTCAAAAAAATAGTCCAACTGGAAAAAGGTTTCCATGTAATATATGAAATAAAGTACTAGGAGGACTCATGGAAGAATATTTTATAAACTCTGAGTGTATAAATTCTTTCTGAAAATAAAAATTCTAAAAAACATTAAATAAAGGACTGAAAAATTCCTCTATAGAAACGTAAAAAAATTCTGCATGGTAACATCCAACAACAACAAATTGAAAATAAAAATGACAAAGTGGGAAAAAAATTGTGACTCATATCACAGAAAAAGAAAGGTGGGACAGTCTCCCTTATATTAATAAAGTATGCCTACAAATTGAAAAGAAAAAGACTAAACTTCAATATAATATGGGCATAGGATATGAACATGTAGTTCTCAGGAAAATAAATATAAATAACTTTTAAACATGAAAATGCCTTTCAAACACCAATATAAAGGCAATGCCAATTAAAACAATTAGGAAGTAGCGTATCTCAGATATCAGATTAATAATATTGCAAACATCTGATGATACACTGTACTATTTAGCCTGCAGGTTACTAGACTCATACATTGCAGATGGAACTGCAAATGACTTTAATCCTAAGAGAGTGCAATTTGACAGAATTATTAAGACAATAGATTCATATAACTTTGACCCAGCAAATCTACATGAACATTGATTTATACATTATTTATTGAAAGATCGCTAGTAATAACATGATATAAATAATCTAAATATCCATTGTTAGAGGGTTGAAAAAATAAATTAATGTATATTCATAAATGGACTACTATGCATCTATTAAATATCACAATGAGGAAGCTCTCTATGTAATGACAGGATCACCACCATAGTATATTATAATAACAACAAAAAAAAGATACCAAGTTGAAGAAAATTGACTATTGTATATCAATATTGTATATGCAAATAGTGATAATGCTTATCACCATTTGTGATAAAAAGGATGAGAATTCATAGTTTAACTGCTTTAATAGGTATAAAAATATCTCTATATTATCTCCAAATAGCATTAACAAAAATATTAACAGTAGGTAATGGGAATCGGGTGAATGTGGTTCAGAAGAGAGTTTTCATAGTATTTCTTTGTATCATTCAAGGTCATGTCAAGAAAGTGAATTCAATAGATGGTTAAATTGAAGATACTTTTAACCAGGAGGTTTCAACTAAGCATTAAGCAAAGTTGAAGAAATTAACAAGAAAATTTGAGGCACCTAGAGATTAGCAACACTATGAAGCCATTATACCTGCTACCAATAGAAAAAGGGAGGGAATAGTTTTGTAGGAATTCAGTGACAGCCCCTGTAATAAAAGACCACCTGATCAGATCTGTGGTTGGAGTTGGACTCAGCAACTGGCAGAATCCCTATGCCAAAGCAGAGGAAAGGGGGAAGAAATATTTATATTTCTCTTCCCTCCAGCCCTCTCATCTTCTCCCTGTGCCTTTCATTAGACAAACTCAACCAGAAGCCAGATAGCAAGGAACCCTAGCAATGCAGTCCATAAGGGTGACTTGGAGCACAGAGCAGGAGAAAGAATAATAAAAATATATTCTTGGGCTTCCCTGGTGGCGCAGTGGTTGAGAGTCCACCTGCCGATGCAGGGGACATGGGTTTGTGCCCCAGTCCGGGAAGATCCTACATGCCGCCGAGCGGCTGGGCCTGTGAGCCATGGCCGCTGAGCCTGCGCATCCGGAGCCTGTGCTCCGCAACAGGAGAGGCCACAACAGTGAGAGGCCTGTGTACTGCAAAAAAAAAATAAAAAAAAATAAAAAAAAATATATGTGTATATATATATATATTCTTATATGCAAATTAATATCAGAATTATATACTGTGTGGCACAGAGATTGAAAAACTTGTCTGACGACTCTATGTTAGTAAGACTTTGGCTCAAAAGCAATTCTTGTACATGACCAATGGATAGGTAAATTGATAGACCCTTTGGAAAGCAATTCAGCAATATCTAAATAGTTAAAGTTGAAGATGTACATTCTTATGAACCAGGAATTCCATCCTACAATAAATCATTCTAAGGAAACTCACTCATTTGCACCTGGAGACATGCACCAGAATGTTCACCAAAGTTTCTCTGTAATAGTATAAATGATGACAAATCACTTGAATATCCATTAACAAGACAGTGGAAATTTGTGCCATATTCATTTCTTACAACAAGAGTGGACAGCAGTGAAAGTGAATGAATTAGAACTACATCTATCAAACACAAGTATCACACAAAAAAGACAAATTGCTGATGATATTATTTATGTAAAGTTTAGCAGCATGGAAAATTATATATTGTTTAGGGATAATAATAAGGATAATGCCATATTCAGGAGAGAGGTTAGCTCTGAGGCCTGAGAGATAGGTATGCAGAAGATTTTCTTCTTTGAAAACTTTCTTTTTTCTTAAGTTATGAAGTGAATATGATAGTGCTCATTATATTTTGATAAGTTCTTAGGTATATCTGAAATATAATAAAATTTAAGAATATATTAAATAGGACCAAAGTAAAAAATATATATGTATATATATGAGTGTATGTGTGTGTGTGTGTATATATATATATATATATATATATATATACATGTGTTATGAAAGAATACATGTGTTATGAACTGAATTCTATCCCCCAAAATCTGTATGTTGAAGCCCTAACCTCCAGTGTGACTGTACTTGGAGGTAGGGCCTTTAAAGAGGTAATAAGTTTAAATGAGATCATAAGAGTGGTGCCCTAATCCAAGAAGACTAGTGTCCTTATAAGAACAGAAAGAGATACCAGTGCATGGGGTGGTGGTGAGAGCACACAGAAAAAAGGACATATGAGGTCGCAGAAAGACCGTGGCTGTCTGAAAGCCAAGGAGAGAAGAGTCAGGAGAAACGAAACCTGTCAACATTTTGAGCTTGGACTTCTAGCCTCCAGAACTATGAGAAAATAAATTTCTGTTGTTTTAGCCACCCAAACTGTGGTATTTTGCTATAGCAGCCCTAGCAAACTAATACAGCATGCAATTTATTTTTTGGTATCCAAAGACATTACCTCTGAAATTCTGACATTTCTCTGCCTTTCTATTGAATTTCCTTTCATAATGCTTCCTAACAGTAAAATTCAGTGGTCCTTTAAGTTTTTTTTTTAATATACCTCAATATACCTCTGAAGAAATGACTGCCATTACACCTTCTTTTATATTCTTTTTTGTTGGTGTTCATCCTGTTGAGTTTTACTGATTCTCCTCCAAAATCTGTAATCTGCTATTTACTTCCACATTTGTTCATTCTCCATCTGCTGAAAGATAACTTCCCCCAAGTCTATGTCTCGCCTCTCTTGTGTCTCTTCACTTTTCTTCATAGAATATCATTAAACTAAATTATTTTCATTATCACACTCATGTAGATAATTCTCAAAGCCATATCTGAAAGCCTTTTCTCTCTCTTATTTCCCAAGGACAGAAACTAACTTCCGTTGGGCACTATGACTAGGTACTAGGTCATTTTATTATGCACTGACATATATTGTCACTTAGTATCTACAACTACTCTAGGAACACCGAGGGCTCTTAGTCACTGCTATTACAGTAGCAATGGGCAATACAATGTCACAAATAATGTAGTTTAACCAAAAGGAAAAATAATCCCAGCTAATAATGAGAAGACAAAGGCAGAAAGGATCTTAGACCACATGTAGAAATGCATTTCAACCCATACCCTTTTTTTAAAATTGGAGTATAATTGCTTTACAATGTTGTGTTAGTTTCTGCTGTACAATGAAGTAAATCAACTATATGTATACATATATCCCCTCCCTCTAGGATCTCCCTCCCAACCCCCCCATCCCACCCATCTAGGTTGTCACAGAGCACCGAGCTGAGCTCTGTGTGCTATACTGCAGGTTCCCACTAGCTATCTATTTTACACATGGTAGTGTATTTATGTCAAACCTAGTCTCCCAGTGCATCCCACCCTCCCCTTCCCACCCTGTGTCCACACGCCCATTCTCTACATCTACGTCTCTATTCCTGCCCTGGAACTAGTTTCCTCTGTACCATTTTTCTAGATTCCACATACATGTGTTAATATATGATATTTATTTTTCTCTTGCTGGCTTACTTCACTCTGTATGACAGACCCTAGGTCCATCCACATCTCTACAAATGACCCAATTTTGTTCCTTTTTATGATTGAGTAATATTCCATTGTATATATGTACCACATCTTCTTTATCCATTCATCTGTCGATGGACACAGGTTGTTTCCATGTCCTGGCTATTGTAAATAGTGCTGCAGTGAACATTGGGGTAAATGTGTCTTTTTGAATTATGGTTTTCTCAGGGTATATGCACAGTAGTGGGATTGCTGGGTTATATAGTAGCTCTATTTTTAGTCTTTAAGGAACCTCCATACTGTTCTCCACAGTGGCTGTATCAATGTACATTCCCACCAACAGTGCAAGAGGGTTCCCTTTTCTCCACACTCTCTCCAGCATTTATTATTTGTAGAGTTTTTGATGATGGCCATTCTGACCAGTGTGAGGTGATACCTCATTGCAGTTTTCATTTGCATTTCTCTGATAATTAGTGATGTTGAACAGCTTTTCATGGGCTTCTGGCCATCTCTATGTCTTCGTTGGAGAAATGTCTATTTAGGTCTTCTGCCCATTTTTTGATCGGGTTGTTTGTTTTTTTTTTGATACTGAGCTGCTTTTGAATGCAGATTTTGCTACTGATTCTCAACCTCTGCTTATAATTTCCAGCTCCACATTCCATTAATACCTCTAAAAACATATTCTAAAATTGAATTCATAATTTTATCCTCATATCTGTTTTTACATTTTCTTTACCACCTTTATTTCCATTGCCATCTTCTGAGTCACTCAAGCATAAAAACTTTGTATTGTTTCTAATTCCTTTTCCTCTTTCTTGCTTTCCACATGCAGTAAATTACTTCCATAAGCCCTTAATATTCATTTCCATCTTTCTCTTCCTATTGCTTTATTTCTTATAAGGCTGTTGAAATCACATTTTAACTGATCTTTTCTTTCCAGTCCCATTCCTCTAGTAGCTTAATTAGCAGAGTAATCTTCTTGAAACCTAACTGCAATCCTACCAAGCCCCTGATGTAAAATTTCTACTTCAGGACTAATACATTCCAATGCTCCAGGGAAAATTTTCTTTTAAGGCTTTGCCACAGTTTCTTGACTGTCTTACCAATCCATCATGATCTTATACATTCACTTTCATACCAGTTCCTGCTCGCTTCCCAATGGCCGTGAATTTCTTTCTTTTTTTTTTTGGTATTAGTCTCTGTTTTACAACAAAGTGAATTACTCATACATATACATCTGTTCCCACATCCCCTCCCTCCTGCGTCTCCCGCCCTCCCACCCTCCCCATCACACCCCTCCAGGCGGCCACAAAGCACCGAGCCAATGCCCCCGTGCCACGCGGCCACCCCCCACCATCCATCCACCCAATGCCCGGCAGTGTATATACGTCCATGCCTCTCCCCTGCCCCGTCACAGCCCCCCCCCATATCCCCAAGCCCACCCCCAGTAGGTCTGTGTCTCTATTCCTGTTTTACCCCTAAGTACTTCATGACATTTTTTTTCTTAAATTCCATATATATGTGTTAGCATACGGTATTTGTCTTTCTCTTTCTGACTTACTTCACTCTGTATGACAGACTCTAGGTCTATCCACCTCATTACAAATAGCTCAGTTTCGTTTCTTTTTATGGCTGAGTAATATTCCATTGTATATATGTGCCACATCTTCTTTATCCATTCTTCCGATGATGGACACTTCGGTTGTTTCCATCTCTGGGCTATTGTGAATAGAGCTGCAATGAACATTTTGGTACATGTCTCTTTTTGAATTATGGTTTTCTCAGGGTATATGCCTAGTAGTGGGAATGCTGGGTCATATGGTAGTTCTATTTTTAGTTTTTTAAGGAACCTCCATACTGTTCTCCATAGTGGCTGGACCAATTCACATTCCCACCAGCAGTGCAAGAGTGTTCCCTTTTCTCCACACCCTCTCCAGCATTTATTGTTTCTAGATTTCTTGATGATGGCCATTCTGACTGGTGTGAGATGATATCTCATTGTAGTTTTGATTTGCATTTCTCTAATGATTAATGATGTTGAGCATTCTTTCATGTGTTTGTTGGCACTCTGTATATCTTCTTTGGAGAAATGCCTATTTAAGTCTTCTGCCCATTTTTGGATTGGGTTGTTTGTTTTTTTGCTATTGAGCTGCATGAGCTGCTTATAAATTTTGGAGATAAATCCTTTGTCGGTTGCTTCATTTGCAAATATTTTCTCCCATTCTGAGGGTTGTCTTTTGGTCTTGTTTATGGTTTCCTTTGCTGTGCAAAAGCTTTGAAGTTTCATTAGGTCCCATTTGTTTATCTTTGTTTTTATTTCCATTTCTCTAGGAGGTGGTTCCAAAAGGATCTTGCTGTGATTTATGTCATAGAGTGTTCTGCCTATGTTTTCCTCTAAGAGTTTGATAGTTTCTGGCCTTACATTTAGGTCTTTAATCCATTTTGAGCTTATTTTTGTGTATGGTGTTAGGGAATGATCTAATCTCATACTTTTACATGTCCCTGTCCAGTTTTCCCAGCACCACTTATTGAAGAGGCTGTCCTTTCTCCACTGTACATTCCTGCCTCCTTTATCAAAGATAAGTTGACCATATGTGCATGGGTTTATCTCTGGGCTTTCTATCCTGTTCCATTGATCTTTCTTTCTGTTTTTGTGACAGTACCACACTGTCTTGATTACTGTAGCTTTGTAGTATAGTCTGTAGTCAGGGACCCTGATTCCTCCAGCTCCGTTTTTCGTTCTCAAGATTGCTTTGGCTGTTCGGGGTCTTTTGTTTTTCCAAACAAATTTTGAAATTTTTTGTTCTACTTCTGTGAAAAATGCCAGTGGTAGTTTGATAGGGATTGCATTGAATCTGTAGATTGCTTTGGTTAGTAGAGTCATTTTCACAATATTGATTCTTCCAATCCAGGAATATGGCATATCTTTCCATCTATTTGTATCATCTTTAATTTCTTTCATCAGTGTCTTATAATTTTCTGCATACAGGTCTTTTGTCTCCTTAGGTAGGTTTATTCCTAGGTATTTTATTCTTTTTGTTGCAATGGTAAATGGGAGTGTTTCCTTGATTTCACTTTCAGATTTTTCATCATTAGTGTACAGGAATGCCAGAGATTTCTGTGCATTAATTTTGTATCCTGCTACTTTACCAAATTCATTGATTAGATCTAGTAGTTTTCTTTAGGATTCTCTATGTATAGTATCATGTCATCTGCAAACAGTGACAGCTTTACTTCTTCTTTTGCAATTTGGATTTCTTTTATTTCCTTTCCTTCTCTGATTGCTGTGACTAAAACTTCCAAAACTAAGTTGAATAAGAGTGGTGAGAGTGGGCAGCCTTGTCTTGTTCCTGATCTTAGTGGAAATGGTTTCAGTTTTTCACCATTGAGGACAATGTTGGCTGTGGGTTTGTCATATATGGCCTTTATTATGTTGAGGAAAGTTCCCTCTATGCCTACTTTCTGCAGGGTTTTTATCATAAATGGGTGTTGAATTTTGTCGAAAGCTTTCTCTGCATCTATTGAGATGATCATATAGTTTTTCTTCTTCAGTTTGTTAATATGGTGTATCACATTGATTGATTTGCGTATATTGAAGAATGCTTGCACTCCTGGAATAAACCCCACTTGATCGTGGTGTATGATCCTTTTAATGTGCTGTTGGATTCTGTTTGCTAGTATTTTGTTGAGGATTTTTGCATCTATGTTCATCAGTGATATTGGCCTGTAGTTTTCTTTCTTTGGGACATCCTTGCCTGGTTTTGGTATCAAGGTGATGGTGGCCTCGTAGAATGAGTTTGGGAGTGCTCCTCCCTCTGCTATATTTTGGAAGAGTTTGAGAAGGATAGGTGTTAGCTCTTCTCTAAATGTTTGATAGAATTCGCCTGTGAAGCCATCTGGTCCTGGGCTTTTGTTTGTTGGAAGATTTTTAATCACAGTTTCAATTTCAGTGCTTGTGATTGGTCTATTCATATTTTCTATTTCTTCCTGAGTCAGTCTTGGCAGGTTGTGCATTTCTATGAATTTGTCCATTTCTTCCAGGTTGTCCATTTTATTGGCATAGAGTTGCTTGTAGTAATCTCTCATGATCTTTTGTATTTCTGCAGTGTCAGTTGTTACTTCTCCTTTTTCATTTCTAATTCTAATGATTTGAGTCTTCTCCCTTTTTTTCTTGATGAGTCTGGCTAATGGTTTATCAATTTTGTTTATCTTCTCAAAGAACCAGCTTTTAGTTTTATTGATCTTTGCTATCGTTTCCTTCATTTCTTTTTCATTTATTTCTGATCTGATCTTTATGATTTCTTTCCTTCTGCTAACTTTGGGGGGTTTTTGTTCTTCTTTCTCTAATTGCTTTAGGTGCAGGGTCAGGTTGTTTACTCGAGATGTTTCCTGTTTCTTAAGGTGGGATTGTATTGCTATAAACTTCCCCATTAGAACTGCTTTTGCTCCGTCCCATAGGTTTTGGGTCGTCGTGTCTCCATTGTCATTTGTTTCTAGGTATTTTTTTATTTCCTCTTTGATTTCTTCAGTGATCACTTCATTATTGAGTAGTGTATTGTTTAGCGTCCATGTGTTTGTATTTTTTACAGATCTTTTCCTGTTATTGATGTCTTGTCTCATAGCATTGTGGTCAGAAAAGATACTTGATACAATTTCAATTTTCTTAAATTTACCAAGGCTTGATTTCTGACCCAAGATATGATCTATCCTGGAGAAAGTTCCATGAGCACTTGAGAAAAATGTGTATTCTGTTATTTTTGGATGGAATGTCCTATAAATATCAATTAAGTCCATCTTGTTTAATGTATCATTTAAAGCTTGTGTTTCCTTATTTATTTTCATTTTGGATGATCTGTCCATTGGTGAAAGTGGGGTGTTAAAGTCCCCCACTATGAGTGTGTTACTGTCGATTTCCCCTTTTATGGCTGTTAGTATTTGCCTTATGTATTGAGGTGCTCCTATGTTGGGTGCATAAATATTTACAATTGTTATATCTTCTCCTTGGATCGATCCCTTTATTGTTATGTAGTGTCCTTCTTTGTCTCTTCTAATAGTCTTTATTTTAAAGTCTATTTTGTCTGATATAAGAATTGCTACTCCAGGTTTCTTTTGATTTCCATTTGCATGGAATATCTTTTTTCATCCCCTTACTTTCAATCTGTATGTGTCTCTAGGTCTGAAGTGGGTCTCTTGTAGACAGCATATATATGGGTCTTGTTTTTGTATCCATTCAGCCAATCTGTGTCTTTTGGTGGAAGCATTTAGTCCATTTACATTTAAGGTAATTATTCATATGTATATTCCTATTCCCATTTCCTTAATTGTTTTGGGTTTGTTATTGTAGGTATATTCCTTCTGTTGTGTTTCTTGCCTAGAGAAGTTCCTTTAGCATTTGTTGTAAAGCTGGTTTGGTGGTGCTGAACTCTCTCAGCTTTTGCTTGTCTGTAAAGGTTTTAATTTCTCCATCAAATGTGAATGAGATCCTTGCTGGGTAGAGTAATCTTGGTTGCAGGTTTCTCTCCTTCATCACTTTAATTATGTCCTGCCACTCCCTTCTGGCTTGTAGAGTTTCTGCTGAGAGATCAGCTGTTAACCTGATGGGGATTCTCTTGTGTGTTATTTGTTGTTTTTCCCTTGCTGCTTTTAATATGATTTCTTTGTGTTTAATTTTTGACAGTTTGATTAATATGTGTCTTGGGGTATTTCTCCTTGGATTTATTCTGTATGGGACTCTCTGTGCCTCCTGGAGTTGATTAGCTATTTCCTTTCCTATATTAGGGAAGTTTTCAACTATAATCTCTTCAAATATTTTCTCAGTCCCTTTCTTTTTCTCTTTCTCTTCTGGAACCCCTATAATTGGAATGCTGGTGTGTTTAATGTTGTCCCAGAGGTCTCTGAGACTGTCCTCTGTTCTTTTCATTCTTTTTTCTTTATTTTGCTCTGCATCAGTTATTTCCACTATTTTATCTTCCACCTCACTTATCCGTTCTTCTGCCTCAGTTATTCTGCTATTGATCCCATCTAGAGTATTTTTCATTTCATTTATTGAGTTTTTAATCGATGCTTGATTCATGTTTAGTCTTCTAGGTCCTTGTTAACTGTTTCTTGCATTTTGTCTATTCTATTTCCAAGATTTTGGATCATGGAAATAAAATATTGGATCATCTTTACTATCATTATTCTGAATTCTTTTTCAGGTAGACTGCCTATTGCCTCTTCATTTGTTAGGTCTGGTAGGTTTTTATCTTGCTCCTTCACCTGCTGTGTGTTTTTCTATCTTCTCATTTTGCTTATCTTCCTGTGTTTGGTGTCTCCTTTTTGCAGGCTGCAGATTCGTAGTTCCCGTTGTTTTTGGTGTCTGTCCCCAGTGGCTAAGGTAGGTTGTGTAGGCTTCGTGGTGGGTGGGACTAGTGCCTGTGTTCTGGTGGTTGAGGCTCGATCTTGTCTTTCTGGTGGACAGGTCCACGTCTGGTGGTGTGTTTTGGGGTGCCTGTGGCCTTATTATGTTTTTAGGCAGCCTCTCTGCTAATGGGTGGGGTTGTTTTCCTGTCTTGCTAGTTGCTTGGCATAGGGTGACCAGCACTGTAGTTTGCTGGTCGTTGACTGAAGCTGGGTGCTGGTGTTGAGATGGAGATCTCTGGGAGATTTTTGCCACTTGATATTACATGGAGCTGGGAGGTCTCTTGTGGACCCGTGTCCTGAAGTTGGCTCTCCCACTTCAGAGGCACAGCACGGATTCCTGGCTGCAGCACCAAGAGCCTTTTATCTACCAGGCTCAGGAGAAAAAGGGAGAAAATGTAGAAAGAAAGAATTAGTAGAAGAAAGAAAGAGAGAGAGAAAGAAAGGAAGAAGGAAAGAAAGGAAGGAAGAAAGAAAGGGAGGGAGGAAGGACGGAAAGAAAGAAAGAAAGGAGGGAGGGAGGGAGGAAGGAAAGAAAAAGAAAGTGAAAGGAATAAGGAAGGGAGGGAGGGAGGGAGGAAGGAAAGAAAGAAAGAAAGAAAGAAAGACAGGAGGGAGCGAGGAATGAAAAGAAAGAAAGAAGGAAAGGGGCGGAGGGAGGGAGGGAGGAAGGGAAAGTAGGAAAAAAGAAAGAGAGAAGATAAAGTAAAATAGAATAAAGTATAAAATATAGTAGCGTTATTAAAAATAAAAAAGTAATTATTGGAAAAAAAAAAACACAGATGGATAGAACTCTGGGACCTATGGTGGAAGCAAAGCTATAGAGAGAAAATCTCACACAGAAGCATACACGTACACATTCACAAAAAGAGAACAGGGAGAAAAAAATCGAAAATCTTGCTCTCAAAGTCCACCTCCTCAATTTGGGATAATTCGTTGTAAAAAGAGGAAAAGGGAAAGAAGTCTGAAATGTTGCTCTCAAAGTCCACCTCCGTAATTTGGGATAATTCGTTGTAAAAAGAGGAAAAGGGGAAAAAATCTTAAATCTTGTCCTCAAAGTCCACCTCCTCAATTTGGGATGATTCACTGTCCATTCATGCACTCCACAGACGCAGGGCACATCAAGTGGACCGTGGAGCTTTAATCCGCTGCCTCCAAGGCTGCACAGAGACATTTCCCTGTCTCTTTTCTGCTCTCACAGCTCCCGGGTCTCAGCCTTGGACCTGGCCCCGCCTCTGCGCGTAGGTCGCCGGAGGGCGTCCGTTCTTCTCTCAGGACAGGGTTAAAGGAGCCGCTGATTCGGGGGCTCTGGCTCACTCAGGCCGAGCGGAGGGATGGGCACACAGTTCGGGGTGGGCCTCCGGCGGCAGAGGCCAGCGTGACGTTGCACCAGCCCGAGGCTCTCCGTGCGTTCTCCCAGGGAAGCCATCCCTGGGTCCCGGGACCCCGGCAGTGGCGGGCTGCACAGGTTCCCCGGAAGGGGGGGTGGACAGTGTCCTGCACTCGCACACAGGCCTTGTGGCGGCGGCAGCAGCAGCCCCAGCGTCCCACGCCCGTCTCCGGGGTCCACGCCTTTAGCCGCAGCTCGCGCCCGTCTCTGGAGCTCCTTTAAGCAGCGCTCTTAATGCCCTCTCCTCACGCACCAGGAAACAAAAGGTAAGAAAAAGTCTCTTGCCTCTTCGGCAGCTCCAGACTTTTCCCCCCGGACTCCCTCCGGGCTAGCCGCGGTGCACCAACCCCTTCAGGCTCTCTTCCTGCCGCCAGCCCCAGTCCTCTCCCTGCGCTCAGACCGAAACCCGATACCCGAGCCTCAGCTCCCAGCCCCTCCCGCCCCGGCGGCCGAGCAGACAAGCATCTCGGGCTGGTGTGTGCCTGAGTGCACCGATCCTCTGTGAGGGAATCTCTCCGCCTTGCCCTCCGCACCCCTGTTGCTGTGCTCTCCTCGGTACTCCGAAGCTTTCCCCCTCCGCCACCCGCAGTCTCCGCCCGCGAAGGGGCTTCTAGTGTGTGGAAACCTTTCCTCCTTCACGGCTCCCTCCCACTGGTGCAGGTCCCATCCCTATCCTTTTGTCTATGTTTTTTCGTTTTTCTTTTGCCCTACCCAGGTATGTGGGGAGTTTCTTGCCTTTTGGGGGGTCTGAGGTCTTCTGTCAGCGTTCAGTAGGTGTTCTGTAGGAGTTGCTCCACGTATATATAAATTTCTGATGTATCTGTGGGGAGGAAGGTGATCTCCGCGTCTTACTCTTCCGCCATCTTCCTCCAGATCCCTTGAATTTCCATTTATGAATGCCATTCATGTCTTGGTTAAAGTATGTCCTTGATTTATGATTTATTATGAACATAGCTTAATTTCTGTCTTGAGGTCCTATGTATTAAAATATTTTTGTCTTGGTATCAACCATATATTTGTAACATCTCTTCAGTCACTGAGGGATTTTTCCAGCTTGTTTATAAACTTGACTATTGGAGGGAGACTCAACAGTTGGTTTGGGGTTTTAATACATGTGGTCAGCAAAAACAGTTCCTTCACAAAACAGTTATAATATACTTTAATATTTTCTCCAACTTTTCCCTCTTATGTACATGATTCTCCAACTTTTTATAACATAGCACATGTAGAAAATTATATTTGTGTTTATATGGACTAATATCATGAATGAAGGCAGATGCTGCAGAAATGACAAGATGAGGCCTTCTGCTAATCCACACAAATTAGATGCACATTTTGGCACACAATTAATTCATTCAAGATATGCACATCAATTTCTAAAGCTCACCAGTTAGGAAGATTTTCTTTAAGTAACATATTGATTATTGAACACTATATTTAATAATTTAATTGAAAAAGGAAAAAGTCACAAATCCTTTGTATTTTGACATTTTTAATATTTGTGACACCTATACCAGAATTATCAACATTCACCAACATTAATTTCTCCTCAGTTCTTGAGTACAGGAACAATGCCACTATCTACCCACTTAATTCATTGTCAAGGGGATTGTTTCCATATACCATTTTTTGTTCATTTTAAGATGCCAATGATTGCAGGACACTCTGTCTCTTTAACAATAGCATGTTGGTGAAACATAAAGAAACATTACATTAAGTTCATTTATTGACTGTCTGAAAATTCTCAATGTCAGAAATATTTATTTAAATAAACAGTTATGTCTATTTCATAATTAAGGAAATACTGTGTTTAGGAATTACCCATTTATTCAAGAGAGAATGTATCTTTACACTTTGTTTCCAGGTGACATTTTCTGATGGACAGAAGCTTTTAATTTTCTTTGTAAACTGACAAACCTAGCAGCGGTGTAACCATGTCTATTTAACTAGCTCTGTGTATTGCCTGTTTGAGCCTTTTGTGTGTCACATACATTCTCTTTGTAGCTATGTGAAAATTAAAGTAGACCTCCAAGTGGCTGTTAAAAGCCATGCATGAAATACCCAAAGATACAGGACAGAATAGGATTCCTTCCCAATCATAGTACATATGATTTCCCCTCTTTCACATTTGTGATCTCCATTTGAAAAATGGTAGGTACACGTGTGAGTGCAAGTACCAGCACCAGGGCTTTAGTTGTGAAAATTAGGTTCACTATCTAGACAATATATGTACATTATCATGTACAGTTTCAAAATTCTCAATACTATTAGTGGCAGCAAAATGTTGATTTTTAAGCTTACTTTTTTTTTCCCCCTCTGAGGGCTTGCTAGGGTTGCTTCACTGAGAATTCCAGATGGAGAAGAACTGTTCTCTGGCTCATGAATGGAAGCCCGCCGAAGAGGGAGAGGCTGTAGTTTAAATTAATCTTCAAGGGGGTGGGGAAGACCTCAACAGTCCTCTGGAGGGTTTGAAAAACATATTTACACCTCCTGCTTTGCCAACAGTGACAGCAAAACAAATCATTGCTCTGTACAGACAGCATGATGGAAGCATATTTAACTGAGGGGAAATTAAAAACAACAATTGCTCAGATTACCTCAGAACAAGGCATTTCAAGAAGGCACTCCATTTTTTTCTGTCCCTTATTTTTTTCAGAGATAACAGAACATTCTCCACCTTATTTTCCACCCCTCCCCCATTCTAATCTAAAGGATACTCTGATCTCAGAAAGGGTTCTTTCCTAATACCCTTTCCCTAGTCCCTACAATTCCAAAGCAAATATATCATTGACATATTGTAATTGTCAAAGGGGTAAAGACTTGAGTCTGGCTTCTGTAATGTCTTTGACTCTTAATCCAAAGTTAACAGATGCAGTACTGAGTTCATGGAGATGTTATTGCTAAGAGTCATAATGACCCATTCCTCTTCCCTGTCCTTGTTTTCTTCATTCAGTTTCTTGGTGTGGGATGGTAAGGAATGTGTCAAGATTTCAGGAAAATGTTTCATGCATTTTATCTCATCTTTTCTCTGCTTATATCCATTTATGCATATATTTAACTCTTATGTTGTATTTCATGTTGCAAATTTGCCAGCCTGTTCTCTCAAATCCTCAGAAAGCCAATTCACATGACAGTTTTGTGAATTTCAACAGTCCTGTAGACATCTGTGATATTACTACATTTGTGAACACAATATCACAACCAATTCCATGGAAGTGAAAACTTACATTCCATTATGCAAAGTCTCCTTTTGTTTAAATTTTGTCATAAAACTGTACTGATACATATTTCTGATAGAACTGTTTAGTTTTCAGAATGGAAGAGCCCTTAGTGGCCTCATGGTTTTTTTTTCAATATAAGAGATTGGCTGGTTACTGGCAGATCAATATATCAGTTTTCTGGACTTATAATCAAGTGCTTTGCCTACATTAGCCTTGCTTTGGGACATATTTAATATTTCTCAGGTGCCCCCAGTTATAATTTATCAGCTTTGAGAAGCATTCATTCCGAAATGGTGTACCAGGTAACCAGAATCAATTCTGGATAATGGCAAATTAACAAGCATTTTAAAACTGGACTTTGGAGAACTCTTTGGATCAGTTGGTGATAGAGTCAACTCATGAAGTGACAAAGAGAAGAGAATGCCAAATACTGTTAAGAAAAAAATCAAAGTCTCATGCAAATATACACTCATGCCAAACATTCCAGATACCCACTCCCCGTTGATCACACAGATTGTATAGCATGCCCTCCCACTCTCCTGTGTACCACCAGGCTGTATGATTACTCTCTGTAGCATATTTTCTCATTAAAGGGTATCCTTGATCTTGATTTAATCTGTAGTCATAAAATTGTTGTAGTCTATAAAATACAACTTAAATTAGAGGAAATGTTCAGAGTTTGACTAAGTAATCAGACATTCCCAATAGTGCTAAATATTTATCCATAAAGAAAAGTGTACATTAAATATAACAGGAAAATCTTTATTTAAAAATTCACTACCATGTACCTTAAATGACCCTTTTTCATTAATTATTTGAAAAGTGAAATCTTTTTGGAAATATATTTATCATCTGGAGCGTCATTAGGATTATATTTAAAGTAGAGGATTAATCCATTTAAAATAGCCTTGAAAAAGTTAAAAATACATTCTCAAGAACCTGTTTCACCATCCGAGTTACTAGCTCACAGAGGACAGTAAAACATCCTCTAGCCATTCAGACAACAACTGAATGTTGAACACTCTCAGAGTTCCAAGTGGTATGGGGGACACTTGGTATAAATATATAAGGACAGATACTTTCCTCTAAAGTCTAACAGTGAAAAGAAAATACAGGCCTACCTTGTTTTATTGCACTTCACTTTATTGTGCTTCACACATGACTGTGTTTTTTACCAATTGAAGGTTTGAGGCAACCCTACTATGAGCAAGTCTATTGGCGTTATTTTTTTCCAACAGCATTTGCTCACTTCACATTTGATAATTCTTGCAATATTTCACTTTTCCATTATTACTGTATTTGTTATGGTGATCTGTGGTTAGTGATCTTTGATGTTACAATTATAATTGCTTGGGGGCACCACGAACTGTGGTCATATAAGACAGCAAACTTAATTGATAAATGTGTATTTTGACTGCTCCACTGACAGGTTATTCCCCCATCTCTCTCCCTTTCTTTGGGCTTCCCTATTTCCTGAGACAACAATATTGGAATTAGGCCAATTAATAATCTTACAGTGGCCTCTAGATGTTCAAGTGAAAGAAAGAGTTGCATGTCTTTCACTTTAAATCAAAAGATAGAATGATTAAGCTTAGTGAGAAAGGCACGTTGGAAGCCGAGATAGACTGAAAGCTAGGCCTCTTGTGCCAAACAGCCAAGTTGTGAATGCAAAGGAAAGTTCTTGAAGGAAATTAAAAGTGCTGCTCCAGTGAACACATAGATGATAAGAAAACAGAACAGGCTTATTGCTGATATGGAGAAAGTTTTAGTGATCTGGATAGAAGATCAAACCAACCACAACATTCCCTCAAGGCAAAGCCTAATTTAAAACAAGGCCCTAATTCTTTAATTCTGTGAAGGCTGAGAGAGGTGAGGAAGCTGCAGAAGAAAAGTTTGAAGCTAGCAGAGGTTAGCTCATGAGGTTTAAGAGAAGAAGCCATCTCCAGAACACAAAAGTGCAACTTGAAGGCAGCAAGTTATCTGGAAGATCTAGCTAAGATAATGAAGGTGGCTATAATAAACAACAGATTTTCAATGTAGACAAAACAGCCTTTTGTTGGAAGAAGATGCCTTCTAGGGCTTTCATAGCTAGAGAGGAGAAGTCAATGCCTGGCTTCAAAGTTTTGAAGGACAGGCTGACTCTTGCTAGGGGCTAATGCAGCAGGAGACTTTAAGTTGAAGCCGATGCTCATTTACAATTCTAAGAATCCTTGGGGACTTCCATGTTGGTACAGTGGTTAAGAATCCACCTGCCAATTTAGAGGACACAAGTTCGATCCCTGGTCTGGGAAGATACCATGCCACGAAACAACTAAGCCTGTGCGCCACAACTACTGAGCCTGCGCTTTAGAGACTGCGAGCCAAAACTACTGAGCCCGCGTGCCACAACTACTGAAGTCTGCGTACCTAGAGTCCGTGCTGTGCAACAAGAGAAGCCACCACAATGAGAAGCCCACCCACCACAATGAAGAGTAGTCCCTGCTCGCCGCAACTAGAGAAAGCCCACGTGCAGCAATGAAGACCCAATGCAGCCAAAATAGTAAATTTTAAAAATTAAAGAAAAAAAATCCTTGGGACCTTAAGAATTATGCTAAGTTTACTGTGCCTGTGCTCTATAAATGGAACAGTAAAGCCTGGATAACAGCACATCTTCTTACGATATGGTTTACTGAATATTTTAAGTCCACTGTTGACAACTGCTTAGATATCTTTCAAAATATAATAGCTCATTGACAATGCACCTGGTCACTCAAGAGCTCTGGAGGAGATGTACAATGAGATTCATGTTGTTTTCCTGCCTGCTAACACAAAATCTTTTCTGCAGCCTATGGATCAAGGAGTAATTTTGACTTTCAAGTCTTATTATTTAACAAATATATTTTCTAAGGCTATAGCTGCCATAGATAGTGAATCCTCTGATAGATCTGGGCAAAGTAAATGGAAAACCTTCTGGAAAGGATTCACCATTCTAGATGCCATTAAGAACATTCATGATTCATGTGAAAAGGTCAAAATATCAACATTAATAGGAGTTTGGAAAAAGTTGATTCCAACACCCATGTATGATTTGAGGGGTTCAAGACTTCAGTGAAGGAAGTAACTGCAGATATGATGGAACTAGCAAGAGAACTAGAATTAGAAATGAGCCTGAAGATGTGACTGAATTGCTGCAATCATGATAAAATTTTAATGGATAAGGATTTGCTTCTCATGCATGAGCAAAGCAAGTGGTTTCTTGAGATGGAATCTACTCCTTGTGAAGATGTTATGAAGATTGTTGAAATGACAACAAAGGATTTAGAATATTACATAAACTTAGTTGATAAAGCAGCAGCAGTGTTTGAGAAGATTGACTCCAATTTTGAAAGAAGTTCTACTGTGGGTATAATGGTATCAAACAGCATTGTATGCTACAGAGAAATGGTTCATGAAAGGAAGAGTCAATGGATGTGGCCAACTTCATTGTTGTCCTATTTTAATAAATTGTCACAGTCACCCCAGCCTTCAATAATCATTATATGCAGAACCAAATAAATAATGAAATTATGGGGGAGGGAGGAAGGGAGGGAGGGGGGAGGGAAATCTTAAGTTGCAGGCATATCAAATAGAATTCAAGAAAAGGAAGTATAGTTGAATCTTGCAAGGCCCAAATCCAGCAAAGTGCTGAAAAGGTATCAAGAATTAGGGGTTCCAGCTTCTCTTTCTCTCATGGGTCACAGGGTCTCCTATGACAGCTTACAGCTTAGATCTTTGGCATTGTTTTTCTCTTTCTCTACAAATCAGTTTTTTCTCAACTTACGTAAGGCCCAAATAAAATTCCTAATATGCCTTCATACCCAGTAATAACAGCTAATTGATAGAATCTCTTTGTGTCTAAATTCCAAACTCCTAAGACAAGTTTATCATCTTAGTTTGGTGCAGGTGACTGCCCTTCATCGGGTTAGACTTGTAAGCTATTTTTGAGTAAAAATTATCTATGAAATTGGCACACAGATAGTTAAGAAGAACTCACTTCAGGAGATAATAATTGGCTGGCATTTCTAACATATTCTGATATAGTCTCATTTATTCAATTATTAATTGAGCACTTCTATGGGAAAAACACTGTGCTAATTTGACAGATATAGAGATTAACAGTTCATAGTTCTTGCATGTAAGGAGTGGGGTGGAGGAGACAAAAGAAAACAAATCACCAATTTCGGGGATATATATGATACCAGTGGTCCCCACACTTTAGATATATCCACCCTGGTTGTCTCTTGTTGACTCTTCTCAACAGAGTGAGGAGTACACAGAGCCCAGATGTCACAGAACTCTCTTTGCATATCCTGGCATAGAAGTAGCCTCCCAAATGGCCTGAGGCCATGTGTAGGCTTCATCTACATGATTGTTTTCTAGAGGATTGTCCCACCAGTGTGCATTCCCCCTATGCCTGAAAGGTAAGGCAAGGATAGTTGTTTGGGGAAAGGGTATGTGACTCAACTTTGGAAGAAACCTGTGTTTAAGGCCCCTGGAAAGGAAGGGTGTAAAATAGAGATAGGGTAGAAAGCTAAAGAACATGGAACTTGAACTGAGCACCTTTCTTCCTACTCTGTCCTAGATAACAAATGTTAGGGGCTAGTCTGGATACCTACTAAGGGACTATGATATAGATATTTTCTTTGTGTTAAGGGAAGACAGAAGACAGTAAAAGCTGGTCAAGATATATTGGAAAATAAGGTGACATATCTGAGTTTTAAAAGGCTATTAATAGTTATGTGAGCAAAGTGATGAATTTCTTAGAAGGTGCAGCATGTGAAAAGGCAGGCAAATCTATATCTGCTGTGGTATTCATAAGGATCTACAGAGGGACTTTATGCATGGCACAGAATTCATGCATGTGAATGGATACTAAAAGTTTTCATCTTCCTCTGATATCAACAGTGGCCTAAGTTATTCCCCTTCCTTCCCATCTGTGGCCTCACAAGTTTTCTAACACGCCTTAGTTGATGATTTCCTAGGAGTAAAAAAATATTCACCTATTCAGAATATTTAACAATCATTTCAGGACAGACACTCCATTCATCTGAGCTTTTCCTCTGGCAATTATTTATGGGCTGGTTATTTCATTTGCTATAAGTGTGAATATAAGAGCACCCTAAGGAGTAGATAATCTGCATGTTCTCCATACAGTAAAGTAGACTTTCAATTAATGAAGATTTAAATAAATATTAGGGGCATCCAGTTAAATATGGTGGATTTGTTATACACATTGTCCTGCATCCCTTCCTGAAATACCAATAAATTGACAACAAAGGAACTTATAAAGATACTGAAGCCAAAAAAGGCAAAGATGTTAGAGTATAATAGTGCAATGTTAAGAAAAGTAGGAACCAGATGTATACATGGTATGATGTTTAGTTTTATGTGTCAACTTGACTGGGCCTCAGGATGCCCAGATATCTGATCAAATATTATTTCTGGGTGTGTCTAGGAGGGTGTTTCTGGAGAAACTGGCATTTGAGTTGGTGAGCTGAGTAAAGCAGATTGCCCTTCCCAGTGTGAGTGGGCATCATACAGTCTGTTGAGGACCTTAATAAAACAAATAGGTGGATGAAGGGAGAATTCCATTTCTGTGTGACTGCTAGAGCTGGAACATTGGTCTCCTTCTGCCCTTGCATTGGGATTTATACCATCTGTGCTCCTTGTTCTTAGGCCTTTGAATTCAAACTAGAACTACACCACTGGTTCTCCTGGACTTCCAGCTTGCAGAGGCAGATCATGGGACTTCTCAGCCTCCATAATTACATGAGCCCCATAATAAATCTCATAATCAACTAGCCTCTCTCTCTCTCTCTCTCTCTCTATCTCTATCTCTATGTATATGTGTGGCTTTCTGAGGAGAACTCTGACTAATACATAGGACAAATTACTTTAGAAACCTAAGAAGGATGATTTATACCTAGAAATGAGCAAAGCTGATTTTTAAAAATCTGATATTATACTTTGGAACCCTCAAAAAGGGATACCCAGGTGCCTTTTTAAGTGGAAAAAATGTAAAAACAAAATAAAAAGATTGTTGAAAATTTCATATTTAAACTTGGACTCCCTCCATCTGTTGTGAGCCACTACTCAGCTGTCAATACCATTTACGTATTTATGGATTGTATATAGGGAACATTTATGTAACCTAAATGACAATAATATAAGTATATCAGGAGGAGGAGGGTTTAGGAAGTGTGCATGGGTGTGGGGGAGGGGTGATGGGGGAGGTGGTGGTGTGCAAAGGATATCTAGATCCTCATTTTTTATGAAGGGGTGTTAACAGAGAATGCCTAAGAGTAAAACATTTTAAAATAGTAATATAAATATTTACTTACATATATGGATATCTATATATCCATATATATTGATATGGATATATCAGTAGAATAAATTTTAAAAGATGAAAGTGGTTGCCTCTGCAGAGTGGTAAATTGAAGTGGGGATTAGCATACTGTTGATTTTTGCCATAAGTCATATAGTATTATTTGAGCCTTTAAACTATATGTAACTATTGCTTAGAAGTAAAAATAAAATCAAAAGAAATAACAGCAAGTTCCCATAAATTTGATATTTTCCCAGAAGAGTACTTGAAGCGTTAATGTTCCATGTTGTACTTTTACTGTAACCTTGCATCTTTAATAATCAAGTGAGCTAAAGGTACATTTTTGCCCTTATTTGAACCTTCTTAGTTTCTCCACCTGTAAAATAAATACAGTTGTGTGCAGTCTTATGTTCCTCACATGGATGTTCTGAGGACACTTGATATACCACAGGACAGAAATATAATCTATTTAGGTCAACTGTAGGTAATTTAAATTTTATATATCATTTGATCAACGTTGAGAGGAGAAATAAATGAGACCATTGGAGGTTAATGACTTGCATGAGAAATTTCTATTGGCAAGTAATCATAATGATAGGAGAGTCCTTTAGTACTGCCAGGGGCTTAACAGAGGCATCCAAATTAAAATATTTTTTATTCTCTTGTTCACACCAAAAAAAAAAAAGGAAGAGAGGCTATACTTAAATTTAAATTTTAATTCTGATTACTTTCACAAAAACAAAGGAAGCAGTATCTCTATAGACATATCCTGGAATATTTCATAAATATACTGCATGATAGTTCCATTAATTTAATTTGAAAGTGTCAGCATGAAAAGCTTTGATTCATAAAGAATTAAAAAAATATATCTGATGTATATTATTGTTTTGTTTTGACATGTCATTGTTATGTGAGTCTGTGAGCTCATAGCTAGATGACTGCAGTCAGCAGAGCCAACTAGCCAAGGATCATCCTTGATCCTCCTACATCCATGCTACACAACACTTTCCTTATCATCTGCTCCAGAAAAATGCTATTTATCAAGCCTCCTCAGGCAAAACCTCCCTAGGGTAAGGTGAGTTCCAGAGTCAACTTTAACAGTACAGGAGAAATCTAGCTGAAATAAATACTGAGGAGAAATTCAAACAAAGAAATAATTCACAGAAGTGTTGAAGTACAAAAACAGAGGAATATAAGGTATCTAAGCATTCTTTTGCATACCTCAGGTCTTTTATTTTTTCACTCACTGCAGAGGGAAATTCAAGTATCTCTAAGCCCTCTACTCTCTCCAAGATATATCAGTGATTGGTAAGAATGTTTATTTTTACTCAAGCACACAATTTCTTCTTGACAAAATTAGGTTGCTGTAAATCTTCAGTATTTCTATCAGATGATTCAATCAAGGTTTTTTATTTAAATCGTAAGAAATATTCAATAGACAGTACTTATTGATAGAAGTAAAGGTTAACTTAGATCAAGGTCTTAAGTCTCTTTCTGTAAAGGATCAGATAGCAAATATTTTCAACTTTGCAGACCATACAATCTCTTTGACAGATACTCAACACTGCCATTGTAGCATAAGAGCAGCCAGAAATGATACACAAATGAATCGGCATGGCTAATTTTCAATAAACCTTTATCTATAAAACAGGCATCCAGTGGAATTTGACTCATGGGCAGAAATTTGCCGACATCCTGGATTAGGTGGTATTACAGCTAAGTAATCAGAGATGACTGAATCGCATGTCCACTACTTCCCAAGAAGTCGCCAGGAAGAATATACAAAGTAGTAGCAGTCATATGGGAAATTAAATACCAGTTTAGGAGGGTTGAAGTCAAGCAATATCCAATGCAAAGCTATGGATCTATCTGGGTGAATCACATGAATAAGCCTATGGGCCAAAGTGGGGGTTTCTTTTTTTTTTTTTAACATCTTTATTGGAGTATAATTGCTTTACAGTGGTGTGTTAGTTTCTGCTTTATAACAAAGTGAATCAGCTATACATATACATATATCCCCATATCTCCTCCCTCTTGCATCTCCCTCCCACCATCCCTATCCCTCCCCTCTAGGTGGTCACAAAGCACAGAGCTGATCTCCCTGTGCTGTGCGGCTGCTTCCCACTAGCTATTTTACATTTAGTAGTATATATAAGTCCATGCCACTCTCTCACTTTGTCCCAGCTTACCCTTCCCCCTCCCCGTGTCCTCCAGTCCATTCTCTACGTCTGCGCCTTTATTCCTGTCCTGCCCCTAGGTTCTTCGTAACCTTTTCTTTTCTTTTTTCTATTTAGATTCCATCTATATGCGTTACCATATGGTATTTGTTTTTCTCTTTCTGACTTACTTCACTCTGTATGACAGACTCTAGGTCCATCCACCTGACTGCAAATAACTCAATTTCGTTTCTTTTTATGGTTGAGTAATATTCCACTGAATCTGATTCTTTGGATATTATTGATCTCCTTCTGGTCACACCCCACAAAAAATAGAAACAGTGGCAATCACGCAGAGGTAAAGAGTGTTTGGTGCAGCTCCTGAAAGCAGCTGAGCACCCACTAAGCCACCATGCTGAATGTAGTAGGGAGGGATGGACCGGAGCAGCTCCAGCACAGAACTGGCCACAGTTTAATTTACTGAGATAACTAGACACTCAGAGAAAGTATAACAGAGATCATCCGTGAATTAGTATGAATTTGCTTTTCAGAGGATGGAGATAAAATTAGTAGTGAATGTGGAATAATATATCATTAGTATCTAATCATTCAGGTTATTAATTCTTCTTCCCTGTATGGGGAGCCAAGGAGTAGAATAAAAAGGACTGAAACTCCCCCCAGAGAGAGAGAGAGTTTAAATGAGATAAAAAACAAATAGTCTTTCAAAGCAGTTCATAACACTTGATAATGCCTCAATAAATGTTGCTTTTACTTCTCCCTGAGATCTAGCCTTGGCCTTTCCACAAATTAGCTGCATATATGGCAAATTTATAAACATTCCTAGGCCCTACTTTTGTTATCTGAAAGATATGATTGTATTAAAACAACTTTACTCAAAGCCTATTCCCAACTTCAGCTTTGTCAGGAAAGCCTGGTGTGATCTCCTCCTGACTTAGGGAAGTCAGCCTAATATACATTTCATTGTTCCATCTACCACAGTATCATGTACCTTTCCTTTATAACCACACAGTAATCACCATGTTGTTTTATATTCACGTATGTAGTTATTTGGTTAACCTCTGTCTCCTCACTAAACCATATGTCTACTGGGGGAGACACCTTATTCACTTGCTAGTGCAGATTTTGGAACTCTTTTCTATGAGTAATTCCAAGGAATATGCACCCAGATACAAAACTATGATTCTGTGATTCTCTAGAATAATACAATATTATTCAATTTTGTATTTATTCATCCTTATATGCTTTCATTATGGAGGCACTCCCATTCTATGACCATGCATTGTGCTAGGTCCTGGTGGGACAGGCATGGAATGGCAGAAAAGGTCACCCTCTCATGGAACATGGAGTCAAGAGTAGGAAACTGTACATGTCAACATACAAATACTTATTCAAGTATAATTTTTAAAAAGGTGGCAAAAGACAAGTATAGAGTGTTATGAGTATATAAAATTAATAGATTTGACCCAGTTTGGGAGTGAGGTGAGTAGGTGTTAAAGAGGAAGTGACATTTAAGCTTATACTTGAAAGATGAATGCATAAGTGAAAAAACATTAGACAGATTAAGTACACATATACAGACACACACACACAGTCCACAAGGCAGTGCATGATAAATGCACATACCATAATATAATAACTGTAGATTTTAATAAGAAAAGAACAGAATGTCCAGAAGTAGTCTAAGCTTAGATTTGAGGCATGATTTTTTCAGATCAAGACAGAGTTAGGATCAGAATATTACCCTAGTAATGAATTTAAAGGCAATCCAGGTTAGCCTGTGGTCTTCTCTCCCTCCCTCTCCCCATTTCTTCTGTATCTCTCTCTCTCTCTCTCTCTCTCTCCCTCCCTCCCTCCCTCCCTCCCTCTCCCTCTCTCTCTCTCTCTCTCCCCACAAACACACACAGACATACATACCCACACATTTACCACAACTCAGCATGGAAAGTCTAAAGTACTATACCTAACAAAAATAAAATTTCTGAGATAATTTGAGACTTTATAGATATAAAATACCTTATTCATATTCAGACATAGCTTAATTTTTTTCAAGTCCCTATTTTACAATCTTTATTGTATGAGAACTGATCATCCACATTGTCTTCTCTCTGAATTTTAATAAAGTATAATTTAAGACACAAGTATTCTCCTTCCCTGTCTTAGATAGTTTTTCAAGGATAATTAAAGTAAATGGGGCAAAATAAAGAAAGAATATAGCTTCCAACCAAAAGTTTCTAAAATGGAAAAGAAAAAAACAAAAAACAACCCTAAGTACTTTGGACTAATAGAAGGCCAGTCTAAACTGAAAATTATTTTAAATATATATATTTTACTTATTTTACCTACATTCAGTAACTAAAATTGGATGTCAGGACTATGTGTTGGAAGTTGCTTTAAGGAACAGATAAGAATGATTTATAAGTAGACACACTGATAAGATAAAAATTACTTTGAAATACCAAAGAGTACTTAAAAGCAGTTATCCAGATAATAGACTATATGGATCTAATAATCTATCTACAATTTTTTTACTATCATAAATACGTAGGGAAAATTTTCTTCACAATTAGTAAGAAGATCAGTGTCAACTCAGACATTTATTTAATCATCTGAAATTATAAAGTCATGATGTTTCTTCTTTGTATTTTTATTTGTATGCTATAAACCTGCAGCGTTCCTCTAGGCATATCACACCACCTCTAATATGTTCCAAAAGAAAACATGAGCAATTTTAATGCATGCACTATTTTCACCAAATCTAGTAACAAAATTTCAAAATGTTTAGCAGTTTTCTTGTTTTGTTTAACCCTGCGCCAAACATGGAGATTATTTGATTGCAAAACAGTCAGATTTTTTTTTTCCTTTTAAATGAGTGGATGAGTCATTGAATAGGAAATACAATTTTACACTTATTTTCAGGGAGCCCTTTGTAGGTTTTAAAAACAAAGCTTGGGGAGAGGAAGAGACCCTTGGGTGCTGAGATGTCAATCCAAAGATAATAATAACACATTTTTTTGGAATACTGCTGGCTCAGAGATGTGTCAGAAGAAAACAGTACCACTTATTCTGGTAGCTTTATTGCTTATGGCATGTTATGATTAGAGATGTGTGTGGTTTTAAAACTACAAAGATTAAATTGCCTAACACACTATGTATTGGAAGGCCTGGACCAAGTGGAAGCTTAATCAGCATTTTTCTTTTTTCTAAATGTAAATGGTACGATGCAGTGTCCTGTAAATGATGCTGTTTATCATATACTGTCAGAAGATGCTGATGAAAGATGCATTTCCATTTGTTTCCTTACTTGAGTTTGATTTGTAAAATCAGATTTAAACAGTGAATGAAATTGAATTTAAATTTCAAGGACAGACAACCTAATGATATTTATCGTAACTGGAACTGAGTCTAGAAATGTTTATTCTAAGTCCAACTTCCACGATTTGAAGAACAATATGTCTTTATTTTTATCTTTAAAATAATTAGTCCAAATGTAATTAATTTTATGGTAATTATAGGCATTAGCATTGGAAACCTAATCTTAGCCAAAATATTCCTGTGTGTCCTGCATTTTGTATACTCTTTTTTTATTATTTATACATCAGGTTCTTATTAGTTAACTATTTTATACATATTAGTGTATATATGTCAATCCCAATCTCCTAATTCATCCCAACACCACCCACCCCACTTTTCCCCCTGGTGTCCATACGTTTGTTCTCTACATCCGTGTCTCTATTTCTGTCTTGCAAACCGGTTCATTTGTACCATTTTTCTAGATTCCATATATATGCATTAATATATGTTATTTGTTTTTCTCTTTCTGACTTACTTCACTCTGTATGACAGTCTCTAGGTCCATCCACGTCTCTACAAATGACCCAATTTTGTTCTGTGTTATGGCAGAGTAATATTCCACTGTACATATGTACCACATCTCCTTTATCCATTCATCTGTCAATGGGCATTTAGGATGCTTCCATGACCTGGCTATTGTAAATAGTGCTGTAATGAATATTGGGGTGCATGTGTCTTTTTGAATTATGGTTTTCTCTGGGTATATGCCCAGTAATGGGATTGCTGGGTCATATGGTAATTCTATTTTTACTTTTTTAAGGAATCTCCATACTGTTCTCCATAGTGGCTGTATCAATTTACATTCCCACCAACAAGAGGGTGCAAGAGGGTGCCCTTTTCTCCACACCCTCTCCAACATTTGTTGTTTGTAGATTTTCTGATGATGCCCATTCTGACTAGTGTGAGGTGATACCTCACTGTAGTTTTGATTTGCATTTCTCTAATAATTAGTGATGTTGAGCAGCTTTTCATGTGCTTCTTGGCCTTCTGTATGTATTATTCTGAGAGGTGTCTATATAGGTCTTCTGCCCATTTTTCGACTGGGTTGTTTGTGTTTTTAACATTGAGCTTCATGAGCTGCTTATACATTTTGGAGATTAATCCTTTGTCCATTGATTCATTTGCAACTATTTTCTCCCATTCTGAGCGTTGTCTTTTTGTTTTGTTTATAGTTTCCTTTGCTGTGCAAAAGCTTTGAAGTTTCATTAGGTCCCATTTGTTTATTTTTGTTTTTATTTCCATTATTCTAGGAGGTGGGTCAAAAAAGATCTTGCTGTGATTTATGTCAAAGACTGTTCTTCCTATGTTTTCCTCTAAGAGTTTTACAGTGTCTGTAAAACTCTTACATTTAGGTGTTTAATCCATTTTTAATTTATTTTTGTATATGGTCTTAGGGAGTGTTCTGATTTCATTCTTTTACATGTAGCTGTCCAGTTTTCCCAGCAACACTTATTGAAGAGACTGTCTTTTCTCCATTGTATATCCTTGCCTACTTTGTCATAGATTAGTTGACCATAAGTGTGTGGGTTTATATCTGTGCTTTCTATCCTGTTCCATTGATCTATATTTCTGTTTTTATGGCAGTACCATATTGTCTTGATTACTGTAGCTTTGTAGTATAGTCTGAAGTCAGGGAGTCTGATTCCTCCAGCTCCGATTTTTTCCCTCAAGACTGCTTTGACTATTTGGGGTCTTTTGTGTCTCTGTAGAAAATGCCACTGGTATTTTGATAGGGGTTGCATTAAATCTGTAGATTGCTTTGGATAGTATAGTCATTTTCACAATATTGATTCTTCCAATCCAAAAACATGGTATACCTCTCCATCTGTTTGTCCCTTCTTTGATTTCTTTCATCAGTGTCTTATTGTTTTCTGCATACAGGTCTTTTACCTCCTTAAGTAGGTTTAATCCTACGTATTTTATTCTTTTTGTTGCAATGGTGAATGGGATTGTTTCCTTATTTTCTCTTTCTGATCTTTACTTGTTTTTGTTTGTTTGTTTATTTGTTTTTTATTCATTTCTGCTTTATAACAAAGTGAATCAGTTCTACATATACATCTGTTCCCATATCCCTTCCCTCTTGCGTCTCCCTCCCTCCCACCCTCCCTGTCCCACCCCTCAAGGCGGTCACAAAGCACTGAGCTGATCTCCCTGTGCTATGCGGCTGCTTCCCACTAGCTATCTACCTTATGTTTAATTGTTAGTGTATAGGAATGCAAGAGATTTCTGTGCATTAGTTTTGTATCCTGCAACTTTACCAAATTCATTGATTAGCTCTAGTAGTTTTCTGGTGGCATCTTTAGGATTCTCTATGTATAGTATCATGTCATCTGCAAACAGTGACAGCTTTACTTCCTCTTTTCCAATTTGTATTCCTTTTATTTCTTTTTCTTCTCTGATTGCTGTGGCTAGGGCTTCCAAAACTATGTTGAATAATAGTGGCGAGAGTAGACATCCTTGTCTTCTTCCTGATATTAGAGGAAGTGCTTTCAGTTTTTCACCATTGAGAATGATGTTTCCTGTGGGTTTGTCATATATATCCTTTATTATGTTGCAGTCGGTTCCCTCTATGCCCACTTTCTGGATAGTTTTTATCATAAAACGGTGTTGAATTTTGTCAAAAGCTTTTTCTGCATCTGTTGAGATGATCATATAGTTTTTATTCTTCAATTTGTTAATATGGTGCATCGCATTGATTGATTTGCATATATTGAAGAGTCCTTGCATCCCTGGGATAAATCCCATTTGATCATGGTGTATGACCCTTTTAATGTGTAGTTGGATTGTTTGCTAGTATTTTGTTCATGATATTTGCATCTATATTCATCATTGATATTGGTCTGTAATTTTCTTTTTTTGTAGTATCTCTGTCTGATGTTGGTATCAGGGTGATGGTGGCCTCATAGAATGAGTTTGGGAGTTTTCCTTTCTCTGCAATTTTTTGGAAGAGTTTGAGAAGGATGGGTGTTAGCTCTTCTCTAAATGTTTGGTAGAATTCACCTGTGAAGCCATTTTATCCTGGACTTTTGTTTGTTGGAAGATTTTTAATCACAGTTTCAATTTCATTACTTATGATTGGTCTGTTCATATTTTCTATTTCTTCTTGGCTCAGTCTTGGAAGGTTATACCTCTCTAAGAATTTGTCCATTTCTTCCAAGTTGTCCATTTTATTGGCCTAGAGTTGCTTGTAGTAGTCTCTTAAGTTGCTTTGTATTTCTGTGGTGTCTGTTGTAACTTCTCCTTTTTCATTTCTAATTTTATTGATTTGAGTCCTGTCCCTCATTTTCTTGATGAGTCTGGCTTATCAGTTTTGTTTATCTTCTCAAAGAACCAGCTTCTTGTTTTATTGATCTTTGCTATTGTTTGCTTTGTTTGTCTTTCATTTATTTGTGGTCTGATCTTTATGATTTCTTTCCTTCTACTGACTTTGGGTTTTGTTTGTTCTTCTTTCTCTAGTTCCTTTATGTGTAAGTTTAGATTGTTTGAGATGTTTCTTGAGGAAGGATTGTATTGCTATAAACTTCCCGCTTAGAACTGCTTTTGCTGCATACCATAGGTTTTGGATTGTCGTGTTTTTGTTGTAATTTGTCTCTAGGTGTTGTTTGATTTCCTCTTTGATTTCTTCAGTGAGTTCCTGGTTATTTAGTAACGTATTGTTTAGCTTCCATGTGTTTGTGATTTTTACGTTTTTTTCCCTGTAATTGATTTCTAATCTCTTAGTGTTGTGGTCAGAAAAGATGATTGATATGATTTCAGTTTTCTTAAATTTACCAAGTCTTGATTTGTGTCCCAAGATGTGCTCTATCCTGGAGAATGTTTGGTGTGCATTTGAAAAGAAAGTGTATTCTCCTGTTTTCAGATGGAATGTCCTATAAATATCAATTAAATCTATCTGGTCTATTGTGTCATTTAAAGCTTGTGTTTCCTTATTAATTTTCTGCGTGGATGATGTGTCCATTGTTGTAAGTGAGGTGTTAAAGTCCCGCACTATTTTTGTGTTACTTTCAATTGCCTCTTTTATGGCTGTTAACAGTTGCCTTATGTATTGAGGTACTCCTATGTTGGGTGCACATATATTTATAACTGTTATATCTTCCTCTTGGATTGATTGTTACATAGTGTCCTTCCTTGTCTCTTGTAACATTCTTCATTTTAACATCTATTTTATCCGATATGTGTATTGCCACTCCAGCTTTCTTTTGATTTCCATTTGCATGGAATATATTTTTCCATCTCCTCACTTTCAGTCTGTATGTGTTCCTAGGTCTGAAGTGAGCATGTTGTGGACAGCATATATATGGGTCTTGTTTTTGTATCCATTCAGCAAGCCTGTGTCTTTTGGTTGGAACACTTAATCCATTCACATTTAAGGTAATTATCGATATGTATGTTCCTATTACCATTTTCTTGATTGTTATGGGTTTGTTTTTGTAAGGCCTTTTCTTCTCTTGTGTTTCCCACTTAGAGAAGTTCCTTTAGCGTTTGTTGTAGAGCTGGTTTGGTAGTGCTGAATTCTCTTAGTTTTTGCTTGTCTGTAAAGCTTTTGATTTCTCTGTCAAATCTGAATGAGATCCTTACTGGGTAGAGTAATCTTGGTTGTAATTCTTCCCTTTCATCACTTTAAATATATCGTGCCGGGCCTCCCTGGTGGCGCAAGTGGTTGAGAGTCCGCCTGCCGATGCAGGGGATACGGGTTCGTGCCCCGGTCTGGGAGGATCCCATATGCCGCGGAGCGGCTGGGCCCGTGAGCCATGGCCGCTGAGCCTGCGCGTCCGGAGCCTGTGCTCCGCAACGGGGGCGGCCACAACAGTGAGAGGCCCGCATACCGCAAAAAAAAAAAAAAAAAAAAATATATATATATATATATATATCGTGCCACTCCCTTCTGGCTTGTAGAGTTTCTACTGAGAGATCAGCTGTTAACCTTATGGGAGTTCCCTTGTATGTTATTTGTCATTTTTCCCTTGTTGCTTTCAATAATTTTTCTTTGTCTTTAATTTTTGTCAGTTTGATTACTGCATGTCCCAGCATTTTTCTCCTTGGGTTTATTTTGCCTGGGACTCTCTGCCCTTCCTGGACTTGGGTGGCTATTTCCTTTCTCATGTTACAGAAGTTTTCGACTATAATCTCTTCAAATATTTTCTCGGGTCCTTTCTGTCTCTCTCTTCTCCTTCTGGGACCCCTATAATACGACTGTTGTTGTTTCTAATGTTGTCCCAGAGGTCTCTTAGGCTGTATTCATATCTTTTCATTCTTTTTTCTTTATTCTGTTCTGTGGCAGTGAACTCCACCGTTCTGTCTTCCAGGTCACTTATCCGTTCTTCAGCCTCAGTTATTCTGCTACTGATTGCTTCTAGTGTATTTTTCATTTCAGTTATTGTATTGTTCATCTCTGTTTGTTTTTTAATTGTCCTAGGTGTTTGTTAAACATTTCTTACATCTTCTCAATCTTTGTCTCCATTCCTTTTCCGAGGTCCTGGATCATCTTCACTATCATTATTCTGAATAATTTTTCTGGAAGGTTTCCTATATCTACTTCATTTAGTTGTTTTTCTGGGGTTTTATATTGTTCCTTCATCTGGTACATAGTCCTCTGCCTTTTCATTTTGTCTATCTTTCTGTGAATGTGGTTTTCATTCCACAGGCTGCAGAATTGTAGTTCTTCTTGTTTCTTCTCTGTATACTCTTTTTTCTGCCACAATTATAGTACCACAAGCAATTTTAAAATGTGACAGAGACATTGTTTTGATTTATAAGTATTTTTATAATATAGTTATTCTTATGTGTATTCTTCACTAACTTGGAAAACACATGGCAATGTATGTATACAAATCTTTCTGGCAGATAATCATGTACTTAAAAAAGTTAGAAAACCTTGATATACTTTATCCATGTTCTCAGCTGATGGTACCCAGTTTGAAATCTTTGTGAACCCCCCCAGGCATGCCAAAAGCCTGGGATCTTTTAGGACTTCATTCTGATTATTGTTATAATAAATATATTACAAGATTGCAAACTTTAGGCATCAGGGTAGTGCCATTCTTAGTTACAGGCATCATTAGCAACCCACTTTAAAGATCTTCTGCAAATCAGAAACACTGATTTTTTCATTTTTCCCTGTTATAACCAAATGGAAATTTTTAAATGTTTGCTAACAAATTGCAGTTTTGTTAAAGAGTCACTCGAACTGAACTACTGCCAAAGAAAACTTGTGGAGATAACTTATATTTGGGAGTTAATAGCTTAGAGATTATGTACTGAATTATGGGAGTAGAAGGAAATCCCTTTGGGGGACATATAGAAGGAGAAAACCTGAGGGCTATAGGCAAACTCCAAAGAGTATACCATCAGAGAGGGGGGATGTGCTACAGAGGGAGAGGGAGAGGGAGAAAAAACTTGTCAAAATGGTATGAAATAGCCAAAAAAGAGTGCTATGATAGATGTCTAGGAAAGAGGTTGAGAATTATGAGATATTCACTAGGGACCAATGTTAGAGTGAGGAATATTACAATAAGGAAAAAAGTGAGATTACTGTTCTGGACAATTAATAAACCTTTGGTTACTTTAGCAAAAACATATTTAGAATAAAGCAAGAGTGGAAGAACTCAGAATTTAATTTGAGGAGTCAGTGATCATTCAGGTAGTTGGAAGAGAAAGGAATAAATAAATAAGATAGTACATTAAGAATCCAGGGGGTGTTTTGTTTGCTTGTTTTGTTTTTGATTTTTTATTTTCACAGGAGAATTCAGCTTGTTTTTTTTTTTTTTTTTTTTTTAGCTAGGGAAGCCAGAGGAGATTGTAGCTATCAGAAAGAGAGGATATAATTAACTGGGCAAGATCTCAGAGGGAAGACTGGAGAGAATAAAACCCAGTTAAAAGGTTATCAGGAGTAGAAAGAAGGAAAATCACCTTTTATTTGACAAAAGGAAGCATTAGCCATAGATCATTCTAATGCCATTTCAATCTAAACTTCATAGAAACATTATTGAGAGAAAAACAAATTGCCTTCTTTTAAAATGTTCATAGGCTGCTGACATCCTATTCCAGCTACATAATTAAATTACATTTATAACAACGGACATAGGCTATGGCTATACTGAGACCTTATATATACTCTCCCAAATACAGAGATAATTTTTAATATTAATACATACAGAATAGAACTCCATATAAGCGGAGATTTCATTAGCTACTAATGAGAATTTATGTCCACACCTCCCACATAGTAGTTTAAAGTGTATGATAATATTAGTACTAATGGGAGAGTGGAAGAAATATATAATATGTTGATGCTATCTTGTAACATCCAGTGTAGCAACAACAGAGCTAGGAACTCTGACACTCGTGTATTTAATGAACGTCTTTTGGTTTTGAGAAAATTTGGAAAAAACTCTCAAATATTAATTGCACTTTTTCAAGTGATTGCATTGAAAAGTTGTTAGACATGGCTGTAAAGAACACAAATCTCATTATGTTGTAACAACAAAACTAAATTCCCACAAGTTTCAGAATTTTGATATTAATATAGCATGTGCAAACACTGGCCACACTGGTAATGGCTTTTGTATAGACCTATTGTCTTTATTTTTCCTTATTTTGCTTTTCTTCCTTTCTTATTTGTTTTCTTTCAATGCATGTATTTTGTTTCCTAAGCTCAGTTTTGAAACCAGTCAAATATGTCAATGAATAAAATAACATGTCCATATCAGAGTTTTACATTCACTTTATAAATACAAAACCATTCCTTAGATTTATTCTAATGAAGATGAAAATTAGATTTTTTCCCAACATTATAGGTAATGCTGCTGAGAATGTTTTGTCCACACATCATGTATACATAAACACACTTTTGGTATATATAATTTCAACATCACTAGAAATGTCTACACTGCTTTCAACAGAAACTATACCACCTACAGGATATGGATATCCCTAGTAGTCTACATTCTTACCTATTCTTGATATTGTATTACTTCTTACTTTGTACTAAGTTGGTTGTATAGTAGTATTTCATTGGAGTTTTAATTTTCATTCTAGCAATGATATATTTCTGGCCCCCTCAGCACCATCAGTGGATATGGAGGGCAGTGGTTATGGTTAGGAAAGTCCCTTTGATACTGCAAATTGGGCATTTTCCCCCATGAGAATATGAGGTTTTTATCTGTCCAACACCAGAGAGCATATTGGGCATTGATATCCTACAAGGTCAAACTCTGCAAACCTCTGTCGGTGAAATCCACCTCCTGGTTAGAGTAATCAAACCAGTACCTGAGGGGAAAAGCCAACTGGGAAACAGTAAGTCTACAGTCCCTAGAAGAGTGGTAACTGTCAAATAATATGAATTGTCTGAGAGACATAGGGAAATAGGAGAAACTATCCAAGAACTGCACCAAGTGCATATTGCACCTTTCATCCATAGTGCTTTCAACATCCCAGTATAGCCAGTAAAAAGCAGATGGCTCTTGGCAGATTGCTACAGATTACTGATCATTGAACAAGGTAGTGTCCTCCATTGGTACAGCTGTGCCAACATTGCCGCCATCTTAGATACTTTGGTCTTGGTTCTAGGAGTGCACCAAGCCATATTGGACTTAGCAAATGCTTTTTCAGTACAGTATACCCCTGGCTGCTGAGTCACAAGATGAATTTGCCTTCATGTGGGATGGGCAGCAATGGACCTTTCAAGTGCTTCCCCAAGGCCATCTACACAGCCCCGTGATAGATCATGTGATGGTAGCCCGAGAGCTGTCCCTGTTTTCCTTCCCCACATCAGTAAAATGGGCCCATTACATTGATGACATAATGTTGACATGGGAAGACTTGTCTCTGCTGCAGGCCACTCTGTAGATTTTGCTGGAATATCTGTGAGCAAATGGATGGGCAATGAACCTGCAGAAAATTCAAGGCCCAGGCACTGCTGTAAAGTTCTTGGGAGTCATATGGGTGCATGACACAAGTATTGTCCCAGAGGTTGTTATCAACGGTGTGCAGGCCTATCCAAACCCTAAAAAATGTGGAAGAAGTGCAAGCTTTTGAGGGACTTGTGTTTGGGAGGACTTTTATTCCTCACTTGGCACAGTGCATTTGTCCATTATACTGCCTACTCCCTGGTAAAGAAAGGTCACATAGGGGATCAGAGCAACAAGCTGCCTTTGAGAAAGCAAAAATACTAGTGAAGCAGATTAAAGCTCTGGGCATCTCCAAAGTGGGGCTACAATTTGAGTTAAATGTGCCCATGACTCTGGAAGGTATGGGTTGGTCACTTTGGCAGAAACAACAGAAGGAGAGAGAATCCCTAGGATTTTGGTCCCAGCTCTGGAAGGGGGCAGAAAACTGGTATATTCCTGTAGAACAACTGTTCTTGTTAGTGTACACAGCACCCCTCCAGGTAGAGCCTCTTATGAAGGAACAGCATATCATGGTAAGAATGTCCCTTCCTTTCAAGAGGTGGATGGAGAATATGTTCCATCAACCCATCTCCACCAAGGCTCAACTTGTCACTTTGACTAAGTAGCATGCCTCTTTGCATCAGAGGAGTATCCTGTATGCCAGCCAACTGTCTGTAGAAATGCAGGTTTTACTAGGCCCTGTAAAATATGTATCAATAGATCCTCCAAATGCCCCCACTTCCTCTGGCAGCCTTTGTGGCCTGTAGAGAGGGAAGGGGGGAAATTCCCACTGATGCCTGGCATACAAATGGGTCTAGTCTGGGCAGACCACCCATATGGACTGCAGTCACTATTCAGCCCAACACTGACACCATCTGGCTGAAAAGAGGAATGAACTGAAGCAGCCAGTGGGCTGAACTCAGAGATTTGGCTGGTGATCATCACTCATGAGCCTTGGCCATTAACCCTTTGCACTGACAGTTGGGCTGTTCTAAAGGGGTTAACCCTATGGCTTAGACAATGGGAAGACGAGGTGTGGGTGATCACCAAGGTATGAATAAGCCCTTGTGGGGTCAGGATATATGGAAAGACATTTGGGCTTGCCTGCAAGGCCTGAGGCAGTCCTACTCTCTTCCAGCCCCTAGCTCATAAGGTGATGACACCCCTTGGCAATCAGGAAGTTAGTGCCCTAGCCCAGCTATGAGCCTAGCAACGGACCCTTCAGTAGACACAGCAGACTGGGTGCATAGGAGCAGCCACCATAGTACCTGGGTGGGATGGTGTATTGCTGAGGATGCCAGATTGCTCTTGAAATACAGTGACTTCATTAATGCAGTAACAGCATGCCCTGGGTATTCTAAAGGCAATTACCATAGGAATCTTGGGGCCATCCACCAGAGTTCCCAACCAATGAGAGATTGACAAATTGATTGTATTGGTCCCCTCCTTTTGAGTGAGGGTTCTAAATATACCTTGGCCTGTGTGGACACTGCGCCTGGCCTAACCCAAGCTTTCCCCATCACCATGCAAACCAGGCTGCCACCATTAGGGGATTAGAGAAGCTGAGTACCATGAAGAGATACCGTCATCCAGTAGACAGTCATTGGGGATCATATTTCAAAGGTCACAATGTACAAGACTGGGCAAAAGAACATGACATTGAATGGAGGTTCCATTTCCCTTGTAACCTATAAGTAGCAGGGTTGGTAGAAAGGAAGAATGGAAAATTAAATCAGCAAATTAAATAACTAGCTGGTAAAACCACCTTGGCCAGGTGGACTAAAATACTATCCCAGGCTTTAATACATTTAAATGATCAACCAGTAAGGCCTGTTGCCCCATATGTCAGACTAGGGACCCACACACCCAACACCATAAAGGTATGGAGTCTTGGGAGATGGTCATTGTCCCAACTCTCACCATGGATCACTGTGCTGTGCTGCTGAGAATACTCAGCTCCAGCACACCTGGCAAAGGTAATCTACTGGAATTTGCAATGGGTGAGTTACACCCTTGGATGAGCGGGAACTACTCAGTATCCACTCGGATCCCATTGTCCTGCTGCAAGCTGGACTTGTTGAAATGCACAGTACCTAGAATGGAACATACACTACTGAAAGAGGGGAGAAAGTGAGGGTGCCTGTCTGGCACATCCCACACCCAGTACATCTCCATGCCTGAAGTGCTGTTTCCCCAGCCAACATGTATGGTATGCACAACCAGGTCAGATTCCTAAAGCTGCTGCCATACTAACATCTAAGGATTGGGCCACAAGTGTAATTATTATAGAAGGGGAAGACCTTCCCATACAAGTTCCTATTAAATATCTATCTTTTTGACCTTAGACTCCCTCTGCTCCTGTGGCATCCAGTCATGGAATGGGCACCTAATGATAATACCTTTCTACAGTGGGCCTCCTCTTAGTAAGCCTGGCAAAGGAATCCATCCAACTGTTGAGTATGTGGTCAGTTGCCCCTCTCTAGCTCATCAGGATTGCCATGGAGGGTATCACCACTCTAGGAAGGGGACTGGAAGTCACTAAAGCAATAAATTAAGGAATAATAAGCTAAGATTAGGACTCTCAATTCATCTGATATTACCAATACTGATCCAGAAGCCTGGCCTGTGTCACGCACTATTAATAAGGCTAGGTATGGGTATTCTTTTTCTGTCAATCAAGCTACCTAGGCAGCCCATCAAACTGCTGACCAGAAGGTCCTAAAAATACCACCATTAGAATCATGGGTGGCTACACTCATATTTGGGATGGATGCATGTGGCTTACCCTGGGTTATGGACATTTGTACACTAGTGCCCCCTATGTTGGGGACAGAAAAATCACTCTAAACAGAACCAACCCAAGTGTACCAGGGATATGAGCTAGATATCACCAGAACTGTGTAGTCATTCTGTCACATGAAAGAATGGTGACTGGTTTGGCACTGACTGTTTGCACTGGCCAGGTATTTATTGGGTAGCCCTGAATGGGATCCAGTAGTTGTGTGGCAAAAATCTTTGGGCTCCTGCACCCTGGGTTTTCCCTGGACATAGGAGACAGTCTGCCCCATGGTAACAAAACTTGCAAACCACCATCTCCTCAAGGCCAGATGGGCATGTTCTGTTTCCTACTGGAATGATCATTTGGCCACCATCTCTGTTCCCTCCGTTGGCCTAAAGGACATTAATAGCACTCATAGAAGGCCTTACTAAATTCACCCAGAAAGTCTTAAATGATAGATGACAAAGTCTGTTCTTACTGAACACTGAAGTGTCTCTAATGAGAAAATCTGTCCTCCGAAATAGGATGGGTTTGGACATTATTACTGCCTCTCAAGGAGGCATCTGTGCCATTATCCAAACAGAATGTTGTGTATTCATACCTGATGAATCCACTAATACATAATCTTTATTAAATCACATGAGAACACAAGTGAACGCCATGAGTGACTTGACCCACAGCCTAGGGGACCTAATAAATCAGTGGTTCAGATCCTGGGGTGGAAAAAATTATTACTTATTTTGGGAATTATTATCTTAATCTGGTTTTCCTCTTGCATGTGCCTGTACTGTTGCTGTGGTATCTGCCTGCAGGACAACGAGATAGCTGCCAAATGAGCCACTTCCATGGTAGTAAAACCTGCTGACTGCTCAGGGCACAGTATGCTGGGGGCAGGGGGGTGGGGCTTGTAAGGCCAACAGCTGGTTGATCTTCTAGCCGGACCTGAGCAATTGGAGGCTCCTTACCTGCTCCTCTGTCCTTAAAATGTACGTTCTGGGGCTTCCCTGGTGGCGCAGTGGTTGAGAGTCCACCTGCCGATGCAGGGGACACGGGTTCGTGCCCCGGTCCGGGAGGATCCCATATGCCGCAGAGCGGCTGGACCCGTGAGCCATGGCCGCTGGGCCTGCGCGTCTGGAGCCTGTGCTCCGCAACGGGAGAGGCCACGGCAGTGAGAGGCCTGCGTACCACCAAAAAAAAAAAAAAAAAAAAAAAAAAAAAGTGCGTTCTGCACTAGGAGCTGCTTCAAGGACGCAGCCTTGAGGGAGTCTGTGTTATTGAGACCATCTGGACTGTATACAAGACTGAACCCTGTTAAGGCCTCTATATAAGCTCTTAAGATTCTGTTGGGCAGGTGCAGAGACCTACTCATCTTGCAGCCACCTGCCTACCAATCTGGAGTGGCCCTCCTCTTTCTCCAATCTCTCCTTGCCTTTCACATACATGGGCTAGTTGTGAATTTCACCCGGAAAATCCCAAGGTTGCAAACCCCACCAGGTCAAAGTTGTACATGTCTCCCTTCACTTCCTCACCCTGATGATGTTGTAAACATAAAGAAGCACCTTGAATAGAATATTGTAAACAGCATGGCATCTATGGCCCCTGTAGTCATGGCCTTCATATTGGAAAGCCTCTACATTTTTAGTCTTGCTTCAATAATCTTTGTCAGTGTAACAATCTCCAAGAAAACCGCTGCATCCAAGGACTATTTTGTTTATTAATTTGTAACATTTGGGGCTGTCACAGGTGTGAATTGAGAACCCAGTCAGTCAATATCAGAAGCAACAATTGAAAATCTTCCCCAGCAATTGCCAATACAGTAACTCCTTTGAAAACGTAGGGTGAAATGCTCAGTTGTAAGGGGCCTGTGGGGCTGTGAGATTCTAAGGAGGAGCGCAGAGCTGCGCACAGGGAGGGCAGTGTTGGCCAGGCTCCTGCTTCTGCTCTGGCTCCTGGTCCTGTTGTCTGGTTAGAGCCCGACTCGGAGCTACTTTTGACTTCTTTCGGATGATAACCTTCTCTGGGGAATCTGAATTGCCTCAAACAGCAATTCCCCAAATTTCCATTTGGTATTCTCCAATGCAAATGCCCCTTCACCAGGATTTAGAGGTTAAGTCATGCATGTGTTTTCACAATTTCAGTCAATATTTTGGTGGCATTCTTTTACTTAAGGAAAGTCTCTGCTATAAAGGTTAGTTCCAGCATGCCTAGAGTGTTTTGGAAAAGTAAGAGGTGTACCAAGACAATGTTGATTCCTAGTCAAGGCATGAATTATACTGATTAATAGTGCTGCTTTTCAACTGAGAGGCCATGATGAGTTTCTGGTGGTTTGTAGCGTCTTGTGAGGTGTTATTTATCAATAACAGTGAGAGGCTGGTTTACACCTGCTTTAAGTGAGACCCCCGAAGGGTTCTTCCAGTGGGGCTGGTTACTTCACAAGAATATGCCGAGATTAGGTCCCCTGGTTTTTATATGTTCTGTGCCTACCTTGGTGGTTTCCAATTTGAGAAAGTACATCGACTGCAGTCCTGTGGATGGAGGACAATCAGAGCTAGCTCCTGGCTTCTCCTGATCTATGCTGTGAGGTGGCCTTTCCTTGAGATTCATTTCCTTACTTCAATGCCACTGCTATTTTGTATTCTTTTCTGGCTGTAACCTTTAGATTCTTAAGCATTATCATTGCAAGTCCTGTGAGAGTTCTTCGGAGATTGAAACTTGTCTGATTGCCACCGTTAGTGAAGCCTCCAACAAGAAAAACAAAGAACAAAAATAAATAAACCAAAAAAGGCAGAAGAAACTGAGGGAGTGCAAGGAAGAGAAAAAGCAACAAAAATAAAGCAAAAAATCTCTAACTCATATCCTCAAGAAGAAAAGATGTTTGTTTATTCTGTCCAAAACAATAGACTTAGAGGTTATTTGAAAAAAAAAAATTGTAGAATGTTTGGGAGATAGAGGAAATCTAAAAAGCAGGAAAAAAGGCAAAGCAATGGAAAATAGTGGAGAAAAGATCCATATGTTTAAATATTTTCTAATAGAAGTTCTAGAATATCAGAGAAGATTGGGTGGGAAAATTGACAAATAAATAATTCATGAGAGTCCCTAGAACAGAAAAAAAATTACTCCATATTGAAAAGTTATTAACTGAGTACCAGCCCAATGAATTAAAATGTTCCCAACCAAGATATACCATTATCATGCAATTTTGTAATACCAGATATAGGAGAAAAGTTTTCAGAGGGAAAAAAGAAAACACACCAAAACACAGGATTATGTGATTATAGTATTCTAGCAATACAGAGAAAACTCTAAAATACTTCTGAAGTAATTTTTTTAAAGTTATTTACAAAGGATGACTTAAAATTACAAAATTAGGGCTTCCCTGGTGGCGCAGTGGTTGAGAGTCCGCCTGCCGATGCAGGGGACATGGGTTCGTGCACCGATCCGGGAAGATCCCACATGTGCCGCGGAGCGGCTGGGCCCATGAGCCATGGCCACTGAGCCTGCGCGTCCGGGGCCTGTGCTCTGCAACGGGAGAGGCCACAACAGTGAGAGGCCCGCGTACCGCAAAAAAAAAAAAAAAAAAAAAAAAAAAAAAAATTACAAAATTAGAAAATTACAACAATTTCAAAACATGTCTATATTTGGAAGTCTTGAGCATAGGCATATGCCCCCCAAAATGTATCAAGATTCTTTTTCATGATATGAAGCAAGGTGTTATGCAGTTGTTTTAGCGTGTGTGTGTGTGTGTGTGTGTGTGTGTTCAAAATGCTTCATGAATTTACATGTCATCTTTGTGCAGGGAGAATGCTAACCTTCTCTGTATCATTCCAGTTTTAATATATGTGCTGCTGAAGCAAATACTCATTTAGGATTTTGATTAATATAAATACTACTAACTAAGATAATCAGAAAAACTATTTTAAGTGTTGCAAATAGGGATCACATATTACTGCAATAGGAGAGACAATAAATCTTTCTAAATCACTAACTACCCTGTGCTGGGCCTAAGGACACTAGAAAGTAAAATGTTGATGTATTGACAACTATTTAAGTGTTAGATGTTTAGAAAATATTAAACATTTTAATTAAAAAAAAGGTAAGTTTTGGAAATTTACCATTTTGATCACTGCAACATGTGATAGTGACTGGATATCATCCCTGATAATTATGGGTTTCTATGTAACAGTGAAATGTAATCACAAAGAACAGCCATCACAGGAAGCAGAACTTGAAAAAAGGTATTTATCATTATATCACTTGATTCATTCCTATGTTATGCAGTCTTGGCACCCATGTTCCAGAGAATTTAGCCTCTACATTTCCAAAAAATATTTTGAAAGTCACTACAAATATTCTGGTTTTTATTCCTTCTCAAAGAAAGTCATCTCTTTCCTTATCCTCTTTTTTATATTGCATGATATACACCTTGGTAGCAGGGAATAGAGAGGAGAAATATGTTTCTTTGCTATTAAAATAGAGACTCTCATAAACAATGTGTTTCTATGGCCATAGTGCCTGTGCATGTGCCAGTATATGTTTGTTAACCTTATCAACGTTTAATCCTTAACTGTACTGTAGGAGATTACTTAGTACAGGATTTCTTTTTATAACCTCATAGAAGTGAGTTTTGAAGGAGGAATAATTTTTGTTGTGTTATTTACTGCATGCGGTGCAGCTCAGTAAATAAATTGTACACAGATATAGTTTACTGTATAAAGGAGAACTCTATCCAGAGCAAAGATGACTACACTGGCGTGCTCTGCACTAATCCCTCATGCTTTTTGTATTTGTGCCAAAGTACTTTTGGTAATATTAATTGAGAGGGAACCACATGGTATTTTAAATAGAGTCATGGGAATTTGTCCCATTATACAGCTGAGTAACTGTACAAAACATCCATCAATAGTGACCACAACATAGAATATTGCATTGTGGCATCAACCCAAGACATTACGTTTACCTAATCATTGACTTCACATTTATCTCAATCTATTTCAAGACAAGAAATGAAATGTTTGCTGCAAAATTACATTTCCAGCAATTTCTGATAAAGGAAGGAGATGAACTTTGGAGCAGTTGTTTTCTAAATGGATTTTTAAGACATGTTATATTGGGTCTTGAGTTCATTGATTTGTATTGGACCAAAAGGCACAGGTTGAAAGGGGACAGCTCTCCAGTAGAAGAGAGTTGGAAGGAGATTGCTTGTTCCCTGAATCAGAGGCATCAAGCCAAATTAAAAAACCTCCTCACAGAGCAAATTTCTTTTGATTCCTTAAAATTTCAAAAGCCTATAAGCACAGTGACATCTTATATCTTTTGGGACATTTTAAAGAGAAAAATGCATTACTTCAGTAGATAGCCCAAAGAATTGGAAATGGGATATAGGACCTTTTACCCTTGGGTTACCATATGATGAATGCCACCCAGGTTTAAAATGATCATAATTCTTTCCATTGTGTTGCACTGTGGTCATTTATGGAGTAGTCATAAGATTTCATCAAGATAGAAACCCTTGGATTCCTGGATAGGAGGCTATCATAGATCATTCATTTTGATTTCCGAACCTGAGAAAAAACTATGCTAGTTGTTTGTGAGAATATATTGACTTATCGTAAAGTAGAATAAAAGGCAAAGCTCTCCCCAGTTTAGCATTAAAATTTTATTAATGAAGCATGCAAACATAAAGCCTTTAATTGTTTTATCCCCAGCTAAAATAACTACAGATTCTCTTTCCATTCACTAAATCAAATCCATTTTTTAATTCCATTAAACTATTTGCTTCAGTATTATCCTGTGGAAATAAAATGCATTAATAAAAACAAAGTTTAATTCTTGTCTCTTAATACCATTAACTGTTTTTCTCATCCTTTCAGCAGATAAAATGTAAGTAAGAAGGCAAATAATAATATACAGATAGCATTTTCTCTTCCCTTTTCATAATTTTGGTAGTTATATTTCTCCACCATTAAGGACGATGAGTTTGCTGTTTTTTGGTTTTGGTTCAGTGCTTCCCTTTGGAATTCAATTTTAAAACATTTATCAACATAAAGCATCCATACAAATGAGTTGCATGGAAATTCCAAGCTATTTTGAAGAGAACCTGAGAGGTTCTTGTGCAGTCAATAACGTCTTATCCCTATCTTGCTTTCAAGCTATTGAATTCAGGGAATGGTTGTGTCGCAGGAATCTCTCATCAAGGGATCTTGGTTTTAAGAGCATCTGATGGGACTAATCAGTGATTCTGTGGATGCCTTCTATTCAAAGAATCAGGTCATGCACTGCTCTGGCACAGAGAGTTGCTTATTTTTCTAGAGAAAGAATGTTAGAAAAGAAGTGGTAAAAAAAAGAAAAAGAAAGAAAGAAAAACAGAAACACACACAAACAAAACAAAAACCTTGCAATGTTCTCCTTTTGAATAAATCCAGGGTTATTCATTTGATTTTGAATTCAAGATGCCATGGTTCAAAAAGTGTTTATTTTTATTTTTTCCATTTCTCTCTCCAAATTATAGAGAAAATAACTGGCTTTAAAATGGAAAATAAATTGTTATTGGCCATTTTAGACTTGTAAATAATCTACTCAAAGGCTTACAAATGGATGGAATGCAAATTCCAAGCTATTTCAAAGAGAACCTGGGAGGTGTTATTTTAATGATTTATAAGGGAAACTGGTGTGATGATATACTCAAAATGCATCTGAGCCTCTCATTTCTTCAGTCTACAATATTCAGACGTTCTTTCCCTCCTTATCTTTCTTATTCTCTTTCTTCCCTCTCTCCCTCTCTCTCATTCTTTCTTTAATGCTCTGAAAGGAAATCAGCATGTTTCTGACTTTTCCATTATTGCTTCAGTTTGGGGAGGAGACTAGATGATAGATATCCTACTGATTGTAAAAATAGAGTTTAAATATTAGAGTTACAAGCAGGTTGATATCAATAAATTATATTCCTGAAGAGCCTAAGCACATAGCAAGCTAGAGTGCTGAACAAATTTTAGCTGATGGTGTTGAATTTCATATTTAATGGTGTAGTCATGAGTTTGAAGCTGGTAAAATTTATAAAGATCATACTCTAACTGAATGTGATAATTTCAATGCATAATTCATCATTTCACATCAAATCTGCATCCCAGAAGACAGTCTATATCTATGAAAAAAACATTAACGGGTAAATATGAGATTAGATGATCAGAGACTACATTGTACCACATGAAGCTATCATAAGTGATAACTAATAATATACTATATGCACTATACTTTCTTCTTCAGTTTTGACTGAGATTATGTAGGATGTGTAAAGATATTAATGTCATCTACAAATAAACGTATGGAAATACTTCTTTTTAGCATGTTCCATATGTGGAGTTACTTTTGTGGTGGTTTTTGTTTTGATATTTTGTTTTCATTTAAATGAGTTTAGCTCTTACCTGTTGGCAATCCACCTTAAATTATCCATGATATTGACTCAAATCCACATTTTACATTGTGTAAAACAAATCAATGACAATCTACACCCCCCCCACCTCTGCCTCAAGATTAGGGTAATTCCCTTTGTGGCTTACATCATCATAATCCTCCCTGGCTCAGAGCTTCTTCTTCAACAGATTAATTTCATGGATCAACTCAGTATCCTATCCATACTTCCCATTCCACACACACTTGGATGTAAACTGTCCACTCGTGAAACTACACACACAGTCTCATGAGATATTTATGTGTGCTGCATAGTTTACTTATCAATTTAGGAAATGGTAACAACATCCCCCACATTGTCTATTTCTGACTAAATAATAGCATTTGTTCTAAAAGTAGGTTTTGTTCCTCCCCAAGTTTTCACTGGTAATTCTTCATTTGCCATGCTGCTCAAATAATGTCTGTCCTTATGACACCTTTTTGATTGTTTTTCCTTCCTTTACTCTTCTCCCTTTTCATGGTGGAGAAATCATTGGAGAAGCAGACAAAAGATTCTATTTATTTCTCATGCAAAGGAATTTAGTACTCCCTCATTTTCCCCTTTCCATCTAGACTGTGACAGTGACCCTTTTCTCCATCAAAGATGTTTCTAAGCAAGGACAGTTAACCCTCAGGACAATTTCTTATTCGGTTTTTTCAATACTGTAAGTATTTATATAGATAAAATGTGAGACAATGGAATCTGTTACCCGTATACAATTCAGTTTGTCAAGATCATATTTCCTTCCAAGAATATAAGAACCTGGTAATCACACTCAGCAATTTGTCACTGGTTGGTCTCTCACCAAATAACATGTAGTTAATTATTATCCTGAAATCAATTTTCTTCCAACCCCAAGTATATGGGAACACCACCAATGGAATTTTTGCTAAATTCACACGTTAGGATGCTGATGACTTCAGTGGTACATTTTTTAAAAATTTAACTCCTATTATGTGCCTACCAAAATATGAGACACTGAGATTATAGCCGTGTAGACAAAATCACAGAACATCTCTCATAGAGCTCACTAACAGAAAAGTTAGATCTTTCTCAAAGCTGTATCCTTCTGGCGATTTAGCTTCCAGTGTCCTAAAAATTGATGATTTCAGGGCCAGGGAGCTTCAATTTGAAATCTTGATATAGCTTTTGAATATTTCCCAGCACCAGTTGAATATAAATAAATAATAATACTGCTAAATATGCCACTGGTATCAGTACATTACCTGTATGATGAGATCCCCAAAAGATCACCAGAAAAATATATTGAAGTATTTCTAAGTTTATTACACTTTCTGCAGTAAGACAGAACATTTTGAAATAGCTTTAGTAGTGTCTCAGAAGAGGGAATTCAGGAGAGGGTATGTATAGGATTTTTAAAGCCTGGGCTAGGTGATTACATGATGACTCTTCTAAATTGAGAAACTGGTTGGTGTTGATAGAGTTTGTGAGATAATTGCTTTGGATTGGAGAGCAAGTGTCTTTGAGCAAGACTTGAAAAGTCACTTTTTATAAGTAAGTTATTTTAGTTGCTTCATAGTTTTCCAGGAGTATGTATTTCATGGAGCAGCTAACTTATTTTTGTTTATTTTCAATATTATTTAGCCTAGGAAAAGTAGTGTATGCCCAATATCAGCCTTGTGTAATACAGGACTCAAATTATGTTGTTTCAGGTTTTGGCTCACTTAGGAAAATAACATATTAGAAAGGTCTTAGAACATTTTTAGACATTTTTAGTGAGGCATATTCGTGAAACTTTTAATTATGATAGATTTTGTCTTTGAGGCTTTATTTTGCTATATGCTTTAGTCATATAGGACCTAAAGTCAACACCATTTGCTTCAGTTGGGAAAAAATAAATAAATAAATATATATATATATATATATATATATACACACACACACACACACACATACATATATAATACTGCATAATACATAATATATAAATATGTATAACATATTTATATATTAAACATATATGATTTTCCTTTCTTGTTTTATTTCTTTGGGGAGGGGGGATCTTTCCACAGTATTGTACCAAAGATCCTGCAGCCCTACTACTATCAAATTCTTTTCTTTATAATTAATCTTGCATGTTTCATCTATGGTGAGTCATTTTGGAAAAATAAACTCAACATTATTGAATACATTTTTACCTGTGTTTTTCCCTCTTCATGAAGTGCCCTTCTTTCTCTGTGTGCCTAGTTAACATTTTGTTATCCTTCAAGACTCATTACAAGCATTTCATTCTTAGGGAATATTCTAATGACTTAAGGCAGAATGAATTTTTCCTAATCAAATAATGCATTATAAATAGTTTTGGAAAATTCATAGTTTCCTAAGGAAAAAAAAACTTAACTAAATGATTAATAAACATGAGATACATTTGTTGGTAATACAAATAATGGCAAAAAAATGTGTTTAAAAATTCATTTGTCACAGATAAAGCAAAGAAGGGATGAGATGGTCTCACAGAAACCAAAGGTAGAAAGCTGCACTGGGATAAATGAAACTAAAAGAAAACCTGTTCCAAATGTCAAAAAATGCAGGATAGAAAAGTACAATGACAGTGAATTGAACATAAAGTTTAGAAGTTTGAGGTAATAACAAGTTTGTCAAAGTAGCTTAAATGTAAGGGTGGAGATAAAAACAGGATTTAAGGGGGCCGAGGTGTAATTGAGAAGACAGGAACAATTATAGACCACACTCAAAAGGTTGGGTGTGATAGTGGAGAGAAATTATGTAGAAGGACCCATAGTTAGGGCTGGGAGCTCTTTTGCTTTACAGGATGGGAAAACAACAGATGGAATATTTATAACTTGGGAGGGAAAGAAAGAAGGTAAGATAGTTGTATTAAAATCCAAGAAGATGTAAAATGCGGTAGTAATGAAGTAAAACATGAGTAGTAGTATTATTCTTGAACTGGAAAAGTGGCATAGGTTACAGAGATGGGGAGAAAGAGGGAAAGTGGCTGCAGATGTAAATAAGTGCCTGAATCAAGATTAATATATATGTGAAGATGGATGTAAGGCAATCAGAGAAAGAAGTGTGTGCTGGCTGAGTAGGAGACTTAAGGGAAGGAGGTCTGGAATAACAATTGCAATAATAAAAGTTGCTCATCAAGGATAATTAAAAAGATTGGTAAATTGCTTTGAGAGGTCAACTAAGTTTGGAAACTGAGAATTTATAATGGCAACAAAGTACAAATTTCTGTAATTTTTATCAGAAGCTCTTAGAATATGAATTGATTTCAGTTAGAGAAAACCATATTTTAGGATGGAGATCTTTTTGAGGACATTTTTGCATGTGAGACAGAAAATCAAGGGGGAAGAGGCTTAGGATGTTAGTGAAATATACTCAGCCAAAGGGGCTAAATTTGGGTACGTGAGTCAGCTCTCCCAGTGGCAACAAACAGCCCCAAAATCTTAGTGGATAGTCCAACAAGCTTTTAAGATTTGATGACAGATCTGCAGGTCAGCCTTGGTTAGGCTCTGTTCTACTCTTTGTCTTCTTAAAAGAATCTTCTCTAACATGGCACTTGTCATGGCCAGTGACATCTCATTGGCCAAAGCAAGCCATTTCACATGGTCCAGCCTGACCATGGGATAGGTTAATACACACGTCCTATAGGGAGGCCTGGAAAATGTAAGATATATAAAACTGTTCAGGGAAGGGAGTGGATAATTGGGAAGAAGAATAAAATATATCACATTGAACAGGAGGGATGTGAGGCTTAGTGGTAATTTATGGGTTAAAATAAAATGAAGTGGAAGGGGACTGAAGATTAAAACAGTAATGAGTTTAAAGAGAAGAAAGGACAGCTCAGAGATTTATATACTTATATTTATATTGGATGGTAGCTAAAGTTTCTGACGTAGACAACATTCTAGACCTTTCCACTGATGCTAAGTGGTCTACCTCAGAAACATTAGCTACCATCCAATGAAAGATCTAGATTGAGGTCTTGATAAAACGTTGCTGAGATAGTAAAATGGTGGTGGATTTTATTAGGGATAATTGTGTGACTAGGATTTAGGGTTGTCACCATATGAATGTTGAAAATATCTAATTTAATAACAAGAGCAATAGGGGAAAATAAATCAGTGAAATCCTGAACTTCCAGGAAAATGGACGAGTAGCTTGGTGGGGTAAATAAACATCTACATGTAGAGCGGGTGTTGAAGACTTCCAGTTTTCATTTTCTGCAAGTAAGGAGCTTGAATGTCTCCACTCTGTCCTAACAACAAATAAAAAGCTAAACAGATTGAAAAATTAACAGCTTTTCTTGGATCCTTAAGAGAGGGGAGGACACAGGGTAAACTACTGCCCTGAGAATGGAAAGACAGACCTGCAAATACAGCAGGTCTCACCTTACCAGAGAGCAGAGACTCATGAGCAGAAACTGCTGTGGGAACCAGTACCTGGGTGAGAACACCAGAACTGTAATTGATGAATTGCTGGAAGCTAGGTGTGGAAAAATTTGAGAGTTAAAAAATTCATGAGCTAGTGGCATAGTCTTTATTTAAACGATAGTATAGCTGTATTTCTCCTTTCTTGAATTGTCTGTATCTCATTATATTTAAGGATGGCAAAATATTTAAGAATTTTATACAGTAAACTCAATAAATACTTGCTATCAAACAATAAAAAAAAAAAATCATGAGGACCCACTGATCAGCATTCCCCAGTCTTGTGAGGTTTACCACTAGGAGTTCAACAAGATTCCCACAATAAATAGCAGAGAAAAATCCCCTCAAGCCACCTGCTGGAGGAGGCGAAAAGGAACCATTTTGAAATAAGCCAGAGCACTCAGCTCTTCTCAAAAAGGCTTGCCCTCACGGGAAACTTGTTAACCAGAGCCTAAATGGCTGGGATATGATCTGAGACTGACTTACCTGGGGAAGGAAAGTACCCAACTCCAGGCCATTCTAGCCATCCTCTCTCACCTAAGGGGAGAGAAAAAAAAATTAAACATTTGTGAAGTTCAAAGTCCAGAGGCATAGGCTCACTAAGAGAATGAGACCTAATCATAGGACTATAGGACCCTTCCTCTCCCCCCACACATCACCACCACATTACTAAAGAGCTATTTATAACAGTTCCTTTTACCCAGTACATCATGTCTGGCTATCAAGTAAAACTTTACAAAACTTACGGAAAGGCAAAAAAACACAATGTGAAGAGACAGAGCAAGCATCAGAACCAGATGTAGCAGGGATGTTGGAATTATTAGACTAGGAATTTAAAACAACTCTGATTAATATGATAAGGGCTCTAATGGATAAAGTAGCATGCAAGAACAGATGAATAGTATAAGCCGAAAGATGGGAAATCCTAAAAAAGAACAAAAAAGAAATGCTAGAGGAAATCCTAGTATTGTAGGATATGTAAGGGTCAAAAAAGAAGGATAATAATTTGGGAAATTGTTACACACACGCACATATATGTGTGTATATATATATGTACACACACACATACATATATATCATATGGATAGAAAACAACTCAAATGTTAAAGTAAGAGGTAGCAAAACCTATTAATTCAGTTTGTTATTTATATTAAATTTGGGTCAAGTCTAGATTTATTTCCCCTTTACTTTCTGGTTGGCCTAAAATACATGTAAATGGACATGCTGGAAGGAAGTAGTCATAAAAGTGGGTCTGAGAGAGGACATGTGCTATTTCAAATAGGATGCACAAGGATAACACAAAGGAGTTTAATACAAATGATCACTATAGAGCCAGTCTAAGCCAAGTCTCTCCACTGGAAGAAAACCTGCCTCAGAGATATATTATTTTTTGAAGTTATTCATAGCAACTTTGAATGTACTCAGGCAATCAAGGCAAGTTTTAGAGTTTTTCTCAATATTTTTACTAAAAGTCTAAGGTTATTTTATATCAAAAGGAGTTTCAGCTCTCAGTGTTCTTTTATAAGTTAAGCAAACACTGTAATGTGTATCTTGGAAAACTTCAAAAATCCCTGTCCAAGCTTACGGCTGTCTAGGCAGACTGTGAGCTTTTAATATCGCAAATTACGTAACTTATTTTGTTTTAGAAAAAAGATCTTAATAGTATTACAATTCATGGGTACTGGCTTGGTTCCATTAAGTTTTTACAAAACTTCTTCAAATACTTACTAGTCACATACTCATTAGAAAATCAGTTCCAAACAAGCATCCAAACATAAAAGACACAATAGATATCTGTTGCTGCTTAACAAATCACACCAAAAATTAATGGCTTAAAAAACTTTTTATTTTATTATGGTTTCTGTGGCTCAGGCATCCAGGCATGGCTTATGTGAGTTCTTTGCTGTAGTCTCTCACAAAGTTGCAACCAAGGCCAAAGTCTATGGTTTTATCTGATGACTCAACTAGAAAAGGGTCTAATTTCAAGCTCCCTCAGTAGTTCTTGGCAGCATTCAGTTCCTAGGGGTTGTTGGACTGAGGACCTCAGTTCCTCAATGGTTGTTGGTCAAAGGCCCTTGTAGTTCATGCCATGTGGGCATTTCCTGCATGGTAGTTTGCTTCATCAACCCTGTAAACCAAGAAGGTAATGGAGAAAGTCTGCTAGCAATACAGAAGTAACAGTCTTTTATAATACAATCACAGAAATGAGATCCTTCCCCTTTGTCACAGTCTCTTGGTGAAAAACAAGTCATATGTTTCACCAACACTCAGCACATGAGTGTTGGTAAGGACATAAGTACTAGGAGGTAGAAATCATTAGGGACCATTTCAGATGTCTGCTTATCACATACCTTTCCTTAATTTTATTTATTTTTTACTTTTTACTTTTTATTTTTTCTTTCTATTTTTAACTTTTTCCAGCTTTATTGAGATATAATTGACATATAACATCGTGCAAGTTCAAAGTATATAATGTTATGACTTGATATGTGTGTATATTGTGAAACGTTTACCACAATAAAGTTGGTTAATACATCCATTGCCTCACATAGTTACAATATTTTTTCTTGCGGTGAGAACATTTTAAGATCTACTCTCTTAGCAACTTTCAAATGTTCAATACAGTATTATTAACTAACTCATCATGCTGTACATCATATCCACATAACTTATTCATCTAATAACTGGAAGTTTGTACCCTTTGACCACTTTCACCCATTTATCACCCAACCCCCCAATCCACACACACACACCCCTGGCATTTACCAGTCTGCTCTCAGTTTCTATAAATTTAGGATTTTTTTTTTTTAAGATTCCACATATAAATGAAATCATACAGTATCTGTCTTTCTCTGACTTATTTTACTTAGTATAATGCCCTCAAGGCAATCTATGCTTTGGAAAATGGCAGGACTTCCTTCTTTTTGTGGTTGAATAATATTCCATTGTATATATACCACATTTTCTTTATCCATTCATCTGTCTGACACTTTGGTTGTTTCCATGTCTTGGCTATTGTGAATAATGCTGCAATGAACACAGGAGTATGGATATCTTTTTGAGATAACAGTTTTGTTTCCTTTGGATGTATACCCAAAAGTTGAATTGCTAGCTCATATGGTAGTTCTATATTTAATTTTTTGAGGAATCTCCATACTGTTTTCCATAATGGCTGCACCAATTTACATTCACACCAACAAAAAGGGTTTCCTTTTCTCTACATCCTCACTAGCACTGGTTATCTCTTGACCTTTTGGTAATAGCTATTGTGACATGTGTGGGGTGATATCTCATTGTGGTTTTGATTTGCATTTCCCTGATGATTAATGATGTTGAGCATCTTTTTGTGTACACGTTGGCCATCTGTACGTCTTTGAAAAAAAGTCTATTCAGATCTTTCACCCATTTTTTAATTGGATTGTTTTTGTTTATTTGTCTTATTTTGGTATTGAGTGGTTTGAGTTTCTTATGTATTTTGGAGATTAACACCTTATCAGCCATGTGATTTGCAAATATTTTTTCCCGTTTCATAGGTTACATTTTTATTTTATTGCTCATTTATTTTGCTGCGTTTTTTAGTTTAAAAGTTTTTTAGGGCTCCCCTGGTGGCGCAGTGGTTGAGAGTCCGCCTGCCGATGCAGGGGATGCGGGTTTGTGCCCTGGTCTGGGAGGATCCCACATGCCGCCGAGTGGCTGGGCCCGTGATCCATGGCCACTGAGCCTGTGCGTCTGGAGCCTGTGCTCCGCAACGGGAGAGGCCACAACAGTGAGAGGCCCGCATACCGCAAAAAAAAAAAAAAAAAAAAAAAAAAATGTTTTTTAGTTTGATGTAGCCCTACTTGTTTATTTTTGCTCTTGTTGTTTGTTCTTCTGGTGCCATACCCATAAAATCATTGCCAAGACCAATGTCAAAGAGGTTGTCCCCTCTGTTTTCTTCTGGGAGTTATGTGGTTTCAGGTCTTACATTTCAGTCTCTAATCCATTTCTTATTTATTTTTGTGAATGGACTAAGATAGGGGTCTAGTTTCATTCTCTTGTGTGTGAATATCCATTTTTCCCAATACCATTTATTGAAAAGACTATCCTTTTCCCACTGGGTATTCTTGACACTCTTGCCAAAAATCAGTTGACTGTACATGCATGGGTTTATTTCTGGGCTCTATATTTCTTTCATTGATTAATATGTATGTTTTTATGCCTGTACTAAACTGTTTTGAATACTGTAGCTTGTAATATATTTTGAAATCAGGAAGTGTGATGCCTGTAGGCTTAGTGTAATGCATATAGGTTTATCACCATGATTTTTGTTCAACATTCGATGTTATTTAACATTGGCTATGAATAGATCCAATTTATTAGTACATCTAAAGCAGTCTGTCTTTGGGTTATATATCCTGTATTCCAGAAAAGAATATGTTTTAATAATGATCACTTAGTGTTGAATTGCTTCTTGAACAACTTGGCCTATCACACTAGGCAATCACTGTGAACAGTTTTTCAAAGTTCAGTTTTATTTTATTTTATTTATTTTATTTTTTTGAAGAATAGTTGATGTAAAATGTTCTTTTAGTTTCTGGTGTACAGCAAAGTGATTCAGTTTATACATATATAGATATCTATCTATCTATCTGTACACACACACACATGTATATACACATATATATGTATTCTTTTTCATATTCCTTTCCATTATGGTTTATTACAGGGTATCGAATATAGTTCCCTGTGCTATACAAAAGGACCTTGTTTCTTACCATTCTATATGTGATAGTTTGTATCTGCTAGCCCCAAACTCCCAATCCAACCCTCCCCTACCCCCCTCCCCTTTGGCAACCACGAGTCTGTTCTCTATGTGTGTGGGTCTGTTTCTGTTTCATAGATTTTTCATTTTGGCATATTTTAGATTCCACATATAAGTGATATCATTCGGTGTTTGTCTTTTTCTTTCTGACTTATTTCGCTTAGCATGGTAATCTCTGGGTCCAACCATGTAGCATTATTTCATTCCTTTTATGGCTGAGTAATATTCCATTGTATATATATACCACATCTTCTTTTTTTTTTTCTTTTTGCGGTATGCGGGCCTCTCACTGTTGTGGCCTCTCCCGTTGCGGAGCACAGGCTCCGGATGCGCAGGCCCAGCGGCCATGGCTCAGCCGCTCCGCGGCATATGGGATCCTCCCAGACCGGGGCACGAACCCGTATCCCCTGCATCGGCAGGCGGACTCTTAACCACTGCGCCACCAGGGAGGCCCTATACCACATCTTCTTAATCCATTCATCTGTTGATAGACATTTATGTTGTTTCCATGTCTTGGCTGTTGTAAATAGTGCTGCAATGAACATTGAGGTGCGTGTGTCTTTCAAATTATAGTTTTCTCTGGATATTTGCCCAGGAATGGGATTGCTGGATCATATGGCAACTCTGTTTTTAGTTTTTTTTGAGGAACCTCCATACTGTTCTCCATAGTGGCTGCACAAACTTACATTTTCGCCAACAGTGTATGAGGTTTCCATTTTCTCCACACCCTCTCCAGCATTGGTTATTTGCAGACTTTTTAATGATGGCCATTCTGACTGGTGTGAGGTGGTACCTCATTGTAGTTTTGATTTGCATTTCTCTAATAATTAGCAATGTTGACCATCTTTTCATATGCCTGTTGACCTGTTGGCCATCAGTATATCTTCTTTGGAGAAATGTCTGTTTAGGTCTTCTGTCTATTTGTCAATTGGGTTGTTTGTTTTTTTGTTATTGAGTTGTGTGAGCTATTTGTATATTTTGGAAAGTAAGCCCTTGTTGGTTGCATTGTTTGCAAATATTTTCTCCCAGTTTGTAGGTTGTCTTTTCATTTTGTTTATGGTTTCCTTTGCTGTGCAAAAGCTTATACGTTTGATTAGGTCCCATGTGTTTATTTTTCCTTTTATTTATATTGCCTTGGGAGACTGACCTAAGAAAACATTGGTACAATTTATGTTAGAGAATGTTTTGCCTACATTCTCTTCAAGGAGTTTTATGGTGTCCTATCTTATATTTAAGTCTTTAAGCCATTTTGAGTTTATTTTTGTGTATGGTGTGAGAGTGTGTTTTAACTTCACTGATTTACATGAGGCGTCCAAGTTTCCCAACACCAGTTGCTGAAGAGACTGTCTTTTCCCCGTTGTATATTCTTGCCTCTTTTGTCAAAGATTAATTGATCATAGGTGTGTGGGTTTATTTCTAGGCTCTCTATTCTGTTGAAAGTTCAATTTTAAAATGTGACATGATTTGACAACAGGTTACACAAAAATACACAAACAAGCAACTATCATCCAAGAATTTGATCTCTGTTAATTTATTCTGAATAGTCTATTAAATGCTGACATTCCAACTGTAATGGGCTTCCCTCCTTTTCCAGATACTCCTGAAAATTTCATTGATGTAACTTCTAAAACAATTTCTACTATAACTATTACAAACAATAACAAAAACAAGCATTTACTAGGATCTTACCAAGAACCAGGAACATTATATACATTATTCTGCTTAATTCATTACGCTAATCTACAATACAACAAATTGTGTAATGTGAGGATATTAATTGAGAAAAATTAGCTACGGGTCAAGATTGGAACAGATGACTTCGAGAAAACTTTTGTATACTGGAAAAGTCTCTTTTCTAATTCAAAATCCTTTAGATATGGCATTAAAGGTAAAGGCAGAGAATAATAACAATGAAGTATCTTTGTAAAGCACCATACGTATGAATAGCTCAAAGCACTTTTTATTGCATTACCTGATTAATCTTTGTGGTATCCTACTGAGTGAGGGTGGCAGGAATTTTATTTCTCTTTTATGGATTTTTTAAAAAGTGAAACAAGAACTTTAACTTCCAGGTGCTTTCTCCATAGCATGTCTATGACTGCTTGAACTAAAAAGTGGTAGGCAAGCTTAGATCTCCTATACAAAATACTTCATTAAGTTATTAAATCATACTTTCAGCTAATAGTTTTGAGTGCAAATGTATATTATATGACTATTAAAATGAAGGATCTGAAAGAAACCTACAGTCTAACAGAGAAAGGTCTTAAATATTTGGCTAAGTGGGCTTAAATTGGGGCTGACATAATAAAAGCTGCAACCTAGCATTTTATTTTACTTTTTTTATTTTTTATTTTTTTATAGATCTCTACTGGAGTATAAATGCTTCACAATACTGTGTTAGTTTCTGTTGTACAACAAAGTGAATCAGCCATATGCATACATATATCCCCATATCCTCTCCCTCCTGAGCTTCCCTCCCACCCTCCTTATCCCACCCCTCTAGGTCATCACAGAGCACAGAGCTGATCTCCCTGTGCTATGCTGCTGCTTCCCACTAGCTTACTATTTTACATTTGGTAGTGTATATATGTCGCTTCTACTCTCACTTCACCCCAGCTTCCCCCTCCCCCGCCATGTCCTTAGGTCCATTTTCTATGTCTACATCTTTATTCCTGCCCTGCCACTAGGTTCATCAGTACCATTTTTTTTTTTTTTTAGATTCCATATATATGCGTTAGCATATGGTATTTGTTTTTCTGTTTCTGACTTACTTCACTCTATAGGACAGACTCTAAGTCCCTCCACATCACTACAAATAACTCAATTTCGTTTCTTTTTATGACTGAGTAATATTCCATTGTATATATGTGCCACATCTTCTTTATCCATTCATCTGTCTATTGACATTTAGGTTGCTTCCATGTCCTGGGCTATTGTAAATAGTGCAGCAGTGAACATGTGGTACATGTCTCTTTTTGAATTATGGTTTTCTCAGGGTATATGCCCAGTAGTGGGATTGCTGGGTCATATGGCAGTTCTATTTTTAGTTTTTTAAGGAACTTTCATACTGTTCTCCATAATGGTTGTATCAATTTTAATTCCCACCAACAGTGCAAGAGGGTTCTCTTTTCACCACACCCTTTCCAGCATTTATTGTTTCTAGATTTTTTGATAATGGCCATTCTGACCAGCATAAGGTGATACCTCACTGTAGTTTTAATTTGCATTTCTCTAATAATTAGTGATGTTGAGCATCTTTTCATGTGCCTCTTGGCCATCTGTATATCTTCTTTGGTGAAATGTCTATTTAGGTCTTCTGCCCATTTATTAATTGGGTTGTTTGCTTTTTTGATATATGAGCTGTTTGTATATTTTGGAGATTAATTCTTTGCCTGTTATTTCATTTGCAAATATTTTTCCCATTCTGAAGATTGTCTTTTCATATTGTTTATGGTTTCCTTTGCTGTACAAAAGCTTTTAAGTTTAATTAGGTCTCATTTGTTTATTTTTGTTTTTATTTTCATTGCTCTAGGAGGTGAGTCAAAAAAGATCTTGCTGTGGTTTATGTCAAACAATGTTTTTCCTATATTTTCCTCTAAGAATTTTATAGTGTCTGGTCTTACATTTAGGTCTTTAATCCATTTGGAGTTTATTTTTGTGTATGGTGTTAGGTAGTTGTTCTAATTTCATTCTTTTACATGTAGCTGTCTGGTTTTCCCAGCACCACTTTTTGAAAAGGCTGTTTTTTCTCCATTGTATGTTGCCTCTTTTGTTGTAAATTAGGTGACCATATGTGTGTGGGTCTGTCTTCAGGCTTTCTATCCTTTACCATTGATCTATATTTATGTCTTTGTGCCAGTACCATACTGTCTTGATTACTGTAGCTTTGTAGTATAGTTTAAAGTCAGGGACCCTGATTCCTCCAGCTCCGTTTTAATTTCTCAAGATCGCTTTGGCTATTTGGGGTCTTTCCTGTTTCCATACAAACTATAAAATTTTTTGTTCTAGTTCTGTGAAGAATGCCATTGGTAGTTTGATAGGGCTTGCATTGAATCTGTAGATGGCTTTGGGTAGTATAGTCATTTTCACATTATTGATTCTTCCAATCCAAGAACATGGTATATTTCTCCATCTGTTTATCTTTGATTTTTTTTCATCAGTGTTTTATAGTTTTCTGAGTACAAGTCTTTTGCCTCTTTAGGTAGGTTTATTCCTAGGTGTTTTATTCTTTTTTTTTTGAGATGGTAAATGTGATTCTTTCCTTAATTTCTCTTTCTGATTTTTTGTTATTAGTGTATAAGAATACCAGAGATTTCTGTGCATTAATTTTGTATCCTTCAACCTTACCAAATTCATTGATTAGTTCTAGTAGTTTTCTGGTGACATCTTTGGAGTTTTCTATGTATAGTATCATGTCATCTGCAAAGAATGACAGTCTTACTTCTTTTCCAATTTGTTTTCCTTTTATTTCTTTTTCTTCTCTGATTGCCATGGCTAGGACTTCCAAAACTATGTTGAATAAGAATGGTGAGAGTGGACGTCCTTGTCTTGTTCCTAATCTTAGTGGAAATTCTCTCAGTATTTCACCATTGAGTATGAAGTTTGCTGTGGGTTTGTCATATATCACCTTTATTATGTTGAGGTAAGTTCCCTCTATGCTCACTTCCTTTATTTTTAAAATTAATTTATTTATTTTATTTATTCATTTTCGGCTGTGTTGGGTCTTCCCCACTGCGTGCGTGCTCTCTCTAGTTGCAGTGAGCGGGGGCTGCTCTTTGTTGTGGTGTGCGGGCCTCTCACTGCACTGGCCTCTCCCGTTATGGAGCACGGGCTCTAGGCATGTGGGTTTCCGTAGTTGTGTCTCATGGGCTCTAGAGCACAGACCCAGCAGTTGTGGTGCATGGGCTCCATTGCTCCATGGCACGTGGGAACCTCCTGGACCAGGGTTTGAACCCCTGTCCCCTGCATTGGCAGGTGGACTCCCAACCACCACGCCACCAGAGAAGCCCTATGCCCACTTGCTGGAGAGTTTTATCATAAATGGATGTTGAATTTTGTCAAAAGCTTTTTCTGCATCTACTGAGATGATCATATGGTTTTTATTCTTCAATTTGTTAATATGGTATATCACATTGATTGATTTACATATATTGAAGAATCCTTGCATCTCTGGGATAAATCCCACTTGAACATCGTGTATGATCCTTTTAATATGTTGTTGGATTTTGTTTGCTAGTATTTTGTTCAGGATTTTTGTATCTATGTTCATCAGTGATATTGGTCTATAATTTTCTTTCTTTGTGACATCTCTGTCTGGTTTTCATATCGGGGTGATGGTGGCTTCGTAGAATGAATCTGGGAGTGTTCCTCCCTCTGCAAATTTTTGGAAGAGTTTGAGAAGGATGGGTGTTAGCTCTGTTCTAAATGTTTGGTGGAATTTGCCTGTGAAGCCATCTGGTCCTGGACTTTTCTTTGTTGGAAGATTTTTAATTACAGTTTCAATTTCATTACTTGTGGTAGGTCTGTTTATATTTTCTAATTATTCCTGGTTCAGTCTTGGAAAATTGTACCTTTCCAAGAATTTGTCCATTTCTTCCAGGTTGTCCATTTTATTGGCATATTGTTGTTTGTAGTAGTCTCTTATAATCCTTTGTATTTCTGCAGCGTCAGTTGTGATTTCTCCTTTTTCATTTCTAATTTTATTGATTTGTGTACTCTCCATTTTTTTCTTGATGTGTCTGGCTAAGGGTTTATCAATTTTGTTTATCTTCTCAAAGAACCAATTTTAGTTTCATTGATCTTTGCTATTGTTTTCTTTGTTTCTGTATCATTTATTTCTGCTCTGATCTTTATGACTTCTTTCCTTCTACTGACTTTGGGTTTTCTTTGTTCTTCTTTCTCTGGTTGCTTTAGGTGTAGGGTTAGATTGTTTATTTGAGATTTTTATTCTTTCTTGAGGTGACTTTTATTGCTATAAACTTCCCTCTTAGAACTGGTTTTGCTGCATCCCATAGGTTTTGGGTCATCTTGTTTTCATTGTCATTTGTCTCTAGGTACCTTTTGTGTGTGTGTGTGTGTGTGTGTGGTACGCGGGCCTCTCACTGTTGTGGCCTCTCCCGTTGTGGAGCACAGGCTCCGGACGCACAGGCTTAGTGGCCATGGCTCATGGGCCTCGCCACTCCGTGGCATGTGTGAGCTTCCCGGACTGGGACACGAACCCGTGTCCCCTGTATCGGCAGGTGGACTCGCAACCACTGCACCACCAGGGAAGCCCTCTAGGTACTTTTTTATTTCTTCTTTGATATCTTCAGTGATCTCTCGGTTATTTAGTAACACACTGTTTAGCCTCCATGTATTTGTGTTTATTACATTTTTTTTTCCTGTAATTGATTTCCAATCTCATAGCATTGTGGTCAGAAAAGATGTTTGATATAATTTCAATTTTCTTAAATTTTCCGATGCTTGATTTGTGACCCAAGATGTGATCTATCCTGGAGAGTGTTCCGTGTGCACTTGTGAAGAAAGTGTATTCTCACTTTCAGGTGGAATGTTTTATAAATATCAATTAAATCTCTCTGGTCTATTGTATCATTTAAAACTTTTGTTTCCTTATTTATCTTCTGTTTGGATGATCTGTCCATTCGTGTAATTCTGTCCATTGGTGTAATTGGGGTGTTAATGTCTCCTACTATTATTGTGTTACTGTCGATTTCTCATTTCATGGTTGTTAGCATTTGCCTTATGTATTGGGGTGCTCCTATGTTAGGTGTGTAAACAATTATAATTGTTATATCTTCTTCTTGGATTGATCCCTTGATCATTACGTAGTGTCCTTTGTAAATGTTCATTTTTATGAAGTAAATAGGGAAGGAATCTCTGAAGAGCTTTGTGAAAAAGCACTCCCTGGAACTTTGTCTTAACAACCTCTGTCCAAGATTTTTTATCTAGGCAAGGCTTAAGGAGATTTGGTCTGTCGTCTTAATTCAAGATATATTTAGCAAGCCCCTATAGTGGCCAAGCTGCTGAATATAGAAGTAAGTGAGGATGTCTGCTCCTAGAAAATATTCAATCCCATAGGGAGGATGAAACAAGTACTTAAACATCTGTAGTATGTGGCACATAATAAACATCATTAGAGAGGTGAAACAAGGTGCTATTGAGGTATAAAGGAGAAAGAAAAGTCATGTATTGGCTGCAAATCAAGAGAGATTTCAGAAAGATAACTCTTCCTGTATGACAGGTATACTGGTGAACGAAGCCATTTGTCTGTTATACCCACGGTGATTTGAATAAACAGAATTTCAGCATGCTCATATGAGATGGATGTGAGAGGGCATTCCCCCAAAGGAAAACATTTTTTTTAAAAGGCAAGAATAAACATTTACTTTGCAACAATTACTAGTCATGTAATTTACCTTGAGAGCAAATACATGGAAAGAATCTCTCACCATCAGGAAAAGATGATTTTGAAGGACTTTTAATACCAGATTTACTTCTCCTGCATTATATATGTATATATGTATATGTGGTTCATCACAAAGCAATTTATAACTAATATGTTAAATAATATTATTTTTTATAATAATCCCTTCATAGTATCTAATTGCTTTATTTTATATTGCATTTTCAGTCTTTGTTATCCTAATGATCTGCTAACACCTCACCTTTACTATCAAGACACTATTTCTTCTGCTTTCAGTTGCACTGTTTACTCTGGAGGCTTCGTGCGTAACTTTCACTGTGCACTTCTCTTCAGTGCCCTCCTGGCTAGTATTTACTTTTCCCTGGGTACCCCATCTTCTTCCTTTTGATTTACTCTTTCAGTTTGCTGTGTACATCTGCAAGTAACTTTCCAGTTAAAGATGGATAGCAGATAAGATTTCTTATGTTTAATCCTGAACTCATACTTTAAAATTTTATTTTAGTGGACATATAACTCATAGAGAAAATTATTTCTGTTTAAAGCTTTGGAGTCATTTTCCATTTTCTATTGTCTTTTAGTATGCAGTTTTTCTGAGGCAAACTCTGATGCCATTCTTACTTTTGTTCAGTTTTTGTTTTCTATCTCGGTATTTGTTTTTGTGATTGTTTTTTCTTTCCTTTCTGTAAGCTATTTGTTATTTTCTTCATCCCTGGTATATGGAAAAAAACTCACTGAGATTTTACTTGAAGTCATTGTGTCCATGTATGTTCCTGTTGTGTGTATGCGTGTGTATACTTAATCCTTTTCTGTGGTTAGTGGTCCTGTCAATTTTAAGTCTCCTGTCACTTTTAATTACTGTAAAATTTTCTGCTATTAGTTTCTTATAATCTGTACTATATTTTCTCTTTTCAGGAATTCTATTATTTGTCTATTTGACAACATGGAGTATACCTTTATGTCTCCCAAATTTTCAGTTTCTTGTTTTGCTCTAAATTCTACAAGGTTTCCTTAATTCTTCTGTCACTTTTTCAGCTCTCCTAATTTTCAAGGGGTATTTATTTTTTTGTAATTTTTTTCCCTGACTTTTCATAGAACCCCATTCCATTTTTTATGAATACAAAATCTAGAATTGTTCTAAGGATACCAATTAGATATAGTTTTTTTTTTTTTTTCTCTAGTGTTTGAAATATCATTCTTTCATCTGGGATCAGAGGTTAGCTTTCTTATTTGTGTTGAAAGCTTTTTTCACATGTTTGGTGATCCTTGAATATCCACTCATTTCTAATAGTGGGTGGGACTTTCAGGCTGGCAGACTTCAGCTAGTAATATGCTGGCAGGAATTTAGCTATTATGTAGGTATCCCCAAACCCATAACATGAAACATGCATGGAGACTGTATAACTGTGACAGGTATCCCATCATTCTGTTTCTTCTAAGACTATTTGTTCAAACTCTTTAGAGATAACTTATTTTGGATCTGTATGGTTTTCCTTGTAATTGGAGTAGAAAGACTGGGTCAAGAGTGGGTGGGCCATTGCACTTACATGCACTCAGTACCTCAAGTTCCCACCCCCTCTTCTCATACCTACCTCTGCTGTCACTATATTTCTGGAGTCCAGCATTTCTTGATATTCATCAGGGCCATTCTACTATATCTTCTGCTACTGTTAACATTTATTTATTTATTTATTTTTGCGGTACGCAGGCCTCTCACTGTTGTGGCCTCTCCCATTGCGGAGCACAGGCTCTGGACACACAGGCTCAGTGGCCATGGCTCATGGGCTCAGCCGCTCTGCAGCATGTGGGATCTTCCCGGACCAGGGCACGAACCCATGTCCCCTGCATTGGCAGGCAGACTCTCAACCACTGCGCCACCAGGGAAGCCCTGTTAACATTTTTTTTTTTTTTTTTTTTTTTTGCGGTATGCGGGCCTCTCACTGTTGTGGCCTCCCCCGTTGCGGAGCACAGGCTCCGGACGCGCAGGCTCAGCGGCCATGGCTCACGGGCCCAGCCGCTCCGCGGCATATGGGATCCTCCCAGACCGGGGCACGAACCCGTATCCCCTGCATCGGCAGGCGGACTCTCAACCACTTGCGCCACCAGGGAGGCCCTGTTAACATTTTTTAAACCTTTGTTTTTATCAGTCCACTCATCACTGTCTATTTTTTGTCTTCCAGAGAAGTTTTAGAGTTTCTTACCCACATCCTACATATTACATTCTGTTTATTGATGTATATAATTTTCTATTTTCTAATTCATTCTTATTTTAGTGTATTCTTAAGTGGGACAGATAATAAGCATATGTTCTTGATTTGCCATCTTAAATCATAAATTGACACCATTGTTTTTCTTTTTTAATCAGGGAAGTGATTATTATCTGAGATGTGTTTTAGAAAAATAACATAGTAGTGTGCAATATGGATTGGAGTGGGTACAGGGAATATAGATTTAGAGGTTGAGTCTACTCAGTGTGTCAAAAGAGATATAATAAGGATGGGAACAGAGGAAATGGAAAGGTAGAACTTTTTAGAGTTGAATTTGTGGAATCTATCAACTTTACCAATGTACTTTGGACCAAATTTTGCTGGTCTATAAGTGCTGGAAGTTAAAGAAAAAGCAACATGTCAAATACCATATAAGACAAAATAGAAAAAAAGCTACATGATTAAAAGTCTAATTTAAAAAAAAATATTGTGAAAAAATATAATATATATTGAAAACTTTATGAACCTGTTAGTAGTTTAACAAATTGTTATAAACTGACTGCTTTTTCTAATTACCATGAAAACATAACAAATAAACCTAAAGCTTGCAGTCTAAAATATCCATTATTATGCTTATGAATTCTGTGAGCAAGGAATGTAGACAGGGGCACGAGGAGTTGGCTTTTCTCTTTCATACTGTGTCTGACTTTAGCTAAAAGACTTGAAGGCTTATTCACTCATGAGCTTGGTGATTAATGTTGGCAGTTGGCTGGATGCCTCAGTTCCTTTCCAATAAGACCTCTCCATGTAGTCTCTCCATGAGGTCCCTTTTCATGGGCTAATTTGAACTTCCTCACACCATATTAATTGGATTCCAAAGCCAAGTATCCTGAGAGAGAGCAAGGCAGAAGCTTTATCCTATTCATGACTTAACTCACTCCGTATACTACTTGTCTAAACAGTCACAAACACCCGTTTTCTATTAGGGGTGTTAGTCACTATGGAAGGTCATAGAGGTTAGTGTTGCCATCTGTGGAAAATATCACCCTGATCAAGAATTAAAACATTGCTAACAGGGTATAATCTACTTCTTTATCTTTCTTGATCCCAAATTTTTGCATTGCCTTAGAGGTAATGACTGTCTTGATTTTTATAGTACTTACTTACATTTCTTTAAAATTTTGCTACCTTTGTGTTTATCAATAAATAAATACTTTACTTTTGGCTAGCTTTTAGACACTATGTGTATAAAATCATACTGTGGTTATTCTTTTGTATCTTGTTTTTTTAAATCAACATTATGTATGTGAGATCCACGTTGTTGCATGGAGGTCATTCTGAAGGTTACTGTGTATTAGAGTACATTCAGCTCCAGTATTAACCATAGCTGTCACCTTTTGTTTACTTCTGGGGTACCAGCAAATAATGAGCTCAACATGAAGCATCTGATGGCCCCCAACGTCCCTCATCTGGATGTGATCTTGGCCTGTGTCCTATATGCAGGGTGTAGGAGACACCTAGCCAAACAGGACTGTATCCCTAAGGCCTCTGCTGGAGCAGGTGGGACACTAGAAATGGTAGGGGTGGTAGGGACTGGCAGGTCTGAATTGTTGTTCTAGTTGTAAGGTTTGCCATAGGCCAACCAACACAGCATTGGGTTGCTAGTTTATCTTCTTAGGTTGGGTTCCAGTAGCAATGAAGTCAAACCACATTTGCTTCCTGGTTACCTTTACTGGACCCTTTACAGCAGATTGGGAGAGCCTTTTGGCTTCTTAAGCTCCCTCTGTCTCAGGTCTTTCCCACAGCCACCTGTACCTATTCTGGGGATTTGTCAGTTTCCCCCAGATCAGCAATGAATTGTTGCATCATATATATTTTGTTCCACAACTGAGCTCAGCATGGATATCAGCATCCCATACCAGCTACTGACGGTGGAATGGAGTAATTTGGCTTTCATTCCTATAGTGAATGTGGCCCAATCAGGGCCTTCAAAGACAAGGGTATGGATGGTCTGTCTCATTCCCAATGCCCTTAGAGCTTGTCATACCTCATCTATAGATTTTGAGGGTCCCACATGCCTGGAAAGATCCCCGGTCATTGGGCCAGGCTGCCTTGCAGGCTAGAATAATCCAATCTATAAGAGAGAGAGTCCCTTGAACTCCCTAAATGCCATCCAGGTGCTGCTGGAGGGCAGGGTGTGTGATGATGTTGCTCCTCCTCTCTCTTCTGCCTGGTCAGAGAAATGCCACAGCTCCCTGTATCCCATAGCTGCACTAGCCATACCTGGTACTTTCCCTGGTCTTTTGTTGGAACTTGGCAGCTATATCAGTAAGCTCAGCAAGTATATATTTTCTCATCATGAATGTTTCCTGACTCTTAGGCTGCCCTGCTGGCTGGGGTTGTTGTCTCTGGGCTTTTGCTTTCCTTCGTATTAGGGATCAGATGGCAGGGGGTGCTCCATTTGTTTCACTGTCAATCACCACAACATCCTTCTCTTTGTTCTTCTGACTTTCCCAGAGACTCCACTCTTAGCATCCTAATCAGGCTTTGTAACAAATGCTCAGACCTTAGTCCAAGGCAGTTTGTATCGCCCTAACTTTGCAAACGACACACTTATTATTCTACTCTCCCACTTTGTCTGCCAGCCCTGAAGCTGGCAGAGTAGTGGACAACTTCAAGTCCTTCTCTAACCTAAGCTCTTCCAACTTTCTAACTTGAGCTTTAGCCTCTCATTGGGCATCGGGTGTCCAGCTGAACTGCCCATGGTGAAGTCCAGCCCACTGTTGCAGCCATTGGTTTCCCTTCTTTGCTATAGTGTGCTATGTGCAGTTCCTCAAACAAGTGTATTAAACCAGCTGGCATTTTGGGGGCATCCCCGAATTCACATGGTGACTCATGAGCATCTAACATTCAGGCCACCTCTCCCCACATAGAGGTCAATGGCCAACTCAGGATTTCACTCCTCAGATGCCTCTTTCCCAAGACCCATTTCTTCAGTCTCCTGGCTGGCTTACCAATTGTTGGTTCACAACCTCACAAGTTCCCTGGGGGAAATTCAACAATGGCGTTCATATACGAAGAGACCAAAGGAAGAGGCAGACCACTCCAGATTGATAGGGTGCAGTTTTATTAAGCAAGGGAACTTACATATGAGGCTTGTCTTGGATGGCTGCAAGATGAATTGATCTCTGCACCCACTCGCCAGATTCTTATGAGTTTTATACAGAGACCTTAATGAGGTTAAGTCACATACATGGGCCAGATGGTCTTAATAACACAGTACTTCCTCAAGGCTGTGTCCTTGAAGTAGCTCCTAGTGCAGGAACAATGTTCAGACTATACATTCCAAGGACAGGGGAAGGGGCAAGGTGCCTCTGTTTGCCCAAGACCAGCTAGAAGGTCATCTGGCAGTCATATCCTCTTGAAGATCTCAATGACCTCCTTCAACAGGATCCTAGCAGAGAGATTCCTTCAAGTCTGGAGGCTCAACAAATACCACACTACTGCTCCTGCTTGACAACCAGGTTGGTTTTAAGAACACACAGAATGTGGAGTGTATCCCACTGTCCTTAGAGCCATGTGGCTGGTGAGAAACAGTTTCATTTCTGCAACTGAGTGGGATGTGTACACCAGAGACTCACTCAGGATCTGCACTCTGACCAAAGAGAGCATCAGGAAGGAGACTGTTCCCCTGAGGAAGGGTTGATTTGTGTGCTGTTATCAATCAGTTCAAAACTGGTTAAGGACTAATTTGTTTTATTAAAAAAATAAAATCTGAAGTACTCATTTTGTCACAAACAGAATATATATATATATATATGTATATATATATATATACATATATATATATATATATATATATATATATATATATATATATATATACATATATATATATCCCTACCTAGGAATATTAGGTTGGATTGGTGTTTTCAGCAGAGGACAGGGAGAGGGATTTGGAAACTCACTTTATAGTGTGTAGAATTATACTTTATCTCCCTATTTTCAGTGTCCCTTTGTTGCTTTCATCCCTCTTTTTGGTAAACCTCAGTTTGGGTCCCTCTAGTTCATTTATTTAGACCAAGGGTTGACAAACATTTTTCTGTACAGGGACAGATAGTAAATATTTTTGACCTTGTGGAACATATGGTCTCTGTTACAACTACAGTTGACCCTTGAACAATATGGGTTTGAACTGCAGCGGTCCACTTGTACAAGGATTTCTTTTTTTTTCCAATAGTAAATAGCACAGTACTACACGATCCATGGTTGGTTGATGTGGATCTGTGGATACAGAGGAACTGTGGATACAGAGGGTCAACTATATGTTATATGTGGATTTTTGACGGCACAGAATGTCAGCACCCCAACCCCTGTGTTGTTCAAGGGTCAACTGTACTCAATTCCACAGATAAGCGGCCACAGACAATATGTAAAAGAATAGGTGTAGCTATGTTTCATTAGTTATTTACAAAATCAGTGCAGGATAGGTATGACCAACAGGTTGTAGTTCTCTGACTTGTGATCTACAGTATAAAACTCAAATTTTCTGCATGATGAGAGAGAAATAGTGTATGGAATGTAGATGGAAGGTTAACTTCTTTTCCACATCCCACTCAAAATCTGAATTTTAACTTCAAACTCACTAACACTTTCCTACACTTCCTGAGCCTCTCTGAGATTCTGCAAGAAAATTTGTTTACATCCTATCAGTTTATGCCCATGTAGGCACTTAAGTATTCTCAAAAGTTCTGAGAAGTTATTTGCTCTGAGAAGTCAGTAATTTCTCATACACCTGTTTTCAGTCTTTGCAAAAGGTAAAGGATACAAAACAGACTACTTTTATTGACTCTTTTTTATTTTATCTCTTGCCTTTACCCTTTTGAGTTTGCACTTTATACCTGTGCTGTATTTTATTAGAGTAATCAGAAAGAAGTAGAAGGAAAAGCAGGTCTTGTCTTCTGCCAGAAGCTGACCTCCTCCTCTCTGAATCCAGATTTCTACTGGATAACTTCCGCAACTTTCAAGTGTTAATTTTAGTATAGTAATAGCTATTCAATGATAATCTAATCTCTTTATGAAGCACTTTTTTAAAAAAAGTGAAATTGTATTGAATGCATGGTGAGCGTGACATTCGGCAACTATTTATTTGTTGTAACTGAATCATGAATGTTGACATTGCCCCTTATCCAGAAGATGTTCTTAATCTTTTCTTCTTTTAGAATGGAATAAATATAGCAAACATGAGTAATAACTAGAGATCGAGGCCTGTGTGGCTTTTTTTCTACCTAGTTAAAGAAGATAAATTATTATAGCTACACTAGATTTTGCAAAGGCGTGTGTTAATAATCAAACCAATTTGACTCAATTTGATAACTACTACTGTAATAAACAATGGACTGTTCCAATTTACTTATTATTATTTTTTTGGTATCACTTACACCATGATATTTTTTGACTTAATTTTTTTTTTTTTTTTTTTTTTTGCGGTACGCGGGCCTCTCACTGTTGTGGCCTCTCCCGTTGCGGAGCACAGGCTCCGGATGCACAGGCTCAGCGGCCATGGCTCACGGGCCCAGCTGCTCTGCAGCATGTGGGATCCTCCCGGACCGGGGCATGAACCCGTGTCCCCTGCATCAGCAGGCGGACTCTCAACCACTGCACCACCAGGGAAGCCCTGACTTAATTTTTAAAATAAAATATTTCAGATTGTTCACCTTGGTTATCATCTGGATATAATCTAAGTTTATATAATGAAGGTTGTGTATTAATTCTACTATAATAATCAGTTGTTTAATTTTTCAATATCTTTGCATCTTATAATTTTGCCAATAGGCTTCTTACCACCAAAGAATATTAAAGAGAAACTAAGACTGAAAATAAGATCCTCTAATTTTTTTAACTTCCCTCTAGTAAGAACAGTAGGATGATATTTCAGAATATGAACAAGTACCAAAGTTTAACTGTCCACAGGAGTTTATGTACATATTGAGGGTTTGATTTCCCATTTTAGAGCAATAAGATAAATTGTATAAATCAAGTTTAATCCAGTCTATTTCCCATCTTTACTGGTGTACACTAGGGTGACATAATGTGTCTAGTTTTATTCTATCCATTTTATTCTGCTATATGGGGAAAAAACCTTACATTAAGGTATATTTATGATATAAAAGGAACTTTTCCACTTCAGCAAGCTGTAGGGGCTGATAAGTCCTTCAGCTGGTCACCCATAAACCATCGTGCAGTGACAAGTTTTCTCTCATTGAGATATTCTGTAGCAATCTGCACAGAAGCCAGTGCACTATAGAAAGACCTGAGAAATGGTAAGCTCAGTCATAAGACCAATTGCTCTCATGGTAAGAATCTGAATAGAGACTCTAAGTCTAAAAACATTGAATTTTATCTTGGTAGCACACACATACATTGATGGTTGATTTACTGACCTTCAGTATAAACTAGACATTATACCATATTCTTATTTTTCTTATGAAGAGCCTAGGGCCCAGTAAATCTCCTGAGTTATTATACACATTTCTAAAAAATGTGTTCATTGTTTTCTGTAAAACTAAGCCTAGAGTGTAGGCAGAAGATAATTGTATCCCATACAATATTACTCCCAACCAAAGAGGTAATCTTAGAGGAAAAATATTAAGGTAGTTAGTTCACTCTCTAAGTTTCAGAGGTTTTACCACTGTGTATCCATCCTATCAAGCAGAAATGGTTGACCTTATAGAATGGTGGATTGACCTACTAAAAGTTATATTGTGTGAGCCAAAAGTTTGTTCATTTTTTTCTGTAAGATGCCTCTAGTAGCACTTAGTTGTCTTTAATTTCATTCAAAAAAATTTTGTTAGAGTGTATGTGACAGCTGTCATATCAGCGTGCATTTAAAAAAAGACTTATCAGGCTTCCCTGGTGGTGCAGTGGTTGAGAGTCTGCCTGCCGATGCAGGGGACACGGGTTCGTGTCCCAGTCTGGAGGGATCCCACATGCCGTGGAGCGGCTAGGCCCGTGAGCCATGACCGCTGAGCCTGCGCGTCCGGAGCCTGTGCTCCGCAACAGGAGAGGCCACAACAGTGAGAGGCCTGCGTACTGCAATAAATGAATGAATGAATGAATGAATGAATGAATAAATAAATGAATAAATAAATAGGGCTTATCAAAATTGGTGAATTTTTGTGTAGCCATTTTAATATTAAAGATGGAAGAATAAAAGCAACATTTTTGGCATATTATGCTTTATTATTTCAAGAAAGGTAAAAACACAACTGAAGCACAAAAAAGATTTGTGCAGTGTATGGAGAAGGTGCTGTGACTGATTGAACATGTCAAAGTGGTTTGCGACATTTCATGCTGGAGATTTCTTGCTGGACGATGCTCCACGGTCAGGTAGACCAGGTGAAGTTGATAGCTATCAAATCGAGACATTAATTGAGAACAATTAACGTTATACTATGTGGCAGGAGGTAGCCGATGTACTCAAAATATCCAAATCAAGCATTGAAAATCATTTGCACCAGCTTGGCTGTGTTAATCGCTTTGATGTTTGGGTTCCACATAAGTTAAGCAAAAAAAAAAGCTTCCTGACTGTATTTCCTCATGCGATTCTCTACTTAAATATAATGAAAACGTTCTGTTTTTAAAACAAATTGTGATGGTTGATGAAAAGTGGATACTGTACAATAATGTGGAACAGAAGGGATCGTGGGGCAAGCTAAATCAGCCACCACCAAGCACACCAAAGGCCGGTCTTCATCCAAAGAAGGTGATGTTGTGTATATGCTGGGATTGGAAGGGAGTCCTCTATTATGAGCTCCTTCTGGAAAACCAAATGATTAAGTCCAACAAGTACTGCTCCCAATTAGACCAACTGAAAGCAGCCCTCAACAGAAAGCATCTGGAATTAGTCAACAGAAAACACATAGTCTTCCATCAGGATAACGCCAGACCGCATGCTTCTTTGATGACCAGGCAAGTTACAGCTTGGCTGGGAAGTCCTGATTCATCCGCCTCATTCACCAGACATTGCATCTTGGGATTTCCATTTATTTCAGTATTTACAAAATTCTCTTAATGGAAAAAATTTCAGTTCCCTGGAAGACTGTAAAAGGCACCCGGAACAGCTCAAAAAGATAAAAAGTTTTGGGAAGATGGAATTATGAAGTTGCCTGGAAAATGGCAGAAGGTAGTGGAGCAAAAGGATGGCTATGTTGTTCAATAAGCTTCTTGGTGAAAATGAAAAATGTGTATTTTATTTTTACTTAAAAACCAAAGGCACTTTTTGGCCAACCCAATATTAATATGCTTACTGAGGGTGGAGGAATGTCCTACAAATTCAGTATATGCTTTGAGCCAGCAACCAGTAAATAGTTTTCTTTCTCCTCTTAGTGTAAAATATGAGTCCAGAAACCAAGGGTAAATGTGGGAGTGGCTCTCTATTGATTCTAATTATCACCAATGTTGCTTTCCATCTTCACAGGGTTAAACACTGTTGGTCTAAAAATTTTACTTTTCAAAGAATAATATATCCACTAATATAAACAATGTTTTCACCAGACTGCATACTGAGATGACCACCTGATCCCTTATGACATTGAACTAATGCAGAGGTACAAGGTACTCCAGTACTCCTATCAGTGATTAACATTAGTTTATTTTAAAGCTTATCTTCATTTACCCCTCCTGATCTACTCTTCAATATCCATACTCTTCACTCTGCTCTGGGATGCTGAATGGTATAAACCACATCAATAATCTCTGATTTCAGGTTGGTTTCAGTCAATAGAAGAGTCCTGGCAGAAGATCCAAAGGTTGGAGAGAGTGAGGTCAGGGTATTTGTATCCCAGAACTCTCCCTTTAAGATTGCCTCATGCTAACTACTTCCCTGTAATAAAGGTCACTACTTCTTTGGAGATAGGTGATCTTACAGGTCCTTTTCAGTTTATATTCATTACATTCCTTTGTCCTCTTGACATGAGCATGGTAATAGCTCAATTGCAATAGAACCACAGGTTAATGTACTATTTTACTTGGAGTTGTCAAGCAAGGGTAAGCACATCTTCATTTGTTTAAGGATACTTTGTTGAAACGTGGTTACATCATAATATTGAAGAATGCTGATACTGTAATTGTTATTTGGAAGGTAATGTTATTTGGGATGTAAATATGGCTAGAAGGAGCTGTAGGGATGCTTGTAGCCAAGGAGGTGAAATGTGCCTGATTGTCTCTTGGCAGCTGGGCAGCAAAGTCCCTCTTCTACACTCTCTACATTATCACAAAAAATGGAAGATTGGGAATTATGTTGTCAGAGCCCTTGCTAGCAAGAATCTAGATTAGATTCTGCAAGATATTCATTTGAGATTTGGAAGGCAGGAAAGAAGCAAAAACCATGTAAGAGTAACCTCGAGCAGTGGCAAGCATGCTCCCGAGCACTGGTGGACATGCATCTTATGGGAGCTTCCTGGAGATTACCTGCTTTAGTTCTGCGAGTTGCTCTGACCTAACTGGTGGTTTTCTTGTGGTTACTAAAACTCCCCAATTTCATCAAAACCAGCTGGATCAACCTCCCTGATCATCATTTTCTGGTCCTTCCAACATTTTTGGAAGCATCTAATTCTCTCGATTATATTTTTTTTCTCTGTGGAAGGCATAGAGTAGTTTCTATTTTCCTGAATATTCCTGATTAATACAACTGATATATATTTCCTTTTACTATGTATACACATATATTTATACATATGTGTGTGTGTGTGTGTGTGTGTGTGTGTGTGTGTGTGTGTGTATAAAACCAGAATAAAGGCACTGAGGAAGATGAATTATTTATACTTTCAATTAATTCATGGTGTGCTGTGAATAGAGAAATAAATTCTAATACCATGTTAGAAGTATCCCTAGGTTCTGTGACTGACTAGAAGGTAAGACCAGTGTCAACTGAAAAAAAATGCACTATGTGAGAGTCGTGAGTTAAGTTTTATTTGGGGCAAAATGAGGGCTATAGCCCAGGTGATAGCATTTCAGATAGCTCTGAGAAACTGCTCCTGGGCAACAGTCATCGTTTTGCCCCAAATAAAAATTAACTCATAACTCTCACATTGTGCATTCTTTTTAGTCGATGACACCAGTTAGAATACTCCAGTTAAGAAGTATCAGGGAGGGTTCACTCCAGGTGAGTTTAAGCTAAGTCTTACTGTATGACTAAGAATTAATCAATTGAACAAGAACTAAAGAGAGCCTCAGTAGAGGAACACTATGAGAAGTGTGGCATTGAAGGAAGAGGAGCCTAACGTGTGAGAACTATGTGCATTTTGATGTTGCAGGAACATTTTAGAGTGGTGAGAGATGATGCTGGGCTTAGGTCATGTGAAGTTGTGTTGCCATTTTAAAGCTCTTGGAGTTTGTCCTTGTCCTATATGTAATGTGAAACTAAAACTGGAAGTTTTCCAGCTGGAAATGAAATAGATGGATTCAAGTCTCATGGATTAAACATCATCACAGGTTTTTCTTATAAGCGTGTCAGCAAATTGTATCTCACTATTGTTATATTTATTTTATTTTAAAAAATCACTACCTATAGGACATGTTGGTTGTCCCTTAGAATATTGCAGATTAATTTATATATGAGTAAAGGGCTCCTTCCCTAACTATGCTATAAATTAGGAACTGACTGTAGTTATGAAATATGATGACAGCACTTAGACTTTTCATTGGTTAATTAAATTTAAGTTCTGTTTTTGAACTTTTGCTCTACTTGGCCATTCATCACAATTATAGCAAAACATTCAGAAGAGAAACAGTTCTAACTTGAAAGCTCTCACAGGATACTAAGTTACACTTCTAGACATTTCAATCTAATTTGGTACATGAAGTCATTGTGAAGACTTTCTTAATCATTTAAATATTTATATATCATAAACAAACATTATTCTTTGATTTTTCTTCTTTTCACTCATGCAGATAGAAGTAGTCTATTTTTCACAGAATATCTAAGAGGTAAAATAAAATCTTAAGGCTTTAATTTTTTTTTTTGAAAATTTGTACATGAGTGGGTAGAAACACATCGTTGATTTTTCTATTAATTTTTTAAGTTGAATAAGCACATAGGTTTAAAGGAAGAATATTTAAAATACTGATATCAAATCCCCAAAATACATTTCTACACTAAAACTTATTTAAAAATCACTGGCTATTGTTATCTGGTTACTTAGAAAGTGATCTATGAATATTTCATAAATACTATTTAGTTTAGTTTTATTACTTACCCCATTCATAAAATTTCATTTCCAAAAGAGATATATAATTCAGTATTTATGTAAATTCATATGATCCAATTTTTATTAGTTGGAGAAGTTTTATATTAAATTTTACTTAGTTTTCTATAATAACTACATATAACTCATTAAATTTATTTATTTGGATAGCTGGTTCAGGATGTTAGCCAAAAGCATATGGGAGGCATTTGACACCTAGTATCATGTATGAGAGGTTGTTAATTAAGTCATGTCAAAAATACAAACATGATTTTAATTTTGAAGAATCAGGTGTTATATTCTCTTTGGAATCAATTTATGCATGAACCTACTAGAAAAATAATTGCATTGTGTAGATTAAGAGATTGAAGCAAAAATCATCCATATGAAAATATCTTCAGGATAAGCATTATAATTCTTCTGTTTGACAACATAAAGATTAGGCCAAAACTTGGCCATCATCCTGCTGATATGTCTCACTATAATTTATAGCTCTGTCTAGGCCAGTGAGTTGAATAGGTAGATGTCATCTATCTAATAAAACAGAGTCAGCATTAAGAACACTGTTATATTTGGAATACTATTTTCAAAATTAAATTTTCTAAACTCATTCTTGGCAAGCCCTTACTTTTAAGCAGGCAAAAGTGGTTATGTATTAGCATGAGAGTGAAAATGAAATGCAGAAATGAAGGTCTTTGCAGAGAACAATCGATAGAAATGAGGTAACTGAATGAAAATCAAGGGTTTAAGCTATCAATTCATCAGTAGATTTCCCTTGGTAGTCATGGAATTTAAAGTTTTGACCTTCAATATAAATTGTTCCAAATTGAGAGTTAACTGAGGTCCTATTAGAAAAAAGTTCATTATACTGTCTCTGTGTATATTAAAAACATACACATGTACAAACTAACTATCTTAATAACCTAGTTACATGAACAACTAACACAACTAACTTGGATATAATATTATGTAATTTTGTTTTATCAATAAAATAAAGGGCCAAAATTGATATAAGGAAAAACACAAATCAAACTTTAGATTTGTTTTTATGTGGAGTAATAATATAACTCCCTTTGCCTTTCAAGCCAGTACAATATCATCTTTAACTTTATAAGGAAAATGTTTGATTTTCTACAAATATTTTCTACAATTGAGTCAAAACTACCTTTTCAATTTACTTTTTTATGTCTTATCCTAGTTTATCTCATGTTACTTACAGAACATTCTTAGAAGAGTTTCTCTAATTAAATAAATCCTATTGAAATAACTTCATTTGGGGGAATATGCCCTTCCTTCTTCCTGAAAGCACTGTATTTACTCAAATATCTAATGTGCATCTAATTTGTGGAATGAAATATAAGATGATATTTCTGCCACACAAATATTTCTCTAATCTGGCTGTCATAGTCAGATATAGCAGTTCTAAAATCTAATGATTTAGAAGCAGCAATTTAAGAGGTGCAAACTGATGAATTAAATGTCCACATTACTATGTTTTGCACATATTTAACTATTTTGTCAAGATCTTAGAAATATCACTACGAAAATATATCATCAATGGGATTTCTGGTAAATGGTCAATCTGACCTACATGTTAGCACTCATGGCTCAGGTATTTCCTAGCCCAATTTATCAGGAAATACATGTAGATAAAATAAAACTATGCATAAAATTGGACATATTCATTCAATATTATTAAGCATCCAACTATGTATCTTATTATAATTAATACTCAGTTACTTTCAGAAATTTTGAGGGCCAAATGTGATCTGGTGACTCAAAGCACAAATATAATATTTTTGAACACAGCGATGAAAACACTAAGAAGTTAGTAGAAAATTTTTAAAAAGTAACATTTCTGGAGCTGATAATATTTACTGTGGTAGAGGCTTTCACATGATACACCTGACGTAATTATAAAGAAAATTCCATACAACATAAAGAAATGCGGTTGAAAGTCAAATTTTTTAAAAGTTTGATGGCTCAAACTATAATATAGAACAATAATAAATACATATGTTTCTATATATTTGACATAACCATAATTATGTTTAAAAGCTGAAAATGATAGATTCTGATGTGAATTTCTAGTTTTCTGTCATTTTACATAAATTATTTAAAACACTCACATAAGAGTAGCGAGGAAATGGCATTTCTTCAGTTTAGGTCTTCTGTGTTCTGCTCATCAACTTCTGAGAGTCCTGAACTGTTGTGTATAGTATTCTTCATACATGTCTGGTTCATTGTTGAGTCCCCAGGATTTGATAGGAAACCTAGAATATAGACTGCACTTAATAAATATGGTTGAGTGACAAATTCAAATTTGGAAGTGGGTGCCACTTTCCATGTTGAAAGTAGCATAGTCTCAGTCATTAGATCCATAATTATTCAAAACGTAATAAGTAACTTGGATTTTATATCTGATATTTCTAAGGAATTTTAGTTAATCTCTGCAAAATGCATGTCACTACCTACTCAATATATAGGTTACGATTGTATTTTCTATCTTTTTGCAAGGAATTAAGGTAAATGAGTTTAAATATGTGATATTCTTTGGCCAGAGCTTGGCAAATATTTTAATTGCTGCTTTTTACTAATTGCCTTTGACCTGAGCATGCTGGATCCTATGTTTGTGCACAGTGATGAAGGAGCAGAGAGTTGCTTTATTTTTTGTTTGTTTGTTTTGGTAAGAAAGAGTAAGTTCCTGAATGGGGTCTTAGCAGAAAATGGATCGACTACTCGGTAAAAACATGAATTCTATGAAACTTTTATTTTGCTCATTGAAGTCAATATTTTTGTTTTTGCTTTTGCTTTTTAGTGTAAAAATGGTTGCTGCTGCTTTGTATTGAGCAACTGGTGCATTAAATCACACCAGTGATGGGCATCTTGTATAGAATGAAGACTTACCTCCCCAGGAAGGGATTCTTATACTAACCAATTATTCATGTCATGGCATCAGTTACCAATTCATTCTCTAACAGCATTATAGTGCAGGACTCAGGGTAGCAGTCCATATTATAACCTTTTTGGTTACTTTGAAATACTCTTATCTGCTTCAGATAAATTAGTCTTGGTTCTATTTGGAGGAAAAAAATGGAGTTTATGGAATCTCAAGCTCATTCCCACCTTGTCATTCTATGATAAATCATGTTGGTTACAAACCCAATTGTCCTCTGGGGACAAATATAAAATTGCTCTACAAATATATCTGAACCATGCATCTCTTGCTTCCAATAAGTGTTTGCTTTTTAAACTGAGTCTCAATGTAGATGTTTTTCAGAGATGCAGAGCAACCTATATGTGTTAGTTAGTTTTGTAAAAACTACCTCTATTCCTTATTCCTTTAGTAATATACTTATACATTAAGTGGTATAACTAGGGCATTAAAATAAAAAAAACCTTCATATTCTTTCTTAATCAGACTTTTCAGTCTCAGCCAATATATTTGGAATTGAACGCTGTAAAATTTTTTGAACTCTGTATTTTTAACCTGTTTCTTTTATCTATCCTAACTGCTTTAGAAGAAAATGAGACTCTTGCTCTGACAACCACCTTACCAAATTAAAACAACAAGAACAACAGACCTCAGGCTTTGATTCTCTTTATGTAAATAAGAACACCAATTAGTAACTTTAACTGATATGGCTCAGTTGTAAGCCATGGCTAATGTGCTCTAAAATTACCATAGTTGGAGTTAAAGATATTGTAATTCTATAAATAAAAAGGAAATAGTCTTAGCTATGCTGATTTTCTAATATCTATGTAGGCAGTGCTTTGGTTTGGGACTGACAGATATATATATATATTTCTACCCTAGTTTCAATACCCTGGATGTGTGATTTATAATAATTTTTGTGGGAATTAACTTAAAATACTCTAAATTGCCTGGCATACATTTTTTTAATATTTTACTCAGAAAACCATAGTTGTTATTGTTGTTCCCAATTATTGAAGCCATTCTCTTCCACTGTAGCCACAATGATTGCAACAAGAAACTATTAAAATGACATGTGTTTTCTATTTTTGCAGTGGAGCAACTGTTGCTAAGAATAGTATCTATGAAATACAAAGTACAGTCAATGCTCTCAATAAATCTATAATCCAGTCATGACACAAGTAAATATCTGCATGTCAAGTGACACAGGAAACAACCAACACAGAGATTAAGAGACGGGATCTTTGTGAACCTGGAGAGTAAGATAATAATAATAGCTAACATTGAGGACTCTCTCTATATTACCATACTTTAAAGACCCAAGGAAATAAAGCTGAAATATTAGTTCTCAACTTACAGAAATGGAAATTGAGGCTTAGGAAAGCTAATTGTCTTATCCAGAGTCCCTCAGTTACTGAGCAAGATTTGGAATACAGGGAGTCCAATTTAAGAGCTTATGTTCTTAAAAACCACAAAATAGAACTTTTTTTTGGTTCAAGATTTTTAGGCAACAAAGGCAGCTTCAGGAACCAGAACAAAGCAATAATATGCTTGAACATGTGGTATTGTGGGAACAGTGAAGTCTCATCCAGTGACAGGGGAGATTTTAGATTGGGTTACTCAAGATGGGAATGGTAGAAATAGCCTGAAGACAGCTTTGAATTCAGACAACAGAAGAATTTGTTCTAGCCTCAGCCAAAAATATGCACACAAATATATACAGTTTCAGAAATTCTAATTGAAAATATACAGAATTATTTTGTTTATCCAGTACTTTGACATCATCTTTCTCTTACTCAAAATTAGCTGAAAATATCCATCATTTACTGTTATTCATTCAATATTGCCATATTAGTGCTAGAGCTTACTTAAATAGAACCTAGATTCAGTAAAAATTGACCTATTATATTGATAACTGATAATCATAATGATTACTCTGAGGCAAAGTAATATCATAAACCTGTGGAAAAGATTTTATAACTTAGCAATGTGCTATTTTTAAAAAAACTGGTTTCCATTGGTAGCATATTGCATACAACTTGTAATAACACCATTTAAAATTGATGTTCTAAACATACCATTTCCAGACATGTTAATTATAGTTTTTTTTGTTGTTGAGATGATAAGAGAGTTTGAGTGGAGAAGGAAGGCCCTTCATATTACTATTATTTTCTTGATATCATACAGTATAGTGGGTGGTGTTAATGTAAATAGTATAGATGTGGAAAGTTCAGACAGGGGTTTTCAAAGAAATAATAACCTTGAGTTACACTCTGGATGCCCTCAAGATTTAATATAACCATATGTAAGATGAAAATATATTAACTGTATATTTTAAGTGTATAGTGATTTCATTTTCATGAACTATTCTTGTATTGCCTTCATTGTATACCATCAGTGATTTTCGTTATATATAATCAACAATACACTCAGCTAGTCTATTGTTCAGGCAACAGAGAGAGGGAGGGGGAGGGAGAGGGAGGGAGAGGGAGGGAGGGAGGGAGGGAGGGAAGGAGGGAGGACTGACTTCATAGGATTCAGTTTTATCCAAATAAGTTCTTTCCCTTTTTAATGTATGGTTATCAAGATTCTTAGCACTTATTAATGCCTATGGTTTTGTCACATCCTGTACTCTTGGTTTTTAAATGATAAATCTATAAACTTCAATAAAGCTTCCTTAGAGTCCTTCTATGCAGCACCTGTTATTTTTGATACTTGTATGGAGTTTTATATTTTCCATAAATGATCAAGCCAAATTACATAAGCACGTCTGCTCATCTAAGATATTTCATAAACAATAAAGGTGGTTACAATAGGGTGGCTAATTTCCCAATATTAACTGCAGGATAGTCTCTGATTTTAGAGCACAAGAGTAAGATTATACTTTCCAGTAGGAAATAATTTGAAGGTATTTGCAGAACAGCTTTACTCTTCGTTTCAGTCTTTTAACAGCAATATATTAGATTATAACTGACTGATTCTTAATGCAAAAGCAAAATATGAAAATCTAACTTACATGTCAAAGCAAAGACAAGATGGTAAGAGAGGTTGAGAGGCTAAATTAATCATTTTATATTTATAATTAGAATGTGTCTGTACCTATAATACATGACAGTATGCATACTTTTATATGAAAATAGTGATTATATCAGATCATGAGTTTGCTTTTCTTCCAGTGAAGGAGCTTCCCCTCATTGGCTTCATGTTATTTTCACTAATGAAGGAAGACATTATTGATGTCTTCAGAGAAACTTTCTTCAAAACCAACTCCTTGAAATTTGAAACTTATCTAGTCAAAATATTCCACTTTAGAAGCAATACCCACTCATTTTATTACTATAAGCTTAATGGTTCTAGAGGAATTACATTTAATATTCCCTTTGAATCTGATTTTTCAAAATCAATTAATTCTTAATTCTAATTTCAAGTTTTCTGGGCCATTGATTCTTTTCCTCATTAGGCTCTTTTAATCACTTGACTTCCTCAAAAAGCAACAGTTGAAGTTTCTTAGAGAAAAGTTTCCTATGAAAAAAATTTAAATGAATATGAATGTATCAACCTAAATATGCCTTCATGACTAACGCTTTTTTCTCTGCATTTTTCGTGCAAAGAAGTGTACACCAGACAAACAAAATGAGTAACATCTCCAATTCCTTCTGCACATATCTCTCCAACCATCACTAGCACTCTTGGAGCCACCTGGCATTTTATAAGAATATTAAATGCAATGTTAATTTTGTACTGTGTCCTGCAGTGGGTGTGGTAATTTTTTCAAAACATTTAAACAGACTAGAAAAAAATTATTTTCATACACTGTCAAATATGTGAATAACTATTTTCTTAAATGTTTGTAGTCCTTTACTTAATTTGGATAGAGTGTGTGTGTGTGTGTGTGCGTGTGTGTGTGTGTGTGTGTGTTTGTAAAAGTTTTTACTACCTTTTTGGGACTTATACTTACCCTTCTCATTTTTGCTATATTTCTCAAAAATTTTTCTATCTTCACAAACGCTCCTATTTTGAGAACATTATTTTACAAAGTTGTTTCTAGAGCCAGTGTTCCAGAGTCTGTCAAATTTAATCCAATAATCCATAAATTCACAAAACTGCCTGAGATTTGGGGACAAATAATTACTCGTCAGGCTTGAGGAGACTGACAAAGTCATTGCTAGGTGACTCAGAACACTCATTTACTCACTGATTCATTCTTTCAAGAGTTTGAGCATCTGCTATGAATTGAGCAAGTGGTTTGGATCTTTGCATGATCTTGTGGAGTCAATTATCCGTGTTAATGACATTCAGAATCTGGAGCAGCCAAAGCAATATTTCTCTTCCCATCCTTCTTTCTTACCCCCTTCTTCTCCCCATAAGCACTTTCTTTTCTTATGTGTTGAGTCATAAAAAGAAATGGAAATTTGTTTGTTGGGGACTTATTCCTTTAACTGATGAATGTCATTATCAATTTTTCTTTCTTCTCCCATAGTATATTGCTGAAACCTCTATTAAAGTTCTGGTTCTTATTCCCTCTATTCTCATCATATTTTTGTCACTAATTAGTTTTATATTGACCCTCTCCCACCAATTATAGTGAAAGCTCTCTGAAGGCAGGGTGTTTTTCAAATCCAATTTAGTTTTGGTATTTGGTGCTACACAAGGGTCTCAGATGAAATGGAAGCTTGCCAAAAAAGAGTCAAAGACATAACGAGAATGAATAGTACCAAAAATGTTCAGATAACTTCAAGAACACTTTCTTTGGAGGACAAATTTCTATAACTATAATTTAAAAAATAAATATAACACTTGCCTTTTTCTAAGTCATTTCTCTGCTTTAGTATCATTTCAATCTCTGTTGCCAGGAGGCTGTTGCCCAATATTTTTTCTCTCAAGGACTGTTCTCAAGATAGAATCCCACAGATGTAGAGAACAAACGTATGGACCCCAAGTGGGGGGAAGTGGCGGGTGGGGGTGGTAGTGGTGGTGGGATGAATTGGGAGATTGGGATTGACATATATACACTAATATGTATAAAATAGATAACTAATAAGAACCTGCTGTATAAAAAAATAAATACAATAAAATTCAAAAATTCAAAAAAAAAAAAAAAAAAAAGAATCCCGCAGAGAACATGGAGGCACTGTTGGAAGGGAATACACTCTTGATAAGGATAATGTGTCACCATTCTAAAGTAGATGTGAAACTCAAGCAGGGGGTATGTCCTTAACCATAAGAACAGGCCTCCAATTTTGTACGTTTCAGCATTGACAAACTAGTGTGAAATGTATTCTTGAGTCATAATACCAATTTGGCACCCTCAATTTTATATGAATTACCTAATTTTGTTGAGCAACTTTAAGATAATGTGATTATTGCTTTACATAAATTATTTCATGAAATCCTCAAGCAATACTATAAGAAAGGGATTATCTCAAGTTTCTAGAAAAAACTGACATCAGAGAGATTAAGGAATTTGCCTGAGGCCACACAGTAAGTAAGTGAAGGACTCATATTAGCACATAGTTTTTGTTTTGTTTTGTTTTTAGTCCAAATCTGTGTTCTTTCTACTGATTTGCATGTTTTCTGGATTCAGACAATTTCTTTCTAAAAATTAGTTAGATGATGGGCTAGAAGTAAAGAGGAGTTGTTGGTGTTTATACCTATATTATTATTATTGTTACTGTCACTATTATTATCATTTATTTTAAAAACATATACTCTATCTATCTAAAATATTTAATCCCCAGGATTGAGAACCCCTGCATATGTAATACAAATGTGCACACAATGTAATGTGTAAAGAACCTTTTATAAAAATTCTTGATGTGGTATATTTTCAGAGTAGTTTTTCCAAAAAGTTGCTTAGTTATCTGTAAGCACTGTAAATATGAACAGCATTTGTTAACTCTCCCTATGGTCTGAAAGCTCAGAACCTAACTATATCAGAGTAGGCTAGGATATTCTGCAGTAACAGACAACCTCAACATCTAAGCAGCTGAACACAGCAGTTCATTTCTCACAGGTTCAAAATCCACTGTGATTCCCAATACCGTTCCAAGATTTTATATAGTGACAAAATGATCCTCATCGCTTCTTGTTGCCTTTTTTAGTCACCATGACGAGGGAAGAAATCAAAAGGAGAGCTCAGCTCCACTATTTGTCAGAATGGATGTGTATTAAATCAAAGGCCATTTGTTAGAACTATTCACAAGTCCTCACATGATTTCAGGGAGGCTGGGTAATGCAGTGAAGCACATAGTTGACAGTACTGTTTCCGCCACAGTAACTGAACTAAAGGGACAAGTTCATTTGAGTTTAATTAGAGAGAATATGCAGGAGGGCAGTTGAGGTGCTGGAAGGCTGTGGATAGTAGCACAAGCAGTAGAATTTGAAATGTCCTATATAGCTTCACTCTCCTGAAGATACAGGTTTTCAGAAGATGTTTTTTTCCTTCCCCCCCGAATAGGCTTCTATTTCTGTTCCTGTTTTCTTTCTTGAAAAATTATGTCTTGAAAACTTTAGAGTTGTATCTATATTAGAGTGAAATGAAAGCAAGAAATTTCCTCCTTGCATTGGCAATATAGCACAAGAAACACAGCGTACATCAAATGGCAAGAACAGTGTATGTCACACACGGGGGGGCGGTGAAAGTCAGGTAGTTTGACATTATTTCAATGTGACTGCCTATGATAAAAACGGTGAGTTAATTTGGATCTCCTATATAGTACCCATTAGACAAAAGTAATCTTACAATAAAAACTTCTGAATGCATGGAACGTTTGTGTTTTTTTCCTATCCTGGTTACTTTGGCACATACCTATGAAAATATACAGAAGCACATGATTCATGTAGGGAATTTGTTGTTAAGAGCAGCACCTTTAGGTAGTTTCCAGTATATAATGGTTAATAACAGTAAACTTTTATAACTTTTCCTGAGAGTCACATGTGGAGAATCTTTGGCTAGTTTAAGGAGGAGCACCATTTTGAGCAATAAGAGGAAGCACATAATTTTTTTCAGTGTCAGGTACTAAAAATCGGTTGTTTTATCTATTAGCAATTAGTTTTCTCTGCGAAAGTTAGGTGTGTTTTATGGAATAGTCTATTCTAGGGGTTGTTCTCTTTTTACAAAGTCTTGCCTTACATTTATTCCTTAGTTTGCTTTTCTCTTGGTCCTCTATCCAAATTCTAATGTCCGCCCAAATTGTTCAACCTAATTCTTAAGCAGTTATTCAATTCAGGTAGCTATTGAGTTATACAAAGCTTAACCAAAGAGGCCTCCTCACCTTGATGGCTCATAATCAATTGAAGAAAGCCAATATTTGTGTCATGTAAGAATATAAATATCATGTATAGTAATATAGAGGCTGAGAAAACATTTGATAGGAGCTGTTAAGTGATTGAAAGGCATAGTGGCACTTAAACGGAACTGTAAAGGATGATGAGATTTTTCACAACTGGAGGTGGGAGCAAGGAGAAGTTTTTAGAGTAGTAACAAGGTAAGTAATTGTATAGATATGGGGAAATGTGGGGAAGATTTTGATCTAATATAGGTCAACAAAGTCTGCATGAGAAGGCAAATTTTCTGGAAAGTATATGTTATAGCCTGTTCAGGAAAGATCTACAATTTTCATTCTAAAGGGTAAGCTCAGCCTGTAAGCAGTCAATGATTCTTGGACTGTGGGTGACATGATCATGCCAGGCTCTGTGGAAATGAATTAAATATGGAAAAGAAATTTAATAAGGAAAACATTTAAGAGGTTATTGAAATTTCTTGTGAGAAATGATGAGAGGTGAAATCAAATCAATAACATAAAGGAAAGGGGATGAATGTCAAAGATGTTTGTGGGTAGATGTCCTTTCTGTTTACCATAGAAGGATGTGAAGAATTAAAAGAATTGTCGATTTAAGGATAAATAATTGGGTATTTTAGCTTTGTCAAAGGCAAAGCTAAAAGCACAAATAGACTACATTTTGTGGTACATAAAGTTATATTTATGTGGTACATATTTATTTATACATAAATAACTTTATGTATTTCAGAATATGGGTCTGGAAAAGAGAATTACTTCAATTCAGCAAGCAGACTGGACTTTGCTTTACCTGATTAGCCATACTCAGTGAATCCTATTCCAGCAGGATGTAGTAAAAATCGTGTATGTGTGAGGTCAGATTTTTCTTTAACCAGAGGTCATCTAATCTCCTGTGTGCTAGATCTGATTCTCTTGTCCAAAACCTTATCTGACTGACCAAATTGATCTTCATTTTAGGCATACTTCTTCATATCTGAATGTTAGATGGTTTTTGAGCAGTATTTCCTTCTTGACCTCTACTGTTTTCAAACTTCCTAATCTGTACCACTCTACTGACTTGCCATTTATTACCACCTCTCCACTATATCTGTCTTGATTGTTTTGGTTCTGGATTTCATCCTTTTACCCTTTACTTACCACTGCCTCTGACCCAGAAATAGGGCTTATACCTCACTCTTAGATAATATGATACATAATAAAGAAGCATAAAAGTAGAATTAAGATAGAAACAGCCATTCTGGATAAGTCTATAAGACCAATTCACTTCTTGGTAACATTTTTTGTGTAAATGGAAGTTATGAGTGAATATTTGGGGAGGGAATTGTCCAAAAGTCAGGGACTCATTTACTGCTTAGTGTATAGATCAGGCATAAGAGCGAACATCAGGGGAAACTTAGTTATATGAAAGTAAAAACTCTTCTAGTTCTCTTCAATGCCCTAGCCAGTCATTAAACCCAACTAGTATTAATAGTCAAGGGAAAACTTAAAAGCACCATTTGTTACAATTATTGGAAATCAGTGTATACCAGGATACCTAGACTCATGGCATATTAAAGTTGGTACTTATATGTGATATTATCCTGTAATTTACTTGCAGATAGGGTGGCCAATTTTATTTTTTCCATTCTGCTGCATTATTTCTACTGCTCTATATACAATGGACAGTAAGGAATAGGGTCATAAGCGTGAGTTGTATTGATGAAATAAATATATTATTCCAGCCTGAATATCAGACTTTTTTCCCTATTCTTATTTTATGATGAATTTAAAACAAACTGAATCATTTTGAGAGAGAGCGTTTCACTCCATATAGCACATACAGTTCTCAGAGGATGGTATTTATGTTTCTTTGAATGGCAGTCAACACTGTAGAAATTTAGTTAGAAGAATTGTAGGTCAAGGATCTTGGATGTGAATGACATTGGCAGCATAAATAAATGATCAGGGGATAAGTTTTTTTGAACTTTGCCAGTCAATTTTTAAAAGTCAGAAATCTTACAAAGAAACCTAAAGAAAGGTTTGTCAAATGCAGTTATATTCTAGAAAAATGGAAGCAATATAAAACAAGACAGAAAGCAAAAGACAAGTAAGGTGAACTTCAGGTCACAATTAGTGAAAAAGAGGAACTTGTTTATGTTTTTGTTTTTTTACTTTCTATTTTGAAATAATTTTAGATTTACTGAAGAGTGGCCAAAATAGTTCAGAGAGGTCCTATATGCTCTTCATCCAACCATCTCTAATGTTCATGGCTCTTATGATCTGGTATATTTATCAAAACTAAGAAATTAACATTGATGCAATGCTATTAGCTAACTACAAACTTGTATTTCACAAGTGTTTTCAGTAATATCCTTTTTCTGACCCAGGATTCAGTACAGGATACCATGATTCACTTGGTCATCATTCTCAGTCTCCTTCAATCTGTGATTGTTTTTCAGTCTTTCCTTGTTTTAATGTTTATTTATTTATTTATTTTTGCCTTGTCACTTTTAAAGCATACTGGTATGGTAGAATGTCTCAGTGTGGGTTTATCTACTGTGTCTCATAATTAGACTGGGCTTATGGATTTTGAGGAAGGATACCACAGAGACTAGGGACCTTCTTATATCATAATATCTACATGAACTGTTACTGTTAATTTTAGCCTTTATCACTTTGTTAAGATGGTATTTCCAGGTTTCTCCATAATAGGTTTTACATTCCTGGTATTCCCTTTGAAGTCTTTTTAAAGATAAGTTGTGTATGTCCAGATCTTTGGCTGAAATACATATGGTGATGCTTTGCAGGTATATATGGTCTAGAAATGCATTTTACCAGACAACGAGGACTAGACTAACTGGTCACAGTGTTGCATTCTTTTTAATGCCAGAACTTATGTTTCAGTGATGTTTCACTGATTGAAGTAATAATGGTTACCATTCATTGGTCATCTGACTAACTTTAATATGCCAAGCAACCCCAGAAGGTACACAACAATACCATCATTTTACTATGAGATATATGACCTTCAGAACTGTTTGAAATTAATGACTTAAAGTACCACTGGTAAATCTAAGTTCAACATCTGATGCTTCCATAATTTCTCACCTTTTCTCACAAAGCAGTATTCATTTATTTATTTCAACGTTTAAAAAATTTACTTTATTGAAATTCATTTGATATATAATGTTTTGTTAATTTCTTCAGTATAGCAAAGTTATTTATGTGAGACAATAACTCTGACCAGGATTGTTAGAGAGGAGAGGAGATTAGACTCCACATTCCACTCTCCTTGTAGGGTGTTGTTCTTTACTAAACAAAAAATAGAGAGCCAACGCTACATTCCATGGACTTTATTGCAACATGGGTTTAGATGTAAACTGGTTCCACCCTTTAAATGGACTCATATAAGGTTTGGTATTCTTCAGCTTATTGAGAGTCAAGAGCCATTTGCAGTGGAGGCAATAGTTGCATGGGCTTGATTATGGATTCTTGACACTTCAATTAGTTTAAGAACTAAACTAATTCTTTTTTTTTTTTTTGAAACTTTATTTTTTTTTTATTTTACAAATTTAATCAGTTATACATATACATATGTTCCCATATCCCCTCCCTTTTGCGTCTCCCTCCCACCCTCCCTATCCCACCCCTCCAGGCGGTCACAAAGAACCGAGCTGATCTCCCTGTGCTATGCGGCTGCTTCCCACTAGCTATCTACCTTACTTTTGGTAGTGTATATATGTCCATGCTGCTCTTTCACTTTGTCATAGCTTACCCTTCCCCCTCCCCATATCCTCAAGTCCATGCTCTAGTAGGTCTGTGTCTTTATTCCTGTCTTACCCCTATGTTCTTGATGACATTTTTTTCTTAAATTCCATATATATGTGTCAGCATACAGTATTTGTCTTTCTCTTTCTGACTTACTTCACTCTGTATGACAGACTCTAGGTCCATCCACCTCATTACAAATAGCTCAATTTCATTTCTTTTTATGGCTGAGTAATATTCCATTGTATATATGTGCCACATCTTCTTTATCCATTCATCCGATGATGGACACTTAGGTTGTTTCCATCTCCGGGCTATTGTAAATAGGGCTGCTATGAACATTTTGGTACATGTCTCTTTTTGAATTATGGTTTTCTCAGGGTATATGCCCAGTAGTGGGATTGCTGGGTCATATGGTAGTTCTATTTGTAGTTTTTTAAGGAACCTCCATACTGTTCTCCATAGTGGCTGTACCAATTCACATTCCCACCAGCAGTGCAAGAGTGTTCCCTTTTTTCCACACCCTCTCCAGCATTTATTGTTTCTAGATTTTTTGATGATGGCCATTCTGACTGGTGTGAGATGATATCTCATTGTAGTTTTGATTTGCATTTCTCTAATGAGTAAAGATGTTGAGCATCCTTTCATGTGTTTGTTGGCTGTCTGTATATCTTCTGTGGAGAAATGTCTATTTAGGTCTTCTGCCCATTTTTGGATTGGGTTGTTTGTTTTTTTGCTATTGAGCTGCATGAGCTGCTTATAAATTTTGGAGATTAATCCTTTGTCAGTTGCTTCATTTGCAAATATTTTCTCCCATTCTGAGGGTTGTCTTTTCGTCTTGTTTATGGTTTCCTTTGCTGTGCAAAAGCTTTGAAGTTTCATTAGGTCCCATGTGTTTATTTTTGTCTTTATTTCCATTTCTCTAGGAGGTGGGTCAAAAGGGATCTTGCTGTGATTTATGTCATAGAGTGTTCTGCCTATGTTTTCCTCTAGGAGTTTGATAGTGTCTGGCCTTACATTTAGGTCTTTAATCCATTTTGAGCTAATTTTTGTGTATGGTGTTAGGGAGTGATCTAATCTCATACTTTTACATGTCCCTGTCCAGTTTTCCCAGCACCACTTATTGAAGAGACTGTCCTTTCTCCACTGTACATTCCTGCCTCCTTTATCAAAGATAAGGAGACCATATGTCCGTGGGTTTATCTCTGGGCTTTCTATCCTGTTCCATTGATCTATCTTTCTGTTTTTGTGCCAGTACCATACTGTCTTGATTACTGTAGCTTTGTAGTATAGTCTGAAGTCAGGGAGCCTGATTCCTCCAGCTCCATTTTTCGTTCTCAAGATTGCTTTGGCTATTCGGGGTCTTTTGTGTTTCCATACAAATTGTGAAATTTTTTGTTCTAGTTCTGTGAAAAATGCCATTGGTAGTTTGATAGGTATTGCATTGAATCTGTAGATTGCTTTGGGTAGTAGAGTCATTTTCACAATGTTGATTCTTCCAATCCAAGAACATGGTACATCTCTCCATCTATTTGTATCATCTTTAATTTCTTTCATCAGTGTCTTATAATTTTCTGCATACAGGTCTTTTGTCTCCTTAGGTAGGTTTACTCCTAGATATTTTATTCTTTTTGTTGCAATGGTAAATGGGAGTGTTTCCTTGATTTCACTTTCAGATTTTTCATCATTAGTATATAGGAATGCCAGAGATTTCTGTGCATTAATTTTGTATCCTGCAACTTTACCAAATTCATTGATTAGCTCTAGTAGTTTTCTGGTAGCATCTTTAGGATTCTCTATGTATAGTATCATGTCATCTGCAAACAGTGACAGCTTTACTTCTTCTTTTCCCATTTGGATTCCTTTTATTTCCTTTTCTTCTCTGATTGCTGTGGCTAAAACTTCCAAAACTATGTTGAATAAGAGTGGTGAGAGTGGGCAACCTTGTCTTGTTTCTGATCTTAGTGGAAATGGTTTCAGTTTTTCACCATTGAGGACGATGCTGGCTGTGGGTTTGTCATATATGGCCTTTATTATGTTGAGGAAAGTTCCCTCTATGCCTACTTTCTGCAGGGTTTTTATCATAAATGGGTGTTGAATTTTGTCAAAAGCTTTCTCTGCATCTATTGAGATGATCATATGGTTTTTCTCCTTCAACTTGTTAATATGGTGTATCACATTGATTGATTTGCGTATATTGAAGAATCCTTGCATTCCTGGAATAAACCCCACTTGATCATGGTGTATGATCCTTTTAATGTGCTGTTGGATTCTGTTTGCTAGTATTTTGTTGAGGATTTTTGCATCTATGTTCATCAGTGATATTGGCCTGTAGTTTTCTTTCTTTGTGACATCCTTGTCTGGTTTTGGTATCAAGGTGATGGTGGCCTCGTAGAATGAGTTTGGGAGTGTTCCTCCCTCTGCTATATTTTGGAAGAGTTTGAGAAGGATAGGTGTTAGCTCTTCTCTAAATGCTTGATAGAATTCGCCTGTGAAGCCATCTGGTCCTGGGCTTTTGTTTGTTGGAAGATTTTTAATCACAGTTTCAATTTCAGTGCTTGTGATTGGTCTGTTCATAGTTTCTATTTCTTCCTGATTCAGTCTTGGCAGGTTGTGCATTTCTAAGAATTTGTCCATTTCTTCCAGGTTGTCCATTTTATTGGCATAGAGTTGCTTATAGTAATCTCTCATGATCTTTTGTATTTCTGCAGTGTCAGTTGTTACTTCTCCTATTTCATTTCTAATTCTACTGATTTGAGTCTTCTCCCTTTTTTTCTTGATGAGTCTGGCTAATGGTTTATCAATTTTGTTTATCTTCTCAAAGAACCAGCTTTTAGTTTTATTGATCTTTGCTATCGTTTCCTTCATTTCTTTTTCATTTATTTCTGATCTGATTTTTATGATTTCTTTCCTTCTGCTAACTTTGGGATGTTTTTGTTCTTCTTTCTCTAATTGCTTTAGGTGCAAGGTTAGGTTGTTTATTCGAGATGTTTCCTGTTTCTTAAGGTGGGATTGTATTGCCATAAACTTCCCTCTTAGAACTGCTTTTGCTGCATCCCATAGGTTTTGGGTCGTCGTGTCTCCATTGTCATTTGTTTTTAGGTATTTTTTAATTTCCTCTTTGATTTCTTCAGTGATCACTTCGTTATTAAGTAGTGTATTGTTTAGCCTCCATGTGTTTGTATGTTTTACAGCTCTTTTCCTGTAATTGATATCTAGTCTCATAGCATTGTGGTCGGAAAAGATACTTGATACAATTTCAATTTTCTTAAATTTACCAAGGCTTGATTTGTGACCCAAGATATGATCTATCCTGGAGAATGTTCCATGAGCACTTGAGAAAAATGTGTATTCTGTTGTTTTTGGATGGAATGTCCTATAAATATCAATTAAGTCCATCTTGTTTAATGTATCATTTAAAGCTTGTGTTTCCTTATTTATTTTCATTTTGGATGACCTGTCCATTGGTGAAAGTGAGGTGTTAAAGTCCCCTACTATGATTGTGTTACTGTCGATTTCTCCTTTTATGGCTGTTAATATTTCCCTTATGTATTGAGGTGCTCCTATGTTGGGTGCATAAATATTTACAATTGTTATATCTTCTTCTTGGATTGATCCCTTGATCATTATGTAGTGTCCTTCTTTGTCTCTTCTAGTAGTCTTTATTTTAAAGTCTATTTTGTCTGATATGAGAATTGCTACTCCAGCTTTCTTTTGGTTTCCATTTGCATGGAATATCTTTTTCCATCCCCTTACTTTCAGTCTGTATGTATCTCTAGGTCTGAAGTGGGTCTCTTGTAGACAGCATATATATGGGTCTTGTTTTTGTATCCATTCAGCCAGTCTGTGTCTTTTGGTGGGAGCATTTAGTCCATTTACATTTAAGGTAATTATTGATATGTATGTTCCTATTCCCATTTTCTTAATTGTTTTGGGTTCGTTATTGTAGTTCTTTTCCTTCTGTTGTGTTTCTTGCCTAGAGAAGTTCCTTTAGCATTTGTTGTAAAGCTGGTTTGGTGGTGCTGAACTCTCTCAGCTTTTGCTTGTCTGTAAAGGTTTTAATTTCTCCATCAAATGTGAATGAGATCCTTGCTGGGTAGAGTAATCTTGGTTGCAGGTTTCTCTCCTTCATCACTTTAATTATGTCCTGCCACTCCCTTCTGGCTTGTAGAGTTTCTGCTGAGAGATCAGCTGTTATCCTGATGGGGATTCCCTTGTGTGTTATTTGTTGTTTTTGCCTTGCTGCTTTTAATATGATTTCTTTGTGTTTAATTTTTGACAGTTTGATTAATATGTGTCTTGGTGTATTTCTCCTTGGATTTATTCTGTATGGGACTCTCTGTGCCTCCTGGACTTGATTAACTATTTCCTTTCCCATATTAGGGAAGTTTTCAACTATAATCTCTTCAAATATTTTCTCAGTCCCTTTCTTTTTCTCTTCTTCTTCTGGAACCCCTATAATTCGAATGTTGGTGCGTTTAATGTTGTCCCAGAGGTCTCTGAGACTGTCCTCTGTTCTTTTCATTCTTTTTTCTTTATTTTGCTGTGCAGCAGTTATTTCCACTATTTTATCTTCCACCTCATTTATCCGTTCTTCTGCCTCAGTTATTCTGCTATTGATCCCATCTAGAGTATTTTTTATTTCATTTATTGTGTTTTTAATCGATGCTTGATTCGTCTTTAGTTCTTCTAGGTCCTTGTTAACTGTTTCTTGCATTTTGTCTATTCTATTTCCAAGATTTTGGATCATCTTTACCATCATTATTCTGAATTCTTTTTCAGATAGACTGCCTATTACCTCTTCATTTGTTAGGCCTGGTGGGTTTTTATCTTGCTCCTTCTCCTGCTGTGTGTTTTTCTGTCTTCTCATTTTGTTTATGTTACTGTGTTTGGGGTCTCCTCTTTGCAGGCTGCAGGTTCGTAGTTCCCGTTGTTTTTGGTGTCTGTCCCCAGTGGCTAAGGTTGGTTTAGTGGGTTGTGTAGGCTTCTTGGTGGAGGGGACTACTGCCTGTGTTCTGGTGGATGAGGCTGGATCTTGTCTTTCTGGTGGGCAGGTCCACGTCTGGTGGTGTGTTTTGGGGTGTTTGCGGACTTTTTATGATTTGAGGCAGCCTCTCTGCTAATGGGTGGTGTTGTGTTCCTGTCTTGCTAGTTGTTTGGCATAGGGTGTCCAGCACTGTAGCTTGCTGGTCATTGAGTGAAGCTGGGTGCTGGTGTTGAGATGGAGATCTCTGGAAGATTTTCGCCGTTTGATATTATGTGGAGCTGGGAGGTCTCTTGTGGACCAGTGTCCTGAAGTTGGCTCTCCCACCTCAGAGGCACAGCACTGACTCCTGGCTCCTCAATTTGGGATGATTTGTTGTCTATTCATGTATTCCACAGATGCAGGGTACATGAAGTTGATTGTGGAGCTTTAATCCGCTGCTTCTGAGGCTGCTGGGAGAGGTTTCCCTTTCTCTTCTTTGTTCTCACAGCTCCTGGGTCTCAGCTTTGGATTTGGCCCCGCCTCTGCATGTAGGTCGCCGGAGGGCGTCTGTTCTTTGCTCAGACAGGACAGGGTTAAAGGAGCAGCCTCTTCGGTGACTCTGGTTCACTCAGGCCGGGCGGGAGGGAGGGGCACGGAGTGCGGGGCGAGCCCGCAGCGGCAGAGGTCGGCGTGACGTTGCACCAGCCCGAGGCGCGCCGTGCGTTCTCCCAGGGAAGCCGCCCCTGGATCCCGGGACCCCGGCAGTGGCAGGCTGCACAGGCTCCCGGAAGGGCGGTGTGGACAGTGACCTGCGCTCGCACACAGGCTTCTTCGCGGCGGCAGCAGCAGCCCCAGCGTCCCACGCCCGTCTCTGGGCTCCGCGCTTTCAGCCGCGACTCGCGCCCGTCTCTGGAGCTCCTTTACGCGGCGCTCTTAATCCCCTCTCCTCGCGCACCAGGAAACCAAGAGGGAAGAAAAAGTCTCCTGCCTCTTCGGCAGCTCCAGAGTTTTCCCGGACTCCCTCCCGGCTAGCTGTGGCACATCAGCCCCCTTCAGGCTGAGTTCTCGCCGCCAGTCCCAGTCCTCTCCCTGCGCTCTGACCGAAGCCCGAGCCTCAGCTCCAGCGCCGCCCGCCCTGGCGGGGGAGCAGACAAGCTTCTCGGGCTGGTGAGTGCCGCTCGGCACCGCTCCTCTGTGCGGGAATCTCTCTGCTTTGCCCTACCCAGGTATGTGGGGAGTTTCTTGCCTTTTGGGAGGTCTGGGGTCTTCTGCCAACGTTCAGTAGGTGTTCTGTAGGAGTTGTTGCACGTGTAGCTGTATTTCTAGTGTATCTGTGGGGAGGAAGGTGATCTCCGCGTCTTACTCTTCCGCCATCTTACCCGGAAGTCTAAACTAATTCTTAAGGACTACTCTGAAGCTCTTCTTTCCAGGACAGTAGCTTTCCTAATGGGTTGATTCTGTTTTGTTCTGGGAGGTTTTCCTCCATGGCCACATTTTGAAACTCCTGCTCTTACAATTACTTTTGCTGAAACATAATCTCTTCTTGATGTAGTTACCTAGGGAGCTTCCTGTTACTAACAATAAACCTTGTTAGCTATGGTTAATTAATAAGGAGTCAACTTGATAGACAGCATTTTAGACAGTGGAAAAAATAAGTGCAAAGGCCCAGAAGCAAAAAAGAGCACAGCTTGTGTTGGAAACAAATAAACAATGCCTGTGTTGCTAGAGGGCAGAGAGATAAGTTAAGGGTACCATTCCAGGAGATGAATGAGGAAAGCTTGGATGTGATTGTCCAGGGTTGTATTTTGATCCTTATGTCAAGGGCAGTGTCAGACATAAAAGTTAAGCCTGGGAATAATGTGTGTGTGTGTGTGTGTGTGTGTGTTTTAAGGATCATTCTAACACTTGTGTAAAAAATGAATTTTCAGTTTTTAGAATAGTGCTGGGACTTGAGTTGAGTCTTTTGCAAATAAACACTGAGAAAATAATGGCACATGGACTAGTATGTTAGCAATAAATGTCGAAGAACCTCTATGGATTAAAGAGATAATGAGGATTTGAAGTTCCTAGGACTGTTAGTCAAATAGCCATAGGAATTGAAGGGAAATGGGGTTAAAACATGATTTCAAGTTTCTAGTTGGTAAAGTGGAATGGAAGGTAATGACTTTAATGGGGACATGGATCACTGAGGTACAAAGATTCTTAAGGAGGATTAAAAACTCATATTTAAACATGTTGAATTTGAGTTGCCTGTGGGAAATTTAAGAAAGAGGATGAATTTGACTTGTTACATTTACAAGTCAAAGCAATGGAGATAAATGGTGAAAAAACATAGACTTAAATAACTGTCATCTTAATTAGGTTATTAAGTATTAATCATAAATAGTAAAATCAAATTAAAATCTTAGAATTCTAAATTCTGTATTTTAGGTATCAGAAGGTAAAAATCTAAGTAAACTAAAATTATTAAACCAAAATTTAAAAAATTATGAACCAGATTAAGTCTGATTTTTAATATCTTCCATGAAACAATGCAGTGTTTCTCAGAAAATAGTGCAGATTACACATCAGTTTTAGTCTAGGAATATTTGTGCCCTGAAAAAGGAAAAACACATGCAGAGTTCAAAAGTGTCTAAAAATAAAACAGAACAATATAAGATATATTTAGGATTATAATTAAACAATACGGGGCACAACTTCATTTGGATTAATAGCTAACTAGATAGAAAATAGATATTTGGCTATTTGATTATAAATTAAAGAAATAGTCTTTCATAAAAACTAAAACTGAATCTTAGTACAAAAACATATGATTAAGGCAAAAATTTTAAACTACTAAAATGGAATAAAGGTAAAAATAAGTTAATTCTTAAAGGGATGCAAAGATAATTTCTTTTCATTAGTTTGCTCATATTTGGCCTTTTTATATCTTTCATTCTCTTGACAGCACAATGGAATGCCTTGACATCCTCTGGGCTTAATAAGATGTATACATCAAAACCCACATTGCCAGTAATATTTCTCATATTTCATAATGCAATGTTTTAATCATAAAGGAATAATAGAATGAAGGCAAATATACTCTTATATAGGATGTGCTGATTCATTAATTCCAACATACCAATGATTTGTATAAATCAAGGTGAATGAATATAAACTACATAAAATAACAGAGGTTAAAGAGAATTTACAGTAACTCACTTGGTGTCTAATGAATTTTTAATTCATGCAAGTTTTTTTTAATTTTTTTATACAGCAGGTTCTTATTAGTTATTTTATAGCAAGTTTTAATAGAAGGAAAATATCAAAGGCATTTAAAAATTTAGGTTGAGATACACTCAGTTTAAATTAATTCATTGCCCCACTGGAGCAGAAAACAGTAGGCTTTATGAATATTAGGACTATTGTCTGATTGAGTAGTATCATATATGTTACATTTGACTTCTGCTACATTGTGTAGCAGGATGGAAATAAAATGAATTCAGATCCTACATAAAATGACTGTAACTATATATACAGTGGCTGTTTTGTTGTAACTTAAAGAGAAGCACTGTATTTTGTTTGATGATATCTTAATTTGTGTCATAGTTTGTTTTGCTCTAGCTAAAATTCATTTGAAAGAAAATAAATAATTGGGTATCTTATACAAACATGAATATAAAGTTGAGAAAGATTTTTTCTTAACAAATTATTAGCATTAGTTTGGATATTTTAAATACTATGTAAATAATGAGCATTTTAGCCTATTTATTGATGTTGGTTTGCATATTTTATATACTTTCTGTACTAATACTGATTGTTTTGTAGTTGAAATATTTGAGACTGTACTTCAATAATATTTGTTAAATTAAATTGAATTGCTATTGCCATAGATGTGAAATAGGTTTTGCCAAAGACACTGGCTTTTCATTGGTTATATTTCATAAATTCTACTCATTAAGTTGTGATAATGTAAGGATTATTCTACTTTTGAGGAAAATCACACAAATGCATTTGTTTTTAGATATTTGAAAGGAATAGCTAAGAATACTTATTAAGAAGTAAAGCTAGATTTTTTCCTTCTTTTTCTTTAATATTGTTAATTATTTCTTTCCTTCTGTGTATGCATATTCTATATTCACCTTTAAATTCATGATATTGACTGAATACCTACTAGGCTCACATCACTTGTTTAGGTGAAAAGAAAAAAAAGATTTGTAAAGTATGGAAAATTATTTACCTGCCCTTATGCACTCAATTTGCAAGGTCGTTTCTTATAAACTGTAAATCTTACTATTCATTTCTTTATTCCTTCATTGTGTGCTGAATGAACAAGCAGGGCCAAAAATGGAGCTAACTTCTGAAAAAGTTTATGTATTTCTTTTTCCCATACACTGTTTCATTTTGTAGCCCCTCCTCTATCAAATCGTACAACCGTTCTCTAGTACCTATTTCCTTTTAGGTCTCAAATATCATTACATATGTGTCCCTCTCAAATTACCTTTTCCAAGCTTATTTCTAATACTCTTTTTATTTATTTATTTGTTTATTTTTTTGCGGTACGCGGGCCTTTCACTGTTGTGGTCTCTCCCGTTGTGGAGCACAGGCTCCGGACGCGCAGGCTCAGCGGCCATGGCTCACGGGCCAAGCCGCTCCGTGGCATGTGGGATCCTCCCAGACTGGGGCATGAACCCGTGTCCCCTGCATCGGCAGGCGGACTCTCAGCCACTGCACCACCAGGGAAGCCCCTCTAATAGTCTTTTAAATAGAAATATTTTTCATCAAAATTTGTGACCTTGCTTAGATTTAAAATGTGCCTGTCCATGGACAGTGGCTCTCAGAGCCCTTTAAGACCCACATCATTGAAGTAATCTTTCCATCAAGAAGTCATCTCCTCTCTCTCTGAACTGCCTCAGTTCTTCCAGGCTGTCATCTTAAGATGCTTGAATTACAACTATTCATGTACTTAGACTCATAGAAAATTAGAGTTTACAGAAATATTAGAGACTTTCTGATGCAGTACCCTCACTTTGCAGATGTGGAAACTTACATTTGCAGAGGAAGAGTGATTTTGAAATAGTAGGTTAGAAATTTGCTTTATCTAACCATCTATGTAAAGAATAAAACCTTTAAACTCAAGGCACGTTTGCTGCTGATACCCGACATCTGTTAGTGACACAGGGCTTCATCAACTCTCAAAATGGTCCCACGTTACAAGGACAGTAGTGGGGCCACACCTTCTCAGTCAGTTCATGTTTACATTTCTTTGAGACACAATGCATTTTAACATTATTAATCAGAGAAGATTTCTTACTTCCTTTGCAGAATGAGAATAATGCCACATTTCTCTCGAAGCTCAGTGTAAATGTGTATGGTTCTCTTACTCTAAGAAAAAAGCCCTGAAAGCATGAGTTTTATGGATAGCACATATAAATACATTAATTCTCCTTAACATCAGGAGATTTTTAGGTACTACAAATATGGCATTACTCTATTAAACAACTCATTCATGCTTTACTTAGAAACCAGAATCCCTGGTTGATGAATCCATTTTAACTCCTAATGTATATGCTCCCTCTGTGTAAGGGAATGTTATATTCATTTTTAAATCCTCAATTTAATTGTAACACTATTGCTTTTTAAAAGTCAGATATCAGTAAATTGTGTAGTAAATATACATTAGATGACATAGGACAACAAATTGAATATTAAAAGGAATAATATATAATTTTTAGATCTATACATACACATTATACAGTATAGTATGCAACGATTATGCACAATGACTGATTTTGAGTGGATAGATGTATCCTCATGAGATACAGTAAATTATTGGAAGAAATGATCAGCTTTCATCTAATTAAATACTCTTATAAACAATAAAATATTTCAGTAACTCTGAAAGGCATAGAACACTATTTCCGTGTTCCAAGAATGTAGGGGGACCATGAAGTGTTGAAAGGAGTGAGTGAGAGTGTTATAGGAGGCCAGGAAAGGAAATGAATGGTGAATGTATACACTTGGCTGGTATGAGAGTGTACAGATCTGTCGACTGTGTTTATGAAATCACAGATATTTGGAGCTGAAAGGCTTTCAGCTTTTCACCAATAAGTATGATGTTAGCTGTGGGTTTGTTGTAAATAGCCCTTATTATGTTACGATACGTTCCCTCTCTATACACTTTGAGAGATTTTATCATGAGCGTGTGTTAAATTTTGTCAGTGCTTTTTCTGCATCTATTGAGATGATCTTGTGATTTTTCTTATCCTTCATTTTGTTAATGTAGTGTATCACATTGATTTGTGAGTGTTGAATAATCCCTGGAATAAATCCAACTTGATTGTGGTGTATGATCCTTTTTATGTATTGTTGGATTCAGTCTGCTATTTTGTTGAGGATTTCTGCATCTATATTCATTAAAGATATTGGCCTGTAATTTTCTTTATTTGTAGTGCCTTTGTCTGGTTTTGGTGTCAGAGTAGTTGTGGCCTCATGGAATTAATTTGAGAGTGTTCCATCCTCTTCAATTTTGGGGGAATATTTTGAAAAGGATAGGTATTAGTTCTTGTTTATATGTTTGGTAGAATTCCCCTGTGAAGCCATCTGGTCCTGGACTTATGTTTGTTGAGAGTTTTTTTTTTTTTTTATTACAAATTGAATTTCACTACTAGTGATCAGTCTGTTCAGATTATCTGTTTCTTCTTGATTCAGTATTGGCAAGTTGTATGTTTCTAGAAATTTCTCCATTGCTTCTAGGTTGTCCAATTTGTTAGGATAAAATTTCAAAGTATTCAGTTATGATTTTTTTGTATCTCTGTGGTATCAGTTGCTATTTCTCCTCTTTCATTCCTTATTTTGTTTATTTGGGTCCTCTTTTTTTTCTTGGTGAGCCTGGCTAAAGGTTTATCAATTTTATTTATTTTTTCAAAAATCCAGCTCTTGGTTTCATTGATCTTTTCTATTGTTTTTTGATCTCTATTTTATTTCTTTCCTCTCTGAATTTTATTATTCCATTCCATCTGCTGACTTTGGGCTATGTTTGTTCTTCTTTTTCTAATTCCTTTAGGACATAGGTTAGGTTGTTTGAGATTTTTCTCGTTTCTTGAAGAAGGCCTTTATCACTATGAAGTTCTTTCTTTGAACTGCTTTTGCTACATCCCATAGATTTTGGAGTGTTTTGTTTCCAGTTTTGGTTGTCTAGAGGTATTTTCTAATTTCCTTTTTGATTACTTCATTGACCCATTTGTTCTTTAGTAGCATGTTATTTAGTCTCCACATGTTTGTTATTTTCCCATTTTTCTTTCTGTAGTTGATTTCTTGCTTCATACTTTTGCAGTCAGAAAAAAATGCTTGATATAATTTCTATCTTTTTAAATTTGTTGAGACTTACTTTGTGGCCAGTCATGCGATCTATCCTGGAGAATGTTCCATGTGCACTTGAAACAAATATGTATTCTCTTGTTTTTGAATGGAATGTCCTATAGATATCTGTTAGGTCCAACTGGTCTATTGTGTCATTTAAGACCACTGTTGCCTTATTGATTTTCTGTCTGGATGATCTGTTTATTGATGTAAGTGGGCTGTTAAAGTCCCTTACTATTATTGTATTATCGTCAATTTCTCCCATTATGTCTGTTAGTATTCATTCTATATATTTAGATGTTCCGGTGTTGAGTGCATATATATTAACAAGTGTAATATTCTCCTCTTGTATTGAGCTCTCTATTATTGTATAATGCCCTTCTTTATCTTTGACTTTACTTTTGAGTCTATCTTGTCTTATATGAGTATTGCTACCCCCACTTTCTTGTTGTTTCCCTTTACATAAAATATTTTTTCCCTCCTCCCACTTTCAGTCTGTGTGTGTCTTTAGCGCTGAAGTGAGCAGCACTTGTAAGCAGCATATAGAGGGGTCTTGTGTGTTTTTTTTTTTAAATCCCATCTGCCACCCTATGTTTTTTGATTGGAACATTTTGTTCACTGACATTTAAAGTAATCATTGGTAATTATGTACTTATTGCCATTTTATTACTTGTTTTCTGGTTGTTTCTGTAGTTCTTTCCTGTTCATTTCTTCTTTTTTGTTTTTTCTTTGTGGTTTGATTCTGTGGTAGTGTGCTTGTGATCTTTTAGTTTTTGTGAATCTATTATAGGTCTTTGATTTGTGCATACCATGGGGTTCATGTGTGTTGACCTATAACTACATCTACTTGTTTTAAACTGATAGACATTTAAGTTCAAACACATTCTAAAAGATCTATATTTTTTACTTCCCTCCTCCACATTATGTGTTTTTGATGTCATATTTTACATCTTCATGCTTGTCTTTGTACTGTTTATTTTAGTTATGGTTGCTTTTACAATTTTTTAAATCTATGTACTGGCTTATTTAAATGATCTTCAATCTTTACTATATAATAGCCTCTCCTGTTGGAATTTTCCCTTTCCTATAGGTTCTTGCTTCTTTTCTATTTAGGGAAGTACCTTTGATACTTCTTTCAGGGTAGGTTTATTATTGCTGAGTTCTTTTAGTTTGTGCTTGTCTGATAAACTACTTATCTCTCCTCCTATTCTAAATGATAATCTTGCTGAGTAGATTGTCCTAGGTTGCAGATTTTTCCCTTCCAGGACTTTAAATATATCCTGCCACTCCCTTCTGACCTGTAAAGTTTCTGCAGAGAAATCAGTTGATAGCCTTATGGGGTCCCCTTGTATATGACTCTTTGTTTCTCTCTTGCTGCCTGTAGAATTCTCTCTTTGTCTTTAATTTTTGCTATTTTAATTATATGTCTTGGTGTGGGTTTCTTTTTGTTCATCTTGTTTGGTACTCTCTGTGCTTGCTATACCTGGATATCTGTGTCTTCCTTCAAGTTTTGTAAGTTTAGCCATAATTTCCTCAAATACATTTTCAATCCCCTTCTCTCTCTCTTCTTCTGAGACTCCTATAAGTGAATGTTGGTATGCTGACTTTTATCCCAGAGATCTCTTAGGCTGTTGTCATTTTTCAAAATTTGCTTTTCTTTTTGCCGTTCTGATTTGGTGATACATTATCCTATCTTCCAGACACTTAATGCATTCTCCTGTATCACTTAGTGTGCTTTTCATTCTTTCTAGTATGTTTTTTATTTCTGCTATTGAATTATTCATTTCTGATTGGGTCTTCTTTAATATTTTCTATTTCCTTGTTAATGTGTTCACTGTGTATATCAATTATTTTCCCTAATTCAGTTAAACATTTTTGTTACCAATGCTTTGAATTCTTTATCTGGTAAATTGTTTATTTCTGTTTCATTATTTTTTAGGGGTTTTCTCTTGCTCTTTCAATTGAGAGTTGTTTCTCTGCCTTTTCATCTTTCTTAACTTTCTCTGCCTCTATGAATTTAGGTGAAACATTTGATCTTGTGATCTTGAAGGGGTGCTCTTATGTGGGCACATCCTAATATAGACTTCATGTTTCTAAGGCCTTTGGAGGGAAAGCTGGATTTGTTATGGATACAAGTCACTTCTTTCCTCAGAGTGTGCTGACAGCTCTCACCTTGGTAGAGGGTGGGGCTGCAGATGGAGGGACTAGGGCTGATGCTTGGTGTGAGGCAGAACTACTCAGTGGTCATCACTGCCCTATAGGGGGTGGGGTCTGATCCCAAGTTGCTGGAGCAGAAACCCTGAGAGTCAGGCCTAAGCTGGCTCTGTCCCTTTAAGTGTGTGTGTTTTCCCTTTCCCCACATAAAGACTTTTGTTCCAAAGAGGGGGAGTGCTGATGCAACTGGGGCTTGTGTGGGCTCTTGGCTTGTGCCCACTGCAGACAGTTCTGATGAAATGCCTGTGCAGGCATCCACAACTCTGCACAGATGAAACGTCTGGTGTAAGTCCCCTTCATTCCTCAAGCTGATCACTACCTTCAGCCTCTGCTGCCCCCATCCTGGTGTGGAATCTCTGCAGTGCAGGTGGCCCGTTGCAATGTATCAGGGGTGTGCTGTGGTTGAGTGTCTAGTATCAGAAATCTGGGCTGCTTCACTGGAGCTGTTACCTGAAAAGTGGGTTTGCCTCTTGGTGGGTGTCAAGCCAAAAGAGACAACGAAGCCAAAGATTGGGAGAAGGAAGGATTTATTACTTGCAGCAAGTAAGGGGAACACCAGGGGTCTTTCCCAAGGCAGTGTCTCCCAAACAGCACAATCTGGGTAGTTTTAAGCTAAGGGCATATTCATGAAGTGGCTTGGGTGGTTGACAGAGTCCAGGCTTTAGGTGATTGAAGTCACAAGGGTCAGAAAAGGTCAACATCATACCTTAGGTTCCAGTCGATATGCTGGTTGAGCACTTCAGGCTAATCTTTACCACTGAAAGATAACTGGGTGTTTTTACAACTGATATTTTTATCTTTGCTATTGTTATTTCTCTTGCTTGATAATTGTAATTTGTTTCTACATTTTTTTGTTCCCTTAAGATCATGTATTATTGAGACCTGTTCAAGGGTAAGCATTGTGGCTAGGCTTAGATCACAAAATGGCTTAGGCCAAAAATGGCTTCTCTTAAGTCAAGAAAGTCACGTCTGTTTTTTTTTTTTTCCAGTGACCCCCCCCCCTGCCCTATCAGCTTACAGAGCTGCTTGAGTAAGGGCCAGTGATAGCTGCTGCCCCAGCCCCCAGGATCTGCCCCAGAAATGGATTGCCTCTGTGTCCCACAGTCGAGTCTTTTCCTTGGTCTTGGCTGCCCCAGATCCAGTCCCTCACTGTGACACAGAGTGAGCAGGTCTAGAGCATTTGCTTGGCTTGGGCTGGGACAAGCCAACAAGCAGTCACAGGAAACCCTGCCACCACTAGAGCAGATCTCTCTCCACCTTGCCTCAGGGGCAAGTCTGTGTGTGTGTACTCCTCATGAGCAGTGTCCAGGCTTCCCCTTCTATTAGTCCCAGTGATCCTCTAACCAGACAAGGGGGCTGTCTCCCCCACATAGGACCCTGTGTTTGGAGTTTCCAATCATTGGCTTGAACTGCTCACTTCCCAGGGAGATGTCCACCCCTGTAATCTCCCTCTTCCTCTGAGTCCCCACCCAGAGGCACAGTTCCTGACCTGATGGCTTTTCTTCTCTTCCTACCTAACTACGTGTGCATCTTTCTTATAGCCTTGGTTGTGCAGGGGTCCTTCTGCCAGTTTGTTTTCAGTGAGAATTGTTCCATATGTAGATGTATTTTGATGTGTTTGGGGGATGGAGGTTGAGGTGAGTTCCATGTCCTATTACTCTGCCATCTTGATCTGTAACCGACAGGTATTGTTATTTTCGAACTCACTCTATAAATTTTACCTAAACATTTAGCTTACTTGCATTTAACACAATTACTTATTAATTTGGGTTTATATATAGTATCTTAGGATTTGTTTATTCTTTGTCCCACTGGGGTTTTTCCCCTCTTTTTCTCTCAGTGTTGTCTTCTCCATGGATTGTGAATTTTAATTTTCATCTTGTTACTATTTTTTTCATAGTTGTGAGTACTGAGTTAACAAAACTTTCTTTTTATATGGGAAATTGACCTTGAGTTAACTTTCACTTAACTGTTTTTTCACTTAGCAGAGCCCTATGATAGCATAGCAGTATTTCAGTTGTCAGACTATTTAGTAAACCTCCGGCAGCTGGACTGGGGTTTGCAGAAGATGGATTAATTTATAAATATCAGAGCGTTTTTTGTTTGCTTTGTTTTGTTTTGTGTTTTTGCAGGGATATGGAATTATGCCCAAGGCTTCTTATATGGAGCCTACAGCCTCTGAGATAAAGTTGTTTCCATACTCCAATGTGTTGCCTCAAACCTAAGTCTTCACTTGGTAGGCCAAAGAATTGTCCCTGAATTTTTGCAAAACTTCCCACCAAAGAGGCACTACAGATGCTGCCCATTTGGTATCCTTAGTCTTCTGTCATCTATCTTCCATTACAGCTGAGCAAACTGAGCTAGGATAGTCTGTTCACATCTAGAGTGTAAGAGGTCTTGCTAATGGTGTTCTAGCAGAATGCATACTGTCGTAGTTACCCCATATATTATAATATTATAATATGCATCCTTAACTTATAATAATGTAATGACACCATTTATCAGATGGCCTTGGAACATTTTAACTCCATTTACCCTGACTTTCTCTTTTTGCTATTTTTGCCATGCATTAAATTATACATATATTTTAAACATTGTTATATTTGTTATTTATAGTATTTTCTTTGCTCTTTATTTACTTTCCTGCATTTGTATACCTCACTCTGGGATCATTGCTCATCTGCGTGAAGACATTGATTTAGTATTTGTGTAGTATCAGGTTTCTGGTAGTGAATTATCTCAGTGTTTAATCATCTAAAATTATTTTTATTTAGTTTTTACTTTTCAAGGATATTTTTACTGGCTGTGAATTCCATACTTGCAGTGATTTTATTTCAGCATTACAAAGCTGTTACTCCATTGTTTACTAGATTTGATTATTACTCTTAAAAGTCTATTTTTGCAAGATAGTTAGCACAGTGTTGGTCTGAAGCAAGATAATTCTTCATTAACCATACGTGAAAGCGGAAATCTGTACTCAATGATATGTGACTTTTAAGCAAAGTCTTGGTTTTTTTTTTCCTTACTTTGCCACTTAAGTTTATAGTTGACTGCAAAAGTCCCTAAGGGGGAAACAAAAGGGGCCACTAGCATATTCTTTGCCTTGCTACAGCTGCTATTTCAAATAATGGGAATTTGTGTTAAATCATTTGTAATAGGTCATTTATGGCTCTAAACTGCCAAATTTATACATTGGGTCTATCACTTATTAGTTCTCTGACACTGATCAACTTGCTAAATGTCTCTATGTCTCAGTTTACTCATATTAATTAGGGATAATAATAGTTTTTACATCTTGTTGTTTTTATGATAAATGACTCAATCTATGTTGTTAACTATTTTGATGATGATGATGTTATAACTAAATATTAACTGCTGTTGATATTATATATAGAAAACTAAAGTTAATATTATCCTGTAGAAGTTAGTTATATATTGTTATATAGTTATATATCCCTTTACTAAGTGCAGGTGTTAATACTAGCACAGGTGTTACAGCAGCTAATTTCTGTAGATAATTTTACTAATACACTCATAGATATAATATATACTTTCACCCTAACCAAAGTTTTATGTTAATATTTCCATTTATCATTTAATAGTTTATACCTATTTCTGGTATGGTACAGGACTACTTTTTAAAAATATTACTGTTGTATGGATTATTAATTCTATATATTTAGGAGAAGAAACCTTATGCACTTGAAATTTTTATCATAAATTAAAAACACCTAGTTTTGCATTCTTCGTATATATTCCTAACAACATTTCTGTTATCTTGTTCAGCTGTTTTCTTCATTCAGTAGTAGTTGTTTAAGAAGTACTAAGTTATGAATTACATTCTTTGGTATCTTTGCGAAGTTCTGTGGTATGAGAATATCAATTCACTGCAGTAGTTATGCAATTTCTATGCATTGAGCATGAAGTAGCAGCTTTAATTAGCAGATTTTCATAGTCAAAACTGTTATTTCTCTACCAACATCTCTAATTCAAAATGCAAGCTGCTTGTTTGCAAACAGAGAAATTGGAACTTGCCAATTATGTTAATCATCGTTATAAAAATCTCTTGAATGTCTCACATACTAAAGAACAATTGAAAATTCAGTTTTTTATGTGTACAACTATTTTTATGTGTACAACTATTTATCTGTCACATTTCCTATCATTTTGTTAGAATTACAAAGGCTTTTTTTTTAAAAGCCATTCTTTTCAGTCAATTAATATATATTATTAATGTTTAAGAGATTTAGCTGGGTTTTGCTCCGAGTCAAATTACTTTAAGATTCCTATAGATGTATAGAAATTGTGGATTATTCTACAGAAGCTTGGATTACTCTTTGCCATCCTCTATCTATAATGTCTGGCCTAGAAATATGACAGTCATAACTTAAACCTTTAAGATGTTTTAAGTCACTAATTTAGTGCAATATTGTGAAAGTTTTAGATTGTTATTCTTTCTTTAAAATTTTATTTATATATTTATTCATTTATTTATTTGGCTGCATCTGGTCTTAGTTGCGGCATGTGGGATCTTCGCTGCGGCATGCAGGCTCTTTGTTGCAGCACAGGAAGCACAGCACAGCTCCAGGAAGAAGGGGCTCAGTAGCTGGGGCGCTCAGGCTTCCTAGTTGTGGCACGCGAGCTCTAGTGCACGCAGGCTTAATGCCCTGTGGCATGTGGGATCTTAGTTCCCAGACCAGGGATCGAACCTGCGTCCCCTGCATTGGAAGGCAGATTTTTAACCACTGGACCACAAGAGAAGTCCCAGATTGTTATTCTTTTCTAAAAAGCCAGAATAACATAATAATCTATTAATTGTCAGAGCTAATGATATTACCTTAATATTTGTTACACATTAAATATCAATGGAAAATAGATTACCTTTGTTTTCTCATTATACCAAATTAGTTTTATAGCTAAGTCTTATTGTCTATCTTTTAAAAAGTATCTTTGACAAAGGAAAATATATACATGCAGTACAATGTGACTTTTTATTAGCACAATGCCAGTATTAATTCTTTAAATCAAAGTAAATTATTAAATGTATGAATGCTATGGATACTCTCATCTTTTTCAGTATTTGCTGCTTTCCTAAAAGGAAACATACTTAGAAAAACAATGCAAGTTTGAAATGAAACATTTGATATATTTCTTCCTATTTCTTTGTTTAAAAATACTTTTTTCTACCTTTCAGAAATTTCTATAATCATTGGATTACTCTGAGTGATCTTTAAGTGCTAATATCAATAAAGTAAGCTTATTGTATAGAACTTTAAATTATATAATTTTAAATTATATATACCATTTTCAGGGAAATTCAGGAAGCTAGTATATCATTCAGTGTATGCTTTGAAAGGATATTAGTATTATAATAGTAATAATTTCATGCTACCCATAACATAAATGAAGTAATGTATGCTGGTTTCAGTGTATTATGTATTTGCTACAATAGGGGTAAAACTAGTCCTTAGTACATTTAGAATTCTGATTTACAGGCCCATGGAAAATGCAATATTATTTTCCTCTTCTTAAAGTAGTAATAATCAGCCCTATGCCCCATCACTTGTGAAAAACTCAGAAGGGGGTTTAGAAACTGGTGCACATTTTAGTGAAGAGACATGTGGATCTACAATCCTTTTATCTGGAGATCCCAGAGAGTTTGACCTCAGTTTTGCAGTTTCTGTATGTCTAGAATGGTATCCCTCAAAAAAGCTCTAAGGTCATTGCAAACATGATTCACTGTGAACGACAATAAGCAAAGCCAAAGACTGACTGTTTTTTGCAGAACTTATGGCAAGAAAAATAAGCAAGGATTGTAGGTTAGTTAAAATTCCAAAGAAATAGCAGTTCTAGGAGTATAAAACATGACAATTCCTTATTATCTATTAAGGCATTTCCAAAATATTTCTATAGGTTGAGAACTAGGCAGAGGTTGAAAAAGAAAAGTTAGATATATCATTCTAGAAATTAGAGAATATACTTCTAGAACTCTATGATTTTAATAAACTATAACCTTGGAGTAACACAAATAAATATGTTACTGTTGTACAATTGGCATATTGTCAACCCTAAAAGGTTCTTCAATTCTACTGTGCCTCAGTTTCTCCATTTGTAAAATGTCAGTCTCTCATATAACTGTAAAACACACCCACTGTGTGACACAGTTTGTAGTAGACATATAAATGTAGATAAATAGTAAAGAAAAATCAGATCTTAAGAAGTGAGAAAAAAAGTTTGGGTCTCTTGAGGGTTTCTGTATGTATTAAGCAAAGGAAGTTCAGAAAGAAATGTAAGTACAACTTTTTAAAACATTTAATGTTACATGGTAGCTTCCTATAGATATAAAGCGATGTTTTTATCAACAATTAATGTTTTAGTATTAAATATCCTCATCTGGCTTATGGAACAGAAGTGAGAAAAATAGGAAATTTTTGCTACTCTTTCCTGCTTTGAGCTTAGAATTAATTGTCTGGGGTAAGAAATCATGATATCAGATGCATATGCATATGTTTAACATACACATGTTAAACAATGCATATGTTTAACGCAGTGCATATGTTTAAGCACAAAATTATAGATGTAGAGCGGCAGTAAGGTGTTAGGGAGACCATCAGTATAATGGATATATGAATTAAATTGTAATCACACCATAAATGATAATCATAGGGAGAAGCAACTTCCTTAGGAGGCTAAATAGTACCAAGATAGGGAAAGACTTGGGTCCAATCTTAAAGTTATTAATACATCTAAAGAAAGAATATGTATCAATAGATAGAGTGGGGGGAGAAGCATGATGGTGTAGAAGTTTAGGGGAAAAAAAAAGACTTTGAAAAAGTGTCCTTAGGAGTGCCTTCCCAAACTGCCCATAACTGAGGGTTCTATACCCCAAGAGTCAATAGTATCTTGTATCAGAAACACATTCCAAATGGCATTGATGTATGCAAGTTTGGTGCACTAAAATACCAATTCCCTCTACTCTGGCCCATACTTATCAAGAGATTGACAAATTATAATCTGGTTCTCCCAGTGCCTTATCTAAACAGAATGTTAGTGCTCTTCAGGAGGTAGATTTTAAGGTAAAAATCACCACTGTTATACATTTTAGCTTCTGTTTACTAACAATGTGAGTCAACTTTCCAAGAGTAGTTAAGTCTGGAGCTTGACAGCATTAAGTCTGTGGACCAGATGAAAACATTAACAATCAATTCACGCAAAAAATAAACATTGGCCACCTAATGTGTGTGTGGTATTGGAGATAAAACATGAGAGAAAATATTCAAGGGATGTTGATACTTTGCATCCTTGTATTCCTGCTTCATGTTCAGAATCCTTCCAAAAATTAGCATCTCTTGAAAAATTAAAACTATTGATATATTCTTATCTTAACATCATGGATTCATATCTCTATTTGCATTGTGAATTGTAGTCAGGGAATACTGTTATATTCCATAAGAATTTCTGTGAGGAAGGATCATAAGACATGCCACAGTGAGTGGAGATAGAGTAACATTATGTTCCAAGTCATCAAGGCTTTTAATTCTCTAGGACAGTTTTACAGTTCACAAGTCATAGTGAATCCTTAGACCATCAATAAAGATTTACAGAAAATCACTACACAGGTACTCTGGTATAAAAAATATATATGTATATATCACTCTACTTTACCACAAATCAGACCCAGAGATTCTGCCTCCTTATTTATTTTGCTTTTTTTTTTTTTTAAGGCCTACACTGACTTAATCCTGTTCAGAAAGGAAATCTAAATCTCTCGCTACTTTCACAGCAAAGAACTGGCTCTAGAAGCTCTCCAGAGGTTGGGGCTTGACAAACAAATATCAACAGATTTCCAGTAAAAGAAAGTATTCTGTATGTGAGAACTTTACTGAAATACAGCCAATTTATTATGTTTTCCCATGCTTGCATTAGCTTATATATAATATAGTTTTACAGACATGGTTCTATCTTTGAAAATTACACATGTCCTCAACTTTATAATATGTTATCAAAGATAAAGGGATTTAATTCCAAAATGAAAAAAGGAACATGGTCAATATATCACTGTTCAAATTATTTTTGAATTCTCTGAATTTGATTTTGTTCGTTGGCATGAAAAATAGTAAATTCTGTGAAAAATGCCCCCTCAGAAATGTTTTCACATAAGGTGTATAGTGCAGAGAGTAACTGACAAGGTCTAAATGCAGACACACAGTTAATCACATTATGATTGATTTTCTGTTTTTAGTGAAAATGACAGTTGGTTATACCTTAAAACTGAAATCATCATCAGAAGATATGCTAACACTTTGACAATACTTACCAATCCAGAGGGAAAGTGATATGATAGATAGAACTAGGCCAAAACCCACTCCCTAAATACGTGGTTGGTTTGGCACTAATTAATCCCACTACAGAGACTTGTTCTTTTTTTTTTTTTTTTTTTTTTTGTGGTACGCGGGCCTCTCACTGCTGTGGCCTCTCCCGTTGCGGAGCACAGGCTCCAGACGCGCAGGCTCAGCGGCCATGGCTCACGGGCCCAGCCGCTCCATGGCATGTGGGATCATCCCGGACTGGGGCATGAACCGGTGACCCCTGCATCGGCAGGCAGACTCTCAACCACTGCACCACCAGGGAAGCCACCAGAGGCTTGTTCTTATTGGTGATCAGTAGCTCCAAGGCACAAATAACTAAGAGATAAAGTGGGTTCCATTGTAATTCAAGCAATCGTAAAACCTTTAGGATTTATCCAGGGTGTGAGTCAGAGCAGAGGCAAATCCATGGTTCCATCAAGTATCGAACAACTCGGTGAGCAGCACCCAGGATTCTGAGAGATGTTTGCATAAGAAATAGGAAGGTGCAGGTGTGTGGGATACTGGAGCAAAGGAACCTGGCAAGACCTACCTAGTTTGCCAGGGTCTAACCAAGTGTGCAGTGCTGAGGGCTTGAGTGCCAGTCATAGTGGGGAACTATGGTATTAGCCTAGGAAATTAGGACAGTTACAGTCAGAGTTAATCATTAAGGAAAAGGATAAAAGCAATAGGAGAAATGTTTCACCTCAGAGTCTGTTCAGGAGCCTAAAGCTACCACCTGGAAAATGGATCCTCAGTTTTCTCTCAAATAGAAATGATTTGGCTAAGGAAAACATAAAGGACATTTTAGGTTATTGATAAGCCAGGTAATACCAGAGATAATCAATTTGCAGACACATTGCACTTTTTTTTCCTATGATTTTCTAAAGTATAAGCCAAAAAAAAAAAAAAAGGTTGATGATAAGATTGATCCAAGGTATTGTATTCTTGGTCCAGTAGATTTAACAAGAGATGAAATTATTAATGGAATGTCTCACTTCCAATCCACCATGATACAAAAATCCTTGGTGAACTAGTGATTGTTAATAGACTTCTGCTATGAAGCATCTAACTAAATGGTTAAAATGCATTAAAATCACTTGGTGACAGACTTCAATGTAGTCAAACTAACAATTTAGTTAATGCACCCTTACCCTTTATTGAACTTTTAAATTTGTACTATATACTAACTACTGGATGGCTTCATGTTGGTTAAAAAAATGGCTTGGGGAAAAAAAAATAAAGTGAAAGGGTCCATATGTAGTATTTTCTCTATTTTGCTTTGCAAACCATTAATAACACAGAGTTTAAAATCTATTCTTGTAAAGGTTTAACTAAACTTTATCAGTGTGTTTTGAGCAATACTTTGGTTGGGGGGGCAGTTCCAAATGATGGATAGCTTTTGCAAAGACTAAAAATCAAAATTATTAAAGTATCCTTGGGAAGAATCATTCAGATAAGTTGCTACCTTTTAATCTAGTTTCTCTAGTCAATAGTTTATAAATATTGTTGTGAATCATTGGAGGAAAATAAAGCTTTCCAAAACTAAGACATGATAACAATTAATTGTATTTTTAAATGTTTCTAATGTGCAATGTTTCTCTTTCAAGGAATAAATATCATTTAATTTACAAAAACTAATACTAATTTAAAGGTCAGAGACTCCACTGTTTTTTTCTCTTTGACACCTTTGTGCATTCATCTCATTGTTTGACTGTTTACCTCATGCATTCAGTAATATAAATTCCTTGGCATTTAGCTGGATCTTTTTTCCCCTCATGGTTTGAAGTTCTTTCCCGTTTTTAATTAGATTGACCTTTTGGTTCACTTGAATGCCCTCAACCTGACAAAGAATAACTGTTCTCTTCTAAGGCAACCAGAAATGAACAGAGAAAGAGTGAAAACACCGACATAAAATGAAAAATTTTGATGCAGTCATCTGGGTGTTATAATTGTATAATTGTTACTTTGTATAGTCACTAACATAGAGAAATACCCAGCTCTGCACAATTCTCAGGGCTTTAATGTGATAAGCTGCTTCTTATCTACCCAAGAAGACACTTTTATAATGTTCCTTAAAACTAATGTCATTCAAGTGTTTTTTAAATGTCTAGTAACAGCTGACCTGCCTTACCTTTCTAAAATCCAATGAGTAGTCTTGAAGAAATTAAAACCATGACTGGTTCTCATTGTCAACCTGTCATTCTGTGTATGTGCCTATGATAAACGTACACACGTGTGTGTGAAAACACACATTTTTTCTTTTGAAAAATTTTGAAGAACATTTGAAACTATAGCTATCTGTTGAGGTTGAATCCACACTGCCTAATTATTCAACAAACTATGAGATTCAGATATTTATTGTATACATTTCTACACATGATCCATAATGTGTAACTCATATGAAATTATGAGACTAAGTAGTAACCAATCCATTTTGACTAGTGCCTGTGTGTCAAAGCTTGAGACATAGAGTAGGTAAGAATTTACTCTGAAAACTTATGTTGAATACATCAGAGCCATAGTAATACTAACACAAGTTACTTCTAGTATTCTAAGATGTCGCTTTTTAGTCCCCCCATACTTTAAAAATGTATAAGAGGGCTTCCCTGGTGGCGCAGTGGTTGAGAGTCCGTCTGCCGAGGTAGGGGACACGGGTTCATGCCCCGGTCTGGGAAGATCCCACATGCCGCCATGGAGCGGCTGGACACGTGAGCCATGGCCGCTGAGCCTGCACATCCGGAGCCTGTGCTCCGCAACGGGAGAGGCCACAACAGTGAGAGGCCTGCGTACCACAAAAAAAAAAAAAGTATAAGATAGGTATGAACTGACTGATGCACACTCCATTATTTCTGAGTTATCAATTGACAATTTAGGTAGTAGCTTGGTCGACTTGTCCTGAATACAAGAAAATATGATAATTGAATCACAAGATAGGTAAAGCAATTATAAAAGAATAGCAAGGTAAAGGCATTCTGTTCAAATTTTTAGGCTTAATGAAATTATATCTGGGATATTGAACTGAAGATTGAAGAGATACCAGAATGTAATCTATTTTAATAGAGTGGCATGTAGACACTGATGCCAGAGAAATACCCTATAATAGAAAATTAATAAAATTATATTGCAAGCTACACATTATAGAACACTGCAAAGCCACAAAAAATTATGTCTATGAATACCAGTTACATGGAAATACATTCATACTTTATTTTTGAGTGAAAAGAATATCAGGATACACAGCAGTATATCCTGTTACGTATCCAGTATGTAGCAGTAAGGTGTGTGTGTGTGTGTGTGTATGTGTGTGTGTGTGTGTACTGGCATGTACATAATTTGGGTATTTATTTCACCATTATTTATAATTTGAATGTATAAAACAAGTTTAAATACTTAGGGAATAGTGTTTGTGTCAGATGAATAACTTGATTATAAAAGAATTATAAATCAAAGATTATTCTAGCTCTGGAAAAGAAATTGGGTAGGTGACTTAGGTGTTTGAATGGCTTTGTGCATTTTAAATAGAAACCACAGGTGACAACACTAATGAGTCTCTGTAAGGTCCCTGTGCTGACATAAGGTAGGATACTACATGCTAACAGAAGCTGGGTGTAATCATAATAAGAGTAATTCTAATAATAACATCAATAACCACAACAAAAATATGTGCTTGATTACTCTAAAGGTGATTAAAGATGTTTACCAGTGATGCCAAGGCAATTCTATGGAGGTGTTACCTGAGACAATCAGATAACCACATGCAGAGTAATGAATTCAGCATACATAAAAATTAACTAAAATGGATGATAGAACTAAATGTAAGAGCTAAAACCATAAAATTCTTGGAAGAAAACACGGGAGTAATTTCTGGGAACTTAAAATGAGCAAATATGTCTTAATCCCAACAACAAAACTATAATCCTTAAAGAAAAAAATTAAATTGGACTTCACGAGGATTAAAAACTTTCACACTTCAAAAGATACCAGTGAATCAATGAAAAGACAAGCCAGAGACTTTGAGAAAGTAATTACAAATCATATGTCTGATAAAGTATGTGTATCTCAGAGATTTAAATAACCTTACAATTCAGTATAACAAATAACCCAAATAAAAATGTAAAGATTTAAAAATTGAAAGATTTTATTAGATATTTCCCCAGGAAAGGTATTCAAATGGTAAGCGAGGACATAAAAATGGTCAGCATCATCAGTTATTAGGGAAATGGAAACTAAAACCACAATGAAATACCATTTCACAAGCAAATACTGGCCAGATTATGAAGAAACTAGAATTCTCATCCTTTCTTATGGGAATGTCAAATGTGTCAGCCACTTTGGAGCACAATTTGGCAGTTTCATGGGAAGGTAAACATAAATTTGTCATATAAGCCAGCAATTCTACTAGGTATCTATCCAAGAGAAATTAAGGCATATATTAACATAAATTCTTGTATATTAATTTTTATAGCAACATTATTTATAATAATCTGAAACTGAAAACAGTCCAAATGTGTATCAGTTGGTGAATGGATAAACAAAATGGTATATACTCATACACTGTAAAGTTATTCAACAATATAAAGGAAAATAGTACTGATGTATTCCACATGGTGGATGAACTTCAAAAACATTATGCTAACTGAAATAACTCAGGTACAAAATATGATATATGGTATGATTTCTTAATATGCAATGTTCAGTAAATGCAATCTGTAGAGACACACCATAGATTAGTGTTTGCCTGTGGCTGTGGATGGGAATGGAGAGTAACTGAAAATGGGTAGAGGGATCTTTTTGGGTCAATGGAAATGTTCTAAAGTTGGAATATGGTTATGGTTGCACAGTTCTGCAAATTTACAGAAAGCCATTGCATTGTACAATTGAATGTGATTTTTATAGTATACAAATTATTCTTAAATAAAGCTATTTTAAAAAGTGAACAAATTAAATTTCCCTGTTCACATGATAATGATAACTTCTATCACCACTTTCATACTACATTGTAATAGAAGTTGTAACCATTGCAATGAGGCAAGAAAAATAAGTAAAACATAAAGGCTCAAAAGGAAGAAATATTCACTGTTTTAAAAATGGCATGATTAGAGTTAGATCAGTGAAAATGATAGAGTTGGGAGTTCTAAAACTCCTTGGCTCCAAATAAGCAATGAATAAGCTTGCAAAACTCAGAATAAACTCTTTTTCAATTCTAGCATTTAATCAAAAACTTAACACAATCAAGAGAACGCTTAACAAAGAAACAATAAAACAGCTGGATTTTGATGAGAGCTCTGTGATTTTACCATACTCTATTATCATCTCTCACTCCTCAGCTTGGGGAAACCTTGAAGATGGCAGCCTCCTTTCCTCTTACTGGTTGCTCTTACAGAGGGAGTAACTGACCTTATTCTCCAAATCTTTATTGTGATTGTATCTTATGACCTGCCTATTGGTTCCCTGAAGGATCCCTGAAGGGTTTGCCTTCATTTTGTCTACCTTGGACCTTCCCCAGAACTGAGATCACTTCCAGGGCAGTGTGTGTTAAAAAACATTTAAAGACAAATGAAATTAGCCACTAACACATGGGGTTTGGTAGCATTTGGGGCAAACAACAGCCAGAACAAAAAGTTTGAATAGGAGGAGGCTTGGAAAGAGATTTATGGAGGAACTGGGCTTTGAAAAGCTTCCACATGTTGTGTGGAATTTAGAAAGCCATGCATAAATCTGGACACATGCTCAGAAAAGACCTGACAGACCCTATGTTTCCACCTTTGTCCTGAAGAAATAGTGGATGACATCTTTAAAGTCCTGACAAAGGACTTTCCTAGCTAAACAAAAAGAAAGAGAACTCATTGCTGGTAGGCCTTCCTTATGAGAAATGCCAGAGAGAATCCTTCAGGCTGAAATGGAAGGACAGTAGGGAGTAATCTGAAATCATATGAAGAAATAAAGAGTACCAGAAAAGATAACTCCATAGGTAAATATAAAAGCCAGTATTATTAGGTCTTTGGTTTGTAATTTCTCTTTTTTAAATATATGATCTAGGGGGCTTCCCTGGTGGCGCAGTGGTTGAGAGTCCGCCTGCCGATGCAGGGGACGCGGGTTCATGCCCCTGTCCGGGAGGATCCCACATGCCACGGAGTGGCTGGGCCCGTGAGCCATGGCCGCTGGGCCTGCGCGTCCAGAGCCTGTGCGCCGCAACGGGAGAGGCCGCAACGGGAGAGGCCACAACAGTGAGAGGCCCGTGTAATGCAAAAAATAAAAAAATAAAAAAAATAAAATAAAATAAAATAAATATATGATCTAAAAGACAGATGCATAAAATATTAACTCTAAAATGACTTCAAAGGGCTTACAATCTATAAAGGTGTAACTTGTGACAATAAAAATATAGTGTGCATGGGGGAGTATGAAACTATATATGAGCAAGTTTTTGTATACTATTGAAACTAATTTGTTATTAATTTAAGCAAGATTATTATAATTTAAGATAATTACAATCCCCAGGGTAACCACTAAGAAAATAACTAAAGACTACACAGTAAAAGAAATAAGAAAGGAATCAAGATGGTGTGCACAAAAAGAGCAATTAAACAAAAACAATAGAGAAATTGATTAGCAACCACAAAAGACATAAATATATAGAAAACAAATAGTAAAATGGCAGAAGTGTTTCCTTATCAATAGTCACATTAGGGCTTCCCTGGTGGCGCAGTGGTTGAGAGTCCGCCTGCCGATGCAGGGGATACGGGTTCGTGCCCCGGTCTGGGAGGATCCCATATGCCGCGGAGCGGCTGGGCCCGTGAGCCATGGCCGCTGGGCCTGCGCATCCGGAGCCTGTGCTCCGCAACGGGGGAGGCCACAACAGTGAGAGGCCCGCATACCACAAAAAAAAAAAAAAAAAAAAAAAGTCACATTAAATGTAAATAAATTCTCCCCTTAAAAGGCAGAAGTTGACAGAACAGAAAGAAAAAAAAAAACATAATTCAACTATTGCTATCTCTAAGACATCCACTTAAGAATGAAACATAAATACTTTGGAAATAAAGTATGGAAAAAGACATTCCATGTAATATACAAAATATATTTGTATATTTAAAGCAAAAATTTTTACAAGAGACAAACTTGATAGAATTAATCCATCTAGAACTATTAATAATTATAAAATATACACATCTAACAGCACAGTCTCCAAATATATGAAATAAAAATTGATGGAATTGAAGGGATAAATAGATTGTTTTATTGGATCCCACTTTCAATAATGGATGAAACAACTAGACAAAATAACAACTAGAAAACAGAAAACTTGAACAACACTATAAACCAAATACACCTAACACATATATGGAGCACTGTACCAAACAACAGAAGATTACATATTCTTCCCAAGTACACATGAAACATTATCTAGGATAGATAAGTCACAAAACAAGTATCAATAAATTAAATAATAAAAGACCAACATCATACAAATTTTCTTTTCCAACCACAATGGAATGAAGCTAGAAATTGGTAACAGAAGGAAACCTGGAAAATTTACAAATCTGTGGAAAGTAATAATTTAAAAAACACTCAGACAACCAAAGTATCAAAGAAGAAATCACAAGGGAAATTAGATGACATGAGTGAAAACAAACATAACATACCAAAACTTATGGGATGCAGTTAAACATTGCTTAGAGGGAAATTTATAGTAATAAATGCCTACATTAAAAAGGAAGATATCAAATCAATAATCTAACTTCCCAACCAAAGGAAAAAGAAAAAGAAGAGCAAACTAAACACAAAGGAAGCAGAATAAAATAAAGATGGAGATGAATGAAATAGAGAATATAAAGACTATAGAAGTATCAACACAACCAAAAGTTAGTTCTTTGAAGACATTAAAAAAATTGATAATTTTTAGCTGGACTGACTGAAAACAAAAGAGGTAAAACTCAAAATACTAAAATCAGAAATAAAGTTGGGGATATTACTAATAGCCTTACATAAATTTAAAGAAAAGGATTTATAGGTAGTATTGTCAAAATTATATTCCATTAAATTAGCCAACATGAAACAGACTTATTCCTAGAACCACAACAAATATTGAAACTGACTCAATAAAAATTAGAAAGTCTGAATGGATGTATAATAAGAGAAAAGATTGAATAAATAATCAAAAACCTCCCAACCAAGAAAAGCCCAGAGTGAGCTGGCTTCACTAGTTAATTCTACCCAACATTTAAAGAGGAATTAGCAATACTGCTCAAAAGCTAGCAAAAAATAGGAAAGAACACTTTCTAACTCATTAATGTGATAATGAAGTGATTATAAGCAGACATTATTGAAGGCATTACAAGAAAATAAATCTCTTTTCTTTATCTTTTCAGTATCTTTTATGAATATAAATGCAAAAGTCCTCAATGAAATGCTAGCAAACCAAATCCAGCAGCATATTAAAAGAATTACATATACTATGACCAAGTGGCACTTATTCCAAGAATGCAAGGGTAGTTCATAGTATGAAAAATAATCAATGTAGAATAAAGGAATGAAAAAAAAATGCATGACCATCTCAACTGATGCAGAAAAGGCATTTACCAAAATCTTACACTTTCATGACATATAAAATTTAAAAAAAATCAAAACACTCAGAAAGCTAGGAATAAAAGAGAATTTCTCAACATGACAGAATTTTAATGAAAAATCCACAGCTACTCAATGGTGAAAAACTGAAAGCTATCCCCATAAGATTAGGAAGAAGACAAGGATGCCTACTTTCACTTCTGATATGCAACATTGCACTGGAATTTCCATCCAAAGCAATCAGGCTAGGAAAAAAAATAAGGCATCCCAACTGGAAAGAAGGATGTAAAACTCTTTATTTTCAGATAACATGACCTACATATAGAAAATCCTAAAGAATCCACGAAAAATACTAGAATTAATAAGTAAATCCAACAAAGTTGCTGGGTACAAGGTCAACATACATAAATCAGTTGTATTTCTATACACTAGCAATGAACAATCTGAAAAGAAATTTTAAAACCAATTCCTTTTACAATAGCATCAAAAAGAATAAACCCTTAAGAATAAATTTAACCCAGGAAGTATAAACCTTGTATACACAAACTATAAAACACTGCTGACTGAAATTAAAGATCTAAATAAATGGAAAGATACTGTATTCCTGGATCAGAAGACTTAAATATTGTTAAGATGGCATATTCTCCCAAATTGATCTACAGATTCAATTTAATCCTTATCAAAATTCTAATGGATTTTGTTGGGAAATCGGAAGAGCTGATTCTAAAATTCATAGGAAACTTAGGGTGATGGATGTATTCATTACCATGTTAGTGATGATAATACACATATGTGAAAACTTAAGCAGATACAAAGCATTTTACCTCAATTATATCTCAATAAAGCTGCTAAACGTGAACATATTTTTTTCTTTGTGCCCTAAAATGTAGGAATAACATGATAGAGAATTGACTTGAGAATCAAGACGCCATTTTTATAGGAGACTCCTCTGATGTCTTGTAGTGCAGTGTTCCTGTTACTTTATCATTCTGTTAAATGCTTTGAAATTTTCAAGGGAAATATGCTATTCAAATAATTTATGCTTGACTTTATTGATACGTTTGAAATTTTAACTCTTTCGGTAATATATTCTGAATGTTACACTATAATTAATAGTTGATATCCAGCTAAAGTCTTCAGTCCTTTCCTCTATCAGAGTCACTTTGACTGATTTATTTGTGAAGCCTCATTCCCTGTTATCCTTTAGGTGATATGCTAATGAGGGTTGAAATGATCAAAAGTTAGGAAGAGAGCAATAAAGTAGAAGCAAAGGGGCCTGGGCAGTGCCCACAGTGGGTATGTTTTTCGTGAATAATCAATGATTAACTATGGTCAGAGCAATTGTAATACTAGCAAAGCAGGCTACTTCTGCCCAGCATCAAACTAGTAAGCTTTTTGAAATCTCCTTTGCCATGATAAAACCAGTGTTACTTAGTGTTATTTTTCTTTATTTTTACATAAATAATCATTTAATCTAAGGCTGGTACTGTATATGGTATTTTGAGTTCTCTGCTGGACATAATGTTGTTTTTTGCTGTTTTATAGCATCTATGTAATTTACTGCTGCAAGACCCAGCAGTTTTCAGAATGAGATATAAATGGTAATGACGGTGATTAACTTCCCTGCTTGTATATATTGAGGTTTCAGTATCATGCTAGGATGCTTTCATAATATTCTTGACTACAAGGAACACATGTTAATTGAACTTTTCATCTAATTTCAACTAAATTCATTAGTAGAATATCAGCTCATTTAAAGAAAAAGGAAAAGAAAAAAAGTTAGAACCCTTATTTTGGAATCATAAGAAATTTATGATTATTTTAAAGTCATCTCAGAAGAAAGAAAGATTTCCACATTCCATGTTACTTTTTAATGCTTTACTTTGATATATTATCTATCTATCTACATTTTTCCCAAGACAAAAGACACTTCATTGTCATAACTTTGTCCTATAATATAGACAGAGCACATTGTTTCTTTTCACTTTTGTAATTTTACAGACTGACCATCTTTTTTGTTAACTTTCCCTGTCATGCCCCCTGCTTCTTGCACAAACCTGTCCAAACATCAAGCCTATAATATCTTACATTTTAAAAAGGAAGAAAATGGCTTACACAAATTATGAGATGAAAATTGTGTAATGTATTGGAGGAAATTTAAAAAAAACACAGTGTGCTTTTTAAATCAATGTATTCTTTGGCAAAAATGTAAAATGCTAGAAGAAATTGTTTTACTTTTTAAAAAACTTATTTCCCCCAGGACCTTACATTTTTTGGTCACTAATTCTGACACTTCTTGCTACCTACCTAATTTTAATCCCCCCCAAACCATTTCCGCCTTCCTAAAAGAAAACTGATTTGTTTTATCCCTTTTCTGGTGGCTTGTGCCTCAGGGGAGACTGGCACAATCCTTTGCTCCAGGAGTAAGTCCTGGCTGCTCTAAGCTAATCATGGTGGTCCCTTTCTTCTTGCTAGTGAATGGTTAAACTGTAGGCATATAGTATCACTCCAGCTTAAGAAACATCACTGGCATTCTGCTTCAAAGAGAAGTATACAAATTAAAACTATTTCTCTAATTTTTCATTCTCATTTCTGGAAGTGACACATAGATTTGCCAGAGTTGTCTAGTCTGAGGAAACACCTACAATTCTAAAATGAATACAACCTGGATTGAACACTGAGTTAAAGGAAGTCTAGATTCTTCCTATGCCTGATCGTCTTGTCCAAAATTTCCTTATTGTTAAAAGTTTGAACTCTTAATCATGTTTCTTACATCCGAACGTATCCTAACTAGTAAGCACCTACTAAATATTTTGTTAATTATAATAATAATAGTTACTCCAGGCTATTCTTAGAATTATTCTGCTGAAAAAAATCACTCTGATAGGTAAAGAAAAATATGAATCACGTTCCAAATATTTCTGTAAACATATCTGTATTATTTGAATGGATTTTTGCTAAAAATTTATGGAACATCCATTTATTGGTAATAAAGTGATTGCAAAACAGACACAGGTTCAATATTATTGGCAACTAATGGGTATATAAAAAGGCAGACAGAAAAAAGGAAAACAGTAAAAGCAAATGTATCATAGTTGTGACAGTTGCTATGAAGGAGCAGTTTAGTGTGTTTTGGGAAAGCACATAACCAGGTGCAGTGAAAAGGAGACTGAGGTAGGGCTAGACATAATTGAGTAGATGTCTTCCAGGTAGTAGAATTGGAGAGGTATGATTGGATAATTTCAGATGGAGGGAATAGGATTCATGAAGGCCTTGCGATCAGAAGGAACATGGCATAGTCAAGAAATTTAAAACAAGTTTGCCAGGTTTTAGTTTGGTGGCAATCTGGCCACATGAAGTGATGGGGGAATCATGTCATGTGCCTTCAAAGGCAGCAGTCTCTCACCGGATTCAGCATGCTCTTTCATGAACTCAGGTGATTCCAATCATACCCCACTCTGAGAAATGAAACAATGTAATATATTTTTATCAAAACTATCCTATAAAAGCCTATCGGGTCTAAAAAATATAAGGCAGAAGTGGTTTGATTATACCTTACCAAAAGTCAGTGTATGCTTGTCTGCAGAACTGCTGCTGAGGGGGAGAGAAACTGAAACAAAGATGAATCAGGGTGAATCTGGAAATTGATTGAACAGCTGCTCACATAAATGCACTCTTTTTCGTTTTCGTATTGATAAAACACTGCTTAATTTCTTAGGGATTGGATATATCGTGTGAGTAAGCCAAGTACTTCAATTACATAATTTCCAAAATTAAATCATTTCTTAATATATTGAATATTAAACATACCAAATTTATCTTCCAATTGCTAGAACAATTTTGTTATTTCACTAGAAATGAACTTTGAATAAAATATTTAATGCCTTAATGAAAATTAGTTTAAAAAGTAATTCCGTTGAAATAAATACTGTCTTTTGACTGGACTGTTTATTCACTTCAACTAAAATGTGGTAGACACAGGTATTCTATATGTGGGCGGTTATAAACTTGTCTTAAACACATACAAAAATATTTTTAAATGCCTTTGTGTATTTAGAAGGTAAAACATATGTGAAATCAGCTGGTTTAAAAAGAAAATAGTTTCAGTGGCAGTGGCTTCAGTGGATAATTTGATGTTTCAGAGGTGATTCATTTCTGCTTGATTTCCAAGAAACCTACCCATGATCAAGATAAAATAATAGAATGTGTGAAGTCCATTGAGTGGACAGGTATTTCAAAAGGAATTCTTTGGTTTTCACATCATGAAGCTTGGAAAAGACATTTGTATATTGCCTCTCACACAGCATATTTAGGGGCATCATTTATTAAATGTACAAAGGGGGTTCAAACACAAGGTACGTAGTTGGGTGGGATCTGTTATGAGTCCTATTAACCAAAAGAATCAGGTTTGAGAATAGGAATGTGGTGGTAATGAATATCCCTGGAGAATTGAATTGGGAGCATTTTTAACGCCATTAGAAGTTATCTATTCAAAACTGTTAATTTGAAGATGCAGTGTTTCTTTCAATAAGGAGAACAGTTGGAAGGGTGACCGTGACATTTTCTAAGAGGTATTTACTACAAAACATGGTATCTCAAGAATTAGTGAGAAGGATAAAATATGGTCTCTGTACTCTTGGCAGTGAGAATCAAGTCTTGAAATCTCTAAACTAAATTTTTCTGAGGTCACATCTGAGTGCTCTCCAAAAAACACTTTTTCTGTTTGATTTAAAAAACAAAACATTTGTTTCCCTGTTTCACTAATGCCTGAAATATCAAGATAATATCTGGGGAATTTTCCATTTTGTAAAGTCAGCTAAGAATTATAAGACCCCAATATATCTCTTAGAAGCACATTATTAAAGGGCGGCTAAAATGGGGTTTTCCATTTAGGTTCCTATTACCTTATCTTTGAAAATCAGTTTAAGCAATATGAAAAACTTGCTAGATGCTTTTTTTAGGAGGAGTTGAAGGTAATGGGAAAACATGAACTGATAAGAAGAGGTAATATAACTTGAAATTACTAAATTTTTAAATGAAAGTAGGAATTTATTCTGAAATATCCAATAGATAAAAGAGATCAAATTTATTCTTCAGCTATGAGTAGTAAATCGAACTCTGATGGAAAAATATAATGTATTCTTCTGTAAAATGATCATTTGAAATGGAGAAAGTAGCATGTCTGAAGGCATTAGTTTATTCTTAATTACGTCTGGAATGCAATCGCTTGGAAAGCTTGCAGTGATATCAGAGCAAGGATATTTTATATATTGTGACAGACTGAACAACCAGCAGGAAGCTGAGCAAAACAGTGTAGAGCCAATTTTGCCACTGAACCAATGCAAAATCTATGGGAATAATTCTTTCTTTAAAATAGTAATTCCCAGCCCAAAGTTCTGTTTCCTCTTTAAAGTGAAGAGATGTTTTAATCCTGCTCTTACCTTGTTTGATGTAATGAGAGTACAGAAGATGCTCAGGGAAATGCATCATTGCTTAGAGAGTTTATAATTCATAGAAGAGAATGTAACAGTTGTGATTCCTCTATGAAATGCATTTGTGCAACCATTCAACTGGAGAACTAGATGTTTTCTATATACTTATTAGAGCCATTGAAGTTAGGGTTTTAATTTGTAAATTTTAGTGATTTCATCAGAGATGAGTAGAATCACCCAGACCTCGGGCTCCGTGAATGTGTATATGTGTATGTGTATGTATATATTTAAATTGTTTCTTAAAAATTCTGAAATCCTTTAAGTCATATGTATCTGTGTACTAAGCAGTTTAAAGATCTCAGATATTAACCAATAATAGCAAAGCTAGTAAACTTTTGAAATGGATTCAGCAAGGAAAGAACATTTAAAATAACCTAATTTAAATGAGGCAAGTCATTTCAAGTGAAAAATATCATAATGTTAACTCTCTAAAAAATGAGAATAAGAATTTACAACATGAATGGGTTTAATATTGCTTTTTAAAAATGATGTCTGAGTATTTGAGTAATTTTAATTATTATGCTTAAAGAAGCATCGATATTTAGAAGATTAATATCAATGCATCATTAACAAAAAGGCATGACAGAGAAAATCAAATGCTAATAAAATTTTTAAAAGCATTAGCAATGAAATCCAAGTTCTCTAAAATTACCTAATGATATAGGTTTATTTCATGAATACCCATTAAAATAATTATGATAGGATTGTACTTCTTAAATTTTTATTCCATTTATGTTTTAATTTAAGCCCGCAAGAGCCCTTTTCTTTAAGAATATTGTTTTATTTGATTAACATATATATATATGAAAAAGCCCATAAAGCTAAACTTTAAGTGGGTTTTATGTGTCCTATTCACTGCATATACACCACAGAAATGAGTACAACAAGAACGTGTATAAGAGTTGTTTTTAAAGTGTAGAACTCTCCAAGTGTGTACAGTATTTTCACAAAGCTAACTCCTTCAGATGAAGGAAAAAAAAGTTGTAAGCTAATAGTTTTTCATTAAATTTATCTTACCTTCTTTTATCAGGCACTGGCCTTTGTTGTAGTGTTCTTGGCATCTTTTCTGTCATGAATAACCTTACACCATTTTCTATCCTATTTAATTATTCTCTCTGTCTTAAAGCATAATCAGCATTAAACCAGCTGTGCAACCTTGAAGGAATACCATTTCAATAATACACTGACTTTTTTTTAAAGCACAGGTGGCTATTAATTTTACTTGAAACTCTCCCTCGTGACTATTGTCTGTATAAAGTTTTGGAAGCTGTTTGTATGTGCTATTAAGTAGTACTACCCCTAGAATACTCATTATACCAATGGATTCTCTCAGTGTCTGAAACCGTGGCTGGCCAACTATGAATAGCCAAGAAAGACAACTTTTGAGGAGAAAGCATCCTTATTATTATGATGAACTGAATCATGGAAAATCTTTCTAGTAGCACAAGAAACAGACCAATTTCTAGAAAGAAAGAGGGAATTTTTTTTCTGCAAATCCTTTCTACTAGGATATAAGTAGTCTATCCATTAAGATGACCTGCGTGTGAAGCGCCCAGTCCTGAGAGAGAGGCATGATAATTCATTCTATCAATAGTAAAGTTAGATTGCTGGCAGAAAAGGCATTAAACACTCCCCAAAGCAGCACATTAATCATGAACATGTAGCATCTAAGTCTGAATCTTGGCCAATGATGAAGCATAGGACTTACAGTAAATGAAGTACATGGGTTTTGGCATGAATTCTAAATATCAGATTTCACCCTGCATGACCCATGCAGCTCTATAGAATTATGAAGTTCTAAAAAATGATTCTATCATTTTTAGAATCATTCTGTCCCAAAGAAGATATCATAAAATCACTGATTATTAATTGCTGGAAAGAACCTGGGTGATTCAATCCAGTTCTTTTTTTTTTGAATTTTTGAATTTTATTTATTTTTTAATACAGCAGGTTCTTATTCTTTAATTAACCAATGAACAAACTAGGGGAGCTCAAGTGAATTACTATTATGCAGACCCTATTTCTTTTTGTATTTTTTTTCTTATTATCATCATTACTACTGTTATTTTGAACTTTGGATAAAGTTATATAATGTCACATATATATGATTTATTGTCACAGTATGGATCTTTATTAGTTAGCATAAATAATATTGCCTTCTGTTTATAACAAAAAACTCTCAAATCTCTATCCCTTAACACAAAATGGGTTCATTTTTTTCCTTATAAAAAAATCCAAACTTAGATATTGCTTGTCAGGTGACAATATTCATCCTGGTCATTTAGGATCCAAGGTTTGTTTAACCTCCTGGATTCACTGTGGAGCCTTGTCTTTTGCTGGATCATCTGTAACAGGCAGTATCTGTAGGGAGAAGAGTGTGGAGGATCATGCAGGGAAATTTTATTAACCAGGCCTATAAATTGGGCATATCCATTGGTCATGTAGCTATACCTGACTGCAAGAGTGGCAGAATAGAAAATGTAATTTTGCTTTCTGCCTTGGAGTATAGTAGATGTTGTCCTTCTGATTCCCCCTTCAGGACCGAGGTGCTTATTCCTCAAGCTGCTTGAAGTACTGGTAGGGGTTAACTTTCAACTAATTCTTTCTCTAAAAATTGCCCTCAAGTGAAGAGATCTGACACAGCTAGTTCTTGCCTCATCCTCAGAGTCTGCCACTTCTGAGTGGTCAATGTGGGCTGTAAAGACCTGGCCAGCTTTGCCACAGGCAGGACAACTGTGAAGGGCCCTCTCAGTTCCAGTGTTTCCTATGGGATGACCAAGGCCTTTGTGGTGAATTAACAACAGTTCAACTCCTTCCTTTATAGAATCCGACTTCCTCTACTCCTACGCACCACAAACCCACCTGTAAATCTGCATTTCAGAGTCTGCTTTGGGGGAACTCAATCTCAGACAGGAAAGTAGCAGGAAAAGCAGTCTCTGCATAGCCCCTGACCTTTAATCAACAAATACCTGTTTTACTCTCCCCCCGACATATAGGACACACTAACCTTAAGAGACAATCCAACATCCTATCTAGTTGTTCCATCCACCTTAAAGCTTTTCTGGTGATACTGTGTTCTCTCCATTAGGTCTGGCCATAATTCTTTCTGGCCCAGACATCAATGAACTAGAAAAAACAAGTTATCTGCCCCTAAAACATCAAATACAAGGTGATGGAGAAGGCCCAGAATGACAAAAGAAAATATGGAAATTGAAAGACACAGCATCATAGATAAATTTCAGTGTTTGATATCCTGCTAGACATGTTTTAAGAAGACTCACATTTGTGGTGGAGGTTGATGAGGAAAATTTCGTCATTAGACTCTGATTTTGATTTTGGGGAGAAACGTCCTCAATCTCTCTAATCATAGTTCTCCTAGGGCCTTAGCTTCACCATATATGTAGGGCCTTTCTTGTTATCCTCTGTGATAATATCTTATGTGAATAAAGTATGTCCTGATTGGGGTCTACACGTGCTTGCAGTTTACTTACTGGCAGGGTTTTTTAAAGCTGGAAAAGCCACAGGCATTTTTAGACAACACTCTCAGTTTCTTTTGGCTATATAATTCCTGTGAAAACTTGCTAACCTTCTGATCTATTTGAATCCAGTCAGTTCCATGGGTCAATAAGAGCACCCATAGGTCTTTCCCAGACAGAGTTCTTAAATACGCTTTACTTATGTATTCTTGTTCAGATTCTTTTCCATTATAGGTTATTACAAGACATTAAATATAGTTCCCTGTGCTATACAGTAGGTCCTTGTTGTTTACCTAATTTATACATAGTATTGTGTATTTGTTAATCCCAAACTCTTAATTTATCTCTCCCCCACTCCTGCTATTCCCTTTGGTAGCCATAAGTTTGGTTTCTATGTCTGTGAGTCTATTTCTGTTTTGTAAATAAGTTCATTTGTATCATTTTTTAGATTCCACACATAAGTGATATCATATGGTATTTGTCTTTCTCCATCTGATTTACTTCACTTAATATGTTAATCTCTGCGTCCATCCACGTTGCCACAAAATGGCATTATTTCATTCGTCCTCGTGGCTGAGTAACATTCCATTGTATATATGTACCACATCTTCTTTATCCATTCATTTGTTGGTGGACATTTAGGTTGCTTCCTGGCTTGGCTATTGTAAATAGTGCTGCTATGAACAGTGGGGTGCGTGTATCTTTTCGAATTAGAGTTTTCTCTGGATATATGCCCAGAGTGGGATTGCTGGATCATATGGCAACTCTATTTTTAGTTTTTAAAGGAACCTCCATACTACACTTTAGTTTTGAGTTTCCTAGCTCTCTCATTCTTTGTTTGTCTCTCTCTCTCAGCTATTTAATGTTTTTACCTATCTAATTTTCACTGAACTTTGTTCAACTTTTTTTCCCCCATACTTAGCACTTTCTAGAGGAGAGTCTAAAACAGTTGCCTTTCCAATCCTTAGTGACTTTTGATCTCTGGACATTCTCCAATTCCTTTTATACTTTGTAACATATCTTTCTAGAAACATTTTGGTAAAGGCAGCCAATAGTAACCAACACACCTTTTTATTCTGCCTTTTTCCAATCACTTTCTCTAGGGCAGCTGTCTCATTATGTATATGACTTACCTTCCAAGTTATGGCAGATAGAACTTTTGTTACAGCTCAACAGAAATCTCTAGGTTTCTGTTTTCTTTTTGTTATTCCTCAACTATTAAACAAATGCCACACAGTTCAGTTTTTTAATGTCAGCATATCAATTACAGCTAATTTTTTGTATTATTTAAGGTAAATAATTGTTTATGGTAAGTGGGTATTATAACAAACACCTCTGAATTTCAGTGTTTTAACATGATACGTTTATTTCTCACTCACACGAAGTACAATGTGGATATTTCCAGTCTTTACACAGTGCTGGACTTGGTCATCTAGGCATTTAGACTCCGTTCATGTTTTGTCTTTGCTATCCTCAGGGCCTCAGAGGCTTCTGATAGCTTGTCTGCCTCTGGCTGGCAGTTAGGGAAAGGGAAGACATGGACATTACTTGGAGAAGTTCTTAATAGGCTACATCTGGAAGTGATGTACTTCAACTCCAAGGACAATCCTTTGGCCACAACTAGGTCAGATAGTCACATCTAAGTGTAAGGGAGGCTAGGAAATGTAGTCTGGTTTCCCCAGCAGGCAGTAGAAACACCTTTCATAAACACAGAATATCTGCTACAGAGTCTTACTGTCTATGTATTGTCACCTATGTATTATAAAAAGCATTGTCATAAAAACTCTGTAACAAATATCATCATGTGTCATCACTGTCATTGACAAATTCCTTGAACACCCAGAGATAATCATTTTATTCCTCAGCAACAATATTCTTATACTGTAAAATAAGATATGCAACATATTAGGAAAGTTATATCATGTTAAAAAATTCTTCTGGGACAACTCTGTAACTTTATCAATTGGTTAAGGACAGGGACAAGCAATGTACTCGTATCCAAACAAAATGACTTTTGCAAAAAACCATTAACTCCTACAGTATATAGATATGCAAAACCAAGTTTCACTTTGTTTCCATTCTCTTGAAATGCACCCTATAATTACATTTAATAGTCCCTAAGTAAATACCATGTAAACTAGAGTCATTTTTAAAGGAGAGAAGTAATCACATATTCACACTGTAATGATGGGGTATTTACATGGCAATTACCAAGCCATTATATTGTCTTTCCTTTAATTTAGTCAACTCCATCTCCTAATCTTGTTCAGGCAAAATGGTTGAGCTAGATAACTTTTAACTACCAAAGTGTATATTTCTTAAAGCAGTTGTCCTTGGCATTTTTGTAATTATTCTGATGGTTGTTTTCTTTATTTTAATAATTTGGGAAAAGAACATTTTAGACATCCTTATTTTAATAATTTGGGAAAAGAACATTTTAGACATCCATTAAGCAATTATGCAAATCTATCAAACTGGTCGTTTAAAAAATATCCTGATCATAATAATTATTCACCTTCACTATTGAAAATTAAATATTAAATTATATATAAAGAGTATAAGAGAAAATTCCAAAATATAAACTTGAATAAAAATAAAAATTAAATTATAAAAAATCCTTTCAGTTATGTGTATGAGTGACATATTGCTTTTAAACTAAATTTTTAATTGAAATATGATGTATATAAAAAATGTACATTTTATAATTTTATAACGAGTAATTTCCATAAATTGAACTTACCCCTGTACTATTTCCTCACATCATGAATAGAGCATTACAAACATCACAGAAACCCTTTTCATGTCCTATTCCAATCATCATCCTAAAGTTAACTTCTATCCTGATTCTATTGCTATAGATTAGTTTTACCTATTTTAAAATTGTAGAAAGTTAAAATTATACAAACTGTAATATAGTGGATTCTGGGTTGTGCTATCCAAATCTCCCTTCTAGACTAAAGCATTTACTATCATGGCTCTCAAGAATATCTGCTGCTGACAGTTCACATATGTGTTCCTCTCAGAGAATTGTCCTTGGAGGAAAGAAGCTTCATCACCCAAGACTATACATTCTCCCGGAAGGCAACATACATCTAATACCACATGGGGTACAATAACCAAGCCCCCTTACCTCAATTTGGGACCAATATAAAAGGCCATCTCAGCTCCAGAGTTCTCAATGGAATCATCACAGATTTCTGTTGCAACATATTGCAGTAGAACATCTTTCTATACTCAGATTAATTTCTCTCAATCCCTTCAAATATTGTTTCTGAGATCATCCTCCAAGAAACTTCTGTCTACCTCAGAGACCATTCCAGAGAACACATCTAAGAGAGTTGGTAAAGAGAGTGTTTCCAAGAAGAAGGCTCTAAACTGAGTTTTTGAAACTGAATTATTTGCTGTCAGGCTGACAGTGAGAGCCATTTTTTTTTTTCTTTTTGCGGTATGCGGGCCTCTCACTGTTGTAGCCTCTCCCGTTGCGGAGCACAGGCTCCAGACGCGCAGGCCCAGCGGCCATGGCTCACGGGCCCAGCCGCTCCGCGGCATATGGGATCCTCCCAGACCGGGGCACGAACCCGTATCCCCTGCATCGGCAGGCGGACTCTCAACCACTGCGCCACCAGGGAGGCCCAGTGAGAGCCATGATTGAAAGTAGGTGGAATACTGATAACTCCTGGTGTACACTGATAGTGTAATTAATTGTTAAAACTCCCATCAGTGGTGAATGGGATAGGAGAGAATGCACTAGTCATTCAGTGCCTGGTGTGTTAGACAAGTATGGGAGAAGGACTAATTTAGAGTACTGTGGAATCGAACTGCTATTGCTGGGTAATCTCATGGCATTGAAGACAGACAATGAAAGTCTGAGTTTGATTAATCACCAATTAAGGCTAAAATTGAAAGCCAGAGGGCCTCTTTGGCAGCTTGGAGACTCATCTCTTGCAGTTGGATGCAGAAAGAGCTGAGGTTGAGACAAAAGGCTAATAGAAAGGGAAGCAGAACTCCAGATACAGTGAATTCTCAACTCACGTAGATCTCATAATCCAAGGTTAGGGCCCTTTATTGGGAAGAATAGGGACCATGATATTTTGGCATGAAAACATCTGGGTCAGTTTACTTGAGAACTTTGAAATGCTGAATCTCCATTATTCTTTGGGTCTTATCACATTTAATACCATATCAGCTTGTCCAGATGTGGGGCACATAAGGGAAGAAGGAGGAGTGAGGCTTAAAAGTTGTAAGCAAATGGCAAAAAAATGAGTCAGGATCCTCATTAAAAATATTGAACTTATTTATTATTGATTATTATTTTTAATGTCCATGTTAGATAGGAATAATTGGAGCATCTGTAGGTCATTAGTTGATTTTATAGTCCAAGACTTGCTTGAAACCTTTGTATAATTTGATCAATGTCAGTTTTGCCCAGTCTTCAAGAGTTTTCCACTGACCCTGTGGTATTTTCAAGGGTTGCTTTCCGAACTCATATTTTTGTCACTTCAGAATGGTGAAACTGCTAAAAATCCACAGGTTTTCATTTTATTTATATTTAAGTTTTGATATTTAGAATATTAAATTCTAAATATAGAAAGATCCTCTCGTTGGTCTTTGTATATTTAGAATTTGGAATATGCCTTATGGAAAAAGCACCAAAATAAAAGACTCATGCTTCTGTGCCTCTCTTCTCTTTGGGATCTTGACCCATATGTATCAGATGCTTCTGTAGCCCAGAACTCCATTTTCTGCTTTCCAAGTCTTATAAGGCTACAAAAGACTCTGCAGGTTTGTTTTTTCCTCAGCAGTAGCCTTCTGCTTAGATTTGCCAAAAACAGGCCACTGGCCTTGAGGCAAGATTGACTTATTTCTGTTTGATTTCCTTTTTTTCGAGATCTTAGCACCTTAAATCTTTGCTTTCTCAGCAGGGCTCCAAGAGTTTTTTTCTATCTTTATATCTATGTATGTCAAATATCAATCTGATTGTTTCAGTGGGAGTATTGTACTTCTAAAAGTTGTTCATTTTAACTAGAAAAGAAAGTCTCTCATTGACGTTTTGAAATTAAAATTCCACATTTTCTGCTTAAGCCTAGATACAGAGAGAAATATGAAGACAAATATTGTGTCTAAAAAATAAATGAGTGAAGTCAAATGCAGTTTATATAAAAAGCTATATTAAGTTTTGGCAGTTGTGAATTTTGTTAAGTCAGTGCATCCTTTCTCTATTTCTCTATTTGATATTGTACTTCTACCCATTTTGTAAATAAATTTCTTTTTCCTAACCAACTAAATGATTTTTAGATAATGTCATGATGATCCTATTGGTTGAGTTCAGCTCCAAACTTTTTCAATCCAAGTCTTTATGTTTTAGCATTATCTCCAGTCAGATGTATGTTTAGAGTGTTTTTACACTGTATTTTATTATCCTGAAAGTTAGTGAATACATCACCTAATGTAAAAAATGAGTTGTTTGTGAACACTATAACTTATTTTTTTAAACCATTTAGTAAAACATTTTGCAAGTAGAATCGTCTTATATCTAAACTTGAAATATATTGTACATTTATAACTAACAGACTGCATTTTCTACCTAAAGAATCATATCAACTACTTTTTAAAAAAACTTTCAATTCATATATAATTTTTTGTATGTTCCCTTAGAGAATGTTTGATCTTGTTAAATAGAATCAATTATCAATTACAGCAGAAAACCAAATGTTTTATTGTGATTTTTTTATATTGAAAATCAATGTCACAACATAGCACTAACTCATGGAATGTAGGTACATTTTGTGTGCTTCATGGGTCTTTTGAGGTAAAAAATCCCTAAAATTATTGGATATGTTTTAGACCTCACAGCTTTTTTGTTCAAGACGCATCAATATATGTATTATCTTAAGGTCTTAAATATGTACGATATTTAAATTTGGTGAACTTACAGCACATATATGTTAAAGATTAGAAAACCTTAGTAAGAGCAGTGAATGAGATTCTAAGGACTTGATAGAAGGTATTTTGTTTTTATTTTTGTTTTTTCTCTTCAATTATTTTTATTTATTTATTTCTCATTTTATTTTATTTTATTTTTGCTATTGAAATTGAAGCACAGGTGTTTTGTTCCTGTTGTTACACCTAGAAAATTAAGCTTTGCTTTTAGGCCTTGAAAATAAAGCAGGAATAAAGTAAATTTAAAAGCTGCAGGATACCATTAGAAATAAACAGAGGAATGTTAAATGTTGATTAAAGATCAAAGAATAGTAGCAGAATTAATTATGTGGAAGCTGTGAAATCACTTATAAAGGACATAAAGCCAAGCCAAGGGAATTGGAAACTTATTACTAATTAATTCTTATAATTCATTAATAAAACAGACAAGGCACATCTTAATATTTTTGGTGGAAATTTGGCTGTAGTATCCAAATTCATTTCTGAAATGTATATGATTCAATTGATTAAACCCTAAAAAACTGGCTTTAGAACATGCACATCCAAATGGAAGATGTTGCAATACAAGTGTAAGTGCTACTGAGTTACTAAATCTGGGATTGTGAGGGGGTTTAAATGATATGAATGTAACAGGATAGTTACAATGAAGTGTGCCAATTCCAACAACTCTATGGGGAAAGTAGAGTAAATCAAACCTAACCACCAATTTTTGCAGAGCGAATCATATAGAACAAAATGAGAGGCACTTAAAAATAATTTAGAGACAACGTGATACCATGCATTTAGAGGCTTTAAACAGCTCCTTTCATTCTATATGTTTAAAAATCTTAAGTATTTATAAATTATGCTTTCTGTTGTGTGATTTAATTTATACAATAACGAAAATTATGTATATAATTAGCTAGTTTCTGATTCTTGGATTTTACTCTGATGAAGAGATTGTAAATGGTTATACTTCATATTTATTATTCATTAATTTTTTATCTTAGAAATATTCTGCACATTTCATAGAATCTTAAGCTTGCTTCTTCTGGAATGGTTTTATACCTTGTTTAATGGCAGCACTTTTGTCCTATAGCTGGACATCAGCAAATTTTGTAGAAACAGATTTTTAAGACTTGCTTTTACTTAGTAAATATATTTGAATGCATATGTAAACGTTTCTTCCGAAGTTCTAAGGGCTCAAAAACAATAATGATAAAAATTTTATTGAAAAGTGTAAATATGCAATTAGTATTTTGAAAAATACTCAACAATAATAATAATGACCATCATTTAACAATAATCTAAAAGATTCACAAAAGTATAATGTGTATTAGTAGTCCCAGGTTTTGTTGACTGCTAGAAACATCAACAGATCAGAAGTTTTCACTTACAGAACACCTTATGGATTGGATCTACTGCAAGCCTTATGGAATCAAACCATATCTAGATGTCCCATATTAAAACTCTGATTTAGGGGAGGATATTGAGATGGTGACATGGGAAGCAGTTGCCTCTTCCCTTCAGTTGTGAGAACTATAAAGTGAATACTGTGGGGTTGTCTACCAGCACATACATTAGAGTAAAATGGAGGTGGTTATTTGGGAAAATAATAAAGTAAGAGTTTGTACATCCTGAAATGGAAAAATCAGTGTCAAGTGACATTTATACTGACTACACGGAAGTAACCAATAATCAGGGAAGCTGCCGGGCACCATATTAGAAAGATGACATATGGAAATTATGTTTCTTGGTTTGATGGAATATGTACACATAGCACTTAAATTCATCATACTTTTCTTATGGTACATGCAGGGATGGGTAATAAAACTCTCTCTCTGTCTCTCTTCCTTTTTTTTCTGTGAGGATGAGGCATTTAAATTCTTTTATTCAATAAACAGTCATTGATCCAGTCCATGAAGATCTTGTTCTAGGTTCTGAGTTTCAGTGGTGAAAAAATAGTAAAAGTCCCTGCTGTTATGGACATTGCGATCTAGTGTGGAGAAAAGTAATAAACACATAAAAATAAATGCATGAAATACATTTAGATAGTGATAAGTGCTACCAGGAAATAAAACAGGGGGATGTCAGAATATCCTCAATAAGTAGGCATCTCTATTAGGAATGGTTACAACATAGCAGCAGACTTTCCCCAGGAGGTGAAGAGAGACAGAGACAGAAGTAGAGAGGCCTCAGTGTCTTTCATAACAATCTCAATAGTACTGTTTCATCATCTCTGCCATATCCTATTGGTCACATAGACCAACCCTTTTACAGTCAAATGTATGAATGCCAGCAGGCAGGGATTGCTAGGGGACATTTGGGAACTGGCTGCCACATACAGTAGAGGTCAAGGAAAATGGAAAGTGCAAAAAAGATGTGGGAATCTTTTTTTGTTTGTTTGTTTTTTGACTGCACATGGGATTTCTCTAGTTGCAGCGAGCGGGGGCTACTCTTTGTTGTGGTGTGTGGGCTTCTCATTCAGGCGGGTTCTCTTGCTGCAGAGCACGGGCTCTAGGTGCGTGAGCTTCAGTAGTTGTGGTGCATGGGCTCTAGAGCACAGGCTCAGTAGTTGTGGCACACGGGCTTAGTTTTTCCACGGCATGTGGGATCTTCCTGACCAGGGATTGAAACTGTGTCCCCTGAATTGGCAGGCAGAGTCTTAACCACTGTGCCACCAGGAAAGTCCAGGATATGGGAATCTTTTGATAATTTATTTTTATTTCTGAAATGTGGTTATGTCAGAAGCAAGACTAAATTAAGAGAGAATATATGTGTGATCAAGAAATGGAAACAACGTCTATAAACTGAAAACTTGACTGAAAAGGAATGGTGAAGCATATGGTAATTGCAAGGGAAAGAGAAAGAAAATATGAAAATCTGAAACTGCAGACAAAAAATCATTGGAGAGCAAGAGATTAAAAAGGTTTCTGAGAATGAAAAATGAGGGAGCTAGGTGTGGAGAGAACACAGAGGTAAAGCATTTAGGCATGGATGGAAAGGTGGGTACTACTCCCTGTGTGAATGCAGAGATTATTAAAGGATAGACACAAAGACTAAGATGTTTCAGTATGGAAAAACAGATTGACGCAAGAATTTATACACTGTGATCTTCAAGTGAAATAAGGGCTCTCAGAGTAAGAACCTTCTAAACCTGGGTTCCAGACTTAATAACAACAACACTTTTTCCCCCAAGACTACCAACAATCTCAACTTCATGTTTATCCTTAAACTCTGACTAGCCTAAGCATTGAATAAAAACAAGTCATCCATTTTCACCTTTAATACTAAATATTTTAACGTTACTTGACATTGCTGACATTGCTAGAGAAAAGTGCACAACCTTGAAACTGAAGCCATAAATCCACACTTTCCAGACATACCTGGGTTCTAAGCACAGTCATAATGATCTTTGTAGTGCCATAGGTTCTTTGTAAAACCCATTGACACCATTTTTAAGTCTACAGAAATAATGCCTCTCTCCTGTAAAGGCAATATTCATACCTCATATTTTAGAGATTAAAAATAATGTCAGAAAAAAGAAAAACCCACTTCCATCCCCTTTACTTCCTAATCATACCTATTCTACTTTTTCATTCTGTCATAGAGACTGTACTATCTCTCATTTTTCAAAGCTCATATCTCTTCTTTCCTTCTGCCTCCTACAAATCTTTTTCAGGAAATTTACACCCCTAACTACCTACATTATTCCATTATTCATTCATATTCATTCATTCATTCTCATCCCCCCTCTCTCTCTCCCTCTCCTCCCTCCATCCCTCTCTCTCTCCTTTCCCCCTGTTGCTCTCCTTCCTTCCTTTTCTCTTTGATCCTTGTTCTCTGTCTTCCCTCTGTCTTTGTCCCAGTTCTTGTGTATAAGCATTCTTTCATAATGAAAACAACCAATAAACCAAGAAAAAGCCTATCAAAATCCATTTCCTTACAAAATGCATTCTTCCTTTACCACAACATCATCTTGAAATAATGTTTTGTACTTATTTTCTCAACCTTTTCATATTACTCAGTGGCACACATTTCTTAAGACACTAGTGTCTGGCCATTAACACAAATAATTTTACCCAGTCCCTTTTAAATTATATTCAAGATCAACTTATGGTTTTTAGCTTTTTATAAAATTATACTTATTGATTTATATAAAATGTTTAGCATATCTTACCTCTCTACAGTTTTTGACAGTATTGTCCATATGCTGAGTTTTACAACATGTTCTCCCTTGGCTTCTGCAATTCATTTCTTCTGGTAGCAGCTGATTCTCCTACTACATTTCTGATGTCCCTGCCTTTGCAGGTCATCCTCGTCTACCCACACATTAAATGATGGACTTCCTAGCCATTTTTAATTTGATTACTTTTTATTTTTACTTTAACTGTTACTCAACAAATCTTTAATGGCATATTATTAACTCTAATAATTTTATTTTTTATTTCAAAGCTGGGCACTCTTGAATCAGTATCTCTTTCTCTAAACTATACTGAATTTAAGAATGACATTATTGAAAGTTCACACAAACATTTCCATATAGAATTCCCATTTAGGATTACTTTAATTCAAACTTTTATTGAATTCATGATTTACCCTTCCAAGATATAATGTAATAAAAGTAAATTCTCTTGTCAACAAGCTCCACTTATTCTCTTATCCTTTTTTCTTATCATAGTCCAACTTCATTGACATTTTTAGTTGTTTTCTGAAATCTAATAATGAACTTGCTCTTGAATATAGATTCCCCCTGTACTACATTGCCACTGTTTAAATAATCACTGATTAGCCTTTACTTGAACTAATCCAAGAGAATTATCAGATCTCTTTACCAATAATCTCTCTCCAAACTGGCTTACCATGTACTGTATGGCCAAATTTCTTCTTAAAAGAAAACAACAACAAAAAACTAGAGGTGTGTATACCAACCAGGTTTAACTTATGTGATTATCTGTGCCATAAAAGATAGCATAAATTCTTTAGCTTAATCAAGAGACCCTACATAATCTCTCTCCTAACTTACTCCCATGCGTTGCACACCCTGCCCTCTTTTATATCTTGTGATCGTCAAAAATGTTTCTGAGATATAAAAAGCTCTTTAATGACTCAGTGTTTCTGGTCTCTCTTACTGAATGCTCTTCTTGATTTAACTTTCAACTTGGAAAACTTTTGCATGTCCAAAATTCTTATTGAAATGTTTTTCCTTCTGTTATTTCCCAAAACATATTAAGTTTTTATATTCTTTTTTTTTTTTTTTTTTTTTGAGGTACACAGGCCTCTCACTGTTGTTGTGGCCTCTCCCATTGCGGAGCACAGGCTCCGGACGCGCAGGCTCAGTGGCCATGGCTCACGGGCCCAGCCGCTCTGTGGCATGTGGGGTCTTCCCGGACCGGGGCACGAACCCGTGTCCCCTGCATCAGCAGACGGACTCTCAACCACTGCACCACCAGGGGAGCCCTAGTTTTTATATTCTTTACAACGATTGCATTTTACTCTGCTTGTTTCCTGAGAAACCTGATTGAAAATCAAGATATGCTTCCTGAATGATTTAGACTGGGCATGTCAGCAGAACTGGTGGGATAAATTTTGAAGGAAGTTTATATGAGGACTGGTATGAGGGCCTTGGACCTTGTGAAATGTAAATTTATTTGAAAAGAAAGAGTTCCGCACATTTAGAGTACTACACTGTATCTTTTTCAAATCCCACATTAACTTCAAACCATTGCTATGAGTTAAGGATCTGTGCTGCAGAAAACAAAGATGACCTGTCTGTTTGGAACATTCTTTAGTTACATTTGTCCTCCAGTTCCATATTTTGGAAGTGTGTTCCTTATTGCCTCCAGTTTATTTCCCAATTTCCTTTATCACTTATCCTTAGGCAAATTGTTTCTCTTGACAGACTTTGCTTATCTAAATATTATTAATAATAAAGACAGCACAGCATGAAGTGCATCCATTGATAGGTTGGTAGACAAGAGAAATAAAATGAATAAAAGTTAGGTAAATGGTAAAAATAAAATACTACTCCCTATCATAAAACAGAGAATATGACTCTTAAGAAAACAAAGGCAATGAAAAATATTTGATAACCAAGAAGAAAGAATATATTAGGAAGTAATAAATGTTTTCACTTTTGTAAAGGATACCTAAATTTTAAATAAAGATATAAAATAAGTGAAACAAATTAAAAACAATAAGGATTAGAAAGGATACATCTTAAATGTGAGTTAAGGAAAGAAATGTCACTTTTGAAAAATCATGTTAATTTGCAGTAGATAATGAATGAATGAATGAAACCCAAGAGATGGTAATATATAAAGATGTTAGGCAAAGGTGATACAACTTAAGACATAAGTGAAGCTCCTGAAAATTACTAACACTACAAAAGAGTAGTTATAGTCATTAGATTAAAATTTGAATCTCCAGGGCTTCCCTGGTGGTGCAGTGGTTGGGAGTCCCCCTGCCGATGCAGGGGACACAGGTTCATGCCCCGGTCCGGGAGGATCCCACATGCCGTGGAGCGGCTGGGCCCGTGAGCCGTGGCTGCTGGGCCTGCACGTCTGGAGCCTGTGCTCCGCAACGGGAGAGGCCACAGCAGTGAGAGGCCCGCGTACCGCAAAAAAAAAAAAAAAAAAAAAAAAAAAAATTGAATCTCCAGATCAAATGGCATACTGATGAAAGAGGAATTGATAGAGGGCTGTAAATATTTACTATATCCTTATATAGTAATGAAGTAGTAGAGTAAAATAATGTATTCTATGGAAATTTGGGGTGGGCAGGGAGGCCTCTGCTTTCAGTTATCACCAAGATAAAGTTTTACGGGTATTCAGGTGAAGACACATTACAAAAAATATAGGAAAAAATCTAGTTTGTCTCAGTACTTTGCACTAAAACATTCAGCATAAGATGACTGAGGAGCAATGTCTTACAAATCTTAAGAGAAAATAATCATAAACCAAGATTTTTTTTTGGCCTCACCAAGTTCTCATTCAAATGTAAAGACAAAAAAATCTCAAATACATAATGTGCTTGGACATGACAGCATCCAAGCACTCCTGACAAAAATTGAAATTTTTAAAATTCAGCCAACTGATGTAATATAAATTAAAATAAATCAGGGCTGATAAAACTGTGGTATGAAAGGACTTTCAGTAAGCATTGAATACATTTAAATATATAACAGAATGGAGTATGATATGTCCTATCAATGGGAAACTAGTTAAATAAAATATGGCAAAATGAAATATTACGCAGCCTTTACAACAGTAAAATAAATTTTTTCTCACCAGTATGGAAAGATATGTAGGATGAATTGCTAAGCAAAATTTCCTCTTTCTATAACATATGAGTGTGGGTGTTTGAAATTCCACCATATGTAAATGATCTTTATAAGCATTTGTATAAAGACATAATCTACTCACTGAAACAGAAAGTGGATAAGAAACAAAACAGAACAGAACTTTATGATTTTCTGTACAACTGACCAAAGATAGGTATTTGAGATCAACAGAAGGGTGATTCTCTACATGGTCATTCAGAGAGTCAGGCTATTGCAGTCTTTACCTTCCTCGATGTATATTCTCCATGGTCAACGTAAGCATTTCTACCCTAACCTGGAAGAAGAAAAATAGCAAAGAGGACACCAAATGGTTTTATGGTCTATGGCCTGAAAGTGGCACACAACACTTCCAGTACCATTTCTTGATAGTAATCAGTCATGTGGCTACACATACCTGTAACAGAGGCTGGAATGTATGTGTGAGAAGTGGAGAAAACAGCAGAACATGTCAGTTTCTTCCATAGCATTCAGGATAAGTAAATGAGGAAATAGCTTGAGGACTAAAATATTGAGATATTGAAATCTGATCAAAATATGTTTATCAGCTTTCCTTTTTAAGGTTAGAGGGGAAGAGAATATTAAGGCCTAAAGATGAATGAGGAGTGCTGTTCTGGAAGATGTGACAGAACACATGAGAAGGAAAAGTTGAATAGAGAGTTCAATTAAAATTTTACCTATTCTGGGTTTTGCTGATGCTGTTGCTGCCACCGGGAGACATACCAGCCTTAGTCAACCTCACTGTATTTTTTCTACATCACCATCAACAATGAGTCCCTGGACAGTGTCTCCTTTGAGCTTTTTGAAGATAAAGTTCCAAAGACAGCAGGAAGCTTTTGTGCTCTTAGCATTGGGAAGAAAGGTTATCAGGATGCCTGCTTTCACAGAATTATTCTGGGGTCTGTGTGCCCGGGTGGAGACTTCCTATGCCTTAATGGCACTGGCGGCAAGTCCATCTATGGGGAAAAGTTTGATGATGAGAGCTTCATCTTGAGGCACACGGGTCCTGGTATCTTGCCCATGGCAAATTCTGGGCCCAACACAAACAGTTCCTACTTTTTATTTGCATTGCCAAGACTGAGGGGTTGGTCTTTGTCAAGCTAAAAGAGTTTATAAATGATTTAGAAGCCATGGAGCACTTTGGGTCCAGGAATGACAAGACCAGCAAGATCACCATTGCCCACTGTGAAAAACTGTAATAAATTTGACTTAGCTTTTATCTCAATCACCAGACCATTTCTTTTGTAGTTCAGGAGAATTCCCCTCCACCTCCATCTGCTCTCATTATCCTATAACTTTTGTGCTCTTGCTACTGTTCCTTGGGTTCCATATTTTCTTTATCCCTCTCCAAGTCTAGCTAGGTTGAAGAGTTAAGTTTATGATTATAAAATAAAAACTAAACAGCAATTTAAAAAATCTTACCTATTCTGCAGTTTTATCCAAATCTGATCAAAGAATAAATGTATCTTTCAAATACCTTATACCATTTAATATACACAGCTTTGTGAATGAGCTCAATCATTTGACTATATGAGGAAGGGAGTTGCTTGATCCTTTGCATAGTACAAAAAAAAATTCTGAAATAAAGACATTGAAATTTATCCAAATCTGTGTTGATATTCAAATGCTAAAACTCTTTTTATTTACACTTGATTTTCCTCTTGTGAATGGGTTTTCAAGTACTGTGTTTAAATATCAGGTCTGATCCCTCACTAAACTGGAACTTATCCTGTAGGGAAATAATTCTTTCTCTTCAGCTCTCCTTATGGTAGGGTATTGTCATTGCAGTCAGTATACTTGATGCTTAAAATCCTCATTTCCTTACTCCTTTCTTTGTCAATTATTTTACATATCCATGAAACTAAAATTGTTGAATTAGATAGTTTTGGGCCCTATATGTTTAAATATAAGAAACCTTTTCTGAAAAATGTGGTTTAAAATACACCACCAACTTGAGATTTAACATAAACATTAATGCCTTTTACATTTTATCATGTTTATTACTGTCTAGCACCTTATTTACAATAAAAAATAATGAGTTGTAGAGATATCTATTAAGGGATTTCATGAGAAATGACTTCATTTTCACTATGAGACTATAAATGTAGGCAGCAGCACAGTATTGTTCAGGATAAATGACTGTTTGATAGGCTGATTTTACCAGGAGGAATAACCTTCTCTGTAGTGCACAAAGATTCTCAGGCTCAGAAATCCAGCCAAGTACAAGTAGAAATATCCCTGAGGGACCTTTTCTGGCAATGGATGAGAGCTTTTTCCTTTAGGACATTCAGAAGTCAGTGCTTACAATTTCACCAGTAACCAATGTCTATTTAAAGTGTCCCTTGTTAGTGAAATGATGGTGATATAGATTCTCCTCAAATTTAATTCCAAAAGATAGGAAGCGCTGTCAAGAACAAGTAAAAAAGAATAAGGCAAATGTACATGACAGTGTAAAACTGAGCACAAGTTCTTCTACTATATACTTATAAAGACTTCACAAATAAAAATGTATATGGTAGTCAAGTAGAAATCAGGCCACGGAGCTTAAAACTAAAAATATGCTGTGTGCTGAGAATCATCTCCACCCTTTCATTTCTAGAAGTGGTCATCCATGTGGCATAACTTTGAAGGATTATTTTTTAAGTCTCTCTCTTTGTTCTCTTAATTTCAGACTTTGGGTTACTGATGGGTAGAACTGGTGATGAGTAAAAGAATGCATATAGTGCAAACTTAGGGACAATAAACTTTTATATAATAATAATTATATTGAAAAATTTTATTCTTCCCAAGATTCACATGTACATATAATCCCACATCATTTTTAGAGTCACTTAGCTTACTTTTACACCTTGGGGAGCTCTGGGATAAACAGGAATTTTTTTCTGAAACTTATTAGAAGATATTTATGTGCATTTTGGGAGCTAAAGATCAGGGAGATGGGGCCTCCCTGGTGGCACAGTGGTTGAGAGTCCGCCTGCCGATGCAGGGGATACGGGTTCGTGCCCCGATCTGGGAGGATCCCATGTGCCGCGGAGCGGCTGGGCCCGTGAGCCATGGCCGCTGGGCCTGCGCGTCCGGAGCCTGTGCTCCGCAACGGGGGAGGCCACAACAGTGAGAGGCCCGCATACCGCAAAAAAAAAAAAAAAAAAAAAAGATCAGGGAGATGGCTAGGTAAGGAGTTAAGTGAATTTGGAGCTGTTTTTAAATCACTCTAGATATAGTAGTGAATTCAAAGGTTATACTGCAGAAAATTTAGACAGTCTCTTCAGGAAATGTTAAAAGGCTGTTTTAGTTGAGGACTCCATTTTTCTTGCTGCTACACAGGTGACATAAGCATTATTTATACATAAAATACAGAGTTACCTTTTAATTTTTAAGTGAATCATAACTGGAAAAATTTTAATGAGCAAAAATATGTGTGCATGTGGCAGAGTCTCTAAAATCGTTAATAAAAGTCATTTTGAATTGAATGTAGTTATCTGCTGTACTTGATAGAATAGCAATTTCTTAAGCATCAGTCCTCAAGTCCATATTTCCTTCAACTCTGGAATCATTACAAATGAGACATTTTACTTTGTCTTCATTCTGCTTCCACACTGAGAACTGAATGAACATTTGCCAAGTAGCAGCAGAATATTATTTTTTAACACACATATCCTTATATTTCTCTATGATAGTTCATAATCTTTTACCCAGTTTACTGGTCACAGTTATAAAACCCGTCTTCAGTTGTACATTCTCTATCTGTCTCTTGTTCTCATGTTTACTCTTTACTGGCATTACTCTATGCTTTCCAAATCCAAGTGAATCTATTTAAAATACTTGGGCCAGGCACATTTTCAAGCTGTTGATTCTCTCTGTACTCTTCATGTAGAACAAGCAACATAGACATATTGTCCATCTATACAAAACAGGGTTAAGTCAGAACGGTTCCTTTGTAAAAGACTTATTTATTCAATGAGAAGTGATCTAGGTTGGTCAGAAGAACCCAGAAATCACACCAAATGAATAATTCTTCAGAGAATTCCAAACTCTTTTGTACCTCAGCATGTGTCTGAGGTCAGGGGCACTATGATCTCCAGCTCAGGAAAGAAGTCCACCTCAGATTTCTCAGAATTATTGAGTGATGATGATCCTTTAAAATAATAAGCATGGGGAAGTTTTTTAATTTCTACCAATTTAATTAAGATATCTTTCCTTATTCTTAAAATATAAATCATATTTGCAAGAGGCACACTTTTTATTGGGAATTTAGACAGGAAATTTCATAAATCTTCTCAAGATTTTTTCAAAGTTGGGTCTTCTAAATGCATGCCATTTTCCCAAGCCTTATATAATTTTTGTAAAGTATTATCATAGGTTTTCTATTTTGTTCTTCACAAGTGTGGAATTTGGGAAGGCAAATGTCATTCTTTCTATTTTACAGATTAAAAAATGAAACACAACTTAAATAGTTTATCATTGGTCATATCTAGAAAGTACTTATCCTGATTCTTATTCAGTGCTATTAACTATGTAATTATTTTCATTTCATATTCTGGGATCTTATTTATTTGGGTTCACCCATGCATATTTTTCTTTTAGAAAACTTGTACAAAGATAAAATCATTTAAAAGATTACTTAGTCATTTTAAAATACCTATTTAAGTGCCTCCTGTGAGGAACCATGGAGACATACAGTAATAAAACAGAATATAGATTAATTCTGGTTAGGATATATTTCAGTTAAATACAAGACAGAGAGACCCTTTAGGAAAGTTTTGCCATACTCTTACTCCACCTAGCAGAATATTCCCATCATTTGCAGTATGAAATATGCCTTGGTCAAGGCCCTACCAGTAATAAGCAGCAGAAGAGTGTGTTGTGGATATTGGTTCAGTCTCAAACTAAACTCCTTTGCTTAGAGAGGCTAATTTTATTTGTTCTTTAGTTTGTTTTGTGGACTCTTTGTAGTATCTTTTTATCATTTAAAATCTTGAAGGTATAAAAATACGTGAACCCATTTTGTGCATTTCAGCATTACTCAAGTTCTGAAGCTTTTAGTCATGTCATGTTGTCCATGAAATATGTGATAGATGTGCTCTTTCCTTGAGCATCATATTTGCTTCTACAAACATATCTCAAAGTATAAGGAATTTGTAATTTTCAACATAACTGACAGGACTGGCAGACACACTTTTCTCAATTGACTTGGTACATGTTTTGTTATACATAAGTTATGAAAGCAGCATTTATTTCTTTACAATTTTAAATTCTCAGAGCAGCAAAACATATTATACCATAGACTAGTTTCAAAATTAAATGAAAATAATATTTAAAGTATTTTAGAATGAAACACTTTGCATTTTATTGTTGAAAGTACTTGAAGCAACAGAAATGATGACGTTTGGTAGAAATGCAAAGCCGATAAACACTGTAAGTTAAAAACAACAATTTGTGCTAATAGTACACATACTGCTTTCAATACACAGTGCTAAGCTGCCTTAACATCAAAGAGTATTCTGCTTTGTAGATTCAAGGTAGTAAACTGTTTTATGTTTCAAGTTTCAGCTTGGTGCAAATTGAATCAACTGAGTTACAAAATCAAACTTATCATAAAAGTGGTAACTGACCATTAACTACAATGTAATGCTGTAAACATGACCCTATTGTGAAACTACAAGACAGCCTGTTCTAGAACATGACAAACAGTTAGGAGGAACAGGAAAAGTCATTGTATTTGTCACTAGGAACAAGAAAGATAAAAGGAACATGATCCTGTGCTGTTTTGTTGTTTGCTTCATAGTTTTAAGACACGCACTATGCTCTTAATGGCAAATGCCTAGAGGAATGGTGCCTTCATTTTAAATTACAGCTATGTATGTTTAAGAGATTGTATCGGCATTTTCAAGGAGTTGCTTCTCTATATTAGATATTTTGTTTTAAGTGCAGCAAAAGGCCAAGCTCAAATTCATTCCTAATGAGCCATGTGTTAATGTCAAAGTCTCTGCTGTCCAGTCAAATGCCAAAGAACACATCTGACTTTATAATGAGCCAAAGAGTTGTCTCTTCATAATCTCAGCTAGCCTTCTGTTAGATAGCTGCATCCAAAATTTATCACAGTGGTGGAGATTGTGGCTGGGATGGCTGAAATCCAATCAAAGATGTAAAACTTCTCATATTGTGTCAGTATTATCGCCAAGGCTTTACCATTCAATCTCCACGTTGAATACACAGACCCAACGGATTCCAGATGGAATGTTGCCTGAATCTGATCTACTCTGTACACTAGTTGAGAAGAGATCAAAACCAGCTGACAGGCATCAAGTAAACCAGCCAGTGGCGGGGTGGTTGGAATGTAGGTAAAAGTTTGAAATGACACTGCCAAACTTTTCTTTTCCCTGGAGGACACTCTTTCCAATTGACCAACTAATTCCGCATACTTCTATGCTCTAAATGTTGTTTGGTTTCTGATTTGACACTTGCTGACATCCAAAAAGTTTAATGTTTATCTTGGCTATTCTCTACGTAATATGTTATACCTACTTAACATGAAAATGAATGCCTTTACATAGTCATGGGTAATGAAAAGGATATCAAGAAATAAGAGGGTTTTAGGATGTTTTGGATAAAGTGTCATAAATACACATTACAACTGTGCATTGATATCAGATAATTCAGGAAAGTCTATAAAACTGAGGAACATTTATATTATATTTTTGTTTCATTTCCTAGTGAGTCAGTTATATAAGTTCCTAGATTGATTTTTTTCAAGTATTTACTCTTAAGTGTAAGAGTGAAATTAGAATATTCATACATTAAGACCAAAAATATTTTACTTTAGTAGTGATAGAAATACATCAGAAGGAAAATGAGATAAGTAGAAAAAATAACATTAGAAAGAAATAGAGTTAAATGTTCCTGTCTTTGATGAGATTATAAGAATTATTATCTAACTTTCTTGGATTTTCCAAATTGTCTGTAATGAGACTGCATTTTTTAAAAGTTTCAGTTGAAGTAGATGAATATCCAGCTTCTGGCACCACACAAATTAAGCCCCAAGTGTATTCTGCTCAGTGAAAGAAGGGAGAAGCATATTAAAATAATGTCACTGTCTGAACATCCTTGCTACATGCTTTCGGGTGTTAGTTTCGGGGTTTTTTGCTTGTTTTTTAACAAGCTTTATTTAAACATCTTTTAGTAATAGACTTAGCAACTAAAGTGGTGGTTTAAATAAATACAATTTCTTTTAATGTATTTATTGATAAACTATCATTTAAAACAATATCAAATATGTCAGGTACCTAGGAATTAATATAACAAAACATGTGAAAAACCTGTACAGTGAATTTATAGAAATTGACAAGCTAATTCTAAAATTGGTATGAAATTGCAAAGGAGCAAAACAGCAAAGGTGGATTTGAAAAGGGCAAACACTGGAGGACTTACACTGTCAGATACCAAAACTAATTCCAAACTATTGTGATTAAGGCGGTGTTGGCAAAGAAGAGAATATGATCATTGAAAAGATCGATTTGCTTCAAAGCTAAAAGTGGAAATTGATATAGTGATGCATCTACAGGTGGGGAATAATGAAGAGCGAGAGAAAGCAAGAGCAAGAGAGAGCTTCACAAATCTATGTCTTTGGCTCTAATTTCTTTCTGGAATTACAGATGCATGTATCCAACAATAACTAGGTCACCTTATTTACCTCAAATTTAGTATGTTCTAAAGAGAACTCTTTGTTTCCATCTACTCTTCTCCCAAATGTATGTCTCTATCCATTAGTAAATGGTTTTATAGTGCAATTCAACCAAAAATATGGGCATTATCCTTATTTCCTTTACTATCCTAACTCCATCCTATATCTAGTTCTATCCTACCACTGCCAACATAGTCAAAACTATGTTTATCTCTTGCATAAAACAAAGCAATAGTTTCCCAGTTGATGTCCTGATTCCACTCTTGTCCACCTCCTTACAATCTATTCTCAGCATAACAGACACACATTTTAAAAACATAAATCAGGGCTTCCCTGGTGGCGCAGTGGTTGAGAGTCCTCCTGCCGATGCAGGGGAAGCGGGTTCATGCCCCAGTCCGGGAAGACCCCGCATGCCGCGGAGCAGCTGGGCCCGTGAGCCATGGCCGCTGAGCCTGCGCGTCCGGAGCCTGTGCTCCCCAACAGGAGAGGCCACAACAGTGAGAGGCCCACGTACAGCAAAAAAATAAAACAACAACAACAAAAAAACACATAAATCACACTTCTGTACAAAAATATTAATAATGGTAAACATAAGAAATAATTGGCTCCTTTCCAACCTCTGTGCATTCTTTCTTTTACCTATTATACTGCTGCACACAGAGTCACTGAGATTTTTTTATTCTTTTTCTAATTCTGTGAAGGTTTCTACCTTGAATCCTTTGAACCATCTATATCTTTAACCCGTAATGTCCTTTACCTTGATCTTTGCTTGGCTGTATCCTTACTGTTATGACCACAGTGCATGCTAATTTCTCTACCTGTCAATCCATTTAAAGTAAAATCCTGTATACCTAAGCTATTTAATTTTCAATATAATACTTATCATAATCTGATATTTATCTACTTCTTTATTTATACAACACCCAATAGAATGTAAACTCCTCATAAACAGGACCCTTGTTCTTAACTTTGTCCCTGGCACCTACAGTAGTGCCTACCATGTGTTGTTTTTTACATTTATTGTTAAAAGTAGAACAAATGATGGGTTGCAAAGAAAAGGCATACTTTGCCAAGACCAATGATTGGATTAGGGCTAGAATTTTAGTCCTGGAGTAAATAGGAAAAAGAGTCAAAGCAAGATAAAATATTAGAATAGCCACATTGAGAAGAACTAGTAAAATAATCACAGGTGGAAGAGGCATGTAATAAGAATATACAACAACAATATTCTCCTTGCATCTATAAGAGGACGATTACTTTTCTTTTCACTAATACAGAAAAGCTAGAGGTTGTGGACGTTTTTTCCCTAGTATTTGCACATTGCAGACCTAATGTTGGTGGCTATATTTCTATCTTCTAAACCTCAACGTTTGCTAGAACATTAATGATATTGGTCTCATTGGGGTTATTAGATGATATCATGAGTGAGGTCTGTAACTTAGCTAAATATATTTTCTCTAAGGGAAGTAATACAAAGCCAAGAATATTAAAATTTTAAACATTTAAATTGAAGAATTCCGTATTAATGAGGCCCTCATTGTTCCATATACTGGGTAGGAAACTAAAGCATCCCAAACGTTAAGTATGAGCTTCAGTTTTATACAATACACTGCTTTCAATACACAGTGCTGAGCTGCCTTAACATCAAAGAGTATTCCGCTTGCTTTGTAGATTCAAGGTACTAAACTGCTTTATGTTTCAAGTTTCAGCTTGGAGCACATTGAATCAGCTGAGCTGCATTTTTTTTTTTTTAACAAAACCAATATTTAGATTGACTGTAAATTTTCAAGGTGTTTTCTTCTGTGTGTTCCCAGAACCTTAAAATAGTGCCAGGTACTTAGGAGGCAGTCGATAATTGCTCATGAGGAGATTTATTTGCTTTTTGAATGGAGCCAAACTGGTATGTATTCAACTGCAAAGTTATGTTTAACAATGGACAAACTTCTCAGCTGTTTATCATGTTACTTGACTCATGCCCTGTCTCAGCTTCCTTCCATGGGAGGAAAGGCACAGGAGGTGGAGATTATGCCAATGATGTCAAGATTCTCTTAGGTAGGTGAGTAGTTTCAGGATCTGTGAAGAGTCTGGGGCCTGTCACTGTTTCATGGATGCCAGCAGAAAACATGAGATACTTTAAAAGGCCTAGATCCTTTAAAAGGCTTTATGTTTTTTACAGTGTGGATAGAGGACAACACTAAGCCAAATTAAGAAATGCCTAGTGGGAAATTGGATTACCAGTATTTCATAAAATCACATATGGAGCAGTATTTTGATACTTTGCTCAGGTCAGTTTTAACATTTCAGCATGAAATTCTGGTATATACATAACTGATGAAATGAAGTAGAATTCACCCATGATTTTTTTTTCTTTCTCATTGATATTTTCTCTGCAAAGGCAGATGCCAAAGGGGAAACTTACAGTGTTTGTCCTCTTAGAAATTTGTCTCAGATTGGAACAAAATAATTACAATTTTTCACATATTTTGAGTAGCTGCATTGGTATAGGACCTTGATACCTGTAGTTTTTACCACCATACTAACCTGGTTCACTTGTATTAAGATCCTGATTTGTCCTTTTGTTCAGACCTAAACAAATGTAATGTAATAGAATAGAATAGAATAGAATAAACCTACTGTTTATTCTAAATGGAATTTAGACAGTCAGGATGCCCTGCTTTAATTGAATCTCCTTTGCAACCATAATAATGAAAAATAGTATACAGTAAACATTACTTATTTTCTTTTTAATATAAAAACCATAGCCTGTTCAATGTATTTTTATTTACTGCTTATATTGTCACTATCTAATTTATTTTAAGAATTGCTGATAAACCCATTAAATATAAATATTAAAGCAATAGAAGAATAAGTGTTTTAAGATAAGCAGCATTCTAACTATGATTCAAAATTATGATTCAGTGTTCATAAATTAAAATTTTGCCTTTAGGAAAAAAGGGTTGTATTGTGTTATGACAATGCAATGTAAATGACATTAAATATATGGTTTAGATTTACAATCTAATGAATAACTTATAATAGAAGACAATTAGACCTTAGCTTCAGTTGTAAAAAGTATAGGAAAGATAAATAATGATCAAGTACATCTAAATATGTGTAATATTTTATCTAGGACTATATTTGAGGATGTGGTAGTACTGTTAATCATAATTTAGAATTATAAATTACTGTCTTTGATTTTCTTTTTTTCTTTTTCTTTTTCTTTTTTTGAACACTTGCTCAGTAAGTGTTTATTAATATATTTAGGCACTTTTTTTTTTGACATTTTTATTGGAGTATAATTGCTTTACAGTGGTGTGTTAGTTTCTGCTTTATAACAAAGTGAATCAGTTATACATATACATATATCCCCATATCTCTTCCCTCTTGCGTCTCCCTCCCTCCCAGCCTCCCTATCCCACCCTTCTAGCTGGTTGCAAAGCACAGAGCTGATCTCCCTGTGCTATGCGACTGCTTCCCACTAGCTATCTATTTTACATTTAGTAGTGTATATATGTCCATATACACACTACTACTCTCTCACTTTGCCCCAGCTTACCCTTCCCCTTCCCCATGTCCTCAAGTCCATTTGGTAGTAGGTCTGCATCTTTATTCCTGTCTTGCCCCTAGGTTCTTCATGACCTTTTTTTTTTTTTTAGATTTTATATATATATGTTTTAGCATACGGTATTTGTTTTTCTCTTTCTGACTTACTTCACTCTTTATGACACACTCTAGGTCCATCCAGCTAACTACAAGTAACTCAATTTCGTTTCTTTTTATGGCTGAGTAATATTCCATTGTATATATGTGCCACAACTTCCTTATCCATTCATCTGTCGATGGACACTTAGGTTGCTTCCATGTCCTGGCTATTGTAAATAGATCTGCAATGAATATTGTGGTACATGACTCTTTTTGATTTATGGTTTTCTCAGGGTATATGCCCAGTAGTGAGATTGCTAGGTCATATGGTAGTTTTATTTTTAGTTTTTTAGGAACCTCCATACTGTTCTCCATAGTGGCTATATATATATATTTCCCACCAACCATCCCTTTTCTCCACACCCTCTCCAGCATTTATTGTTTGTAGATTTTTGGTGATGGCCATTCTGACTGGTTTGAGGTGATAACTCATTGTAGTTTTGATTTGCATTTCTCTAATAACTAGTGATGTTGAGCATTCTTTCATGTGTTTGTTGGCAATCTGTATATCTTCCTTGGAGAAATGTCTATTTAGGTCTTCTGCCCTTTTTTGGATTGGGTTGTTTGTTTTTCTGATATTGAGCTGCATGAGCTGCTTGTAAATTTTGGAGATTAATGCTTTGTCAGTTGCTTCATTTGCAAATATTTTCTCCCATTCTGAGGGTTGTCTTTTCATCTTGTTTATGGTTTCATTTGCTGTGCAAAAGCTTTTAAGTTTCATTAGGTCCCATTTGTTTATTTTTGTTTTTATTTCCATTTCTCTAGGAGGTGGGTCAAAAAGGATCTTGCTGTGATTTATGTCATGGAGTGCTCTGCCTATGTTTTCCTCTAAGAGTTTGATAGTGTCTGGCCTTATATTTAGGTCTTTAATCCATTTTGAGTTTATTTTTGTGAATGGTGTTAGGGAGTGTTCTGATTTCATTCTTTTACATGTAGCTGTCCAATTTTCCAAGCACCACTTATTGAAGAGACTCTCTTTTCTCCATTGTATATTCTTGCCTCCTTTATCAAAGGTAAGGTGACCATATGTGCATGGGTTTATCTCTGGGCTTTCTATCCTGTTCCATTGATCTATATTTCTGTTTTTGTGCCAGTACCAAACTGTCTTGACTACTGTAGCTTTGTAGTATAGTCTGAAGTCAGGGAGCCTGATTCCTCCAGCTCCATTTTTCTTTCTCAAGATTGCTTTGGCTATTCGGGGTCTTTTGTGTTTCCATACAAATTGTGAAATTTTTTGTTCTAGTTCCTTGCAAAATGCCAGTGGTAGTTTGATAGGGATTGCATTGAATCTGTAGATTGCTTTGGGTAGTAGGGTCATTTTCACAATGTTGATTCTTCCAATCCTCTTTTTTACTTTTTGCTTAGCAGTTGTTTTTGTATTCCCAGCCTGTTTTATTTTCCATATGGAGATAATCCAATATGAATTTCCCTTCTCATATGAAAGATACAAATATTTGCTAAGAAATAAGGAGTGAGATCTTACTAGCTCTTATAATACTCATGTAAGTTTGTGGATATGTATTTATTTAATCACCATAAATACTTAAGTGTTTACCATATACTTTTATACCAGGATTCAGGTACATTTTCAAAGTATCAATGTGATTTTATAATTATTTCCTCTTTAAACTGAGAGCACTTAGTATAAATATTACTCTCAAATATACACTAATGCAAAAATTCATTTAGTAAGATTAACTGAGCAAGATAAATGATATTTAGTAAGTTTTTTGCATTTAATGCTGTTTACAATTGTTAATATACTGTAGTTTCAATAAATACACTAAAGCTCCTATTTTAAGGTGAGATTTAATATAATGTGAGCTATACTTCATGAAGTATATATTCAGCCATACAATGAAGTACAGCTCATATTTTACAAAGCATTAAAATTCAATCTAACTACTTTATGGGATGAATTAATCACTTAAGAACCATGATGTGGAAAGTCATCCAAATATTCCTTTTTTTTAGAATCAAAGGATCAGCCTTGGCAAAAAGGTTTCAGATTATGTGCAGCACTTAAATATGTGATACATAAGTTTGTGCCTGCCATGTATAGTTAACAATTCTTAACATATTTAATAAGGATCTCAACCTAGAGCCCAATTAATGTCATATACAATAACAACTATAGAAAATTAAAGGAATCCACTTACCTTGTGATTGGCCCCAGACTTAAAAGACCCTGTAATTTCTTTATAAAGTTACATAATAACTGAAGAAAAGAAAAATAACCTTCTACATATTTCTTCCTTCTTTCCCAAGAGAGGCATCAGTTCCTTGTAGACTGAGTCTTAAAAGATGGTATTGAGCTGTCAATATCTATTTGCTATGGGATTGTCATGGATATTTCTTCTAAACCCATCCCAATCACTGACTACCTCATTTGTGCTGTGTTTTTGAACTCTATCTCAGTGATACCCAATCTATTCCCTGAACTACCATGGTTGAAACCCTGGATTAGACTTCCCTTATTCAAATCTCTTGTCTGCCCCAATAGCTATTTGACTTTTGGTGTTGTACTTTATTTCTCTGCATCTCAGCTTTCCTATTTATAAAAAGGAGATAAAAATAGTATCTAGTTGTTATATTTGAATGTTTGTGTCTTCCTCAAAATTCATGTGTTAAAATCCTAACCCCCCAAAATCATGGTATTAGGAGGTAGGGCCTTTGAGACGTGCTTAGGTCATGGTGGTAGAACTCTCATGGATGGGATTCATGCCTTAAAAAGAGGTTCCAGTGGGATCCCTTGTCACTTCCACCATGTGAGGACACAGTGAGAAGGCAGGAAACCAGGAAGAGGACTCTCACCAGAAGGCAACCATGCTGGTGATTTATCTTGGAGTTTTCAGACTCCAGAACTGTGAGCAATAAGTTTCTGCTGTTTATAAGATACCCAGTCAGTGATATTTTGTTATAGCAGTCCTAATGGAGTCATACACTAACTAATAGGTTGGTTATGAACATAAATGAAATCATATATATACAGAACTTAGCAAAGTACCCAGCATATACTAAGTACTCATTAAATGTTATTATTATCCTCTGCTCCATTTCCAGCTGTTTGCTAAATAAAGATTCTTTCTCTGCATAATTACTATCATGTAATGACACATGATCATGTATTATTTATTCACCTCTATAGTTCTTCATGCCAAAAGATTGGACTTTTATAGTTCTATCAAACTCTGCCTATCTCTCATTAAATTGTACAAACTTTGAGGGCAGAGCTCATGACACATTTATTTTATCCTCTTTGTTGGAAACAGTAAGCTTTTTTGATTTCATTTTGCAAAAATAAATATAAATGAATAGATCCTAATTGTGATGGACATAGTTTTTAATAATCAAATTAACTTAATGGAGTGGATGTACATCTCTAGGTCAAAGTTTCCTGAATTTGAGCTATCTGTTAGAACTAGTAGTTTTTAATTTTATAATGTGGAAAAGATAGAAAAATAGAAATATACAAAAATACATGCATGCGTTGTTATACATTCACATATTTAATAGCTCGGTTCATTAAGAGGCACTAGAAACAGTGACACCACATTAATAATGAGCATGCTTCTTCCCTATATCTTAATTTCTAAACAACATTCTTCAATAAAAGGAGCAAGTTCCTTTGGAAAAAGGGTTAATTCCAGTGGTAAATTTCTAAAGCAGAGAAAATTCTAGATGAGCTTGGAATTTCTCGTAGGGTCAAAAAGTAAGGACATGTTAAAAAAAAAAAAAAAAAGATGGGCTGGAAAAAATTGAGCTCAAAATGTATAGTGGTAGAGAAGGCAGAGACCAGAAGCAAGAAGAACTACAATCCTGCAGCCTGTGGAACAAAAACCACATTCACAGAAAGATAGACAAGATGAAAAGGCAGAGGGTTATGTACCAGATGAAGGAACAAGATAAAAGCCCAGAAAAACAACTAAATGAAGTGGAGATAGGCAGTCTTCAAGAAAAAGATTTCAGAATAATTATAGTGAAGATGGTCCAGGACCTTGGAAAAGAATGGAGGCAAAGATCGAGAAGATGCAAGAAATGTTTAACAAAGAACAGAAGAATTAAAGAACAAACAAACAGAGATGAACAATACAATAATTGAAATGAAAACTAAACTAGAAGGAATCAATAGCAGAATAACTGAGGCAGAAGAACAGATAAGTGACCTGGAAGACAGAATGGTGGAATTCACTGCTGCAGAACAGAATAAAGGAAAAAGAATGAAAAGAAATGAAGACTGCCGAACAGACGTCTGGGACAACATTAAGCGCAACAACATTCACATTATAGGGGTCACAGAAGGAGAAGAGAGAGAGAAAGGATCCGAGAAAATATTTGAAGAGTTTATAGTTGAAAACTTCCTTAACATGGGAAAGGAAATAGCCACCGAAGTCCAGGAAGCACAGAGAGTCCCATACAGGATAAACCCAAGGAGAAACACACCGAGACACATAGTAATCCAATCAGCAAAAATTAAAGACAAAGAAAAATTGTTGAAAGTAGCAAGGGAAAAATGACAACATACAAGGGAACTCTCATAAGGTTAACAGTTGATATCTCAGCAGAAACTCTACAAGCCAGAAGGGAGTGGCATGATATACTTAAAGTGATGAAAGGAAGAACCTACAACCAAGATTACCCTACACGGCAAGGATCTCATTCAGATTCAATGGAGAAATCAAAAGCTTTACAGACAAGCAAAAGCTAAGAGAACTCAGCACCACCGAACCAGCTCTATGACAAATGCTAAAGGAACTTCTCTAAGTGGGAAACACAAGAGAAGAAAAGGATCTACAAAAACAAACCCAAAACAATTAAGAAAATGGTCATAGGAACATACATATCGATAATTACCTTAAATGTGAATGGATTAAATGCTCCAACCAAAAGACACAAGCTTGCTGAATGGATACAAAAACAAGATCCATATGTATGCTGTCTACAATAGACCCACTTCAGACCTAGGGACACATAAAGACTGAAAGTGAGGGGATGGAAGAAGATATTCCATGCAAATGGAAATCAAAAGAAAGCTGGAGGAGCAATACTCATATCAGATAAAATAGACTTTAAAATAAAGAATGTTAGGGCTTCCCTGGTGGCACAGTGGTTGAGAGTCCGCCTGCCGATGCAGGGGACACGGGTTCGTGCCTCGGTCTGGGAGGATCCCGCATGCCGCGGAGCGGCTGGGCCCGTGAGCCATGGCCGCTGAGCCTGCGCGTCCGGAGCCTGTGCTCCGCAGCGGGAGAGGCCACAACAGTGAGAGACCCGCGTAATGAAAAAAAATAAAAAATAAAAAAAAAAAATAAAGAATGTTACAAGAGACAAGGAAGGACACTACATAATGATCAAGAGATCAATCCAAGAAGAAGATACAACAATTAGAAATATGTATACACCCAACATAGGAGCACCTCAATACATAAGGCAACTGCTAACAGCTCTAAAAGAGGAAATTGACAGTAACACAATAATAGTGGGGGACTTTAACACCTCACTTACACCAATGGACAGATCATCCAACATGAAAATAAATAAGGAAACAGAAGCTTTAAATGACACAATGGACCAGATAGATTTAATTGATATTTATAGGACATTCCATCCAAAAACAGCAGATTACTCTTTCTTCTCAAGTGCACACGGAACATTCTCCAGGATAGATCACATCTTGGGTCACAAATCAAGCCTCAGTAAATTTAAGAAAACTGAAATCATATCAAGCAACTTTTCTGACCACAATGCTATGAGATTAGAAATGAATTACAAGGAAAAAATGTAAAAAACACAAACACATGGAGGCTAAACAATACGTTACAAAATAACCAAGAGATCACTGAAGAAATCAAAGAGGAAATCAAAAAATACTTAGAGACAAATGACAATGAAAACAAGATGATCCAAAACCTATGGGATGCAGCAAAAGCAGTTCTAAGAGGGAAGTTTATAGCTATACAAGCCTACCTCAAGAAAGAAGGAAAACCTCAAATAAACAATCTAACCTTACACCTAAAGGAACCAGAGAAAGAAGAACAAACAAAACCCAAAGTTAGCAGAAGGAAAGAAATCATAAAGATCAGAGCAGAAATAAATGAAATAGAAAAAAAGAAAACAATAGCCAAGATCAATAAAACTAAAAGCTGGTTCTTTGAGAAGATAAACAAAATTGAAAAACCATTAGCCAGACTCATCAAGAAAAAGAGGGAGAGGACTCAAATCAATAAAATTAGAAATGAAAAAGGAGAAGTTACAACAGACACGGCAGAAATACAAAGCATCCTAAGAGACTACTACAAGCAACTCTATGCCAATAAAAGAGACAACCTGGAAGAAATGGACAAATACTTAGAAAGGTATAACCTTCCAAGACTGAACCAGGAAGAAACAGAAAATATGAACAGACCAATCACAAGTAATGAAATTGAAACTGTGATTAAAAATCTTCCAACAGGGCTTCCCTGGTGGCGCAGTGGTTGAGAATCTGCCTGCTAATGCAGGGGACACGGGTTCGAGCCCTGGTCTGGGAGGATCCCACATGCCGCGGAGCAACTAGGCCCGTGAGCCACAACTACTGAGCCTGCGCATCTGGAGCCTGTGCTCCGCAACAAGAGAGGCCGCGATAGTAGAGGCCCGCGCCTTGTGATGAAGAGTGGCCCCCACTTGCCACAACTAGAGAAAGCCCTCGCACAGAAACTAAGACCCAACACAGCAAAAATAAATAAATAAATCAATAAATAAACTCCTACCCCCAACATCTAAAAAAAAAAAAAAAAAAAAAAATCTTCCAACAAACAAAAGTCCAGGATCAGATGGCTTCACAGGTGAATTCTACCAAACATTTAGAGAAGAGCCAACACCCATCCTTCTGAAACTCTTCCAAAAATTTGCAGAGGGAGGAACACTCCCAAACTCATTCTATGAGGCCACCATCACCCTGGTACCAAAACCAGACAAAATTACTACAAAAAAAGAAAATTACAAACCAATATCACTGATGAATATAGATGCAAAAATCCTCCACAAAATACTAGCAAACAGAATCCAACAACACATGAAAAGGATCATACACCATGACCAAGTGGGGTTTATCCCAGGGATGCAAGGATTCTTCAATATATGTAAATCAATCAATGTGACACACCATATTAACAAATTGAAGAATAAAAACCATATGATCATCTCAATAGATGCAGAAAAAGCTTTTCACAAAATTCAACACCCATTTATGATAAAAATTCTCCAGAAAGTGGGCATAGAGGGAATCTACCTCAACATAATAAAGGCCATATATGGCCAAACCCACAGCAAACATCATTCTCAATGGTGAAAAACTGAAAGTATTTCCTCTAAGATCAGGAATGAAACAAGGATGTCCACTGTCACCACTATTATTCAACATAGTTTTGGAAGTCCTAGCCATGGCAATCAGAGAAGAAAAAGAAATAAAAGGAATACAAATTGGAAAAGAAGTAAAACTGTCACTGTTTGCAGATGACATGATACTATACATAGAGAATCCTAAAAATGCCACCAGAAGACTACTACAGCTAATCAATGAATTTGGTAAAGTTGCAGGATACTAAATTACTGCACAGAAATCCCTTGCATTCTTATACACTAATGAAGAAAAATCTGAAAGAGAACTTATGGAAACACTCCCATTTTCCATTGCAACAAAAAGAATAAAATACCTAGGAATAAACCTACCTAGGGAGACAAAAGACCTGTATGCAGAAAACTATAAGACACTGATGAAAAACATTAAAGATGATACCAACAGATAGAGAGATATACCAAGTTCTTGGATTGGAAGAATCAGTATTGTGAAAATGACTATACTACCCAAAGCAATCTACAGATTCAATGCAATCCCTATCAAATTACTAATGCCATTTTTTTCAGAACTAGAACAAATCATCTCAAAATTTCTATGGAGACACAAAAGACCCCGAATAGCCAAAGCACTCTTGAGGGAAAAAAACGGAGCTGGAGGAATCAGACTCCCTGACTTCAGACTATACTACAAAGCTACAGTAATCAAGACAATATGGTACTGGCACAAAAACAGAAATATAGATCTGTGGAACAAGATAGCCCAGAGATAAACCCACGTACCTATGGTCAACTAATCTATGACAAAGGAGGCAAAGATATACAATGGAGAAAAGACAGTCTCTTCAATACGTGTTGCTGGGAAAACTGGACAGCTACATGTAAAAGAATGAAATTAGAACACTTCCTAACACCATACAGAGAAATAAACTCAAAATGGATTTGAGACCTAAATGTAAGACCAGACACTATAAAACTCTTAGAGAAAAACATAGGAAGAACGCTCTATGACATAAATCACAGCAAGATCTTTTTTTATCAACCTCCTAGAGTAATGGAAATAAAAACAAAACTAAACAAATGGGACCTAATGAAACTTAAAAGCTTTTGCACAGCAAAAGAAACCATAAACAAGACGGAAAGAGAACCCTTAGAATGGGAGGAAGTATTCGCAAATGAATCAGTAGACAAAGGATTAATCTCCAAAATATATAAGCAGCTCATGCAGCTCAATGTTAAAGAAACAAACAACCCAATCCAAAAATGGGCAGAAGACCTAAATAGACATTTCTCCAAAGAAGACATACAGATGGCCAAGAAGCACATGAAAAGCTGCTCAACGTCACTAATTCTTAGAGAAATGCAAATCAAAACTACAATGAGGTATAACCTCACATCAGTCAGAATGGCCATCATCAGAAAATCTACAAACAACAAATGCTGGAGAGGGTGTGGAGAAAAGGGAACCTCTTGCCCTGTTGGCAGGAATGTAAATTGATACAACCACTATGGAGAACAGTATGCAGGTTCCTTAAAAAACTAAAAATAGAATTATCATATGATCCAGCAATCCCACTACTGGGCATATACCCAGAGAAAACCATAATTCAAAAAGACACATGCACCCCAATGTTCATTGCAGCACTATTTACAATAGCCAGGTCATGGAACCAACCTATATGCCCATGGACAGATGAATGGATAAAGAAGATGTGGTACATATATACAGTGGAATATTACTCAGCCATGAAAAGGAACGAAATTGTGTCATTTGTTGAGACGTGGATGGATCTAGAGACTGTCATACAGAGTGAAGTAAGTCAGAAAGAGAAAAACAAATATCATATATTAACGCATGTATGTGGAACCTAGAAATATGGTACAGATGAACCAGTTTGCAGGGCAGAAGTTGAGACACAGATGTAGAGAACAAACGTATGGACACCAAGGGGGGAAAACCGCGGTGGGGTGAGGATGGTGGTGTGCTGAATTGGGCGATTGGGATTGACATGTATACACTGATATGTATAAAATTGATGACTAATAAGAACATTCAGTACAAAAAAACAAACAATAAAACAACTAATACTAAACTTTCTTTGGGTTATTTGTATGGAAATATGTTAATATAAATGTTTTAGACATTACATGAAATTTCTAAATATCTTATATGTTCTGGTATAATGTTATAAGTCATAATTCTAGTTATTACTTTAAAATGTATATCTCAGAAAAAAAATCTTAATAAAAAATATATAGTGATTTTGTTGAATTATAATCCCTAATATAAACTAAATATCCATGACTGCATGCTTAGTTAAAGTACATCATAAACCCTGTAATTTGGTGGATTTAAAAAGACACAATAGCATTTCTGTGTTATTCTTGCCAAAAACTCATACTTAGTCCAATCATGAAAAAACACCAGAAAAATCTGTATTAAGGTATTTCTACACAGTAACTGAAAAATATTCTTCAAAAGCATCAGTCATGAAAAAGAAGAAAGACTGGAGGAAACTAAGGAGAAATAACAACTTAATGCAATGTGGGGACTTGAATCAAATCCTGAAACAATAAAAGGACCTTAGTGGAAAAATTTGGTAAAATCTGAATAAACTCTAAAGTTTAGTTAATAGTATTACACCAAGGTTAAATCTCTATTTGTGATACTTATACCATAATTTTATAAGACGATAACATGAAGGAAATCTGGGAGGGTTACATAGAAAATGTTTGTATTACTTTTGCAGCTTTTTGTGTGTCTAAAAATTAGTTCAAAATAAAAACATATATGTAAACCATGTATCTGATAATTGGTTAATATCCAATATATAAGGAAATCATACAACTCAGTAGCCAAGAAAACAAAATAAACATAAAAACACATAACCCAATTAAAAAATAGACAAAGGACCTTAATAGACATTTTCGCAAAGAAGACATACAGATAGTCAACAGGTACATGGAAAGGCGTTCAACATCACTAATCAGGGAAATGCAAATCAAAATCACAAGGAGATTTCACCTCACACCTGTTAAGATAGTTATTTTCAAAAAGACAAGAGATAACAAATGATAGGGAGGAAGTAGAGGAAGTGGAACCCTTGTACACTGTTGGTGGGAATGGAAGCTAGTACAGCCACTATGGAAAATGGCATGGTGTTTCCTCAAGAAGTTAAAAATAGAACTACCATATGAAACAGTAATTCTACTTCTGGGTATATATTCAAAGGACATAAAACTATTTCCTTGAGGAGACATCATGCCCACATATTCACTGCAGCATTATTCATAATAGCCAAAGTACTGAAATGGCCAAGGTTTACATTGACTGATCAAGAAAATATGAGGAAATATATAGAATGGAATAATATTCAGCCTTAAAAATGAAGAAACTCCTGTTATTTGTGGCAATATGGATGAACCTGTATGGCATTATGCTAAGTGAAATAAGCCAGACGGAGAAAGATGAATACTGTATGGTATCACTTATATGTGGAATCTAAAAGAAAGGAAGAAGGGAAAGGAGGGAAGTTGAATTCATAGAAACAGAGTAGAAAAATGGTAGCAGGGGCTGGGGTGAAGTGGGGAAGATAGGAAGAAGCTGGTTAAAGAGCACAAACTTTTAATTATAAGATGAATAAAGTCTGAAGATCTAATGTATAATGTAGTGACTATGATCGATGACTGTATTGTATAATTGAAATTTCCTAAGAGAGAACTTAAATCTTCTCACTAAACAACAACAACAAAAAGTCAGGCAAATATATGAAGTGAGGAATGTGTTAACTCTGTGGGGAGAATCCTTTCACAATGTATAAGTATTTCAAATTATCACATTGTACACGTTAAGTGTCTTACAATTGTATTTGTCACTTATACCTTAATAAAGCTGAAAGTTTTACTCCTGTTTAAGGAATGAATAATCATTAATTATAGTGCTGTTAGGGAGTTTCAAGTTCTGTGTCATATTCAACTTTGATTAGTCAGGATAGGCTAGGATAGATGCTTCACAAATGACTACAAGTTCTTAATGGCTTAATATAACCAAGGTTTATTGCTCACTCACTGTCTTCTACAGGCCTTACCAGTTCTCTAGGAAAGTCTCCATGGGATAATACAGATACCTAGGCTGGTGGAGGCTTTGGCATTCTGGATGGGTACACTATTTGGAGTATGTGACATCTTTTGTCAATATGGCATGGGATGAGGGAACATGATGGCTAAAAATTGAAAACTAAATTCTTTACTTCTAAAGTGTTATTTGCAACATTTCATTGGTCACATAGCCACATCTAACATCAAAAAAAGACAGTGATGTTTAACCCATCATGAATTAGAAAGTAAGAGAAATAATATACTAGTAAACTTTTATCTCAGGCTCAAATTACTCATGAATTATCACTGATCATTTTTCAGCAAAGAACACCTTCTGCTGTGGGTAGAGCATCATCTTGGAATGAGATCCTAACTTCTCCACATAATAGCTGTGACATTGAGCAAGGTATGTAATCTTTCCCACCCCTGTTTATTGCTTTGTTGAGTGATCATGGTGCTCTTCCTCTTGCAGTGCTCTTATGGACATTAATTGAATTAGTGTATACAAATCTTCTGGTACAGTTCCTCACATATTTAGTAAAAATATCTTTAATAAATTGAGGAAGTATTGTGAGTCTGGACACATAGTTGCACCAGGGTTAGGATCTGATTTGTGTTAAGCTCTTAAATCAATAGTCCCTGATCTGTGAAAAGAGCCATTTGGTGGTTACATCCTGATATTTCCCTTTTCCTGTATGTGTGGGCACGTGTATATGTGTATCAGACGGTGATGATAGGATATATATTTATATATATTCATATATGTATATAGCTCACTGAACATAGGGAAAGAGCATGAGTGCCAGCTGAAACCCCAGGTTCTTCTATGATATTGTTGGAAATTGAAAATCATAAAACCCCACAAGGAGAAGGTAAGTTATCTCAGAAAGGATGAAGTAATATATCTTGTTTATCCTGTAGTTTTTCCTCTGTATAGAGCTGTTCCCTATCTTTGAAACTGTCAGATATCATAGGAGTCTTTAAAAACCTTATCCAACTGAGTGGGATACGTTTTATATTCTTATAAAACGTATCCCACTATATTCTCATTTCCATCATATTTTTTATGATGGAAATCATAAAAAATGATTTCCATTTTTTGATGGAAATGATTTCATTTCCAACATTTTTTTCACAAATATCTTCATTTATTTCAGCCAAGATCTCAAAAACAATAAAACCAAATTGTACCAGAAAGTGTCAGCAAAAATTATCCCTCTCTTAGGAAGTCTGTAAGATTCCAAAGTGACGGGGTGTGAGCACAGCTTTGTGTGCAGGAGCACATCATGCTGCCAGGTGTCCTCTGGAGGTGGATATCTAGATGAGGGACAAGAGAAGATTCCAACTCTAGGATCTTGAGCTGTGTTAAGACATGGTCACCTCTTGGGCTGGAAAATTCAGACTCCAATTCCAGAGATGAAGCTGTTCAAAAATGGTCTGAGTTGAAGCTTAGCCATAGGTTTGGAATTCTAGGAAGATTTGGTAGTTGTATTCTTGGTCCTGATCTCTGAATTATAAACAGTGTTATTTGGTTAGGCAACCGAACTGTGAAAAGAAGGACTATGGCAGAAAAGCCAGTAGTTGGTCGGGAACGTCAAGCGTCCACTTTCCATGTCCTTGTGCATCACAGGTGTGGCCAGCTGTGAGCAAACCAGGTTCATTTCTTCTTTTCAGCCATCTTCATCAGCCTATGCTCTAAGTCTTGATTTATATCTCATTTCCATCATATTTTTTAAACCATAGGTCATTCAACTTTTCTAACACTGTCAGCTAAAAAAATTCTGTCTTAATTTATATTACTCTGAGACCTTAGGATCTATCATCTGGGTGTGGTAAGGCATTAAATTTTATGTCCAAGGTATCAGCTCATTGATTTCCTGGGTATGCATTGCAATTAGGAAGTTGCAAACTACATAAAAAATTCCATAGAATACAAATTTACAAAGTTGAAATGAATAGTGTATTTTGTGAGGATACATGGATATAAAGAAGCAAATATGACTATTTATTCACTACTATTATTCACTTATTCAACAATTAGTTTTTTAACCATCTATTATGTGCCAGGCACTGTTAAGTATATTGCAGATACATGTGGAAACAACACTAACCAAAATAAGCTCCCTGTCTTCTTGGAAGAGAGAGATAATAAGTACATAAGACCATAAATAAGATTGTTTGAGAGAGTGACGAGTGCTATGAAAGATGTCAGAGAGGGTGATTGGATAGGAAGAGAGGGAAAGGAGAGTTATCTTTAATAGAGTTTAGGTCAGGCTGCTTTGAGGAGATGACATTTCAGCTGAAAACTGATTAATGAGATAGGTTCAGTCATGTGAAGATCTGCGGAAGAGTGTTCCAGGCAAAGGGAACACCTAGTCATGCTAGTGAAATAAAAATGACCTTATTTGGATAAGGAGTAGAAAGAAGCTCTTGTTCAGTGTAGCTGGAACAAAATGAGGGAAGAAAATCTTAGCAGGAGATGAAATTAGAGGGGTAGGAGACATATTTTGAGAAGTCTTCTTAGTTGTGATAAAGGGTTTGGGTTTATTTCTAATTATAAGAATATCTTAATTCTCCTGAACCTCATAGATAGATTGATAGATTAGTACATAGATAGATGGGTAGATAGATAACTGATACATAGATAATAAATAGATAAATACAACTTTAATTTTAAAAAGTAACATGGAACAAAACTGCTTTTAAAAAAAAGAAACTTTCAGTCACTAACTTTGACATTATCAATGGTCAATGAACTGTGGCCCCTTCATATCTTTAAAATTCACCACGTATTCTGGCAATTATTTTCCTACCTTGTCAAATTCGGCATTACATGCTTCACTGTTTCCCTTACATATTAATAGAGTAAAACACCTGGATAATTTTGCTCTTGGAGTCTTGGCACCACTGTTATTCACTGTTGGATGGTGTCGACTGAAAAGGATATGACCTGAAAATCTACACTAGAAGCCAACAGTATCCATGCATCATGCTCATAAGCTTGTTAATGTATGCCAATACTTATCCTAAAAATGCTGGCTCCCTCTCTGCCCAAATGAGGGCATATGGTTTTCATAAAAGTTATAGTACTGGATGCTGAACTACTAGGTCATTGTTTTAGTTATTCAATAAGCACTTATTATAGCTAAATATATCTGATACAATACACCCTTTAGAATATTATAATGCAGAAGAAAAAAATCATATGGTAAGTTGCATAGTAAAGGTATTACAAATTTAAGTGTGGAGAAAAGAATGTGGCAAATTACATTATAAAGATATGTACAAATTCTATGAGGGTATAAAATAAGTATCTCCAGTATTGAAAGAAGAATTAGAGAATCAACCTCAGGAATTCAGAAAAGTTAAATTTATTTGTATCTCTAACCCCTTTCCCAGTGAGGATGTTGGACCCTGTTAAGAAACACACACACATAAAGTATCTTTCATAGAGTACTTGCTCAATAAATATTTGAATATATATGTAAATATATTTCAGTTGTGCTAAGGCCTCCCCTGACTGGTGCCTTGCCTGCCTTTTGTAATGCCCAGTTATACCCTTGTTTGTATTGATCAAGACCTTGTTCATTTGATCTCTTGCTCAACGGTGAAGTCTTATCTACATTTTTTGGCTGTCTGCTTGGCATTGCCTTCTATTTAGGATCATTCATATTCACTGTTAATGTGCTGGTCTAACTGACCATTCAGATCTCTTGAGACATGCTCATATTTCACACTCTGATTTTGCTGTGGCCAATATGGTGAGGTCTAGTGAACACATTTTGTGATGTGTTTCCTGTTTGGTTACTGGATGGTTTTGGCTTAGAAATTCTGTTTTATTTCTGGCTTCTTGTCATACTAGTGTTAATTATGGGTACTAGGCAGATACCTTGAAATGAAACATGTACATAGGTCCTTTTACCCAAAATAAACACTTGAAAAACATGATTTTGATGCATTTATTAATTACAATATTTCTTTACAAGCCATTGTTAATTAGACTACTTGTTTAAGATTTTATTCTTTTCTGTTAAAAATTTAGTTGGACTTATGTAATGGATATAATTCTAGTATAAAGAGTTTAATTCTGTAATTTTTTTCCTCTGCCACTATAAGAAAAAATAATTGTTTTTACCTCAGCATTCATATCTATGGCAATCCTTATTATAGCACTTAAAATATTGTAAGTAATCTGCAATATACCAATATTAACTCATAGATTGTAAGGATCGTAGTGGTCATCATTCATCCATTCTAGCTGTACAATACAGAGTGTTATGTTTTTCTGGAACATAAAATGTGCTCAGTAAATGTTGGTTAAAGTGATGGATAAATTAAAAAAATATTAAAACTTCTGTCAACATAGATAACAAAGTAACATGGCATTCTGTCTTTAAAAATAGCAAGTTATGTTTTTCAGAACTTCAAGGACAATAATTCTTTCTAAAGACTAGGCAATGTATTACTTTCTAATCTTTCATAAATACTGATGTTTTCAACTATTTATTACAACTCACACTGTAATTCTCCTAGGATTTTCTGATAAATACCATCCTGTTCTAATCATTTACTATAATTTCTCATCTGGATTCATAATTTACTTCTTTGAGAATTTTGACTTTGGAAATTGCATATTCAGTTTTCCTTAATATACACCTTTGGCATAATGATTTCTGTATTTCATATTACTTTAAAATAGAAGGCATATATGCAATAATTTTTCCTATAGTCTTAGTTCTTAATTCTCACCATTTTCTTGATGTATTAGGGGATATATAAAACATCACTTCTTATGATATTACTTCACATATATGGTTGTTCTTTATGCAATATAATGTTAAAATTCTTTCTGAGCATTTAATTTTCTTCATTAATTTTAATCTTTATGTTTTGCGTTTTTACCCATTCTGTTTTCTTTATTTCTAAATGTCCTAAACATGCATTTGTATGTGTCTTTCTTTGTTTTGTCAACAGTCTTTTTCTTCAACTTGTTATCTATCATATTGTATATGGGAACAAAATTTACACCTTTCTGAATTATATCATTTTGAGCACTTAAAAGTACCATGCATGAGCTATCCCTTTCTTACTCTGACAGTTTCCTGATTTCCAAAAACAAACAAACAAACAAACAAAAAAAACAAAAGAAACCTCCAAAACCCCCGAAAAAACAACAACAACAACAAAAAGAAAAAACAGAGAAAGAGAAATCAGAGAACAGGTAGAATATTATTTATCATCACTTGAGACTCACAGGAATACCTTAATCCACAATAACTAATCTTGACCTTGAACACCTTTTTCTTTTTCTTTAACATCTTTATTGGAGTATAATTGTTTACAATGGTGCATTACTTTCTGCTTTATAACAAAGTGAATCGGCTATACATATAAATATATCCCCATATCTCCTCCCTCTTGTGTCTCCCTCCCACCTTCCTTATCCCACCCGTCTAGGTGGTCACAAAGCACCAAGCTGATCTCCCTGTGCTATGCGGCTGCTTCCCACTAGCTATCTCTTTTACATTTGGTACTATATATAAGTCCAAGCCACTCTCTCACTTCGTCCCAGCTTACACTTCCCCCTCCCTGTGTCAAGTCCATTCCCTATGTCTGCGTCTTTATTATTGTCCTGCCCCTAGGTTCTTCAGAACCTTTTTTTTTTTTTTTTTAGATTCCATATAGATGTGTTAGCATACAGTATCTGTTTTGTTCTCTCTGACTTCACTCTGTATGACAGACTCTAGGTCCATGCACCTCACTACGAATAACTCAATTTCATTTCTTTTTATGTCTGAGTAATATTCCATTGTATATATGTGCCACATCTTCTTTATCCATTCATCTGTTGATGGTTGCTTCCATGTCCTGGCTATTGTAAATACTGCTGCAATGAACATTGTGGTACAAGTCTCTTTTTGAATTATGGCTTTCTCAAGATATATGCCCAGTAGTGGGATGGCTGGGTCATATGGTAATTCTATTTTAAGTTTTTTAAGGAACCTCCATACTGTTCTCCATAGTGGCTGTATCAATTTACATTCCCACCAAGAGTGCAAGAGGGTTCCATTTTCTCCATACCCTCTCCAGCATTTGTTGTTTGTAGATTTTTTGATGATGGCCATTCTGACTGGTGTGAGGTGATAACTCATTGTAGTTTTGATTTGCATTTCTCTAATAACTAGTGATGTTGAGCATTCTTTCATGTGTTTGTTGGCAATCTGTATATCTTCTTTGGAGAAATGTCTATTTAGGTCTTCTGCTCATTGTTGGATTGGCTTGTTTGCTTTTTGGATATTGAGCTGCATGAGCTGCTTGTAAATTTTGGAGATTAATCCTTTGTCAGTTGCTTCATTTGCAAATATTTTCTCCCATTCTGAGGGTTGTCTTTTGGTCTTGTTTATGGTTTCCTTTGCTGTGCAAAAGCTTTTAAGTTTCATTAGGTCCCATTTGTTTATTTTTGTTTGTATTTCCATTTCTATAGGAGGTGGGTCAAAAAGGACCTTGCTGTGATTTATGTCATAGAGTGTTCTGCCTATGTTTTCTGCTAAGAGTTTTATGGTGTCTGACCTTACATTTAGGTCTTTAATCCATTTTGAGTTTATTTTTGTGTGTGGTGTTAGGACTTGTTCTAATTTCATTCTTTTACATGTAGATATCTAGTTTTCCCAGCACCACTTAAAGAGGCTATCTTTTCTCCATTGTATATTCTTGCCTCCTTTATCAACAATAAGGTGACCATATATGCATGGGTTTATCTCTAGGTTTCTATCCTCTTCCATTTATCTATATTTCTGTTTTTGTGCCAGTACCATACTGTCTTGATTACTGTAGCTTTGTTTTATTGTCTAAAGTCAGGGAGTCTGATTCCACCAGCTCCATTTTTCTTTCTCAAGATTGCTTTGGCTGTTCGGGGTCATTTGTGCTTCCATGCAAATTGTAAAATTTTTTGTTCTAGTTCTGTGAAAAATGCCATTGGTAGTTTGATAGGGATTGCACTGAATCTGTAGATTGCTTTGAGTAGTGTAGTCACTTTAGTAGTGTAGTGTTGATTCTTCCAATCCAAGAATATGGTATATCTCTCCATCTGTTTCTCACATCTTTAATTTCTTCCATCAGTGTCTTATAGTTTTCTGCATACAGGTCTTTTGTCTCTTTAGGTAGATTTATTCCTGGGTAGTTCATTCTTTTTGGTGCAGTGGTAAATGGGAGTGTTTCCTTAATTTCTCTTTCAGATTTTTCATCATTAGTATATAGGAGTACAAGAGATTTCTGTGCATTGATTTTGTGTATCCTAATACTTTACCAAATTCATTGATTACCTCTAGTAGTTTTTGGGTAGCATTTTAGGATTCTCTATGTATAGTATCATGTAATCTGCAAACTGTGACAGATTTACTTCTTTTTTTCCGATCTGGATTCCTTTTATTTTTTCTTCTTCTCTGATTGCTGTGGCTAAAGCTTCCAAAATTATGTTGAATAATAGTGGTGAGCGTGGACAACCTTGTATTGTTCCTGATCTTAGAAGAAATGGTTTCAGTTTTTCACCATTGAGAACGATGTTGGCTGTGGGTTTGTCATATATGGCCTTTATTATGTTGAGGTAAGTTCTTTCTATGCCTACATTCTGGAGGGTTTTTATCGTAAATCGGTTTTGAATTTTGTCAAAAGCTTTTTCTGAATCTATTGAGATGATCATATGGTTTTTCTCCTTCAATTTGTTAATATGGTTTATCACATTGTTTGATTTGCATATATTGAAGAGTCCTTGCATTCCTAGGATAAACCCCACTTGGTCATGGTGTATGATTCTTTTAATGTGTAGTTGGATTCTGTTTCCTAGTATTTTGTTGAGTATTGTTGCATCTATGTTCATCAGTGATACTGGCCTGTAGTTTTCTTTCTTTGTCACGTCTTTGTCTGTTTTTTTGGTATCAGGGTTATGGTGACCTCATAGAATGAGTTTGGGAGTGTTCCTCCCTCTGCTATAGTTTGGAAGAGTTTGAGAAGAATAGGTGTTAGCTCTTCTTTAAGTGTTTGATAGAATTCTCCTGTGAAGCGATCTGGTCCTGGACTTTTGTTTGTTGGAAGATTTTTAATCACAGTCTCAATTTCAGTGCTTGTGATTGGTCTGTTTATATTTTCTATTTCTTCCTGGTTCAGTGTCAGAAGGTTGTGCTTTTCTAAGAATTTGTCCATTTCTTCCAGGTTGTCCATTTTATTGACATATAATTGTTTGTAGTAATCTCTCATGATCCTTTGCCTTTGTGCAGTGACAGTTGTTAATTCTCCTTTTTCATTTCGAATTCTAATGATTTGAGTCGTCTTCCTTTTTTTCTTGATGAGTCTGTCTAATCGTTTATCTTTGTTGTTTATCTTCTCAAAGAACCAGCTTTTAGCTTTATTGATCTTTGCTATTGTTTCCTTCATTTCTTTTTCATTTATTTCTGATCTGATCTTTATGATTTCTTTCCTTCTGCTAATATATGTTGTTTTTGTTCTCCTTTCTCTGATTGCTTCAGGTGTAATGTTAGGTTGTTTATTTGAGTTTTTCTTGTTTCTTGAGACAGGATTGTATTGCTGTAAACTTCCCTCTTAGAACTGCTTTTGCTGCATCCCATATGTTTTGGGTCATCGTGTATTCCTTGTCATTTGTTTCTAGTTTTTTTTTATTTCTTCTTTGATTTCTTCAGTGATCTCTTTGTTATTAAGTAGTGTATTGTTTAGCCTCCATGTGTTTGTATTTTTTACAGATTTTTTTCCTGTAATTGGTATCTAGTCTCATAGATTGTGATTGGAAAAGATACTTGATATGATTTCAATTTTCTTAAATTTGCCAAGGCTTGATTTGTGACCCAAGATATGATCTATCCTGGAGAATGTTCCATGAGCACTTGAGAAGAAAGTGTATCCTGTTGTTTTGGGGTGGAATGTCCTATAAATATCAGTTAAGTCCATCTTGTTTAATGTATCATTTAAAGCTTGTGTTTCCTTATTTATTTTCATTTTGGATGACCTGTCCATTGGTGAAAATGACATGTTAAAGTCCCCTAAAATGATTATGTTACTGTCAATTTCCCGTTCTATGGCTGTTAGCCGTTGCTTTATGTATTGTGTGCTTCTATGTTTGGTGCATAAATATTTACAATTTTTATATCTTCTTCTTAGATTGATCTCTTGATCATTTTGTAGTGTCCCTTTTTGTGTCTTGTAATAGTCTTTATTTTAAAGTCTATTTTGTCTGATATGAGAATTGGTACTTCAGCTTTCTTTTAATTTCCATTTGCATGGAATATCTTTTTCCATCCTCTCACTTTCAGTCTGTATGTGTCCCTCGGTCTAAAATGGGTCTCTTGTAGACAGCATATGTATGGGTCTTGTTTTTGTATCCATTCAGCCAGTTTATATCTTTTGGTTGGGCATTTAATCCATTTACATTTAAGGTATTTATTGATATGTATGTTCCTATTACAATTTTCTTAATTATTTGGGGTTTGTTATTGTATGTCTTTTCCTTCTCTTGTGTTTCCTGCCTAGAAAAGTTCCTTTAGCTTTTGTTGTAAAGCTGGTTTGGTGGTGCTGAATTCTCTTACCTTTTGCTTATCTGTAAAGGTTTTAATTTCTCCATTGACTCTGAATGAGATCCTTGCTGGGTAAGAGTAATCTTGGTTGTAGGTTTTTGCCTTTCATCACTTTAAATATGTCCTGCCAGTCCCTTCTGGCTTGCAGATCTTTCTGCTGAAAGATCAGCTGTTAACCTTATGGGGATTCCCTTGTATGTTTTGATATTACGTGGAGGTGGTAGGTTTTTGGTGGACCAGTGTCTTGAACTCAACTTTCCCCCCTCAGAGTCACAGGCCTGACACTGGCTGGAACACCAAGACCCGGTCATCCTCATGGCTCAGAAGAAAAGGGAGCAAAAAAGAAAGAAAGAAAGAAAAAAAGAAAAGAAAAGAAAGTTATTAAAATAAAAAATTATTATTATAAATTTAAAAAATTAAAGAAGAAGAGAGCAACCAAACCAAAAAACTAATTCACCAGTGATAACAAGCACTAAAACCTATACTAAAAAAAGAAACAAAAAGAAAAACGGACAGACAGAACCCTAGGACAAATGGTAAAAGCAAAGCTATACAAACAAAATCACACGAAGAAGCATACACATACACACTCACAAAAAGAGAAAAAGGAAAAAAAAATATGTCTATATATTAAAAAAAAAGGATGAAGAGAGCAACCAAATCAATAAACGAATCTAACAATGATAATAAACTCTAAATACTAAACTAAGATAAACATAAAACCAGAAACAAATTAGATGCAGAAAGCAATCCCCAGGTATACAGTTGCTCCCAAAGTCCACTGCCTCAATTTTGGGGTGATTTGTTGTCTATTCAGTTATTCCAGAGATACAGGGTACATCAAGTTGATTGTGGAGATTTAGTCCACTGGAGATGTAACCCGCACAGCTCCTGGGGTTCAGCTTTAGCTTTGGCCCCGCCTCTGCATGTAGGTCGCCTGAGGGCGTCTGTTCCTGCCCAGACAGGATGGGGTTAAGGTAGCAGCTTATTAGGGGGGTCTGGCTCACTCAGGCCGGTGGGAGGGAGGGGTACGGAATGCAGGGCGAGCCTGCGGTGGCAGAGGCCAATGTGACATTAAAACAGCCTGGGGTGTGCCGTGTGTTCTCCCGGGGAAGTTGTCCCTGGATCACGGGACCCTGGCACTGGCGTCTGCACAGGCTCCCAGGAGGGGAGATGTAGATAGTGATCTGTGCTTGCACACAGGCTTCTTGGTGGTTGCAGCAGCAGCCTTAGTGTCTCATGCCCATCTCCGGTGTCTGTGCTGATAGCAGCAGCTCGCACCCATCTCTGGAGCACGTTTTGGTGGTGCTCTGAATCCCCTCTTCTCACACACCCCGAAACAATGGTTTCTTGCCTCTTAGGCAGTTCCAGACTTTTTCCCGCACTCCCTCCTGGCTAGCTGTGGTGCACTAGCCCCCTTCAGGCTGTGTTCATGCAGCCAACCCCAGTCCTCTCCCTGGGATCTGACCTCCGAAGCCTGAGCCTCATCTCCCAGCCCCCACCCATCCTGGTGGGTGAGCAGACAAACCTCTCTGGCTGGTGAGTGCTAGTCGGCACCAATCCTCTGTGCTGGAATCTCTGTGCTTTTCCCTCTGCACCCCTATTGCTGCACTCTTCTCCATGTCTCCAAAGCTTCCCTCCCCCACCACCCACCCCCATCTCTGCCATGAAGGGACTTCCTAGTGTGTGGAAACTTTTCCTCCTTCACAGCTCCCTCCCTAATGGGCAGGTCCCGTCCCTCTTCTTTTGTCTCTGTTTTTTCTTTTTTCTTTTGCCCTACCCAAGTATGTGGGGAGTATCTTGCCTTTTGGGAAGTCTGAGGTCTTCTGCCAGCATTCAGTAGGTGTTCTGTAGGAGTTATTCCACATGTAGATGTATTTCTGATGTGTTTGTGGGGAGGAAGGTGATTTCCACGTCTTACTCCTCCACCATCTTGAAAGTCTCTCCTGAACCACCTTTAAGGATAAGAAAGAAGAAAGAAATTTTTGATATTACTTTCTAACTGTTGACTTTGTTGTCATGACAACTATGTACTTATTTTTGTTTACCCTCTCCCCTTTCCAGTTAGTACAATTAAAACAACTATAATGCATGGAATATAGTTGTGATTAAAAATGGGTAGGTTTCAATATAAATATAATGTAATATAAAATCATATATTAACTAATATTGGACAGTCTCCAAGTGAGGCCATAAGTTTATTAGCATTACCCTTTCATTTAATTTTCCTTAAATGTTTCTAGGATGATTTGGAGTCAACACTCATAGCTATCAAACCAACAAATAAAATTCTAATAATGAGAGTTCCAACTTCTGGAATGTTTTAGACTTTACCCACCAAGATATTTGAGTTTGTCTTTTATTATTTTATGAGGGCCAGAGCAGTTTCTTACTCCTATACAACCATGACCTCAGTGTCTAGGTCAGATCTTGTTATGTATTAGGTTCTAAATAAAAGTTATACAATAATGAATACATCTGGGTATTAATAAATGGTGTAACAATCAGAATTCTTGTTTTAATTTCAAACATTTAATCAGAATTGTAATTGGAAGATATACAATCTGTAACTAGTATATTGCTGTATCTTCTATGATTTACCATCAACAAATATGAACACAAATTAAAAGGATATGATTTTTAGTTACTCTTTTACATCCTAGAACAGCAATCCCCAATCTTTTTGACACCAGGGACCGGTTTCATGGAAGACAATTTTTCCACGGGGTGGTTGCCGGGGGGAGGGATGGTTCAGGCAGTAATGCCAGCAATGGAGAGTGATCTGGATTGGCAGATGAAGCTTCCCTTGCTCCAGTTCCTAACAGGCTGCAGACCACTACCACCAGTCTGTGGCCCAGGGGTTGGGGACCCTTGTCCTAGAATCTTCAAAAAATTTAAAATTCTGTGTTCCTTAACAAGTTTATTATGGGTTTGACTGAATACTTTATCAAGAAAAAAACAACAACAGAGCATTCCTTGACTTATTTCTCAAGGAGCCCAGGGAGAGAGGTTCTCTTTTTTTATTCTTCTTCCAGTTTTATTGGGATATAATTGACATACAGCACTGTATAAGTTTAAGGTGTGCAGCATCATGATTGGACTTGCATACATCATGAAATGATAACCACAATAGGTCTAGTAAACATTCACCATCTCGTATAGGTGCAACAGTAAAGAAATAGAAAAAAATTATTTTTCTTTGTGATGAGATTCTTAGGATTTGCTCTCTTAACAACTTTCACATATAACACACAGCAGTGTTAGTTATATTTATCTCATTGTACATTAAATCCTTAGTCCTTGTTTATATTATAACTGGAAGCTTGTATCTTTTGACTACCTTCAACCAATTCCCCCTCCCCTCACCCCTCACTTCTAGTAACCACACATATGAATTCATTTTCTATGAGTTTGCTTGATAAGTCCAGTTTCCATCTGCCCCATCATACAAAAGATGTTTCATAACTATTGAATTTATTACCCACACTGTACATTTCATACCTGTGACTCATTTGTTTTGTAACTGAAAGTTTGTACTTCGTAGTCTCCCTCACCAATTTCTCTTCTTCCCCCACCTCCTCCCCTCTGGCAACTGCCTGTTTGTTCTTTTTATTTATGACACTGTTTCTGTTTAGTTTTGTTTGTTCATTTGTTTTGTTTTTTAGATTCCACATATAAGTGAATCAAAATTTTTCTTTCTCTATCTGACTTTTTTCACTTAACATAATACTCTCTAGGTCCCAAATAAATAAATCAGAAATGAAAAAGGAGAAGTTACAACTGACAAAACAGGAATGCAAAGGATCATAAAAGGTTACTACGAACAACTATACACCAATAAAATGGAAAACCTAGAAGGAATGTACAGATTCCTAGAAATGTACAATCTTCCAAGACTGAACCAGAAAGAAATAGAAAATACGAGCAGACCAATTACCAGTAATCAAGTTGAATGAGTAACAATAACAACAAAAAACTCCCTACAAACAAAGCTTCAGGACCGTATGGCATTACGTGTGAATTCTACCAAACATTTAGAGAAGAGTTAACCTCTATCCTTCTCAAACTATTCCAAAAATTACAGAGGATGGAACACTTCTGAACTCATTCTACAAGGCCATTATCACCCTTATAACCAAACCAGACAAAGATATCACAAAAAATTAGAAGTCAGTATTGCTGATAAACATAGATGCAAAAATCACCAACAAAATATTAGCAAACTGAATTCAACAATGTTTAAAAAGGATCATATACACCATGATCAAGTGAAATTTATCCCAGGGATGCAAGGATGGTTCAATATCCACAAATCAATTAATGTGATATGACACATTAACAAATTTAAGAATAAAAGTTATATGACCATCTCAATAAGAGAAAGCTTTTGACAAAGTTCAGCATCGGTTTATCATAAAAAATTCTCAGCAATATGAGTATAGAGGAAACATAACATAATAAAGGCCATATACAAGTCCACAGGTAACATCCTACTTAATGGTGAAAAGCTGAAAACATTTCCTCTAAGATCAGGAATAGGACAAGGATGCCCACTCTTGCCACTTTTATCCAACACAGTATTGGAAATCCTAGTCACCACAATCAGACAAGAAAAATAAAGAAAAGTAATCCAGATTGGAAAGGAAAATTTACAAAATGAATGTATAGAAATCTGTTGAATTTCTTCTATACACTAACAATGAACTATCAAAAGGAGAGAGATTCTCTTTTAACTTTATTTACTTTTAACTTTCTCTTTTAACTTGGTTTATATCTTCAGTTTGCAGATATCAAATGTTCTGCCTTTTGTAGTCATTTTGTATTATACTGTAGAATGTTTCCTTAGACTATTTTATGTAGACTTGTATTTTAAAAGACAAGAGTGACTGATAAGACGTGGATCAAGTATTGTAAAGGGCCATAATTTAAACCTAATCTGACTAAAAATAAAAGAAAATAAATCACATCAGTGAAATTTAATGTTCACACACTCCCTGAGCCTAATAAGACTTTAAAAGTGAGAACTGAAAAACTAAATATAGAAAATCAAAGTAAATTTTATGAATGTTTAGAAACAAAGATTATAAAAAATAAACTTTTAGTCAAGTGAAGATTGAAGATAAAATATCAATTATTTCCCTATATAGAAGCAGTTGAATTTTTAGGTACAATTAATTAAATGTGACATTTTATCATAAGTCCATTCTAAATTTTATATTCCAAAGGAAGGATAAAATTGAACTAAATGTGGAGAAAGGTGTAGTATCACATAGTAGTTATGTTATAGTAATTATAATATATAAAATTATAGAATGTTCAATATCTCATTTGAAGAAATATGTATGTACCATTAATAGTATAACGAAAAATTATACAATGTAGTCTAGTAACTCATTTAAGGCTAAGCACAAAGGCATACCACAGAGTTTTATACCAAAGATCTTTGCTATTTAACTATAGAGTTTGAAACTCAAAATGAAGCATTCTACAGATTTCAAATCTTCTGCATTTTCATGTTTACTGAAATACCACCTATATTCTAGGACAATGATATACAAACATAGAAACACTTTTGTCTTCCAAAATTCCAAGTTGTAGAGGTGATTTGGTTGAATAAAGTATCTTTAACTTGGTTTTGTTGAAAACAAATAGATTTTTACAACAATAATAAAAATATGTGTATGGGAAGTATGTTTCAAGCACAAAATGCTAAGATATTTGACTGTCTCCTCGAATTCTCCTTTTTTTCCAGGCTTTAAAATAGCAACATTGAATTTAAGTCCATAACTTGATATCATAAAATTAATACATGCTCTTTTAGCAATACAAAAGACTTAGAAAGTTCTGAAGAAAAATCTGTCAGTTGTTTTTCTCATCCTTCTTCCAACACACCCACACTCTGTCTCCAAATCTGCCTTCTTATGCAGTCACTGTTTTTCTGGTTTATATAATTCTATACATTTCTTTTAGTATACAAACATCTACAAATATTTATGCACACAATATTTAATTGATATCATATACTTATTTTCAAGCAATAATATGTTATATGCAATTAGAAATAAACACCTATTGCCATGGCAATAGTTATAATGAAAGTCTGTACTTTTAATTCAAAGAACACATTTTGCCAGTTGCACTCCCAATAATTCCTTGTAAACAGTCAGGAAGAATACTTACAATTTATTACTTCTGCATAAATGACTCCTTCTGTTAAAGAACAGAAGAAATCATTTACTGAAATAATAGGTATGCTGGTGCATTGAAGAAACTTTTAGGCCAAAACTTAAAATTGCAAAGGCAGAAAATAGAAAAATTAAAGCTTAGCTACAATGGTTACCAACATTATATGTTTTTACTTGAAGGCGTTGAATTGCTGAGCAATTGCATATGCAGTTCTTCCAAATTCAAAGTAACTACATAAAGAAGAATCTACACGAAGAATAGGAATTTCTTTTAAAAAAATACATGATATGTGCTTTAGATTTTAAACAATAAAATGTTTATAAACTTTGTAGATATTAATACCCAGTTTTTCATGTAGCAAGTACATGCGAAAATAATGTAATTTCCGCTATTTCCTATTATTTCATTTAATATTTTAAGATTTAAAAATAATAGCCATGAAGAATTGGGGGATCTATTTAACATTTAAATATTTGGAAATGAATAAACATTTTAAAATTGTTTAGGGTATGTATATACATAGAGACTTAAATTTTTCAATGTAATTATTTTTTATCACCCTCTCTAAATGAATACCTTCTTTGGAGTAATACAAATGGCTAAGGATAAAAAATAGTGTTTTCCTGGTTCTATAACTCTAAATTGACTTAAGAAATAACTTTGAGAACTCTTATCCCAAAATAGTCTTTATGTTTTCATAAATCTTTAGGAAGCTTCCTTTTAGAAAGGGAGTATGCATGGAAATTATAAAAGTAAAACAAACAAATGTGCATACATAAATAACTAAATAACTTAACAAGTATCATTCAAGAAGTACTATGTGCCAAATATTGAGGAATATAAAGGGTAATGTGGGGGACAGGGAAAAGAGTCTAAGCTCAGGAAGCTTAAACAGACAATGTTAGGAGATGTAGATGGAAATGAACAAAGTATTCAAGGCTTTGAAAGTCCTACTTTTGATAAAATCCTCAATCTAATGCAGTGTTATCGTTAATATCACACATCACTGGGGGATGTTACACACATAATTCTTTGTAGACCTTTCAGAACTCTTTTTTTGGCAGTCATTTTAAGGAAGAGGTCACGACCCGAAAACATGATACATTAGTCTCTCACTGCTACAGAAACATTGGGCAGTGTATATACATCAACAAAAACAAATGTTTGACATAAATTTGCCTTTATTTTCCAATTCTCCATATTCAGCATCTTTCCTACTCAATCAATTGGTGGTTTCTGTTTCTAATAAATTCACTTTTGATAAGATGTAAGAGATGACATATGTCACCCATCCCAGGGACATTTTTTTTAAAAAAATCAGAAAACATTAATAGTAATGATTGTTCCAAAAATTTAAATTTCTGAACAAAAGGAGTTATTCAGTTTCTCTCTGCTCAAATTTCTACAAGTTTCTATATTATAAACTTTCTTGACCAAATTTTGAAGTAACTTAGTCATTCCTACCAAACAAGCTTAACTAATGCATAAATAAATCACTAAATGTAGATTTCAATCTTTTGTGTAGTTTAAAAAAATATGTAGAGAAAGGACTCTTTACCGAATCCCTCAAATAAAGTCTGTGAAAGGCTGGCTATTCTCAAACTGATAAGGTCAGTCCATCTTGTTTTCTTTTGAGAGATCGGTTATTAAAAAAGGACATTGTAGTCAAACCAATGAACTCAAACTGGTTTGATAGAGTAACCACAGTTCAAATCTATAAAAAAGTAGTTGAAGTAGAATGGGGAAAAAATAATGACAGGTCTTCATTACTGAATTTGTTCATGGAATGAAGTGGTTCACATTATTTTCCTGTTTATAAGATAATGATTACACTGGGACAGGGTGTAGGTGGGCTTAGAGAGGAACGGTATTAAGATGTCTCTATGTAACTCTATATATGGTTTGATTAAGGAAAATAAAATATAAATCACTTTCCTTCATTATACAACATATTCCTAGAAAAAAAATGTTATGTTGGAGCAACAGAGAGCTTATGTCTTAGCAAAGAAGAAAAATCAAATTAAATATTTACAATTCCACCTTCTAGTTTTCATAAATAGGAAAAAATATGCATAGTTATGACTGATTTCATTTTCAGAGCAGCTTCACTTTTCTGAAGTTTTTAAGTTAGGCATATAATTAACATTTTATATCAGCCATATCACTGTACTTATATGGCTTACTAGGGTAGATACAGGGAAAGAAAAATAGATTAATGGGTACATAGAGCGATTCTAGTATTCACTGAGGTTTCAACACATGCTAGCCCTGTGGCGGGCACTTCAGAAGGTGTGTAGCATGTAGGCAGGACAAAAAAATGATTAAAATGAAATTTCTGCTATCAGAGAACTTTTGGTTTAATTCCAGTAATAGATGCATCCAAATATGCAGGCAGTTGAAGTACAGAGGAGGCCGAGATGACATAGTGTAATTAACAGAGCTGAGCAACCACCTGGGTTCAGGTTGGAACAGTAGCTTTAGAGTATGTGCCACTTTATATTTACTCCCTGAGATGTAGTTTGTGTCAATAAGTTTTACGTAAACTTGAAATAGGGCTATACAAGTATTAAAGGTAATAAGAAGTAATGAATAGTATCAGTAGTAGTAATAATAAAAGCAATTCTGTATGACACTTGCAATGAGATAGGCTTTGTTCTAAGTAGTTGTCATATATTAACTCATTTAGTCCTACACTATGGGATGATCACTATTATATACCCTTCCTGCAGATGAAGGACTGAGATAGAAAGGAACAACAACAAAAAATTGTTGTGCAGGATTACAATCCTGAGATTTGAGCACAAGCAGTAGGACTTCAGTGTCTATACCATCAACCACCATGCTAAACCTCCACTTAGTAAGATGACTGAAGCAGCTACATTTAATATTCAAACACCTTGAGTAAGCACATCTAAATACCCTTAAATATATTATTTTATAATTATGATTTACACTAACTAGTTACTGGTAGATCAAATATCATCCTGTTTTAAAGCCCATCTATTTTGTGTCCATATGACTCCTGGGCTACATGAACTTTGTTACTTTTTCTCAGTTTCTTGCATATGGTTCCATTCTTCAATTATTTATTGAGGATTCACAACATTAAAAGTGCCATGTTTTGGGCTTCCCTGGTGGCGCAGTGGTTGAGAGTCCACCTGCCGATGCAGGGGACACGGGTTCGTGCCCCGGTCTGGGAAGATCCCACATGCCGCTGAGCGGCTGGGCCCGTGAGCCATGGCCGCTGAGCCTGCGCGTCCGGAGCCTCTGCTCCTCTCACAACAGTGAGAGGCCCGCATACCGCAAAAAAAAAAAAAAAAAAAAAAGAAAAGTGCCATGTTTTATACTGGTGAGCAAGGCAGGCAGTCCCTGCCCTCAAGGAGTTAACAGTCCAGGAAAAAGCAATAAGAAAAAAAAAGTACTTAGAAGCCTATTTGCCAAATGCAATGACAGGATTATACATAGTGGTTTTCCCACCCAGCGTGATTTATTTAGTGCTTGGCTTAGTGTAAAGGAATATTAGTGCTTGAGTTTTTCCAAAAGAGGCAATGTATAAGCTAAGGTTTGAATGCTTATAGAATTTAAGTGGGTATAGAGTAGGTGGTATAAGGAAAAATAGGTAGCAAGAAAGACCAGCAGGAAGAGGGCCATGAGAATTTAAAATCTTAGAAGTCAGAGAGGGCACGATGTATTCAAGGAATTCTGAGACTGAGAAAGTACACAGTAAGCCTCAAAGATATTCTTGTGGTATAAAGTAAGGAAATCCCTGAAAAATGATGGAGGCCCAATAAAAAGGACACAAGAGCCAACTTGAAAGGAATCCCACTGGCCAAATCTGAGACAATTTTGACAAGCAAATACATAATGTTAGTAAAGGATTGTAACTATAGAATAAAATAAGATTCCATGACTCAGTATTGATATATATTAATGAATAAATAAGCAGAGATGGGAAAACTTCCTCAAAGTATAATTTCAAATAATAAATGTAGAAAGCATGATGGAATTAGAAAAATCACTATTCAGAAAGTGCCATAACAATACTTGTTTCAGGCAAGATTCATCAATGGATGTTACATTTAATGAGCAAAAATATTATAACAAGATATTTACATATTCTCAGAGTATAACCCTGTAAGTTATTTATTAATTCAAAGAGAAAATAGAGAAATCTGACAGCACCTGAGTGCAGTGAGCAGTGTGTACATCATCTGCAATGGGACAAATCAATGTTATATGCCTCTTGATATGGTGCACCTTGAGGGATACAGCATCACTTCTGTGCTCTATCTGCCAAAAATCCATAATCTGTATCAAATCAACATGAAACATCTGACAGATCCAAAATGAGGGACACTGTATGGTCTGTACTCTTTAAGTATCAACATCATGAAGGATACTTAAGGAACTGTTCCAGATTAAAGAAGAAGAAAGAGAGATGAAAACTATGTATCAAATGTGATTTTTTTCTAAAATTGTTTCAAAATAATAGTAGCTATTGTTTACAGTGAGCATCAGCTCTCTGCTTAAACTTAATGCCTTTAAGGTCATTTGCAATGCCAAAATTTTATGTTATTTCCCGTTAAAGGAAAATGAAGTATTTCTTACATGTTAAAGTTTGGTAATTTCTTATTTCACTTTTGCTGCCTATTTTCCCCATCGTTGCTTTATGAATCAGAAAGTATAAAGTATTTAATGGTGTTTATAATAAAAGAGAATATAATAAATTACATATTTCACATATATACATTCTAAATATTTTACACATATACTGCATGCATGATTATATGTATTATATATACATGTGTCCAAAATTATTATACACACACACACATTTGTCAGCCAAGGGAGAAGTGAGAAATCTAAAAGGATGCCTAATATAGGGAATATATAGTTAGTGACTACAGGAAAATTGTGGACATACAACAATTGTAGCTGATTGATTTTGAAAAGAGAGTGTAAAAAAAACCAAGGAAGTAAATAATGAAAGGGTTTTGTGACTTCCATCATTAATGAGCCATAGTTCCATTGTTAAAGAAAAACATCTTAGAGACCCACAGTTTGGCTTCCTGTGATTATTTGAGCAGAGAAATAACCTCCTTTGAAAATCAGTACTCATAATACTCTTCCCCTTTAATAAAACAGTATATTAGAATAGGAATGCTAGAATTTGTATGGTAAGTATTAAACTGCAACTTAATATGTATTAAAAGCAAGTCCAGGAAAATAAGAATGTACAGGCTTATAGATGGCTAACCTCTCTGTAGCAACAGAAGAGTCTATCAAAGGTGTTTCATCTTATGTATGCCACAGATGCTACTTTTCCAAACCAGTTGTATGTTTTGAGGATTTAAGAATATAACCTCAATTAGAAAAAAAAAGGAAGAGATGTAGAATTTTTTTCTAAAACATATACATTGTTTTAAATGCCCACTTTTCTCTGTGGTACTGCATCTAAGTTGCTAACTCCTATTTTCATCTCACCTTGGATTATGTATGAAAAGCAACATTTAAAAAAATGAACTGAATCATTGTAATTGAGTGTGTGTGTGTGCGTGCTTATGCATATATCATGCATATGTGCTGAATATCTTTGATTCAGAATAAGATGAAATAATTTATAGCAGAGAATAACTTTTTGCAACTTAATGTCAATCTGCTCATATTTGGATATGATCTTGAAAGACACAATAACTCAGGCAATGCTCAAGACAAAGGTGGATAGATAGTAGATACAGACATTGATATATTCTTTCACATTCAAGTAATTTATCCAAACTTTATATGGTTTTGAAAATTGTAAATATACAATATGCTTTATTACACAAAGGATGTCATCTAAAATTTTAAGTAATAAGTTATATAATGATTATTGTATATGAAAATCTACTGAGGAAGACACTATGCCCTGACCTCAGGGAAAAAGAAAAATTATGTTCCCTAACTTCAATTGCTTCCATTCTAGTGGAATGAAGATGTATTAGACTAGTATAAGCACACAGCCCTCACCTTTAACTGAACTATGATATTGAGTACTGATTTACCCACCTATTCTCTAATAGAAGTCAGAGTTTGCATCTTGTAGGTGAATGTTATATATAAGATAAGGTGTGATAAGTGGGTGCAGGAGAAGAAAACCTATGGGGAATGTGAGAATTGCTGATGTAGAAGTTTCAACAGAAAATTTCATACCGTATCTTGGATACAACATTCAAATGGTTCATTTGCTTTGTCTTAGACCTCATCTGACAATGGCCTTATCCCTACTCTACTATTTACTAATGGGGTTTGGGGGGCAAATCACTTAACCTCTCAACCACAGTTTTCACATCAGTGAATTTGGGATAAGAATGGTTTCAATCTCATAAGGTTGTAGTGTGGAGTTAAGGAGATAATATTTAACACACAATACAGAAAATGTACTGAGAAGGATACTGCACATAATACATTTTGTCTTGTCTCACCTAACACATACACAATAAATGTATATGTGCATTACGTACAAACACACGCACACACACACAAACACACACCAAGTTGCTTTCAGGTCCCTAAACTTATAAAATAATGCTTAATAATTATTTTTATCTCTGTTAATGCATATCACTTAAAACATATCACCAGCCATATTCATATCTCTGTAAGTGGGTAGAAATGATCAAATGAAAGGAATAGTTTTGCCTGATAGGGAAAGTGGGGGAAGGAAACCTTTGATTTTCTTTTGGATTTCAGACTAAAAGAAAACACTAATTATTGGATTGCAAAAAATAAAAACATTGTGTGAGTAAGCATTATCTTTAATGAATTAATTGCTTTAACTGTGAGGACAGTATCCAGCTTTGATGCATTGGCAAATGGTTTGAATGAGCACTGAGAAAACTAAATGGAAGGCAACCTGAGAAGAATACAGGAACTTGAAGCCACAAACACCTGTTAACAACTCTGAGCAACTTCAATGCTGTTTATGTCATTTGGTTTGGCACCCTTTGAATACATGGCATCGAAACTGTTTCCTGCCAAACGATCTAGTTAAATGAGTGTACTGTGTTTTCTATCCCAATTAAAAGCGAAGGGTTGGTGGCATTTTTATATCTTTACGGAGCACTTCCTTTTTTATCTAAATACGTAAAAGTGAATTCTGTTTTTCTCTCATCAAAAAACTGTAATCACAGTGTCTTAAGCCAACACCTTTTCTTCCTTTTCTCCTCTGACCACCTGCCTGACCTATTTTCTTATTATTGACTATTTATTATTCAGTTAAGGAAGATTGTTAGCAGTGCAGCCCAGAAACACTTGGTTCTATTTAAAACAAAAGCCTACTGTTGAATTCAATGTCAGAGCTGAGGTTTATAGCGTTGAAGAATTGCCTTGATAAATGGCCCTGACATTACAGTTTCCATGACTCCACCTTCAATGTCATCACAACAGAGCATGTTAAAGTATGGCCATTGCTACCTCCCCAAAACATATTAACTTGATGCTTACTCTATCTCTGGATCCCATAGGCACAATAAATGGAGAAAATAACACATTTACAAACTGATAAAATCTAGCAAAGCTAATAAAATCAGACACTTTATAGCTCAGCTAATCGTGTCCTCTGAAGGACATCAAATAACACGTCATGTACTGCTCAGGGGAAAATCAAATTAGGTGCAGCAATGTCCCTTCAGAACTAATGCATTTGAATAGACAGGAGCTATTGTAGCTAATCAACTTGTATTGTAGATACTTTATCATTAATACAATGTTTATGTTAAGTGGGCATTATGCAGTTTTTGTATGAAAAGGAGGAAGAGTTTTCCTTAAACTGTTTGCATTCTGAATCTTTTTAGTTTTTTCTGTCTTGATTTTATCTTTAATAAATGTGAGTGTCACAATGTGGTATGCATCCCTGCAAATAGTGCTCAAAAATCACTTAGCTCTTTGAGAACTGACCAAGTTACTCAGCTTCCAGAGACATGGTGCTTTCCATTTACCCCTCTTCCTATCCCCAACTCTAAATGATCACCATATCATTGGCTTAGGAAAACATAAAGAAATGTTTGTAACACATAGAACCAAGTACCTTGCCCCAGAATGTTTAGCTCTGTCTTAAACCAAAGTCTATAAAGGCAAAGAGTCTATATTCTTTATTCTCTAAATTCTTGAGTTCAGAGTTAATATTCTTTTAGTTGTGTGCCACCTCTCTTCCATCAAAGCTTTAAATTACATATGAAAAATCGAAATGCCTATTTACAAGGAAGACAGTTAAGAACTCCCAATACTAGAAGTTACTCCTGGAAAGAGGTTGTTAGAGTTTAGGAAGAAGATCTGGGAGTAAAGGTCTTAGAGACAACAAATCGAAATTCTAAGGGAGGAGTCAGCAATCCAAGGCTTCTGAACCAAATCTCTCCTGCTTGCTATTGTAAATAAACTTTTTTAGGACACAGCCACAGTTAATTTGTTTTTTTAACATGTTGTCTGTGGCTGCTCTCACATAGTTGTAATTGAGACCATGTGGCCTGAAAAGCCAAAAATATTTATTATCTGACCTCTTAGAGAAAAAAATTTACTGACCTCAACTTTAAAGGCATAGCTTTATAGATCTTGTTAAAGAAAAAGGGTGAAAGAAAATTAAGAGTAAGTTCCCTAGTGATAATAAGGCCCATATATTTAAGTGAAATTAAATAAAATCTTTGTCACAAAAAGTCCAGGAACCAGTGAGTCCATACTGATATAAATAATTTGACAAATGAGTGAAGAGAATAGACAAGTCTCCTGTGCAGAAGAATTCCAAATGGTTTATATAGATACTTGGCCCTTGAGGAGGCAGGACATTTACTTCCCATTCCTTTGATGTGAGTTGTTTATAGCGACTTCCTTCCAAAGAATACAGTATAGAAAGAAGCGGGGAAAAAAAGAGCAACTTTACAGTAGGAAACCTGACAACACTACTTCATTCATGTAATGAAGGTCAGTATCAATGGTGCTAAGTCATGTTGCTAGTATGTACCCTTGATATAATGTAATGAAAGTGACATTTTATCTCTGTGATTTTCTGTCAAAAACACATAACCCCAAGATAATCATGAGAAAAACACCAGACAAATCCCAGTTGTGGGATATTCTACAAAATACCTGACTAATACACCTCAGAACTGTCAAGGGTCTTAAAAACAAGGAAAGTCTGAGAAACTCTCACAGTCATGAAGAATCTAAGGAGACATGACAACTAAATACAATGTAGTGTCCTGGTTGGGATCCTGCACCAGAGAAAGGATGAACATAGAAATTAGAAAATCTGAATAAAGTATGGACTTTATTAACTGTATCAATATTGGTTCATTAATTGTAACACTCCATGTAAGATGCTAATAAGAGGGTAAACTGGGTGTGGCATATAAGGGAGCTCCATTTACTATCTTCATAATTTTTTCTGTAAATCTAAATGTTGCTAAAATTTAAAGTCTATTTTTTAAATGGGGACTATGATAATATTTGATCATTTTCCATCTCTAGATCTTTTCTATGGTTTTAAACCCAGTAAATATATAAGGAAGATTTTGAAGAAAGCACAAATCAAGGAATTACACAAAACCTCAATCAGTGTATATGAAACTCCTTCATAAAAATACTTAACTATTTTAAGCACTGTAAACAAAAATTAATTTTATGTAGAGTACTGCAGACCTGGATCCCAAAATAAATTTTAGTTTCTGTAGTATTGATACTATTCTGATATGTTCACCATACTAAAAAAGCTGCTGACAAGTTTCAGTGACTTGGCCAACTCCTCATAATTATTTTCTAAGCACCAATCACTCCTGAGGACCTATATCTTACCAAAGGATAGAGAGGGAAGTAACTGAATCTTTCCATTCGCTTTGTTTCCCTTCCCCTCTCTTCCCTGAACTTCTGTTTAGCATCATCCTCTTTTCTTATTTGGCACTAGGGAATTGTGACCCCAGTAGTACTGGAACCAACAGTAGCCCCAGAGGGATAAAGTTATACTTGTATTCCATGGTATAATGTTCTCTTTAGGAAGTCAGAAGAACATTGGAATCATTGGAAATACATATGCCAAGATTACAAAATTTATTTATTAAAGTACATTATCTTCTATGCTCATTCTGAGTCATCAAAAAGAATATGGGAAGAAGTTGATTTGTTTTTCTATACTTGTATGTTGCTTTTAAGTTTGCAAAACTTATTCATGTTCGTATTTCTGGCAACCTGTTCATTAAAAGTGCACAGCCAATGTAGATCAGGCCTCAAATTGTTCATCTGTCATTTTTTCTCTAGTCATATGATCTTTTGAAAGTTACTTGAACAATTATTTCTGTTTTCTCACCTTCAAAATAGGTCTAAAGATCTTAATGATATCACCAACAATCTTCAATCATCATGATATAATGAATGTATACTTTCTGATACCTATCAATAGATGTTAGTTGTAATCAATGATAGTAACAATATTATAGCTGTTATTTTTTATTCCTTGCATAGCCAATTGTAATTCAAAAATATTAAATGACTATCTTACAACTAGCAAACGGCACTATAGAGGTTAAGCTATTGCCTTTGGCATATAATTCATGGAATTACCTATACAAGAAATATTTATTTATGACCTATTTATTATCAGCAGGTCCTGAAGCCTAGATTCAAGTAAGAAGAGAGGAAACTGTAATAAGAATGATAAAATATGTAGAAAATAGGTGGTAGTTTAGAAAGTGGTATGTATAAGAAGAGGGACAAGGATGATGGGAGGCAGAGAAAAAAATATTTTGGCATCAGAGTTATGAATAAACTGAGGTGTCTCAACAAAAATAAAGACACACGTGACCAGTATAAAGAATATAGAACTATTTTTATTAAAGTCCTTGTATCTTTCATATTGATTTCTTAGTGTTTAAAACATTTTCTTACTGTAACTACCCTCCTAATATAATATAGACAGAAAGCACTGTCTATATACTTTACAACTTCAGAGATGAAGTACAGGAAATGGATTGGTCATTAGAATGCATCTCTGTGCTGGTAGAGACATAGTTGTATTCTTTATTTTTTTTCCTAGAAATTACACATTTTATTTCAAGTAATAGACAATCTTCTTTGAATAATTTTGGTTTTATGCTCTCAAACGTTTTTCTGGACTAACCTTGTCTAGTTGATATATGGTAACATCTAAGTTATTCAAAAACAATAGTTGAATATTATTATTTCAAAGGTAGTTGACCACTGGAGGAAAAAGAAGAGGAGAAAAATAGCAAGCAGCCCTTAGATAGATTTTAAAAACATGCTGTGCGTGAAAAGAAGCATCCAAATTAATTTGTAGAAGCTGGTTTCAGTAGCTCTGGAAAGCTGTCAGATCTAGACCTATTAGCAAAAAAATAAAATTTAAAAACAAATAAAAAATTCAAACATTGAATCATTCAATCAATCAGCCATCATGGGTTATGTTACTAAAGATTTTGTATCTACCAGTAACCACCAATTTGGAATGTCACTATTTTTAGCATGTGCATAAGTAGTCTAAGCAAGAATGTTGTCTAGAAAGGGAATTATTGATGCACTGACATCACAGATTTGTATTAATCTCCTGTCCCGGGAAACATTATCCCCAATTCCTTACCATAGATTACAGGAAAAAAATAGAAATTTGAATCCAGGGTATAGGAAAATTTAGATCCCTCAAGAGGAGGTTCTTGGAATGATTATATTTCCCTCAAATAAATGGAATTTTCACCACTCCACTATAAGGTCCATTATTTTCATTTAAGTCTACTGTAAATCAGAGGGAAAAGAATCCATATGATCTAAAGAATTATTAATACTAATGTCTTCTTACATATCCTGCTGAGATGAATTAGGTTTATTTTTCGCACAAACATGTTAAGACTGTTACTTCTTGCCTTGTAACTAAGGTTCGTTGTCAGCTCATTTCTCCTTAGCAACTCAGTGGACATTGCTTGAGATTAAAATCAAGTCAATTAATCAGGATCTTCAGCTGGTTACAGAGAATGGGGGTTTTCTGCTTGCCAGAACACCTGCGCTTGTGAAATGGCCTTGGAGCTTAATTGTTTCCAGGTGCAACACGTGCTCATTCTGGGCTAACCCAGAATCCTGGATTTCTGCTGCCAGAGGACACACTCTGGAAGCTGGAGTTAACTAGTAAGAGAATTAACCCTCAATTAGAAGAGGTATACATGCTGCTAATCATTAAAATGGAAATTGCCGAATATTCTTTGATGTTCAATTAAGGAACAATCTTTTCTTTTTTTAACTAAGAGACCCTATTCTTCCAAACTTGAGATACATTTACATATGGTGGTGATAATTTTGTGAAGTTCACTCTATAAATATTCCCTCTGTGTTTCAGGTACTTGAAATACAGCAGTGAGCAAAACAAAGATCCTTCATAGAGGTTATATTCTACTGCTAGACATTTATTTTTTTCTTTATTTCTCTCCCTTCCTTTCTCTCTCTCACTCTCACTCTCTCTCTCTCTTTCCCCCCCTATTTTGGAACAACCTTAAGTTGGACAAATATCTCTTTCAGAGTCTAGTCTACATGAAATAATCACACTAGCTTTATATCAGTTTTGGAGCTTGGAAATGAGTGGATAGTAAGTTTGGTCTTCCTCTGCAGTTTAACTTATTTTCAGTTCAGGGTATCAGAGAATAAGACACTCTACTTTGGAACCTGGTTTCCCTCATATTTTTTTATCTGATTTTGTCAGAAATAATGCTCAGACTGTGTTTTACTAGCCATCTTATATTTATTTCCCAATTGGTTTGGACATTAGAGAATGTGTCATCATTAACTACTCTAGTCCTCTCTGGTCACACTCCACTTCTTTTCCTGGAAAATGGTGGCCAAATTATATTTACATTTTAAAGGGTTAGTATTTATACGTTCTCCAGTGAAAACTGTGTGGCTCCTACCTCAAAGCAATAGATTTATCAATAGAATCTTTGAAGAAATTTTGAGTTCAGACTCCTTTATTTCATTTTTTTCCTGAGGGTTTCATTTTTTTCATTTTTACCTACTTGAGGGTAGGTGAAACAAGGAAACGGAAATATAGTTCTAGACCATCATGGAGTCCATGTGATCAACATTCATGAGGAGGACTGCTGATAAAAGGTTCTGGTTCTCTGCTCATCTATTTTTTTCTTTTTTATTTCTTGCTAGGTGAGTATGTGCCTCCTAGCTTGTTTATAGCTAACAAAAGATCAGAAAACTGGAAGTAAATCTTATCTCTTATTAAGCCAGAAACAGAAACATCCTAGGATTACTTCCCTGTTGGTTAAAGATCTTCCTTTATGCTATAAGAGTTCCTCCATTCTAGCAAGTTCTGTGTGAATTACGATATGAGAAAGGATGGCTGTGATGGCAAATTATATCTCATTGTGAGGCTAAAAACAAATTAGTCAATAACTGTATTGACATGAATCTATGATTATCTCAATAACTCTCTTTTAAATTCCTCAAAAAAAATAGGTGTTGTTTTTATTATTTTTATTTTAAGTGCCATGCCAATGCTTACTGGTATGAGTTACCTTCAAAAGGCCATGGAACTGTTCCTTTCTCAGGTAGAGAAGTTTCTGTTATTTTTTAATGTATTTTTCTTCCTAGTGTATCTTATTTGTTTTGAGTGTTCACTGTATTTTCAATTCTGAAATATGTTTATGTTTAACTTAAACTGATTATTCCTTAGAGATTTACTCAAGTCATTTATATCTTTCTCTGCCTCTTTTTTTTTTTTTAATACTATGTTATTTCTCTATACTGGCTCTCTCCAAATTGTGTTTCACAGGACACCAGTGTCTTGTGGGATATTAACTGCTATTACTCAAAAAAGGAACTAATGCTTTACCAGAAATGATGTCCATTCTGGGTTTTAATAGATATCTGATATTTACTTCCCAACTGACTAGGTCTTTGGGATGACAACCGGTTACACAAACACTGTTGTTGGTTGTTTATTCAGTTTCCATCATTCCTTCTATATTAAAAGAACTCTGAATTTCCACCAAATGTCTGCTCTCATGTCCCAAATGTGTCAAATATATTTCAAGGAGAGGCTTACCCCAGATTGGCCTAATGCAATTACAGTGGTCCCATTCTCATTGTTTAGTCATCCTTGTGTGATAAAATTCTGGCAGGGATGAATGAAAGACACAGAGGAAAAGATCTCTTTCCTTTGAACTTTGTCATATCTGAATATCATTTTTATAATTATTGCAAGTCTTTCAAATGTTTTCAAAATTTATATATTAATATCAGTGGCTCTTTTAATAACTGCTACTACAAAGGGGTACAAAGGAGTAGAGTGGAAGAGTAAAGAAAATGGAAGAAAAATTTGGATACTGATGAGAAAGATCCAGTAGAGAGGAAAATTAATGGCACAGGAGAGAGTTGGGGAGGATTGCTGAAGTGATATTTTTGAACAAGTAAGAAGGGCTAAGAGATAGGGAACAAATAGAGAGGGAGATTTAGATAGGAGCACAGATAATCCATATATGTTGTCAGGCAGTAGGGAAGGAATTGTGGGTATGGATGAAGGTAGGTGAGAGTATATATAGTGGTGGGAGTCTTGAAAGCTTTCTTCTAATTGTTTCATTTTCTGAAATATTATATTTCTCATAACTTTTTCAAGGTCACATCACTCATAAAGGGAAGAAACAGATTTAAACTCTCAGGAGTCTGTTCATATGTTTTTCCTATAAACATTCTAGCACCTGAGAGTAGGCCGGTGTTAAAGACAATGTTGCCAAGGAAAGATTCAAAAATACCTCCTTTATTAACAGAACCTCAGTTATTTTGTGGTGCCCTGTGAACAAATCTAGGCATTCTACCTTAACTGATCTAAAACAAATGTAACAATTCTCTTCCTCACTTTCCCAGCATCACGTGCAGATATGGGTGGTCCAGTTCTGGACAATGAACAAGTTTGTTATGAATGTCTCTGGAAAAGTGTTTCTTTCCCAAGTAAAAGAGACCAATGTGGTTAGCACTATCCCTGTCTCACATTTTCGCCTTATATCTTCATTGAATACTCATGATGGCTGGAGCTACAGTAGCCATCTTGCCATTATTAGAAAAGAAAAGAAAAGAAAAAAAGTCCTCTACTTCAAGGTTGGTGGGTTAGAAAGACAAAAGCCTAGATTCCTAATGGCATCATAGGACAGATGAACTATTACTAGAAGAAAAATAAATGGCAATTTCAGTTACTGTTATTTAGGAACTACTAATGTAATTCTAAATGGTATGGCCAGAATTCCATCATTATTTAACTTTTGGGAAAAAATAAAAAGAATGTAAAACTGTCAATTATGATAGAATTCTCAGAATATAGATATTAGTTATGAAACACTGATCTCATGATTCTGCTGTGTTCTAAGAAATGCAAAATTAGTTGTAATTTTTTTTCTTTTTTTTTTTTTTTTTTTTCGGTATGCGGGCCTCTCACTGCTGTGGCCTCTCCCGTTGCGGAGCACAGGCTCCAGACGCACAGGCTCAGCGGCCATGGCTCACAGGCCCAGCTGCTCCGCAGCACGTGGGATCCTCTCACACCGGGGCACGAACCCGCGTCCCCTGTATCGGCAGGCGGACTCCCAACCACTGCGCCACCAGGGAAGCCCTAGTTGTCAATTTTTAATCAAGATAGAAATAAATCCTATCACTAAATGTTTAAGTAATGCTTGCCCCCTGGTCATTTAGAAATGTTACTCATTTCATGTACAGCTGACACAGTATAGTTTTAAATTCTTAAACAAAGTTAACTTTATATTTGGTTAATTAGAAGAAATTAGACATCAAATTAGAAGTTTGAAAATTAAACCATGTGTCTAAATGAAATTCATTTTTTTAAATGGAAGATTTCCCTTAATACCACTTTACAGAATTACATAGGTCAATTGTCATGTCAAGAAAAATTATTTCCAAGCATATTTTGATACAAGATTTTATGGTATAAAATTGAAAAATAATTAAAAAGTTGCTGCTGGCAAAGTGAAAAGAAGAAAGATTCTGAGTACTTCCTAATTGAGTCGATCTGTTGAATTACCCAATTCAGAAGCTAAATTACTTATGATTTCTTATTATGCAAGATGATAAGTGGCCACATTGGTTAAATGACTTTGAGTTGAATTTGCTGTTACTTTTAGCCAAAGTGTCCTAACTGACAGAATATTCTAACAACTCTAGGAAACACTAGATTTAACAATATTAAAGAATCTTGTTCGTTTGGAGGGTTAGTTTTAGTTTGTTTTCTGTTTTTTGTTTACTGCAGAACTTTACTAAGCCTTTAATATGCTAAGGTACATATTGAATTCCCTAAGCAAAGAGAGTAGGCAGTGTTTTGTAAATTTATTTGATCAGAGAATTTGTTATCTTAGAAGCTCTTCTCCCCACAGACACTCCCTAAAACACATATTAAATGGATCTAGCATTCACAGAATCAACATTTTAGCCCTGAAACACAAGAAAGGGAAAAAACCAAAGCACCTAAAAACGCAAGCATGAATTTAAAACTGGTCTTCCACTGATAGCTGTGCATCTTTAGACAAGCAACTTGACTTCTCTGAGGCTCTGTTTCTTTGTAAGTTGGGGGGAAATAATAGTATCTGTATAAGAGTACTGCTGGGAGAATTCACATGTTGAAATTTATTGAGTATCTAGAACATAGTGAGTACTCAATGATGACATTCACAGTGATAGCTTTATTAGCACTACCAGCAATGTTAATGGATATTATTAAAGTGATGTTTTTACATTATTATATATTTAATTTATCTGTGCTGTCCCTGACCCTGAGGGGGCCAATAAATTACTCCTGCCATCTCTGATGATTATTTTGCTTATGTATTATATTATAAATCTGAGATTTATTGAACTGATAGGCAGGATAGGAACAATTAACAAAGTTCAAACGTTACTTTTTTTCTGAATTATCCAAGTGCTAACAATGAGAAATTCCTTGGATCTTTAGATTGATAGAGAATGCCACTTGAGTTGTGGGATGATAGTTATTTGTCTAGCATTCAGTGAAGAACATGGTATTTTTTTCTCACCTAAATAAATGGAGATGTAGAGTCAATTTATTATTTTATTGGTAGGAATATAGGGCAGTTTCAGAGGATTCTACTGGCTTTTCCTCACCATACTAACTCTTACTTCACAGGCCAAGGATTCCATTTGGGAGTTACTCCAACTTCCATGTATGTCCATCAAAAATTCCCTCACAGACTGGGAAAATGTCCACTGGGAAAGTTTGTAGACCCAGTGGATTCATTTTAAACCAGACCTTAGCCAAGCATGGCTTAGGACCTTCTCCCTGTATTTACCACTAGATCCCTTATGTCCCCATATGTGCTCCATTCCAACTGGGGAGGCAGGAGGATACTTCAGATCTTTGGGCATCAGTATGAACTCAGCTGCTGTGCTCAGTAGTCCTCAGAATACATGAGCATTCACCTTTTTCTATTGCACAGTTACCTGAGTAAATGGCCAGAGATAACTTTGGGAATTGACAAGGGAATTTTCATAACATATACTTGCCATGGTGTTGCAGGGTCCACTTTCAATTTGTTCCAGATCTAAATATTGACTCAGATCTGGGAACTGAGCAATGTGTTGTTATATTTTGTCCATACAGTCACATTCAGCTTCCTATATTTCCATTTGTGCCTTTTTATTGTGGATATTGGGGAGCACCATCATTGGCTATCCAACTTTTTCCCCCAGCATTACCACATTTATGTCTCCCTCAGAGTTCAGTGCTATTGACTACCCTTCCATCCTTGCCCTCCTGTCTTTACAGTAATTGCAGTCTCCTAGATTCTTAGGCTGAAGCACCACCACCTGCCCTTTATTATTTCTGTGTCCCATTGTTCCCATTCCCCCATTGAGACCAGCTCTGTTGTGGCTTAGTCCTGGACTGCAGAGAAGAGTGACCTCCAAATTTCTTGTTGGTGCAAGTGCTCTTAGCAGCACAGTACTGATTGCTTCAGGTGAATGATATGTCCTCTGGGCTCTCCTGTGAAATATAATCCTGGGTCTTCTGGCCTCACCATCATATATCCTTTCCAGTATGTCCACCCCCCCAAACCTTATTTCTTTTTCTATCTTCTCGAGGGAAAATTAAGTATTTCTATTTCACTTACTATGGGCCATTCTTACTCCAGCTTCTAGAGTCATCCTAGCAGCAAGCTTGCCCCATCCCCTTTGGTCCTTGTTAAGTACTACATTTCATATCTTCAGAAAGTACCTCCAAATTAATAACATTTTAAATATTCAATCTTATTCTCTGACCTCTTGGATGAAACACCCTCAAAATTCAATCTTAGAAGATACTCCCCAGGCTCCTACCTGTACTTGCTAGCTAACACTTGCACCATCTTCAGAATGTAATCTCTTTCCTTCCTATTAGACCCATCATATCCCCAGCTGAGAAATCTTGAGCCAGAATCAACAGGATTAGATAACTAATAAGATATGGATATCTAGGAACAAATGAATGCTTCTTATTCATTGTTTTCTGCTTTCCTTCTATATGTAATGATGTTGACAAAGTTACTCATTGTTCTTTTTAATTGGTTTCATTTTTATACTCCAATTTTTTCTATCATTCTAAAAATATAATTCACTTTTTTGTTAATGTTTGCTATAAACTGTCATGATATGGAAAAAAAATTCTAATTTGAATTAATCCAGAAACATCAGTGTAAATGTTTAAAAAACTTTAACTATAGTACCTTTTAAGTGATGATGTACTACATGCTTTCCTAATTGTTCAAACATGATTGATTAAGAGGGAGCCTGATTCTATTGACTACAGTCTGGAAGCTCTGTAGTCAAGTTGAACTTAAATCCTGGTTATGTTGCTTATTAGTTCTGTGACTTAGGTATATTATAAAAGCCCTAACATAATTTCCACATCTACATGAAGGGAATATTTATGCTATCTATCTCATAGAGCTGATGTGATAATTTATAAACTAAAACATTAAAAGCACTTAGCATAAGACTTGGCATAGAGTAAGTGCTCAACAAATAGTAGCTACTGGAGGATTATGAGATGCCACATCTTTTCTTACTCCCATTCCAGCATATATTTTATCATCAAATCTTAGCTCAAATTCTACCTTATTCATAAAATATTCACATATAATTATAGCTAAAATAATCTTATTTGGCTGAACTCTAGAGAGATTTTTCTGTACCTTGCTCATGTCTCTTGTATACTTATTTCTTATATTTTGATATTCATAGAGTCTCTTGTATCCTAGAATATCATAGCCATCTTTGGAACAGGCATTCTGTTTTGAACATTATCCTCCCACCCCATCCTTATAGTATCTTGCATGTATCAGGTGTTCAAAATATATGCTCTAAAAGAGTTAAAATAAAGAGCACTGAATCCTAAGTAATGTAGATTTTTATCAACAATAAAACAGTTATAACTACTATCCACTCACCACAGTCTTGCAATGACAAAGCAAGATATAAATTACAAATGTGATAAGTGAATTGGGGAAAAAATTAAAGCAAGTGTAGAAGTTAAGGTAGAATTATTATCATGTGCATTTGACTCAAGGTTTCAGATGCCTACTTTATTAGTAATTATGTAATGAGTTTCATAACTTTCAAGGACAAAGATTCAGTAAGACCATACTGTTGAATAATGCTAGTCAGCCCTCAAACACATGTGTATAATCCATAGCAAACTCTTAAGCTTTTGAATGAATCAGGAAAAAGACAATTTTTACAGCTTCTTCCTTCTATCTTTCATCATCTCTTCTTCTTGCCTTTGTCTTATTTTAAAGTCTATGTGAATCAAAAGAAAAAAAAAGTGTGTTTTGTTCTCACCATGATGGGCCCTTCATAAAGCTTTTAATTAGCCTCTCCTTCTATGTAGGACATTTATGTATATAAATTATATGATCCCTTGTCTAACTTTAAGTGGATGATGTGAGTGAGAGTGGCTTCATTACTCTTCCTCTTCTTCACATAGCTTAACATACGCATATTCATATTTAAGTACATATGCCTATACATTTTAATTTTACAGTAAGTCCCCTACATAAGAACGAGTTCCATTCCGAGAGCACATTCATAAATCCAATTTGTTCATAAGTCCAACAAAGTTAGCCTAGGTACCCAACTAACAGAATCGGCTATATAGTACTGTACTGTAATAAGTTTATAGTACTTTTCACACAAATAATACATAAAAAACAAACACAAAAAATAAAGAAAAATCTTATAGTACCTTGAAAAGTACAGTAGTACAGTACAACAGCTGGTGTACAAGGGCTGGCATCAAGTGAACAGACTAAAAGAGTTACTGACTGGAGGAGGGAGAGGAGGTGGGAGATGGTAGAGCCGAAGGACTGTCAGCAATAGGAGACGGAGGGCGAGCTGCAGTTTCACTCACGCCTGACGTTGACGGCACAGGTTCTGGTTCCTTGTTGGATTCAATTCTATCTACCCTCTTGAAAAAATGATCCAGGGATGTCTGGGTAGTAGCTCTTTTTTTCTTGTCATAGATGACATGGTAGCACTGGATTGCATTCTGAACGGCCGCTGCAACCTTCGAGTACCATTCTGCGTTTGGGTTCCGTGCCTCAAAAACTCACAGTGCCTCCTCAAATAAAGAAAATCCCCTTGCCATTTCCTGCATCGTGAATCTCTTCGGTTCTTCAGTTACTTCTTCTTCCTCTTGTCTCTCTTCTTCCTCCCTCTGGGCCTCCAATTCTATCAGGTCTTCATTAGTAAGCTGCTTGTGTTGCACAGCAAGGAGTTCAGTGAAGTCGTCCTCTTGCAGATATAGTGCCAGCTTCTTGCTGAGGGTCACTAAGTTGCTGAAGACCTCTTTGGACTCTTCATCCACCTTCTCAAATCCATGAAAATCGTGAACAATCTGTGGGCAAAGTTTCTTCCAAACCCCATTCATGGTGACGGCTGTAACCTCATGCCAAGAAAAGTCAATGTTTTTTATGGCCTTGAAAATGGTCACAAGGTTGTTCCTGATTCGTCACTCACCTTTGCTGTTAACGAAAAGTCTGATGTAAATAATATTTCATGAAAGTCGCTATAACTCCCTGGTCCATAGGTTGGATGAGCGACATAGTATTCCATGGCAGATGCACTACTTTGACCTTGGGATGAAAGTCGTCCATGAATGAGGGTGGCTTGGAACATTGTTGAGCAGCAAAAGAATGTTGAGTGGGACATCCTTCTCCAAGCAATATTTCTCTACCTCCGGGATAAAGTGGTGGAAAAACCAGTCCAGGAAACTGGCCTGTGTAATGCAGGCTTTGGGGTTACTCTTCCACACAACAGGAAGAGAGTCCTTGGCTATGTTTTTAAGGGCTCTTGGGCCCTCTGAATGATAAACTAAGAGAGGCTTCAGCTTCATATCACTGGAAACATTGCCACCAAACAACAGAGTTAGCCTATCCTTTGCTGCTTTAGAGCCTGGCATCAGCTTTTCCTCCTTACTGATGTAACTTCGGTCTGGCATCCTCTTCCAGTACAGTCCTGTCTCATCAGCATTAAAAACCTGCTTGGGTAAATACACACCTCCATCAATAATTTCTCAGAGTGGTTCAGGAAATTCTTGGGCAGCTACCACATCTGCACTCACTGCCTCGCCACTTACTTTTACATTGTGAAGGTTGGCTCTAGCCTTGAACCAATGAAGCCACCATGGCTGGCATTAAAAGATGCACCCTCTGATTCTTCACCATGTTTCTTCTTCAAGTCTTCATAAAGCCTTTTTTGCTTTCGCTTGAATGCAGCATTAAGCTGAGCGGGGTCTCAGTGCTGAAGCTGATCCTGCATCCACACACTGAGAAGTTTCTCCATCTCCTCCATCACTTTTCCACACTTCTTCGATATTACTGTCCACATCATCGGCACAGCAGACTTCACATGTTCCGTGATCTTGTCCTTGTACTTTTGAATCATGCTGATGGTTGAATGATTCATGTTATAAGAATGAGCAAAGTCTACCATATTTTCGCCTCACTCCACTCTCAATTATTTTCACTTTTGTTTCCATCATTATCGCTTGGCACTTCTTAGCAGTACCAGCTACATCACCACTGGTTTTGCGCTTGCTTCCTGACATCCTGGGCTTGAAATAAAGATACTGTACTACTGTACTCTATACAGTACTGTACAGTAAAGTACACAAAAGCACAACCACTTGTAGAGGATGCATGCACATGACAATGCACACCAGACACGTGAACTAACTTACGTGACTAGACATGTGAACGCACGTTCGCATCTTTGAAATTTCGCAACTTGAAGGTTCATATGTAGAGGACTTACTGTATATGAAAAAAGCTTAATAATTATCATTTTAGACATTCCATGGATATTTGTTCTTTTCTAAAAATAACCATTTCTCTTTTTGTATTTGCAAACTACTACAAAGTGGGAATGAGAAAATATTATTGACCCCACCTCGTTTTTGAAGAAAAACTCATTTTTGAAGAAAAACTCATTTTTGAAGAATCAGAGAAAAACTAACTTAATTGGTGTCATGGAGCAAAATATAGTGTACTCACATTAAAAACGAAATCAGTTAAGTACTACTATATCTACTCACACATACACACGAAGTATTGACAAAGATTCACTTTTTGAGGTATAGTATTTGGATCTATGACTAATAATAACTCATAAATCAACTGAAGTATAGTTTAGAATTGGGCGTTCTTTTGGTTAGCAGTTAGTGTTTCCAAAATATATTTTCTTGGGTGTTTTCAACATTTCTGTTCTGACATTTCCAAGAACATTTTACCAAGTTTACCAATGATTTATTTCTAATTAGTTTGAAGTAATAGGTGGTTTTGTCCTATTCCTTTATGGGAAAATACCTAGTTTCAAATAATTCAAAAAGCTACTTAATCAGTGGGTGCAGGTTTTAAAAATATAAATCAGTATCTCCCTAATTTAATAGTTTACTTAATATATTGCTTCTATTTTATAAGAACAAGAATATATCATTTTTACATCCTCTAGAAAATAAAGCATAATTGCTAAAATAATTAATACAAAGTTCAACTAAAAAGGTATTTTTAGATTATCGTTTAATGTCATTGGTATACCTGTGATCAATAATAGGAAGCATGGCTAGCAGTAAAAGAAAAGAATAGAAAAACAGGCATTAAATGGCATGGATTCATAATACTGAGTTAGATGCTATGCATAGTTGAATTAAAATAATTTGTCCTCTGGTTATTTTTCTGCTATGTCAATCCTTTTCTAACAAGAAGTTAAAAATCCAGTTGACTATCCTAAGCAAATTCAGTACTTCCAGGTTACAGATTTAAGTTACCATTATTACATTTAATGAATCCTTGGTATCATACTACTTTATTTCAAGACTTACTATAATGCTATAGTAATTTTGGCAGACTGGTATTGATGTAAGTGTATACATTGAGATCAAGCGAAAAGAATAGAAAGTTCACAAGTAAGCACATTCATATGTGGTCAATTGATTTTTGACAGCAGTGCCCATGTAATTCAATAAGGGAAGAATAGGTGTGTAGATTTTGAGAAACCCAGGCCTGGTGGGCACTGCATGCTTACACGACTGACTCAGTAAAATCTTGAGTGAGCTTCCCTGTTCAGCAAAACCACAAAGTGTTGTCATATGGCATTGTTGGGAGAATTAACAGATCCCCATGTGACTCCATTGGAAGTAGATACCTAGAAGCTTGTGCCATTTCTCCTGAACTTTACCCCATGTGCCTTTTCCCTTTGCTGATTTTAATCTGTACCCTTTCACTATTATAAACCATAACCATGAGTATAACAGCTTTTCTGAGTCTTGTGAGTTTTTTTTAGCAAATCATCCAGCCTGCTTGTGGCCTCGGGCATCTCTGACCCAATAGTTTTTTCATCAAATGGTACTAGAATTTCTGGATATGTATCTGGAATCAAAACCAAAAACTTAACCCTTATCTCACACCATAATCAAAACTCAATTTGGAATGGATCACAGACCTAAATATTTAAGCTAGATGTAAATATATAAAACTGCAAACCTTCTAAGCAGAAGTATTAATAGAAAATGTTTATTAACTTGTGATAGGCAGACACTCCTTTTAGAGGATGCAGAAAGCAAAAATCACAAAAGAAAAATTGATAAATTTTACATTATGACAATATAGACAATCTTGAAAGGCATAGTTAAAAAAATGAAAATATAACCTACTAAGAGAAAATATTTGCAATACATACATAGACTGCTATGGAGTGAACTGTATCCCCCCCCCAAATTCATATGTTAAAGCCTTAACTCTCAATATGACTATATTTGTAGACAGGATCTATAAGGAGGTAGTTATGGTTAAATGAAGTCATAGGCTTTAGGCCTTGATCCAATAGGATTAGTATCTTTATAAGAAGAGACACAGAAAACTCACTCTTCCTCTCTCCACCTATGAAGACACAGCAAGAAGGCAGTCATCTGCAAGCCAGGAAGTGAGCTGTCACTAGGCATCCAATCAGCCAGTACCTTGATCTTAGACTTCCCAGACTCCATAACTGTGAGGAAATAAAATTCTGTAGTGTAAACCACTCAGTCTATGGTATTTTGTTGTAACAGCCTGAGGTGACTAATACAGATGACAGAGGATTTATATCCAGAATAAAGAACTGTAACAACTCAATAAGAAAAGGAACCCTGAAAAGGGGCAAAAAATTTGGACAGATACTTCATTAAAGACAAAACAAAACAAAATAAACAAATGGCCAGCTAGAACATGAAAAGATATTGAACATCATTAGTTAAGGAAATGCAAATTAATACTACAATGAGAGTGCTTCCCTGGTGGCACAATGGTTAAGAATCCACCTGCCAGTGCAGGGGGCACGGGTTCCAGCCCTGGTCTGGGAAGACCCCACATGACGTGGAGCAACTAAGACCGTGCACCACAACTGCTGAGCCTGTGCTCTAGAGCCTGTGAACCACAACTACTGAGCCTGCACGCCTAGAGCCTGTGATCCACAACTACTGAGCCTGCACACCTAGAGCCTGTGCCCCATAACAAGAGAAGCCACCGCAATGGGAAGCCCGCTCGCCGCAACTAGAAATAGACCGCATGCAACAATGAAGACCCAGTGCAGCCAAAAATAAAATGAAAATAAAATAAATTAAAAAAAGAAAAGAAAAGAAAATCCTGGTTTCCCTAAAAAAAGGAATATTACAATGAGATACCAATAAATAACCACTAGAAAGGCTTTAAAAATCTGAACAATACCAGGTGATGGGGAGACTGTATAACTTTAGCTTCAGTCATTGTGTGAATTTAAATAATATGGCCACTTTGGAAAATGTTTGGTAATTTCTTATAGAGTTTATTATATACTTACTCTATTACTTAGAAATTCCATTCCTAAAAATTTATTCAAGGAAGATAAAGACATGTGGACAAAAGAAACTTACATGTGAATGCTCATAGCAGCTTTACACTTATGAGACAAAAACTAGAAATAATGTGAATTTGTACCAATAGGTGAACAGATAAAATATGCTATATAAATATGATATAATATAGTTAGCAATAAAAAGGAATAAACTACCAATGCATAAAATCTATGTGGATAAAACTCAGAAATATTATGGAGTAAAAATCAGGCACAAATAGTATATATACAGTATGATTCCATTCACATCAAATTCTAGAAATGGAAAAGCTTATCATGGCAGAAAAAAAATCAGTGGTTTGTTGGTATAACAAGAGGGTGCAGGTGCTGATTGCAAAATAGCACAAATGAAATTTGGTGATGGTGGAAATATTCTATATATTGATTTTGGTAGTATGTTCACTGTGTGTATATTTGTCATATTTCATTGAAGTTTATACTTAACTGAATGATTATATTGTTTGTAAGTTATACCACAATACATTTACTTTTAAATCGAGAGAGTGTAATATGAAGCATGTATGTGTTTGATTTGCATATGCAGCTATTGTCTCTGTTAACACATGAGAAACTGCAAATATTGGCTTCTCCTGTAGAGAGCAATGTTTTGGGAGGGTCATTTTAGGTTGTACCTTGGTATGCCTTTTGAATTCTGAATTAAGTAAATGTCTTACCTATTTTTTTAATTACATATTTTGTTTATATCCTAGAACCTAGTACTATTCCTGGAACAAAATAGGCACCCAGTAAATGTATATTTAGCTAAAACTAAGGCTATGAACTGAGTCATAACTCATAGTTTACTATATATTGAACACATAGAGATAACTTTCAAAACATCTCAGAAAAAAATGATTTACTGGATAGTATTTCAAGCAAATAATATTTTAGGATAATAATGGAAGAGAATTTTGCCAAGTATCATTTGTTCTTTCAGTATGCTACAAACTGATTCAAAGGGGTCAGAGGTGATGAATCTTAATACAATAAAAATGTTTAAAACTTTGGCATATCTTCTCGCTGAACAGAAGCTCTTGGAATCCATAAAACAGAGCATCCACTTAAGTCAAGCCATATATCAGATAGTGGTATAGATAGATTCTTTTCATAGAAAATGTAATAAAATGAAAAACCAATATATAATTTATAGACAGCATTTCTGAGAGCTAGTGAATCCAGTTCTTCTCTTAAGATACATCTTTTTATTTTATTTGCTATTATTTTATTTTCATTTTCTTTGATTATGGAGACATTTATTACATATCTACTATGTGTGAAGATACTTTTATATCAATACAAATTAACTTGTTCCTATAATTATAGGTGTTAGCAAATCAAATTACACTAGAAATTTAGTAGTCAGCCAGTTTTCATTTCTATTTCAAAATTATAGTTTTAGAGAATGTATTTCAGTATTAGAAAGTTTGCTTTTAAAACATAATTTTGAGACTATCGAGAAAGGTTGTTGATTCTGTTCTGTTACTCATTTGCTTCTTTTGAATTTGTGCTGCACCTGCAATATTGTGTATTTTTCCCCCACTGTGTACTTTACAAGGGACACTAACAAGTTGGAATGTGTAAAAAAAGAGAGCAACCTGTGTAACTAGGGGATAGAAAGTTATGTCGCTGATAGTCAATTCTCTTAAAGATCACCAGAAAAAACCTGTGGATGTGGCAAAGCTGAATTTATTAGACTAACTCCAGAAAGGGTGAACCAACCTTGAGAATATCTTAACAGTGTCTCAAAATAGGAAAAGTTGGGGGGGAGGGAATGTCTCTAGTGTTTTAGAACATGGATTCAGTGATTTTAGGGTGGCGAACAGGTAGGATAGGCAAGGTTTCTTACAAGATATTTTGTCTCTGTAGGCAGTCTGTGGTGATGATCTTCAAGAGGGCCTTGATCAACAAAGTTTTGTCTTAATAAGCAAGCTATTTATTTTGGTTCACAGCCTTGCTTAGCATAAGGAAGGGTAAATCGGTTTTGTCTCAGAATTGTTTAGCAAAGAGACAGAAAGGATATTGGTTTTAGTTCTCTATGTCAGATGAATGACACTTTAAAAACTGGGGTTGTTTAGTATAAATTTAAAAATAGAATTCCCAGCTTGGAGTAAAGAAAAATGATGATGATCATTAGTTTCTTAAATAAAACTCTGCTCTAAAAATTCTGTTAAGAGGTATTGTGCAATTGTAATAGTGACCCTGAAGTAATAGTCCCAGTTCAGTTTCTTGGTGTCCTAAAGAAAAGAAAAAAGACAAACATTGGAGAAGTGTAATAAATGTAAAAAGCACATGGAATTAGTTATGTAATTGTAAAAGTGTACTAATTGGGGTGTGTGTGTGTGTATAAATATAAAATCGCAATTTTTCAATCATTGTTTTTGTTTGTTTTACTTTCCCATAGAACTTGATATAGTATTAGATATTGACAACATTCAACATTTAACTGGTTTGTGGATTAGAATATTTTTGAAGAACTTTTGTGCTCTGTAGGAAAAATAGCCATGGTATCTTTTTATATTGGAATGTTTGACATGCTCTGTGACATGTCCTCGGTGAGGATCTAGTTCTGTTTGGTCTGTAAGAAAAAGCACTTAGATTCTGATCTCTGCTTTGGCAATTAATTCTAGCTGTGTAAACTGGAAGAAGTCATTAACATCATTGACCTCAATGGCTCACCACTAAAATCATTGTAATAATATGAGAAAGAAATTGCATAGCATTTTTGAAACATTGTCATAAACTAGAACACAATTTGAACAGGTGAGCTAGTTTCATCTTTTTTCTTTAAACTTAAAAGAAGTGCACCCTGGAGATGTTTCGCTTTTTTATGATCTCATATCTAGCATTGCTTAGACTTCGACGTTCCATTGTTCATGGAGTATAGCCTATTCTTTGGCTTCCTTTTGTTAATAAATGAAACTGTGTATTTAAAATCCAAATCCTGTGGAAGCTGGTGTACAAGGAAAGCATATCTCAAAAGTCTTTGTGTTTTTGTCCTTTCTTTTCCCCAACAAATGTAAGCCAGTGAGTTAAATAACTGTTGAGTTTCCCAGTTCCCCAAGTTGTTTCAATTTGCACAAAGGAGGAAATGTTTTCTATGGAGTAAGGCTATTAATTTGGAAGTAGAGCTTTTCTGGGCTAAATGGGGATGCACATTTAGTGTTTTAAATATTATTATCCTTGCTATTTTATTAAAATGATCTATTTCCAAAAATCTTTGAGTTGTGTTCTAGCTCGATATTCCTTGACATGTAGATGTAGATAGAGATATAGAATTTTTCCACCTCTACATTTGTTATCTGAATAATTATTTTCTAATAATAATAAAAAAGAGTTATCTGCCTCATATATAGTAGTATCTTTAAGTTTCAATTTTATGCAAAATTATGTACAGAGAAGCATTTACCTTCCTTCCTACTAAGTAGGAGAAGTGAGAGAAAATAGTGCTGAGAAACTATTAATTAAAAAAAAATTCATCTGCAGTTTTGAAATGTGATAAAAGAAGAGCTAAGCAAATGGTCTCTGAAGTTAGGTTACCTGCATTTGATTCTCTTACTCCTTGATGTGGGAGGTGTTTGTCATTATTTAATTTATTTTAACTCAGTTCCCTTATATGTAAAATAAGGATAATAGTAATACCTAAATGTTGTAGAAAGATTAAATAATACAATAGATACGGAGCATCTCACAGTACCTAACATATGGTAGCCACTGAATAAGTATTAAATATTATTATTTTTGGAGATCCTCTTTCCTTTTCTGATTCAAATAGCTATGTATACCCAGAGATACACATGTGCATAGGGATACATGCACAAATTTATCATCCACATTTAGCTTTTGACTTATGAAGCTCTAATTATGCAACCTAGATCTAATTTGGTAGTTGGAGGAAGATTTTTCCATAAACGTCATCAAATGACTTTTTCAAGGACTTATTTAGAGCTTTCATCTTGGAATTGATTCCAGGAATGTGTTACAAATGCACAGGAGAAACAGCTAAATATTATAGTCTAGAGAACTGATTCAGCATACCTTTCTGAAATGCAGTAAGTACACTCTCTTAATGGTGAATTAAAATATTGGTTTAGATAGGAGCTTGCTGTCTGTGAAGTTAGAAACCTGTGCTTAATATTCTCTCTAAGGAGAACTAACTTTAAATTTTCTGCTACTTCAGAGTTGTGGAGTGCTATACAGAAAGTGAATTAAAAGTTTTAAAATAAAAAATAGATGGAAACAAGTAATTGTCCTTTACAAGAAGTTATCTGACTGGCATATTAAATTTAGAAAATAAAAGGTCTGAATTCTGAAGTGGAGGAAATGTCATTTTCAAATCAAATTAAATTTTGATTAAAAAGACATGTAAGTATAATTTATACATTATCATTTTCATGTAATATACTTTGTTGAATAAATGAAATATTTAATTAGAAGTAGAAGAATTTTAATACTCATGGACAAAAAATAGTTGCAAATCCTTGAATTTGTTTATATCAATCTTCAAAACTTTTTCTTTTTATTCTCTTTTCAGATTCAAGTTCTCCACACTTCTAATGTAAATTTTAATACACTATCTTCATAAAATAAATCAAGAGGCAAACTTTAAGGAAAAACTAAATTTCACAAAATTTTCTTATTGTTATGCTATCCATCAACTTTTTAAAAATAATTTGTACCTAAGTTTCTTGAATTGTTGACTTTATAGTTCCTTTGTCACACATATTTGGAAAGTTCTTGACCCAACTTGAACCAAATCACAATAAGTCTATCAATAGAATTTTTACAAGCCATGCAATGTGGAGAGTTTATCCTTGAAAGTATGACTAGCACTGCTAGACTTAAGTCAGTTGAATAACAATTTACGATAAAAACTGCTGAAGTTCTTCAAATAACTCATTTTCCTCAATGTCAGTTAATTTGGCAGGAAATAACAGCTCCTTTGGTGTAAGCAAGGGATGTATAACTCTTCCATTTGAGATTCTTAGAGTCTTCTTCGCTAAATAATTCCAATCTGATGTGTGTGTGTGTGTGTGTGTGTGTGTGTGTGTGTGTTTAATTCCCTGTGATATCAAAAGGGCCATTATTCATTCTGACTTCTAGGGATTCCATTTGATTTGTGTAATTTCTCATTGGCTTAATTTATGTATCGTATCTCCTTTCTTCTGGAAGAGAAAAAATACAGAATTGTTTCAATATTCTTCTTTCATTCATTAGTTATCAACTGTACCATCTTGAAAAGCATAAGACTTTGTTCTGGCACTCAGTTAAATTTTCACAAAATAGCTTGGTCCATTTGGAGTTTGCTTTCTTGCATTTCTAGGACAGGTACAGAGAAGGCTTTATTCTAGGGCAAGACTCTTCTGAGGAAACTACTCATTATCCTGAAGAGTAGAAGGTCTTTTCAAGATGGCTGCTATGGGTTCTGGGAATTGTTCGACTTATTTTTCTTTTGTTAGTTCCTTAGCTTTGTGGAATTTCGCTCCACATATATACAAATTGAATGCAACCAAAGACTCAAGGAGACTCTTCTGCATCTCTTAGTAGACCCTGCTCTGTGCTGCTCTACCTTCCAAATTCTAGTCACCTCAGTTTCCTTAAACTCTGAACTTTGCCTCCAACTCAGCAAGAGTCAAAGGGTTTGAGTCCATTTCCTGCACTGAGACCTGGAGACTATTCCAATAACAGTAAGATAGCACAGTTGTCGGGCTCATCTCATTTGTTTCTTTTCTCTCAGGAATCACAGTCCTGTACTGCCTGTTGTGCAATGTCTGAAAACCATTTTTTTTCCCCCTCTGGTTTTTTAGTTGCTTAAAGCAGGGCAACCACTCCCTTGGCAGGTATTTCTTCATGAGCCAAAACTGAGATCAGGTTGGCAGTTTCTTATAAAATTCAACGTAAGCTTAACATATAAAATAACAATTCGACTCCTACATATTTACCAAAGAAAAGTTAAATCATATGTCTAGAAAGCAATCTATACGCAGACATTCATAACAGCTTTATTTATAATAGATAAGATTTTAAATAAACTCAAAACCCAACAAACTCAAGTGGATTAATACACTTTCATATATTCATATAATGAACGATTACTGTGAAATATAAGAACACAGCACTGATATACATTACATGGAAGAGTGTCAAAAACATTTTGCTGAAAAAAGAAGCCAAACCAAAAAAAAAGAGACATGCTCTATGATTCCATTCATGTGAAGTTCTAGAACAAATAAGCTAACCTATAGAAATCAGATTGGTCATTGCCTAGAGGATGGGGTGGGGAATTGAACACTAAGATCCATGAAGGATCTTTTTAGAGTGATGGAAAATTTTCTTATTGATACAGTGACCCCCCCTACCCTACCCCCCACATACTATGTAAATTAAACTTAAATACATTTTTAATAAAAGGTAGCTTAGAGCGATGTGGTAGCAATGGAGGTGGAATGAAGAATTTGAATTTGGAAAACTTTAGATGGTTAAAACAGACAGGAAGGAATTAGTGATGGAAATGATAGTGAAAGAAGGAGGGATAGGAAATTTTCAAGAGTGACCCTGAGGTTCCTGAGTTGGATAGGCATACATTCACTGAAACAGGAAACCCTAGAAAAGAACTAGAATGGAAAAAACTGAGAGGTAGTAGGGAGAGGGCTATTGCTCCAAGTTGGAAGTATTTTTAATATATGCACGTGAAAATGTCATGTACTAGATTTACAGGATTGGAACTCAGAGGTGTGCTTTGGAGATATCTGTCACCGGTGTGCAGGTTTAATTAAACCATGGATGTAGACCAAGCTGCCTGAAAGAGTGAGAAGGGAATGGACTTTGAAAAATTGCACATTTCACTGATATTGTTAAGAGGATACAGATAGGGTATGGATTTATTCACACTTTGGTTTATTCATTGATTTGGCAAATAATTTCATATGCCTTTTATTACTAGATACTATTCATTGTAAGCACTATGAATAAACAATCCATAAGATGGAAAGAGAGTCCTATACTTATCACAGATTTAGGATGGAACCAGTTTGACCTATTGTGTAATTTTCCCAGTAGTTCATTCACTATTGGTGCATAATCAACAGATTCATATACTTATGTTGCTATACTGTTGGGTTTTTATCAGCTATATTCTAAATGACAACAAAAGGTAACAGATTGGAAGCATGTTATTGACAGTCAAAGGAATCTGAGATGGATAAGAAAGGATATAAAAATGAGGAAAGTCTATGCCATGATAAACAAGATTATTCTTTCAGAAAGCAAAAATAGTAAAGGTTAATTAAGATGCCTTCTGGTAGACACAACATGGTTGCTCCTTACACTATGCAAGGCAATAAGCTTTATGTTCCATCCATATGTGAAGGCTCTCTTTGGAATCATCATTTAATACAGAAGCTGGCTAAACACACACACACACACACACACACACACACACACACATGCATGTCATGTCAGGCCTTTTCTTAATGTACTCTCCTGCTCTTTTTCTGTATTGTTGAAGTTAATGGATAGGAGAATTACCAAACATTCAAATAAACTATTTCTTTCTGCTAAGAAAAAATACTTTGTAGGAAGTTGAAATTGAAATCAAGATTGAGATAGGTATATTCTCTTAGAGAAGTGCAACAGATATCTCAGGGAGAGAGGACTTCAAAAGCAACCAGAAAACAATATGAACATTAAAATATTTAAGCACATCATTTACCTGTAAAACAGATAAATTTACTGTGTTTTATGACATAAGGAACAATTAACGCAAAAATTTTAAAAAGTTATTTTAAAAGTTGCAATTATATTTAATAAAATAAAATAAATGTTTATTATAGCATTAAATTAAAATCAAGCCTATTGAAGTGGCAGATATTATCAGTAAGCAACATAACAGGAGGCATTTATTAATTATAGAGCCAGAGCAATGGCTAATGGAAAAGACACACCAACCATGCACACTGTCTTCTTGTATCAGGAAACTATGCTCCATTTGACAAATATCTCTTGTCAGTTTCTTGACATATTTACAATCCTAGGGTTATTAAGAATACTTCCACAATTTTTCTAAGAAGTTAATACTGCATTCAATTATTAAGTAGTTATAATATTTAATATACTTGCTATAAAATAATTTCTGATATTTAATTTAAAATTCCCTTAGTTTATATTTGTTCTTTCACTAAAATATGCCTCATCATGATTATCCTACTTGCATAATTTGCTTCAAATGCCAATTAAGACACAGATCCTCATTCAAACACATAGAATTTTATATCATTTTTCCTTTTTAGAAATGACTGTGTTGATAAGATTGTTCTTTGTGTGGTAGAAGATTACCAATCATCTCCTCCCTGAGACTATATCCTGTCTTTCATTTGAAGAGATCATTATTTGGAACATATTTTGGCAAAAGATTGAATGAGGTTAGAGCTGTCAGATATAAAAATCATAGGCTCTGAAGTCAGGCTGCCTGTGTTCAACCCCTAGTCTCACTGTCCAGTAAACGCATGGCCTTGAGTGATTGTTTTTAACTTCTCTAACCTCAATTTCCTTATCTATAAAATGGAGAGACTGGTATTAGATGGTAATAGATGGTATAACTGAGCACGTATAACATGCTAGGCAAAGGTCTAAAATTTTTTCATGTATTAACTCATAAATCCCCTCAATAACCCTATGAGGTTATTATCATCAGTGTTTAATTTAAAATGAGACATTTGGGGCTTCCCTGGTGGTGCAGTGGTTGAGAGTCTGCCTGCCGATGCAGAGGACATGGGTTCGTGCCCCGGTCCGGGAAGATACCACATGCCGCGGAGTGGCTGGGCCCGTGAACCATGGCTGCTAAGCCTGCACATCCGGAGCCTGTGCTCTGCAACGGCAGAGGCCACAGCAGTGAGAGGCCCGCATACCACACAATAAAATAAAATAAAATAAAATAAAATGAGACATTTGAAAACTAAGGAAAGAAATAATATGTTCAATGCCATGCACTTTGACTCAGGTAATGGTGAGTTTATGTCATCTTTTTTTTAATACATATTTATTGGAGTATAATTGCTTCACAGTGCTGTGTTAGTTTCTGTTGTACAAAAAAGTGAATCAGCCATATGCATAATATATCCCCATATCCTTTCCCTCTTGAGCCTCCCTCCCACCCTCTCTATCCCACCCCTCTAGGTCGTCACAAAGCTCATCTCCTTGTACTATGATGCTGATTCCCACTAGCTATCTATTTTACATTTGGTAGTGTATATGTGTTGATGCTACTCTCACTTCACCCCAGCTTCCCCCTCCCCTCTGTGTCCTCAAGTCCATTCTCTATGTCTACATCTTTATTCCTGCCCTGCCACTAGGTTCATCAGTACCATTTTTTTTTAAGATTCCATATATATGCGTTAGTATATGGTATTTGTGTTTCTTTTTCTGACTTACTTCAGAGTTTATGTAATCTTAACCATTGAATAATACTGATTCCCACAGTCCTACCATGAGATCTACCACTTAGTACAGCACTTATTACATGGTGTGTGTTCTAAAAATATCTATCCTCCTGTTTGTCATGAGCTGTTGACTCAGCTTAGTTAGCTAGCTAGGTAGTGGTGTTCTCTTTTTATCCCTGTCTCTGTTAAGTAACCTCCTCAAGCTTCACATATAGTTGAAATGTCAAAAATACAGAATTATAAAGAGTAAAATATTAAAATCCATTTGTCCCCTCCCCTCAGTTCCAATACAAATATAGTCATTATTAATGATTTGGTGTGTTCTGTGCAGTTGTTTTTCTTTATATACTTTTTACTTACACACACATAGAAGGTCATATACAAATACCTTACTTTCATTAAATAGTTTGATCATTACACAAGTATGAGATGATGCTATATACTCTTGTTTTTGTTTTTTTAATTAATTAATTAATTTATTTATTTATGACTGCATTGGGTCTTTGTTGCTGCCTGTGGACTTTCTCTAGTTGCAGAGAGTGGGGGCTACTCTTCATTATGGTGCGTGGGCTTCTCGTGGTGGTGGTTTCTCTTCTTGTAGAGCACAGGCTCTAGGCGCCCAAGCTTCAGTAGTTGTGGCAAGTGGGCTCAGTAGTTGTGGCTCGCAGGCTCTAGAGCACAGGCTTAGTTGTTGTGGTGCATGGGCTTATTTGCTCCACGGCCTGTGGGATCTTCCCGGACCAGGGATCGAACCTGTGTCCCCTGCATTGGCAGGAGGATTCTTAACCACTGCACCACTAAGGAAGTCCCTCTATATACTCTTTTAAAATTTTTTTATTCAATTTATTTAAACTAAAGAAAAACCCAAAATAGTCCACCCATTTCTCCGTACCCCCCACCTCTTACAATCACCAATCTGTTCTTTGTATCTCCATTTTTTTATAACATTCCACATATATCAGAGATCATACAGTATTTGTCTTTCTCTGTCTGATTTATTTCACTTAGCATAATGCCCTTGAGGGCTGTGTGTGTATGTGTGTGTGTATATAAATAAAATGTACTGTTTTGTAGATTTATTAGCCTTTACAAATATCAAAGTACCTATTTTGAAGTAATTTTATGATGGCTGCTCTAATTGGCAGAGAATTCCAAACTCTGATTGATCTCAGTGTTGACATGTGTCAGTTGTCATTTCTCATTTAAGCTGTGTTTCCTGGTTCTTGGTATGATGAGTGATTTTCAACTGTATCCTGGATATTATGTTAGAACGTTCTTGATCTTACTTAAATCTTATATTGGCAGGCAGGTGCCCTGTTTAGGTTTAGCCTGTAGGTCCTGGTGGCCCTCACAAGCTGCACTGATGTTCTGTCCGTGAGTAGATAAGGTACAGCTGTCAGCTGTGGGGAGATGTGGGGAGAGTGGCTGGTTTTTCCTGTCAAAGACTTACTGGTGATGATGCCACAGAAAAATTGCCCTAGGCCATCATTAGACATAGATCTGAATGCCAAGTTTCTGCTGCTCATCCTCTTTCCAGGTCCCTTGGTCAGACAGATCAGGCTTTTCATGTATTTTATACTGTGTTTTTGTTGTTGTTGTCATTGTTTTTCATTTTTTTGTTTGCTGGTTTGTTTTTCTGTTCAGGGTTGGAGGGCTCCCTGACACACTGTTAGGCATGCATGGAATATAAAAATAAAATCCAGGGAACTCATAGGTGTCCTTTTGGTCCTGTGGACCCTAGCCAGTCTATTTTCTTTCTCTCTACTTTACAGAGTCTTTTTATGATTGTCTTTTGAATTATTTCTAGGGTGTTTAGTTGAATTTAGGAAGATGGAACAGGGAAAATTGTTTCTATAGTATCTTACCTTAGAAATGGAAGCTCAAAGCATCTATTTTTAATTGTTTGTTTTTTGTCATTAATTTTGCTTTTAGTTTTATTACATCCTCTCCTTCACATTATTTAGGTTTATTCCACTGCTCTTCTTTTAAATTACTGAGTTTAATGTCTAGTATATTCAGTTAAATCTTCTTTGTTTTCTAATACAGTTGGCATTGCAAGATTTTATTTTTTACAGAAAACAAATGGGGTTACATCTCAGGAATTTTTATGTTCAGTGTTTTCAGTGTATTTTGAAAAGAGAAAGGTAGCTTACCAAGTGAAATAAAGGTCCCATTTTTCCAATGGTGGAGTTCACACTGGAAGGGGGCAGCCAGCCAGGAAATGCTTTCTCAGTCTTTTTTCCTCCAGCAGTGGCCCTGTGACTATTTCTAGCCAGTAGAGTGTGAGCGGAGAGTTCTGTGCCACCTCCAGGCCTAATCAGTAAAAACCTTCAGCACATGCAAAAAATAATACAGACCCTATGAGCCCAAATTCTTGAATAATTCTTTGAAATTTGCCTTCCTTTGTTTATACACTCAGTACTATTACCTGAAAAACATCAGTTATATGTATCACTATATACATGTTTAGATCTATAATTTGTAAATCTTCTTTGCAAGCTGAAAAAGATTCCCTCATTTGCAAATGAGTTATTTAGAAGAGGCTGTCTTTAAATTTAACTGAAAAGCTTTTATTTTGATTACTACTTCAGTATTATTTTCTAATTGTATTCATTGCATTTAGAAAATATAACATTAAAAAAGCTTCTTTTTGAAATGTATTGATATAATCTTTACGAATTCATATATGATCACTGTTACTAATATTGCAAAAGTTTTAGTAAAAAATGAATAATCCATGTAACTAGAGTACAATATTCATTATTTGTCTATTAGATTAAGCCTACTTATTCAGTTCCTCTATATACCTAATACTTGTTTTCCATTTGATTTACTGATTTCTGAGAGGAGTGTGTTAAAGTTTTCAAATATAATTTTGTGTTTGATCATTTCAATTTTGCTTATATATTTCAAAGTAATGATTAAATACATTAAAAGTCACAAGTATTATATCATAAGTATGTTTTTACCTTTAGTAACATTTTTTCTTATTTATTTTCTCAATACTATTTTGTTTGATAGTAATAAAATGATACTATAATTTATAGAATTTTAAGAATTATTGTGATAAGACTACTTGAGCTCTACCTAAGCGCTCAATACAGTGTTGTTAATTCTAAGTATAATGTTGTATAGCAGATCTCTAGAACTTATTCATCTTGTGTAACTGAAACTTTATACCCCTTGAAAAACAATCACCTCTCTTCACTCTCTAGCAACCACCGTTCCACTCTTTGTGTCTATGCATTTGACTGTTTAACATACCTCATGCAGTGGGATCATGTAGTATTTGTCCTTCTATGACTGGCTTATTTCACTTAACATAATGTACTCCAGGCTCATCAGTGCTGTTGCATATGGAGGTATCTCCTTTTCTTTTAAGGTTGAAAAATCATCCTTTGTGTGTGTGTGTGTATGTGTGTGTGTGTGCTCATGTGTGTGTGTTTTCTTTATCCGTTCATCTCTCAATGGATATTTAGGTTATGTCTGTGGCATGACTATTGTGAATAATGCTGCAGTGGACATGGGAATGCATATATCTCTACAGGATCCTTATATCAATTCTCTTGGCTATATACCCAGAAGTGGGATTGATTGATCATATTATTATTCTATTTTGAACTTTTTTGAGTAAAGTCCATCCTGATTTCTATAGTGGCTGCACCATTTTTCATTTCTACTAACACCATACAAGGGGTTCTATTGGGTTGGCCAAAAGGTACATTCATTTTTTTCCATAAGATGGCTCTACTAGCACTTAGTTGTCTTTAACTTCATTAGAAACAATTTCATTAGATTGTATTGTGACAGCTGACATATCAGCATGCATTTAAAAAAACTTACCAAAATTGGTGAATTTTTGTATAGCCATTTTAATATTGAAAATGGAGGAAAAAAAGCAACATTTTCAGTGTATTATGCTTTATTATTTCAAGAATGGTAAAAACGCAACTGAAACACACACAAGGATTTGTACAGTATATGGAGAAGGTGCTGTGACTGATCGAATGTGTCAGAAGGGGTTTGCAAAGTTTCATCATGAAGATTTCTCGCTGGATGATGCTCCACAGTCAGGTAGACCAGCTGAAGTTGATAGCTATCAAATAGAGACATTAATTGAGAATAATCAGCGTTATACCATGTGGGAGATAACTGACATACTCAAAATATCCAAATCAAGTGCTGAGAATCACTTGCACCAGCTTGGTTATGTGAATCACTTTGATGTTCAGGTTCCACATAAGTTAAGCAAAAAAAAACCTTCCTGACCGTATTTCTCCATGCTATTCTCTACTTAAATGTAATGAAAATGTTCCATTTTTAAAACAAATTGTGATTGGCAATGAAAAGTGGATACTGTACAATAATAATGTGGAAGGGAAGGAATCGTGGGGCAAGTGAAATGAACCACCACCACCCACACCAAAGGCCGGTCTTCATCCAAAGAAGGTGATGGCGGGATTAGAAAGGAGACCTTTATTATGAGCTCCTTCAGGGAAAACAAATGATTAATTCCAGCAAGTACTGATCCCAGTTAGACCAACTGAAAGCAGCACTTGATGAAAAGCATCCGAATTAGTCAACAGAAAATACATAATCTTCTGTCAGGAAAACGCAAGACCACATGTTTCTCTGATGACCAGGCAAGAACTGTTACAGCTTGACTGGGAAGTTCTGATTCATCCGCCATATTCACCAGACATTGCACCTTCAGATTTCCATTTATTTCGGTCTTTATAAAATTCTCTTAATGGAAAAATTTTCAATTCCCTGGAAGACTGTAAAAGGCACCTGGAACAGTTCTTTGCTCAAAAAGATAAAAAGTTTTTGGAAGATGGAATTATGAAGTTGCCTGAAAAATGGCAGAAGGTAGTGGAGCAAAAGGATGACTACGTTGCTCAATAGACTTCTTGGTGAAAATGAAAAATGTGTCTTTTATTTTTACTTCAAAACAGAAGGAACTTTTTGGCCAACCCAATATTTATCCACATATTCTTTAACACTTTTCTTTATTTTCTTTGTTTTGTAACATCTTTATTGGAGTATAATTGCTTTACAATCTTGTGTTAGTTTCTGCTGTATAATAAAGTGAATCAGTTCTACATATACATATATCCCCTTATCTCCTCCCTCTTGCATCTCCCTCCCACCATCCCTATCCAACCCCTCTAGGTGGTCACAGAGCACTGAGCTGATCTCCCTGTGCTATGTGGCTGCTTCCCACTAACTATCTATTTTACATTTGGTAGTGTATATATGTCCATGCCACTCTCTCACTTCGTCCCAGCTTACCCTTCCCTCTCCCTGTGTCCTCAAGTCCATTCTTTATGTCTGCATCTTTATTCCTGTCCTGCCCCTAGGTTCCTCAGAACCATTTTTTTTAGCTTCCATATATATGTCTTAGCATACCATATTTGTTTTTCTCTTTCTGACTTCACTCTGTATGAAAGATTCTAGGTCCATCCACCTCACTACAAATAACTCAATTTTGCTTCTTTTTAAGGCTGAGTAATAATCCATTGTATATATGTGTCACATCTTCTTTATCTATTCACCTGTCGATGGACACTTAGGTTGTTCCACTTCCTGGCTATTAAAAATAAAGCTGCAGTGAACATTGTGGTACATGTCTCTTTTTGAATTATGGTTTTCTCAAGATATATGCCCAGTAGTGGGATTGCTGGGTCCCACGGCAGTTCTGTTTTTAGTTTTTTAAGGAACCTCCATACCATTCTCCATAGTGGCTGTATCAAGTTACATCCCCACCAACAGTGCAAGAGGGTTCCCTTTTCTCCACACCCTCTCCAGCATTTATTGTTTGTAGATTTTTTGATGACTGGCCATTCTGACTGGTGTGAGGTGATACCTCATTGTAGTTTTCATTTGCATTTCTCTAATGATTAATGATGTTGAGCATTCTTTCATGTGTTTGTTGTCAATCTGTATATCTTCTTTGGAGAAATGTCTATTTAGGTCTTCTGCCCATTGTTGGATTGGGTTGTTTGTTGCTTTGACTGCTGAGCTGCTTGTAAATTTTGCAGATTAATCCTATGTTAGTTGCTTCATTTGCAAATATTTTCTCCCATTCTGAGGGTTGTCTTTTCATCTTGTTTATGGTTTCCTTTGCGGTTCAAAAGCTTTTAAGTTTCATGAGGTCCCTTTTGTTTATTTTTGGTTTTATTTCCATTTTTCTAGGAGGTGGGTCAAAAAGGATCTTGCTGTGATGAATGTCATAGAGTGTTCTGGCTATGTTTTTCTCTGAGAGTTTTATAATGTCTGGCCTTACATTTAGGTGTTTAATCCATTTTGAGTTTATTTTTGTGTATGGTGTTAGGGAGTGTTCTAATTTCATTCCTTTAAATGTAGCTGTCTAGTTTTCCAAACGTCATTTATTGAAGAGGCTATCTTTTCTCCATTGTATATTCTTGCCTCCTTTATCAAAAATAAGGTGACCATATGTGTGTGTTTATCTCTGGACTTCCTATCCTGTTCCATTTATCTGTATTTCTGATTTTGTGCCAGTACCATACTGCCTTGATTACCTTAGCTTTCTAGTATTGTCTGAAGTCCGGGAGCCTGATTCCTCCAGCTCCATTTTTCGTTCTCAAGCTTGCTTTGGCTATTCGGGGTCTTTTGTGTTTCCATACAAATTGTGACATTTTTTGTGCTAGTTCTGTGAAAAATGCCATTGGTGGTTTGATAGGGATTGCATTGAATCTGTGGATTGCTTTGGTTAGTATAGCCATTTTCACAATATTGATTCTTCCAATCCAAGAACAGGGTATATCTCTCCAGCTGTTTGTACCATCTTTAATTTCTTTCATCAGTGTCTTATAGTTTTCTGCATACAGGTTTTTTGTCTCCTTAGGTAGGTTTATTCTTAGGTATTTTATTCTTTTTGGTACAATGGTAAATGTAAGTGTTTCCTTAATTGCTCTTTCAGATTTTTCATCATTACTGTATAGAAATGCAAGAGATTTCTGTGCATTAATTTTGCATCCTGCTACTTTACCAAAATCGTTGATTAGCTCTAGTAGATTTCTGGTAGCATCTTTAGGATTCTTTATGTATAGTATCATGTTATTTGCAAACAGTGACAGCTTTACTTCTTCTTTTCTAATTTGGATTCCTTTTATTTCTTTTTCTTTTCCAAAAACGAAAAGATTGCTGTGGCTAAAACTTCCAAAACTATGTTGAATAATAGTGTTGAGAGTGGACAACCTTGTCTTCTTCCTGATCTTCGAGGAAATGGTTTCAGTTTTTCACCATTGCGAACGATGTTGGCTGTGGCTTTGTCATCTATGGCCTTTATTATGTTGAGGTAAGTTCCCTCTACGCCTACTTTCTGGAGAGTTTTGATCATAAATGGGTGTTGAATTTTGGTGAAAGCTTTTTCTGCATCTCTTGAGATGATCATATGGTTTTACTCCTTTAATTTGATAATATGGTTTATCACATTGTTTTATTTGTGTATACTGAAGAATCCTTGTATTCCTGGGATAAATCCCACTTGATTGTGGTGTGTGATCCTTTAAATATGCTGTTGGATTCTGTTTGCTAGTATTTTGTTGGGGATATTTGCATCTATGTTCATCAGTGATAGTGGCCTTTAGTTTTCTTTCTTTGTGACATCTTTGTCTGTCCAGATTTTAGTTTTATTGATCTTTGTTATTGTTTCCTTCATTTCTTTTTCATTGATTTCTGATCTGATCTTTATGATTTCTTTCCTTTTGCTAACTGTGAGGTTTTTATGTTCTTCTTTCTCTAATTGCTTTTGGTGTAAGGTTATATTGTTCATTTGAGATGTTTCTTGTTTCTTGAGGTAGGATTGTATTGCTATAAACTTCCCTCTTAGACCTGCTTTTGCTGCATCCCATATGTTTTGGGTCATCGTGTTTTCATTGTCATTTGTTTCTAGGTACTTTTTAATTTCCTCTTTGATTTCTTCAGTGATCTCTTGGTTATTTAGTACTGTATTGTTTAGCCTCCATGTGTTTGTATTTTTTGCAGATTTTTTTCCTGTAATTGATATCTAGTCTCATAGTGTTGTGGTCAGAAAAGATATTTGATACGATTTCAGTTTTCTTAAATTTACCAAGGCTTTATTTGTGACCCAAGATATGATCTATCCTGGAGAATGTTCCATGAGCACTTGAGAAGAAAGTGTATTTGGTGTTTTTGGATAGAATGTCCTAGATATATCAATTAAGTCCATCTTGTTTAATATATCACTTAAAGCTTCTGTTTCCTTATTTATTTTCATTTTAGATGATTTGTCCATTGGTGAAAGTGGGGTGTTAAAATCCCCTACTATGATTGTTTTACTGCCGATTTCCCCTTTGATGGCTGTTAGCATTTGCCTTATGTATTGAGGTGCTCCTATGTTGGGTGCATAAATATTTACAATTGATTTATCTTCTGCTTGGATTGATCCCTTCATCATTATGTAGTGTCCTTCTTTGTCTCTTGTAATAGTCTTTATTTTAAAATCTATTTTGTCTGATATGAGAATTGCTACTCCAGCTTTCTTTTGATTTCCATTTGCATGGAATATCTTTTTCCATCCTCTAACTTTCAGTCTATATGTGTTCCTGGTCTGAAGTGGGTCTCCTGTAGACAGCATATATATGGGTCTTGTTTTTGTATCCATTCAGCTAGTCTGTGTCTTTTGGTTGGAGCATTTAATCCAGTTACCTTTGAGGTAGTTATTGATATGCATGTTCCTATTACAATTTTCTTAATTGTTTTGGGTTTATTATTGCAGGTCTTTTCCTTCTCTTGTGTTTCCTGCCTGGAGAAATTCCTTTAGCATTTGTTGTAAAGCTAGTTTGGTGGTGCTGAATTTTCTTAGCTTTTGCTTATCTGTAAAGGTTTTAATTTCTCCATTGAATCTGAATGTGATCCTTGCTGAGTAGAGTAATCTTGGTTGTAGGTTTTTCCTTTTTAATCACTTTAAATATGTCCTGCTACTCCCTTCTGGCTTACAGAGTTTCTGCTGAAAGATGACCTGTTAACCTTATGGGGATTCCCTTGTATTTTATTTGTTATTTTTCCCTTGCTGCTTTTAATATGTGTCTTGGCTTGTTTCTCCTTGGATTTATCCTGTATGGGACTCTCTGTGCTTCCTGGACTAGATGGACTCTTTCCTTTCCCATGTTAGGGAAGTTTTCAACTATAATCTCTTCAAATATTTCCTCAGTCCCTTTCTTCTTCTCTTCTTCTGGGACCCCTATAATTCAAATGTCGGTGCATTTAATGTTGTCCCAGAGGTTTTTAAGACTGTCCTCAATTCCTTTCATTCTTTTTTCTTTATTCTGCTCTGTGGTAGTTATTTCCACTATTTTATCTTCCAGGTCACTTATCCATTCTTCTTCCTCAGTTATTCTGCTATTGATTCCTTCTAGAGAATTTTAAATTTCATTTATTGTGTTGTTTATCATTGTTTGTTTGCTCTTCAGTTCTTCTAGTTCCTTGTTAAATGTTTCTTGTATTTTCTCCATTCTGTTTCCACGATTTTGGATCATTTTTGCTTTCATTACTCTGAATTCCTTTTCAGGTAAACTGCCTATTTCCTATTCATTTATTTTGTCTGGTGGGTTTTTACCTTGCTTCTTCATCTGCTGCATGTTTCTCTGTCTTCTCATTTTGCTTAACTTACTGTGTTTGAGGTCTCCTTTTCACAGGCTGCAGGTTCATATTTCCTGTTGTCTGCCCCCCGTGGGTGAGATTGGTTCAGCGACCTGTTTAGGTTTCCTGGTGGAGGGTACTGGTGCCTGTTTTCTGGTTGTGTGGGGCTGGATCTTGTCTTTCTGGCAAGCAGGGCCATGTCCGGTGGTGTTTTTTGGGGTGTCTGTGAACTTAGTATGATTTTAGGCAGCCTCTCTGCTAATGGGTGGGTTTGTGTTCCTGTCTTGCTAGTTGATTTGCATGGGGAGTCCAGCAGTGGAGCTTGCCGGTCATTGGGTGGGGCTGGGTCTTAGTGTTGAGATAGAGATCTCTGGGAGAGCTCTTGCCATTTGATATTATGTGGAACCTGGAAGTCTCTGGTGGACCAATGTCCTGAACTTGACACCTGGCTGGAGCACCAAGACCCTGTCGGCCACACAGCTCAGAAGAAAAGGGAAAAGAAAGAAAGAAAGAGAGAGAGATAGAGAGAGAGAGATAGGGAGGGAGGGAGGAAGGAAGGAAAGAAAGAAAGAAAGAAAGAGAGAATGAAAGAAGGAGAGAAAGAAAGGGAGGGAGGGAGGAAAGAAGACAGAAAGAGAATAAATAAAATTAAAATGTTATTAAAATAAGAAATAAAAATATTAATAATTAAAAAATTAAACAGTAGGGGCCTCCCTGGTGGAGCAAGTGGTTGGGAGTCCGCCTGCCGATGCAGGGGATACGGGTTCGTGCCCCGGTCTGGGGGGATCCCATATGCCGCGGAGCGGCTGGGCCCGTGAGCCATGGCCGCTGAGCCTGCGCGTCCGGAGCCTGCGCGTCCGGAGCCTGTGCTCCGCGGCGGGGGAGGCCACAACAGTGAGAGGCCCGCATACCGCAAAAAAAAAAAAAAAAAAAAAAAAAAAAAAAAAATTAAACAGTAATAAAAATGAATAGAAAGAAAGAAGATAGCAACCAAACCAAAAAACAAATCCACTAATGATAACAAGCACTAAAGACTATAAAAAAAAATGGACACACAGAATCCTGGGACAAATGGCAAAAGCAAAGCTATACAGACTAAATCACCAAAGAAGTATACACATACACACTCACAAAAAGAGAAAAAGGAAACAAATATATATCTATATATTTAAAAAAGGAACAGAGCTATCAAATCAATGAACAAATCTACCAATGATAATAAACTCTAAATACTAAGCTAAGTTAGACATAAAACCAGAGACAAATTAGATACAGAAAGCAAATCCCAAGTCTACAGTTGCTCCGAAAGTCCATCGCCTCAGTTTTGGGATGATTCATTGTCTATTCAGGTATTCCAGAGATGCAGGGTACATCAAGTTGATTGTGGAGATTTAATCCACTGCTCCTGAGGCTGCTGGGAGAAATTTCCCTTTCTCTTCTTTGTTCCCACAGCTGCTAGGTTCAGCTTTGGATTTGGCCCTGCCTCTGTGGGTAGGTCACCTGAGGGCGTCTGTTCCCCACCCAGACAGGACAGGGTTAAAGTAGTAGCTGATTAGGGGGCTCTGGCTCACTCAGGCCAGGGGGAAGGAGGGGTACAGAATGAGGGGCAGCCTGCCACGGCAGAGGTCAGCATGATGTTGCAACGGCCTGAGGCTCACTGTGTGTCCTCCCAGAGAAGTTGTCCCAGGGTCATGGGACCCTGGCAGTGACAGGCTGCACAGGCTCCCAGGAGGGGAGCTGTGCATAATGACCTGTGCTTGCACACAGGATTCTTGGTTGCTGTGGTGGCAGCTGCCTTCGCATTTCATGCCCGTCTCTGGTGTCCGTGCTTATAGCCGAGGCTTGTGCCCATCTCTGGACCTCATTTAGGCAGTGCTCTGAATCCCCTCTCCTCGTGCACCCTGAAACAATGGTCTCTTGCCTCTTAGGCAGTTCCAGACTTTTTCCTGGGCTCCCTCCCGGCTAGCTGTGGTACACTAACCCCCTTCAGGCTGTGTTCATGCAGCCAACCCCAGTCCTCTCCCTCGGATCTGACCTCTGAAGCCAGAGCCTCAGCTCCCAGCCCCCACTTGCCCCAGTGGGTGAGCAGACAAGCCTCTCAGGCAGGTGAGTGCTGGTCAGCACTGATCCTCTGTGCGGGAATCTCTCTGCTTTACCCTCTGTACCCCTCTTGCTGAGCTCTCCTCCGTGGCTCCAAAGCTTCCTCCCCGCCCATCTCCCATCTCCACCAGTGAAGGGCCTTCCTAGTGTGTGGAAACTTTTCCTCCTTCACAGCTCCCTCCCAGAGGTGCAGGTCCCATCCCTATTCTTTTGTCTCTGTTCTTTCTTATTTTCTTTTCCCCTCCCCAGGTACGTGGGGTCTGTCTTGCCTTTTGGGAAGTCAGAGGTCTTCTGCCAGCATTCAGTAGGTGTTCTGTAGGAGATGTTCCACATGTAGATGTATTTCTGAGGTATTTTTTGGGAGGAAGGTGATCTCCACGTCTTACTCCTCCCCCTTCTTGAAGGTCTCTCCTTGAACACTTACATCTTTTTGATAATAACCATCTTAGCAAAAGCATTTTTGTTTTGATTTGACTTTCACTGATGATTAGTGATGTTGAGTATGTTTTCATAGAGCTGTTGGCACTTGTATTTCTTTGGAGAAACAAATTATTTGCCCATTTATTTATTTATTTATTTATTTTTAGTTATTTAGTTTTGAGAGTTCCTTATATATTTTTGATTTTAGTTCCTTATTCGATACATGCTTTGTACTATTTTTTTACCACTATATAGGTTGCCTCTTCACTCTATGATGTTTTCTTTTGCTGTATAGAAACCTGTTTGTTTGATATAGTCTCACTTGTCTATTTTGCTATTTTTACTTCTGTTTTTGTTGTCATATCTAAAAAATCACTGCCTAGACCAATGTCATGACGTTTTTCCCCTATGTTTTCTTCCAGGAGTTTTAAAGTTTCAGTTTTCACATTTAAATCTTTAATCCACCTTGCATTGATTTTTGTGTATGGTGAAAGATAATTTGTAAATCTTTGCATGTGGATATCCAGTTTTCTCAATACCATTTTTTTAAGAGACTGTTTTCCCCACTGTGTGTTCTTGTTACCCTCGTCAAATATGTGTTGTTTGTTTTACCATAATATCAAGGCCAGACGAAGATACATGAAAAGAACACTAGAGGTTAATATCTCTAATGAACATAAATACAAAAATTCTCAGCAAAATACCAGGGAACTAAATTCAACAGGACATTAAAAAGATCAGACAAGATGATCAAGGGAGATTTATCCATGACACACAAGGATAGTTCAGCATACACAAATTGCTAAACATGATCCACCACAGTAACAGAATGAAGGGTAAAAAGCACATAATTGGGGCTTCCCTGGTGGCGCAGTGGTTGGGAGTCCGCCTGCCGATGCAGGGGATGCGGGTTTGTGCCCCAGTCCAGGAGGACCCCACATGCCATGGAGTGGCTGGGCCCATGAGCCATGGCCACTGAGCCTGCGTGTCTGGAGCCTGTGCTCCACAATGGGAGAGGCCACAACAGTGAGAGGCCCATGTACTGCCAAAAAAATAAACAAATAAAAATGCACATAATTATCTCAAAAGATGCAGAAAAAGCTTTTGAAAAAATTCAATATCCTTTCATGATAAAAATGCAGACCAAACAGGATATAGAAAGAATGTACCTCAAAATAATAAAGGCCATGTATTAAAAGCCCATGGCTAACATGATGTTCAGTGGTTAAAAAAAAAAGACTGAAGGCTTTTTCTCTAAGATCACGAACAAGACAAGGATGCCCACTCCCACCACTTCTATTCAACGTAGTACTGGAAGTCCTGGATAGATCACTTCAGCAAGAAAAATAAAAGACATCCAAATTGAAAAGGAAGAAGTATACTTGTCTCTGTCTGCATATGTCAAAGTTTTATATGTAGAAAACCCTAAAGACTCAGACAAAAAGTGTTAGAACTAATAAAAAATGCATCAAAGTTGCATGGTACAAAGTCTGTATATAAAATAGTTGCTATTTACAATAGCATTTAAAAGAATAAAGTGCGGACTTCCCTGGTGGCGCAGTGGTTGAGAGTCCACCTGCCGATGCAGGGGACACGGGTTCGTGCCCCGGTCCGGGAAGATCCCACATGCCGTGGAGCGGCTAGGCTCGTGACCCATGGCCGCTGAGCCTGTGCGTCCGGAGCCTGTGCTCCACAATGGGAGAGGCCACAACAGTGAGAGGCCCGCGTACAGGAAAAAAAAAAAAAAGAATAAAGTGCTTAGGAATTAATTTACCCTTGGAGATGAAACATCTGTACACAGAAATCTGTAAGACATCAATGAAAAATTTGAACAAGACACAGATAAGTGTAAAGATATCCCATGTTTATGGTTGGAATGATTGAAATTGTTCAAATATCCTCACTTCCCAAAGTAATCTGTAGATTCATTGTAATTCCTGTCAAGATTCCAAAGTCATTTTTCACTGGATAGAAAAAATTCCTAAAATTCATATGGAACCACAAAAGACCCTGAATAGCCAAAACAGCCTTGAGCAAGAAGAATAAAGCTGTAGGCATCACCTGTCTTGATGTAAAAATATATTACAAAGCTACAGTAATCAAAATAGTATGGCACTGGCATAAAAACAAACATATAGACCAGTGGAGGAGAATAGAGTCCAGAAATAAGTCTACATGTCCATGGTTAACTAATCTGCAACTACATTCCTAAGAACACACAAGGAATAGATAGTCTCTGAAACAAATGGTTTTGGGAAATCACAAAATGCACATGGAGAATGATGAAATTGGACCCTATCTTACACCATAATCCAAAATCAACTCATATAGATTAAACACTTAAGAATAACACCTGAAACTGTAAAACTACTAGAAGAAAAGTGAGGGAAAAAACATCTTGACATTTGTCTGGGCAGTGATTTTTGGATATGACTCCAAAAGTACAGGCAACAAAAGCGAAAATAGACCAAGGGATTACATCAAACTAAAAAGCTTCTACATAGCAAGGGAAACAATCAAGAGAGTGAAAAGTCAACTTAAAGAGTGGCAGAAAATATTTGTAAACCATACATTTGATAAGGGTTTAAATATATATTTAAAAATATATATGGAACACAAATGAATCAATTGACAAAAGACAAATAAACCGATTAAAAAGTGGGCAATGGACCTGAAGACATTACTCCAAAGGCCTACAGGTATACAAAAGAGTACTCTACATCACTAGTCTTTAGGGAAATCCAAATCAAAAGACAAATCAGGATGAAATATCACCTTACATCAATTAGAATGCCTATTATCAAAAAGACAAAAATTACTAGTATTGGCAAGGAGGTAGAGAAAAGGGAACCCTTTTGGTGGTGATGTAAATTGGTACACCCATTATGGAAGTAGTATGAGGATCCCCTCAATAATTAAAAATAGAATTATCATATGATCCAGCAATCCCACTTTTGGGTATATAGCCAAAGGAAATGAAAACAGTATCTAGGAGATATATCTGCACTTTCATGGTCATCACAGCATTATTCACAATGACCAAGCTATGGGAATAATCCAAGTGTCTATCAGTGGACAAAAGGATAAAGAAAATTTGGTATGTACATACAATGGAATATTATTCAACCTTATAAAATGAAATCAACATTTGTGACAACATGGCTGAACCTGCCAAACATTATGCTAAGTGAAACAAACAAGATACAGAAAAACAAATACTGTATGATTTCATTTATATGTAGAATGTAAAAAGGTTGACTCATGAAAGCAGAGAGTAGACTGGTGGTTGCCAGGGGCTGGAGAGTGGGGGAAATGGGGAGATGTTGGTCAAAGGGTACAAAGTTTCAGTTATGTAGCATGAATAACTTCTGTAGATCTAAAGTACATCATGGTGACTGAAGTTAATAACATTGTATTTTATACTTGAAATTTTTGAGAGGATATTTTGAGTGGTCTCACAACACACACACAAGTGAGATGATACAAATGTTAATTAGCTTGATCATGGTAGTTATTTCACAAAATAATTATATATCAAAAATTGTGTATCAAAACATCATGTTGTACACCTTAAATACATAATCTTTATTTGTCAATTATACCTCAATAAAGCTGGGCAAAAAAAAAAAAAAAGACATAAAATCCAATGGAATAGACTAGAGAGCCCAGAAATAAACTGATGAGTATACAGTCAACTGATACTCGACAGTGCCAAGAATATGCAATAAATTAAGGATAACCTCTTTATAGTATTGTTTAAAATTCTTGTTTAAAAATTTATAGTAAAATATTTAACTGTACAAAAGCTCAAGTGTATTATGATGAAACCATGTGTCCCTATCACAGAGCTTAATGAATAACACAAATGTACTATATTTGAATTTCCAATGAATATATTCTTTCTTCCCACTTTCCTATTCCAGTGAAACAAATATCCTGAGTTTGGTTTTTATCATTTCCATGATTTTTAAATACCTTTATAATATGTTAATTGTTCCTAAATGATGTATAGCATTGATTTGAATATTTTCATACTTTTTAAAGAGAATCCTACTTTATGTATATTTTAGCAACTTGCTTTTTTGATAAAGATGAACCTTGTAAATTTATCCATATTATTATTTTTACTACTGTATATGATTATGGTATATGTCCATATCTTTGTTTACCCATTCTCCTGTTGAAAGATATTTAGATGTTTTCTAGTTTATTACTATCAGCTGCTAATTGCTGCTTTGTCTCTGACTCTTGTACATATTTATTTCTTGTAATAGGTAGACACGTATGCACACACACACACAAATGAGTGGGTTTTCTGAGTTATAGGTTCCATGCAACTTTCATTTAAAGTAGTTATCACAATAGTTTCTGAAGTGTTTGTGTCTAGTACACTAGTTACACCCTAGCGAGCCACAGTATAAGAATTGTCATTCCTTTAAATACTTTTAATGTTTGTTGTTTTAAATATAGATAATGATACAGATACATATATAAATATATACACATATTCTTATATACACATATATCAATACTTAGGGGCATATATATGTGTGTATATATATATGTGTTTATATATAGGAAATAGGGTGAACTGAGTATTTTTGATATTCTCTAATCAGCATTATATAATATGGCAATGTGGATCAAAAACATTAATTTCAAACATTGATCTATGTTCTAGGTTAATTCTAATGAAACAATCAAGTGTATTTGCAAACATTCATGCACAAGATTATTTACCGTGTCCCGTGTTTGAGACAAAACTTGGAAAAAATATAACTGTCTAAAATGTATGTTGTTATAGATATGATAGCATATGCCAACTTGTGGCAGATAATAACAGTGTACAGATTATTTTATTAAGTAAATCTGGATGTTATAAACAATTACTTATGAAATAGTGATTTTTTTCATAGAACATCTATCGATTCATCACTAGCTATATCTGTTTGTTTTCAGGCCTTGATATTTGCTCATCTTTCTGCCGGAAATAATTTTCCCTGAGTTTTTATGTTAAATTATTCAGGTTTTGACTCAAATATATATATGTTCTAGACTTCAGAGCAATTTTAAATTGTAAATTTTTTAAAGTTATTTTTTTCTTAAATTAGTAAGAACTTACTTCTCTAGAATATGTTCAGTAAAGCATACTTTAAAGTGTTGAACTAAACCAGGGTCCCCTTTGAATGTTTTTTCAGCTAATTATCTATCAGAGACATATTTGGATTTTAAAATTTATCTGTTAAATCTTGGATGGTCTATTGATATTGTTGATATCATGACTATAGTTATCTTAAAACTAGGCCACTTTCCATAATCATACAGCATCAAAAGAATTAGTTAACTATAATTGCCCAGAACATTAATTAAATGTCTGGCAAAAGTTAGATCCTGAAATGTTGTTATTAAAAAAAATCTAGCCAGTTTTGGTTGTGTTACAAACATATTTTCTTTTTTCTGTATTGCAAGTGTTTTTGTTAAATTTATCTGTGCTAAATATTAGCTAATATCAATCAAGTGTTAAAGTGATTTTAGCTAGTAATTTTGAAAGTTGTTGTTTTGATAAGAATAATATCATATATACAAACAATTGACAGTATAACCCTTGAGAAAATTATTGCAGTTTTTTTTAACCTCACAATAATATTTTTTTTTTTTTTTTGCATTACGTGGGCTTCTCACTGCTGTGGCCTCTCCCGTTGCGGAGCACAGGCTCTGGACATGCAGGCCCAGCAGCCATGGCTCACGGGCCCAGCCGCTCCGCGGCATGTGGGATCTTCCCAGACCGGGGCACGAACCCGTGTCCCCTGCATCGGCAGGCGGACTCTCAACCACTGCGCCACCAGGGAAGCCCTCACAATAATATTTAATCCAATATAATCAGCAACTATAGACAGATTAAGACAGTACCTCTTCATTCAAGCTTACATATTCAGCATATAAATCTATGGTGAAATAAACAAGAGTATCATACTGTCTCTGGTTTAGGTAATTCGTATGAATTTTTTAACTTAAAATGTTTTATGACATATAGTCTTCAATGGCAATACACGCTAACTGGATAGAAATTTCAGACGTGGCACAAAATGCTATTTATTTTCTGTTTCATAGATTGGATTCTATAATGTTCCTTGGAGACCTGTTTTACTGGCTTTTTGTTCTTAGGCAAAATCATATGAATGGATCATAAACTACAACAAAATTATTATCACTGTTCATGTTTAAAACAATTGAGGTGTCTAAAAGGCCACAAACAGCTATTATAGTTACATAGCTCTGATATTCAATCAGATCTTATTTCTGCTATTGCCATTTGAAACCTCCTGGTAGCCCAGAGACTAAGGTATTAAAATAGAATTTACATGGTTTAAATTTTTGTTTCTTATATTAATTTTTTAGAAAGTGTTTTATGGAGATAGCAAGATACAGCATTCTCCCCATTCCTGTATTATGCTATTTCCTCTCCTGAAAATTCTGTGATAAAACTACTACTCACAGTTCAAGGATAGTTTAATTTCCCAAAGCAAAACCCTTTAGGCACAGCCATAATTTCTAAAAACTATACTGGAAGAGATAAATAGATAAAAAAAAATTTCACAGTCGAATATAGAAAAAAGATTCAGACCTCTACTTCACTTTCTACTGAATATGAAAATACTTTCATACATAATTATGAAACTTTAAAAGAGATTAGTTACACAATAAAATTATAGTTCCTCTGAGCAGGAATTATTACTTTTTCCTGAAGATGGACTTTGTAATTACTTGAAGTAAAACAAAAGAATGTCCAGAAATTTACTGCATGCCTTCAGATATACAAGGAAGAAGCAAAGTTGATACATTTAATTATCTGCCCCCATCCATGTACAAGCTCTATCAACATCTCCCACCAGAGTAGTACATTTTTTACAACTGATGAACCTACATTGACAAATCATTATTACCCAAAGACCATAGTTTATATTAAGGTTCACTCTTGGTGTTACATATTCTGTGGCTTTTAACAAATGTACAGTGAAATGTATCCAAAATTAAATTATCATCCAGAATATTTTCACTGCTCTAAAAATCTGTGCTGTATCATTTCATCCCTGTCTTCCATCTAACCTCTGGCAACCACTGCTCTTTTTACTGTCCCCATATCTTTGCCTTTTCCAGAATGTCATGTAGTTGGAATCATACAGAATGTAGCATTTTCAGATTGGCTTCTTTTGGTTTAAATATACATTTAAATCTCCTCTATCTCTTTTCATTGTTTGATAAATTTTTTTAAAGCCCTGAATAATATTCCATTGTCTGGATGTACCACAGTTTAGTTATCCATTCACCTACTGAAGGACTTCTTGGTTGCTTCCAGGTTTTGGCAATTTCCCTGATGACACAATGGCAGCATCTTTTTACACACTTATTTCCATTTGTATATCTTCTTTGGTAAAGTGTCTGTTCAGGTAGTTTGCCTATTTTTTAATCAGGTTGTTTTTTTCTTATGGTTAAGTTAAGAGTTCTTGTTTATTTTGAATGACAGTCCTTTATCAGATATGTCCTTTGAAAATATTTTCTCCAAGTCTGTGGCTTATATTTTCATTTTCTTGACAGTGTCTCTTGCAGAGCAGAAATTTTTAATTTTAGTGAAGTCCAGCTTGTCAGTTTCTTCTTTCATGGATATGCCTTTGATGTTGCAGGGAAACAATTTTTTAGATCTCAGAAGTTTAGAAAGAATGTGTGAGACAATGGTAATAGTGTCAGCAAAAGCACAGAGGTATGAAAATTCATGCCTAGCATAGGAAAAAATAACTAGGATTATGGTGCTCAAAAATTATAAATCTTGAGTGTTGTAGGGTGGGAAATGTTAATGAAAAAGTAGTATGGTACATATTAGAAAGTAGTATGAATAACATACTAAAGATTTGCATTATATCATGAAAACAAAGGGACTCATTGAGATTTTCACTTCTTACCACTCTCCCCCATCCCCCTCTCCCCCAGAATAAGGCATAAGCAGATTTTTGCTTTGTGTTCCAGGAAGCTCAGCATGTCACTAATAAGGACATCCCATCACTGGGTCTCCACCCAGATGATGTCATCTAAACCTAATTAACTCTAAAAGACCCTACCTCCAAATACCATCACCCTGGGGGTCAGGGCTTGCTTCAACATATTAATTTTGGGGGTCCACTAACATTCAGTCCATAGTAGATTAAAGATAGATTAAAAATGGATTAAAGATGGATTAAAGATTTAAACATAAGACCTGATATTGTAAGACTTCTAAAAGAAAATATAAGTAAAAGGCTTCAAAGCATTGGACTTAGAAGTTATTTCTTGGAGTGATACCAAAAGCACAAGCAACAAAAGCAAAATTAGACAAGTGCACTACATAAAACTAAAACGTTTCTGCACAGCAAAGAAAACAATCAACTGAATGAAAAGGCACACTATAGCATATTTGCAAACCTTATGTATGATAAGTGGCTAGTATCAAAAATATATGAGGAACACCTACATTTCAATAGTGAAAAAAAATCTGATTAAAAAATGGGCAAAGAATTCAAACAGTCATTTTTCCATAGAAGACATACAAATGACCAAAAGGTATATGAAATGATGCTCAACATCACTAATTATCAGGTAAATTATCAAGGAAATGCAAAGCAGAACTGTAATGAAGTATCACCTTATACCTGCTAGGATAGTTACTGTTAAAAAAATAACATTGTTGACTAAGATGTGGAGAAATTAGAACCCTTGTATGCTTTTAGTGGGAATGTAAAATGGGGAAGATGCTATGGAAAACTACATGGAGCCTCTTCAAAAAATTAAAAAATATAACTACCATATGCTCCAGCAATGCTACTTCTGGGCATATGTCCAAAATAATTAAAATCAGGATTTTGAGGAGATATATGCACTCCCATGTTCATTGCAGCATTGTTCACAATAGCCACAATATGTAAATAACATAAATATCCATCAACAGATGAATGGATAAAGAAATTGTGATATAGACATAAAATGTAATATTTAGCCCTAAAAATAATGATATTCTGCCATATACAACAGCGTATATGAATCTGGAAAACATTAAGCCTATCACAGAAGGAAACATACAGCATGATTCCACTTATGATGTCATGAAATAGAGATAACACATCTAAAATAGTCAAACTCATAGAAATAAAGAGTAGAATGGTGGTTGCCAGGTGCTGAAGGGAGGGAGAAATGGAGAGTTGCTACTTGACAGGTATAAAATTTCAGTTATGAAAGATGAATAAGTTCTAGAGATCTGCTGTACAACATTACACCTACAGTTAATGACATTGTATTGTGCACTTAAAATATGTTAAGAAGGTAAATCTCATGTTATTCTTACTACAATAGTAAAAATAAACAATAACAATCTATTAAGAGTCAAAAATTGTAAGTGTGAGTATTTTCCTTGGTAGTAATTGTAAAATATTTTAAAACATTATTATTGAAAATAAATCTTATTTCTATGAAAAGAAAACAACAACAACAACAACAAAGGTAAATGTACAAGACCTCTACACTGAAAACTGTAAAACATGGAGAGTAATGAGAACCTAAAGAAGTGGAGGGATGTACCATGTTCATGAATTAGAAGACTCAATACTTTTAGGTATCAATTCTTCCAATTGTTGTATAAATTCAATCCAATCCAAAATAAAAATCACAGTAAGATTTTCTGGGGAGGTTGATAAAATATCTCAAGTTGTATGTAGTAATACATATAACCCAGAAAAAAAAATGTGATATTGAAAAGAGAAAACTAAAGGACTTATCAAGCAAGTCCTATGATTATATTATATTAGTGTAGGGATACACAAAGTAACCAATAGAAGAGTATAGAGTCCACAGATATATACATATGTGTGTGTGTATATATATATATATATATATATATATATATATATATATATATATATATATATATATAAAATCATAATTATGATAAATATGACACTGCAGTATAGTGATAAATTTTTTTTATAAATGGAGCTGGTTTAATTGGATATATATTTGGAAAATTATATCTTGACCTCTGCCTCATGCGATGCACAAAAATCAATTTCAGTATATATTTTAGACCTAATGTAAAAAATAAGGGAAGATAATATTTTCACAACTTTGGACACAGTAAAGATTTTTTTTAAAAGACAAAATGTTAACTATAAAGGAAAAATTAGTAAATTGGACTACATTATAATTAAGAACTTTTTTTATAAAAGGACATCAATAGCATGAGAAGGTAAGCCTCACCCGAAGAAGTTTGCAATACAAGAAAGAATTTATATCTTGAATATATACAAACTCCTTAATTAGTAAGGGAAATACATTAATGTAAAAAATTAGTGAGATGAATTGAACAGGATCCTCACATACAAAAAAAAGAATATCCAGTTGGCCAACAAACACACGAAAAGGCACAATATATATTCCATGAGATTTCAAGGGAATGCAAATTTAAACCACACTTAGATATCTTACATTTCTGCCAGGATGGCTAAATTATTTTTTAAAAGATAACAAGACCTAATGATCATCTGGAACAACTTGAACTCTCCTACATTGCTAGTGGAAATGTAAATTGACATAATCACACTGGAAAACTGGCCATATACATGCACGCATATACCATGCCTCAACAATTCTACTCTTAGGTATACACCCAAGAAAAATGAGTATTATATTTACCAGAAAAAGTTTTAGTATGTGAATGTTAGTTAACAGAATAATGTTTGTAACAGCTCCAAACTGAAAACAACTCATCAGAAGTGAAATGTATAAATGATGACATATCCATATAATGGATTATAGCATAACAATGAAAATGAGAACAAAAGTATAATCACAAAAACAAGAGGGATGACTCATAAAAACATATATTTGCCAAAAGAAGGTAAGTGTAGACAAAAAATCATGCTTTCTTATTCTAAATTTTCACAAGTAGGCAAAACTAATTTATAGTGTTAGAGGTCAGCATAGTTGTAAAACTTTATCTGTGTGCACTTGCCAGAGAAGGAAGTGTGAGGTGGGGAGGAGGGTTGGGAATGGTAAATCTAAAGGGATAGAAGGAAACTTCTTTTGTTCTATAATATTCTGTTCTTTCATCCATGCTGGTTACACAGCTGTATTCATTTTTATGAAATCTATTGATCTGTACATGTTTTGATTGAAATTCCCATAACATAAAATGAGCCATTTTAAAGTGTACAATTCAATAGCATTTTGTGCATTCACATTGTTGGGCAACTACCACCTCTATCTAGTTCCAAAATATTTTTATTCCCCCCAAAAGAAAATCCCATACTCGTTGAACAGTCCCTCCCTGTTTCCCTTTTCCCCAAAGCCCTTCACAACCAACAATCTGTTTTTTGTGTCTATGAATTGATCTATACACTGGGTATTTCATATAAATATGATCATAAAATATGTGACCATTGTGTCTTGCTTCTTTCACTTAGCATAATGTTTTCCAGGCTCATCCACATTGTAGCATGTATCAGTACTCTATCCTCATTTTCATGGCTGAATAATATTCCAGTGTGTGTGTATGTGTATGTGTGTGTGTGTTTGTGTATGTGTGTATCACACTTTGTTGATCTGTTCATAGTTTGATGTTCATTTTAGCTATTTCCACCTTTGGGCTATTATGAATATTGCTCCTATGAACATTCTTATCAAGTGTTTGCTTGAGCACCTCTTTTCAATTCATTTGGTACATAATTAGGAGTCAAATTGCTGAGTCTATGGTAATTTTATGTTTAATATTTTTGAGGAACTGCCATTTTTTCCACAACAGCTGCACCATTTTACATTACCACTAGCAATGTACAAGGGTTTAAATTTCCCTCCATCCTTACCAATGCTTGTTAGTTTCCATTTTTCTGGTTATAGCCATCCTAGTGAATGTGAAGTGGTAACTCATTGTTTTGACTTGCATTTCTCTAATAACTAATGACACTGAGCATCTTTTTATATGCTTGTTAACCATTTTATACATTTTTCTTTAGAGAAATGATGGCTTAAGTCCTTTGTCAATTTCTTAATTGGGTTTTTTTGTCTTTTTGTTGAATATCTGTATATTTTAGATTTATGCATTTGTCAATAATATTATAATTCACTGAAAATTAATGTAATCTTTTAAAGGCAGAATAACACCTGATTTTGAGACAACCAAAAAGGCAGAAAGGAAAAAGAACTATTTCAGATAGTATAGTGAAAAAAATTGGTTGTACATTACCTTTTTTCCTTTGGAAATGAGTGTCTGTGGTTTTGAAAAACTATCCTCATATTGTAAACTTGAATTTTTGCCAACAGAGTCAATAAGTGTGCTTTTGTTTAAATATGTGTATTTATAGACCATATTTTAATTAATATTGATAAGTGACAACTACTGATTAAAATGAAAGTCAATTAGGTAATTTATATGCAGTTTGTTTTACATAAGAATTTCTCAATAAATTCATCTCAACAACTGTTTTAAACATACACATATATCCCCCAAACTAAGTCTAAAAAGGCTAAATAATATACCCAACATACCACAATCTGGGCTAGCTTCATGGGCAGGCAACCTGTACAGTCAGACAGAGCTTGATACTCAGAAGGGCTCCACAATTAGTTTAATGCTCTGGTGTTACTATCTTGAAATTCTTTTTTTTAAATAAATTTATTTGTTTAATTAATTAATTAATTAATTAATCTATTTATTTTTCACTGCGTTGGGTCTTCGTTGCTGCATGCTGGCCTTCTCTACTTGCAGCGAGCAGGGGCTACTCTTGGTTGTGTTGTGTGGGCTTCTCTTTGCAGTGACTTCTCTTGCTGTGACCATGGGCTCTAGGTACGCCAACTCAGTAGTTGTGGCTCGTGGGCTCTAGAGCAGAGGCTTGGTAGTTGTGGCACACAGGCTTAGTTGCTCTGCAACATTTGGGATCTTCCCGGATCAGAGCTCGAACCTGTGTCCCCTGCATTGGCAGGCAGATTCTTAACCACTGCACCACCAGGGAAGTCCCCCATCTTGAAATTCTTAATAATAGTTCAACAGGAGATCCCACTTTTCATTTTGCACTAGGTCCAATAAATTTTATAGCCAGTACAGTTTACAAGTTTCAGATTCAAATAAATATGACTTAAAAATAAAACCAAACAGCCTCTTTGCAGAACAAATATAGGGATTTTGCCATAAACTAGATTTAATCTAACTTTGACTTTGACATTTTGCTCCTACTAAATTTAGGTAATTTGATATTCTGTTAAGTATCTTCTCAGCCATTTTTTACATTTAATTTTTCCAGTTTTATTGATAAATAATTGACATATATAACTGTATAAGTTTAAGGCATACAGCATAATGGTTTGATTCACGTATATTGTGAAATGATTACCACAGTAGGTTCAGCTAATATTTATCTTCTCATATAGATGCAATATAAAGAAAAGAAAGAAAAAATGGGAAAAAAATTCTCCTTGTGATGCAAATTCATAGGATTTACTGTCCTCTTTCCTATGTATCACACAACAGTGTTAGCTATAGTCATCAAGTTATACATTGCATCCCTAGTACTTATTCATCTTATTACTGGAAGTTTGTACCTTTTGACCACCTTCCTCCAATTTCCCCTCCACCCATCCTCCACCTCTGGTAATTGCAAGTCTGATCTCTTTCTATGAGATTGGGTGATTTTGTTGTTGTTGTTTGTTTGTTTGCATTCCACATATAAGTGAGATCATACAGTATTTGTCTTTCTCTGTCTGATTTATTTCACTTAATTCCTTCAAGTTTCATCCATGTTATCACAAATGGTAGGATCAGTTTAATTTTTATGTCTGAATAATATCCCATTGTGTGGAATATTATATCACAACTTTTTTATCCATTCATCCAGCGATGGGCACTTAGGTTGTTTCCATGTCTTGGCTACTGTAAATAATGTTGCTATGAACATTGGAGTGAAGATATCTTTTGAGTTAGTGTTTTCATTTCATTTATGTTTATTCCCAGAAGTGGAATTGCTGAATAATAGAGTAGTTCCACTTTTAATTTTTTGAGAATCCTCCATACTGTTTTCCATAGGGGTTGTACCAATTTACAATCCTTCCAACAATACACAAGGGTTCCCTTTTCTCTGCATCCACACCAGGATTCGTCATCTCTTGTCATTTTGATGATGGCCAGTCTAACAAGGAGTGTGGTGATATCTCATTGTTGTTTCAATTTGCATTTCCCTAATGACTAGTGATGTTGAGCATCTTTTCAGGTACCTGTTAGCCTTTCATGTATCTTCTTTGGATCAATGGCTATTCAGGACCTTTGCCCATTTTTAAATTGGGTTATTTGGTTTATAGCTATTGAGTTGTATGAGTTCTTTACATATTTTGATATTAATGAATTATCAGAAATGTTGTTTGCAAATATTTTTCCCATTCTGTAGGTGGTCTTTTCACTTTGTTGATGGTTTCTTTTGCTATGTAAATGCTTTTTAGTTTGATGTACTCCCACTTGTTTATTTTTTATTTTGTTGCTCATACTCTAGAGGGCATATCCAAAAATGCATTACTAAGACCCACATCAAGGAACTCTGTTCCTATGTTTTCTTCTAGGAGTTTCATACTTTCAGGTCTTAAATTTAAGTCTTTAATCCATTTGGGTTAATTTTTGTGAGTGGCATAAAATATGGATCCAGTTTTATTCTTTTACAGGTGAACACCCAATTATCCCAGCACTATTTACTGAAAAGACTATCTTTTCTCCATTAAGTATTCTTGGCTCCCTGGTTAAATACTAACTGACCAAATATGCTTGGATTTATTTCTTGTTTTACATATATTAAGAATCTCTATTCTGAAAACTACAAGACATTGATGAAAGAAATCAAAGACACAAATAAATGGAAAGATATCCTGTGTTCATGGATTGGAAGAATTAATATTGTTAAAATATCAATACTGCCAAAAGCCATCTATATATTCAATGCAATCCCTATCAAGATTCCAAAGGCATTTTTTAAAGAAGTAAGAAAAACACACCTAAAATTTATGTGGAACTACAAAAGACCCTGAATAGCCAAAGAAATCCTGAGGAAAAAAAGAACAAAGCAGGAGGCGTTACATTTAATTTTGAGGAGAGCCATTGTCACAGATACAAATTAGGTGTTAAAAAAATTAGATTTTGCTTTATGACAAAATACTGATTTTTTGTTCCTCTTAAGCAATTTTGATAATATTAGATAGTGGAAACCATTTTTTTTTCCCCTGAGGCACGCGGGCCTCTCACTGCTGTGGCCTCTCCCATTGCGGAGCACAGGCTCTGGACGCGCAGGCTCAGCGGCCATGGCCCACGGGCCCAGCCGCTCCGCGGCACACGGGATCCTCCCGAACCGGGGCACGAACCTGCGGCCCCTGCACCGGCAGGCACACTCTCAACCACTGCACCACCAGGGAAGCCCGGAAACCATTTTTTATTGAGAATATTACAACATACTTTTTTTTCATTTGAGAGTCACTGTAATAAAAATATCATGTCATGAAATTACAATTAGAAAGACTACTCAGACACAAAATTAAAGAGGGTTTATATTGAATCTTTAAAGACTCCTCAAATCTTACTTGATAGGTTTATTTATAACAATGCTTCCTAGAGATTCATGCCTTATTTTATTTTATTTTATTTTATTTTATTTTTATTTTATTTTTTTTTTGCGGTATGCGGGCCTCTCACTGTTGTGGCCTCCCCCGTTGCGGAGCACAGGCTCCGGACGCGCAGGCTCAGCGGCCATGGCTCACGGGCCCAGCCGCTCCGCGGCATATGGGATCCTCCCAGACCGGGGCACGAACCCGTATCCCCTGCATCGGCAGGCGGACTCTCAACCACTTGCGCCACCAGGGAGGCCCCATGCCTTATTTTAAAATGTTTTACTTGTATCATGATCTTTTGACCAACTGTGATGTAGGTTATATTATATATAATGAAATTCTACTTTGCAACTTGCTGCAGTTTTTTCTTGTTTTCTGCCACTTCTGCAATGACTTGCCTTATTACAGTTTCTATATATTTTCAACTTATTGATATACTTTATATAGTGGAATTGATTTTCATCAGCTAATCTTTTCCCTCTTACATTATTTATTAGTTCACAAATTCAGTTGAGAGAAGATATTTTCACTTGTACCTAGACTAACCTCATTTTCATGACATTGTACAGTATAATTTTGCTATTTAATGATTAAAATATTGAGCATGAAGATTACTCATAATGAAAATGATGAATAAATAAAAACCCTATTTGATGGTATACAATATTAGAACTCTGGGTGCATCTCATTATAAGAAATAAAATTTATCAATAGTCCAGCCTAAAAATTTGATTAATTTTCAAAATAAGAAATATAAAGTTAATTCCTGCTAGCACGGAAAATGTGAATAAATGTTTTCAAAAACTTTTCTAATAAAAGAAGTATTTCTACAGATGAGAAGATTAGGAAGAAATGAGGTAAATGAGAACTAGCTTTATGGCTCAAGAGAAAAATAATTGTTAGTTAGAAAAAAAACACCTCATATGCAGTCATCTTATACTAAAATAGGTTAAGTCTGTACTTACATAACTCTGCTAACATTTTTACATTAAACAAGAAATATACAGATTCTTATGTAGTTAACTCGTTTCAGCCTATTGTAATGGAAAGGGCTTTGGACTTCAATTTGAGAGATATAATTCAAGTCTTTAGTCAGATATCAATTATGTACATGGTAGTGGTCATGAAATAGGTCCTAGGCCATGGTTTTTCATCCATAGTAAATTGGGGTAGCTAATTTCTTTTAAAAACTGTGTTCCAGTCCATAATTTCCTATTATATACATACATTTTGGATATACTGTCTACTTTCTGGTGTCTCAAGTTTCTTGCAAATAATTATAGAGAGTAAAAAGAGAAGTCATAAACAACCTTGAAAACAAAGCACAATAAATTCAAATAGTAGTCTAGAAAATAACTGGTTTAAATTGCAAGCAAATACATCCTTCATCTTTCACTTAAAATTTTCAGTTAATGATTATTTATATCTTTAAAATGCAAATAATATCTGCTAGTAGTTTGGAGACTTTATTATTACAACAACAGATAATAATCCTCTTTGTAGGTATAACACAATTTGAATGTAAAGTAAGAATGTTAAGGCTTGATTTGCCCCCAAAAAGTCAGGTCTATAGTATGAACATGTTTGATCGTAGGAAGGCCATGTGTCCTAAGGAGGACCATCATGGATAACATGATTTAGAAGCATTCCTCATTGACAAACTATTTATTAAGGACTAATATATAGTAGCCACTATGGAGATATGTCCAAAGACTTCTGAGATTTTGCAGTTGCTTGGTGTCATAGTTTATTTGGGTGTCCTCAAAAGCAGAGCCAGAGGCAAGGATTTAGGTGTGGGCTGATTATTTACAAGAGGAACCAAGGAAGTTGGCAAGAGGAAATAGTGAGACTGTGACAAGGAAGGAAGAAAACCAATATAATGGTGTATTATTATGGTCACTGCTGTAGGACACAGGGTCTCAGTTCTGCTGGAAGCTCCTGAGAAACAGAGAAGATAGCTATTTGAAAGGTAGCTACTTAAAAGACAGGAGGTCAGATTACTTAGTCAAAGGTCCACAAATTCCCATCTCTCAGATTATTGAGATCTCATAATATAAACAATTTTTTCACCTTGATTCTTCCTTATCTAAAATACGTATCTTGGCGATCACTACATATTTCTACTTAACAATTCTGTTTCATTCATTTTATATTACATATGTTCCAGACTGTAACTGAACACAGGTTTGGCTGCTCACCACTCAACAGCCAATAAATTGAGGGGCAAACTTCAGTACAGAAAAAAGGTACTTTATTCAGAAAACCCAGAAATCTGAGGAGAAGGTAAACTTATGTCCAGAGACCAACTCCGAAGACTCTGCTCAGCCATGACAATTTTTAAAGGGAAAAAGGGGAAACATTCTCAGTTAATCATTAAGTAAGGAGGTCAGATTCTCCATCATTTTTCCATTGCGTGCAGGCCTGCAGACTTCTCCAAGTCTTACTTGGGACACTGTCTTGCAGTATGGTCCTCTTGCAATTGGATGTTCTCTTGCACGCATGGTTTGCCTGTGCCTGTAGGGTCCACCTGCAGATTTACTAAGGGGAAGCTAGGGGTAGAGAGTCAGTCATTCTTTAACTACCGAATTCTTCTTTCTTATTCCTTCTAATCCAGGAAAGGAATCAACAGGTTAAGTAAGGTGTTGTGTATATTTAGAAAAGCAGAAATCAGGAACTAAGGTAAATGTTGCCTAATGACCTCATCTTTATGGTTAAGGTCTAAGGAGAAAAGGGATGAACAAATAGAAAAGGGGCAAAAGAGCTGCTTACAAGATTTTTTTTTTTTTAATCTTTCCTCATTAGACTCTGAACTTCTTTAGACCAGGGCCTGAGTCTTCTGTTTCTTTGTTTTTTTAAAAGAATCAATTGTATTTATTTATTTATTTTTGGTTGCATTGGGTCTTCACTGCTGCACAGGGGCTTTCTGTAGTTGTGGTGAGTGGGGGCCACTCCTTGTTGTGGCACGCAGGGTTCTCATTGCGGTGGCCTCTCCCATTGCAGAGCACGGGCTCCAGGCATGTGGGCTTCAGTAGTTGTGGCACACAGGCTCACTAGTTGTGGTTCACGGGCTCTAGAGCACAGGCTCGGTAGTTGTGGCACATGGGCTTAGTTGCTCCGTGGCATGTGGGATCCTCCCAGACCAGGGATCGAACCCTTGTCCCCTGCATTGGCAGGTGGAATCTTAACCACTGTGCCACTAGAGAAGTCCCTGCTTACAAGATTATATTTAACCACTTCACTGATGATGGACCTTTAGGCTGTTTCTAAAATCTTATGTTAACAAGTGATATCACAGTAAATAGTGTTTATCATATGTCATTTTGAATTTTATATGGGTTATATTTAGGATATTTTTAGTGGAATTGTTAGGTGAAAAGATAAACCTGTATACAGTTTTCCAAGAAAATTCCGTAGGCCTCTTCACAAGGATTTCGCCATTTTGCATTATCACCAGCAGTGTACAAAAGTGTCTGTTTCACTCTAGTTCCAACCACAGAATATGTTGTTAAGCCTCTGAATTCTTTGCCATTTGGATAGGTAAGAAATGATATCTCAGTGTTGTTTAAATTTGTGTTTTTCTTATTATTTATGAATTAGAAAAATACCCATGGGTATATTAGCATTTTCTCAATGAAATATTTATTTATTTTGCCCTATTTTTCAGATGGTTTTTGTTCTTTTAATAATATCTTCATGTAATGGGAATAGTAGACATTTTCTAAGATATGATGCATATTTTCCCCAGGTGGGCCTTTTTCTTTTGAATTTATATATTGAATGTGTGGGTGTATATTCCTGTATTTACCATACACAAAGATATTTTATTCTTTCTCTTAACATTATGTAATCCAATTGATCAATTATTTCTTTTACTGCTTATGAATTCTAAGTCATAATTAGGAAAGTTTTACCCACTCTGAAGATGCTCAATAAATCCAGGAATTTATTCATGCTTTATTTGTTTTAAAACCCTGAAAGATGTCACTATTTTTAATTTTAGAATTCTGATCCAACTGGATTAATCCTGTAGTATGGTGGTAGGGGAACATATCTATTTTAATCTTTGTTCATTTTGTCTGTTCAGGGCCACAATGCCATTTATTTAAAATGTTACCTTTTCTGAATTATTTTAAAACATCAATTTTATTGCATACTAAATTTTATAACTTTTTGTGAATCTTTTTTATTGTTGATTTCTTTTCACTGATTGGTTTGCCAATTTCTGCACCAATATATACTTTTAATTAGACTTTACAGTTTTATAAGTTGATATCATCCCCACCACCACATGTTCTTTTTAATTCTTTTTTTTTTTTTTTTTTTTTCCGGTACGCGGGCCTCTCACTGTTGTGGCCTCTCCTGTTGTGGAGCACAGGCTCCAGACGCACAGGCTCAGCGGTCATGGCTCACGGGCCCAGCCGCTCCGCGGCATGTGGGATCTTCCCGGACTGGGGCATGAACCTGTGTCCCCTGCATCAGCAGATGGACTCTCAACCACTGCGCCACCAGGGAAGCCCTTTAATTCTTAATTAAAGTATAGTTGACTTACAATGTTATATTAGTTTTAGGTGTACAACATAGTGATTCACAATTTTTATAGTTTATACTCCATTTAAAGTTTTAAAATAATAGCTATAGTCCCCGTGCTGTAAAAGAAATCTTTGTAGCTTATTTATTTTATGCATAGGAGTTTGTATATCTTAATCTCCAACTCCTATCTTGCCACTCCCCCTCTTTCCTCTCCCACTGGTAACCACTAATTTCTTCTCTATAGCTGTGAGTCCATTTCTTTTTTGTTATATTCACTAGTTTATTTTGTTTTTTAGCTTCCACATATAAGTGATAACATACAGTATTTTTCTTTCTCTGTCTGACTTATTTCACTTAGCATAAACTCTCTAAATCCATTTATGTTGTTGAAAATGGCAAATTTTCATTCTTTTTCATGGCTGAGTAGTATTCCATTGTGTGTGTGTGTGTGTGTGTGTGTGTGTGTATATATATATATATATATATATATATATATATTCCATCTTTTTTTATCCGTTCATCTGTTGAGGGACCCTTAGGTTGCTTATGTATCTTGGCAATTGTAAATAATGCTGCTATGAACATTGGGATGCCTGTATCTTTTCAAATCAGTGTTTTCTTTTTTTCCAGATATACACCCAGGAATGGAATTGCTGGGTCAAATGGTAGTTCTAGTTTTCGGTTTTTGAGAAACCTCCATAACGTTTTCCACAATGGCTGACCAATTTACATTCCCACCAACAGTGTATGAGGGTTCCCATTTCTCCATCCCTCACCAACATTTGTTATTTGTGTTCTTTTTGATGATAGCCATTTTGGCAGGTGTGAGGTGATATCTCATTGTGGTTTTAATTTGCATTTCTCTGATAATTAACATATTGAGCATCTTTTCATGTGCCTGTTGGCCATCTGTATGTCTTCTTTATAGTCCATTTACATTTAAAGTAATTATTGGTAGTTATGTTCTTATTGCCATTTTGTTCATCGTTTTTGCTTTGTTACTGTAGGTTTTTTGTTGTTGTTGTTGTTCCTTTCTTCATCTTTTGCTCCCTTTCCTTGTAATTGAAGACTATGTTTAGTCTTTTGTTTGAATTCCTTTCCCTTTTTGTGTGTGTATGAATTATAGATTTTTGGTTTGTAGTTACCATGAGTTTTGTTAAAAGCAATCTATATCTGTATATCTATAGCTATATCATCTATCTATATCTATATCTATATCTATACATACATACCTGATTATTTTAAGTTGCTGATATCTTAATTTCAAATGCATTTTAACAACCCTGAATTTTTACTCTCCTCTCCTGACAATTATTCTTTTTGACATTGTATTTTTCATCTTTTTGTTTTGTATATCTCTTAACTACTTATTGTGGATATAGATGATTTTATTACTTTTGTTATTTAATCTTCCTTCTAAGTTTGTATGTAGTTGATTTATTACCTTTACTGTATATTTTCCTTTACCACTGAATTTTTCCTCACTTAACTTTCATGTTTCTCATTATGGCCTCTTCTTTTTGGTTTAGAGAATTCCCTTTAACACCTCTTGTAAAACTCTTGGTGGTGCTGAACTCTAGCTTTTGCTTGTCTATAAAACTTTTGATCTTTCCATCAAATCTGAATGAAAGTCTTGCCAGGTAGATTATTTTTGGTAGTAAGTCTTGCCCTTTCATCACTTTAAATATATCATGCCACTCCCTTCTGGCCTGCAGAAGTTTCTATGGAAAAGTCAGCTGATAGCCTTATGAGAGTTCTTTTGTATATAACTTGTTGCTTTTCTCTTGCTGCTTTTAATATTCTCTGTTTATCTTTAACTTTTGACCTTTTAATTACAATTAAATGATCCTCTTTGGTTTGATCCTGTTTGGGACTCTCTGTGCTTCCTGTAGATTGATACCTGTTTCCTTTCCCAGGTTAGGGAAGTTTTCAGCTATTATGTCTTTAAATATGTTCTCTGCCCCTTTCTCTCTCTTCTTCTTATGGGATCCCTACAATGCAAATGTTAGTATATTTGATGTTGTCTCAGAAGTCTCTTAAACTGTCCTCATTTCTTTTTATGATTTTTTTCTGTTCAGCTTTAGTGATTTCCATCTCTCTGTCTTCCAGCTCACTGATCTCTTCCTCTGTATCATCTAATTTTGATTCCTTCTAGTTTATTTTAAAAATTTCAGTTATTGTTTTCTTCAGGTCTGTTTGGTTATTCTCTATATCTTCTAACTCTTTGTTAAACTTCTCACTGTGTTCATCCATTCTTCTCCTAAGTTCTTTGATCATCTTTAAGATCATTACCTTGAACCCTTTATTGAGTAGATTGCCTATTTCTAGTTCACTTAGTTCTTCTTCTGGGGTTTTATCTTGATCCATATTTGGAACATGTTCTTCTGTTGCCTCATTTTGCCTAATTTTCTTATTTTATTTCTATATATCTGGTGGGTTGGTTATGTTTTCTGATCTTGGAGAAGTGGCCTTTGTAGGAGACATCCTATGTCCTATATTTTCCACTAGCACACTCCTCTCTGGTTACCAGAGCTATATGCTTTAGCAGTATCCCTTATGTGAGCTGTGTGGGTCCTTCTGTTGTGGCAGGCTGACTGCTGTGGGTGGTTTGGTAGGTGTGGCTGGCTCCTGGTCCAGTAGGTTGCCGGGTTCTGGCTTGTGTGGAGGCTTCCAGCTGCTGGTTGGTAGGCTGTATCATGAGGCAGCTAGCTGCAGAACCCTGGGGGTACCAGGGCTAATGCTGGCTCCTGGTCCATTAGGTTGCCGGGTTCTGGCTTGTGTGGAGGCTTCCAGCTGCTGGTTGGTAGGCTGTATCATGAGGCAGCTAGCTGCAGAACCCTGGGGGTACCAGGGCTAATGCTGGCTCACTGGAGGGTAGAGGTGGGTCTCAGGATCTCTGGCTGCTGGGACCTGGAGTTTCTGGAGCTGTGCATGGCCACTCAGGGAGAGCACCTGGGTCATGGTGAGACAGAGAGAGAAGGGAGAAATGTGGGCAAGCACCTTTATTCTGGTTTCTGTGGGAAGGAAAGGACAAGGCAGGGCAAGCAGGATTGGCTAATCTGAATAATTTCAGTGTGCTCTGGGGCTTAAGGGCTCTTCCTGGGACAATTAAGATAGGTGTATAGTGACCCAGATGTGTGAGAACCCCAGAAGGGAGGTGGCTGAGGCTGTGGACTTAATTAGCTTCTCAAGAAAGGCAAATAACTTTAGCCAGGGACTAAAGATAGCATTTTAGCCAGCCAGGGACTCAAGATAGCATTTTTTAAAACTATATTACAATCGACCCCTTGATGTCTTGACATCACTTTTAAGCTTGATTATTTGGGGTATTTGAGTGGCCTGAAAAGTAAAGGAGACTTTTAGACAGTAGGACATTTGTTGTCTAAACAGCATAAACATTTTATTATGAGAGTAAAAAAGAGAAACACAAGTAGGATTATGAGTCCTTATAGGCTGGCCCATAAGTAAGTTTCTCATTTATATGACATTAGCCATGAAAACAGATCTGAAATTTCCAGGATCTCTAATAATATAGAGTTATAAAATGTGTTAAAAGTATGATACCTCTCTCTCTCTCTCTCTCCCCCCTCTCTCTATTTCTCCATCCATCCATCCATCCATCCATCCATCCATCCATCCATCTATCTATCTATCTACTTACCTGCCTACCTATGTACCTTGCTGACAGTAAAGTCTTGTTATATTCTTCAGTCAAGGTGGCAGGTCTTTTAGTTATGTTGTTGGAGGATATAAACTAATGGTTTAGTAAGGTATACGTAAAGTTTAGTGGTATTTGTGTATAATCAAAGGGAGGGGGTTGTTGTTATGTCCATGGTTGAGACATGGGCAGGAGACTGGGGTGGAAAGCTGAAAGGGGGGTGAGTAGGAGAAAGCACTGGGGGATGGTTCTCTTCATAGGGGCTCAATACGGTGACTATGAGGCAGGTGCCTCCTTGGGAAAGCAACAGTCTCCACTGTTTTTTTAGAATGGAACAAATAGGAGTAACCTCTACCAGATATCCCTTTAGGCATGGGGGTATAGGGGTGTACATTTTGGCAAGAGCAAGGAGTATAATGTGATCATTGGCTAAGCAGACAGCAAGCTCAAGAAAAATGATAGAATCCATAACATCAAAGGAAAAGTAACAATAACTGTCCTGTGTCCAATTTGTCAACACTTTAGGGGAGGCAGCCTGTGGGTGTGGCTGGGAGAAAGTTTTAGTGTCTGGGGTGAAATTGGCTTTGACACAGAGGGTGAAGTCATCTCCACTGGTAGATCTCAAAGTCTTGGGCTGGGCGATGTCATCTGGGATATGAGACTGAGGTATCCTTTCCAAGTGAGTACCCACTCCAATTGATGTGGTTCTTGTTTATATGGCTCTGTGGTATCATGAGGCTGAGGTCAGAGCTCCAGCATTAGCTTGTAGGCAGGCCCAATAATTCAACCACATACTAAGGGCCCTTTGCCTCATTTGTTGGTTTGTTTGGTGATGGCAACCAGAGAGTTCTTTGGATTATAAGGCTTCTATTAGCCAAACTTGGTGGCACAGGAGTCTCAACATTTGACATGTTTGGTTGAAACAACAGCTTACTTGGAGGATTTGGACCTCTTGATTGCAAGCCAGTGAAACCACCCAGACCAAAAGTAACAAAAACAAGAGACAGTAGAATGGTGTGCAACTGTACTTGGCAGGCTTGTGCTGTTTGCTGTTAATTTTCCACCTGCATGTATTATTACCAAAAAGACATGGTCTGATTTCATTATCATGGATATAGTTTTGATTTCAGTATCTCTGAATATGATTTTTATTTACTAAGTAGAGTTTTCTCTCTCCTTTTTGGTAGCCCACACTGTCTGTGGGAATGTCCCCATAGTACCATTTTAATTTTCTGGAGGGGATTAGAGGGATAATCTATTTTAATTATTCACTGCTTATAACTTGAATATTCAGGAAGATATTTTGGGTGGTGAAATTTTACGGTCCCATATCAGATAGGGAGCTACAAGGCTGTGGGACAGTCTATGGTTAAGGGGTCCCAGGAGAGTTTGCACCTTGATCTGGCCTCCGGGCCTTATAGGTTAAGGGTAAGAGGGGAAATTATAAAAATAGGGAGAGACATTATTAAAAGGCCTCATATATAATGAGTCTCCACATACATGTAAGGGAGGCACGTTCCTTTTAAACATGGGTACGAAAGGGCTGTGGGAACGTTTTTTAAAGTTGGTATGAGGTGTGAATCCATCAAGGAGCCTTAAATTAAGAGAGATTAAGGCCTGGATCAAGGTAGAGATCCACTGAGGAATTCATTTGATGGGAGTTTAAAAAGGAGATATTTGAGCATATTCTTATTTCTGACCCTAGAGATTCCTAAGTTCTTTACCCTGAAGCAAAAAGCTCTTAGATAATGGACCAACAGTGTAGAATAAATATGAAGATCATCCATCTGTTGGCCAGAGCACTGAGAGCTAAAATGATGGCCTGAAGTTTGGGCAATTGTGTTGACCCTTGTGTCTCACCCTTTACTAGGGTTATCCTGGCTAAGGGGGTAGAAAGCAGCACCAGTCCATTAAGCTCCAGCATTAAAGATGGCATCAATGCCATCAGTACAGACTATAAAATCCCATTTGTTTACTCGTCTAATCACAAGGGGCTCTTAGATAGCCAAAGGCTCCCGGAAGGGGTAATCTCCTCTAGCACCATGGCACCTGGCATCTGGCAAAAAACTGAGGACACAGAGTCCACCTTCTCCTATAGGTGGAATATACCAGAGGGCCTAGGTTTATCTCCATTCTATATTAATTGGGCTTCAGTAGTCACACTGAGCTGTGGGGTATTGTTTCCATGATCCAAGGTATAATGAGCGTCTGGGTATAGAGAGTCACGGGCTCAAGGTCTATGAGAGCCTGTTTCCAAGAAAGCCTAGAATGCAGCCAGCAAGATTTTTGTTGTTATTGTTTTGTTTTGTTCTTAATGGTGTATAGCATAGGGCTGAGAGAAGCAGAATCTTGCATCTGAAACCCTTGGGTAATTTATGGCCATCATAGATGTGTCCAGTGTCTCCAGGACGCATGAAAGGAGGTTGTGAAAACCTCTACAGTGAAGAAGTCTCTGAGAACAATAACAGGAGTGTCTCTTGATTTTAATTTTTACACATTCAATAGCCTTTTATTGGGGGGCCCTCATTTAAGGTAGACTGATTTGTAAGTAACAGCATTACTGAGATTAAGTAAAATTTGTAAATGAGGAATACGTTGCCACCAGAACCCAAAAAGGACTACACCGTATTGGATTTTTATGTCCTTAATGAGTATGTTAAACAAATCTCCTTGGCGGGTGGGGTCATCAATTTAATGCAGTACCTGTACTTTTGGAGAAAGGTGGATACAAATGATATCTTGTCTTCCGAGATAGTGCGTAATGGCAATGCTGTTGAGGTATCCTACAAATAGCCTGGAAAAGATGTACTCTGTCCTTTGGAGGTGAAGATAAACTGCAACTGAGAAGCTATTGAAAGAGGCACTGGAAAGAACATATTAGCCAAATGTATAATAGTGAAACATTTGCCAGTTATCATCTGGATAGAGTAGGTAATTTTAATAATATTTGGTATTGGATGTAGTGGATTTAATGAATAGGACCACATCATTTAGTAGTCCACCATGAGGCGCCTTGTATTCTTTCCATGTTTAAAAACAGGCAAAATTGGGTTGTCAAATGGGGAAGCAGTGGGGATAATCACCTCCTTATTAATTAGATATGACATAATAAGTTTCAATACTTGAAGCCATATTTTAACTTATTTAACTTAAAGTGGGACATGTTAACTATTTTAACTAGAGATCCATGGGGCTCCATTTTATCAAGCCAGTTTGTGAATGTCAAAGACTTAAAATAGTTTGAATTTACTACTCATTGTGCTTGAGTGTCTCTGCCAACTATGGGTTATTTCAGGGCAATGGGTACTATGACTATGGTGATACATCCCTATTTTTCTCTATTTTATATTGAGCTACTTTCCTAAGATTATAAGGAGTACAATGTTTAAATTTAATGGGATACACAGGTATAACTGTAATTTGAGCCCCAATATTTATTAAGTCCACGAAGCTGCATCAGTTGGTGCATTTTAGAAGATGTCAGAGTTAATTTAGAACTTATGATGCAAAGGCACAAAAGCCAATCAGCATTTGCACCCCTTTTATTTATTTTTTGTTATATAAATTCTTTTAGAAATTTTTAAATTTCCAATTGGGTCAAATTATAGACCTTTGTTTTTATTTAGTTATATATATAGTATACAATATATGATTATATATCATATATAATATTGTTATATATATTACATATGTTATATATTATTTATATATTTACTTTTATTTTCTCCCCTTGAATCTAGGTATTTTTAAAAATTCATCCTTCCTTCCTTCCTTCCTTTCTCTCTCTCTCTCTCTCCCCCTCCCTCCCTCCATCTTTTCTTCCTTCCTCCCTTCCTTCGTGTCTTCCTCCGTCCTTCCCTCCCTCCCTCCCCTCCCTTCCCCTCCTCTCCCATCCCTTCTCACCACCTGAAGCCATGGTTTTTAGTTTCTGTTTTTGTCTGACAGCTCACAGTGCAGTCATAGGTGGCTTACAGGAAAAGGTGGTGGTAGGCAGTGGGAACGGGGCCAGTGGCCTGTCTTATAGGTCATAGGTTCTCCTTCCAAGACTTCTCAGTCCACCCCCCAGGGACTGTGATTTGCATTCAGACAGCTATAGCAGTCTTTCTTGGGACAGCACAATTAACTCCCTTGTCTCACATATCAGTACCATTCTCACTGTCTCTTTGAACAAACATTTTTAAAATGGATTTTATTTCTAGGTGGGTAAAATTTCTAGTTTTTCTTTTAGTGTTCTGTCTGCTCCTGACTGTTTTTATTCTTTGAGTGTTTATTCGATAAATTTTTTGTGTTCCATCATGGGCCTGTACATAGGCATCTGCCTCTTGTTCCAGGGCATCCCAGTTGACCTGGAGGAGCTGAGGTTGGCAGCTAACCCAGGAGGGGAGTGGTGGCTCTGGTTCTTGAGAGGACTGGTAGGCCTTTTGATCTCAAAAACAAGCTCTTAGCCTGACAATTGACTTGGCTTGCAGTTTTACATTTATCTGGGAGCTTGGAGATCTCTCCTGGTATCTTAGTGGGGGATGGGGATGAAATGTTCTTTTCCTTTTTCCTGCTTCTTACGATTTTAAACCATTGGTCTCCATGTTGTGTACCCCAATAGTCTACCAGGTCTGGGGATAGAGAATGACAGACATAAGATAAGGAATGACACAGGAGACACTAGCCCAGAAAACACGTTTTTTATTCCCAAGGTGCCATAAATCCTGAGGAGGTAGTGCCCGCACACAAGCGCCATGTACCATCAGGGGCTTGTAGATGATCTGCGGGCAGTCTACCCCTTCTCCACTCTCAGGCAATAAGAAAATAGATTTTGACTCATCTAGTGGCTTTTATATACAAATGAAACGTTGTATTCATTTTGTATTGCTCCTACAATAGAAAGCATTAGAATCTACTCAAATCTGTAATCAATTTATCATTGTAGTGTAAATTATATAAATGTATAAAATACCAGATGCTATGGGTGAGACATTCAGATTATATTTGCAAATGTTTTTAGATAAAAATATTTGAAGAACTGTGTAATAACTAATGAAACATTTAGTTTCATGTAGTGAAATGATATGAAGTAATTATATTAAGAAACATCTATGAGGTTTTATGGGTAATTTACTAATACCATAAACTTTTGAAAACATAGGCAACTCCTTATTTCCTTCATTTTGATTCTTCTCCCCATATATATCTTTATTTCAATCTATATTTTAAATTACTTCTTGTGTTTTTTACTGTCATTTTCTTGTCTTTCTCTTTCTTTCCCTTATTTGTCATTGTCTATTTCTACCTTCTATTTCTTTTTTTAATAGTCTACCTCTTTTATTTTATTCTTTCACCATAATTCATATTATTTTCTTTAATTAGCTGCTCATACTATAAGGTTAAAAACCTACTTTAAAATATTCTTTATTCAAGATAAACATGAATTTTCTCTATTCAGTATCTTCCTCATTTGTTCATGAGCATATGCTAAAATGTTAAAAAGTTTCTTATTTTGTGTGTTCTTTGATAGATATATTATCCTTGCGGGTCATTATCCCTCAATAGAACAATCTGCTGACTTAGTTCTTGTGCAAGTAATCTCTCCATTTCATTATAAGTGCATAAAATCTGTGGCCTCGTCAATAGCCAAATTACAGAGGACATATGACAGTAATATATTCTTTCAGATATACAAGCATGAGTGAAATAACAACTTTTTGGTAATCATAAGAATACACCGTATTCAAATTTGTTTCAGATTTGTAACGAATGTCATCCTGACCTTTCTGCTTTTGTGACAGTGTCAGCTATTAACTTTCTTTTTAATCATCTAATTTTTAAAATTGAATTTGCAAAGCGGAAAGCATGAAAGAAGGATTATAACAAATACATACATATATATATATGTTTTAAGTAATGGCCTGAACTTGCTATTTGATTTGATTTTTAAAGGAATCATGTAATACTTTTCATTGAAACTGAAAAACAAAAAAAGCTTTAACTTAGCCACTGAGTTATTTGAAATTTGAAGAATGAGGAAGAGGATATTCATTTACAGTCTTTCTTATCTGTTCTCCTTTGCACAAATTCATAAGTTATGTTTATATTGTTGCAAATTTTATTGTTTATTATTAGGGTGAATACTCGTACAAAACCAAGTCATATGTATCTGTGGAAGGCCTGTAGCACAGCTATAACATAATATTCTTTCTGAGTGAATAAATGCATGAATAGATTAATAAATATGGACATACATTGTTGGCCCTGATATACAATCATAACTACACTCCATTACAGTTTTAAGACATGTGGCATTGAGTAAGTTATGTCAATTTCTAATAATCAGTTTCTTCTGCTAAATGAGATTGAAAATAGTACTTAGGGTAGAGTTATTTTGAGGATTATTCAGGAAAATTTTATATTAAAATTATTATCAAAATATATGGCATACAGTGCATTTCAGTAAATATTAGCTCTTATTTGAAAGCAGTTATAGAAATAATATAAATCATTCTCCCTTTTTCACATTGGTCATTACAATAAAAGAAATAATTCTTTCCTTCAAATAACTTAGGACATCAAATAAGTGGAAAATCTAGGATTCAAATCCACATCTACTTGATCCCAGAGCTAATGGTCTTTAACAACCATAAAAAATATATCAGAATAAAATATAATGAATAGACCATGGAAAGCAAATAGAAAAAGAGAAAGACTTTGACAGAGACAATTCGCTATGCAATTCTGTTTTTTTTTTTTTGGAAATATCCTATTGCTAATCATTAATCAACAATATTAGTGATAACAGTGCAGCCTGGAAAAATGTACTGATGTATTGATATACTCTAGGACCTAGAGTCAAGGTGGCTTTAAAATAACCACCTAAGAATACCAGATATTATAAATAAGCATATATTGGGGTAGCAAACCACCCACAAAGCAATCACTTCTCCTCATGAACTATCCAAAGATGGTAAAGTTCCAAACATTGTTACAAAGGGGAAACAATTTATCCTTTGTCATGAAGTCCTACTGTAGTGAACTATGGGAAAGTTAACTGTACTGGGTGAACCTACTTTTCCTAAGCTTATCAGATTTAAATAGCTTCAGAGCAAGCAAGGTTTTTGTGTACTCTGTCTTTTAATCTTTTCCCCTTCTTTTATTACAAAGGTGTCTGGGATCTAAAAAAGCTACTAATGTTAGAGAGAACAGAAACTGTGGAAAGTAGGTTCATCTTATGCAGGTTCTTATCCAATTTGACCTAGGACCTAGGACCCAACCCCTTCTTCCATTACCACATTGGCCCTAGGAATTGCTGCAATTTTCTATTTCCATAATTTTTCTCTGTTTGGTAATTAAAATTCTATATGAAAGCTCCCAGTATGTAATATATTTATTGTCTCACACACACACACATGCATACACATGCACACTAACACACATACATATGGAGAGAAAGAGATTTCTACACCTACCTGTTTGTGTGCTTTTGTGTGTGTGTTGGTGCATAAAACCATTAATTCATACTAATCTCCAATTCTAATCCAACATTATAGGGTTCATTCTAGTCTTTTTTTTCTTTCTCTATTTGTAGCTCCTTTCTCTGTGAGTAAGAAATCACATCTTCTTTTGAATATTATATTTACATATGTGCTGAGTCCTAGAATACACATAAAGTAATTTCAGAATTGCTAACCTATGCCTTCATGAAAAACGAATTTGCTAACTAGAGTACAATATTTGTGTATAGCCTTTTGTCTTTCATCTTAGATAAAGATGGCCAAATCACTGTCTTCCAACTTTCCTGAGGTTAATTCTTTTCTTTTCCACCTCATTCAGTTTTTATGTTATTATTTATAATACAATTATTCATTTTTTCCTGTTTTTATTGTAGTTGGATTTCCCTCCACATCCTATTTGAACCGGGTCTAGAATTTTTCCTTATCTATCACTTGGTTAAATAGAAACACCCCTCCCCACTCAAGGCTGTAGATATGAACTGAGGGAGATAATTTGGTACAACAGTCATACGAATCTAGGCCATCTATTCTTGTAACTCATTTCTATCCTCTAAACCTGTTTGAACTCTCTCCTGAATGCACCATTTCAATTATATGATAAATTGCCACTATGCATATTGGACCTTAAGACTTGGCAGATCGGATAATAAGTTGTGTATGCTAGGATGCTCTGGTAATATAGCCACTTGATGTCCTATGATCAGGCATGTAGTTTCTACTAGGGCACAGTAGTATACCAAGAGCAGCCTTTTGTACAATGGGTAGTTTTCTGCTATAGAAAGCATGGACTTACTAAGGTGCCCTAGGAGTCTGCACTGTGCTTCCTTTATCTGGATTTGTCAAGAACTCTAAAGAGTGACTCAACCTACTGTCAATACTATAAGCACCGTGATACATAATAGGCTATATGTGACAAGAGGCAGAACCACTTGTACTGCAGTTTGAATCTAATACAGAGTATTCTCTTATTCTGAACCCCAATCAAAACTATCATCAGGATTATATAATAAATCGGTAAAACTGAAATTTTCAAATGTGATATGTGATGTGTCTAAACTTTAAATAAGCCTACCAAGAGCTGCCACATTTTCTTAGTGACAAGAAATGAAAGGTGCAATAATTTGTCTTTTACCATGGTAGGGATGGCTTAGTATGACGGATTTTTACATGCTGTCAATAATTGGATTCTTGTTGTTTTCTGGTCAAGGATGGTTTGCATCTACAAGTCAGTAAAATGTGATATATAATGTTAACAAAATGGAGAATAAAAATTATACCATCACTTCAATCAATGCAGAAAAAGCATTTGACAAAATTCAACATCCTTTCATGATGAAAACTCAATAGGTAAGGTATAGATGGAATGTACTTCAACATAATAAAGGCCATATATGACAAGCCTACATCTAACATCATACTCAATTGTGAAAAGCTGAAAATCTCATTTAGAGAAATTATGCAAGAAAAAGATATAAAAGTATCCAAATTGGAATGAAAGAAGTAAAACTGTTTGCAGATAACATCATTCTACTGTAAAAAACCCTAAAGACTCCACCAAAAGACTGTTAGAACTAATAAACAAATTCAGTAAAGTTGCAGGATATGTAGTCAATCTAAAAAATCAGTTGTGTTTCTATACACTAAAAACAAATTTTGGGAAAGAGAAATTAAGAAAACAATCCCGTTTACAATAGCATTAAAATGAATTAAATACTTAGGCATAAATTTAACCAAGTAGGTTAAAGATCTGTACACTGAAAGCTGTAAGATGTTGATGAAAGAAATTGAAGAGGACACAAATAAGGGGAAAGATATTCTGTATTCATGGATTGGAAGAATTATAGTGTTGAAATGTCCCCATTACTCAGGATTATATACAAATTCAATGCAATCTCTATAAAAATTCCAATGGCATTTTTCACAGAAATAGAAAAAGAAATCTTAATGTTCGAATGTATCCACAAAGACCTTGAATAGCTAAATCAATCTTGAGTAAGAAGAACAAAGCTGGAGGTAACACTTCTTGATTTCAGAAATAAAGCCATGCATATATGGTCAATTAATTTTTGACAAAGGCACAAAGAATACACGTTGGGAAAGGATAGTCTCTTCAATAAATGGTGTTGATAAAATTGAACATCCACAAGCAAAGTATGGAATTGAACCCCTATCTTACATCATACATAAAAATCAACTCGAAATGGAATAAAGACTTGAACATAAGAATTGACACCATAAAATTCCTAAAAGAAAACATAGGAGACAAGCTCCTTGGCATAGGTTTTAGCAGTGATTTATTTTGGTTTTGACACCAAAAGCAGCAAACAAATAAACAAAAACCCAAGTGGCACTACATCAAACTGAAAAACTTATGCACAACAAAGAAACCATCAACAAAATTAAGGGCAGCCTATGGAATGGGAGAAAATATTTGCAAACCACATATCCAATAAGGGATTAATGTCCAAACTGTATAAGAAAATCATACTAATAGCCTAAAAAAACCCCAAACATTTTGCTTCAAAAATAGGCAGGTAATCTGAATAAACATTTTGCTAAAGAAGACATACAAATGGTAAATAGTTATATCAAAAGATGCTCAACATGACTAATCATCAGAGAAATGAGAATCAAAACCACAATGAGATATCCCCTCATACTTCTTAGAATGTCTATCATCAAAAATACAAGAAATAAAAAATACTGGCCAGGATGTGGAGAAAAGGGAACTCTTGTACACTGTTGGTAGGAATATAAACTGCACAGCCACTATGGAAAACCGTATGGAAGTCCCTCAAGAAGATAAAAAATAGAACAACCATATGGTCCAGCAATCCCATTTCTGGTTTTACATATTCGAAGGAAATAAAATCAGTATTTGGAAGACTAACCTGCATTCCCATGTTTATTGCATCATTATTCACAGTAATAAGGTATGGAAGCCACCTAACTGTCCACTGATGGATGAATTGATAAAGAAAATTATACATAGATTCATATATATGAATTGATAAAGAAAATTATATATGTATACGTATCTGCAAAATTACATAAATTGTCAAGAATTAGGATTGGCGCTGGCAAGAAGTAAGGGTGCTTGTTAAACAAGAATGGGTTGAGGTCCAAAATGTTTATATAGTTCCAAGGGGAAACCTTGAGACCGTAAGGTTGCAGCTGGAAGCAGCTAGTAGGTATTGTTTTGAGGACTACTGGTGCTATCCTTGAGTCTGATACAGTTCAGAAAATTCAAGTTCTCAGTGATGCAGGAATGTGTCTGAAACCACATCCACAGTAGCCATCCAGTTCCATTTTGGATTCCTGAACCACAGGTACTCCATCTTGATTTTTAAATGCACTACTTTTTTTAATGGTTAAAGCAGCTGTACAATGTATGTTTAATAGGCCACAAACAGGCTATTCTAGCTAGCATAAAGTTTAAATTAAATAATATTTAAGCCAGAATGACTTCCTCATAGTCAACATGTGAAAATTTCTTGTATCATACTGTATTGTACAACAGAAATTTGCTAAGAGAATAGATCTTAAGCATTCTCAAGATAAATAAATAAATAAATAGATAAATGGTAACTATGTGAGGTGATGGATGTATTAATTAACTTGATGGCAGAAACCTTTTCACAATGTATACGTATATCAAATATTCACATTGTACACTTTAAATATATTACAACGTTATTTGTCAATTATACCACAATAAAACTGAAAAAAATTAAATAAAGTAAAAATTATGTTTACAATTTTATGTTATGTGTATTTTACTATAATAAAAAAGTGGGAAAGAAGTCAAACTGGTAAAACTAGAAAGATGGGTATAAAATAATGAGTACAGAGATTCAATTGAGTTGATCAACAAAGCCAAAACTGGTCCTCAATGTAGACAGATTTGCCTAAATGTAGACAGATTTACTGATCAGAAGAAACAAATATATTTAGATATATTTAGATCAGACATTTACCATACAAGCTCCAAATTGAATATTGCTAAGGCTAGAATCTAGAGTTTGCCCATATGATTTCCAATTAACTGCTTCTCACTTAGGCAAGTTCATATAGCAATTTTTCCCCTCTGGTGAGTAGTGACAGATATTTCAAGATAGTTCTTGAGTATCACTGGAAAATAAGGTCCTTGAACTTTCACTGTACATTCATTTTAAAGACTCCACCATTAAAACAATGGCAGGCATATATAAAACTTAATACTTATTTGTTGAATCACTGAGTTATTACAAATGATCATAGAAAAGCCCACTAATTAATCAGCTAGCCATTGAGATTCTATTCCAGCTCAAGACTGAATCCTAAATAGAACTTTAAATTCAGAAAAGAGTCAAACATTTCTGATGAAAGGCTATACATCTCCCCTTGATTTGTGAATCACTTGAATCTGCAATTTTGAAAAGACTTTAGAAATAAACCACTCAAACAAATGGAGAAACAGAATTGGTAGAATAAAAACACATAAACCACATAGCTACAGGGAGTCAGATATTAAAAAAAATGTATATTTATATCAAGTCTCCAGTTATAGCTTTCAATTTACAGGAAATTAGTGGGATGAAAAAACATATTAAATAACATCATACTTATGCCACCAGCAAAATACAGATTGTAGAGAACCACATGGTGAAGGACTTATCTTCAACAAAAACCTTGTAAGGAAAAAGAAGAGATGGAAAGGACACCTATAGTTTAAAAGTGATTGGCTGAATTGGTAAATTTTGAAGATGGGTGATTTATTATGGTTTATTATGCTAATGTCTCTTCTTGGGTGTATGTTTGAAATTTTTCTCAGCAAAAATTAAATAAATGTACATATAAAATAGTAAGCATTTATTAAGAATCTATGCTGAAGCTATTGGCAAAGTAGGTTTTGTATACTATACCATTAAACTATCTTGTAAATTAGGTATTTTTCTTCAATTTCAAATAATTAAGTTTTTGACTGTGGTCAGTGCTAATAAGAGATTAAACCAGACCTAATGATGTATTTGTAGAGTATTTTTCCTCTGGGTAATTAATACTTAATTTCAAGAGAGAATATTTGTGAGGTCAATTTCTAACTCAAAGAGGATGATACTTTTAAGAGCCCACCCTTACCCTCTACTTTTTCTCTATTTATATTTTAATACTCAAAGAAGTGCATACACATATGTATCATATATATGTGTGTATGTACATATATGTATGTGTGTATATAGATAGATAGATAGGTAGATAGATATAAACAGAGAGAGAGAATATTAATTGATCCTGTTCATTACATTTATCTATGCTTGGGAAACAAGAATGTCATTCTTTTTATACATCCATAGACATATATAGGAACAGAGTGAAAAGGATTGAGGCTTTAAAGTAATGATTTCCAGAATAGTGTCTCTTATGGGAAGAGATAAAGGAACATAAAAAAAAGAGTCTTTAATAAATAAAGAAACAAGTAAATAACCCATCTTTTTTTTTTTGTCATGTTTAAATAATAGATGGTTTTCTGTTGTGTCACTTTGTTACTGGAATGCACTGTCTCAAAATACTTGCAAGTTTTAGACATTAAACTAGGAGAAGGATACCCATAAAACCAGCATCATAAACAACCAAATGTCATACTTCTGATCATAGTATGAGAAAAATACAATTCCTTTTATAATTTAGGACTAGACTTCTTAGAAAGAATTCTGAAGGAAAGAGTTGAATAATTAACACGCAAACTATCTAATTCTTTTAGCAAAGCTTATTTCACAGTTTTGCTTCAGTGTTCACCAGCTGAAGAGAAGGCAATTCAAACTCCCTAAATTAATCCCAGCTGCAGTGCTTGCAACACAATTAACACGTTTAAAAGTGATAAATATATGTTAAAAAAACCCAACAATTTGGGGTCAATTTAGAATGAGCTGTCAGAAAGTCGGAAATTGCCTAAATTCTTTTCATTTCTTGTCTGTTAATTGTAAATTTCCATAATCAGTTTGGATTGAGAAAAAGGTTTTAACTTACTAAAATATTAATACTATTTTCAAATATGTGTGTTCTCTTTAATCTTAAGGTGAAGAATATGACTAGAAAAATGTTTAATAATTTTAGAGAACTTGGAAGATATTGGCTTATCCACTTTGACATTCCAGAGAAAAAGGAGAAGAATAATCCTGGTGCCATTATCAAGGGGACATCTCTTGGATAAACAGTTAGAAATAATATAGATGACTGCTGTGTTAGACACTCTCAGTCATCCACATACCATGTGATTTCCATGCCACACAACCTTTACAGTAGCAAATAATTGGAAGGAATCACAAGCTTCAGGAAGTGGTGGTTTGATGATCTGTATACATAGGACTGATTTGGAGGCCTCCCATTGCCATTTCTCACCTCAATCCCACATCTCTGAAATCCATATTTGAAAATACATCCAGCTTGGCTCAGATAGTATTTACAAAAAAAAAAAAAAAATGTTTCAGAAGATTTGAGGATTTTAGCTGCAAAATAGATTGTTCCTTTCCCTCTGGAAACAAATGGGAAGGTCTATTGTACACTAGTCATTCTTCACTTTTTCCCCATTTTATCCTCACAATAATTGTGTAAGTAGTATTATCTCCATTTTTATACTTGAGGAAAATGAATGTCATAATAAATATTTGCCCAGGAATAAAAAGCAAATAAACATGTACTAATAAAAACACACACACCACTGTCATTTTTTACTTCAGTGGTGCACAGTGTTTCTAAATATTTCACAACTCTATCACTGTATAAAGTCTGCTTTTTTGTCCTCATAAAGTAAGTAAAAGATATAGTTAAAATTATAGTACTATTTGAGATAATTTAGCACCTTCATTTGTGGTGGTGGTTTTTCATATTAATAGGCTTAAACTAGAAGTGTGGCAGAGAAAATAGTAAGACATGGTGATAAATTAGGTACAGTGGAACAAAGAGCAGAAGTAGCGCCATGGTCACTGAGATCGGAAATTTAGGTGCTTGGGAAAATGTAAATCCGCTACTGGGAGCAATAGCAAGCTTACAGAAAGGAATGAAGTTTTAAATTTTAACATATGTGGTTTAATATGTGAAATGGCTATTAAAGGAAATATTAAGAAAATGAGTGATTAGCATAATAATTCTGCATACAGTACATTCATATGTTGGTCAATTTGAATTCAAAGTGAAGAAAATTTAAAAGAAAGAACTTGGCGGAGGGGAAAAATTAGCTAGTAAAATAAAAGATCTAAGAAACTTTGACTAAAATAAAATCATAAAACTACTTAAACACATAATTATAGAGATTATTCTCAAGAAATAAATTAAGGAGATGTAGTGTGGAATCACATACTGTTTACAATAGTAAGAAAACAATAGCTAACTCCGGGTGATTAAGGTATTAACTAGAACCCATGGATGCAGGACTATGGAGAACAAAATCTTAGCAAAAAGAGAAAGTAATATTAATTTTTAAAAATTATATGAAAAGGAAAAGTATATATTAACTGGAATTTCCTAACGTATTGGATGCAAAATAGAATAATTTACATACTGTTAAATCTTTACAGTGGTACGTGCCAAGCACTTTTCTAACTTCTTGTATATAGGATTTCTAATGCTTTTACAACCTTAGGAAGTAAATGCTATTATTTTAATTTTACATGTCTTCAGATATGTAAGTGCCTTGCACATGTCTCATACCAGATGAACTGTGGAGCCAGGAAAACTTGTTTAAAACTTGTTTAAAACTCATTTAAAAACTTGTTCAATTCTACTTTATATGATCTTCTACCATATTAGATTCATTAGAAATAAAGAGATCCAGTGAATAATATGGCCATTTTGTGGAAATAAAATAAAAACCTATATAACAAATTAATAAGGAAGGCATGTTCCATATGTAAAATTCTTCCCCCTTGGTTTCCATGATATTATTTACAGTTCTACATCCTTCTCCAAACAGTTCCAGTCTTTTTAGCTGCTGCTTTTTATCTCTTATTGTTGGAATACCACATTTTTTCAGTATCTGCTTCCACTTCCTCATTTACATTCAGGTTTTTACCAACTGTTAATTTCACTTACTAGCAACAGGATATCTCCAAATGTGTGTCCTCAGGAATTTTAAATTTATAATTTTAAAGTTTTAAGTCAGAAATTCTCCCATACCAAGTTGTGCTGGCAACTCAGCTGATCGTATTATTATTGACCCAGGTATTAAAGCTAGAAATATGGGCCATGCATTTTTCCCTTCATTCCCTACATCAAGTCAGTCTTTGTCATTCAATTTAAAATATCTCATCTGTCCTTCCTTTAAACACCTACCAAACTTCCTTAGTTTGTCTTCTCTTAATTTTTCAAATCAATAATGGCAGTAAGCAACTAGCTATTTTTCTTACTATTAAATCTTCACTCTTCAAACTTCACTGCCTCCAAAAAAAATTTCTCTACAATGTAATAACACCTTAGTAAAATTTAGTTACTTATATAATTAGAAAACCCACAGTTTTACAATTGTATCATGCATACCCCACTATTTCATGGAAATGACTTAAATGAAGTTATGTCACCTATAAGGAAAATATGCTACCTGAAGTTCTTGTATTACTTTTCCAATTTGTAATCATTTTCCATAATGCCAATTATACTTTTCCAATGTAAAAACTAATGCAGATATACCTGAAATTTCTCAGTTTGCAGTGACATTACTGTCTCAGGAATTTTTCACAGTGCTCCTAGGCAATAAATAAAGATAATAGAAAGATAGATAGATAGATAGATGAATAGATAATCATAATCTTTAAAGTTCCATTTATTAAGAAGACAGGTATAGACAACATATTAAGTATTTATGTCCTAGCAATTTAGTAGCTGCTTGATAAAATAATACACATTAAATGAAAAGATAAATAATAATTTAATTTTTAAATAACCACAATTACTCACTGAGATGATGTGTGTGTCTATTGGCACTACACAATTTCTTAAAGCTTAGATTATTTACCACCACTCCTGTTTTCTGTTTAACGTTGCCTTTTGCTTATTACTTGCTTTTTCTTACAACTACCTCCAAAAATCCAACTTTATAAAGATATGGTGTCATCAAAAGGAAAGCAGTGTGATCTAATGTTGAAATTGTGAACTATCTGGAGTTAGTGTTCCTACAATGACTGATAGGTGTTGAGCATCACCAAGTTTCCCTAGAATTTAAGAAATATTAAGAGGTATCATTCTAATTTTACTACAGTGTCTTCAGATGATTCAGTACACAGTTTGGGAATCACACACCTAAAACAAAATGAAAACAAACAAGCAAAAGAGTCCTACAAGTCTTATTTTTTCCTTTGTAAGGCAGTGCTTACATGGTTTAGATTTAATCAGTTGCCCTAACCAAAAAATTTAATTTTAAAGAGAAATTGTATCTTCCATCTTGCTGGCTGGGATCTTGGAAGAGGCAAGTGATTCAGTCTCTAGCAGTATTTTCTTTTTTTTTTAGAATGGTAGTTCTTAACAATGTGTCTGTGTATGTGTTTGCCAAGGACCACTGAAAATCTGATAAGCCTCAGATGTCTTCTCAGAATAATGTTTTTCAAATACAAAATATATAGTCATAGTGGAAGCCCTAGATAATGCAACAAGACAAGAAAGTAATGCATACATATATGGGGAAATGAAAAAATAAAACTGTCTTTTTTTACATTGTCTATGTAGAAAATCAAGAATCAACAACAAAACAAAACTCTTGGAACTAATAAGCAACAAAAACAAGGTTTTAGGATACTAGATTAATATACAAAAGCCAATTGCTTTCCTGTATACCAGTGACAAACAAGTAGAATTTGAAATTAAAAATATATTACCATTTACATAGCATTGAAAAAAGTGAAATACTTAGGTATAAATCTAACAAAATCTATACAAGATATATATGAGGAAAACTACAAAACTAATGAAAAAAATCAAAGAAGAACTAAAAAAATGAACAGATATTCCATGATCATTGTCAGGAAGACGCAATATCATCAATATGTCAGCTCTTCCCAAATTGATCTATAAATTTCATGCAATCTCGATAAAAATCCCTGTAGGTTACTTTATGGATATCAACAAAATGACTATAAAGTTTATTTGGAAAGGCAAAAGACCCAGAACAGCCAACACAATATTGAAGGAGAACAAAGTCAGATGATTTACACTACCCAACTTAAAGACTTACTATAAAGGTACAGTAATCAGGACAGTGTGGTATTGGTGAAAGAATAGACAAATAGATCAATGGGACAAAATAAAGAGCCCAGAAATAGACCCAAATATTGATAATATAGTCAATGGACTTTGACACAGCAGCAAAAGTAATACAGTGGAGAATAGTCTTTTCAACAAATGGTGTTAGAACAACTAACATCCCTGTGTAAAAAAAATGAATCCAGACCTTATACATTTCACAAAAAAATTTAAGTCAAAATGATCATAGGCCTAAATGCAAAACAGAAAACTATAAAAATCCTGGAAGAGGGCTTCCTTGGTGGCGCAGTGGTTGAGAGTCCACCTGCCGATGCAGGGGACGCGGGTTTGTGCCCTGGTCCGTGAGGATCCCACATGCCGCGGAGTGGCTGGGCCCATGAGCCATGGCCACTGGGCCTGTGCATGCGGAGCCTGTGCTCTGCAACGGGAGAGGCCACAGCAGTGAGAGGCCAGTGTACCGCATTAAAAAAAAAAAATCCTAGAAGATAACACAGGAGAAAACTTAGATGACCTTGAATATGACAATGACTTTTTATCACCACTTATCAATACCAAAGGCAAGATCTATGAAAGATATAATTACTGAACTCCATTAGAATTAAAAACTGCTATCTAACAAAGTCACTGTGAAAATAAGACAAGACACAGACTGGGAGAAAAATTTGCAAAGGACATATCTAATAAAGACTGTTACCCAAAATATAAAAAGAACACTTAAATCTCAACAATAAGAAAATGAACAACCTGATTTTAAAAATGGGCAAAATACCTGGACACCTCAGCAAAGAAGATATAAAGATAATAAATAAGCATATTAGAAGAGGCTCAATATCAAATGTCATTAGGGAATTACAAATGGTATATATACCACTATGCAACTATTAGAATGACAGAGACAGAATATTGAATACACTAAAATCTGGCAAGGACGTGAAGCAGCAGGAACTCTTCTTCATTGCTAATGGGAATACAAAGTGAAGCAGCCACTCTGGCAGCTTCTTACAAAGCTAAACATACTCTTACCATATGATCACACTACATGACATTTACTCAAAGGAGTTTAAAACTTATGTTCAAACGAAATCCTGCACACACATGTTTATAACAGCTTAATCATAATTACCAAAAATTGGAAGCGACCAAGATGTCCTTCAGTAGGGTGAGTTTATAAATAAACTGGTATATACATCCAGACAGTGAACAATTATTCGGTGCTAAAAAAAAATGAGCTATTAAGTCATGAAAAGACATGGAGAAAAGTTAAATGCTTATCACTAAGTGAAAGAAGCCAATATGGAAAGGCTACATAATGTATGATTCCAACTATATGATATTCTGGAAAAGGCAAAACTATGGAGATCAGTCGTTGCCAGAGGTTAAGAGGAATGGGAGGAATGAATAGGTAGAGCACAGAGGATTTTTTAGGGCAGTGAAACTATGGTGTATGGTACTATAACTGTGAATGCATTTCATTATATTTGTCAAAACCCATAGAACGTACAACACCAAGAGTGAACCCTAATATGAACTATGGTCTTTGGTTGATAATGATTTTCCATATAGGTAACAAATGTACCACTCTGATGCAGGATGCTGGTAAGTGGGAGAGGCAGTGTGTGTGTGAGGGCAGGGAGTATATGGGCACTCTCCATACTTTCTGCTGAATTTTGCTGTGAACCAAAAGCTGCTTCTAAAAATAATATGTATATAAAAGAAAGCAAATGATTACAAAGAAAACTCAGAAATACAGCATCAAAATATTTTCAAAAGTTTGCAATATGGTAATATATTTGTATTTTATAAAGAAATAAATGACATGACCAAACACTAGGTCTATTACTTCCCAAAATCTTGAGGTAATAATAAAGATAAATAGTATCTTGACAAATTTACAACTATAGTGATATGAAATATCTCTACATTTTAATTGTTGTCTAAGTCACTGGTGCTACTAATACTATTGCCTACTTTTATAATTGCAGAAGTTAACAAAAGTAAATATGGTATGTAAGTGTTTTTCCCAACAAACTTCTCAGGCACTCTGAATTGTACCCAAAAATCTTTTGGAGATTCATGAAACAAAACTTAAGAACTGTGATTCAGAATGTCTTCGTGAGACAGAGGCATGTGCTCTTGGTGAGACAGTTCTGTAGTATGATGATGAGAGTTGATTCTGAAATCTCAGACTAGCGTCTTTTTTTTTTTCATTTTTCACAATTAAGGTCTGTCTACATGCCTTAAGAAATCCTTTCTCCTTATGTTAACAAGAGTGAATTCTCTTACTGCAATGACAAATTTGTTACACATGCTAAAAAGAATTTTAAAATGTGTCAAGAATTCAGAAATGCAGGTACCCTGTACCCTTTCTCCACCAGCTCAGCTCCAAACACAAGAGTAGTTTCCATACATATTAGAGTCATAGATGAGATTTCCTTTGGGAAATTAAAAAAAAAAAGTAAATATAAAACTAAAAAAACTTCATTAGCTAAGGAAATTGACACAATCAGAGCTGGGATTTATATCCATGTTTTATTTCAGAATCAGTGTTCTTTGCATATTGCTCATTGTCTACATTTTAATTTCATCCAAGAGAAAGGCTAAGCCACAGTGAAGTCCTACATCTTTAAGAAGTTCTTATTGTACAACACTCATATTAAATAAACAAACTAATAATATTTCAAGAGACTAGTGAGAGTTTTTATAATCTTATTACTTAAATAATTTTGATGTTCCCCATTTATACTTAAAACTCAAGGAAATATATATGTGAAAATAAATGGAACATGAATAAAGTACTCTAAAATCCTTAAAAGCAGATTAGTGATATTACTGGTATCCTGGATATTGCTTTGTTGAGTTATACAAGGAAGAGAGAAACACTATAGAGAGGTTGTTTTATATCTAACTAAAGATTGAATTCTGTTTTGTAAAGGCACACAAGAATACATGTGAGTGTCCTTGTAAAAGAGAAAGAAAAGCAAGAGAAGAGACTCAGGGTTCAAGGTTCATATCCAATAATGCAATGTAAACTGTTATCCAAGGCCAACATCTGAGAGCTATTCAGATCAGTTCTGTGTTATAAAAGTTGCTGTCCTAAGGATGAGGCTCTTTATGGATTTTTTTTCTTCTTCTTCATGCCAGGAACTTTATTTCAAAGGGAGATTTCAACTTCATTCTGTTGGACCTCAATAAATCTGGGCCAACTAAAGTGCCAGAGGGAATGATAAAGCTGAATGAGATATAAAAAGATTTACTATTAGTCAGTGTGTGGAGAGAAATTCATTCAACCATTAAAGATTGTATTTCCCGGGCCTCCCTGGTGGCGCAAGTGGTTGAGAGTCCGCCTGCCGATGCAGGGGATACGGGTTCGTGCCCCGGTCTGGGAGGATCCCATATGCCGCGGAGCGGCTGGGCCCGTGAGCCATGGCCGCTGAGCCTGCGCGTCCGGAGCCTGCGCGTCCGGAGCCTGTGCTCCGCAACGGGGGAGGCCACAACAGTGAGAGGCCCGCATACCGCAAAAAAAAAAAAAAAAAAAAAAAAAGATTGTATTTCCCAACCAAAAGAAAAAAAAAATGACATGGAAGTTGGTCTATATCAACAGATTGCTGATGAAATCCAGAGTTATTAATTCAGTAGAGGTCTATAGCATCAACTGTATCATCATCTGAATCTCAGAACATACAACGATCTTCAGAAAAAAAAATTAAAGCAACACACATTTTGTGTAATGCATGATCCTTAAAAGTCCACACAGAGGAACGCAATTCCCACCAGGTTTAACCTGTGAATTATGTCTGAAAATACAGTTATTACAATTTTCCATTTCTGAGCTGTTGGCTGGCTGTGCCCACCTTTCTGTAAAGTTGAATTGCTTATATGTGAAGCAGGAGGAAAAGTCAATGTAAAGTAATACAGAAAGTCATCATGAAGAAACTCCTAAAGGATTGATTTAATTGTCTTAAGACTGATTGCACTGAATGAAACACTTGATTTTAATTACCTTCTTTTCATATTTCCCATTAATTGTTCTACACATGTTTTGAGTAAAATCATCAAAATATTACCATATATATATATATATATATATATAAAATTTGAAGCTTTATTAACATCATTCCTGATCACTTTTATTATTTTAAAATGCCTAATTTAGTGAAATGAAAACTTCGAATTTAGAAATAGTTTCTTTAGGCATCCCTATGTTTGCCAGTTTATTTTTAATTTATGTCAGTATGACAATATCAATAAATTAACTTCTACATATTTTTTGGCTTGATTAAATCAGGGGGAAAACTTAATTTATGTTTAGAATAGGATTAATTCCAATTAGTCATTGCTCTGAATTGGGATGGACGGATGGATTGATGGATACCTAGATAGACAGATAGATTATAATTCACATGCAGAATTCTAATCTTGGTCCACTTAAAAGATTGCTGGTCATAATGCAATTGTCCATTTTTTTTCCTGAAAAATGACTAAAGATTAATATGATAGTGAGTCAACAAGCAAGAACCAGTGCAATATGTGGACTGTGAGAATTTTATCCTCACTTAAAAAAATATGGTTTTTATGCTTTTGAACTTTCTCAAAATTTATTAAATCTTTACTTGAGATTGAATAGACCTAAGCATTTATATATTTACTCAGAGTCTTTAAGTACATTGACAAATAGCCTGACCTATCATCAAAGAAGCTGCTTATTACATTGTTTAATATCTGAAGGTACCAGAAATGTAGAGTCTGAAGGGTGATGCCCTTCATTTATATTTTTAACTGAAGAGGAAAATAATTTTTAAAACAGATAATTATGCCCTGTAATCTAAATGTATCACAGCAGGTTAGGAAAAAATAATAATATTCATTTTCACTGTGTTGTGTCAGTTTCTTTTATCAGTAGAGTGAGTTTTTACTACTTTATCTCTCTCTTCAATAAGTTAGTTTAATAAACATGCATATGCAATATTTGGCAATCCCAAGAATAATGGGGTGGTATTATGGTTCACAGTAAAACTATTAAATTCTGAAGTTCACTAAATTTTTCTGCTTAAAGTAAAGAGGAAATAAAGGCAAATCCTAATACAGACATTAATATCAACTATTATTTTTTTAAATTCCCTACTCGTGCTTCCAGGTAATTTACCTATCACTATAGTGCAATTTATCTAAGAAAGAACTTGTTAGGTAATGTAATTATCAGTTCAACTTGAAATGTATGAATTACATTATAAATTACACTAATTTTTATATGTAATTCAAGTAATACCCAGGATCCTGTGGGGCTAGTGTCTATTATAAACTTTATACTATATAGAAGAACATTAAAAGAAATACAGCCTTGCCATCTAAGATTAAATAAATAAGCCTCAATTTTCTGTATACTTGCATTTCTCAAAGAACATCAGGGATATCTAAATCATAGTATGAAACTTTCCAACCTTCTATTTTTCTTCACCTGTTACTCTCAGTACTGTCAAAATCTCTTTCCAAACTATAAGATTACAAGATCCAGATTTTTCTCTTTTTCTCATTCATTTAACCTCTATAGTTTTTCACTCCTGTAAATAAAACTTGCTTGTTTATAATAAAACATTCAACCCTAATTTTCTAGTTCTGTTTCTTCACCCTAATTTTCGAAGTATCCATCACAAAATTTCAGAACTCAAGCTGACTATTACCTTATAAGGTGGAGGAGCTGAAAAGGTTATGTACAAAAACAGAAATCTCCTTGGAGGTAGATAAGTCCCAGGAATAAATAGCAGAAAGTGATGTAATAATAAATATTATTATCATTTGCATTTATATATTTTATTGCTCTTACATATTTATCAGTCTGTATGAATATATTAATTAAATTGTTCTTTTGAGAAAAAATATTTTCTGGTTTTTGAGAAAAAAAAATCAGGTTTCTGAAACTACATATTTGAAGTAATGTCAAACTGTAGGGACCTATTATGGTTACCATTTGGCTTTCCCAAGTTGATAATAAACTTATATGAACATCTTTTCATCAAACAGCAAAACAAACCTGTTTATTGTATATGAGTTGTTGAACATTCTCTTCCTTTTAAATTTTCTACCATAAAATCATTTTTAGCTGAAAAATTTATTTTTTACCAATCTGTATGAATATGCATTATCACAGGTTGGATTATTCAATTTGCCAAAAAGAGAACAAAATACACACATAGTTTATGCAATTCAACAAATAATTCCAGTCAGAAATAACTCCTCCTTTAATTGAAATGTTAAAAATTTATGTTTGCCTTTCTTATGCTGTATTGAGAGTGTTCTCCTGTGTGTGTGTGTGTATGTGGTATTTTTCCACACATAATATCAGAAAACACATGAAGGACAAAACTAGGTTTAACTCATTTGGCATTCTCCCTTAAGTACTGCTAAATTGCCTTATACATTTGCTATTAGCTATTGGCACTGTTTGAAGAAATTTTTAAGGATGTATCTAGTTTAGCAGTTGTCAAAATTGACTACAAAATAACATGAGCAAGTTATCTTCTTTGCCAGTTATTTGGAGACACCTCATATCATTTTTCCGCTATATCCTTGTATTTCTCAAAGTTTGAATGGAAAAATATCTTGGACATATTGAGAAGAATATAAATTCAGTGTGTATGGTACTCAGATCCATTATGTCATGCATTTTAACATATCTATAATATAGTGTTCACTGAATCAGGGCAGGGGAGGGCAGAGAGGCATAGATATAGAAACAATATAGTCATGTCTTAGGTCTTAAGTGATGAGTGCTTTGGGAAGCAAAGACTGATAGACCTGAAGTAACAGAAAGGAAATAAATTGTATAGTATCTATATATATGCCATAATTATTCAAAAGAGAGGAAAATAAATTGTTGGGACTATTAAGTAATTGTTTATTGAAAAAAATGGACTATGGTTTACACGTTTACAAGGGTTGGTGGGAAAAAGAAACATAGGAGAGCAACACAGGGGAAGAGAAAAGCTGGAGTGAAGCCACAAATCAGGGACAATCTTTTAGGAAGATAAAGGACAAAAATAGGAGCAGAAGGAAGGAAATGTTTTTGAAAGCTTTGTAATTTAGCTTTTAGTACAACACATAACTCACAGCTAAATTATTTTTAATAGTTAAAGTTCCATAATGTTCTAATTTTGGTATATTAAAATAGTATTTCATCCTGTGTTTGCAAATATTCCAATTTTTTAGAAACTATTTATTTTCTCTCTTTTTATTTGTCTCTCTTCTTCTTTACCTTTTGGGCATTAGCATCTCCCATTTCCTTCACATTAACACATGCCTGGCTTCCTGCCATTTGCTTATTATCACCTCAACTGGAGAAAACCAAAGAATAAATAAATAAGAAGAAAAAATACACACACTAGTCACTTATTCTAACTCTTAACCATTATGCTAATATTTTGGATAAGAGAAGAGGTTTAGAAATATAGGCTCTGATAAAGCTTCATAGTTTTCTGTGAAGTTTACTACCCAGATGGGGATGTATTAGCAAACATCTTTTAGAAAGGAGACTGCCATTTAAAGGAAGGCTGTCTTTGAGTTTATTGTCAGCAAATGAAGGTGTATTCACTAATCATATTTTTTCCTACTGACACTATTAAAAAACACAAAGAAATGAAGAACTTGAGGACATGTGGTCATATTTATATCTAGGATATAACTTTAAAAATATCCTATGAAAAAATTTTTGATATTCCTAACAATTTATTTCAATGATTTGAATTTCGTTTTTTCTTGGGTGATATATATATATATTTCAAACATAATATTTTAATACCGATTATCTACCTAAAATCAGGAATAAAAAAAAAATATGGTTAACTCACTAAATATTTTGGACGGAATGTAATAAATTTTCTGTGGAAATAATGGGTAGATGGGGGAAAGAGTTGAGGGAGAATATGAACTGCTCTTAACTACCTAATATTCAAAGATTATTATTGGTCTAGAAAGAGGAAAAGCATCCTGCCTACATTTAAAAGCAGAATCTGTTAGAGATCCTCAAACTTTTGGTTTCCATGAGTGAGAAAGACTGAAATTTTTTGTTTTCCAAGAAAGACTATAAAAAGTAACACTAAAAATGATAACTATGATTCTGTGTTCTTAGATATTACTTGTTTTACAAGAGCTTATACCCCTTTTGCATAAAAATATTTAAAAAATGAAACAAAACTATTCAGCATTTTCATGATATTTACTTATCTGATATTGTTGGGATATTTACAGCTTTGTTGTTTAAATGTCATAATCATTTACTAACAGAAATCTTTAAAGTAACATAATTTAGAAATAAAAACATTATATTGTCTTTATTTTATCATTTTGCCATGGGCCCATTCACAACAGTAACCATAATCATGATGATAATAGCTAACGTTTAAAAACACATTATATGCTAAACACATTGTTCAAGATACATATGTATACACACATGAGTATACCCATTCATTTTATCCTCAAGCAAAAATAAAAACAGTAACACTATAACACAGGTACTATTTAATTATCACATCTAATAGAGGGTAAATCTAAGGCTTAGAGAGAGTTAATAACTTGCCCCAATACACAGATATGTGGATTTAAACACAGCAGATGTTAAGTATTGGCCTCCATCCTTACTATTTTATGGATGTAAGGTGTTGTACAAAACTCTAAATTACCAGAGTGGAATCTGTGAAACTAGTGAAGGCAAAGATAGTATACACACTAACTTTGAAAATTCCTTGTAAAAAGTACCAATAGTCAGGTCAGTTTTGAAAGAAAATATGATGACACTTTCATCCTGAATCTCTAAAGAGGGATGCCTAACAAATGTTAGGCCTGTCCTATTTCTCTGTGCTTCAGGTTAGTAAATACATTTTTTCCCAGTAATTTATGTTTTCCTCAAATTTATATCACTATTTTAAATAGATATACTTTGAGTATCTTGTTGTTATCAAACAATGTTTGGGCTGAACACAGCTACTTATTATTTTTATATTTGTAATTTGCCATAAGTGCATTTCAAGTCTATATATTATACATTCTATTTATATTATAACAATAAATATGTGTTTAGATATTTGCACATATATTCATATGTGACATAGTTTCTAGTGAGCATCTGGTAAATTAAACATTGTGATAAATTGCTGTACACATATTAGTTAATACTACTTTTAACAATGATATTTAATGATAATATTTAACATTTGAGTTTTTACTACTGATCTGGCTATCTAGAGAAATATATATATATATTTCTCTCTCTCTCTCTCTCTCTCTCTCTCTCTATATATATATATATATATATATATATATATATATATATATCAAGAATCCTCCTAATTTAAAAGCAACTTTATATTCAAGAATAGCTATTTTGATTTTTTATTAGTGTCCAAGATTTTCAGACCATGAAGTGTGATTTCAGTCTTAGATTATTGGACATCATGAAATTCTCTGAATATGTGACAGAAGGAGAATGACTTCTCTAGTCCAAAAAGCCACCATTTTTTTTTTAATTTTGTAGTGAATGCTTGTCTATTTGGCTCTGTAAGAGCACCATCTGGTGGCATCCAAGACTTCCAAAACAATCTGTAGACATCATTGTTGCCAATGATTTTGTGGGGTATAGCGGTAAACTTGTTAGAATGAGGTTTATATCTTTTAGATTTGTTTTGTTTGTTTTAAGTTCAACAAGGCAGTTATTTATTATTTGGAGTGAATAATCCATACATGAAATCAAATTCCATGAACAAAGTACATAAAAGTCTATCTTCCCACGAAAGAAAAAATATACCTTTTCTTGATTGCTGAATGTTAGGCAGAAGTTTACAATGACTGTGGCTTAACCACAGGGAAATCAACTTGCTTCAAATTGAAAGATCTATATCCCTGTTAAGGTTATATTTGGGAGCAGAGAAACTGTTATAAAATGAACAAGATTCACTGCCAAACCTTCTATTTATTCTAATTCTTTGTAGTTGCAAAAATATGTAAAAATTGCAAGAACTTTTTACTGAAAATACTACTAAATGTTGGGATTACATTAACTGTACTTTTGAAACATCTGTTACATTCACAATCTTGCCAGGACCATGCCCGTAAAAGTACATTTTATGCAAGAAAATGTTTAGACTGGTGAATGGTTGACTAGCTTGTAACAAGATATAGTTCCAATAGAAAATAATATCAAATTTAACAAAAAATATCATCCAATATTCTACTTACTATATTTCTTATAAAAATAAAAATTTCTAGGGCAACAAATATAGTTTGTAATACCTATAGAAAAATAATTAGTAATACAGGCATTGTATAAGTAGACACTTATTATCTATAAATTAGAAATATAAGAAACCAATTTTAGTAAGTCTAAACTATTTTCCTATATGAAAATAAAGTAAGGATCAATATTTCTTCTCTTTTGGTTAATTAAGGATGTTCTTGTTCTCCTGAATCAAGTGGAGAATTAAAATTCATGTATATAAATACATTTTGTAAATTTTCAGATCAGCAAATCTCTTCCCAGCACGTCTTTTAGAATTCAAAAGATTGTAAATTACTTGATATTAATTTTGACTTTTATTAGTGAATTAAAAATAATTACAAAAAGGCCAATGGTAAAGAATTTAAGTTCTGGAATCAGGCTGTCTGGGTTTGAACCTCTTGCTCCTTTCTAGCATGTGCTTTTGGACAAATTCATGAAATCTTGTCATAACCATACTTGAGCTATGGCTCTAGGCCATAGCTTCCTTACTTATCAAATGGAGATAGGAGCTCCAACCTCATAAGGTTGCAATAAACATTAAATTATTTAGCACAAATAAAGGACCTGGAGTAGTGCCTACTTTTATCAAGCATTAAATAAATATTAGCTAGTATCTATTGAAATGTTTTCATAAGAGGTATTCATTTGACTCCACTCTGTAATTTTCTATGGAAGTACACTTAACTAATATTCCATTTGTCTCTTGATGCAATGTAAGAGTCACTGTATGTAATATAAAGTATATTTCTATGGCAGAATTTCCTAGCCAGTGCTGAGAATGAGTTCCATGTGCCATGACCCTTGGTGACCAGAGTTCCTGGGTTTGCCTCTATTGTCTGTGAGCACTCCTCTCTGTCACTACAGTATGTTGAATAAGTGTTTCTATGTCTTAACTGTGTATTGACATGTAAAGTTTTGGGAAACTGTGCTCTAAGTTGATGGTATGAAGCAATTTATATCGCTAAAATTACCGTATTTAAGAAGACCAATCATATGTGTTTCAGTAATCCATCATGCCGTTAGAAAGACTTAGGACTTATAATACATCAAAACAATACCCAAGCAAATTCTAAATTAGTCAGAGATTTTAAATGAACAGTTCCTATACACAACTGTATGGAATTCTAGTGAATATCTCTGATTGCCTCACTGAAGGATCAAAACCCATCGTCAATTTTCTTTACTAATAGTTGGTCTTTCCATAATAACACCAGGTTGAATTCTATATTTTCTCATAACAAATATGCTGTTTCTCATAAGTGTCAACATCTTTCATTCACCTCCTTATAAAAATGTGTCTGTTTTCACTCTATGAATTTTTAAAGCAACTTCACGGTGTTTAACTCACTATCGATTGTTTTTCAGATATCATCTCACCTAAATCCACTTTAAGAATTTCATTTTGGGTATGGCCTAGCAAATCAAAATAAGCAAATTAAATTTCCATCCATGAAACCAATTCAGAACAATAAAAATTGAAATGATAAACTGAATATGTTCAAGGAACTGTTTTGATATAAATGTATAGTCTAAGCCAGAGAACAGTCATTTTATTTTGAAAATAGTGAGTCAATGGGAAAAACATCTTTGGGCCGAAATGATTGCATTTACTGAGATTTACATACAACAAATAATTTAGCTGGTTCCATATTCTTCCATCTGATTTTTGCATATATGTATTCATTACCTAAGGATAATATTGTTTAAATAGGAATAAAATTTTATAGAGCAAGAGATTACAGAAATGAATTGTGTACACATAAAGCACAAATAAATTAAGGTTATCTAAAAGTATAATGAACTGTTGATTAATAATACATTAGCAGTTAACACAAAAATCAAATTAGTCATGTAAAGGAGTTTGCATATACATGTTTCCCTTGCAATTGATGGGGCTGTAATAGTTTTTAAAGCAAGTACGCCTGTATGATGAATTCATTTGGTATTCAGTGTAATAGCACAGATAATAATGAAGTCATTTGGCTTCCATTATATAAACATTAGATAATGGATACCTATATTAAAATGCAACTCTTATGTTTGTGCTTATTTTTATCTTCATTTTACATAGTACTAAATCTTTAAAGTTGAGCTTTTATGCAAATTGTTGACATTTATAACTCTGGATCTTGAGTGACTTTTATGGACAAAAACATTCCATTATATTGTTTTATATTCCAAGATAAACTACAGTTGGATTGTTAAAAAGGGTGCTCTTATGGTTATTAACCAGTTGTCTAATCTCATTCTCCCCTTCCATTTTTTGTTGGTCTCTTTAAGGGAAGCAAGCATCCACAAGAACATCTTGAAAAAATATCCCATTATACAATATCTCTGAAATGTTTGATTTTACTTTTTTTATTTCTTGGGTTTTTGTTTCTTTTGTCCTTACCTTTTTTCATTCAAATGCCATAAAGCAGAAATAAAATGCAAATTGTATTTTTAAATTACAACAAAAATTTTCCCTTCCAGAAGCTGTTACAACCGTAGGATAATGATTAAGAAAATGACAAGTATTTTTAGCTTTTTTTTCCTATTGGATGACATTAATTATTTCTGCTATGTGAGGTGGCATAAACTCTCTTTTTTGAGAGAGGGAGGGTTTACACTTGTTATTCTTCCCCATATTTGTGTTTCTAAGAAATTGACCATTTCAGAGTTTGGAAATGCCAAATAGATACTGATTTTCTAATTTCAAAAAACAAGCAGATACACCAAGCATATTAAAATTTTTCTTGTATATTTCGTATATGTTCAATATTTTTTGTATATCTTCATTGTCGTGTACTTATATTGACAACATAGAGTTAAAAAGAGAGTATATAGATAATTATAACAGTGTGCCAATAACTGTAATGTTGGAATTTAAATTGTGCTGCATGAGCACGGAAAACTTCGATTACTCTTCATTTTTCATGGCCTGTTACAGAGAATTCCAAGATAAGTCTTACTTAAATTATGAAGAGGATAGGAGGTGTAGATTGAGCTTTACTTTTAAAAATGCTTTCTCTATATAATGAGAAAATCCCAAGTATGAAACATCCTTCAAAGTTGAAAAGAATGAGAGAAGAAAAGAGTTCAGTAGAAAAAAAGACTTAAAGGACTGAGTGTAAGTTTTCCTGTATCTGATCACTCTCTTCTCTGTTCTCCAAAATCATTGACTATAAACCTATTCTTTCTTTAGGTCTCAGATTTGAAGGGCCCCTCTGGCCCTTCCTGTGTTGGGTGCTTCTCAGCCAAATTCTCTATTCTGCTTCTGCATATAGCTTAATATGATATGTTGTTTTGTTTTAGGTGTATTACAAAAAATCTATGTACACAGATATGTATTTGGAAAATGAAGGGTGTTTTAATGGCTGTTTCAGATAATGGTGGATATTGTTTGGTATTGTAGCAAAATTTAACAGTGGTAGTTTCTTAAAGATCATCTGCAATGTGGAATCTAAAACCATATCAATGAAGTTCTCATAGGCTGCTCTATGAAACTTCATTAGCCTATGTTACATTTTTTTTTTGCGGTATGCGGTCCTCTCACTGTTGTGGCCTCTCCTGTTGCGGAGTACAGGCTCCGCACGCACAGGCTCAGCAGCCATGGCTCACGGGCCCAGGCACTCTGTGGCATGTGGGATCTTCCCGGACCGGGGCACAAACGGGCGTCCCCTGCATCGGCAGGCGGACTCCCAACCACTGTGCCACCAGGGAAGCCCCTATGTTACATTTTTTAATGGATCTTTTATTTCTGCATGATTTTGTCATATTGTGCTTAGGTCATTTAGAAAATACAGTTGACCCTTTGAACAACACAGGTTTGAACCGCAAAGGTCAACTTATATGGGAATTTTTTTCAATAGTAAATAACTACAATACTATGCGATTCATGGTTGGTTGAATCCTTGGCTGTAGAATCGTGAATAAAGAGGAATGGTGATTAGGAGGGCCAACTATAAGTTATAAGTGGATTTCTGACTGGGTGGATGGCCAGTATCCCTGACCCTCACTTTGTTCAAGGGTCAGTTATATAGGTTTGCTGAATTATATAGATGTTCAAAATGATGAGCATTTATATTTCATTATAAAATATCAAAAATTCATATTTGTTAATATCACTAACAGTCTCATCAAAAAACTTTTACGTATTGGGAAAATCTCAAGCTCAAAGTGACAGATGCAAATTTTCCAAACTTCCAATTTTCATTTGAAAGTTTGAATATTATTGTTGTAATAAATATCATCAATTATTTTTCTTGAAATGACAGCCTTACTTATTTTACTTGTTACAAAACATCTACCAGATAACCATGTATGAATAACTCTAGTTTATCTGTCAGTTGGTATTTCATATGAAAATATTTTTGTATGAAAAAAGGTCACACAAGCAGTTTTCTTAACAACCACTATCATATTTAAGCAGATAGCTGATGTGCTTTATATGTGCTTCCCATTTTATAACATAGAATATTAAAAAGACATGTACTTATATGGTCCAGATTTAATAAAATTAATTTTTACTGCTTCATCAAGGACATTCTTAAGTGAAACTGGCTTTTTTTTTTCTGACTACAAATATGTGCAGTGTAGAATCAAAATGATCAAAGTTAGCATCTCCAGTAACAGGTAAAATTAACATCATATTAGCTTCATGATGTGATGCATTGCGATAGACACAGTATCACTTTTATGACATCCTCACCAGAAATTCACAACCTAAATTGAATCATGGGTATACTTAAGGCAAGCCCAAATTAAAGATCAGTCTGCAAAATACTGGCCTGTTCTCTTTGAGAATCACAGTAAAGAGCAAAGAAAGAATGAGGATCTGATTCAATAAAAAGGAGACTGAGCAACATGATAGCTAAATGCACGTTATTCTGGATTGGAATCTGGACCAGGAAAATTTTTCTTGTCATTTGTAGTAGGTTACAAGAACAGAAATACAAAAAGAATTCTGTTGTAAATTTGTGATATCTCTACATACTCTAACCAAGTATTTTATTATAGTCTATTTTATTTTAATTTTTCTCTGTTTTAGTTTCCTCTGTTTCTCTTTCTCCTTTTCTTCTTCCTCTCCTTTATTTTATTTTATTTTTTAAATTTTTTCTATTAAAATAGAGTTGAGTTACAACGTTGTGTTAGTTTCAGGTGTACAGTAAAGTGATTCAGTAATATATATATATATATATATATATATATATATATATATATATATATATTCTTTTTTAGTAACTCTTCCATTATAGGTTGTTATAAGATATTGAGTATAGTTCCCTGTGCTATACAGTAAGTCCTTGTTGGTTATCTGTTTTATATATAGTAGTATGTATATTTTAACTGCAAACTCCTAATTTATCACTCCCTCCCTCCCCTTTGGTAACCATAAGTTTGTTTTCTTTGTCTGTGAGTCTGTTTCTATTTTGTAAATAAGTTCATTTGTATCATTTTTTTAAGATTCCACATAGAAGTGATGTCATATGATATTTGTCTTTGTCTGGCTTGCTTCATTTAGTATGATAATTTCTAGGTACATCTATGTTGCTGCAAATGGCATTATTTCATTCTTTTTTATGGCTGAATAATATTCCATTATATATATATAATATTCCATCATATATATATATATATATATATATATATATACATATATATATATGCACCACATATTCTTTATCCATTCATCGGTTGATGTACAATTAGGTTGCTTCCATGTCTTAGCTATTGTAAATAGTGCTGCTATGAACATTGGGGTGCATGTATCTTTTTTTTTTTTTTTGCGGTACACAGGCCTCTCACTGTTGTGGCCTCTCCCGTTGTGGAGCACAGGCTCTGGACTTGCAGGCTCAGTGGCCATGGCTCACAGGCCTAACCATTCCGCGGCATGTGGGATCTTCTCAGACCAGGGCACGAACCCGTGTCCCCTGCATCGGCAGGCAGACTCTCAACCACTGCGCCACCAGGGAAGCCCGCATGTATCTTTTTGAATTATGTTTTTCTCTGGTTATATGTCCAGGAATGGGATTGTTGGATCACATGCTAGCTCTATTTTTAGCTTTATAAGGAACTTCCATACTACATACTATTCTCCCTAATGGTTATACCAATTTACATTCCCACCAACAGTGTTCCTTTTTCTCCACACCCTCTCCAGCATTTGTTATTTGTAGACTTTTTAATGTTGGCCATTCTGACCAATGTGAGGTGATACCTCATTGTAGTTTTGATTTGCATTTCTCTAATAATTAGCAATGTTGAACATCTTTTCTTTCTTCTTGTGCCTTTTGGACATCTGTGTATCTTCTTTGAATAAATGTCCTTTTAGACCTTCTGCCCATTTTTTTATTGGGTTTTTTGTTTTTTGATATTGAGCTGCATGAGCTGTTTGTATATTTTAGAGATTAATCCCTTGTCAGTCACATTGTTTGCAAATATTTTCTTCCATTCTATAGGTGGTCTTTTTGGTTTGTTTGTGGTTTCCTTTGTCATGCAAAAGCTTTTAAGTTTAATTAGGTCCCATTTGTTTATTTTTGTTTTTATTTTCATTACTCTAGGAGGTGAATCCAAAAACATATTGCTGCAATTTATGTAAAAGAGTGTTCTGCCTGTGTTTTCCTCTAGGAGTTTTATAGTATCTGGTCTTACATTTAGGTCTTTAATCCATTTTGAGTTTACTTTTGTGTATGGTGTTAGAGAATGTCCTATTTCATTCTTTTAGATGTAGCTATTCAGTTTTCCCAGCACCACTCAATTGAAGAGGCTATCTTTTCTCCGTTGTATATTCTTGCCCCCTTTGTTGTAGATTAGTTGACCATATATGTGTGGGTTTATTTCTGGGCTTTCTATACTGTTCCATTGATCTATATCTCTGTTTTTGTGCCAGTACCACACTGTTTTGATTACTGTACCTTTAATACTATCATATCAAAAGCATAGCAGATTATAATAAATTATAAAATACAAGAGTAAGACAAAACCCAAACATCTCCAAAAAAATGGCTACCATCTTAAAGCATTAAACTGACTAGTAATATGTGATTGAATTTTTAATTTCTTATTCTTAAATATTTCTTGAAAAACATATGTAAAAGACAGACCCAGGAGGTCATATGGTGAGGGCCGACTGTATGAGTATCCCTCTAGGGTTACACTGGAAAGAAGAGCAATCATGAGAGTCACATCATGGAAGTTCTCTAGAAAAAATGTCTGGGCTGTTTATAGAGATACCCACTTTCTGGTCTCCATTCCCTATCACTCTCCCCTCAGATAGTTTTTTGAACACTTCTATAAGTTTCATTGCTGTAACAAGATTTAACACTATTTTTCACTATGATACTTATTATCTATGCTAATATTGACACCATACTCTGTATAGTCAGCATTTCTTTTTCGATTTTCCCCCAGGGCTCTGGGTTTCATAATACACAGCTAAATTGATCTAGAAAGCCCAAAAGCAGATTTTGGACATATCATTTACCCTTAGGAGCACATGATACCAATAACAGCAGCAACAACAAAAAATGGTTTCTCTAGAAGCTTCTCTAGTTCTCTCCTATCATAATGGAAAATGCAAAGATGTCAGGCCTCTTATATTCTCTAATTTAGATGGTTGTCTTTTGTGTCTGTAGGGTAAATTTAGCCTTTCATTTTTCAATTTGTTGGGTTCATATATAATTTTCATCCTCCTATACAAGGACTCTAATCCACCTGCTATGTGATGGACAGATATCAACCACAGTCATTTCTCAGTACCTTTCAATGTGTGTCCCATGTGTTCTCATGACTATAGTCTTTGCCTTTCCCTCCATCTTCTTGTAGCTCTTGCTCTGACTCCCTTTAGCTGGTTCTTGTTGTCCTAGGGAACTACTAAAGAAGTATCAATCTCCATTTCTCCTAAGAATTTTCTTTGTGAGATTCCCAGTGCATATACCAGGGCTTCAGACATTTCCAAAGTGGTCTTGGATTTGTTACATAAGTTTGGAAAATGCTCACTCCGTGGGTCCAAGCCACAGGTGATCAGCTGAGCCCTGAAGCAGTATTGCTTTCTTCCTGAATCTCCACATATCTAGCAAGGAAAATTTTAGGTATTTGAAACAATAATCAAAAATTCAACAAAAATATTTGTTCCTTTGGAACAGTAAAAAATTTAGATGAGTCTCATTCTTCCCTTCAACACTTCCATTCCAAAACTAACCAAAAACCAAAAAAAATCTCTTGACCAAAATAGTAGTTAGCTTTAAGACACAATTTAATTTCTTTTACACTTGGCAATTTTCATTTACAAAACATAATATCTAACATCAACATTAGAGTTAAAGTTGATTGTATAGCTTTCAAATCGTATAACTAAATGTACCCCTGGTAAATTTTTTTAAACATAAATCTCTTTGTCCCAAAGATGAAGTTTAGTCACCACCTCTAGAAACACAAAACTGCTTATAATTATGTTTTCATCCTATTTTATTTTTAATAATTTTAAAAATGGTAAGGTTCAGGCTCAACTAGGACATGGATTTGGGCAGCTGACCCACACTGCTTTTGGTCATTATAATTCTCCTAGGTCACAGAATAGTAGAAGATTTAATCCTGATTTCGTATGTACAAATGGTCTAGATTTCTGATGTGACATCCAATGAGTAATATGTTCCAAGATATTATCTCTTCCCTTATTTCCCCATAACTAATTCATGGTTCCTCCACTAGCATAGATGTGTATGAATCTTGTCATGGCCTTCTATAAAGTGTCTTAAGCCTATTTGATTTGCAGTAATGACAATTATTTATAGCCATTGTTTCTGCAACTATGCTTTTGTTTGAAGTGCCTCTTAAGCCATTGTATAGATGTGTAAATGACACAATTTTCCAGGCATTTAATTCAAAGCATGTAGTCTCAAATTTTAAAGTATTTCTAATTTCTGCCACTTGTGGTGCAGTTTTCCAGTGATGATCAAGGCAATAGAAGAGAGTGCTTAGTGGGACTGAAAGCTACTAGTCACAAGAGAAGGCAGGTCTGTGTGATTAGCATGTTGAAATAGAAAATCAGGGATGAGGAGATGTTGTGATGTGTTATTCAAAACACTGAGTGGTCTGTTGCTCACTACATGCCCCCAAATTGGGTAATCATATGTTTTTCTTATGATATTAAACACAAGAAAGATGTAAATAGAAAATAAGATAAAAATAAAGATAGGGTATGTTGAATATGCTATGAAGAGAACTCACCGGTTTACTCTTTTAAGAAGAAAAGGGAAAAATCAATACAGAAAGTAGAAGAATACATCAAACTTTTCAAGGAATATCTTTACATAGAGAAATTAAATCCAACCAAACTCAGCAGCTACAGTAATGCAGATTGGAGGCCATGTTGCTTAAGAGCATAGGATCAGACTAATCTGGCCTGATATCTGGCTCTGTTGGTTACAAAGTATAATTTCTAGAAACACCTCCAACCTCTCTGATCCTCATGGTTCTTAGAATCTCCTTCATAGGGATGCCGGGAGGAATGAAATGAGAATTACATTTAAAAGATACCTGGCACAGAGTTGGTGGCAAGTAGCTGGTTATTATCATTAATAGTAGAAACAATATCACAAGGTCAGAAAAAAAGTCATAATGCCGTCTTCAACTCTAAATGCATTTTTTTTACAATGCTTTCCACTTGATAGGCCCAGTGCAAGATGGTCATATCCAGAGGCTCTTAAATTTTAATCACTGGTGATGAATTATATACTGCAGGAGCTACTCTGAAGGCAGCTTTTGAAATGGAGACTAAACTTTCACTAGTGGTTGGAAGTGGATAAATTAATTTATCTTTTCATCTCAGGTGAGCCCTTGGAGGAAATCATTATCATAAAACATTGTAAATCTATAGACTTGGCAGCTTTTGCCCTGCAGAGAGTCTCGGGACTTGAGTAAATATGGAGATTTAGAGATTTACTATCTTTTCCTTTGAAGAGGTGATTTCCCTTGGTAGGGAAAGATGGACATGGCAATAGGAAAAAAAAATTCTTGTTTTAACTTTGAACTTGAACCAGCTTTGAAATACATATATCTCTTTACCATGATAGCTTTCATAGCTGCAAAGCCATTTTTATTAAATTACAATATTAAACTTTAGAGCAGAGATGAGCTGGGGGAAAAGATCTTACTCAATATATGCACCTATCATGAATCAACATTAAAGGCTGCGAATCATTATCAACATTTCCTCTGAGGCCCGGAGAGACAGAAAAACATTATTAGTATATATTCTCAAGCCAAGAAATTGAAAATGGAAAATAAAAGTAACCATTGAGTCTAAAAGTAAAAAGTTGCATTTGTTTGAAACAAACAAAAGTTTTTTAGAAAATGTTTCTGTAAGATTCTCACAGTAATTATCAGACTCTTTATCTAAAACTATCCTGAGATACACATAATTAAAGCCATTATATATTCTTAATAAAACAATTAATAATTTATTGATAATTTACCTCTTCTAGGGTTCTTTTTAAAGTCTCCATATTTATTTACATTTGTATGAATATGGGAAAAGTTAGGAAGATACATACTAGGCTGGTATCTGGAAAATGTGTGAAGGATTCATACCAGTCTGGTTGCCTCAGGAGGGTAAGAAGTAGGAGGAGTCAAGGAGAGAGTAGGATTTTGACCTTCTACACTAATCTGCATGATTTGACTACATACAATGATAAATAACACATTCTAAGGAAAACAATATTAAAGAATTGTTCAGAACTAACCAATGGATTTCAACCACTATTGTTAGTAGCAGAGTTCTTCTCTTACTCTTTTCTCTGTCTTCTGCCTCTCCATCTCTCTTTTCTTTCTTTTCCTCCTCCTCATGTACTTTCTCCTTTTTCTTTAGTCAGTGGTTAAATGGACTCTTATATTAAACTTTACTATTTAAGCCAGAAAAACAGAAACAAAGCCAGCAAGTTTAAAACACAGATGAGGGCAGGAAACAAAGTCCTACATAATCATTAACTACCAATACCTCTACTTCTATCTACAGGGTATGCCCAGTCAATATGAACAACCATAGCATTTTGCAGAATTCCATTTGAAAACTGTACCCTTAACTAAAGAAAAATCTGCAGTAATGGTAGAATTCCACTTACTAGTTTAGAATTTCACTTACTTATTTTAGACTCATAATTATTTTAACAATGAAGTTGCCTGGTTACAAATTCAAATAATTGCACTAATGCAGTACTAACTTTTTCCCACTTCATCTTCATTTTGAAATTTCAATCTGTCTTTATTTTTGAAGCTAAATGTTCCAAATTAGCTTCTTGATGAACATAACATAAAACTTGAATTCCTGAACAATTTATGGTGATCATATTACTATCCTCAGTTAACAAAAAATGCTCTGAAAGGGATTGTCTCATGTCTCAGTAAGCAGACTTGTTTAGTGGCTTATCAGATAATTTTCTTGTTTTTAGACAACAAATACACCACTTGACATGCTCCAGCAGACATTGAAATGGTGGTAATGTGTCCATACCTTTTCCCCTTCTCCTTTGAAATTAGTGGTCTTGTTACCTATATTCATAGGTGCAGACGAGTAAATCAGTTCCAAGTTATGAATAATCAGTGTGAAATTGATACACATACCTCTGGTGCTCATAACTCTGTGAAATTGAGGATAATAGAGAGTCTATGTGAAAAAAAGAGATGGACACAACATATATCCCCAGTGATAATATCTCACATGCTAACTTGATCAAAAAAAGAATTCCTAGCTAATTTATCTACTTCTTTGTTTTTCTCTAAGAAGAAGTTTATATTCATCATTTTTTTATGACTATCAAAGCAGATAGGGCTTCCCTGGTGGCGCAGTGGTTGAGAGTCCGCCTGCCGATTCAGGGGACATGGGTTCATGCCCCGGTCTGGGAAGATCCCACGTGCCACGGAGCAGCTAGGCCTGTGAGCCATGGCCGCTGAGCTTGTGCGTCCGGAGCCTGTGCTCCGCAACGGGAGAGGCCACAACAGTGAGAGGCCCACGAACCGCAAAAAAAAAAAAAAAAAAAAAAAAAAAAGATTATTTTACATTCCTTCTTCAAAACTTCTGACTCCAAGACTGGTGGATTTATCTGACTGTCACCACTCTCCATTACATTTTCATCACTGGTGTCATTAGGAAGAATTTTATTAAAAGGCATATTGAAGAAGTATTACCTAGCGAAGGTTTAGAGCAATCTAGTACATTCTATCAAATGGTGATTTTAATGACCAATTTTTGATTGACTTTAATTTTAAAACAGTTTGACAGACTTGCTGACATCTATCATCTTAAATAATAACTATTAAAATTAACTGAAACATTGATTATATTTACAAATACTCTAATAATACACACAAATAAATTCATGAAGATATCACATCCAGAATACAAAAAAGATAAAAAGTAATTTAAAAAATCTTAGGTATTATGAATATAATTGCTAAAATATTTTTTAAATAGAAAGTCTGGAAAGAAATGGAAGGAATCCCCCGGAAAAAAAATCAAAAATACAAAGATAAAATACAAAAAAAACATAGGATACATGACCAATCTGAGAGTTTCAATAGCTGATGAATAAAAATTCCTAAAAAAAAGGAGAGTAAAATTGGACCATGATAAATCAAAGAAATATTCAAAAGGATTTTCCCAGAACTGAAGACATAAATCTTCAGATTGAAAGAATCCACCAAGGGCCCAGAAAAATGAGTAAAAATACTTTCACACTTTGATTCCTTATTATGAAAGTTCAGAGTACCAAAAAAAGGGAGGATCTAAAAGCTTATAATGAGAAACAAAAAGCAATGAAAGAGGTTCATATTCCTTTGGTTTTAGCAACTCTATAGTACACTGACAACAATGAAGTAAGTCTACCAAAATAATTTAAAAATGTTTTCAGTCTAGGGTTTTATTATTCATTTGTCATAATAATATATAGATAGATTTGGTATGTTTGTCTTCTACACATTTTTACTAAATTATGTAAAGAATTACTCCAATACAATGAAACACATACCAAGAAAAAGCAAGTTGTAACTTTAAGGAGGCAGTGTCACCAACTCTGACAAGCAATGAAGGAAAGTTCCACTATGATTGATATCATCAAGAGTAGAAAAAAAAAGGATTCATATGGAGCCAGAGAAATCTAATCTGTGGAAGAGAAATCTTTAAAAATATAGGGACTAGACTAAAGAATTTAGAAGTTGAGAACTGGAAAATATGTAGGAAAAGTTTGGAACACTAAAAGTCTTATTTTAAAATTAAGGATTTATTATTGAAAAATTGATGTAGAAATTAATCTCTGCTTAATCATATTATTTCAAGTCACACAAGGGAGCAAGAGAAGAACTAAATAAGAGTAATACCAATATGAATATAATTGCCAGGTATTTGGCAGAGAGACAGGAATGAATAATATCAATGAGCTAAATTTTACCATTTATTTTAGAAAATTGAAACGTATTATTTAAGGTGTTTAAAACATCAATTATCTTTTTACTAAAACAGATTTGTAGAGATATATGTGTGCATGTATTAATTAGGTTTCTTTGACTCTAAATGAGTGTATACTGTAATGCAGACAAAAAGAAAAAAAAATGTTAAAGATACATGGCGAACACAGAAAGCACTTAGCAAAATAAAATAAGTAAACATCAATTTTTTTTTTAAGTTGTTACTGACCAAATGAAGAGAAGCCTGAGTGAGATTTGGTGGCAGGAGAAAGAAAATGGAGGCTGTAGTCACTGCTGCTGTTTGGTGATATGTGACAGTGAGAAGGGTAAGTAAAAGAATAAACGTCCAAGATTTGCTCTGGAGAACATGGTCCTTTTGGGCAAATAGCTGAAATACAACTGCCTTGACTATACATTCTCTTACCCAAAAGGCATCACTTAAGCACTTTTCACTGGCACACACAAGCCGATTCATTATAACCAGTTTTATATTCAGAGAATGAGCTTTCAGCAAAATATTTGGGAGTCATCTTAGGGAATATTAAGATAGTGAGAATTGAAATAACAAGGCATATCTGCATTAATTTTAAAATATTTATTAAGTTACATATGCATTCTTTTCATTTTAACTCCAATTCAGTAGGAATTTATTTTCCTCTAATGTGTGGATTATGGGTCTGCATTTTGTTTGTTATGTATTAAATTATTAAATGTAAAATTTTTGTTTTTAGTGTGCAGGTATTTTTCCAGTATTCCATCTAGATGTAGCCTACATATAGAATTTTAATCATTATTTCTTTAGAAAATATTGTAAGATCTGGCAGATATTTATGTTCCTTTCCACATTATTTATTATTATTTTAATTGTTATAAATTAAACAATTTAAAATTAAATTTGGAATCACTTAAAATTAAAACTAAATTTGGAATCACTTTATCATCTCTATAAAATGTCTTCTAACATTTACTTGTTTATGATCATATCAAACACATATTCACATTTTGAACACCCAAATAAATCAGTGAGTAAGCATTGTATTCCTCCACTAATATCTCTAATGAGAGTGTCTGTCTGTCTCTCTCAATATGTCTATTTCTGTCTCTATCTTTATCTCTATATCTATATCCATATATAAGAAAAGCTATCACAATGAAATTTTTGTTTAGTTTTTATAAATCATTAGTGTATAAGCTATTTGCTAGTCTATAAGTTATTATTTCATTTAAAAGTAACCAAAGTAGTTTGTATAGGGTAAAAGAAATGTAGGGAACAGAGAGCTAATGCTGCAAAGATGAATCTGTCTAAGGATGGATGGTGAGAACAGTGGAACAAGAACGGATCATTAGAGTAAAGAGAAGACAATAATAGAAATTGATTCAAACAGAAAGGGTTGGACAGAGGCTATGAGAGGGGACTACAGGGCATAATTTAATTAGTTAGATGTGTGAACATAGAGGGACAGTTGTAATTTAGAATTTAATAATGCTTCTGAAGTTCCTTCAAAAGCATCTCATTTTCTTTTTAACAATAACAAAAGAGGTTACCTCAAATCAGATATTCAACTTGGAGGCAAACGTTTTGAAAATTGAAAATCATGAGATTTAAGTGGTAAGCCATGTCAGTCCATTCAGGAAGCCCAGTTTTTCTGGACCAGATGCTGAAAATTCCTCTTAGAGTAGTAAACTGTTTGAACTTTATTAATACGTAGCTAGTTGTTTTACTTGACTTGGACAAATGACCACAGAGGAAGAAAAATCAATAGGGAGCAGAGCCTAATTTTATCTTAAGGCCTAATTCTAAGAAGAACCTCCTTGAATAAAGCTTGGCTGTGGTAGAAGTGAACTTTTGAAAGTTTTTCCAGCTTTTGGTCACAAAGAAATGTTGTTTTTTGTATTTACTGAAGACGAGTGCATGAAAACGTTAGGTTAACAATGAAAACCTAGGCATCCAGTAGTCCCACAGACATATGTTTGTGACTATAGCTGCTAATGGCACTAGGTAAAGACTGCCATCTAAATGTATTGCCAGGGTTCCTTTCCTCAAAATGATCCATTCCGTTCAAATTTACATATTGTCAGACTGATATGTTTGCTGCTAGGGCATGACTATCCAACACTGTTGATTAATTTTTAATACTCAATAAGTTTTCTCTATGATTATAAAAGTCCTTTGGGCTCCTGGACCCACTTCCAATGTGTGGGAGGGTGGTTTTCCCCATACCACCAACAGGCAATGCTCTATAGACACCAGCTGGGTATCCTATAATTCAACTCAATTCAGACATCATCTACTAGGAGATAGCATCAGATCCCACAGGTTAAGGGGTCCATTCTATAGACTGCCTCCCACTGCAACTTCAGAGGCCAATTGCAAGCCCAGGTTGCAACCTGTGCTTCTGACTGACTGGCTGTAAATTGGAGGTTCCCATGACCCCCTCCTTGCTTGGGTTCAACTAATTTGCTAGAGCAGATTAAGGAGCTCAGTGAAGCATTTCACTTGCTAGATTATTGGTTCCTTCTAAAAGGATGTGACTCAGGAACAGCCAGATGGTAGAGATGCATAGGGCAATGTATGAGGAAAAGGGCTCCATGCTTCCATGCCCTCTCCAGGGCACTACTCTCCCAACAAATCCATGTGTTCACCAACCCAGAAGCTCTCCAAACCCTATCTTTTTGTTTTTTTATGGGGGCTTCACATGATTGGTTAAATCATAGGCCATCAGAGATTGACTCAACCTTTAGCCTCTATCACCTCCCCTGAGGCTGGGAGGTGGAGCTGAAAGTTGGCTCCACTGGCAACCAGCCCCCATCCTTAGGTGATTTCCAAAGCCACCTCATTAACATAATAAAGACAGCTTTATTGCTCTCAGCACTTAGGAAATTCCAATGGTTTTAGAAGCTCTGTGCCAGAAATTGGGGAGATGGGAGAGACCAAATATATATTTCTTATTACTGTAGGGGAACAAAACTTACCACCCCAAAATGTCTCTGGTGTGCAGATTATTTCAAACTGAAAACAATCAAGGCCCAAAAGTCTTTGACCGTCTGCTAACTGCCTAAAGAATGTAGATAGAAAGCCTGTTCCAGGAAGGGAGCTATTGCCATAGATAACTATAGTTTGAACTAGGTGTGTAAACGGGGAGGAACCTAGCAAAGTCTGTTAAAATTCCTCTTTGTTCCAGGGTCTCTGCAGGGCCCAGCAAACATTTATTTACCAAACATGGAGATGCTTTTCCTTCCTTTTGAAAGTTCCAAAGCACTACCCTCAACAGCCTCTTTTGTCTTTAGCTGTAGATGGTCTTTAAGGTGAGGGATTCTGCCATTTTGGCAAGTTACTCCCTTCTCTTGAGTCTCCCCCATGTATACATGTTATTAAACTTTTGTTTGATTTTCTCCTGTTACTCTATCTCACGTCAATTTAATTCTTAGGCCAGCCAGAAGAACCTAGAAGGGTGGAGGAAAATTTCTTCCTCTCTTACATTATAAATCATAATATCATAAAAAGTAAATACTGCTTACTGTAGAATATGAAGAGAATACTAAAAAGCATACAAAATAGAATTTAAAATTAGCATAAAACTACATTGATATATATACTTGTTTTTCCTAGCTACTTACAAAAAGACAGTGTAGGTAATATCATTCCAAATGAAAATGCTTCATGCTCATAAAATATAATGTACAATATTAATGTGAATTAGCTATTATAATTAATATCAAAAGAAGCACGATTATGATGACTTGATCAAACAGGTAATGGAAAAATTCCTTTTAACCAAATACTTCTAATTTATTTATTTTAAAGATTTTTTTTTGACAGGGACCACTTTTAAAGTCTTTATTGAATTTGTTACAATATTGCTTCTGTTTTATGTTTTGGTTTCGGCCGTGAGGCATGTGGGATCATAGCTCCCTGACCAGGGATCAAACTCCCACCCCCTGGATTGGAAGGTGAAGTCTTAACCACTGGACTGCCAGGGAAGTCCCCAAATACTTCTAATTTAAAAAGAAACATATATAAGTGCATATTGTAGATTGTATAGGTATTTCAAAGTACAAGTGTCAAGTGTTGACTGAAAGAAAAACTCAACAATGTAAGAGTTGTTTTATTTGGGGACCATACTGAAGACGACAGCCCTAGAGATGGCCTCTCAGGCAGCTCTTAGGAACTGCTCCAAAGAGGTAAGGGAGGAGCCAGGATGTATACATATGAAGTTTGTGTTTGTTTGTTTGTTTTTTGCTGGCAAGACATGTCAAGCATAAAAAGATTACTGCTAATAACAAGGAACAGACATCTCAGGTTGATGATTTTAGTGCTTTTCTATGTATGGGAAGATGCAAGAACCTGGGGTCATTGAAATTTGTCATTAGATAGGTATCTCAACTACCTAGGGGCCAGTGTCCAAAGCCCAGAATGCTTTCTGTTTATCTCTATCCTGAGTTCCCCTCAGTTGCACTGCAGAGGTTAATGGCTTGATCTTTGTAGAACTGGAATGGCAGGCAGCATTTTTTAAATTTACACAGGCTACCACATATTTTTGTTATGATGATTAGTAGAGATAATATATGTGAAGCATCTAGCTCAATACCTGGCATGGAAAAAAAGTTCTAGATATGTTTGTTTTTCATTGCTGTATCATGAACTGGACCATGATGGGCTGATATTTATTATGCTCTCTATGTTGCTAGATAATATATTGGTGTAAATAAGATTTTAGAAGAATCTTCTACAAGCAAATAAAAGATTTTTCCAGAAAAAAAATCCTGTTTATCAGCAAAATTCATGTAATTGCAGATAATTAAGGCCTTCCATTAGGTGATGGTTTAAGTCCTTATTTGAAATGCCACAAATTCCTGAAAGTGTATATATCTATAGTGAGATTATTATTTGATATTGTTTATATTTTCCTTTCCTCTAATTATTCTAGATATATGAGATATTCTAGCATTTGTGATTTGTACACTGCCTTTAACACAAATAGTTTTTCTAAAGTTAAGATAATTCATTAATTTTCAGGGAGCTTAAACCTTCATTTTATAATAATTTTATAATATCAAGTATTAACTGTCTATATGTCCCATAATATATCTCAACGCTAAACGAATAAAGTTGTCAAGCTGATTCACTTTTAATTAATATGGTCTGAATTAAATGGAACTTGTTGAAACTTCATTCCTTCCCCTGATGACCTGGCCTAACTATTATTTTTGAGTAGTGTTCCTTCCACTTCTCCCATGATTATACCTACCTTTTCTACTTCTTTAGCATCTGAAACTGTCTTTATAATAATTTGTTTAACAAATGCTCACCTTTCCAGGACAATTATGTTTCATTAGCCTTCTCAAGAGACACTCCAAAGAGCTCCCTAATCTAATAGAAATATACATTTCTAGTTTCTTTTCTTTTCATCACCAACATTCTTTCCTCCTTTCCTGATGATGTTAAATGCTATTTATAATTTTCGTTCCCCTCGAAAAAAATTAACTCCTCCCTTAATTGTTCTTTCTTTCAGTTAAAATAACAAGACATGTTAGCAGCGCTCTGTATGAATTGCTTTAACAGTGTATGACTTACTGCATTGATTTTTCCATGATTATTCAGGTAGTTAGTGACTTCTGAATTCTCTCTGGCATCTCTGATAAGCCTCTTACAGAACACAATGTTTTTCTTTTCTTGATTTGAGACATAATTAGGACCTATTGTTTATTTGTCTGGTCAAATTAACTTTAAGTTTATTTGAGGAAACATGTTAGTTATAATTTTGACATAGCCTTAAAGTAAAATTTAAAGTACTTGCTGACAATGTTTAGTTTTGCCATTTAAGTAAAACATTCCCTATAGTAAAGTTTGTAAAGCACCACCTTTACTGCTACTGATTTAGATAAGACTCAATTTTTGTCATAGGTGTAATCCTCCCTGCAGGCAGGGACTAAGCAATTCCACTATTCATGTATGGTCTTTTCAGGCCATTAAAATATTATTTAGTGCAATGAAGTAGTAATTTGGCCTAGAAATGTTAATGCAGATTTCAAAAGTTCCATTGAATAACATTTGTACTGGATTGAGCAAATTTCACTAGCTATCTAAAAGAAAACAAACCTAAGTGAAATAATGTATATTTACTAATACCCAACTTTCTTCCTCTAAAATCCTATCCTCAGGCTAAAGCTATGAAACAGTACTTAAAATCTTTCAAAATGTATGTCAAGTTTCTTGTTAAATCAATTCAAATTGATTTTGAAGTGAGCTAAGAGTACATAGATTAAAAACAAGTTGAAGGTCATAGAAAAGATCATGCAACTGTCATTTATTGATATTAATGAAACATTCCCCAAAATAATAACCATAGGCTCATACTTGGTTCAATATCTATATTATAAATCTGGAGAGTGAAAAGCCGTAACATCATAAAGAAGTGATTAAACTCTAAGTTGTGGAACTCATCAGTGAAGTTCAAATCAAATTACTTGAAGAGTCCAAAGAACATAGAAAAAAATAATGAAATTTGAAATCTGATTATTTTTGTGTATTATCTTCTAATGTATTAATTTGTAGTGAAAGAAGCAGAAAGGCCTGGTTCAGATAGGAGATGGGCTTCTAATTAGTTAGATTACCTTGAATAATAAAGATTAAAATAATGATCTGTGAATAATAGTAATAATGATAATAAAAACAATAGTTAATAGTTATTGAGTACTTTTTGCTGGTCAGATATTGTATTAATGGTGTCCATGCATTATCCCATAATCCTCTTAACAACCTACTTATAATAGTATCATCATTTTATAGAAGAGGAAATCAAGTTATAGAAAGTTAAAAGTAACTTGCTTAAGTTCATACAGCTTGATAGCATTAGAATAAGAATTTAAATTCAGATTGTATGACTCCAGGAACCATATTCCTAACTAACTTCTAGATCATGCCATCTTCTAGTTACAGTTACATAACTTCTCTAAATATCTATTTCTTTACCTATAAGTAGAAATTGTAAATTCAAATATGTAGGCCTGCTGTGAGGTTCAGTTCTCAATGAAAAAAATATTTAAAGAATGCCTATTCTGCACAGGAGATAACAACACTATGTTATACTAAATACCAGCAGTCCCCACCCTTTTTGGCACCAGGGACTGGTTCCGTGAAAGACAATTTTTCCACAGATGGGGTGGGGAGGGCATGGTCCAGGCAGTAATGCAAGCAGTCGGGGGGGATGGTTCAGGTGGTGGTGAGAGTGATGGGGAATGATGAGGAGCAACAGATGAAGCTTCGCTCATTTGCCCGCCGCTCACCTCCTGCTGTGGGCAGGGGTTGGGGACCCCTGCTATATACTATGCCTGGGGATGACAGTACTCCTTACTATTATGGCATTTATGGTATACCATGCAGTAATGATAAGCAAGCAGGTAATTAAGATAAAATGTGATAAGTCATTCTTCATAGTGCTCCTTTCTTCATCCCCATATCAAACTATCAGCAATTTTCTTTGCCTCTACTTACCCACATACTAAGTCTAATCACCTATCATCTCTGTTGCTAAAATCCTAGGTCAAGGCAAAATCAATGTATCCTCCTTGGTACATAAAAAGACTTTTAACCAGCTTACTTGCTTCCCAGGCTCTTAGAAACAGGACACACTGATATAGAAATGATTGGAAGGGGCAGCTAGCCCAGGGTTGGAGGGTCAGGTCCTAAAGAAGGGAGAGTCTACAGTGACACCTGCTGCCTGTATAAAATTTAACTATGACAAAGAGTCCAGGATGGAGACTCTTTCAGGAAAGGTGAACCTTAACTTAAGGAGAAAGAAAATATAGCATCTTAGTAAAACTAAAGAATTTCAGTTTGTTGGAAGAAAAGAACATCATATGAGATACCCCTGAAATGAGAGAGATCTCTGTCAGATCATACAGAGTCTTATAGAACATATTGAAGACTTTGTAAATTATCTTTAAAGTTATAAAATTTTATTTAAAAGTTTTAAGCAAGAAGAACTGTGGTAAACGTGAAATATTTTATTTTCTTAATAACAATCTTCATAATATTTGTGGTACTTAGATTATTTGCATTTCATGTGATTTTTAATATTGTTAGGTTTAAATCTGCCTTGTACTATTTGTTTTTGATTTTCCCAATCTTAGCTTCATTCCCTTTATTCTTACCAAGAATTTAGCTTACTACTCTGGGCTCCACATCCATTTTATCTGCTTGGAGACCTTAAATTGACATTAGCCCTTCATGCAAGCACATGACGTGGATAACAGCCCACTGAGTCACAAGTAAATGTAAGTTCCTGATCTGACCACTCCATGGGCCCTTGTGGTTAAACAGGCTTTTCCACATCTCAGGGCTTTCCCTTTCACATTCCTTATCTAAGGAACTAAACAAAACCCTGATTTTTTATTTGAATTGGCCCATCTGGCTTTAACCTTGGAACACCAAAGCATTCTACACACATACCCTAATAAAGTCATGTGCCCTAGGTCCTGCTGCAAACTCTGCCTGCACCCTGCCTTGACCTCCCGTGTGGCCCTTCGAGGCGTGCTGTGCATTTTCTGTAGGAGCTGTGGATAATAAACTTCTACATTTTAGTTTTCCTGTGGTCTTTGGTTGAACTGAGGCCCATCATCCTAGACTCTACTTAACATCACAGAGTCACAACAGTCCTTTTTTTCTTCCTTCTTGTAGACTACTTTAATCATTTTATGAATCCATTTTACCTTCTTTGTTGACTTATTATCTATAACTTATTGTTCAGTCATTTTATGGTTACTTTATGTTTATAGTATACATCTTTATCTTATCACAATCTACCTTCAAGTGTTGTAGCACTTTCCCATCTCTCCCCTCCTGGATTTGTGCTCTATTGTTGTTACCTCTTTTACTTTTATATATCTTTTAAATTCCACAAAACAGTATTATTATTATTTTTAAACAGTCATATATCTTTAAAATAAGGTTTAGATCACAGGAAAAAAATCAAATATATTTGCCCATGTAACTTCCATTTCTAGGTGCTCTTCGTTCCTTATTTCCATTGGTTGATATTTTTCCCTCCAATCTGAAGAAAATGCCTTTCATGTTATGCTGGTCTGCTTGTGATGTCTGAAAAGTCTTATTTCACATCTTTTTTTGAAAGATATATTTGCCAGGTAGATGATTCTAGGTTGACAGCATTTTCTTTCAGTACTTTAAAAATGCTAGTCCATTGTCATCTCACTTACATATTTTCTATGAGAAATAAACCATCCTTATCTTTGTTTCTGTACATAACATGTATTATGTTAAATACGTAATTAGTTTAAAGAAGATGCCTTTTCCTCTGGCTGCTTTAAAGATTTTCTATCACTAGTTTTGAGAAATTTGATTATGTTGTGCCTTGGAGTATTTTTTTTTTTTTGATGTCTCTTGTGCTTGAGATTTTTTGAGATTCTTGAATTATGGGTTTCTAATTTTCATCAATTTTGGAAAAATTTTATCCATCATTTCTTGAAAAATTTTTGGTCCCTCTTTCCTCCTCTCTGAAATCTCGTAACCTTTGGAGCTTCCAATTGAATGTTTATGAGGCTACTTGAAGTTGTTTCACAGCTCACTTGAACTCCTCACTATTTTATTCTCTTTTGCTGTCTGGGTTTTATTTTGGGTAGTTCGTACTGTTATGTCTCAGAGTTCACTAACTCTTTTTTCTGCAATGTCTAATCTGCTGTAAATTCCATTCCATGTATTTTTCATCTCACATTGTAGTTTTCATCTTTAGCAGTTCAGTTTGGTTCCTTTTAAATGTGGAGATATATATATATATTTTTTTGAACATATGAAATGCAGTTTTTGTTGTTATTGTTGTTGTTGTTGTTGTTGTTTCAGGCAGGAGGGTAATTTAAGTCCCTGTTACTTCATCTTGTCCAGAGTCAGAAGTTCTTTCCTCTTGGTTTTAGCCAGGTACATGGCTGTCTAGCTAAAGACTACAAATCTATCTGCCCTTATAGCCTTGTGTGACCATATGAATAATGCCTGACTGATGGGATAAACGCAAAAGTAATATGTCACATTCTGAGCCCTGCCCCTTAGAGAGATGCACCTGGACTCCCCCATCCTTTCCTCCAGCTGGCTGATTGTTAATAAAGAGAAGAAGAAACGACACCTGGAGGTTGAGGAGCAGAGCTTCTTAGTCTCAAACCTGAGAGAGAGAAAATATCATGTTTTGATAAAGCCACTGAATCCTTGAGTCTTATTTTTGCAACAGAATAGTCTACATTCTAAATAAAAGAAAAAAAGATATTTTGAGGGAAAGCTATAAATTCAATCTGAGGATTGTTGAGTTTAAAGCCTCTATGGAGATGCATATACAAGTGGGGAAGCTTCTGAAGCCCAAGACAGAGTTCTAGGTGAAGATGTGGACTTGAGAAAAATCAACATGCAACTAGAAAATGAAATTACAATGTGTGGTTGTACGAGCAAAATGCATGATTCAGTGCACAGTGGTAAGAGAAGAAAGCCTGGGATAGGAATCTAAGATAGTAGTTCTCAAACTTGGCTGCACTTTGGAATCAACTAGAGAGTTTAAGGAAAATATATTGAATCCTGAGTCTTTTCTCCAGATATTTTTATTTAATCACTATAGGGTATGACCTGGGCATCATGATATCTAAAAGTGCATAGGTGATTCAAATATGCAGCAAAAATTGATAACTAATGCTCTAAAATATATTAAAACATAAGGAAAAATAGAAGATATGCTTACAAAGGAGACTTAGAAGGAATAGGACATATGATGAAGGAAGTCTAGGAGCTGAGGGTATTTTGATCCAATTTTGCATAAAATAGGCCCCAACAAATAAATGCCTGTGTTCTGATTCTGAGTTTCACATATTATAAAAAAGAACTGGGTTTGAGAATTGTTTAATTGAGTAACCTAAAGCAGCTAGATCAGAACCTTAATACAATCATCTGTAAAATGTGGGTAATAACCCATTCCGCTTCACCTCATCACTCTCAGTATAATAAGATATTTGACAGAAACTTGCAAACAATAATGTTATACCATTCCCAAGTGATGTATTTAAAGTCAAATTACACTTCATTTCTGACGTCCTACATTTCTACTTTCATCGGAAAATTAGGCCTATGTTTAAGAAAAGTGAGTCAGGAAAGGGAAATTCAGGGTGAATATAAATGACAGATAATTATTTGATTTTCCTTTTCTTCCTAGTGGGATAACTTCATCACCATTAAAACTGCTATAGCTGTTAATCATGTTTCTGATGAAATTGGCAGTTAGTAGCAAGGGAAGTCAGTCTTCACAGAAGCAGTAGGTTCCTCTCTCATCATTAAACTTGCAACCAAGAACTCAGAAAATTTTATCAAGTAATGGATAAAGAACCATCATGGTTCATGCCTAGAAGATACTGGATACTGGTAAGAGTATATGATTGCCATTCCTTCCAGAGAGATTGCCAGGTTCAGTCTTGGAGTGGGAGCATTAGAAAATACACTTATTGAACCTCTTTAAATTTCAGATGGACAAAAAAGGAAAAAGAGAAAAAAAATATACCATAGGGAATAACCCTGCCCAGAGAAAAGATTAAAAGGGCGACTTAGGTTATTTGCAACTCTAATTTCTGTGACTCCATTGGAATTGGGAGTAATAAAGGGATCTTGGCTGTTCTGATTAGAATACTTACAGAGAACAAGCAGTTACATCCCAAGTGAATCAATAAAAGGCTAACAGTTTAAAGGCAGTAAAATAGGGACTTGTATCACCATCTAAATACTAGATACCAAAGAAGAGAAGGTAATGCAGCTATATAGACATATTTGGAGATTCCATGCCTTGATCTTCCAAGCTACTCTTAAAACAAATCCTGACCACAAGTTAGAAAAACTCACACCAAGATAGACTTGCATCATCCTAAGGCTTATATGGTAAAAGATATCACATTTTTATAGGTTGAGAAAAAAGCTTCAATTTAAAGAAAACGTGGTTGCTTAGGAGATAGGAGACCTAAAACTCAGGTATTAAAATAGAAAAATATTTAGTCACTTATAAAGTATGATTCTATCTTATATCAATTTAATATAATAATCTTGTGAGGTGTTTTGTTATTGGAATGCCTATTTTAATAGATTTATATCTTTGTTCACCACTTCATCAATAATGTTTTATTAGGTGTCTCTGCAATAAACACTTGTGGGATATGTGAAGATTAATTAGCTCTGTTTCTACCTTTCAAGAACTTGTATTCTTATAGGATAGAAACAAAAATGCATATTTAATATTAAAATACAAGATAGAGATTGATGTAGATCACACAATATATGAGTAAAATTATATGTGGGAGATAATATTTACAAACCATGTATCTAACAAAGAATTCATTCATACCTAGAATGCATAAAGAACTCTCAAACTCAGCAGTAAAAACCAAACACTCCATTCATTCCTTTATGTCACAATTATGCAAATATCCGTTTTTTGAATACATCTGTTATAGGCTAAATTATGCCCCCCCATAATTCACATGTTGAAGTTCTAATCCCCAGTGTCTTAGAATGTGGTGGTACTTGTAGATAAGGCCTTTAAAGAGGTAATTAAGGTAAAATGATGTCATATGGGTGGGCCCTAATCCAATATACCTGGTGTCCTCATAAGAAACGGAGATTAGACATAAACATGTACATGCACAGAGGAAAGAGCATGTGATGACACAGCAAGAAAGCAGACATTTGCAATCCAAGGAGAGAGGCCTCAGAAGAAACCAACCCTGCCAACACCTGATTGTAGACTTTCAGCCTCCACAAATGTGAGAAAATTAATTTCTATTGTTTAAGCCACCCAGTCTGTGGTATTTTGTTACAGCAGCAACTGTAAACTTAGCAAATTAATATAACATATATATACCAAATATCATGCCAGACACTAGAGATACAAATAGGAATAAGATTTCATTAACTTTTAGGAACATATTTTAGTGGGAGAGAGAAATATCAAACACATAATTACAGAATAATGTTAAGGTAACTATATAATTTATGGAGAAATCACTGATTGTATTGTATACACATTTTAAGGCTTGATTATAGAGATAGTCACACACAAAAAGAATTCTGGAAATTAATTCTAGCAGTGACTACTTAAATAGTAACCAGAAAAAAACCATAAAAGAGCCAGACAGTAGTTACTATATGATCAGAATTTATTGAAAACCTGCAAGACTTTATAGACAAAATGAACCCCCTATTTTCCAGTCTGCTGATTAGATTATGTCCTAAAATCCCTGTTGAAAAATAATGTAACAGGGAATTAAAACATTAAATTTCAGTTTTATATACTTTTTACAGAAATATTATATACAAACAGAAAAAATAAGTTCAAATCATAATTATGAAGTTTGATAACCACAAAAGTGAGCACACATATGTAACTTCCACCCAGATCAAAAATAGAATATTAATAGCACTTAAGAAACTTTTCATGTGCTACCTCCCAGTTATTACAATCTCCAAAAGTAACCATAATTCTGACTTCATTTTCATAATATTAGTTTTATATGTTTTGAACTTTTCTGAATGTAATTGTAGTATGTATTTTTTTGTTTGGTATCTTTTGCTTAGCAGAATGTCTGTGAGATCCAGCTGTATCATTGCATATACGTTAGTTCATTGGATTTTGCATTGGTATATAACAGCAATTCTCAAAAGGTACTCTATGAATACCCCTAATCTCCAATATGCTTATAGGAAGACTGGGAGGTCAAAATTATTTTTATAGTACTACTAAGACATAATTTGTCTGTTTCATTGAGTTGACAATTACACTGACAATACAACAGCAATGGTGGATAAAACTGCTGGTATCAAGATAGTGGCACCAAACTGTAATAGTTGTCAATACATTCTTGAAAGCCACACACAATTAGAGAAAAAATATATGGAGGTTTCAATTTGAAGCCTTTCATGAATCTGCAGAAACATTAATTTAATAAAATTTTGACCCTTGGTTGTATGTCTTCTCACATTCTATGTGACAAAATGAGAAGTATGCAAAAAGGAAAAGACCAAAATAACCAAAAACAAAAACAAAAAACAAGGAACACATAGAACAGGAGAAAGAAAAAAAAGAAAAGAAAAGAAAACAGAAAAAGAATCATAGGTTTAATCCCAGCAGTATCAAAAACTAAATTAATTATAAATGTGCTAAAATTACTAATAAAAGGCAGAGATAGACTGAATAGAGGAGAAAGAGTAATGAGGTGCCCCTCACCCTCTGTCCTGAGGTGGAATCAGATAAGGCCTACTAGAGAATGAGGAATTTCACCATATGGCAGTGATAACGAAGCAATTTGCATGACAATGTCAGTGGGGTACATGTGAGGAGCCAGAACGCCCACCCCCACCTAACAGTAACAAAGAGCCCACTTCTTGGGTATCATTGGAGGATTAATGGGGAACCTGGACTTCTATTTATATCTGGAAGTAATGAAATTTTACTCAACCCCTCCTCTATTGGAGCAGTGTCACAGAAATCCTGTTAAAACAGAAAGTTTAAAAAAGATCCGATGTTTCAAAACCTAATACAAAAATGTCAAGAATGTCAAGAATTACTCATCATGCCAAGAACTAGGAAGATATCAAACCTAATGAAGAAAGATGATCAACAGATGCCCACACTGAGATGACAGAAACATCCAAATTATCTGAAATATATTTAAAACAGCCATGATAAACATGCTTCAAGCAATTGCAAACATGATTGAAACAAATAATAAAAGTAGAATGCCTCAGCAAAGAGATAAAACATCTCTGCTGAGAAATAGAAGGTAAAAAGGAGAGCCAAATGGGAATTTTAGAAATAAATAATTAAATTGCCAAAATAAAAAGGGCAGTGGATAAAAAGGGCAGCTAATGGGCTCAATAGTAGAATGAAGTGGTATGAAAGATGGATCAGAGCCTGGAGAGAGAACAACAGAAATCATGCAGTCATTGTGAGACTGCAGCAAAAGATCTAAATTTTGTGTTATTGGAGTCCTAGGAGAACAAAAGAACAGACTGGGGCAGAAAAATTGAAGTAAAAATAGGGGAAAACTTCCCAAATTTGGCAAGAGACATAAACACACAGATTTTAAAAGCTGAATAATACATCATATGTAATGACATCAGTGCCACCAAGATATATCATTTTTAAACTTCTGAAATAACATTTAAATGACATAGAGAAAAAACAATCAGAATGAGAGCAATTTTTCTTCAGCAACAGCAGAGTCCAGAAAGAATGGGTGCATTTTTTTCAAGTATTGGAAGAAAAGAATTATCAACTCAGAATCCTATACCCAGTGAAAATACCCTCCTGTAATGAAAAGGAAATGAAGACATTTTCACATAATTAAAAACTAAGAGAATATGTCACCAGCAAATCTTCTAAATGAGTGGATTAAGAAATTTCTCTAAAAAGAAATGAAGCAATAAAAGAAGGAAACATGTATTGAATACTATAAGAAAGGAAGAAAAGGGTTAGCAAAAATTTCAGTAAATACAGTATACCTTTCTTCTCATGAGTTCTCTTAATATTGTTGACATTAAATCAAAAATTATAATACTGATTGATTTTGTTCTAAATGTATGTAGAAGAAATATTTTTTAAAATTATGCTATAAATGAGGGAGAGTAAAGATGTAAACAAACATAAAATTTCTATAATTCACCTGAACTAGTAAATGGTTACATCAGTAGACTGAGGTAATTTATGTACATATGATGCAATATCTAGAGCAAACACAAAGAGGCCTATACAAGGAAGGTTATAAATATATGAAGATATAGATAAATAGAAATGGAATTTTTAAAATGTGTTAAAGTAACCACCATAAAATCAGGGTAAAGAAAACAAATATAAAAGAAGGAACAGAAAAAAATAAAATGACAGACTAAGACCAAACTCATCAACAATTGCAATAAAAGTAAATGGTTTAAATTCCCCAAATAAAAGACAGATTGGAAGAGTGAATTAAAAAATGTGACCCAATTATTTTCTGTCAAGAAAAAACTTGTTTCAAGTATAATGCTATATACAAGTTGAAAGTAAAAGGATGGATAAAATATATAATGTAAACTTGAATCAAAGGAAAATAATAGTGCCTATAATATTAGATAAAATAAATTTCAGAGCAAAAATTAAAAAATAAACTACCAGAGACAGATAGGGACACTATATAATGATAAAAGGATCAATCTACCAAGGAGATATAGACACTGTAAAAGTGTATGTACCAAATACCAGAGCTGCAAAATATGTTAAGCAAAAACTGATCAAACTGAAAGGAGAAATAAATCCACAATTACAGTTGGAGAACTCAACATTCTGAACAATTTATAGGTTAACTAAACAGAATATCAGCAAGTATATATAAAAACTCAACAACAACATCATCTAACAAGATATAATAATTTCTAGAACATGCTACCCAACTACAGGAGAATATACATTAATTTCAAGTGCTCAGAGAATATATCCAAACATAGATGGGAACCTGAAACACTTTTTTTAATTCCTCAAAAATGAAAAGCACAGAAATCGTAGAGTATGTTCTTAATCACAATGGAATCAAACTAGAAATCAGTAACAGAAAGATAATAGGAAATTTTCCAAATACTTAGAAGCTAAAATACACATCTAAATAATCTGTGGGTTAAAGAAGAAGTATCAAGGGAAATTAGAAAAATACAGTGACAGGAATGAAAATGAAAAGACAGCATGCCAAAATTTGTGGCACATAGTCAAATCAGTGCTGAGAAGGAAATGTATAGCAGTAAATGCAGACATTAGGAAAAATGAAAAGTCTCAAATAAAGCACCTACACTCCCACTTCAAGAATACAAATAGAGAGGAGTGAAACAAACCCAAAGGAAACAGAAGGAAGAAAATAATAAATATATCAATGAAATTGAAAATAGAAAAATAAACAATAGTCAATGAAACAAAGATTTCATTATTTGAAAAGGTCAATAAAATTCATGAACATCTGGCAAGACTGAAAAACAAAAAGAAGAAAAAATTATCAATATCAAAAATAGGATATCAGTACAGACCCTGCAGACATCAAAAGGCTAAAAAAAGAAATACAATGAATGCTAAAATACATACCTTTGACAACTTAGACAAAATGGACTTGTTCTTTGAAAAACTCTACCACAAATCATCTAAAATAAAACAGATAATTTGAATAGCCATATCGCTATAAAGGCATTAGATTTGTAATTTAAAACTTTCTAAAAAAGAAATCTCCAGGTCCAGATGGCTTCTATGATGAATTTTGCAAAACTTTAAAAAAATCAATACAAATTCTACGCAAACTCTTTCGGATATTTCAAGATGAGGAAACACCTCTTAATTGATTTTTTTGAAGTTATTATCCTAATACCTGATACCACACAAAGAAGGTTCACCCCAATCCCTACAGAATAATATGACTTATGAATATAGACACAAAAATGTTTAACAAAATATTAACAAATACAATTCAGCAATAGATAACAATTTTACACCATGACTCACAGGGTTTATTCTAGGGATGCATGGCTGGTTCAGTATTCAAAAATTATTTAATATCATCTACCTTATTAATAGGCTAAAGATATCACATGATTATGTATTAATCTATGCAGAAAAAATCGTGAAAAATTTCAACAACCATTTATGATAAATACTCTCAGAAAAATAGGAATAGAATGAAACTCCTTCAACTTGATAAAAAAAGTTCTACAAAAAAAACCTACAGTCAACATTATATTTAATGGTGAAAGACTAATAGTCCAATAATTGCAGCAAAATCAGGAAAAGAACAAAGTTGACCAGAGATATAGGAGCCACTGAACCTGCACAGTTTCAAGGTCCCTTTTAACTCTGTGTTATAAAAACACTGTAAGTCACCCCATGTATTTTGAGACTAAGTGGGGTGAGGCAGGGTTTTGAGACACTGGACACTTCACCTATAAAGACTGAAGTGTCATCCAAAAGAGACTGATCATTTCAATTAGTCGTGGTAATGGGTTGTGTTGGTGTCCTATTGCTGCTGTTAACAACTCACCAAAAACTTAGTCGTTGAAAACAACATGAGTCATTACCTTATAGTATGGAGGTCAGAAATCTAAGGTGAGTCTTACTAGGCTAAAATCCAGGTGTTGGTGGAGCTGGCTCCTAAAGGCTTCAGGGGAGAATTTGTCCTTGCCTTTTCCAGCTTCTAGAAGTCACCTTCCTCATGGCTCCTTCCCCGTTTTCAAAGCCAACAGTGTAACACCTTCAAATCTCTCTCTCTGACTCTAACCCTTCTGCCTCCCTCTTGTAAGGACCCTTGTGATTACACTGAGCCCACAGGTTAATTGAGGATGTACTCTCAAGTGGCAAGATGTTTAATTTAATCACATATGGAAATGTCCCTTTACTGTGTAAAGTACATAGTCGCAGGTTATGGGAATTGAGACATCTTTGAGGGAAGGGCATTATAATTATAATGCCTGCCCCAAAAGTTGACGTTGGAATAAATCAGATATATACAGAAAATAAAATTTATCACTTGGACCAAAATTTAGCATTGTTACTTGTTTATTTTCCCTCTCATCAAAAAGGAGACATGTCTTTTAGAACAGAGAAACTACATATTTCTCAGCATATATGAAAATGCAAATTTTCTCATTCCAAGTATACTAAAAACAAAACAAAACAACATCTCATAATTTCCTTTACATTTGAACAATATCCCTGGCTTATACAATGTCATTAGAATGTAAAAATAACACATACACACACACATCATAAGACCAAAGGTTGGTCTAGATGGAGTTTAGGGTTGAAATTATATTATTTCAGACAAATTCACTAAACATTACAAGTTTATGGAATAATGAGGTCATTGGTATTCATCAGATTCATTCATTCTATAAGTATATGGTATATTTTAGGAATCTACTTTGCTGAAGATTGAATAAGTGATAAAGGGGTACATAAATGAATAAAACACATCTGATATTATAGTTAAATTAACAAGAAATCTCAATAAATATATCACCAGGTAACAATAGATCAGTGCAACAAGGGAAGTTAAAATTTTCAGGCAAAGGAGAGATTACTTTGTAGAAGCAGTAATTGTCAAAATTATATAAGAAGTTGGCATACATAAAGATTCTGTGATCACTGCAAGGGATGTGACTCAGAGATTTGCTTAAACCCCAGACTCCCTTTACATTTTCTGCTAGTTATTGTATGTACACAGTGTTGTGGAATAGAGACATCATAAAGAGCATTTTTTGCTAAAATTTCTTGAAAAAAATACTGTGCAATTTTTTTTTCTGATTTGAATAAAACAAATTTTTTATTTATGGGTAGCAATTTAACAGCCATATGCTTTGTAGAAACATAGTTTTTGTTATGTTGATTTAAAATAAATATATAGAGAACTCAAGTCTAATATAGGTTCTTTGGTCTGCTGTTTCAAATATTCAGTTTCTTTGTAGATAAGCCTTGGAGTCATTACTTTAGCAATCACTCTTTGTTGTCTACTCAATATCTATTCTCTTTTTTTCTCACTAAAAAGATCCTACTTGAAGTAGCTAGATGTACAGCTCAAAATATGTACCTTTTAACTTTCTCCTGCAGCAAAGTTTGATCATGTGATAGTGTTTTAGCCAATGATAGGTAAGTGGAATTCTGTAAGAAGATTCAGGGAGAGTTTTAGTGCCTCCCTGATGAAAAGTTTCACAAATTTCTTCTGTTTTCCTTCTTCTGTCTACTTGGGATACAGGTCGCTACCTGCAGGAATATCTTTTGATTATGAGAAAACAGTGAACCCTTGTTAGTTTAAGCCACTGACATTTAGATTATTTGTTATTTGTGGCAAATGTATTCTTAGTGCAATAATGTATTTGTTGTGTTTTAAGTTGTTAACTTCTTTGCAGGTTAGCAGCAAAAACCTAGTGCTGGTGTACTGAATTTTTGAACTAGTAGTTCAACAGTCCTATTGAGTGGAGTATATAACCTCCAGCTGTTTTTTCTAAGTCTCTATATTTAAACTTACTGAATCTTTTGAACTGCTGCTCTGGTGTCCTTTAGGCATCTTGTTTTTAACTGGGGGCTAACAGTCTTATCTAGATAATCTTTTGACAGTACAGGAAAGTTTGGGAAGGACATCCTTATTTATGGTGCATGATTTCTTGATTTTTCCTTCTTACAATTCAGTGCTAATGAAATGGAGAAAAATAAGGGAAGAATTTCCCTGTGGTGTGTTTAATTCTAGGTTTGTTTCTTGATGTAGTAAAATAATTATCTAGATGATTAATTGACTGTTTTACTACCCAGTCTTGATCTCTGAGTTCTTCTTTCATTCTCAGGGATGTCATTTTGACTTCTTCCACTTTTTTCAAGATTTTAATCATTATTATTTCCTCTACTACAAGGTATTTTGGCTTCCTGAATGCCTTCCAACATCTTTTTTTTTAATTCAAAGAAATAATAATATGTAACAATGAGTTGTTTAAAAAAGTTGGCACAAGGATATGATTAATATGTTCCCAATTTGTTTTAAAATTAAAAATGTTAAGTCTTATGATTCTAAAATCTTTATGAAAACAGGGATAGAAGGACTGATTGTATGCAGACATAATCATCAAAATAGAGTAATACATCAGTTTTCATAGTTGTATATGTTAGAAAATGTAAAGAATTAGTTTATAAATAAGACACACATGAACCTGAGATCTCATTCAACATCAAATTTTACTAATAATTTCAAAGACATGAATAATTGTGAAGGGTGGGAGAGGTATGAAGAAATCCAGGACTGTCAGCAACACTCCTCATGTCCTTCCTTTTTATTTTACAGTGTGTCTGACATAGATTTAACATATACACTCTCAGCTATTCTTGGTGGAGGAGCATCACTTATACCAAAAAAAAGCTATGTGAGTTATGAAATATTACCATTTTATACCCTGAAAAATATCTAGCCTACATGACATTTTTCTAAAGAGCTATGCCAGGTCTATTTACAGTAAGCAATTTAGATGAACCAAACAGGGTTTGTGTATGGGCTCACATGTGTTCCTCCCAAATTCATATACTGAATTCCTTACCTTCAGTATCTCAGACTGTGTCTATATTTGGAGATAGAGCCTTTAAAACTCTAATTAAGTTAAAATGAAATTAAACTAATTATGTTAAATTTAGGGCCACTAGGGTGGGCTTTAATCCAATCTTATTTGTGTTCTCATAAGAGGAGGAAATTTGAACACACAAAGAGACACCAGGAATGTAGAAAACAAGAAAAGACCACATGAGGACATTGCAAGAAGGCAGACACCTGTAAACTGAGGAGAGAGGCCTCAGGAGAAACCAGACCTGTGAAACCTTGATCTTAGACTTCTTGTCTCCAGAACTGTGAAAAAATAAATTTCTGTTAAGCCACCCAGTCTGTGGTATTATGTTATGGAAGCCCTAGAAAACTGATAGAGCCTTCTTAAATATTCCAAACTTAAGGGCTTGCCCACTACAAAATATCACTATGTGTATTGCATAAGGCCAGATATTAATATGTTTACAAGATGATTTGAATAGGGCATCTTTCTGTTTCAGACAACCAGATAGTAGAAAAAATTTGATCACAGGCTGCTGTTAACCCTTTCCTTCCATAAACCATGACACTTAAATTCTACTTGGTATATATCCAAAGACACTATCACACAAGTATGTATGAGGAAATATGTTACAGTTATTTTTTTACCATGCGATTTGTTGTAGCAGGTTGTACTTCATTAGGCAAGTGTATAGTTAGCTTTGATGGCTATACTCCATGGAACGGTAGGCAGCAGTTAAAGTAAGAGATGAGGTATAGCTAAGGCAACATACATGGATCTTCAAAACCTAAAAAAAAAGAGAATTATTTTGAAAATGATTACACATTTCTATTATGTTAATTAAAATACAAGCACTGAATGTAAATGTCTGTTTTAAAAGAACATATACCAAAAAAGTTCCCATATTCAACATTTTAGAATGGCTTTCTATGGAGTACGTGGGAGGGGAATGCAAGTGGGGAATACCAAATAAAGTGAATAAAACCAACCAACCAACAACAAAAAAAAATGAGAGTTTTGTGGCACAGCCCAGTGATGATGGTGTGCTGTGAACTTAGTTCAACACACCGTACCTGAATCGCAAATTTGAAAGCATATTTTAATAATACAGTAATACGATTCAAACAGAGAAAATGCTGAATTAAAAACCTTATATAAATTTTAGATACTCACAAATATAAAGACACACTCAGTACTAAAGAGAAGCAACCTAAAATAATGTAAGAACAGAAGATGTAGTTCATTTCAGAAAGCTAACTATACAAAACAATAAAGAAATCCAAGAAAACCATACTAAAGACTTCATAGCTGCTATTTATTTTAAAAAAGTGTATTAAACATGCTTTTCGTCATTGAAAATCTCATAGGAAAGGAAAGGAAGAGAACCAACAATGAGGATATTGCCTCAAATTTTAGATATCAAATCTGAAGATTTTGGTGACCTACTTACTGATTACAGAGGAATATAAGAGAAGTCAGAGATGACACTGAGGTAAAAAGAAAAAAAGCATTAAGGTATTACTAGTAAAAAGAAAGAATAAGCAACTCTCTCAGTTACGTATTTATTTACATAGTTATTGTTTCTCTTGTTCACAAGACTATATGCACTACACAGGCAGAGATCTGGTCTGTCTCACTCATCTTAGTACCCAAGCATCTAGCCCAGTGTTGATCTGTGCCTGAAATAATGTGTGCTTAATAACTGAGGAGTATATTTGGGATGAAGAGCAATAGAAAGAGGATAGTTTTATCAACTGGCATGGAAATTCCCTGTAGGAAAGTGGAACTATGGAGTAATAGAAGAGCTAGAGCTTCTTCCAAAACCACTTGCTTAACTTACTCTTTTGAATGTAACCTAGGAAGCAGGGAAGAATATAATGGATTGGTAGACGCTTGTTCCTTATTTTCTCTGGTTAGCAGAAGGCATGGTCTCTGTTCTTGTGTTTTACTCGTGCCAAAGATTAACATGAATAAAATTTTATTTAATAATTTAAAATGTAAAATTTTATTTTTTTATAATTTGTAATTATCTTAAACTGTAAAACCTTACGTGGTGGATTCAGATTGCAAGCCCTTTTTAAATTCTAAATATTCTACTGAAAAACTCCCAACAGGAATGCCAGTGATAGGTGATCTATATACATATATTATATATATGAATGCAATCCTTCCAGTTACTTGGAATTAAAGTTCTTTCACAAGCAGAGTGTTCCTTCCTGTCTATTTAAGACTGACAGTGACGTTTGTCTTTACTCATGTGGAGATGCCTGATAACTCACTTCCATCACATACTACACAGTCATGAAGTTTTAACACAGTAGATCAAAACTATTTTGGATTTCTTTATCACTTTCCATATGATTGCTGCTTAGAATAGGGAGAAAGTGGAGAGTAGCATTAATTCACAACATAAATTATTTTGGGATAATTTTTCTGTATTAAAATATAAAATAGCTTCCCAGTTACAATGAGAAATTCGGCAATACATGTTTATGAGCCTCTGACTTTCTTTGGTGTATGCGAGATGCACACACACACACACACACATGCATATATTACAAGACAGCATGTCTATTGGTCAGACTGGACACCGAGGCTAGAGTTTTTTTGGATTTGAATCTGAGCACTTTTGTTCACCTTCTAACCATGGTTATGAAACTTAACTTGTCTGTGCATCATTTTTCTCAGCTGTAAATATTAATAAAATATGTATAGAACTAAAATATATTAAAGAGATTGAAAGAATACATATATGTGAAGTCTTTAGATAGCTTTCTAGCATAGAGTAAGAACTAAATAAGTGTTTGCTAATATCATGTGAGCATGTGTTTTGTATGTATGCATATATATATGATATAATTGCATATTATGCAAATTTAATTTGGCTAAATTAAGTGGAAGCCATGAATTGAATTTCACTGAGGTTAAAAATGTAACCATTCCTTCATTTTCTTTAATGACACACATCAGCTTCTCTTTATGAATTTTACTGTTAATATCTGCAACAAAATATATCATAAGCAAATAAAATATTTAGGTAAAAGATTACTTTAGCCACCGAGAGAAAATACTTCAGTCTCCATATGCTTTATAACTAGGGTGACCATATCATACAAACTCGTCAGTTTAAGAGTAAAATGTGTGTGGTTTTAATAATCACTCAAGCAAACCAGGAAGAGTTTGAGTCACCCTACTCAAAATCCCAAAAAATACAGTGAATGAGAATCACATATTTTACATGTTCCAGGGACAAAGACATTAAAAAAAAAAAGTGGTACCAACTTTTCTTGTGAAATGATGTCATCTATTTATGCCAAGTGTACAGCTCAGGTTGAATTTGTAACTCAGGTAGGATTGTCACTTTCATACTTTTGGATTTTTTTTTTATTATTATTATACATAATGCTTTGTGTCTCACAGTTTAAAACAATTGTTGTAAACTTCCAAGTGCTCTAAGGTACAGCTGCCAGGATTTAGTGTGGATCACGTTGTTTGAGGCGTTTGTTCAGCTGTCTGTTGAGTCCCCTGAAACTAATGCTCAGTCTATATTAATGTCTCAGTCCCGGGAAACCTCAGCCTATTCTCTCCTATAATTAATCTTGCAGGTACTGCCTTGACATTATTGGTTCACCAACAGAGCAGAACTGCCTCAGCCATCAATAATAATTCACTGCATTAGGATGAGGCCTACATACAGGGCCACAGAGGTAGCTAGATCTGCACAATCTCCTGCATTCCTCTCCAGTTAACGGGAAACTCTGCAATTGAAAGTAGTTGTTTTGGTGGCTGGGTAATTTGTAATGGAGGGGTTTTGGTGTTACTAATTGTTTTGCTTTATGCTTTTCTCCAAATGTAGCCACTGCTTGGCACAATGGGAGTGATTGTCTGTTTACTGAATCTTAATATTGAGGCTGTTACAAATTGTCTTTCACAGATGGTGAGAGCTTTTCAGATTGAGAGAGGCAAGGAATGTATAACTCAATATTTCTGTATTACTGATTGGGACGTGAGGGGCATAGACAATCTGTCCTACTTCAGGCTTTGCCACGTGGCTTTTTCCCTCTGCAAAATTATGGCAGGCTCTAGACGTTTTTCTCATTTTGTATAGATAGCAGCTGTGTAATTTCAAGCAGAATGTTTGCTTTGATCCCCCTTCCTTTAATTGAAATCCACAATTATGAGATTTGTTTCTTTTATGTTTGCTAGTTTATTGGTTTAATCTACAAAATGTGCTGTCTTGCTGTCTTACACAGTTAAAGGCTACAGCACAGTTGGGACTTAAATGACAAACATTGGAAGGAGGGGCTTTCGTTTTTCCTTTTTTTTCAGCTGTGGAAATAAACCAGTAGACATTCCTCTCCTAGATAGCAGGCTATATGACAACTGAATAAACTGTTATTCTGTAGGATTTGAAGCTATGCCACTGATATACGTATTTGTGTGCATATATATATATCAGATTATATATATGATTATCTCCTTTCTAAAAATGTAAATGTGTGTTTGTGTGTGTGTGTGTTTAGAATGGAACGGTAGCGGACTGACATAGGAGCATCTTTGATTATAGTAACTAGTATCATTTACATAAAGTCAGTCTTACCAGAACATTATAGGGAAGAGAGTGGAAGGGTTATGAAGTAAGTAGATATAAGGACAGGATTGCTTGGTCTCTCAGATGGTTTCACAACAAACAACTTCAAAGGTTACATGTCAATATGCTATACCAGGGTAATGAGCCATGGTTTTCCGAAATGGTAAATTTCCCGATGTTTAGAGTTATCTCTGATTAAAATAGAAGAAAAAAGAAAAGACCAAATAGAGAAGAATAAGATTTTATTGTCAACTTTTTATTCTTCCACTCATAATCTTTCATAAACTGTAACTATGTATTTTTAATAACAATGTTTGCTAGTATTTTATGAGTTTGTTATTTTTTTTTTTCTGTCACAGTATGGTGAACTTTAATTTGGAGCTCTGGGCTGTGTCTCTTATAGAAAGGAAACCCTGTATTAACTGGTATTAGGCCAATTAGTTTGTAACTGAATTAAACTTTTTATGCTGTACACTCATCTCACCCGAACTGATTGAATTGGTTTAACAGTTTTGATAATATTAATATTTGGGTATTTCTCTGAAATGTTCATGAATAAGTAATTCACTTTGGCTTTGTAAATCAAGGGATGCTTCCCACAGTCCTTCCATGTGTTAATGCTTGTTTGTGGGAGGTGAACAAAACAAGTTATTTTATGGATATTTTAAAGTACTTTAGAACTGCACATTATAAACTAAGTGTGTCTCCAATTCACTGTGTGGTCTCCTGATTATTACATGATGAGGTCTAAAATCATGCGACTGTAATATATACTGTCTAAGCTATATCGATGTGGGCTGTGTATTTTGAATTCAGAAGATATTTAGGTATGTCCTTATATCCCAGGGTGATAGCTGAATTCTAGTAAGAAAAATTCTCCTAAAAATAAGCCTTTAATAGACTACTACTAAGTCCTGGTATCTACCATTAGAAAAATTTCTGGGTGTTCTCTTTCTCTTAATAGTTACAATTTAATTAAATTTCCACTCTTCCAGGAATTTATTTATAACAAAAACCTTGGTAATTTTAGATATTTTCATTTTACACTTAAAAAAATAATGAGGCTAATAGACCTTAAGTGATATGCTCAGGAACATCTAGAAAACTAAGGAAAAGAAACAGAATTCAAACCCAGATTTTTCTACAAACCTTGTGTTTAAGCTGACATGACCTGTCTTCCTAGGGTATGTAGTGACTTCAATTAACACTAGGCTTTGCATTATGTGATGAGGGTCCAGGAAACTTAAGGATACTGATAGCCTGAAGATGTGTGGGAAGGTGGGTGGGAGAAAAAAAAAAAAACAGTGAGATCTGGAAACAAAAAGGGAAAAAAATAGAAAAGGAGATTGAAAGTGAAGAAGGCTCAAGATAAAGTACCTCATTCATGATGTATTTATGGGCAAATTCAGCCTATAAGTGAATAAAAATTATCCTTATGGATAAAGAATTAGGGTTTTTTTTTTGAGCTATGCTCATCTTTTTCACTTCCTCCAAATTAGGTTTCACTTATGAGGTGTGATATCAACTCTTATGAGAAATAAATGTTTAATTTGCATAGTTTATAAGTTAACATTGCACCACACCTGGCTTTATTCACACCGTTGGAGGAAATATTTTCTCTTGTTGCTTTTAACTGTGGCTGAGAAACTTCCACTCCTCCCCCGTACCCCCAGAGAGTACAGTCAGGAAATTGACTTTCTCAGTTCTGCTCCATCACTTCTCTGTCTCAGGAAGCACTGAATTATCAGACTTGTGAGATTGAGACACAAAAGGTCCAAATATGTGTCTCAGTCACTGTCTTTTTTTGCCAACAGTCTGTTCTCAGTTCATTTTAATTATGTTCCTCAATTTAGTGAGTTTACTGGTGCAGACTCTTTCCCCTACCATGTAGAGTCCCTCATTGGGGTGTAGATTTGTTTATTTCTGGAAATTAAGTGGTTAATCTGGCCAGTGTTCATGCTGTATTGTTTGATTCACTTTTGTAGATAATAAAGCTGTTCATGTTTATGACATATGCATTTCTTCAGAAGGATGACTCTTAACTCGTATTACCCCCAAACCTAAAAAGACATAGTCATATATCTCAGTTTTTCAGTTGTTGCATCATGTTCTTCCAGTCTACCAGTTATAGACATCTGGGTTGTTTCCAATGTGTTATAAACTGGAAATTTGATGCAAAACAAGTAATGATACAATAAACCTTCTTGTTTATAACTTGGCGTGCTTTTTAAAATATATTTTAGATTAAATTTTGAGATTAATGGTTGAGTCAAATCGTATATACACTTTAAATTTTGCTCTATATTACTGCATTCCTGTGCAAAAGTTACACCAATTTATAAAGCCACAAACAAAAGTAAGAGTGTTTCTTTGTCATACCCTCACCAAACCTTGATTTTATAAACTCTTTTAAAATTGTTTGACACTGTGATAGACTCTTATCGCTTTCATCCTTTCTGTTTCTAATTTTCTTATTATTTTTAACAGTGTTATTTTGGCCACAGGTGTATATCTTTGGCTCTGGAATTTTTCATTTCATTTTAATCTAGTGGGTGTTTTTTGTCTCCTTGATGGATTCTTATTTTATTGAATTAATGTTCCCATTGCATTTTTCTATAGAATTATTCTTGGGGAATTTTGTCATTTTATAGAATGAATTCCAAATCTGCTGCTTGCATGCTGTTTTATGTTCTTTTATTGCCTTGTCTTCTTACAATTTCATACTTGCTATGATTTTCAGGCTTCCTGGACTTAAGATGGACAGCTCTTTCACTCTGATGTATTGTGGATGAATTAGTCTCCACTTTTTCACATTGAGCTACAGTTTGAGGATTGGGTTTTTGAAATGTGACTACTTTTTCTCTAGCCTGAGTGTGTAGGGAATAGACAACTAAACTCAAATGGTGTGCAGCCTTGGTTAAAGGGCCTGGACTCTTGTTCCCAGCTCTGAAATGTTATTAAAACCCGAGTATCAGGGCTTGCTCCATCTTTCCGGGAGGAAGTTTTATTTCCCTTGAGAAATAAACTTGCTTTTGAATCACTTCCCTAATTTAACATGGAGCCACCAAGGCTTTGCTTGTATCCACAAGCCATCTCAGATGTTTCCATCTCCCCACTTCACCAGTCTCTTCCTGGCATTTCTCTCTCCACTGCCCATTCCAAACCCTAGTGGAAATTTAGGATTAGGTTGAAAAGGAGTTTGATGTCTTATCTCATGTGCCAGGACAACCTGTTCATTCAAATTTTATGTGTGCTTTTTCTCTTCATTATGCTAAAGACATAGGTTCTGAGGGTTTATGATGGTACCTCATTTCCTCTCTGCTTTCTTTCCAGCTTAGAGACATCAAAATTGTAAGCTATAACTACTTTCCTGTTTGTGATAGGAAATGAATGTTAATTTTTCATGGAAATGATCAGGTGTCTCTCAGGCTGCCTACGTAAACCCTCACTTTACCTGTTTTTAAAGAGAGTCATTCATGAGATATTTTCTGCATTTTGTTTTACAAAACAAAGACAAATGTCATATGTTTTCTTAAAACCACATCCCCCATCACTATTTCTAATACAGCTTGAGTTTAAGAATTAAAGCTCTACTTGGACACTGGTTTGATTGGAGGCATTTTTCTTCATATTCCTTTATGATCTATTGTTTGGTGTCTCCTAGTAGTCATTGAGGTGAACCTCAAACTGCCATTTCTTCCTCTCTTTGCTTCCCACTGAGGTCCATCCTCAAATAGAACTGCACATACCCTCATTTGCGTACATTGAAAACCAAAAACAAAACCCACAAAAGACAATCAGAATCAGTCAGAACTGGTTTTGAATCCTGGTTTGTCATCTGCTTATTGTCTGAAATGCAGCAGATTACTTAACAACTCTGAAAAATGTTTCCTTAAAAGTCAAATGATCATAATGATATTAACAGAAATTTTGTGATGAGTATATGAAATATTTTATCAAGGTAGTGATAAACACTTAAATAAAAAATATGCTTTCTTGCACTTTCTATTTCTCTAACCAATTAGTTTTTCTGTACTGTATTTCATTTTATATAAATACTACTTTTTTTATCTAAACATTTTTATATATACTATACAATCTAAAATGTGAAATGGGCTGTGATGTGCAGTTTCATCTTTAAAAATTTAGAGATATATTCTTTGCTTGTATTCTTATAATTTAGTTGATATGAATGAATCTTTTGGATAGCTGAAAATGAATTTTGCTCTAATCCACCTATGAGAAAACATCTACAATTTAGTGCAAGGCAATTCTGTAGAAGGGTGAACTGTACTGCAAAGTACTTAAAAAATAGATATTTGGGTTGTAGACATTGACAGAACACTGACATTATCTGAGGCCTCGAGCATTTAATATCCAAACAAATGTCACTTTAAGTTATGTTTCCTAATATCTCTGAGAATATTGCCAGGAGGGTCTAACTTTTTATAGCAGATATTAAATCTTTATTATTTTATTACACCAAGCTGATTTGATTGCTATATATTTTAATTCATACTGCAGTTATATGATATGTTTGCTTCTGTCAAGGAAGGAACATTGGAAATTAGAGTTTTCATTGTGATTTTTCTCTTTAGTATTTCAATTTTGTTTAATTTTCCTGAAATTGCTTTAGAAAACAAACTTAACTTTTTACACTTTATTCTGGATTTTTTGTTGGCTATGTTTCTTCTACTTTCCAAAAATTTTCAAAATATCCGGAGTGGTACCATAAAGATTTAATGTGAAAAATAATGGGTTTCTGTAATCTTTAAAAAATTCTTTTGAATGCTGATTTAGGTGAGTTTCTGCAACTTAGGTTTTTTTTCCCAAGGAAACAATGTACTACTTATTCTGCCAGTAGATTCACTTTTAGCATGGAAAAGTGAAACTATACAAAAGTCCAAGGAATATTGATGGAAAGTCGGGTTACAGATAACATTAAAGCGTTTTATGTTTTTAGTTTTGGTTTTCCTCATCTTAGTAGGGTATACAGCTGTCCCTTAGTATCCTTGAGGGGTTGGTTCCAGGATTGCCCTAATATACCAAAATCCACTGATGCTCAAGTTTCACTTATATAAAATGGTGTATTATTTGGATATAACATCCTCCTGTATCCTTTAAATTATCTCTAGGTTACTTATAACATCTACTACAATGTAAGTGCTATGTAAATACAATGTAAATGCTATGGAAATAGTTGCTGGCATGCATCAAATTCAAGTTTTGCTTTTTGGAACTTTCTGGATATTTTTTAAAAAATCTCTGATCCACAGTTGGTTGATCTGCAGATGTGGAAACTGCAGGTATGGTGGGCCAGCTGTAGTTACTTAAAACACACACACACACACACACACACACATACACACATAATTCTGAGTGTAAACTGCATTTCCTATGGAGATTTAATCCATTTACATTTATTGTCATAAGGGATAACTTTTGTTTTGATTCTGTAGTCTCTTTTATATGTTCTTCCTGTATTCTTTCTTTTGCTGTATATATATTTATATTTTTACCTTCTTTACTCATTTTACTATTTCTTTCATTTTTTATTAATTACTCTTAAATAACAAATAACATATGGAAAAATATGATTTTTTGTAAAGAATTTTGTCATATTTCTTAGTGTTTTCCCCTCACTTCTCAATGTTCTATTATATTTTAGAGTTTATAACCAGATATTTTTTGTTACTTTTTATATAACATTGTTTATATTTCGTGATTCATACTTTGTATAATATTTCTACATTATTTTTACCATTTAAAAAAGGCACTCATATCACATTCACTTTCCCATTTATTTACCTAGGAGCAAGATATTTTGCATTTACTTTACCATGGGAGTATTTCCAGTAGGATGATCATTAAATTTATTTTTCATTGCCAATTGTGATCTCTGACAGAGCTACAAATTTTAATTCTCCTATGTGATTTGTTATATTTCTTAAAGTTATTTCTGATATTATTCATACCCCTTTCCAATTCATTCTGCTGTTCATTCTCCTTTCCTTATTTATTTCTTGTATTTTCTGCTCCAAGTTTATTGAAACTACATTTCCCACCTATTTAATTATTAAACCTTTCCTAAAACATTTTTGTGATAAAGCATTTTCACCATCTTTTTCTCACTAAGTAATAAAAATACGTCTAATGTTTTTGTTGCAAATCCTTCTTTTCTCAGCACTTTACATTTTTGTGGGCGTTGGGCTTATCTTTGTGTCTATTAGTATTTCTATTTGAATTTCCTGACATTCCAAGTACTTACACAACACTGGATATATTTTTTAATAGACAGGATGAAAGTTAGTATATTTCTCTTTTGTCCAGATGAAGATCCAGAGGTGAAAGAAAGCTTTGCTCATTTAAATATTTCTCGCATAGTTTCTTCCAGGTATTGCATGGCACCAAGTACAAGGTAGGTGATCAATAAATAATTGTGAATAAGTGATCTAATAACATGAAGGAAGTGATTTAGTGGAAGAACGGGGGTACAAAAGTCATAGTGGAAGAAGATAGATTAAGTAGGTCAAATCATAAGGGACATGGTAAGATGGGACATACTAGAATTCATTTTAAGACTAGGTTAAATAACAGAGTAATATTGGGTGGGCCAAAAAGTGCCTTCAGTATTTTAAGTAAAAATAAAAGACATATTTTTCATTTTCACCAAGAACTTTATTGAACGGCATATTCAGCCTTTTGTTCCACTACCTTCTGCCATTTTCAGGCAACTTCATAATTCCATCTTCCCAAAACTTTTTATCTTTTTGAGCAAAAACCTGTTCCAGGTGTCTTTTACAGTCTTCCAGGGAATTGAAATTTTTTCCATTAAGAGAATTTTATAAAGACCGAAATAAATGGAAATCCGAAGGTGCAATGTCTGGTGAATACGGCAGATGAATCAGAATTTCCCAGCCAAGCTATAACGGTGTTTTCCTGGTCATCAAAGAAACATGCGGTCTTGCGTTATCCTGATGGAAGATTATGTGTATTCTGTTGACTAATTCTGGACACTTTTCATTGAGTGCTGCTTTCAGTTGGTCTAATTGGTAACAGTACTTGTTGGAATTAATCATTTGGTTTTTGGGAAGGAGCTCACAATAGAGGACTCCCTTCCAATCCCACCATATACACAACATCACCTTCTTTGGATGAAGACCTGCCTTTGGTGTGGTTGGTGGTGTTCATTTTGCTTGCCCCATTATCTCTTCCATTCCATATTACTGTACAGTATCCACTTTTCATCGCCCGTCACAATTTGTTTTAAAAACGGAATGTTTTCATTACGTTTAAGTAGACAATCAAATGTGGAAATACGGTCAAGAAGGTTTTTCTCACTTAACTTATGTGGAACCAAAACATCAAAGCGATGAACATAACCAAGCTGGTGCAAATGATTTTCAACGCTTGATTTGGATATTTTGAATATGTCAGCTATCTCCTGCATGGTATAACGTTGATTGTTCTCAACTAATGTCTCGATTTGATCGCTATCAACTTCTACTGGTCTACCCAACTGTGGAGCATCGTCCAGTGGGAAATCTCCAGCACGAAATTTTGCAAACCACTTTTGACACATTTGATCAGTCACAGCACCTTCTTCATACACTGCACAAATCCTTTTGTGTGTTTTTGTTACGTTTTTACCTTTCTTGAAATAATAAAGCATAATATGCCAAAAATGTTGCTTTTTCACTTCCATCTTCAATATTAAAGTGGCTACACAAAAGTTCACCAATTTTGATAAGTCTTTTTTTTAAATGCATGCTGATATGACAGCTGTCACATACACTTTAACAAAATTGTTTCAAATGAAGTTAAAGACAGCTAAGTGCTATTAGAGCCATCTTATGGAAAAAAATGAACGGACTTTTAGGCCCACCCAATATAATCATATTTATGTTTTATCCAAAGTACTCTTGCTGCAAACTGACAGTACTGGAGAATGGTGATGAGTTAGGTGGTGGGCATAATTCACTTGAGTATTGATGAAGGGTCAGACATACATAAATGATTTTAAAACTATTTAGAATATAGAATTGTTAGTATTTGCTGACTTTGTGAGTGTGTGTATATCAGTGAGCAGTGGATAAAGTAAACAAAGATCAAGGATAATATTCAAGTTTTGTGATATGACTATTCACTCAGACAGGGAAATTGGAAAGAATCTTCTCATATTTTCATTGATACTTCCCTACCAACTTGAATAACCAGAGTATATGTAAAACTAGCATCTCCAAGATAGAATACTACTAAGATTTTCCATGACTTTAACCCAGATTGCATTAATATATTACCTAAAATCTAAGATGAATTGTGCTAATTCAAGGCACCTATTGATTGAATCTATACACTATTCATTGTCGCTTTCTAGGATTTATGCCTTTCCAATAATTATTGACACCTTGTACAAATATAAAATAAATTAAGTGTGACTTAATTAGTAAAATCTCTCCAAGTTATTGGCAAAACGTGGATTTTTAATTCTCTTTGAAAAATTTCTTTGAGCTCTTACCTAATTCTGAGTCTTTAAAAATATTTTGTAGAAAGCTTGAAGAAGTTGTCCTGGGAAACAATAGCCATAAATTAAAACCCTTTGTCACTAAACAGTCCTAATACCACAGTTGTGTGGTATTGTTCCCTTTATTTAAGTCATTTGCAAACCAACTTGATTCATTCTTCTGTTTGCCATAAACTCCGTTTTTTAAAAAAAGTTAACTATAGTTTATTTACAATATTATATTAGTTTCAGTTATAGAGCTTCAGATTCTTTTCCATTATAGGGTATTACAAGATATTTAGTACAGTTCCCTGTGCTATACAGTAAATCCTTGCTATTTATTTTAATATAGTGTTGTGTATCCATTAATCCCATACTCCTAATTTATCCCTTCCCCTCCACTTTCCCCTTCATTAGCCATAAGTTTGTTTTCTATGTCTGTGAGTCTGTTTCTGTTTTGTAAATAAGTTAATTTGTATTATTTTTTAGAGTCCACATATAAGTGATATCATATAATATTTATCTTTCTCTGCATGACTTACTTCACTTAGTATGATAATATCTAGGTTCATTCATGTTGCTGTAAATGGCAATGTTTTATTCTTTTTTATGGCTGAGTAACATTCCATTGCATATATGTATATGTGTATTTATATCTATATCCATCTATCTATATCTATATCTATCTATCTATCTATATATATATAGAGAGAGAGAGAGAGAGAGAGAGAGAGACAGACCATGTCTTCTTTATCCATTCATATGTTGATGGACATTTAGGATGTTTGCCATAAACTCTTTACTACTTTATTTTTACTGCATAATTACCTTAAATAGTTACATGAGAATAATATACCTCACTTGCATAACATCCTTATTCTATTGGGTTTAGAATTACAGGTATAAAGATTTCTCAGATACACCTTAACAGAAGAGAATGATATATGGAAATACCCTTCTGGAAGAGGCTGGAAATGTTTGGTAGTTTTCATTATTTTCTAATTGGGTCACTTTTGACAAGTCTTTTCAATCCTCAAATTTTATTCTTCTCCTTTTTTTTTTTTGCAGTACACTGGCCTCTCACTGTTGTGGCCTCTCCTGTTGTGGAGCACAGGCTCTGGACGCGCAGGCTCAGCGGCCATGGCTCAAGGGCCCAGCCGCTCCATGGCATGTGGGATCTTCCTGAACCGGGGCATGAACCCATGTCCCCTGCATTGGCAGGTGGACTCTCAACCACTGCACCACCAGGGAAGACCTATTCTTCTCATTTAAAAAGCATAAAGTAGTAATGACTTCTACAGCTAAGATTCAAAGATCTTAACATATGGGCCTCCCTGGTGGCGCAAGTGGTTAAGAGTCCGCCTGCTGATGCAGGGGATACGGGTTCGTGCCCCGGTCTGGGAGGATCCCATATGCCGCGGAGCAGCTGGGCCCGTGAGCCATGGCCGCTGGGCCTGCGCATCCGGAGCCTGTGCTCCGCAACGGGAGAGGCCACAACAGTGAGAGGCCCACATACCGCAAAAAGAAAAAAAAAAAAAGATCTTAACATACTATGCAACTTATTTTTCTTATGGATATATAAAACCGTGTCATATTTCCACACTCTGTCATTTTCCAGGAAACATTAAGTGAAATCAGTACTGACTTAATTGGCATTATAAATTATTTTGTATTTTTAAACTGAAAATAGGTGGAAAAATGTGCATTTATTGTCTTATGAATATATGAAAGATTACAACAGAAATTCATGATAATATGCTTATCTAACCCATTCCAACCTTTCAATTAGCGCATTTGTGAAATAAATGAGCTCTACAATCTGTGACAAGTATCTCATTTTCACTCTTATCTCCTTTAATTCCACCATTTCATTTAGTATATCTTTAGAAGGTGGTTATTTAAATATGACAGGGTACCCAAAAAAATAATAAAGCAATCATATTTAAAATAAAATATAGTAGCTTTTCTTGGCTCATATCCACATAATCAGAAACTCCAAGAAATTTCATATTTTCTAATAGGTTTTTACTAATAGATTACTTAAGTTAAATTTTAAGCTTATTACCATTTGTAAAAATTTAAGTCTGGGCTTCCCTGGTGGCGCAGTGGTTGAGAGTCCCCCTGCCGATGCAGGGGACACGGGTTCGTGCCCCGGTCTAGGAAGATCCCACATGCTGCCGAGTGGCTGGGCCTGTGAGCCATGGCTGCTGAGCCCGCACGTCCGCAGCCTGTGCTCTGCAGGGGAAGAGGCCACAACAGTGAGAGGCCCATGTACTGCAAAAAAAAAAAAAAAAAAAAAAAAAAATTTAAGTCATAATTCTCAATACAATGGATTTTACTGGCTTAAATTCCCTCCCTAGATAAATATTTAAATATTTGTAATATATACCCCAAAATATCTTCTGAAAAGTTCTGTGTCTGGTATTGGACAGAGTAAGGTACACATGACATAATAGTGTATAGCAAAAGGTAGCTGTTTCATCAATAAAATAAATTAAACATGTATTGAGTGACTACTAGTTGACAGGCATGGGGATTTAAAAACAGAATAATACAACAATATTATCAAGTAATTGGTAAAATCATCAAGAATATATATTATTCAAAATGTATATATAAGTAACAATGTAGCTACAAAATATATAAAGAAATATTGAAATTAGAAAAAGAAATAAATATACCCACAATCATAGCAGGAGACTTTAACACATCTGAATTGTTGAGAAAATAAACAGACAATAAAGAGAAATACTAAAAATCTGAACAAAATTAAAAAATTAAACTATCAACATGTAGAACACTGCAGAATCAACATTTTTTTTTAGAACACAGCTAGAATATTTACACAGTTGACCATATATTGGGCCATAACGAAAGCCTCAGTACAATTTAAGAGATTAAAGTTATTCTGAGAATTCTCTGACTATAAGGAGAGTAATTTAGAATACAATTTAAAAAAGAAGGAAAAAATATTCCCCAAGTATTTTGGAAGTAAGCAGTAGTATTTGATATAACACATGGATCAGAGCAAAAACATTTTAATAGAAATTAGAAAATGTTCAACTGAATGATACTAAAAATAAAACATAGGGCTTCCCTGGTGGTTCAGTGGTTAAGAATCTGCCTGCCAATGCAGGGGACACGGGTTCTAGCCCTGGTCCAGGAAGAACCCATATGCCACGAAGCAACTAAGCCTGTGCACCACAACTACAGAGCCTGTGCTCTAGAGCCCATGAGCCACAACTACTGAGCCCGTGTGCTACAACTTCTGAAACCCACACGCCTTGGGCCCATGCTCCACAACAAGAGAAGCTACCGCAATGTGAAGACTGTGCTCCGCAATGAAGAGTAGTCCCCACTCACCGCAACTAGAGAAAAACCCGCGCACAGCAATGAAGACCCAATGCAGCCAAAAATAAATAAATAAATACATAAATAAAATAAATTTTTTTAAATTAAAAAAAAATAAAAAGTGTAGAATGCAGCTAAAGTCATGCAGGGGGAAATTTACAGCATTAGAACTATGTATATCAAGAAATAAAGATGCTGAAAAGTAATTACATATTCATTTTTAAAAGTTAGGAACAAAAGGACTTCCCTGGTGGTGCAAAGGTTAAGAATCCGCCTGCCAATGCCGGAGACATGGGTTCGAGCCCTTGTCCAGGAAGATCCCACATGCTGCGGAGCAACTAAGCCCGTGCACCACAACTACTGAGCCTGCGTTCTAGAGCCCGCGAGCCACAACTACTGAGCCCACATGCCACAATTACTGAAGCCCATGTGCCTAGAGGCCGTGCTCTGCAACAAGAGAAGCTGCAGCAATGAGAAGCCCATGCACCACAGCGAAGAGTAACCCCCACTGGCTGCAACTAGAGGAAGCCGTGCACAGCAACGAAGACCCAATGCAGCCAAAAATAAATAAATAAATAAATACATTTATATAAAAATAAAAAAAAGAAAAGTTAAGAATAACAGAATTAGAACAGAAATTGATAAAATCGTCAAATAAACTGTTATCAAGTTATTAAATCAAATGTGTAATAGAAAACACAGATAAAGCCCAAAGTTAGATATCAAATATTATAGATTCTCTGGAAAGACCAATTAATAGAGAAAAAAGAAGAGAAAAGGAGGATTCAGAAGAACTTCATAAATGCAAAAAAAAATCATTGTACATTTTAGAGATACTTGACAAATAAGAGTAATGTATTTTTATATATTAGTTTATATATTATATATTTGATATGGTAATATATATTAATATACCTTATATTCCTTATTATTAACATATTTGTCTGGAGTTCAGCTGAGCTGCAAGGGTTAGATCTGAGCTGCCATGTGTCAGAGTAGCCAGTTAAAGCTATAGTTAAAAATGAATAAAGGTGACCAAAGTGGGCATCTTTTTCTTATTCCTTATCTTAGAGGAAAAATTTTCAGTGTATCACCATTGAATAAGATGTTAGCTGTGGGCTTGCCATATATGGACTTTATTGTGTTGAGTGTGTTCCCTCTGTACCCAATTTATTGAGAGTTTTTATCATAAAAGTATGTTGAATTTTGTAAAATGCTTTTTCTGCATCTATTGAGATTATATGATTTTTATCCTAAATTTGTTAATGTGGTGTAATCACATTGACTGATTTGCAGATGTTGAACCATCCTCCTTGCATCCCTGGAATAAATCCCACTTCATCATGGTTGTCTTAATATATTGTTGAATTCAATTTGCTAACATTTCGTTGAAGATTTTCTACCTATGTTCACCAGGGATATTGGTCTGTAATTTTCTTTTTTATAATGTCCTTGACTGGCTTTGGTATCAGGGTAATTCTGGCCTTGTAAAGTAAGTTTGGAATTGTTCCCTTCCCCTTATTTTTTAAAAGAATTTGAGAAGGATTGGTATTAGCTGTTTAAATGTTTGGTAGACTCCACCAGTGAAGCTGTCTGTTTATGGAATTCTGCCTGTTGGGAGGTTTTTGATAAATGTTTCAATCTCCTTACTAGAAATCAGTCTGTTTAGATTTTCTATTTCATCATAATTCAGTCTTGGTAGTTATATGTTTCTAGGAATTTAACCACTTCTTCTAGGTTGTCCAATTTATTGACATATAATTGTATTATCCTTTGTATTTCTGTGGTATTAGTTGTAACATCTCCTCTTTAATTTGTCAATTTATTATTCAAATATTCTCTACCTTTTTCTTGGTAAGTCTAGCTAATGGTTTTTCTATATTGTTTATCATTTCAAAAACACAGCTTTTAGTTTCATTTATCATTTCTATATTTCCACTCTGATCTTTGTTATTTCCTTCCTTCTGCTAACTTTGAGTTTAGTATGTTCTTCTTCTCTAATTCCTGGAAGTGTAAATTTAGGTTGTTTATTTAAGGTACTTTTTCTTAATGTAGCTGTTTATCTATAAACTTCCCTATTAGAACTCCTTTTGATGCATCCCATAAGTTTGGAGTGTTGCCTTTTCATTTTCATTTGTATCAAGATTTTTGTTTTAATTTCTCTTTTGATTTTTTCTTTGATTCATTGGTTGTTCAGGAGCATGTTGTTTAATCTCCATGTATTTGTGAATTTTCCAGTTTCCTTCTTGTAATTGATTTCTAGTTTTATGCTATTGTGGTCAGAAGAGCAGCTTGATATGATTTAAGTCTTTTCAAATTTGTTAAGATTTGTTTTATAACCTAACATATGATCTATCCTGGGGAATATTCAGACAAGTAAAAGAAACAAAAGGTATCCAAGTTAGAGAATACAAAGTAAAGTTGTCTCTGTTTGCAGATAGCATGACTCCACCAAAAAAACTGTTAGAACTAATAATAATTTCAATAAATTTGCAGGATACAGAATCAATATACAAAAATTAATTGTGTTTTGTACAAAAGCACTGAACTATCAAAAGGAGAAATTAAGAAAGCAATCCCGTTACAAAAGCACAAAAAAAATAAAATACATAGGAACAGATTAACCAAGGAGATGGAAGAGCTGTACACTAAAAATGATAAGACTTTGATCAAATACACAAATAAATGGAAAGATAGTCTGTGTTCATGGATTGTAAGAATTAATATTGTTAAAATGCTCATACTAACTAAAGCAATCTACAGAAACAATATAATTTCTATCAAAATTCCAAGAACATTTTTCACAGAAATAGAAAAAACAATCCTAAAATTTGTATGGAACCAAAAAAGACTCTGATAGGTCAAAGAAGTCTCAAGGAAGAAGGACAAAGCTGGAGGCATTACACTTCCTGATTCCAAACTATATTATGAAGCTATAGTAACAAAAATAGTATTGTGTTGGCATGGAAACAGACACATGGATCAATGGAACAAAGTAGACAGCCCAGAAATAAACTTGTGCATTTATGGTCAATTAATTTTTGACAAAGGAACCAAGAATATACAATGGGGAAAGGATAGTCTCTTCAATAAATGATGTTGAGAAGCTGGTCTTGGGAAAACATACAAAAGACTGAAACTGGACCCCTATCTAACACCATACACAAAAAGCAACTCAAAATTGAATAAAGACTTGAACATAAGACCTGAAACCTTAAAACTCCTAGAAGAAAACATAAGGGATATTCTCCTTGACATTGGCTTTGGCAATGATATTTTTGATTTGACACGAAAAGAAAAGACAACAAAAGCAAAAATAAACAAGTGGGACTACATCAAAATAAACAGCTTCTGCACGGCAAAGGAAACCATCAACAAAACGAAAAGGCAACCTATGGAATGGGAGAAAATATTTCCAAACCCCATATTGGATAAGGGGTTAATATTCAAAATATACGAGGAACTCATATAATTCAATAGCAAAAAGATAAATTACTCAGTTTAAAAAAATGGGCAGACAATGTGAATAGACAGTTTTCCTAAGAAGATGTACAAGGGACCAACAGGTACATGAAAAGGTGATCAACATCACTAATCATCAAGGGAATGTAAATCAAAATCACAATGAGATATCACCTCATAGCTCTTAGGATGACTATTATCAAAAAGACAAGAGATAACAAATACTGATGAGGATGTGGAGAAAAGAGAACACTTATACACTGTTGGCAGAAATGTAAACTGGTATAGCCTATATGGAAAACAGTATGGAGGCTCCTCAAAAAATTACAAATAGAACTATACTAAAATCCAGCAATTCTGCTTCTGAGTATATACCCAAAGTAAAAAAATCATTATGCCAATGAGATATATGCACTCTTATGTTCATAGCAGCATTATTCACAATAGCCAAGGTATGGAAACAACTTAAGTGTTCATACATGGATGAATGGATAGAGAAAATGTGGTATATATATATATATATATATATATATATATATATATATATATATATATGTATATATATATATATATATATATATATATATATACAAGTGGGAATATTATTTAGCTTTCGAAAAGGAGGAAATCCTGCCATTTGCAACAGTATAGATGAACTTGGAGGATATTATGCTAAGTGAAAGAAGTCAGACAGAGAAAGACAGATACCTCATGGGGTCAATTTTATGTGCAATCTAAAAATAAAAAGTTTAACTCAAAGAAAAAAAGAGTAGAAAATTGGATGCCAGTGGCTTGAGGATGAGGGAAATAAAAGTTGGTAGTACCATACAAACTTTTAGTTATAAGATGAATGAGATCTAAGGATCTAATGTATAACTTTGTGACTATAGTCGATAACATTGTATTGTATAATGGAAATGAAGATTTAGTGCACATTATAGTAAGTATAAACAACATTGTACTGTAACCATCAAACTTGTTAAGAGACTAGATCTTAATTATTCTAACCACAGAATAGGAATTATAATTATGTGATATGATTTAATCCTTACTGAGATGGTATAATCAAGAGTCTAAAACCTGAGAAAGCACTTGACCCCCCCTGTCCATTGTTCCCCATGGAGCAGTGCACACTTGAGGGTAAGGTGTAGTAGCAGAAGACTTGGAGGTCATATCACTGCTGAGGAAGTTGCGAACAAAATGTTTCAGCAGTTCTATGGACCTCGACTTTGGATTATGCAGGTGTAGAGGGGGTGGGAAGGAGAACGGCTAGGAGTGGAAAATACAGGGCTTTAAGTCAGAGTGGGAAAAATGTCTTCAAGGTTTCCCCTTGCTTCCCCATTATAAAGGGCTCAGCAGAATCACCCGATGAAGACTTTTGTCTGAGGCCTCAGATGAGACCTAGGAATGAAGGTGCTGGGCTAGCAATGTAAATATGCAAAAGAGCATGGCCAGCCTGGGGGCTGAGACCTTGAGTGCACTTGTATTCAGAGGCTGCAGTGCATTAGCTGTGCTTCAAGTCTGGTGTGGGGAGGGCAGATTTCTTTCATGAGGCCTGTCAGGTAAAGACTTTGTAATCATCTATGGTCAGGCCTGAAAATTCATATGTAGTTGGTTAACCAGGAAACAGACTCCTCAATATCGAACAATTTTCTACCAATATATTTTGGAAGATATAGGCGCATTCCTAGAAAGCACAATTTACAAAACTGACACCAATACAAATATCAATAATATATTTAACCAGTCTTGAATCTATCAAAGAAATTGAATCCATATTTAAAAATATTCCCAAAAAGAAACTTCTAGGCCCAGCTGGGATTTATCAGCAACTCCCTCTAAATAGTTAAGGAAATAAAGCCATTTAAATAAAATTATTAGAAAATCAGGAAAATAGTAAATAAATTCCAAGCTTATTTTTTATAGAGTTATCATTATCTTCACAACAAAATGGGACTAGGGTACCACCAGGAAAAAAATTATAAGTAGGCCTCCCTCAGGAACACAGAGGATAAAAGTCACAAATCTGACAATATGTAAAATAGTTAAAAATCACAAATAAATATGTTTAGCCTAGGATTTTAGGATTGATTTAACATTAGAAATTAAACCATCATAATTCACTGTATTTAAGAAATAAGGAAGAACAATTTTATATCCTCAATATATTGAAAGAAATACATTTCAAAAGATCTACACTTCCTCATTATAGAAAGTACTAATTAAAAATTAAGAAAACTTTGTTATTCAGTAAGTAGCACCTACAAAACTCTACAAAACAATTCATACTTATTTTTCAAATATTGAAAACTTTTCCCTGAGATTGGGAATGAGAAAAACATGCCCCTATCCTGCCTGACTGAATATTGCATTTTGAATCTAAGCCACCCATGTACAGGGCAATAAGGAAGAGGTGGATAGTTGGATGGGTGGATGGATGGATAGAGATGTTGAAAGGAAGAAATAGACTGCAATTATATTCACATGATGCAGTTGTACCTCCGCAAAAAGTCTACATGACAGATACAAAGTCTTTTAAATAAAGTGAATGGCAAGGTGATTATTATATGAGATAGGCACAAAGAGGGATTGAATATAGCTAATCCAGAAATGACAAGATCAAAGAACAAATGACTATTTACATGAATATGGAGGTGAAATACTTTGAAGGTGTCATTGAGGGACCCTAAACAAATATGAGAGGTATGTGTTATTCAGAAGAATCATCAAAATCCAGTTGAATATTTTGGATAATCCTAGGAAGCTTAGGTAAAGAAGTGTGGCATATAAAACAAATTATGATAGTTGGAATTCAAGTAAGCCCTCTCCATTTTACAGAATCAATATCTATAAGGAGTAATGCAGGTTTTCCTTATTTTAAACATCAAACTTTTATTTTATTCATTTTGATGTCAGGTTTTCTTAATTGGCTACATATTACGGGGCTTTTTGAAAGTATACAAATTGCAGTTTTTCATAATTAATTTTATATGTATATGACTTGTCTATATCTCTGAGTATAGAGATAGCCTCAATATTTAGCTATTTTTATCAAGGTATGGTATATTTTATCAAGGTATGTTCAGTTCTTATATGTTTATTCAATAGTAGAATCCTATGTTGAGTTTACCTTGTTAGAAGGTAAACTGAGACATATTAACATTTTCAAGAGTTTATTTGAGCAAGCGATTCAAATCAGGTAGCACCAAACCAAAAGTGATTAGGAGCACTTCCTGACAGGATCTAAGAGGTAGATTTTTATAAAGACTCGAAGCAATGCAAGGAAGTTATTTGATTGGCTATAGCATAAGCAGTTGTCTTATTTGGGAAAGCCTATTGGTGGTTTGTGATTGGTTGTTCTTAAATTTCATTTTCTTAGATTTGAGTGTATTGAATTTGGCTTAGGTTTAGGTTTGTTTATGAGGCTGCCAAGGCATTAGAGCCACCCCAGTCTAATGGTCTCCTCCCTTAATTACTTTAGCAATCTCAATGTACCTAGCCTCTACCCCCAACATAACCCTATATAGAAAATCCACTCCAAATGGATGTTATATAAACATAGAAGAAAAATAAATTCCTAGTGCTTCTAGAAAGTGCTAAGAGAATACATTCTTGAATTATGGTATAGAAAGTTTTATTTAAAAGAATGAATAAATCACTACCCATAAAGGAAAGGAATTAATATATTGGACTGCATTTAAATTAAAAACTTCTCCAAAGACAGCATTGAAAAGAGTAGGCATGAAAGCTATGGTCTAGGTAAAGGTATTTGCAATGCATATAAATGAAAAATAACTTAATCAAACCAACAAAACCTTTCTGAATCTCAAACACATTTATAGCTGAGGTCAAATTTTACACATTTTCAAAGTTTTGGAAGAACTCTTATTTTAACTTAACTACTTCAGCTCTCCTAAAAGTAGATCAAAAGTAAGAGTGAAGATTAAACTGTATAATGAGCAGTTAACTCAATAACTTTTAATGACCATAAAAAATGGATACATCCAGTACTGAAGCACAATCTCATCCAGGGTCATAAAAGTCTATTTTACATGCTGTAAATCTCACAGGAGCTGTGAAGTATGTATCCCCACTCCTAGTCTAAAACCTTGTGGCTTGTCTGACTGCCCTTTACGATGACTGAAGTTAGTATCTCTTGCTTATAAAATCTCTTGCCTATTTTATAAGAAATGCAGACAAAGAATTATTTGAACTAAATACTCACATTTGCTAACATACAGCTATTTACTCAGTTCCCTTTATTTAAAAATCATTCAATTAAAAAAATCTTATCCCAAATTCTTTGTGTTCTTAAAAAAAATAACCTTATGTTTCATAGTACATTTCAGGTTAAAAAGTCAAGTTTAATATCAATGAATTAATGTAATCAAATATTACTGATTCTCACTAACAATGTGTGGCAAGACAATTTCACATGATAATCTGGAAAATGTTTTTGAAAAGCTGAATATGTGTATACATAAACAATCTAAGCAATTCTTGGGGAAAAAAGGATTTGTTTTACTCTAGGTAATGTCTTTTGTTCTTTATTTCACTTTGCATATTTCAACACTGCTTACAAAATTAAGCTAGCAAAAGATATATGAACATTTGACATACAAAAATCATACTGACAATTCTTTATCAACTTTTTTGCAATGTTAGTTAAATATAAACATTCTATTAACTATAGGAGAAGGGAAACTCTAATAGTTTTAAAGTATATATCCTAGACAGTGAGAGAAAGCTGTTTTTTGGCTATTATTTCCCATAAAATCTTTTAAACTATTGTTTATTATAGCTACTATTTATGATAATGCTGTTGTATGCATTATTACAGCCCTGTATTTCAGTAAAATGCCCAATAAATGTATTTTAAAAATGCATTCTTCTCTAACTGCTTGAGATAAAATGTTGCTGTCATTTTACTAAACTGCACAAGCACATAAACATGGTAATAATAAATGTTTTAAAGTTTCTAAAGCACTGAATGGTAGGAGATTAATCTGCATCATCACAACCTCTTTCATAACAACCTCTTTTTTAATGAGTCAGATTAATCTACTCCATTTTGATGGCAAAAAGTGAATCATTTCTTGAAGAGATTTGTCAGCACAAAGAGCAATATGAATTTTCCCTGTACTTTAAAGGTCTGAAATAGGAAATAAAACTTTTCAATTTAGTACAGAATATAACTCTTTATCTACTTTGGTTTCTTCCAAGATCACAGATTCATCATTTAACCTAGAACTCGATGTTCTAAATGGGAAAAGGGAAGCATTGTAGAATTAATGTTGCAAGGTGGTATTTGTTCCAGTGAATTTAAAGCAATTCCCTTAATCAGCATATGTCCTGATTTTGCTGTTGCAAAGATGAAGTGGAACAAACAAGATCCTAAGAAATAATACTATTTATCACATTACAGAAAAATTTCAGGACAAGAAATATAGTCCTGACTAAAATCTTCTAATATACTTCAAATATAGTCACATTATATGAGTAAAGTGCTACATAGTTCTTTTGGTACTTTGCCTACTTGGAAATATTTCTTTATTTTCCTGATACATAATATAATTTCTTCATGCTTTTCTAATGAAAGAATTCCATGAATCCTTGATAATCTAACAAAGGCATTTTACATCTTGTTTTTCAGACCTTGTCACAGAATTCATACACCTGCAATTTATTAGGCTTTCCAGGGTTTTATGAACCCTGTTAAATTATTTTCTAGAGATTTATTAGAACTGTGTGTAGTGATCATTAGGGTATTTTTCAAATATTCCAGTTTTCTCCTTGTGCATATTTTGTAGGGGACTGATCAGATTTCCCCACTCCTTTGAAATTAAGCTTGATTTGCTCTGGAAAATAAAATGAGAAATATTTGAGAGTCAGATTCTACACTACCTACCCTCTTTTCTTTTTTTATTTCTCAAATGTAGAAGTACATCTTGCAACGAAGCCTTTATCAACTTAGATTTTTGAGTTGGTAATATATTAAGCAGAACTCCTTGCATTGCACCTGTAACATGAACCAGAAATAAATATTTACTATCTAAACCTCTGAGAATTTTTTATGGAGGCAAGAGGATTATTATGCAGTAATGTTTGAGCTATCTTCACTCATACTGTATGCTTTTGTATCCTTCACAGTGATAAGATAATCATAAGAAAGCTGTATATTTCTAAATAATGCTTTTTTCCTCTTTAGTAACTATAAGGGATTTAAATTTTAAAAAAGAGAGAGAATAAGATAATATTAAATAATAACAATGTTCAGTGTAAAGTATACCATTGATATTTAAGGTAAAAATATAAGATTTGACACATTTCTAAGCATATAAGTTACAACTCACATACCTAGAATGTGAATTGTGAGAAAGTTAAGACTCTCTCAGAGACTGGATACTTTTTACCTAGGTTTCTAATAACTTTTGTTCTCTTGTTTCCAATATTTAAAAAAATAGAATATTGCAAACCACAAATTAGGATTGGTCATACTTACTGACAGTTGCTAGAATGGAAATAAGGGGAAAAGATTCAAATATCAGTCAAAAGAAATAAAAATAACACTGAATTTATAGCCATTTTGTACAGAGCAAATAGTCTTAAATATCTCAATAGGTATTTGGCAAATGTAGCAATAAAACAGGTAAGGTTATACAAATATTGTTTTACTGAGATTAAAGCTACACTGAATTAGAGTCACCATCCTTGATTACTGTAGCTTTGTAATAAGTTTTGGAATCAGGAAGTGTGACTTGTAACTTTGATTCTCTTTTTCAAGTCTGTTTTGACTATTTAGGGTCTTGTGATTTCATATGAACTTTAGGATTGTTTTCTATTTCTCAAAGAAATATCATTGGGATTTTTATAAGAATTACATTAAATCTGTAGATCACTTTGGGTAGTATTGACATCTTAATATTAAGTTTTCCAACCCATGAACATGGGATATCATTTCACTAATTTGTATCTTCTTTAACTTCTTTCAGAAATATTTTGTAGTTTCAGTGTACCAGTCTTTTGTCTCCTTGGTTAAGTTAATTTTTAAGTATTTTGTTCGTTTTGATGCTCTTATAAATAGAATTGTTCTCTTAATTTTCTTTTCTGATTGTTCATTGTTGGTGTATAGAAATACAAGTGGTTTTCATATGTTGATTTTGTATCCTGCAACTGTGCTGAATGTGTTTATTTGTTTTAACAGTTTTTCTTGTGGAATCTTTAGGGTTGTATGCATATAAGATCATGCCATCTGTGAACAGAGATAATTTTACTACTTCCTTTCCATTCAGACAACTTGTATTTCTTTTCCTTGCCTAATTACTCTGGCTTAGGACTTCCAGCACTATGTAGAATAGAAGTGGCAAGAGTGGGCATCTCTGCCTTGTTCCTGATCTTAAAGGAAGTACTTTCAGTCTTTCCTCATTGAAAATGAGTTCAGCTGTGGCTTTTCCTTTTTCTTTTGGTAGTTTGCATGATATATTTTCCCTTCATTTTATTTATAATTACAATACCTTATTGGAAGATATGCATCTTATAAATAGCATATCTTTAAAATTTTTAATATACTCTGGCATTGTTTTTTGAATTATATCTTTTCTCTCTACATATTTAAAGTTATTACTGACATATTTAAATTTTAATTTCTAATTTTTCCAAATCATCTATTTACATTAATTTATCCCTCTCTGTCTTTTATTTTATTTTATTTTTTTGCGGTACGCGGGCCTCTCACTGTTGTGGCTTCTCCCGTTGCGGAGCACAGGCTCCGGATGCGCAGGCTCAGCGGCCATGGCTCACAGTCCTAGCCGCTCTGTGGCATGAGGGATCTTCCCGGACTGGGGCTCGAACCCGTGTCCCCTGCATCAGCAGGCGGAGTCTCAACCACTGCGCCACCAGGGAAGCCCCCCTCTTTGTCTTTAAAATTAATCAAATATTATTTCATTTTCCATGTTTTTCTCTATTAACTTTTTTTTAAATATAGAAGCATCATGTAATTTTATCTTCTGTAAGGCAGAGTTTATTCATTATTTTTTATACCAATGGAATAGGGCTGACCAATTTAATCAAATTAGGGTTGGAGCTGAATTGTGACATGGTTTCTCTTTTGGCAATATTCGTTTTACCTCTATTTAGCTATGTTCTTTCTGATAATTTAAATTATATCCTTGTGGTTTTACTGTGGCCACTAGAGCTATTAAGCCCTTAAATCTAATATTTATCTCCTGGATTTCTTGAAAAAGTTCTAAAATATGCTTGTTATCATAATTAGTAATGTTGCCAATTTCACTCTTAAAAGTGTTTAGTATTATACTTACAGCCACCCTTGTTATTGTCATCCTATTTATATAACATATAAAATCTGAGTGGTTTCTCATGGTAACTAAAGCCAGCATTTTAATGAGCACTGTATTTAGGTATTTATATATAAAGAAAATAAAATTCATATAGAAAAGCTGGAATGTGTAGTAAACTAAATAAAAACTGGTATACCTTGTACACAAGTAAAATTCAACTTAGGCAGTCATTTAGCACAAACACTTTAAATCTGTCAAAACTAAATGATGTATATTCTATCTATCTATCTATTTATTTATTTATTTAATTTACTGGAACTATTATATATCAGGAAAGAGTCTGTGCATTTTATAGGTGCCAATTAATTTAATTCTGATAAAATTTTGCTGCATATTACTTTTATCCACATTTTACATCTGGGAGAAATGAGTTACAGACAGGTTAAGTAATGTGCCCCAGGTTACAGCAGGAGTAAATAATAGAAGTAGGATTGAAACTTAGGAAGACTTGTGCCAGAACCTATTCTCTTAAGCACTATACTGTACAGCTTTGTAATATATTTGTGTCTGTATATGTATGAGTGTGTATGTGTATATATGTGTGTTTAATATATGAACAAAGTTTTATGTATAGTTCTCACTCCTGAAAAATATTCACCATACATAGTAAAAACCATAGTCATGGTAACAAAGATTACTGATGGCAGAGGGTCATAACAGTGTGCTGCTTAATTTATCTTTAAAAATAGAAGACATTTTAAAATATACTAAGAGAAAAATTACCTAAATACAACTCATTTTATGTTGTAAGCCAGTGCTACTATCTTTATCTCCCTAATCTACAACCAGAAGCAATCAAAGAGGAAAAACAAAAGAAACCTAAGGTAGATTGATATATGGTGTTAAATCTTCATGACTGTAGAAAATGTGATAGATATAGGGAGTTCTCAAGAATCTCCACATGAGTAAAGGCAAATGTTACTTCAGTCCTAAACAGACAGCAATGAGCAGGCTGCTTGTGAAAGTGCAGTTACTTACTAGTAACTAGAGAGATTACAGTCATATATATGTAGAGATCACACTACATTAGCACTCCTGTGTAGTATGTTTCAGTCAAAAGAGTAAAGATGCCAGCACTCTGAATTCCCCCATGCAAAGTAATATTTGAGAGATTGTTTTGCTCTGATAAAGTGCTTTTTTGACCTGAGGAGACCACATACTATATGCCTAGAGAATCAGACATATAGTAACCAGTGACGATGAAGATACTATATTTTTTCCCCAGTGTCTTAGGTTACCTTTGAGAAACTAAGTTGACAGGAAGCTCCCATCTTATTTCCAAACAGTAACATCAAATAGAAAACCACAGGCTGACTAAACTAACTTTCTAGGGGCTCTGGAAACCAGTCAGAAGTCTACAGCAACTAAGCAAATGCCCAAACAAGAAAAAGTAATATTAAAAATGGTAGGAAATTTCATAGCATTTTTACGTACCCTTGTTTCATTGCTTCCCCAGTGCTATACAACTGGGAGGAAGTGGCACAATACCAGATTCTTTCCCTCAGACCAGAAAACATTTGCAATGTTTGTAATATTCTGACCTGTCTGTGGGCTTTCTAAGGGACTAGCATATATCTTGCCTTACTTGCAGGTCAGGCAGGAATGACAGCATTGTTAGAATCCCAGAATAGAAGTCATAGAGGCATGGCAGGTCTTAGAGTACATGAAAATTGAAGGAGGACTAAAGACTCAACAGGTGCCTGGGAGCAAGAGGTTATGAGCACAGTAATACAGTAGATCATTTAAGACCCTGAGACAATGCTGGTTGAGACTCTTTGGGAAATTAAGTCTTTTAAAAACAGCTGAGGGAAAATGGAAAAAGAAGCACACACACACAGGTCCAGACAGGACATATGTCCAAAATACACCTGAGAAGAAATTACACCTTTACATCAGGCTGATCTTGAGACTTAAGAGCCTGCTGATTAGTAAAGGTCTTCCGCACCAGACTGCAAAGACTGGGAGAGTTTGTTCTTTCTTCGAATGCCAAATTTTCAACAAAAGATTTTAAGGCAAACAAAGAAACAGGAAACGTGGCCCATTCAAGTGAACAAAATCAAAAAATATCTAGCAACAAATGACAATGAAAACACGACAACCCAAAACCTATGGGATGCAGCAAAAGCTGTTCTAAGAGTGAAGTTTATAGCAATACAATCCTACCTTAAGAAACAAGAAATATCTCAAATAAACAACCTAACCTTACACCTAAAGCAACTAGAGAAAGAAGAACAAAAAAACCCCCAAAGTTAGCAGAAGGAAAGAAATCATAAAGATCAGATCAGAAATAAATGAAAAAGAAATGAAGGAAATGTTAGCAAAGATCAATAAAACTAAAAGCTGGTTCTTTGAGAAGATAAACAAAATTGATAAACCATTAGCAAGACTCATCAAGAAAAAAAGGGAGAAGATTGAAATCAATAGAATTAGAAATGAAAAAGGAGAAATAACAACTGACACTGCAGAAATACAAAGGATCATGAGAGATTACTACAAGCAACTCTATGCCAATAAAATGGACAACCCAGAAGAAATGGACAAATTCTTAGAAAAGTACAACCTTCCGAGACTGAACCAGGAAGAAATAGAATATATAACAAGACCAATCACAAGCACTGAAACTGAAACAGTGATTAAAAATCTTCCAACAAACAAAAGCCCAGGACTAGATGGCTTCACAGGCAAATTCTATCAAACATTTAGAGAACAGCTAACACCTATCCTTCTCAAACTCTTCCAAAATATAGCAGAGGGACGAACACTCCCAAACTCATTCTACGAGGCCACCATCACCCTGATACCAAAACCAGACAAAGATATCACAAAGAAAGAAAACTACAGGCCAATATCACTGATGAAGATAGATGCAAAAATCCTCAACAAAATACTAGCGAACAGAATTCAACAGCACATTAAAAGGATCATACACCATGATCAAGTGGGATTTATCCCAGGGATGCAAGGATTCTTCAATATACACAAATCAATGAATGTGATACACCATATTAACAAATTGAAGAATAAAAACTATATGATCATCTCAATAGATGCAGAAAAAGCTTTTGACAAAATTCAACACCCATTTATGATAAAAACTCTCTAGAAAGTGGACATAGAGGGAGCCTACCTCAACATAATAAACGTCATATACGACAAACCCACAGCAAACATCATTCTCAATGATGAAAAAGTGAAAGCATTTCCTCTAAGATCAGGAATGAGACAAGGATGTCCACTCTCACCACTATTATTCAACATAGTTTTGAAGGCCATAGCCATGGCAATCAGAGAAGAAAAATAAATAAAATGAATACAATTTGAAAAAGAAGAAGTAAAACTGTAACTGTTTGCAGATGACATGATACTACGCATAGAGAACCCTAAGATGCCACCAGAAAACTACTAGAGCTAATCAGTGAATTTGGTAAAGTTGCAGGATACAAAATTAATGCACAGAAATCTCTGGCATTCCTATATACTAATGATGAAAAATCTGAAAGAGAAGTTAAGGAAACACTCCCATTTACCATTGCAACAAAAAGAATAAAATACCTAGGAAAAAACCTACCTAGGGAGACAAAAGATGTGTATGCAGAAAACTATAAGACACTGATGAAAGAAATTACAGATGATACCAACAGATGGAGGGATATACCATGTTCTTGGATTGGAAGAATCAATCTTATGAAAATGACTATACTACCCAAAGCAATCTACAGATTGAATGTAATCCCTATCAAGTTATCAATGGCATTTTTTACAGAACTAGAACAAAAAATCTTAAAATTTGTATGGAGACACAAAATACCATGAATAGCCAAAGCAGTCTTGAGGAAAAAAAGCGGAGCTGGAGGAATCAGACTCCCTGATTTCAGACTATACTACAAAGCTAGTGTAATCAAGACACTATGGTAGTGGCACAAAAACAGAAATATAGATCAATGGAACAAGATAGAAAGCCCAGAGTTAAACCCACGCACCTATGGTCAACTAATCTATGACAAAGCAGGCAAGAATATACAATGGAGAAAAGACAGTCTCTTCAATAAGTGCTGCTGGGAAAACTGGACAGCTACAAGTAAAAGAATGAATTTAGAACACTCCCTAATGCCATACACAAAAATAAACTCAAAATGGATTCGAAACCTAAATGTATGACCGAACACTATAAAACTCTTAGAGGAAAACATTGGAAGAACACTCTTTGACATAAATCACAGCAAGATCTTTTTTGATCCACCTCCTAGAGTAATGGAAATAAAAAAAAAAATAAACAAATGGGACCTAATGAAAGTTCAAAGCTTTTGCACAGCAAAGGAAACCATAAACAAGATGAAAAAACCCTCAGAATGGGAGAAAATATTTGCAAATGAATCAACTGACCAAGGATTAATCTCCAAAATATATAAACAGCTCATGCAGCTCAATATTAAAAAAACAAACAACCCAATCCAAAGGTATTACCTCACACCAGTCAGAATGGTCATCATCAAAAAATCAACAAACAACAAATGCTGGCGAAGTTTTGGAGAAAAGGGAACCCTCTTGCACTGTTGGTGGGAATGTAAATTGATACAGCCACTATGGAGAGCAGTATGGAGGTTCCTTAAAAAACTAAAAATATAATTACCACATGATCCAGCAATCCCACTACTGGACATATACCCAGAGAAAACCATAGTTCAAAAAGACACATGCACCCCAATGTTCATTGCAGCACTCTTTACAATAGCCAGGTCATGGAAGCAACCTAAATGTTAACAGACAGATGAATGGATAAAGAAGATGTGGTACATGTATACAATGGAATATTACTCAGGCATAAAAAGGAACAAAACTGAGTCATTTGTTGAGACGAGGATGGATCTAGAGACTGTCGTGCAGAGTGAAGTAAGTCAGAAAGAGAAAAACAAATATCGTATATTAATGCATGTATGTGGAACCTAGAAAAATGGTACAGATGAACCGGTTTGCAGGGCAGAAGTTGAGACACAGATGTAGAGAACAAACGTATGGACGCCAAGGGGGGAAAACCGCGGGGGGGAAGGGGTTGGGATGGTGGTTTGCTGAATTGGGCGATTGGGATTGACATGTATACACTGATGTGTATAAAATGGATGACTAATAAGAATCTGCTGTATAAAAAAATTCAAAAAAAATTTTAAAAGGCTGGAGTGAATTTCACATGAGTCATGTTAAGAACTATTTTGTGTCCTACCCTCAAATTCATACGTTGAATTCCTAATCCCTAATGTGTCTATATGAAGGTAGTGCTCTTAAAGCAGTGATTAATGTTAAATGAGGCCCTAATCCTGTAGACTGGTGTCTCTATAAGAGGAAGAGACATCAGAGATCTTGGTCTCTCTCTGTCTTTGCTTGTCTCTGCATGCACAGAGAGGAAAGGCCACATGAAGATATAGCAAGAAGGTGACCATCTTCAAGCCTAGAAGGGAGGACTCACCAAAACCAACCCTATTGACACACTAATATTGGATTTCTACGCTCCATAAATAAGAAGATAAATGCCTATTGTTTCAGCCAAGTAGTCTGTGGTATTTTGTTTCGCCAGCTCTAGCAAGATTTATACAAATCAGTAGTGTAGGGGCATGATAACAACCATCTAAAGTAATATATAGATGAAATCAGTAGTTTGGTGGGAACTGAAAATTTAAGCAAGAGGTAATTTTGAGAGTCAGTCTGTGAGAATTTAAAGAAACTTCAGGAAGGCATTAGACCTCCCCCACAAAGTAGTATAGAGGATTTGAACCAATTTCATTTAATGGACAAAATTAACTCATTTGATACTTACAATTCATTTTTGATGATTTATTTGCGATAAACCCTGGGCTCTTCTGTAGAAAGACCATGAGGAATAAGAGTAGCATTAAATTTCCTGATAATATGGATCATTTGTTTTGTTTCTATTTTATTTTGACCCATTCCAAAAATCTATTTATGGTGTCTTTTTTTATGGTTTTCATATCTTGAAATACAGTAGTAATGCTCATAAGACTTATTTTATATATTAGCAATTCCAATTATACCTTTTAATGTGTAATCTTTGTTTATTCAATTTGATTTATAATTGAAATAATTTGAATGTTGAGGTGAAGGATGTTCAGAGATAGCTGCTTTCAGTTTAATGAATTTCATTGTCTAAGGTACAAAAATTAAGTGCCTCCTATATCTTTCAATTGCATAATGGGACACAGAAATGGGATCATAGCTTTTATACAGTGGATACAGATAGAGGTTTATGGGTGACTATAGCTTATAACTTCCAGTTATAAAGAGATTAGCAAATGCTTTTTGTGCAACCAAGTGAAATAAAGAAATCTCTTCAGTAAGATTGACTAATCAAATTCCTTGATAATGGAAGGAAAGCATAAGATCTTGGGAGGTGATGAAAAGCTTTCACCAAATGTAAAATTAGAAATCTAGCTAAAATCCTATTTAGTGAAATTGAACATGATATATTTTCATTGTTGAATAATATTTTAAAATAATAAAGACATTTAAATCATTATATTCACTCATTATTCCTTCACAGAGTAAGCAAAATCAGCGTTTTGGCTTTTCTATTTGACACATACATAAAATTTATTTTGCAGTAGATCCTTGTTGGTTATCTATTTTAAATATAGTAAAATGTACATGACAATTCCAGACTCCCAATCTAGATGCAAATAACTTTTTAATCTATTGATAGTTCTTCCTATGCAAAAATACATTTATTCTATTCTACATCCATTCTAATACTATAATAATAATAATAACTAATATGTTGCCTATAGGTTTTTGATTTATTTTGTTTTGATTTTTGTTTTTGTTCTTTTATTTTTTACTGCTTCTTGTCCAGGGAACTATTGTGTAAACAGAGTAGTTGAGAGTAATCTGAATTTAAATGATCTTAAGTAGATTTTTTTGCAAGAACCACGATGAAAATAAAGAGCATCAATAAAGAGCTACTTTCCCCTATTCTGTGACGGTTATTTCAAAAAAAAAAAATTTCAGCAGTTTTCAAAAAAATAATATAGTAAAAATATACAGTGACTGTAACTGTTTATAATTTATTTTAATAGTACTTCTAATGTTGTGTACTTCTTAAAACATACTAGTTAAAAATCAAATCACGTTGATTATATTAATAATAATTACCAGGGAAAGAAATCTATAAGAATTGTAAACCAAATGATAAACAAGACTTTAATTTTTTTAGAATTTTATATAGATAGCATTTCACTGAAATTGCAATAAATTTCACATTATGAACAGGTTCTTCTTTGAACATTTACCTTTATGTATTTTTCATGGCATCTTTCAATATATGTTAATTAAAAAGAATGTGATACATGAATTTATACATATGTGTATCAAAGAAGAGCTACAAAGTACACAAAAAGAAAAAAGCTAAAGATATAATCAAATAGCATTTTTAACATTATTTACACTTGACTAATTAGGGTAGAACTAAATCAGGATACATAAAATAGCATGCACAAAATGAATATCAAAAGGTATTTTCTATGTCAATAAGTGCCTGCAAGACATTTAAGACATTTAAAATAATTTCATGAATCCAAAAAGGAGCAGAAAGCAGCATGCAATTTGTGGTCTGTCTTATAGTTGTTTAGCATCTCATTTTAAAAGCAATTTATCTGCTTTGAATAAAATCATATTCACCAATAAATGATAAAAGCGCTATAAAGGAACTATTAAAAATAACATTGAAATTAATGTCTTGGAAATTTCTTTAACCTAAATGTTATTTTCCCTGCTAACATAAGGCAAAAATTTCACAAATTAAAAACACCTGAAATAACTTAAATATCTTATTTAGGAAAATTGTTTCATGAGTCACAACATACAGACACTTGAGCTTCTTCAAATCAAGATTAAATTTTCAAAGACATTTTCTTTAAAACTAAAAAGAAAACCCTTAAATTGCTTGTCAACTTCATTTAAGTGAAAAATGGGTTCTTTTGAAGCTTCCGTTTTATGTCAGCTGACCCTGCTTAAAAATCTACATTTCATGCTGTGTAAATAGAATTGCTTTTGTACTATTTTCCTCAACATTTTCTACATTAATCTAGTCTGGAATCCTAGCAACAGACCACTTTGCTATGTGCTATTTCTCTTTTTGAGCAAATAGCTTTTAATTGTCAGATAGCAGAGATTCAGAAATGAATGTTACTGAAGGTTTGACACCAGCATGTTTAGTGACCTGGATCATCATTTATTCCCTCCAGAATGTTAATGAAAACCTTCTTATTAAATCACTTAAGCATGTATTTAAATAATTCAGTTTACTTTCTTTTTCATTTATAAAAAAGGTGTACAACTAATATGTGAATATATTCTGGCAAAAGAACAAAGATATACTGAGGAAAACTAAATGAATATCCAAAGTCAGCCTCCTAACTGATACATTCCCTGTTTGCAGACAAAACCACAGACTATGGTTAACAATTTGTTCTGTGTTAACTTGGTACTTTGCACATTTAATAAACATAATTATGCACATATATCTCTTTAAATAAACATTTTTATTTAAAGAAGATTATATCATTCTATAATTATTCTAATATGACTTGTATTTTTTCACTTAATAGTATGCCTTTGAGATATTTTCATATCTTGGCACAAAGTATATATTCAATAATTATTATCTAGAATTTTGTTATTTGTCATCATGCAATTTTAAAAATGGGGTACACTTATCCTGTCATATAAGCATTTGTTTCTCTTCGATAGATTTTTCACAGTATAATTGTGTGGATAAAAACTACATATACAATAATGATGAGATTTTAAAAATAATTATTAATGTGTTTTTCCCATTGGCATTTCTGACTAGAGAATATTTACCTTAGTTAGTCTGAGTATTATTTACTTGGGGTTGAGGATATGTTTTGTGAATGGAAAATTAGGAATATCCTAGAAAATTGGGAGAAAATATCTAACCTTCAAAAGTAGGATTATGCAGTAATATAATAACATTGAAAACCAAGGTATTTTCTTAAGAGAAGATTTTCCTAATTCTTTTAATGCTAATTTATCATTCCCATGGCCATGGGAGTAGGACCATACTTGTAAAGTAGACAAGATGATCCTTTTATCTTTGGCAGCAATGCTTTGAAGTGTGGTGTTCTACAGTAAAAAGATGCCATACAGGGAGATAAAAGAAAAACCAAAAACTCCGGTTCTAGAAGGTGCAGAGCCACTAAAGCTGATCAGAATCCTGAGAGTAAGACTGAGTGTAGTGTTGCAGAGAAGTTACTGGTACACAGTACCAATAAATCAAAGAAAATTTGACAGCAAACATTCACGTAAAAGGAGGTCCTAAAAGTTTGTGTCTTAGTATTTCTTAGCCACTCCTAAGTTCCTTGAGGAATGTAATTGAACCAGAAAGCAGAAAGTGGATCTGGGAGCTTGTCAAAGGAGAGCATGAGGACAAGGTTTTAGTTGCTTTGCCCTGAGCAATATTATACCCTGTCTGGGACTGAATAAGTCAGAGCCAGATGTTTCAGATGACTACAATGCTGCAAGGGGCTAGGATGCCACCGAGTCAGCCAGGGACTCTTACCCAGGTTTTGACCAAGACGAGATCACAAGTTACAATACATCCTTTGCAAATGTCAGTCTTGAATGCAAGAGTGCAAGCAGAGGGCGTACAAGATATATTGCCCCATAGAATACAGGCATGGTTAGACAGTGAAAGACTGCTTAGTTTTGGTATTTTTCCCCCTAGATATTATTTATCCATTTTTTATTTTCAGCTTTTTTCTCAAAAATAGAAAAATAAGAAGAAATAGAGACAGAAATTTTTGATCTAAAAATGACTTACAGGATAAAAAGTTTCTTTTAAGTTATTTAAAATGATATATTATAATAAAATAATATATTATCATTAATTATGATGTCATTAATTTATTATAATGATTATAATAAAATAGTATAATAATTATGATTAAAAATTTAATAAGGTTTGAAGATAATTTTTGCTGAATGGATATTTAGTTAACTTTTCCATCTAGCGAGCAAGGTGAAGGCTTAAGAGAAAAGTCAAATTATTGGAAAAAAACACCAATAAGATTTTACATTTTCTTTGAACATCCAAATTATAACATGAGTGAATCTAGCCAAGAAGCTTTACTTCTTTTTCATGTTTACTGAGAAACGTTTTATTGTTTTTCTTCTTGTCATTTTTTTCCCTTGTTTTTTTCTTATTCAGGAATGGGTTTCGATTTTGCAAATGCTTCTGTTTTAGCATTGTTGGAGATAAAATATATTTTGTTTGTTTGTTGTTACTAATCACTTTGTATTTGGTCAGAATTTCCTCAAATGTCCTTCACTAACTACAATTCAGGAATATATAAATTCAGTGCTCCATGAAGAAAAGGTTCCTGGAGAGATAAATGAGTTAAAAGGATAGTGGATAAGAAAATTACTTTTGGGGGATAATTGATTTTCCTTGAGGGATCAGATTTCCCATGTCTTTGGTTTGTCCAAGACCTATTGTATTGAATAGAAATGTGTGATTATCCCAGCAATGAGCATTGCTGACTCCTACCTTCTCAATCCTATCCCTGAGAATTTTTAAAGTAGTCTTTGTTTAAAGGAAATGCAGTGGCTAAACAAAAAAATCACTGTAATCCTTCCTATTCTATATACGTTAGTGATATTACATTATAGGTTATATATACGTTGTGTGTGTATATGTATGTAATACCATTTTCATAATCTATATTGTTCTATAGACATATTCTCCCATATTTTAAAGAACAGATAACCCTGTGGTATTAAACTAACCAGAATATTTTTAACTTTAACAAAGTCTATGATAAATACTGATATCAAAATTAAGCAAGAAAAACAATGGGAAAAATTAGTTAGCCAGTTTCACTTGGGGATCTGGGTTTAATGACATACTTTCCATCATTATCTTCTTTGATATATCCTACCCTATTTTCTTTAAAAAATATTTTAAATAATAATAATGTTTATTGTATCTACCTGGCTGTATACATTTTACATGCATTATCTAATTTTTTCCACACACCCCTCTAAGGCAAGGATCAATATTAGCTCATTCTATAGGTGAGAAGACATAAAAACCTTAAGGTTTAGTTCTCAGAAATAAATAATACATATTTAAATTAAGCAAACACTATAAACAAAAACAATACAAATGTTTTCTTCCACAACTCTTGAATCAGAAATGACATTGGAGGTGTAGAATTAGAAAATCTACAATTCAGCAATGCTAAATATAAAAAAATGGTATATATTTTATAAACAGAGGGTGTACAATACCTAAGTCCATTTCTTTCTTAAACATAAAAGAATAAAATGTGTTGATAAAGATCTGGTATAACATGTTAGAAAAATAATGATAATGATGCTCAAATGAATTAATGTAATTATGAAGGGAAAAACTATTGAATACTTAGAAAATAAATGGAAATATCAGGAATAGAGGAATAGAGGTAATACAAAAGCACGGAGGCCCCCATTACTTGACTTGGTCCACCTGGAAATTTTAACTCTCAAATTTGTCCACACTGAACCTCCAGCAATTTGTCAATTATGGTTTAGATTTCCCCTTTCCAGCACTGGTTCCCACAGGTGTATTTGCTTGTCAATGTCTGCTCTAGTAAGCTGTGATTCTTATATTCACCTATTTGTCTCTCCAATTTGGTGCAGCTGATTTCCCTGTGACATCAACTATCTGAAGGAGCGAAGAAGAGTTATTGATTTTTTTTCAGTTTGTTTAGCTTTTTACTTACTGTTAGAATAAAATAGAGACTTCCAAGTTCCTCACATGCTAGACCATTAACTGGGAGTCCCTCACATAAATCTTCAAATCCAAAATTTGTTTAAAATATTTAAAAAATACATAAAGCTATAATAATGGAAAATATTAAGAATTACACCAGAATACTACTCTTACCTTACCATTCCCACTCTCCCCACCTGTTGCAAATTAAATTCAATCTCAGACAAATGCACTGTTATATTCTTTCAAACTTTCAAAAAAGACCTACTGTCTATGCTAATTACCCTCCTCCAAAGCATAGAGAAAGAGTCGTGCCTTCTAATCAAGACAGTAGAAGATAACACATATAAAAACTGGGTTGGGGGAGGATGGTCATAATTTTTAAGTGAAATTGAAAAACAATTTTGGGCTACAGGATGGATTATATTCTTTGTTCAACTTGCTGTTTTGAGTGAGTCAGAAGATGAGATAGGCAGCAGCAGCAAATGGATATCACAGTATATTTTCTCTATGTCTTTTCCCTTTAGAATTGACTTGTGTCCCAGGAGTAGATCTGGGGATGTGGTTGTGCTCCCCTCAGCTTTTGGCTATTGAAGTGAAAATTTACTGGCCATTAGGCTAGCTAGTATGATCGGGAGCAGGGACAGCAGAGCTGCAGGACCCACTTGCCTTTTCTTTGGTTTGTTTTGCCTCCATTATCTTTGTTTTGATGCTCTAAGATTGAGTCCCAGATAAATGATTAAGCTTTCCTCTTGCACTCTACCTTGAGTCTAAATCTCTTTTGGTTGGAAATAATTGTCAGCGGAGATTAAATTGGCTTTTATAAACACTTTCTTCCTCCTCCCATTCTCGGCCATTTTGTATGGAAGAACTGGGTGGGGTCCAAGCAGGAGATTTCCTACGTCTCTCAAATCCTACCAAGATTCCAATCCAAGAATTCACTGTAAATTTTCCTATAGTGCTTTGTGGTTAAAAGAATGGACTTAGAGTCAATCTGCCTGCCTTCCAGTCTTAGCTCTACCACTTTCTAATGCTAGGACCTAAAGCTTGATAGTTAATGTTGGTCATCCTTTCAGGTCTACTGTCATTTCCTCAGGGAAGCATTTTATTATATCTTATCATAGAAATATTTTATTTACTATATTTTAACTTAATAGAAGTTATAGAAAAAGTAGTAGGCACTCAATAAATTGATGTGTTGAGTGAATGAATGTACATTCATTTTAAAAACTTGTTCTCACATAGAATCTTAGTTTATTATCATCAATATTATTGTGTTGAATTTATTTGATAGATGATGTGTTAACTTAGATGTGAAGATAACTCAATATAAACTGATGTGGATCTATGTGATTTTATTGAAATATTTTCTAGATGATAAAAATGAAATATTAATGGTTATTTTGAGACATGTTAATGGTATTTTAAATAAGAAAAACCGAGTATGTATAGAGGATAGTATAAACTAAGGAAGCCAATATAATTATTGACAAAGAGCTAATGACAAAAATATTTTTAGAGCAGCATAATAGCTATTATTTTTCTTTGATTGATGTAACATAAGACATTAAAGAAACTTTCAAATTAGGTAAAACACGGAGATAGAAAATTACTTTACCCATTGAATGATTTACAAGGAATTTAATCATCACTATAATTATTGATTTTACTGAAAAAGAATCTTTTTGGAATATTGACCTATTTTTTGTTAAAAAATAAATTATATATTTCCTTCTAGAAATTTTGCATGTGTCTTTACACCATAGATTATGACTATGGTTGTTAAATTTTTCTATCAAAGCACCACTAAAACTTGGTTCATAGTTGAAGTTTATTTGAGAAGCTGTTTTATCTTGAAATATTTAGAAAAATTGGGTTCTCTACTGCATAATATAATAGCATCTCTTTTGTTACATTATATAATGTATATTTATATTTTTAAGGATATTCCATGGAATAAAATTGACACTTTAGGATAAAATACTACACATTTATCCTCTGGCTTCTTATATCTATGGACAAATGTCTGTATGTCTGAGATAAGATATCCCAAGATATTACAAATTTTTACAGAAGAAAAATCTGCTTAGAAAAGTTGATCTTTACCCTTTTTTTGCAGTAATGTTCAGAAAAAATTGACCAAAATTTAATACCTCTATAGATGTCAAGTTTAAGAGTACTTTTCCTATTTTAATTTTATCACTTAAATCTTTACCAAAAGAATACTTTTTGTTATCTTTGTGTTAAAATTTTTGTTAGAGGTCATTTAAGGTGGGAAACAGTATTCATTAAAAAAATAGCTCTCTAGCTACAGTAACTTTAATGTATTTATGTGTTTGTGTGTTACCTGTCAACTCAAAATTGGTCGAATTATTGATGCAGGCCTTTATTCTGACAAATGTTGAAAATAAAGCAGAGAGCACAAATATCATTTATAACAGGAGAAAAGAAAAGAGTATCATTGGCAATATTTCCCTTTTAGGACCTTCATTTAATACATCAGACAATCCTTGGTTTTCACAATCGTGAGGTTTGTAACAAATCTATTATATCATCACAGTACAGAATGAAGCATATAAAAAGATCTTTAAAAAGTTTATGGGGGACTTCCCTGGTGGCGCAGTGGTTGAGAGTCCGCCTGCCGATGCAGAGGACACGGGTTCGTGCCCCGGTCCGGGAGGATCCCACATGCAGCGGAGCGGCTGGGCCCGTGAGCTGTGGCTGCTGGGCCTGCGCGTCCGGAGCCTGTGCTCCACAACAAGAGAGGCCACAATAGTCAGAGGCCCGCGTACCACAAAAAAAAAAAAAAAAGTTGATGGGTTTAGAATGAGTCTAATCTGAAATGTGTGCCAATTTCTAAGTAGTGTGTCTCTCCTACATTTTCCTCATATTCTTTGTTGTCTCCAGAAAGTGACCTGCTAGAAAGGAGGTCTTTCTTTGGAAGGACTTTCTTTCTCTGGAGGAGGTCTTTCTTTCTCTGGAGGAGCCGCAGGCATCACAGTTTGGTCTGCCTGACTTGTTTGGTATTCATGGCTTTTGCAGGCTGTTGCTCTATAACCTATCAAGACCCTGCAGGAGTCAAAGTCAGACCCAAGTCCACCTGAAAGCTTCTTTTTACTCTCTGATTTGAAAACATTGACACAGCAAGCTCCTACTTTTTATCTACTTCAACCTCAAATTCATACCTATATGATCTGGGAAATTGATTGAGTTTCATTGGTCCAACTGTTTTTTCTAGGTTGTTTGTCTTGCCCAAACTGTCTGATAAGATGAGTACTGGGGCCTTGGTTTAGGTGGAAGGGGATAAATAAAGCAACAAGAGAGGAAAGCAAAATTCCTGATTTGTGCCATATCCATTTTATATAACAATCCCAGCATTTGACTAGGTCCTATGAAATTAGCATACTGATTAAACTTCTTCCCATCAGGTTATTTGCAATCTAAGGCAGAATTAAAGATTATTCATGAGTATATGGTCCAGCTAATGTACACTTCTGTATAGTTAACAAAAGGTGGATAATTTTATTCCCCAAATAAACCTTACTTAATACTTGCTGATGAACTATAGCTTAATTTGTTTTGAATTAAAATCACTCACCCTCAATACATACAATATAAGTTCCAGTATTAATGTAACTTCAGTGACTGAAAATGAAGATTGCCTGTTGTGAAAAAAATTTTTAATATAATTTTGAATCATCTTGTTTATTCTTTTAAATTAGGTTTTAATACTGCTTCAGTTATTTCCTAATCATTTTCACTATTTTAAAAAAGGCATAGAAAAGTGTTAAAAGATATTTAATAAATGTAGATAATATTGACAAGCTTAGTAAAATAACTATTTGATCTTTGGATTATTGAAGAATACAAGGTAGTTTTTTCTAAGACATGGGTCTTAGTAGGGAAATGATTAACAAGTAGGAAGAAATATGTTTGTTGTTTATAAACATTTGGGCTATTTTATCATTTAAATAATCTTCATGTAACCTTTAGTGCTTATTTTTTTAATAAAGTGATTAAGTTTGTCTATCTAGACATACTCAATCATTTTGTCACATGGATAATTAAAATCTCTGTATCAAATAGGAAAATAATATTTGCTTATATTCATAGAAATTACTAAAAATGTGATTTAGGGCTAAAGAAAATTACAAAATATGTGATTGCAAAATATGCAAAATTTATGTAGGATTAAAAAGTCTTTTGTTAAAGGTCAACTTTTAAAAATATTGTGAGGGGGACCTAATATTGGGTTGGCCCAAAAATTCGTTCGGGTTTTTCATAAGATCATATGGAAAAACCCGAACGAACTTTTTGGCCCACCTATACAATCCTGTTACATCAACAGAAAATTTGCTTATTAAAAGAATTGTATAAAATTATATTTGACTACAAGTAACAGTAAAACTGACTAAAGAGTGCTTTAAAGAAACTTGGGTTTAGAGGTTAGACTAGAAGTTGCCTTTGGTGAAGGGTATCAATCAGAATGGAAACTTCTGGAGAGTTACACATATCTTGATATGGGTGGTGGTTACATGGGTGTATACATAGGTTAAAAAGCCACCAAACTGTACACTTAAGATTTGTGTACCTTGATGTATGCAACTTATGCCTCAGTAACTAAAGGGGAAGAAAATAAAAGAAAAAAGTAACAGAAATCTATTCTCATGGAACAAGAAGTCTTATGCTGGGCATCACTCGCTATGCTATCACAGGATGCCACAGTCTCTGGGACTCTCTTGAACTTCTTCTTAATTGTATTATGGTTGCTGCAACTTCAGCCAGCATGTCTGTATTCCAGGCAGAAATAAGCAAAAAGGAACAAACTGGGTATGCATGAGAAGGGGTCAAGGAGGACCATAGGAAAGAAGAACTTTTCCAGAATCCCCTAGCACACTTCTGTTGAGGTTCATTAGCCTGTCTACTCACAAGGTTAAATCTAGCTTCAAGGGAAGATGGGAAACATATTGTTCATTCCATTCACTTCTTCCTGGGAGAGAAATGGCCTCTTTTAATAAAAAAGTACAGAATGTATATAGTACAGTTAGCAGTGCCACATTTGTATGACTTTATTAAAACTATTCTAAAAAAATATTCTCTGAGCCGATTATAGACTGAATGCATAAAATATATAAGTGAATGACTGTCATTCCTTAATGAATTTAAATTAATTATATATTTGAATATCTTGAAATATTATTTCCTCAAAAATATGTTATGATTCAATCTTTAATTCTTTCAATTGGTTGGTCTTTTGCTAGTTTGAACAAGTGACTCTGTGTTAGTAACACTCGTTTGTTTTATAGAATGTTGAGGAATAGCCAAGTAATAAGCAATGCAAAAGCAAAAGGTAATGACAGGTATGTGCATTTGAAGCCACAACGAAGTTTTGTGAAAAAAAGAAAAATTTTGCACAGGGATCCTATAAATCCATATGGTTGAGATTCTAGTTTAAACCTGGTTAAAAAACTTTCTTAATTAAAAAAATGCTTGGATTTTATTTATTTAAGTTAATGCACAGATTTATGAATAGAATTCAGGGTTGAAATGGTAATGAAAGTGTCTCAAACCAGAGGACATGAAAGAATAGGTTTCAGATTTATGCTTCCATATCATCTGCCAGCCTGGCAGCATAATTCCCAATCCTCTTGGCAGAAAATCTTTCATTTGAAGCGAGCTTCTGTTATGTGATCTTTTTCCCCCTGGCAGATGATGTGTTAAAAATGTACTATCTGGGAGATGGACCAGAGGCAGGTGCACAGGTTTTGATGTGGAAGCCTTGGCAGGTGTGACCCAGAATGGAATATATTCTCCTCAGAGGGACCCTTTGAGATCAGATGTTCATCAGAAAGACAATGCTCAAATTATTCTAACATGCATATAATTATTTCTTAATGTGGTATTGTGACCTTGCTAAAATTTGCACACCAGCAAATACATTTAAGCCATGTTAACAACATCTGAACTATGATGTTTCTGGATCTGGAAAAACATGAAATTGCATTTCTAATCTTTTCTGCACTTATATTATGCAATTAGTGAGAGAGTAAATGAGGTGCCTCAATTAAAAGGGAAATGATGATAACTAAAGTTACTTGTAATTTTCTGCCCGATATAATGCCACTGTCTAGGCATCTTGCAGCATGGTTTCAATTCTTCCTTCCCTCTTCTTCACAGACAATATAATTTCCTTTTAACAAACACATGTCCTCTGTGTAGAACTTCTTTTGACCTCTGATCTAGCTTTCCCCTCGTTTCATACTTCATTTTTCTTCAAGTGACAAAGTTTTTCAACTTTTGGGATTTAACTGAACTTCCACCACGTGTGTTGCTAGCATGTCACATGATGGGTATTCAGTATACATTTTAAAATTAATAAAGAAATATACCAATAAAGAAAGATATTCACCATACTGCAAAGTAAATCTAGCTCCTCTATTTGTTTTCCTTTTTACATTGTCTGGAATGTATCAGGCTTTGTTTAGTATTCAAACTAGCTATAAGACTCTACTAGCAAAAATTATCATGATGTTACATAGGTTCTCATTTTTTAAAAAGTATAGTGACATACAATATTGTATTAGTTTTAGCTGTACAACATTGGGATTTGGCATTTATATACACTATGAATTGATCACCATGATAAGTCTACTAATCATTTGTCACCATATAAACTTATTGCAATATTACTGACTATATTTGTTATGCTATATATTATACCTCTGAGACATTTATTTTATAACTGGAAGTTTGTACCTCTTAAGCCCCTTCACCTGTTTTGCCCAACTTCCTACCATCCTCCCCTCTGGTGACCACCAGTTTGTTTTCTGTATCTGTGAGTCTGTTTCTGTTTTGTTTTGCTTTGCTTTTTAGATTCCATATATAAGTGAAATCATACAGTATTTGTTTTTCGCTCTCTGACTAATTTCATTAGCATAATACCATCTAGGTCCATCTATCTTGTAGCAAATGACAAGATTTCATTCTTTTTTATGGCTGAATAATATTCCATTGTGTTAAAAATGATGTGTTAAAAACGTACTATCTAGGAGATGGACCAGAGGCATGTGCACAGGTAATCAGACAAAAAAGAGAAACCAGGTTTCTTTATCCACTCGTTTGTCAATGGACACTTAAGTTGCTTCCATATCTTGGCTATTGTAAATAATGCTGCTATGAACATGGAATGCATATGTCTTTTCAAATTAGTGTTTTTGTTTTCTTCAGATAAATACTTGGAAGTGGAATTGCTGTACCATATGGTAGTTCTATTTCTAAGTGTTAGAGCAGTTTCCATACTGTTTTCCATAGTGATTGTACCAATTACATTCCCACCAAGAGTGCACAAGTGTTCCTTTTTCTCTACATTCTTGAGAACACTCGTCTTTTCTTTGTAGTTGTTGTTCTCTTTTTGATAATAGCCATCCTGACAGCTGTGAGGTGGTATCTCATTGAGGTTTTGATTTACATTTCCCTGATGATTAGTGATGTTGAACATCTTTTCATATGCCTGTTTGCCATCTGCATGTCCTCCTTGGTAAAATGTCCATTCAGGTACTTTGCCCACCTTTTATTTGGATTCTTTGCTTTTTTGATATTGAGTTGTGTGAGTTCTTTATTATTTTGGATATTAACCCCTTATCAGATATATCATTTGCAAATATCTCTTCCCATTTATTAAGTTTTCAGTTTGTTGATGGTTTCCTTCTCTGTGAAAAAGATTTTCAGTTTGATGTAGTCCCATTTGTTTAGTTTTGCTTTTGTTTCACTTGCCTGAGGTGACAGACCCCCAAAATATTACTAACACTGATGTCAAAGAGTGAACTGCCTATGTTTTCTTCTAGGAGTTTTATGGGTCAGGCCTTAGATTTAAGTCTTTAATTCACCTTGAGTTTGTTTTTGTATATGGTGTAAGAAAGCATTTCAGTTTTATTCTTTTGCATATAGCTTTTGCATATTCAGTTTTCTAAACACCATTTATTGAAGAGACTGTCTTTTCCCCACTGTATATTCTTGCCTCCTTTGTGATAAATTAATAGACCATATAAATGCGGGTTTATATCCGTGCTCTCTCTGTTTTTGTGCCAGTACCATACTATACCTTTGTAGCATATTTTGATATCAGGAAGCATGATGCCACCAGGTTCTTCTTATTTAACATTGTTTCACTATATGCTGTCTTTTGTGGTTCCATACAAATTTTAGGATTATTTGTTCCAGTTCTGTAGAAAATGCCATTGGAATTTTGGCAGGGATTGCACTGAATCTATAGATTGCTTTGAATAGTCTGGATATTTTAACAATATGAATTCTTCTAATCCACTAGCATGTTATTTCTTTCCATTTATTTGTGTCATCTTCAACGTCTTAATTAATGTCTTTCAGGGTGAATGTCTTTCACCTCCTTGGTTAAATTTATTCCTAGGTATATTATTCTTTTTGATGCACTTGTAAATGGAATTTTTTCTTTATTTCTCTTTCTGATAGTTTATTAGTTTATAGAGCACAACAGATTTCTGTACATTGATTTTTTACCTTGAAAAAAATATATTATATTCATTTGTTAGTTTTAACAGGTTTTTTGGTGGAGTCTTTAGGGTATTCTATATATAACATCATGTGATCTGCAAATATTGACAGTTTTACTTCTTCATACCCAATTTGGGTGCCTTTCTCTCTTTCTCTCTCTCTGTCTCTCTGTCTCTCTCTCTTTTTGGTCTGATTGCCGTGGCTAGGACTTCCAATACTATGTTGAATAAAAGTAATGAGAGTGGGCATCCTCATCTTGTTCCTGATCTTAGAGGAAAAACTTTCAGCTTTTTATCATTCAGTATATGCTCACTGTGGGTTTGTCCTATGTGACTTTTATTATGTTGAGGTACATCCCCTCTAAACCCACTTTGTGGAGAGTATATTTTTTAATAAATTTATTCATTTACTTATTTTTGGCTGCATTGGGTCTTCGTTGCTGCACATGAGCTTTCTCTGGTTGTGGCGAGTGGGGGCTACTCTGTTGTGGTGTATGGGCTTCTCATTGCAGTGGCTTCTCTTTGTTGTGGAGCATGAGCTCTAGGCACATGGGCTTCAGTAGTTGTGGCTCAGGCTATAGAGCGCAGGCTCAGTAGTTGTGGCTCACGGGCTTAGTTGCTCCATGGCATGTGGTATCTTCCCAGACCAGGGCTCGAGCCTGTGTCCCCTGCATTGACAGGCAGATTCTTTTTTTTTTTTTTTTTTTTTTTTTTGTGGTACGCGGGCCTCTCACTGTTGTGGCCTCTCCTGTTGCGGAGCACAGGCTCCGGACGCACAGGCTCAGCGGCCATGGCTCACGGGCCTAGCCGCTCCGTGGCATGTGGGATCTTCCCGGACCGGGGCACGAACCTGTGTCCCCTGCATCGGCAGGCGGACTCTCAACCACTGCGCCACCAGGGAAGCCCGACAGGCAGATTCTTAACCACTGTGCCACCAGGGAAGTCCCAGGGGAGAGTTTTTATCATAAGTGGATGTTGAATTTTGTCAGAAGCTTTTTCTGCATCTATTGAGATGATCATATGATTTTTATCCTTTGTTTGTTAGTGTGGTGTATCACATTGATTGATTTATGAATATTCAACCATCTTTGCATCACTGGAATAAATCCCACTTGATCGTGGTGTATGATCCCTTTAATGTATTGTTGAAGTTGGTTTGCTAATATTTGTTGAATATTTTTGCATCTATGTTTATTAGGGTTGTTGGTTCATAACTTTTTTTGTACCATCTTTATCTGGTTTTGGTATCAGGATAATGTTGGCCTCGTAGAATGAGTTTGGAAGTGTTCCCTCCTCTTCAATATTTCAGAATGGTTTGAGAGGGTTAGGTATTAACTCATTTAAACGTATCATAGAATTCACCTGTGAGGCCATATGGTCATGGATTTTTGTTTGTTGGGAGGTTGTTGATTAGTGATTCAATTTCATTACTAAGATTGTTCTGTTCAAATTTTCTGTATCTCCCTGATTCAGTCTTGGAGGTTTATTTGTTTCTAGTTATTTATTCATTTCTTCCAGGTTGTCCAGTTTATTGGCATACCATTGTAGTAATCTCATATGTTCTTTTGTATTTCTGTGCTGTTGGTTGTAATTTCTCCTGTTTCATTTTTGATTTTATCTTTTGGGTCCTCTCACTTCTTTTTTTCTTGATGAGTCTAGCTAAAGGTCTATCAATTTTATTTTATATTTCCAAAGAACCAGCTCTTAGTTTCATTGATCTCTTCTATAGCTCTTTTAAGTCTCTATTTATTTATTTCTGCTCTAATCTTTATTATTTCTTTTCTTCTGCTAACTTTGGGTTTTGTTTGTTCTTCTTTTTCTAGTTCCTTTAGGTTTAAGTTTAGGTTCGTTAGTTGTTTTTTGTCTGTTTTTTTTTTTTTTTCAAAACTGTTATTGTTTCCTGAGGTAGGCTTGTATCACCATAAACTTCCCTCTTTAGAACTGCTTTTACTATGTCCCATAGATTTTGCATAGTTGTGTTTCCATTTTTATTTGTCTCTTAGTATTTTTTGATTCCATCTTTGATTTCTTTGTTGATCCATTGGTTGTTTAGTAGTAAGTTGTTTAGCCTCTATGTATTTATGTTCTTCTTGTAATTGACTTCCAGTATTATACCATTGTGGTTGGGAAAGGTGCTTGGTATGACTTCAGTCTTCTTATATTTATTGAGACTTGTTTTTGTGTTCTAACATGCGATCTATCCTAGTGCATAGATATTTAGAAGTGTCGTATCTTCTTGTTGGATTGATTCCTTTACTGTTATGTAATTCCCTTCTTTTAGCTTTTCTTGTCTGGGAACTTCTTTATCTTCCCTTCAATTCTGAGTTATAACCTTGCTAGTTAGGGTGTCCTTGGTGCTGGTGCCTGGCACAGGCTCCACTTTGGAGGAGCCAGCTGGGATGGGCAGATTGGGTGGGTCTGTTTCTTAGGGGAATAACAGGTGTTAACAAGGTTGACAGAGAATGACAGAAAAGGCACCCACCAGCACCAGGACAATGAGGTTGTAGGAGAGTTAAAAAACTAAAAAATCATGCCTGCTTGCACTTTCATCCCCAGAGGAAGTTCCACCAGATCCCTGCCCCTCCAGCACACATCCTGAAATTAGTCAATGATTCTGCTTCTCCTATGACCCATGTACGTTTCAAGCTACTGCCTGTACATTGCGACTTGGAGGGAGGGAGTTTATGCATTAGCCCTTCAAGAGTGGAGTCTCAGTTTCCCACAGCCCTTCAGTTCTCCTGGTTGTAAGCCCCAGTGGTTTTCAAAGCCAGATTTTGTGGGGGCTTCTCTGTCCAGTGTAGGTCCACATGGCTGGGGAGCTTGATGTGGGGCTCACTCCCTCCCTCTTCAGCTCCTCAGGGATACCTCTGCATTTGTGTTATCCCTCCTATTTGTCTGTCACTGCACTAGGAGTGTGGGTTCTGACTAGACCATGTCTCTGCTCCTGTTACACAACTGAATGTGGCCCTTTCTTTTTATAGAAAATCTGTTCTGCTAGTCTCCATGTCATTGTCAGAAATAGTTATTCTACACTTAGTTGTAGTTTTGGTGTGTCTGTGGGAAGAGGTGAGCTCAGGATCTTCCTACTCTGCCATCTTGATCTGGACCTCCTCTTTAATTTTCACATACGTTTTCACTTATGTTTGCAAAAATAATAAACCTCAATTTATTTGGTATGCTATATTTAAAATTAGTTAAATCATTGGTAACAAGCTTTGGTATCTCTTAATAATAGGCTGTGTAAAGAAGTTGTTGACAAAAGTCCCTGCTAGAATGAAAAGCACTAGCTTTGTCCTTGTGATCTGCACAGAAAAGCTTTAAAGATCAGCAAATATTTGCATACATTCAATAAAAGGACATTAATGTATACTTTTTGTGCCTTTTCATCATATGATTGTTTCTATTTGTTTACTAAAAAGGGAAACTGTTCTCCTGTCCCATTGAATAGATTTTTTCTAATAGTTATCTTTCAAAGATTAATAACTAGTAACTTAGAAACTATTCATATATTTGTAAGAAACAACATTTATTAGGATGTTTGTTTTGGAGAATTGTATGTGTTTACTTAAACTTGTATAGCACAATTGTCATGAGAAGTTGAATTTGCTCATTTATTTTATGGTAATTAACTCACTGAGATAATCATAATTTATTTAGTCAGTATATAAAAACTATGTACCTTCTTCTGGATTACGAATGTTCTCATAGACAGCTATTTGGCATAAAGTTTATGTAAGTCAAATCTTAACACCTTACTTTTAAAGATTAATTTTAAAACAGCCAAATTCTCACTGTTCCACAGTATGGAATTTTATGAGTTTTTTGTTCTTGTTGTTGTTATTAATAAAATATTAGATTCATGTGTCTAAAATGGCAAATAAATGGATTATTATGCTGGGGGCTTAAATTTTCAACAATAAAACTTAAGACTTACATATTCAAGACTAGCCAGCACTCAGTCTTGGCCTTAATAGTTCTTCCTCTGCAGCTTGTCTCCACTATTCCCATCTATAATCAGTTTTTAAATGTTCTGGAGTTCTTGTCTCCCTGTCATTCCAGCCTTCCTCCTTTTTCTCTTGCCAGTTTTTCTCTGTTCGGAAGCCCAGAGTAGTGATAGAGGAGAAAGATCATTATCATTCTTTTGCCTTCCCATGTTTACTTCTGTTTGATTTTTACTTTGTTCCTCATGTTTATATCTCATGTCCATGGGCCTAGGTAGAAGAGCTTATTAATTATAGGAGTACATGGAAAATATGGCTTTTTTCATTGGCTTATTCTGATTAGTCAACAAAATTAGAAAATTTGCAACTCTTCCTAGCTAAACATTTCTTAAAGACCAGCAAGTGACCAGTAGGCATTTTTATCATTGCTATATTTGAACTTTATGATATTACTAATTTATCAATAGATGCTCTATTGTTATTAAGAAAGCAGGTAGTCATTGGATCAAAGAATATTAAAACAGGAAGGGAATTGTGATATTCAGCTTCCAAAATGACTCAAATAACCTCATCTCCCATTATTCATGCTCTGTGTCATCTCTTATTGAGTGTTTACTGGACCTAATAATTTGCTCCTAATAAGTAGACTATGATAAAAATTATGGGATGTCACTTCCAGGATTGGATTACAAAGACTCTGGCTTCTTTCTCATTCCCCATATCTTGCTTTCTTGCTTGTTCACTCTAATGAAAGGCAGTTACTATGTTGTGCATGGTCCTACAGAGGTAAAGTAGCAAGAACTGAGGTGGTCCTACAGCCAATGGCAGAGAGGAACTAAACCCCTCAGCAGGAGATAACTCATACAGGGGCATAAGAGTCCAACTTCATTGTTTATAAATAAGGATATCAACTACTAGTTGTTTGGTTTTTTGCTTCTCTTGCTTAAATGCCTTAATCAAGGTGTGCAATTAATTTTGAGGTAGTGTAAATTTCAAGTTTATTGTCAGTGTTCTGGTGTCTTAGAATATTTTAAAAATAGGTATTTAGACAACTTTCCAATCCTTATTTTAGACTATTAAACAACAACAGTGATACCAAAACTAGCCTCAAAACCCTTTTGAGAATATTTTTTTAATCTATAAGTTTCATTTCATGGACTATTTTTTTGCTTTTTGCTTTTTTTGTACTCCACAGTATCTATCACACAGGAAGCTGTGTCCAGACAATGGGGTGTGCTAACTGACCAAGGACAGGACACCTGCTGGGGACCTGAAATCTGGAGCTGGATTTCAAAGAATATGGAAAAGGGCAAAGTAATTCACAGGGAAGCTGCTCAAAAGCTTTACATTCTATAGGTCAAAATATGACTTTACATATTTTAATCCCTGTGCCCTTAGCAGCCTTGTGAAGCTTTGAAATGTGTTTCTTCTAGGGGTAATATACAGAGCATAAGATGATAACAAACTAACATTTAAGATTCCTAGGCAGATACTAGACTGGGTATGCAATCCTGTCCAAGGAAATCAAGAAGGCAGAGAAAGGCTGACCAACTGCCTTGATAAGGGAGCCAACAGAGTGCTGCTCTGTAATATCCAGAGTTGGGGAAGACAAAGAATATGTGATGATTAACCATGGAGTAGATGTGTACCCTGTGGGAGAGAGAACCAGTGTGAAATTATCTTGAGTCTTTTCTAGTAGAGCTACCTGATGGATAAAAAGACCTTGGCAGAAAGTACTTGGATTTGAGGTACCTGGACTAAAGGAATTGCAAGAGTGACAAGTCTAGTAGGGACCTGTACAAAGTGTATGAAAACTTCCCACAAGAATAAAGAACTCTGTCTTTAAATAACTACCATCAGTCAGAAAAGGCAAAACCAGATTCGGAAATGTTTAGCTGGAGTGAGACCTTAACTTCCCCTGTTCCTTTCCCTGGTCTCCAAATACTAGCACTGAAGGGACTTAGCAAGCTATGAGAAACAAGGCAAGAAACAGAAAAAGCAAGTATATACCTCTTTCTTAAGCCTGAAGCAGGCCCAAACAAGGAAAGGAAAATATATAATGTTTTGTCAAGTTTTAAGTTTTAATTCTTGCATGGGGCTAGGCATTCTAATTTTTTAATTGAGACAATTTCTGACTTAATGTGATAGTGGGACTGTCTGTTATCTAAGAATGGATAGAAAAGTTATGAGCTTGCCAGAGTTGAGACCTAATGGCAGAGTAAGATAACCTCCACTGAATAAAATTTAATGAGATGGCAGAAGAAAATCAAATTGCATTTTAATGACAATCCATGTGTCGTGTTATTCCACATACAAGTGTCACATTCTTCTCCACTGTCTTTCTATACTACCCAAAAGAAAAATTTATCATAATACTTATTACTGATTTACTTGTCTGCCTCACTTAGAAGATGAATGATAAGATAAAAACTAATTCTAAAGAAAAGGCAGTAATGGGAAAGTAGTCACGCTTCATAGAAAGTTTTCTATCAGGAATCAGGCTTGCTTGAAAACAGGAAGTAAACTCTGATCTACAGGCATTTTCAGTTGAAAAGAAAAAACATTTCTGGTATTTGTCAGAATGCAACAAAAAAGGAATTTTGAAACTATTGGCAAAAATATATTTGTGGTGTAAACATTTCCTAATACACAGTCTTAGCCCCAAGTGTTCCTCTAGCAGTTGTTCTAATCTCTTGTTCAAGATGCTCAAATCAACAAGCATTCATCATTTGATCTTGTATTTAAGTTGTTGGGATAGATACACCAGACTGGTTTTCTTGGAAAGTTTTATGATCCGTATCAAACTTACTTTGAGTTTTAATACTACTGACAACAACAAATAGGAAAATGGAAAATTCAATGATGCAAAGTCTTCAACATTATAAGCAAGTTATTACATGTCTAAATCATTCTGAATACTTGGAAATTGAACTATCTGTTAAAAACAAACAACAAAAAGTCTTCTTTAGTATTATTAACCTACCTTATTTTGAGATGAATTACTACATACATTTATTTACTGAGATATTTATGAAAATATTCTACTAAAGAAAATGTTGATCTCAAATGAAGTGTTATCTGCTACAAGTTTTGGATTCAGGAGGCTTAACTAGCATAGACATGTGTCTATTGAAGCTGTTTCTATGTGTTCAATGTTCAAAATAATGGAGTATCATATTCCATGAAAATTAAGAGCCTTATTATTTAGAAGTGTTTATTGGGGATTATTCAAAAAAAGCATAGATAAATCAATCTTTTTTAACTCTAAACTTAAGGTGTTCATGACTCCATGATATATTTGCTAAATGAAAAAAAAAAGTAGAGATAGGAGAAATTTTAAAAACATTGAATATTGATAGTACTTATAATAGCTATGGCCTTTACTATCATGTAGCATGACATATGTGTTCTAAAAATTAATGTGCTATGCAAAATAGTACAATAAAAACTACATGCCATATGGAAAAAATGGCGTTAGGGACACAACACTCAAAAACTTCATTAGTGACACATTACTAAGGTCTGAATATTTGTGTCCCCTTAAAATGTATACACATTGCAATCTTACCCCCAAGATGATGGTATTAGGAGGTGGGGCCTTTGGGAGGTGATTAGGCCATGAATGCATAGCCCTCATATATGGGAATAGTGCCCTTATAAAAGAGGCCTGAGATCATCCCTCTTCCCTTCCACCATGTGAGGACACAGTGAGAAGTGACAGTCTAAAACCAGGAAGAGGGTCTTCACCAGAACCCGACTATACCGGCATCCTGATCTTAGAATTCCAGCCTCCAGAATTGTGACAAATAAATTTCTGTTTTTTGTAAGCTACCCAATCTGTGGTATTTTGTTATAGTAGCCTAAATAGACTAAGACACACACAGACACACCCACATACACATAAAGATGGGCCATGATAAAAACATTAACAGTTTTACACATGTCAAATTGTTAGGAAATGCACAAGTACTACAATGAATATGGCACTTTACCTTGAAAAAGACCTGAAGTTTGCCTGTGAATGTGGTCACAGGAAGGGTTACAGCTTGTGAGTTATAGATAAGTGATGGAAGGAAGTTATTTGAAATCAGACAGGAAGTCATAACACAAGATGTGGATAGGTGTACCTCATCACATACACACACACACACAGTGTGTTTGGGATGGGAGATGTTATTCCTGTGTGACTGGGTTCAGCTGGGTGCACTTTTATGCATTCACCTACTATTTCTTATGGGTGGAATTATGTATAAATAAGCTCAAAAAGTATTTTATGCTCAAATTGTTCTCAAGTGTTGGAATAAATTTGCATTTCCAAAACAAGTGTTATAGCATGACGGACTGTACTTTTAAGACATGTTATTTCCTCTTTCTTCTTTAATGGGAAAACATAGCTAATAATGTCCTAGATGTTTTCACTTAACATCCATTTAATCTTATCTCATTCAGTTTTCTGGGCAGCCTTTAGGTGTACATGTTATTGTCTTCACTTTTACAGATGATAAACTGAGAGAAGAAATTTCCAGAGGTATTACAGTCTGTTATTGGTGAGGCAGAAATAAAGTCAAGCCTGTCAGATTAAAAAGCCCATGTTCATTTGTCTAATTACTACACTATGTCTCCATTATTTGAACAAAGAGAAATGCAGGGCAAAAGTGGTAATTTAAAAAATTTTCCACTTGTATGGATCTACATTTTAATGCAATAGGTAACTATATTTTCATATACCATAAACGTTAGCATACTGTTATATTTTTTATGTCTCTTTATGTTCATCTTAGCTTTTTCCAAAGAGGCTGCTGTTTACCCAAAGACATTAAATATTTTTTTGCTGAAAATGCTTTTCCTTATCAACTCAATTTATAGAACTCTTGAAATAAAATGAAATAATGATAGGCAATCTATGGGATTGTGAAAAAGGAAAAGTGTTGCACCACATATACATTTTACTCAATTTTCAGACAATATAATAAATTGTATGTTATACTGGAAAAGTGCTACGAAGAAGACACTTTAAAACTCATTATTAGTACAGCTCAAATGACTTGCAAACTTCTAAATTTGTTACTTCTCATAATCTAGTCTATGAAATATAACACCACTACCTTACAGCTGGCCTCATGCCTTATGTACCTATGTGCATGATTTTACAAAATTTTAAAACACTACTTTTCATTTCATTTGATTTCATAAATGACTATTAAGACCACTGTTGTGCCACAGAGTCATGTCACAACCTCAGAAAATATTTCACTCCTCCATATATCAAAGTGCTTACTTACACGTATGCTACTACCGTAAGAGTTCTTTTCCTCCACCAAAGGACAGATGTTACAACTGGACAAAGTATAGGGAAATTTACAGTATATAATATGAGGGGTACAACTAAGACTTCTTACCTCAAAATTAATTTTAAACACCTGACAGTGAAAATATCCTAATTGATACATTCATCCAAATAAAAATATGTATATTTGTTTCCCTAAAAATAAAAATTCTATGCAAATGATTACTCTGTTAAGTACTATTACTATTACTATCTTTATGAGTATATACTTTCAGATATCTCTCTGTGTCTCTGTCTTTCACTGTGAGTTTATGTTTCTTCATTAATGTGAATGTGTGTAATATTGGGTTGGCCAAAATTTTGTTCATTTTTTCCCATAAGGTGGCTCTAGTAGCACTTAGTTTTCTTTAACTTCTTTGAAACAGTTTTGTTAGACTGTATGTGACAGCTGTCATATCAGTGTGAATTTTAAAAAAGACATCAAAATTGGTGAATTATTTTGTAGCAATTTTAATATTGAAGATGGAAGAAAAAAGGCAACATTTTCGGCATATGATGCTTTATTATTTCAAGAGAGGTAAAAACACAACCAAAATACAACAGAAATTTGTGCAGTGCATGGAGAAGGTGATGTAACTGACTGAATGTGTCAGAAGTGGTTTGTGAAGTTTCGTGCTGGAGATTTCTCGCTGGACGATGCTCCATGGTCGGATAGACCAGTTGAAGTTGATAGGGATCAAATCGTGACATGAGTGGAGAACAATCAGTGTTATACCATGCGAGAGATAGCCGACATACTCAAAATATCCAAATCAAGCATTGAAAATCATTTGCACCAGCTTGGTTATGTTCATCACTTTAATGTTTGGGTTCCACATAAGTTAAGCCAAAAAAACCTTCTTGACCATGTTTCCACATGCGATTCTCTACTTAAATGTAATGAAAACATTCCATTTTTAAAACAAATTGTGACAGGCGATGAAAAGGGGATACTGTACAATAACGTGGAATGGAAGAGACCATGGGGCAATTGAAATGAACCACCACCAACCACACCAAAGGCCGGTCTTCATCCAAAGAAGGTGATGTTGTGTATATGGTGGGGTTAGAAGGGAGTCCTCTATTATGAGTGCCTTCTGGAAAACCAAATGATTAATTCCAACAAGTACTGCTCCCAATTAGACCAACTGAAAACAGCAATCAACGAAAAGTGTCCAGAATTAGTCAACAGAATACACATAATCTTCCATCAGGATAACGCAAGACCGCATGTTTCTTTGATGACCAGGCAAAAACTGTTACAGCTTGGCTGGGAAGTTCTGATTCACCTGCGGTATTCACCAGACATTGCACCTTTGGATTTCCATTTATTTTCGTGTTTACAAAATTTTCTTAATGGAAAAAAGTTCAATTCCCTGGAAGACTGTAAAATGCACCTGGAACAGGTCTTTGCTCAAAGAGATAAAAGTTTTGGTAAGATGGAATTATGAAGTTGCCTGAAAACTGACAGAGGGTAGTGAAACAAAAGCTTTTATACATTGTTCAATAAAATTCTTGGTGAAAATGAAAAATGTGTCTTTTATTTTTACTTAAAAACCGAAGGCAGTTTTTGGCCAACCCAATACATAACCATTGTACAAATAAACACTGTTTTGAAACTGTTCTCATCAACGGTAAATCATGGTAATTTTTATGCCAATATATTTTCATATGCAACATTGTTTCTACAGGCTGAATATTATTCCACTATATGGAAAGTTCATAATTTTTAAGCAAGTTTGTTTTATAATTTTTAAATATTTTGAACAAGAGTATGAAGAACAAACAGAAATATAAATATTTACACAAATGAATTCATACTGCCTTTAGGCTAAATACTTAAACTAGAATTTTTAGATTGCACTTATTTCTGAAAATGTCCACCATAATTTGTACAAATATATTTCTATAAATGTGAGAGTATTTGTTCTCTATTTCATCACCAATAATCGATTGTATAGTTTTAAAAACAGTGTGCATTCCTTGGTTGGTTATCTTATATGATGCTATTTCTTTTGCCTGTTACCTATTTTTACCTTGACATTTCACCTAATTTTTTCATTATTCTTTTTCCAAGTTGATGTTTTTCTAAGTTTGTTTGAATTTGCCTATTGTAAACATTTCATGTAAATGTAATAATACAATCTGTGGTCCTGGTGATTGGCTTCTTTCACTTATGTTTGCAAGGTTGATCCATGTTGTAGCATGATCACTACTTCATTTCTTTATTTTGCCAAACAATGTTCCATTGTATAAATATACCACATTTTGGTTTTCTATCATCAATTTTTATCTGTGAGTAATTCAGCTGTGAACATTCCCTAATGATTAGTGATGTTGGGCATGTTTTCATGTACCTGTCGGCCATCTGTATGTCTTTGGAAAAATGTCTCTTCAGATCCTCTACCCATTTTTAATTGGTGTGTTTTATTGCCATTGAATTGTATGTGGTCTTTATATATTTTGGATATTAACCCCTTATAATATATATGATTTGTAAATATAGTCTCCCATTCAATAAGTTGCTTTTCATTTTTTTGCTCATTTCCTTTGCTTTGCAGAAGCTTTTTAATTTGATGTAGTCCCACTTGTTTATTTTTACTTCTGTTGCCCAAAGTTGCCAGATTCCAAAAATCAATGCCAAGACCTATGTCAAGTTGTTTATCACCACTGTTTACTTCTAGGAATTTTATGGTTTCAGGGAATATGTTCAAGTCTTCAATCCATGTTGAATAATTTTTTGTGTCGTGTAAAATAGTAGTAAAGTTTCTCTCTTTTTTTTTTTTTTTTTTTGCATGTGGTTGTCCAGTTTTCCTAGTACCATTTATTAAGGAGACTGTCCTATACTCATTGCACATTCTTGGCTCCATTGTCATAAATTAATTGACCATATATGCATGGGTTTATTTCTGGGCTAGTCTCTTCCATTAATTTATGTGTCTGTTTTTATGCTAAAAGCATACTGTTTTAGTTACTATAGCTTTGTAATAGAGTTTAAAATCAGGGAGTGTGATACTGTCACCGTCATTCTTTTTTCTCAAGATTGCTTTGGCTATTCGGGGCCTTTTGTAGTTCCATATAAATTTTAGGATTAGTCATTCTATTTCTGTTTAAAATGCCATTGGAATTTCGATAGGTATTGCCTTGACTCTGGGAGATTGGGTAGTATGGACATTTTAACAATATGAATTCTTCCAGTCCATGACCATGGAATATCTTTCCATTCATTTCTATGTTGTTCAATTTTTTTCATTAATGTCTTTTAGTTTTCAATGTCCAGGTCTTCTATCTCCTTTGTTAAATTTATCCCTAGTTATTTTATTCTTTTTGATGCAATTGTAAGTGGTATTGTTTTCTTAATTTCTCTTTCTGATTGTTCATTATTAGTGTATAGAAATGCAATAGACCTTTGTGTATTGATTTTTCTTTCTTTTTCTTTCTTTTTTTTTTCAGAAGCTGCCTCCAGCCTCTAGAGTTCAGGCTGAGGAATTCAGTCTTGTTGTTGGTTTTTTAAAATAATTATTTATTTAATTAATTTATTTTATTTTATTTTTTTAGCTGCATCGGACCTTCATTGTGGCATGTGGGCTTCTCTCTAGCTGTGGTGTGCAGGTGTGCCCTCTCTAGTTGTGGCATGCAGGCTCCAGGGCACATGGGCTCTGTAGTTGTGGCATGCAGCCTCTCTCATTGATGTGTGCAAGCTCAATAGTGGTGGCACGTGGGCTTAGTTGCCCTGTGGCATGTGAGATCTTAGTTCCCTGACCGGGGATCAAACCTGCATCCCCTGCACTGGAAGGTGGATTCTTTACCACTAGACAACCAGGGACGTCCCTGTGTATTGATTTTGTATCCTGCAATTTTACTGAATTCGTTGACTAGTTCTAGCAGTTTTTGATGGAGTTTTTAGGTTTTGTATACATAATATCTTGTCATCTGTAGATAGTGACAGTTTTTCTTTTTCCTTTCCAATTTGGATACCTTTATCTCTTTTCCTTGTCTGATTGCAATGGCCAGGACTTCCAATATTAGAATGAATAAAAGTAATGAGAGTAGTCATCCTTGTTTTATTCCTGATTTTAGAGGAAAGACTTTCAGCTTTCCACCATTGAGTGTAATGTTAGCTGTGGGCTTGTCATAAATGTCCTTTGTTATGTTGAGGTACATTCCCTCTGTACCCACTTTGTTGGGAGTTTCTTTTTTTGGGGGGGTGGTACGCGGGCCTCTCACTGTTGTGGCCTCTCCCGTTGCAGAGCACAGGCTCCAGATGCACAGGCTCAGCGGCCATGGCTCACGGGCCCAGCCACTCTGTGGCATCTTCCTGGACCGGGACACAAACCTGTGTCCCCTGCATCGGCAGGTGGACTCTCAACCACTGTGCCACCACGGAAGCCCTGTTGGGAGTTTTTATTATAAATCGATGTTGAATTTTTTCAAATGCTTTTTCTGCATCTATTGAAATGATCACACGAATTTTATCCTTTATTTTGTTAATGTGTGTATCACATTGACTGATTTGAGCCATCCTTGCATCCCTGGCATTAATCCCACTTGATTGTTGTGTATGATCCTTTTAATGTATTATTGAATCAGTTTGCTAGCTAATATTTTATTGAGGTTTTTTTTTTTTTTTTTTTTTTTTTTTTGTGGTACACGGGCCTCTCACCACTGTGGCCTCTCCTGCCACGGAGCACAGGCTCCGGGCGTGCAGGCCCAGTGGCCATGTCCCATGGGCCCAGCCGCTCTGTGGCACGTGGGATCCTCCCAGACCGGGGCACGAACCCACGCCCCCTGCATCGGCAGGCGGACCCCCAACCACTGCGCCACCAGGGAAGCCCTATTGAGGTTTTTTGCATCTATGTTCATCAGGAATATTGGCCTGTAATTTTATTTTCTTGTGGTATTCACTTTTGGTATCTGTATCAAGATAATGCTGCCCTTATAAAATGAGTTTGGAGGAGTTCCCTCTTATATTTTTTGGAAGTTTGAGAAGAACTGATATTCTTTTTTGAATGTTTGGTAGAATCATCAGTGCAGCAGTCTGGTCCTGGACTTTTGTTTTTTGGGTGGTTTTGTATTACTGATTCAATGTCATTACTAATAATCAGTCTGTTCAGATTTTCTATTTCATCATGATTTAGTATTGGTGGGTTGTGTGTTTTAGGAATTTATCGATTTTTTCTAGTTTATTCAAGGTATTAGCATAAAATTGTTCATAGTAGCTCTTATGGTCTTTCATATTTCTGTGGTATCACTTGTAACATCTATGCTTTCATTTCTGATTTTATCTATTTGAGTGCTCTCTCTGTTTGCCTTGATGAGTTTAGCTAAATGTTTCTAATTTTGTTTATTTTTTCAAAGAACAATCTCTTAGTTTTGTTGATCTTCTCTATTATCTTTTTAGTCTCTATTTTTTAAAATTTCTGCTCTAATCTTTGCTGTTTTTTTCCTTCTACTAATTTTGGGCTTCATTTGTTCTTCTCTTTCTAGTTCCTTGAGGTGTAAATTTAGGTTGTTTATTTGAGACTTTTCTTGTTTCTTGTGGTTGGCATTTATCATTATGAACTCTCTTAGAACTGCTTTTGCTGCATTCCACAAGTTTTGATATGTTATATTTTCATTTTCATTTGTCTCAGTTATTTTTTTTGATTTCTCCTTTGACCAGTTAGTTGTGTAGTAGCATGTTGTTTAATTTCCACATATTTGTGAATTTTCCAGTTTTCTTTGTATAATTAATTTTTAGTTTTATATCATTGTGCTCAGAAAAAATGCTTGATATGATTTCATAATCTCATAATATGATTTCTTAATTCTATTAAGACTTGTTTTGTGGTCTACCATATGATCTATCCTAGAAAATGCGTCAGGCCTAATGTGTTATTTAAGACTGATGTTTCCTTATTGATTTTCTGTCTAGCTGATCCATCCATTGATATAAGTGGGGTATTAAAAGTCCCTACTCTTTTTATATTACTGTCTATTTTCCCCTTTATTTCTGTTAATATTTGCTTTATTTGAGTAATTATATGTTGGGTACATAAATTTTTACAAATGTTGTATCCTCTAGTTGAATTGAACAATTTATCATTATGTAACACCCATCTCTTATTGCAGTCTTCGTTTTAAAATCTAATTTATCTGATATAGGTATAGCTGCTCCAGCTTTCTTTTGGTTTCCGTTTGCATAGAATATCTTTTCCCATCTCTTCTCTTTCAGGTTTGTGTGTCTTTACAGCTGATATGAGTCTCTCATAGGCAGCATATAGATGGGTCTTGCTTTTTATCCATGCAGCCCCTCTGTGTCTTTTGGTTGAAGAATTTAGCTCATTTACTTTTAAAGTGATTATTGATAGATATCTACCTCTTGTCATTTTGTTAATTGTTTTCTGGCTGTTTTTGTAGTTTCTCTCTGTTCCTTTCTTCTTCTCTTGCTCTCCTTTGTGGTTTGATGACTTTCTTTAGTGGTATTGTTATATTATTTTCTCTTTTTTTTGTGTGTGTTTACTACAGGAATTTGTTTTGTAGTTATCATGAGGCTTGCATATAACAACTTACATGTGTAACAATCTATGTTAAGTCCATAACAACTTAAGTTTGGTCTCATTCTAAAGCTTAACATTTTTACTCTGCCCCACCCACATTTTAAGTTGTTTTCTTTTTCTTTTCTTTTTTTTGCGGTACGCAGGCCTCTCACTGTTGTGGCCTCTCCCATTGTGGAGCACAGCCTCCAGATGCACAGGCTCAGCGGCCATGGCTCACAGGCCCAGCTGCTCTGTGGCATGTGGGATCCTCCCAGACCGGGGCACGAACCCATGTCTCCTGCATCGGCAGGCAACTCTCAACCACTGCACCACCAGGGAAGCCCACATTTTAAGTTTTGAGCTCAATTTTACCTCTTTTTATCCTGTGTACCCCTTAACTATTGTAATTTTAGTTATTTTTAGTTCTTTTGTCTTTTATCCATCATACTACATTTATAAGTGATTAATTCACTAACTTTACCACATATTCTTTTCCTGTGAGATTTATTCTTACATATGTTTCCTCATTAGTAATTGACACCCATTCTTCTCAGCTTAAATAAATCACTTTAACATTTCTTTCAAGGCTGGTTTAGTGGTGATGAATGCCTTTAGATTGACTTGTATAGATAACTCTTATCTTACCTTTAATTCTGTGATAATTTTGCTGGATAGATTAATCTTGGTTGGAAGTTTTATTTTTTCTTTCAACACTTTGAACATATCATGCCATTCCCTTCCAGTCTCCAAATTTCTGTGGCAGTCATAAAAATCAGGGCTTCAGCAGAGTTTATATGCTCTTTTTCTGGGAGATGACAGTGAGCTAGAATAAGGCAGAGGGATAGGTCCAATATGGCATCCACAGCCTACATTCCTTGAGCCTACATTGTCTTTTTCTTTTTTAGCCATCCTAGTACATGTGAAGTATCTGATTGCAATTTTGATTTTCATTTCTCTACTAAGTAATGATGTTAAGCATTATCTCATGTAGTTAGAGGATATTTGCATATCTTCTATGGAATAATGTCTATTTAAATCCTCTGATCATTTTTAAATTGGGTTACTGTTTATATTGAGTTGTGAGCATTGTTAATATAATTTGGATACAAATATCTTATCAAATATATAACCTGGAAATATCTTCTCCCATTCAGTGGATTGCCCTTTCACTTTTTTTTAATGATGTCCTTTGAAACACAAAGTTTAGTTGTGATGAGTCCTCTTTATCTATTTTGTTCTTTTTGGCTTGTGGTTATGGTGTCATATGTAAGACACCACTGCCTAACCAGGTCAGGAATATTCACTCTTATGTTTTCTTCTAAAGTTTTATACTTTTACCTCTTACATTTAGGTCTATGTTCAATTTTGAGTTAAGTGAAGTAGGGATCCAACTTCATTTATTTGCATGTAGATATTCAGTTGTCCCCAGAGCATTCATTGAAGAGACTTTTCATTCTCCATTGAATTTTCTTGGCACACTTGTCAAAAATCATTTGACCATGAATGCAAGTATTTATTCATGAGCTCTAATTTCTATTCCATTGATCTATATGTCTATTTATGCCAGCACCACACTGCTTTGATAGCTATAGTCTTGTGGCAAGGTTTGAAATCAGGGAGTATTAATGTTCTAACTTTCTTCTTCTTTATTAAAATTGTTTTTGCTAATCTGTGCTCCTTGCAGTTACACATGAACTTTAGAATCAACTTGTCCATTCCTGCAAAAAAGGCAGCTGAGATTTTGAAAGGGATTGTGTTGAATCTGTAGATCAATTTGGGGATTATTGCTATCTTAACAATATTACATATTCTGATGCATGAACACAGGCTGTCTTGCCATTTATTTAGGTCTTCCTTAATTTTTTTTAAACAATGCTTTAACATTTTCAGTCTTTAACATCTCTGAATTGTACCATCTAGAAAAAGTATCTTTCTTAGTCACTGACTTAACACAGGGGTGGTTGTGGGATCTTTATCCAGCTTCTTTAAACTTTGTCTAGGAAGTCAACTATATCACTCTGTCCATTCTATGCCTTTTAGACATAGCTAGTTAGATAACTCTGCCTAACAGCAAGGGTCTGAAGAATGGGAGAGAGTAGATGAAGTGCTTAATGAGCACCTCTGTTTCTGACACAGACCTGATGTGGGTAAGAAAGAAGCATCAGGCTTTATTACTATGTGGGGGAAAAAAAAGAGATGAGAAACCATGCGTTTATTATGCTAATAGTTGTGTAAAAATAGATGTATGTGCATTTACATGTTTGAATTTGTGTGAAAAATAAATGGCACAATACACAAAAAACTGGTATCTACATTTGCCTTCAGGGAAGTAAACTTAGGAAATGAAAACAGAACTGGAAATAAAACTTACTTCTAGCTTTATATCATATTTTACTTTTTGAACTTTGTGCATTTTATCACAGCAAGTAACGTACTTCTCATACATAATGGAAGAAATGTCAGTGGTAAAGAATAGAAAGTACAGAATCAGATCACTATATACATACAGTCACTTTGAGACAAAGGTGACACTGCAGGGTAGTGAGGAAATAACGGCCTTTCAATAAATAGTGTTAGGTTGATTGGTTTTCCATATTGAAAGAAAGTAAATTCCTATCTTTCACTGTACACAAAAATCAACTCCAGAGGAATTGCAAAGTTAAATGTGAAAAGTAAACCAATAAATATTTTAGAAGAAAACCTGAGAGAATATCTTCATAACCATGAAGTATGCAAAATTTTCCTAAATGGAATGAACAACACTTTAATTATGACCAAAATAAAAATAATTTATTAGACTATAGGATCAAACCCCTCCAGTAAGAGTGTGAATAGGCAGCCCACAGAGTAAGATAAGGTATTTGGAATATATTTTTTTTGCAAATGATTTGTCAGACTATATATAAAGAACCCTTGGAAGTCACTAAGAAAAAGACAGAAATCCAATAGCAAATTAAGCAAAAGATTGAGCCAAACCTTTAAAAAATTCAAAAGGCCAGTAAACATATGTAAAGGTTTTTAAATTCATTCATTTTCAAGCATTTGCAAAATGTAAATATGTTATGTTACCACTACCACTAAAAGGAAACAGATGCCAATGACAAATTTTGGTAAGGTTGTGGGAACATAAATTGTTAAAATGACTTTGAAAACTGATTTGGCACTATTTACTAACAGTGGTTTTTTGCATACACTAGGACCAAGTAATTCCACTTCTAAGTATGTACACAACAGAAATTCGTACATTTGTTCACTAAATAAATTTATTAAAATGTTCATGGCAGCACTGTATATGATAGCTAAAAACTGAAACTACCCATATTCCCAGCAGGAGTAGAATGGATTAAAAAAAGTATGGTATATTCACACACAGAATAGTAATACACAGTGAGAATGAGAATAATGTGACTGCCTTCACTGATATGGATAAATCTCACAAATACAATATTGCATGAAGGAAGTCACACCCCAAAGAGTTCATGCTGTCAGAATCCATTTGTATATAGTAGTTCAAAAAAAAAAAGATGCATCTTCATTATATTAAAAGTCAAAGGGCAGTTGACCTGTGTTATGTCACTGCCTGCATGGGAATCCTGGTAACGATGCTGCTTTATCTTGGTGCCGGTTACATGCGTGTGTGTTCAGTTTTTGAAGTCACTCAGCTCTACAGTTATGATTTGTGCACTCTCCTTTATATATTTTATTCTTCAATGAAGAGTTCAAAAATTATTAAGAAGCCTGGATCAAAGTATTTTTGGAAAATATTTAATGCATTTATATCTTTAGTCTGTAGACGTACTAGAAGATTCCAAATAGAAAAGGAAAAGAGGAAACATTTGGAACCACAATCCTCTAAGCATAATCACCATAAATACAAATTTTCTTTTCTTTTTTTTGGTACAAGTTTTCTTATTGAGTCATAAATCTTTATGTATCTTTTAGTGTTTGTGCCATCTTTTCATTTGCTATACCATATCTGCAGCAAGCCCATCCATCAGAACAGCAGACATGCATACTGTTAAGCATTTAAACAATGATCAAAACATATGACGGTAAAGCATAAATAAACAGATAAGCCTTGTCCTATCAGGACTCTACATCAAGACAATATTTTGAGTGAAAACAGTTCTTAATAATAATTCCATTTTCTAATCTATGGAAAAAATTCCATTTACTGTACCTGCTATGGATATGAATTTTCAATCTGACTTTCACATTAAGGCTGCAGTAAACAAATTCTCTGTAAAGATGAACCTCAGTAATTTGTTTCCTGAACCATTCGTAAAAACCCTATCAAACTTGACTGAACTCAAAATAAGTCACTTGCCTGGTAATCTGTATTCAAAGTTATGTGGTGTATGAGTTTTTCTAAATCTGTTGCCTCACTTAGGTCAGTCATCCTGGCTTTATATTTCATTACTAATAATGCTAAGAAATTGAATGAAAATAGACTTTCGGATCCAATCTGGAGTAAATAGATGTAGGGATTTTCTGAATCTCTTTAGGCATTTAAATTCAAGTTACATCAAAAACTCATCAATATTTTCTCTTCTAATAGTTATTAGTGTATGAATAAAGTTTGCCATTAGTCCCTTCGTTTTTTCAAGAGCAATTCAGCAAAATAAATTCTTTGCATCTCCAATTTTCTTTTAAGTATCTGTAAGTATTTATAATTAAGGAATCATGATTCATTTTAGAACTATTGGGAGATTAAAGTACTGGAACTTAAAATGTTAATTTCAGCAACTAGAAAACTATACTAGCTTTTTTGTGTGTTATTTTCAGACATAGAATATGCGAAGCAAATGTAATAAACCTGCATCCCCTCAAATTAGTAGTTAATGATAATGTATGATGAACATTAGCCTATATCTTTCAAATCCTGGTCAAATTTTGGTTTTATCTAAACTATTTGAGAATTCCAAAGCTTGTCATGTTGTCTCCATTCTCAGTGTTTTTGCACCTTCCGATCTTTCTGTTTTGATTGCCCAAACAATGCCTTTAGCTCAACTCTTCATTATCTTTTTCCTTCCTGAATTGATGCCATTTTAATGAAAAACAATATTGTTCACCAACTATTTTAAAAACATGAGCCTGACCATACCTCCTAGTTTGCCTTGGACAATCCGTTGTCATCCAGGCATAATTATTAATACCATTTCATCTTCCAGTTAAAACCATATCATATAGATGACAATTATAATCATCTATGATTTCCTAGAGCTAATCATTATGTCCTGTCAATTTTATCTCTAAAATGTATGTGGAATCCAGCCTCTTCATCTCTACTATCATCCTAGATTAGCAAAGAGACTACTGAAACAGTTTCTATCTTCACTTTCACCCTTTCCCACTTCAAATCTTTTGTCTACACAGTGGACACAGTAGTTTTCTTAAAGCAAAGCAAATGCCTATCTTTTGTTGTTTTCACTGCTCTTACAATAAAATCTAAACTCCTTACTCTAAGTCCCTATCTGACCTGGCCTTTGCATACATCTCTGGCCTTACCCTAGACTCCTGTCTTCTTACTGTTTCTCAAACACACCTTGCTCTTCCTGCATTGAGCCTTATGTTTTCCTCCTCCCATAGAGATTTTTCCCCAGGTTTCCATATGACTGCTGCCTCATCCTTAAGGATTTTGTTCGTGTCACCACCTGACAGGTCTTTGCTGATCAAAAAATCTAAATAGATTTCTTTTTTATTCTCTATCATATTACCATATTCATATCTTTCATAATTCTTATAGTAATTTTGGGGTTCATTTATTTCATAATTCATTTCTTTCATCATTCTTATAGTAATTTGGGGGTAAAATGGCTTTTTGCTCATTTTCCTTCTGTTAGTTCTGTGAAAGCAAATTTTTCACTAGTGTATGTTCAGCATGAGCATAGGGTCAGGCACATAGTGGTCTTTAAAGCCACCAGCAAGTATATTTCAAAAATCTGATTTCCCTAAACACTGTTCCAGGTAATGGAGTATGGTGAGAAAGACAGATGCAATCTTTACCCTCAATACACATATTCCAATGTAGTAAAACTGACTCATGCTATGAAGAACATAAAGTAGAGTACTATGTTATAGAGAGATCAGAGAAGAAAGCCTCTACTCAGGTAAGGCCTCAATGGAGAAAGTGCTATTACATGTGAGACAGACCTACGCAATGAGTAAGGGACAGTTAGATGCAAAGAGCACCAAAGAAAAGGAAGAACTTGTGCAAAGCCCCTGAAACCAGGAGGAACCTGACAGATTAAAGACAGAAAGGTGAGTATGACTGCAGTGTGATGACCAAGCACATAATTCATTCAATCTTTCATATAATTCAATAGATATTTATAAAACACCTCTTGTATGCCACTGATTGGTCTAAGCATTCAGGATACAACAGTAAACACAATCAGGGAAAATCTTTCTGGAGCCCCATGAGTTTTACAGTTTTAAAGAAGGAATAGTAAATTATGACATTTAATAACAAAATAACCAGGTACTTAAGAATAAATAATTTCCAGCATCACTTGTGATACTCCAAAGTGAGTTAAATTTTTAATTATAACACACTGAACAGTGTTCACATGTCACCTGATGAACGGGGAGGACTGTAGACCTAGAACATGGATTAACTTGGTTCATTAGATTATCATCTCATTCTAAAGGAATGAGCCATTTCTTACTGTAGAGTTATAAATATTTCCTGAATTATCAAATCTGATTTTATGTTCACTGGTATGCTGAACTAACTTTTTTACCAGTCTGGTCATCTTATCATTAAAGGAAATTCAATGTAGCCTACCATGCTTATTTCTGTTTGATTTTTTTAAGGGCTAAGAAACTGGAGACAATTCTAAGTTCATCCTTGGCACAGGTGTAGAAAAATGGCAGTGTTATCCAAAGATCAGATACCATACTGAAGAGGCCTGCAAAAGAAATATTCAAAGGGCAGTGATAGAATTTACCTTAGGTCTGTTCTATTTATGATACTGTTAGTCCTTTCACTCATGCCTTATTGCTTTAACCAAAAACACTTGTATAGTTAAATAGTCCACTTGTTCTATGAGAAAAATATGACCTATTTCTTCTGTCTGTTTGTTGGAGGTTTGGAAATTCAGTGGCAAGGGCTGAAACACTTTAAAGCAGACGTTATAACCTGATAGTCACAACATTTTTTAGTCTGCACAATGAAAACATAGGCAGTGTTTTGTTTTGATGTTTCTTTATTGTAGCCACATATATTTTCTATTTTAGCCAAAAATAAGCAATTATTTGACAGCAGAAAAAGAGGCATGTTGTCCTGTATTCTCGTACAAAGTGATGTCTAAAATCATCATTTTAATGAAAATTTTATCTGGATTAAACTTAACATAAAGTATCTTCTCACCTTATAATAGTGTTCTGATTTAACTCCTTCTAAAACTATAAGAATAACATTGTGAGTGAAGTAATATGCTGATCAGTTATCTGAAATACGTGGCCCTGAGAAAGCATAATGTAGTGTATAATTTGGACTTAGGTTGTATTAGTAGAAATACAATCTTTAAAGCAAGGCCATAATAATTCTGCTCTACTGTCACTGGTCAGATTGCCATCATAGTGTTGTGTTCAGTTTTGGAGAATACATTCTGTGATGTTTAATTTTATGTCAACTTGACTGGGCCATGGGCTGCCCAGATATTTGATTAAGCAGTATTTTGGGAGTGTCTTTAAGGGTGTTTCTGAATGAGATTAACATTTGAATCTGTAGACTGAGCAAAGCAGATTGCCCTCCCCAGTATGGGTGGTTTTCATCTAAACCATTGAAGGCATGAATAGAACAAAAAAGCAGAGTAAGGGAGAATTTACCCTCTCTGCTGGGCTGTGTTTGAGCTGAGCCATTGGTCTTTAGCCCTTGGACTTGAACTGAAATTATATTACTGGCTCTCCTGGTTCTCCAGTCAGCTTGCTGAGTATAGATCTTGGGACTTCTCAGAACCACATGAACCAATTCCTCATAATAAATCTATCTATATCTATATCTCCTATTGCCTCTGTTTCTCTGAAGAACACAGACTAATACACTCTCTAAGAGTAGCATTGGTACTATCCTATACATAAGTTATGTATAGGATATATTCAAGATGGTTATGTGGTGTACTGATTACAGAAGTCAAGGCTACAGGAACATATAGATCCAAAACTGTGTAACTCTTTCAACATAATAGTTTATCCCTAGCTCTTATAAGAGTTCAAGTTGATTCCAAAGTGGGGATTGGGTTCAGTTCCACACATTCATTTAATTACCCAGTTTAACAAAGGCTGTTATGTTTCATTATGTGGGATCCACAGTCAACTCAGGCATTGCCATCTCAGGTAGCCAGAGGATAAAGCACAAAAGTGCAAGCATAGATTCTCAGGAGTCTAGCAATAGAGATAGACTCTGGATGTCATGTGAAATCAGAGCAGTGAGAGATTTCTCCATTTTGTAGTTGGGGAAGGCTCCTTTGATGATGGAGAAGCTGAGCCTGATGACGAGACAGAATTTTGCTTGATTGAAAAGAGAAGGAGAAAAGTATTCACAAAAGAGACAGATGTAAGGCAGGGAATCTGAACTTTAAAATTTTGAGATTTGTTAATTATGGTGGAATCAAAATCATATTGTTTTCTCTTATGGGACCTGCTTAGGGCAATTTTGTAACATTTAAAATTAAATTTGAATATTAAAAAATGTGATTCTTATAGATGTTGGTTCTCATCTCAGTAAATTCTCTCTCTCTCTCTTTTAACTTATTACTTTTCTGTTTCATTAGGATGCCAAATCCTTGAGCATGGGGACTTTCATGTTTTTATATTCTGTTAAATCTACTGCTAGCTCAATGTCTCTAACATAGATGTTTTCAAGAAATATTTGTCTAGGGTGTCCTGATGTCCACCAACACATACACAGAAAATTTTGCTCCATCGGGTGACTGCTATTTGAAATATATTAATAGGAGACAGATGCTTCTGTCTCTTAGATGGTACCTCAAATCATTGTTCTCATAGATGAAACATTTTTAGCATAAATTAACAAGAGTTTAAATGATTTCCATCAATCTCTTCCTTAAAGAATGTTTTGATAAGTAGCTTGTTTGGAGAATTCCTGAATGAGGAGGAAAGCATGGAAGTTAGGGCTTAGAAGTCTCCCTACCTCTACACAAACTGTAAGTCTTGATTTATAGACTTTATAGTATAATATTACATTGGGTCAGTTCTCTGCTAGAGTATAGAAATTAGATCTCATTAGTGAGTAAGTAGGAGAAATATCCAACTACTCCCTGTGTATGTACAGTGTGCCTGTTAATCACATATGTGTTGATACATTACATTTATGAAAGGGTGGTGCTGCAAAATATTATTATACAAATTCCCATTAAGATTTAGAACTAATAGAAGGAAGCATAGAGTTAGTAAATAAAGTCATAGAAAAAATTTTTTAAAAGTCTCCTTTCTCAGGAAACACTACATGAGACAACATCTTATCAGATAAATATATGACTCATTTTTACAGAAAGGGACTGAGAGTTGATTCCAACCTTCTTTTGAATAATGTTTGCAGTTAATTCTTCCTTGGAATATTTGGAGCTATTTTTTTACCCTGAAGAAAACTACAGGTTATTAGTGAATTTTCTGGTACTATTGGCCTCAAGTTGCTCTCTGTCAGCTACCTCATAGACATGCTGTCCTTCATTTATGCAGATGGCACAGATGACCTACTATCAGTAGAATATTGCATCAATTAATGGCACATAATTGAGAAATAACAGATTGGGGTTAGGGGTGCAGTCTGTGAGTAGAGAACAGAGTTTTCCCAGTCAGAAATATACTGGCCCATGTGGAAATTAAATATGTGACCTTGACTTTAATACCACCAGGATCTAATTGAGTTAACCATCTCTGTCACACAATGTCATATAAATAACTAATATTCTTGTCATTATCACCCCATGATACCTGCTAATGTTATAAATCTCTAAGTTTCACTATTCAAATAATACTGTTTCTAGGATAACATTTCTGATGATACCTTTTTTTTTTCATGTAGTACAGACTTTGTATTGTCCTGGAATCACGTTAAACTTTTTAAAGTTATCATTATTAAATATAATTTTAAATTAAAATTTATAAACAGACTGCATAAAAGACAATTACAGAGAGTTTTTCTAAATTCTAACTCATAAGATGTAATTCATAACGGTTGCTTGTTTTAATAAAATAATAGCAATCACGTTAGATTTTAAGGAGACATAATGCCCTTGTCTCCTCATTGAAGTTGAAGAATCAGCTGAGAAATGTGACATAGGGGTCACCATTTACCTTTCCACATAGGAATGATCAGGACAGAATTTTGTGTTTGTTTTTGTTTTGCATAGGCAGGTCGATTCAAAAGAGAGAGCATCTAGAAAAGGCAGAGGCAAAGAAGCTGGGTTTCTTCTCTCACCCTTATCAAGTAGAGTGAGGGATAAGGAGAAAATTCAGGAGATTTTCTCTTCCTGAATTCCCTTCACAGGGAAACCTGGAGAACAGAGGGTCTCTCTCTCCAAACACCCTACTTACCTTCCCATCTCAGACGTGCAGCGTGTTTGATAATATGCTGAGCAGTTTACACGGGTGACCTCATTTCACCTTCTAAGTATGTCATGAGTCAGGAATTATTATCTCCAAGGGTGGAAGAGGGATTGGAGATCTGAAAGAAGTTAGTTAATTTTCTCAAATATTAAGTGAAAGGTATCTGAATTCGGGCTCTCTGATTCCAAAGCCTACATTCTTTGTTTCTATAATTTTCTGCGAATAATAATTTATGCTACGGCAGCAGATACCAGCAGATAGAGAAAACTCATTCTTTGCAGAAATATGTTTTGAGCTGCTAGTAAGCTTTGTAAATATAATCATCAGCTCCTTGTCCCTCTCCTCACTTCCCTCTCACTTTCTTTTCACTTCCTCACATGTAAGAGATCCAGAGAGAGGGCTTGGAAGCATGTGTTAGAGAAAATAAGCGCTATTTCTCCCACCACTCAGTATTGCTCCAAACATTTATTCTACAAATATTGAGGTATTATATACAAATCTATGTATGTATGTATGTATCTATCTATCTATCTATCTATCCATCTATCTGTGTTTCTATCTATAGCATGCATTTAAATACAACTCTGGCAAGAGCTTAGGTTTTATGATCAGTTAACTATGCTCAACACTTGTGATATTGGTATCCATTGACTGGTAATTTGTGCAATCTACAGTTTCTTAGATAACTTCAGAAGTTATAACTCAAATGTCTGTTTTTAGATAATTCTGCCATTGGTTTTTCAACTAAAGTTGTGAATGGTCAGCAATCTTAAGTTTTCTCATGAGAAAGATTAGCTTGAACACAACATGCAGCTTACTCTTTCATTTCTGAAAATGAAGTGTATTTCACATCTACCTGAACTCTCCCAGCTGTTTCCTTAATCTTAAATATGTTTCCCTTTTTCAGGTCCATGAAATTCCTACTCTTTATAAAGTCTCAAATACTAAACTAATCAGTAAAGATTTTTAACTTTTTTTTTTAAGGGAATTCCTTTATTTTATTTTTTATTTATTATTTTTGGCTGTGTTGGGTCTTCATTTCTGTGCAAGGGCTTTCTCTAGTTGCGGCAAGCGGGGGTTCCTCTTCATCACGGTGCGCGGGCCTCTCACTATGGCGGCCTCTCTTGTTGCGGAGCATAGGCTCCGGACGCGCAGGCTCAGTAGGTGTGGCTCACTGGCCTAGTTGCTCCGCGGCATGTGGGATCTTCCCAGACCAGGGCTCGAACCCATGTACCCTGCATTGGCAGGCAGATTCTCAACCACTGAGCAACCAGGGAAGCTCTTAACTTCTTTTAACACTTCTATTTAATATTTCATTTTCACTTCTTTCTTCTATTTTTTGGTAACTGTGTATTAAAAGGAAGAGATTATTACATACCAGTTGTTTCTCCCATACATTTACTCTAGTATATTTCTTGACATAAAATAGGCATAAAACATATTTATAAAATGAATAGTATCATAACTTATTCAACTCTATCATTCACTTAAACATGATTGCACTATTTTACCAAATATAATATTTACAAATAAAAATGGTACACATAAAAAGGCATCTAATTTTGGTACAATAATCCCCACCAAATTTGAAGAAAATGATATGTTTCTTAAAATTATACTTACTTTCTCTTTTTTTCTCTGTCACAGACACAATAATTTTGTGTTGTGGAGAAATTTCTGATTTTTGATAACTGAGTGTACTAGTCTCTGATCCATCATCAACTAAATAATATTTGATTGTTTCCTTTCCTTCAGCAAATGTATACAAAATATTTTTAACCTATGGAAAATGAACTATTAAGTCATGTAAGTGTTTTTCCATCTCAAAGTTTGAGTTAACAGTTCCCAAAAGCTGCCTCATCTTCTACTTTTTCCTCAATGCTTTATTTTCACAACTTTATAACCTTTCATTCTGCTTTCTATGATTTTAATCCTCTTATAACCTACTCTTTCTAAATTAGACATTGCCTAAATATCATAATTTGTTTCCTTTTATTGTTTATCCCTATAAATATTTCCATCCATTTTATTATGCTTTATTTAAATGCAATGTATGAATCTTCTCACCATAATTCTGTGGTGACATAATATGATAATCTGATGAGGAAAAATGCAGTACAACATAGATAAGAGTAGCTCATGCGTTGTCATTGACTTGTAGGACAACCTAGCAAAATGATTACTCTGTTTGTCAATCCCCTTCGTATCTTAGGGAGATGATTCTCAAATTTGATGTGACTCCAGTTCAGTCCAGGTACTTGATGATTCTGCATTCTGCATGATTGCACCCTGCAAGGCTCTCCTTGAAGAAGCCTGGAGTGAGGCCCAGCAATATATATGTTTATATTTTTCATCCCTGGTGAAACTGTTCTTGTAGAAACATCGACCAGCATTTGAAAAATTAAGCTTAGAGAAAATTATGGATTATAGTTCATAATTCAGAAAAATTCTTGCTGTTCATTGGTGATTGATTTTACCCCAAAACAAGATGGTATAAATTTCTGTTATTTCCCAAAACACTGTGGCAGTCCTAATCAGAAGCCATTCCTTGCTTAAAAGTTATTGTGAATTGAATTCCACTCTATTTTGCATGTATAACCACATGTAATTCTCCATAATCACAATATCAAGAGAGCTAAAATATTTATCTGGCTTGTTGAGGTAAGATTGTATTTTGCAGGACTCTCCAAAAGGTAACATATCTTTCAATAAGTAGCAAGTTGACCTATGTATTTGTCACTTTCAAATCTATTTGCATGCATGTGTGCCTGTGTGTGTATGTATGTGTATACATAGATATAATTTTACTTTATGTAAGGTACATGTACATAGTACTACTTCAGTAGTGCATAGTAGTAGTTCTGAGTGAGCTTTCTCATATCAAACTCCCTATATTTTACTTTGTTCCACTGCTTATAAAATTTGTAATGTTGAGCAAATTATTTCATACCTCTCTACTCCATTTTCTTCATCTTTATAATGCAGTAAATAATAGTGTTTTTATAAACATTTCATGAAATAATACAGGTAAAGCAAGCCTTCAAACACTGCTAGATGATACTATAGACAGAGGGTTCATAAAGATTAAAGCACACAATTTCTGTCTTTTGTGACTTAAATCTAGATCTGCTCATATAAACTGAAAAGAAAGAAATTAGAGGAATATCTTAGGAAAAATTATATCACTGATAGAAAATGACAATATTTAAACCTTTTTTCACATGCTAGCTGCTAAAAGTCTTCCTCCCAAATACTTTTCCTTTAAAACAAGCATTTTAGCAAAGCAATGTGAACTCATAAAGAACTCAAAAGTCAGAAGTTTGAAGGCTATCAGCACCACTAGCTGAAATATAAAAACGTTCATGTGAAAATTTTGGTGTTATTTGCATGCTAGCTATTTTGGTGTTTAATATAATTTATCATACTCTATATAAATATGGTACTTAATATAGAAGTGCGTTAATGTCAGTGTATAAAGGATCAAATTCCTGGCAAACTCCTCAAAGGCAGAACTTGATAAGGGATGAGAGAGCTGTAAGAATATGCATTTTGTTGTGTGGACTAGCTCACTAAGCCATGTGAGGAAAGATGGGGAAGAAAATGAGAACATGACATTATGCCCAAGCTTGGCTTTAGTAACTAAGAAAGAAAGGTTTCAATGTCAAAAACTAAAAAAGGAATGAAATTAGGGTAGCTCTGAAAGGAGAGGATTGATATTTCCCATAATATTTTTCTGACAATTTTCAACAAGTTTGGCATGCTTTCTTATAAAAATCATAGTCCACTCTGATCAGTATTGAATGAGCTTTTTTCTAATATAGTTAAAATCTGAATGCAGATACAATCATTTTACAGCTAAAGAAACACAGAGACTTAAAAAACTAAAAATAGAACTACCATATCACCCAGCAATCCCACTACTAGGCATATACCCTGAGAAAACCATAATTCAAAAAGAGACGTACGAAAATGTTCATTGCAGCTCTATTCACAATAGCCCGGAGCTGGAAACAACCTAAGTGTCCATCATCGGATGAATGGATAAAGAAGATGTGGCACATATATACAATGGAATATTACTCAGCCATAAAAAGAAACGAAACTGAGCTATTTGTAATGAGGTGGATAGACCTAGAGTCTGTCATACAGAGTGAAGTAAGTCAGAAAGAGAAAGACAAATACCGTATGCTAACACATATATATGGAATTTAAGAAAAAAAATGTCATGAAGAACCTAGGGGTAAAACGGGAATAAAGACACAGACCTACTTAAGAATGGACTTGAGGATATGAGGAGGGGTAAGGGTAAGCTGTGACAAAGCGAAAGAGAGGCATGGACATATATACACTACCAAACGTAAGGTAGATAGATAGTGGGAAGCAGCCGCAGAGCACAGGGAGATCAGCTCGGTGCTTTGTGACTGCCTGGAGGGGTGGGATAGGGAGGGTGGGAGGGAGGGAGACGCAAGAGGGAAGGGATGTGGGAACAGATGTATATGTATGACTGATTCACTTTGTTTTAAAGCAGAAACTAATAAAAAAAAAACAATATAAGACATGAAAGGCCTTATGCATGAAAATGTTATCAGTGCTCATCAAAAAGTGATGAAATTGTTTTACATTTTTCTTGTAACATTTTGGAAATATTTTATTTTGAGTACGTATTAGTTTGCATAAAAATAAACTTTATTTTAAAAAAACAAAACAAACAAACAAACAAAAACAAACAAACAAAAAAGAAACAGAGAGAAAGCATGGCAACTTTCTGGCATTTTCAAATTCCTATGACTTTCATGCGTTTGAGCATGGATTTCTTCTTCTCAGAAGAATATGACATAGGACAGTTGCACAGTGTTTCTCATTGGCCTCTGGCCTTTTCTGCTTGTTTCTTATGTGGAGCTCTAAAGCCCTGTGTAAGGATACTTATCATGCAATGGGAATTTTGGTTAATGGTAGGAAGTACTTTACTACTGGCTTTTCACCTGTAATTCAAGATTTAGGTATATGTTTCTAGTGATTTTGTTCAGAAATGCTTAAGATTATTTTGCTGCTGACAAATTTGAAGTGAATAAGTCCAATTCACTATATCTTTTGTATTATGTCAAGGTGGGAAAGAACTCTTAGGAAGCTAGAATCATAACAGTAAGAGGGATGATTCTTTTCAGTCCCATCCCTTGGTGATGAAAGTGAATTCCTTTGAGTAAGGAATTTGAGCATCTTATCATATGATGCTTTGAAATAAAAACCAAGAAGTTCTGAATTTTTGTTAAGTAACGATCTGATGATCTTAATATGCCACACACACTTTTTGAATTCAGCAATGCATTCTTGGGAAATTAGCAATGTATGTCAGCATATGAGAGACAAAAATTCAGACACAAGAAGACATTCATTTTCTAGGTCACTGGGAGAAGATTTAACAATTAGCTGCAGACGAACCACAAGGCATATTGCCAGGAAGCCCAATAAATAATGTCCAAAAGGTATTCCAAGTGAAGCTTAGTTCAGCATCTTTCCAGTAAAGGGATATTCCCTTCCTCTCAGTAATCATAGACCTTCTATGGCTTCAAGAAAGGGAAAAAAAAAATCCATCTTGAAAAACCGCAGGAGCTTTGATTCCCCTTGACATTAAGAGAACAGTTGATGTGACAGCTCAAATATTTCACAGAAAAATAATAATATCTATCCTCTAAAAAAGGAAGCCCCCCAAAAGAATATAGGTTTTCACTGCAAAGAAAAACAGCTACAAATATCAAAATTGTATCATATGTGACAAAATGATAGACTTCTATACCGTGTTCTAAATGGCAAATATAACTGCATTATTTGTGAATCTTTGGTTTTAGGTCATGCTAACATGGATAATATTTAGTTTCAGGTAGAAAGAATGCTATCATAAGAGTTTCAGGTGGAATTATTAGTCATTCCAAAAAAGTCATTCCGAAAATGGAGGAACACTTTAAGTGGATTTACAAGGAGCGGAATACAGATATGGAAAATATTGTGATGCTAGTTCTTTAGCTTGTGTACATCCAAGTCATTGCTAGGGCCCTGATTCTAGGAGGATGCTGGAGTACTGAGCTAATTAACAGAATAATAAAAGGGGGTGAGAATTGGAAGGTAGACTTAATGAAGACATTGCAGGAGGCATAAGGACAACAGATGGTTGTGACTGAGTAACCCAATTTGATTTTCAGTGAGTATCATTCATTGTAAATCTGTGTAGATGCTGAGCAGAAACTGATGATCTTCTGTGTGGGGCATAGGTATATGGATGTAGGAAATTCTAAACTTCTGAGTGGGTTTCCTGTTAGATTTGTTTGAAGGGAAATGCCAAAGTCCAAAAAATTTGATTGGAGCTAATGAAAAAGTCATATATTTTCAGATGGATTGTACAAATATGACAAATTGTGATAAGCATCGCCAACTTTTTCAGTGGCACAGCATTCATGCTTACTCATTCAGGGTTATCTTTCTATCCATCATGTGTGTTACCTTAGCTATCAGAGGGAAGAGACTTTGCTGGTTGACCTTGTTCTGCATAGAGTACAATATCACATTGTGGAAATCCTTATTCTTTCCTAAATGGAAACTTTTTAACATGAACTAGCTGTTAGACACTGTAGAAGATTAACTCCCACTTAGTTTGCTTTCTAACACAGGTTTTAAACTGTTCCCTGCTAGTTTATTTCAACTTTTCTGAGTCTTTTTATAGAATCAAAACACAAAAACCTTGAGTCAAGATATTAAAGTTACAATTCCATCTTATCAACAACTTGTTGTATAAATTTGGTAATTCATTTTTTCATGGCTCCATTTCTCACCTTAGAAGAGGAAATATCTGTCACATGCCTCTGTTCTTACTGACATTGTAAAGAATTAATTATTAATGACTACAAAATACTTCCCAAACATAAAGTAATAGATGTTCTTTAAAATAAAAAAGACCTTTTTCATAATACAATTTATACTGCCTATTTGTATTTGGTAGAAATGTTCATTTATGTATGATATACTTTAAAGAAAATGAAATATTTTGCAGGGGGAAAAAATAAACATCATCACCAAAGAAATATTTAAAAGCTTCCAGCTCGAGTTTTCATTTTTATCCCTTTGTACAGATTGTATGCAGTAGTCCATACTTTCATTTAGTGATTTTCATAACATTGACACATAAATGAAAGGAGTTAGAACTCATATCTTGTGTGTATTTGACAAGCTCTAACAGAATTGTTTACAAAATTTTATTGAAATCCCTGCTTTCATTTATCTTTGTTAGCACAAGCCTCAGAAATCAGTGGTATGGAATTCTTGTATAATTTAACTCTAAGAGAATTAAATGTGCAGGTATTCAGAGAATAGCCTATTTTTCTAAGTAAATAAAATTATTTTGGAAGAAAATATATTATTTTTATTATTTTATGAAAGAATATTCAATTGGTTTGAGTCATTTCTAAAAGAACAAACAGAAAATGTATTGCAAAGACGGGATTGAGAAACCAAGAAACAAAAATGCAATTAGTTGCCAGTAGTCTCAGGAACTTGAATTAGTAAAGAAGCTAAAATTGCTTGAACAGCTACAACAAGAAATTTAGAGTTGCAATGCTTCTTAAGTTTACTATATTAACCAAAGGCATGTGCACACCTTAGCTATATTTCAAAGATTTTGATCTGTGGACACTCTTTTCCTTGCTATGTACCATAACAAATCCATAATGCAGACATTCAGAATTTAGACAGAGGAGGGAAACTTAGGAAAGACAGGCCTTGTAAATATTTCATTCACGTGTGTCTCTTTCCTCTCCACCCGTTGGGCTGGGTTTCATGTAAACTTTCCTAGACAAATGAGTTTCAAGTGTATTTTGAAAAGTCTATACAGAAAGAAATTTAGTACTTTCCATTTTAATGGCTTGCAGTCCTGATGCAAGTTCTTTCTTTTAGCTAATCTAAATGCTTTATACAACATTTCAAGTTCACTTATTCTTGTTCTGCCCTCTGTGGCATCAGAGTACTGATCAGCACCTTCTAGGTAATAATCCTTCATGTAATTGAAAACCAACTTGTTTCCCCAGCCTATTTTCCAACTTAAATAATATTAGTTCCCTTAACCTTTCCTCTGAGATTCTATTTTCCAAGCTATTAATCATGTTTATTGCTTGTCCTTAAACCTTCCTCAAGTTTTCCAAGGTCTTTTTAACTTAGTGAGTCCAGGCCTATACACAGCACTGTGATTATGCTAGGAGAATTACTTTTCACATCGTATGCATTGTTCTTCTGCTTCTGTGTCCAGGGAGTTCAAATTGCTAATTCACTTTTGAAATATGACTCTCATACTGTTGTAGTTATTACTGTTGTTGCCTTGCTTCCACCAAATCCATCCCCTCACATGTAATGATCAAAGAGTTTACTTCTAAGTATTTCTGCATTTGTTTAATCCTGAACCTTCCTAGTTGCAAAAATATTTTAATTCGATGTTACTTGTTCAAAATGGGGTCATCCTGCCCACCTCACCTAACTTAGTAATTGTATTTTTTTCAAATTATAACATGTATTTGAGAGTTTAAAATACACATACACTTTTATATCAAGAGAGGCACTAGCATCAGATTAAAACCATTTCTTAATTTGGAAACTTTCTGCTTCATGTGTCATTCAGATTTTACGTGTGATTCATTCTGAAATGAAAGAAAATTTAAAACACGGGCATGTTATTTCTTACATAACTATAATCAACCAAATGTGTTTCACTTCCAATTTCATCATTGCCACCTTCCACAAAATTATTTTCCACAAATGTCGTAGTTGTATTTCAGACTTTCTCCATTCCCACGATGGAGCATATTTAACTCCTATTAATACTTAGAGTACTTAGCACACTGATTCCAATCTTTCTTACATTCCTCTCTCGAATTTTTCTACACAAGAGTAATAGGAACATAATTTTATTTCATTTCATTTCATATGATTTCTTTCACAGATTCTGCAGATATTTTTTACCATGCCTCACTTTCCAGTTTTCAGTTAACTTCATATGCTATAATAAAATGTACATGCAATAAACCAATAATTTTTTCTCTATTGGTATATTTTAAAATTTAAATAGACTATCCATGCATTTTACAAATACATCTACATAATGCAATGCATCATTTAAAAATGAATTGTATATTGTGAAATTTCTCTATAACTACCTAATTCTGCAACTAGTTTAAAACCCATTTGCTTGAAGGAAAAACAAAAGTTATCACGTTGTAAAAACAGAGATGTTAGTTAAAATGATGAAGTATGGTTCCTTCCTTGTCATGGACAAAAATCTATTGAGATTCTGATTCCTTAAGCTAAGATCCTATTTTTCTGAAGAAAAATAAGTTAATTAAAGGCTTTATTGTTTATTGTTATTTATTAAGTTTCTTACTTATTCTGAACAGTACAAAAATTTTGGAATTTATGTAACTAAAGATTCCTGTTAGTTTCCTTCCGATTTTGCTGAATCTTACAATTCTTGCTTTGTTGTTAGATTTTAAGTTGATCCCATCTTTGTGTGCCTGCTGTCTAGAGCGTTTCATCTTAACTTGATTTCCAAGTCTCCATAAGGTATATTGAATCCTGAAGACCTAAATATAAACTGGTGAAATTATGCTAGGTGCCGTGATTCACATGTTTATTTAATCATCACAATAATTGTTGATATTAAGCCCTTAAGTATTAATATAATGTTTGAAGAGATTACCTCATGCACACTCACAAGCCACGATTAGTTACTACTAGCATCGTCTCTCTCTTTTTTTTTTTTTTTTTTGCGGTATGCGGGCCTCTCACTGTTGTGGCCTCTCCCGTTGCGGAGCACAGGCTCCGGATGTACAGGCTCAGTGGCCATGGCTCACGGGCCCAGCCGCTCCGCGGCATGTAGGATCTTCCCGGACCGGGGCACGAACCCGTGTCCCCTGCATCGGCAGGCGGACTCAACCACTGCGCCACCTGGGAAGCCCCTGCATCGTCTCTTTTATTGAGACATGAAGGGGTCCCATTTCTTGATTGTTTATAAAGGTGACAAATGGCAAAGCTGGGATTTCATCCCAGGTTCTGAAACACCAGAGCCCATGTGTTTCTGACTAAATCACCAGCTGGGCACAGTTGATGTTTAAAATGCAGTTGCTAACAGGTGGCATACCTAACTGATCCACAATCAGCCATTCAATACATTGCTTGTTAATTCTCTTTGGGGAGAAAATAAATCACTGTTTTTGCTACAATTATTTGTCAGTTTTTGAAATGATTTATTATATCATTAGTTTACAAAATATGGCCACATTTAGTGTTTACATTCATTTTTAATTGGTCCCACAATAGTGGTGCATTAGAAAGGTTTGACCTCCATTTAAAAATAAGACTAATTGGCACATGGTTCTAAACTATATATCATTTTGCAAAATAATATTATAAAATGTACAGCTTTTAAAGTAATTAAATGCCCATGATACATTATAATTTTAGTTATTTATCAGAAGCTTTAAAATGCAATCTCTTATGCTGAGTATTTTTAATAAACTGCTTTATAATTAAGAACTCCTGAGAATATTCTAATACTATGTTAGAGTCCCCAAACTTTCAACCTTTCTTTTATTAAAGATTGAATTCCTCTACTTTCCATTCCAAATCTAAGACCAGACTAAACCAGTCCTCGCACTGTATTTATGTTTTCACTCTTCATGTCCAGATGAATCCTAAGTGTGTATATGGAGGAAAGCATGACCTTTTAGCCAGTGTTTTAATTTAGACTATTCATATAGGGATTGACATGCATTGGCAAACCTATAGGGAAGCAAACAGAGGTAAACGGTGTAATCACAGCAGCAGCTGGGCTTGGGGTATGCCAATAGTTATCTTAGAGCTTCCTAGGCAGCTGGGGCAGGTGTTAGTGATCTAAATGAGGTTGGTGGAAAGACTTTTATTACTTTACAATATTTCTGGCAACTAGACCTATGTTCCTGCCATTCCAGTCCTGGCTCCCACTTTGTTTTCTGCGTTTTTCCAGCAGGTTTTTAAAAGTTTTATATCACCTCCAACGGCTTTACTACCACCTCTCTCTCCAGGCCAGTTGAAGAAGTAATGCACAAAACTGTAGTACTTCATTTTGCAGTATACATTAGAAGCATAACCATAATTTAAGCATCCTGCCAGTAGTTCTTTTATTAACAAAGTGACCCCAGCCATAACTGCAAACTCTACTCTGTTTTGTAATAAAAGGGATGCATTATCTTTCCTCAAACACTAAATCAACAAAATTGATGGAGTGCCTACCATATATAAGACATTTTTATAATAACTATTTAGAAGTAGTTTTCCTGTCTTTAAGGAGCTTAAAGACATTTGGGGAATTAGGCTATAAACTATGAAATAAAACAACTAACAATAGAGGCTAGCAATTGACCATTGCCAAATTAATGGTATACAGATCAAGTACTGTAGAATTTTCAAGGTGAGAGAAAATATATAGAAAATTTACATAAATGGACTCCGTGGACCTTGCAAGGCATAAAGATAATTAGAATTTAGATAAAATAAAAGAGATAAAAACATAGTGTAGAACTGGCATTTACTTCAGTTTATCTGTAGTGGTTGGCCTGTATATAAGGACAATGGGAGATAATATAGGGAAAGTAATGGAGCAGTTGTGATGACAGGGTAACAATAATTATAATAACAGTAATAACAATGTTAAATAACTAAAGTGTGGGTTGTTACTATGAGGTATGTACGATATGCTTTCTTTGTGCTAATAGCATCTAGTGTAATCCTTAGAACAAAACCATAAAGCAGGTAGTGTGATTTTCTAGATCTTACATAAAAGGAAATAGAGGCTTAGAAAAAGTAAATACTTGTGTAAGGACATATTTCCTTAGTGGTGAAGCCAGGGCTTAAATGCAGATCTCTTTGATATTAAAGCCTTTTCATTTGCAGGGGCTCACTTTACCATCAGAGCCACAACTTAAGGCACGTAGCATGAGGAAACAGCTACGACGAAGAAAATTCTTTAAGGGGGTTAGTTTGTTATATACTCATCAGATTGACAGGTATAGCTCAGATATGTAATGGAGTGGGGAGAGACAAAAGTCATTTAGTCATTTGGGGTACCTTGAAGTCTCCCCTGAGACCTCACTCTGGCCTCCTGTTCTTCCCTGAATATGGCAGGCACATTAGGTCCACTGTAATGGTTATTCCTTCTGCCTGAGATGCACTTGTTCTCTCTCCCTCTGGATGTACGTGTAGTTCTTTCTCCATCTCTTAGCAGGTTTTACTGAAACCTCACTTCACGTCAGAGCCTCTCTTGACAATGGAATGCAACCATCCTTTCCCAGACACTTCTGATCTCCCTTGTGTTACTCTGATTCTTCCTGTTTTTCCATAGCACTTTTAACTTTTTAATATGTTCTATAATTTAGTTACTTACTATGTGTATTCCTCATTGTCCGTCTCCTCTTTCTAAAATATAAACTCCACAAGGGCAAAGGATCTTTTCTGTTTTATTTACTCATGTACCCAAGACCCTAGAAGAAATTCAAATACCTATAGCTGCTCATAAATATTTTGGAGTGAATGATTATATTACTAACACTTTATTATGCAAATAACTCATGCTAATTCTAAAAAATAGGAAAATATACAAAGCATAATAAAAACATTTAAAATAACCACAGTCTCACCAATATTAACACTATTATTACAATATTATGCATTAATATCTTTTTATTACTATTATTACTAAAAAATAGTTCTGAATCTATGCCTTTTCAAAAATGTTAGACACCAAAAATAACTTGTTGTTATCAAGATTATTTTTGAGAATTTTCATTCGGAAGAAATATCTATGAATGTGCAATAGTTATTCAAAGGTCAACATGACTTTTGCTTTTCATAATTTCAATGTATTTCACAATATTTATGACTTCGATTTTGAATGCAGAATACAAGTAGACATATGATGATCAGTAAGATTTTTGCATTGAAGAAGAAGGCAATGTTTAAAAATATTATTTAAATGTATATAATCTCAAATGTGATTTCAAAGTAAAAGCTTTCAGTGAGATGAGGTAGGAAAGATGAATGCAGAAATGATTCTACTGCTAAAACACTCTAAATGTCCAAATCAGTAAACTACTCAAATGAAAGTCTCTCAATGCTTCAATAGCAATATTAATTTACTTTTAATACAGCATTCATCACTTTGAGCAGCATTTATTAGTTATACAAATCTTTCTGTCTTTTATATTATTTCTCTCTAAATCATTCTCCATATTGAAGGGAGTGATATATCTGATATATCTTAAAATTACATATGTGACTTCCATATATATGTGAGTGTTTACAATTTAATCTAAAAGCTTAAATAGTAATAAAACATGAGAAATGTAATTTTATAAAAAAATTAAAAGACTACAAACATTACTGCTATGATTAAAGTGGACAGGGTACTTCCGCAGAATGAAATACTGAGAAAGTATTTAAAATGTCATGACCAGGTAAAGCCTCTCTGAGCAGGTGAAACTCTAGCTGAGAGTTGAAGAATGAGAAGAAATCAGTTAAACAACAAGTCTATGAGAAGAGGCTTCTAAGCCAATGGATCTTTAAGTGAAGAGCATGGAGGTGGAAAATGCAGTCCACAAAATGTGACAGGAGCTCATTGAACGAAAGAGAGAGCAGTGTGAGTCGAGGCTGGTGAGATGGGTGGTTGCAAGATCACAGAAATTCATAATCTCTGATTATGAGTTTGAATTCTATTCTCTGTGAAATTAGAAGTCCTTGGATGATTTTAATCTACAGTGTTCCATTATCTAATCTAGGTTTTCAAAATCTTTAACTGCTGCCTGTTATTGGACTGGGGAGAGGAGCAGCTGTGGTTGGATATACAAGATTAGAAACTGAACATTATAGTGAATAATACTGTATTATACACTCACAGGTTACTACAAGAGAAGATCTTAAATTCTATCACCACAGGAAAAAATATGATACCTAGGTGATTATGTTAGGTGATGGATATGTTAACTAACCTTATTGTGGTAATAGTTTTACAATATGGACATGTATCAAATCATCATCTTGTATATCTTAAACTTGTACAATGTGATATATCAATTATATCTCAATAAAACTGGGGGGGGAAGAAAAATTAGAAGCACAGAGACCATGGGACATGAATGAGCCAATCAGATATTCTAACCAAGATTTTTACTCTTTAGACCAAAATTGAATGAATTAGCATATTTTTTTCTAATTCCTGATACGTCACCATACATTTAAATGATTTGGGAATCAGTATATTTTTATATTTATTATTTTTACATTATGGGAAAACATAGTGTTGACAATTGCATATAACAATGAATACCAATTTTTTGTTGTTGTGGTGGTACGTGGGCCTCTCACTGCTGTGGCCTCTCCCGTTGCGGAGCACAGGCTCCGGACGCACAGGCTCAGCGGCCATGGCTCACGGGCCCAGCCGCTCCGCAGCACGTGGGATCCTCCCGGACCGGGGCACAAACCCGTGTCCCCTGCATCAGCGGGCGGACTCTCAACCACTGCACCACCAGGGAAGCCCACCAGTCTTTTAGATTAACTCTATATTTTTAGAAAATTAAATATCATAGTTTTTTGAAATGGCTTCCACATTTGTGGGTTAATTTATCTTTCATTTGGCAAAATTATGTCTTCAAATAAATTCTTCTGTAAGTGTATAAGATTACATTGTTGGGACTTCCTTGGTGGCGCAGTGATTGAGAGTCCGCCTGCCAATGCAGGGGAAACGGGTTCGTGCCCCAGTCCAGGAAGATCCCACATGCCGAGGAGCGGCTAGGCCCATGAGCCATGGCCGCTGAGCCTGCACGTCCGGAGCCTGTGCTCCACAATGGGAGAGGCCACAACAGTGAGAGGCCTGCGTAAAGCAAAAAAAAAAAAAAATTACATTGTTGAATCATTAAGTCATTTAAACATTTTCTATTTCCTTTGCATGTTAAAATGAATTTAATTGGGTAAAGGGTCATCAGCATGTGTATTTTTCCCCACAGTTACTTGTCAAAGTTGATCTTCTGGCACTGTTGAGTGGATGTTGAAAACTATAAAATAATTCCAGTTATTTGTTTTCTTTGTGGGCAACCTACTTTTCTGCCTAGACCTTTATAGGTTTTCTTTTTCTTTTTCCTTGAAGTTAGTAACTTTCTAAGGATAGGTCTTACTTTGCTCTTATATATTAAAGTTTTATAGGTCAATGAGCTGTTTTCTTTGGCAGGGTGGGAATAACTTGCTTTTCTAAAGTTTCTTTTGTTATGCCAGAGAAGAGTTTTGCTGTAGTTCAAATTTGACCCGACTAAGGAGTGATAGCTATTTAAATAAGTTTCACAGAGTGTTGTAGGCATTCTGGACATTTTTACTGCGATCAAATAACACTTTCAATTATACCTTTTTTCTAATTTTAAAATGTACATTCATAAATAAGTATAAAACTAAATATCTTACAAACTTTCAAAAATAAAGAATAACAATGTTCAAATTATTCTATGAGTAAATTATTTCAAATGAATGAAAGGAAATTCATAAAATGGCAAAATGAAAAATAGCTATTTAGCTAAGAAGATACAAGTGATTTTGTATATATAGCTGTTCAAATGATTTTGTTGAGGGTGATTTTATAATATCTTGTATTTTCCAAATATATGTTAATAAATATACATTTTATTTATAATTAGAAAATATGAAACTCATGTTCAGGAATATCACAAGACTGTCTTTGAGAAAATTTTGTTACTTATAATTTTTGGCAACACTTTGCCTGTTTTTGAAAACCGTAAGTTTTGTGACAGCCATGAAATTAAGCACTGGCTCATAAACCCTATATCTAAGTCATACAAATTAGTCAAAATGAAATGAAATAAATTAGTGTTTTCTAATTCCTTTTTGTTATGTTTCCATGGAAATCAAATGTTCACACTATCTGAATGCTTAAAAATAAACTGGAATCAGTGACCTGATGCTTAAAACATTTACTGGATATCAATTATATGCTAATAATAATAATAATAATAAATATGCATTTCCCTTTGTTCTAGTGTCCCTGAGAAGAAAATCTAGTTAGCTAGTGGCTAGAATTGATTGGTAGGTGGGAGATTATAAAACCTTTTGTGAGGTCTTAATTGGAAATTTGGTAGTCAGTTTCACCGGCTCAAAGATTATTAACAAATGGAAATTTTCCTTTTCAAAATGTCCATTTGTAGTTACAAACACATTTTTGCTGTTATGATTGCTCACAAAATGTTTGACCAAAATATTTGTAACAGTAGCTCCATGTACTTAGCTCATGTGTACTGGGAGAAATTTTCTCTGGCTAAGGTTTCAGGCAGATGCTTTAATTTGTTTGCCAAATTATATCAGTTATGGTTATATTCAGCATGATGAGAGAAACCCCAAATAGCTATGATTAAAAGAAGATAGAGAAGTTTTCCTTCTCAAATACAAATCCCACGGTAAGTAGTCCAGGGCTGGTGTAGTTTTCTGTTGTGGTAGTTATTTAAGGTTCTTTTATCTGTGCTCTGTTCTACATATATTTAATTTCTAGGGTCATTCAACTACCAGGGTGGTAGTTCCAGCCCTGACATCACATGAATTTCATGAAGAAGAGGCATAACACTTATGTTTACCTCCTACTGGCATGAGTGTAGTCACCTTTCCATATCTAGCTGCTAAGTATAGGAGGAAATGCTATCTTTAGGCTAAATGGAATGTATCCCTCCAAAAATGTAAGGCTATATTTCTAAAGAATTTGAGCAACTAATATTGGGGAGCAAATATTCTCTTGCGGAGACCATTGTTAGGCACATATGGAATTTGTCATCACCTTATTTCTGTACATGGGAAACTTATCAAATTAAAAAAATCTATAAGGGAGTTCACCCCATCTTTACCCTTTTACTTCTAATCTTATTTTCAACACAGGTGAGTAATTCTATTAAAATACAAGATAAAGCCTCTCATTACTCTGCCCATAAACTTCCAGTGACTCCCATCTCACTTAGAATAAAATTCATTCTTCACCATGGCATATAAGGCCCTGCATGATGTTTGCCCTTACTAATTCTCTCATCTCTTATCTCTGAATTCCTTGCTCATCATTTTTTTAGATACCATGACTTCTTTCTATTTTCCAAATAAGCAAGACAGGCTTCCAGTTTGAGCATTGCCATGCTGTGAGAAACAGTTTCCTTGATCATTCATCATTTTCCATCATTTATGCTGTTTCATTTTTCTACATAGAAATATCACCTCCTAAAAATGAATTTATTTTACCTCCTCCCACTAAATGTAAACTCCATGAGAGCAGGGACTTTGTTTTGTTTATTGTTAGTTTCTGTCTACTCCAATTTCCCATTTCTTTAAATAATTACCATTTTTTAACCTATTCTCCTAATAAGATATGAATGACCAGTATTTAATTTTTTGTTTGTTTGTTTGTTTTTGTTTTTGTTTGCGGTACATAGGCCTCTCACTGTTGTGGCCTCTCCCGTTGTGGAGCACAGGCTCCAGACGCGCAGGCTCAGTGGCAATGGCTCACGGGCCCAGGCGCTCCGTGGCATGTGGGATCTTCCCGGACCGGGGCACGAACCCATGTCCCCTGCATCGGCAGGCAGACTCTCAACCACTGCACCACTGGGGAAGCCCACCAGTATTTAATTTTTGAAAAGATAACTGTTTTTCATCACTGAGATGTATTTTCCTCAACCATGGTACTTTAATTTACTTCCCTCTCAAAAGAAAGCCATGATCTTTTTTTTTTTTTTTTTTTTTTTTTTTTGCGGTATGTGGGCCTCTCACTGTTGCGGCCTCTCCCGTTGCGGAGCACAGGCTCCGGACGCGCAGGCCCAGCAGCCCTGGCTCACGGGCCCAGCCGCTCCGCGGCATATGGGATCCTCCCAGACCGGGGCACGAACCCGTATCCCCTGCATCGGCAGGCGGACTCTTAACCACTGCGCCACCAGGGAGGCCCCAGAAAGCCATGATCTTTATAATAATTTTACTTTTTCTCCTCTCATCCACTACTTTTCCTCTCATTTTTCTGTGTTGCCTTTAGAATACACATACATAATATCCTCTCAACCTTCATTTCCTAGCTTTTTTTTTTCTTTTCTGACCATTAGTTTCTAATAGAAATTCTCTTACTCTGTGATTCTTCTGATTGAGGAAACTTTCTTTGATTTTGATATTACATAGTCCTAAAGAGGCTATCTTTAGCCATTAAATACCTAAATATTAAGATTCACTCCTACCCACTCTTTCCTCTGCTGTTCATTTTTTCCCATATTGAGTTCTCTGTTTCAGTTTATTATTTTGGGTGAAGTCTTTCTTCAAGTACTTAATTAATAAGGTTTCTCACTTTTTAAATAGCTTAAATCTCTTTTTTTTCCTTTCTCCCATGACATGTATGGTATTGGTGAAGGCTTTTACTCTCTCATTATCTCATTTCTTAATTGTTTTCTACCTTCTATTTTTGCAAATAAGTTATGCTAGCTTTTTAGTATTTTTATGGCTCCTTGAATTTGAGACCTATATTTTGAATATCAGTAAGGGTGGAATCTCACCTTTGGTGAAAGGCAAAAAAGCTAATGACTTTCTCCTGACCTTTTTCAATGTTAAGGACATCAACATACCCGTTCCTGTTGAAGTTATTTTTAGACTTAAGTGCTAATACTTTTGATAGCGAAGCTCTTCCTGGGGTCTATTGCCTGGGCTCTGTCCCTGCTTTCTACTGATTTTTTTTTTTTTTCCTAAGACTGCTGAGGGAGCCCTTTGAAAATTAAACGGAGATATTGCCACTCCAAGTATTTTCCAGTTTTAGCAGGATCCTGGTTAACCAGAGGGAAGTAAATTGTAGTTGGGATTGAAGAGTAAGGAGGATATACTCAGGTCACCATATTCCCAGAATCCCTCAGCAAAAAAGGATCTTTTGGTTAACAGCAGGATGTTGAGATTAAACAATCTGTGGCTTTTATCTCCTCATAAAGATTTGCAAACAAAACAAATTATAAAGCGTTTATATTAATAATGTTTAGTTTCAAGTGACTAAATTATTAGCTATGGAGATAATTTATTCCATACAATAAGTCTTTTCTTGGAATAATGAAAATGATTAAATTTTAGGTCAAAGTGAAGATAAGAACAAAAATAGATTTAATTGTTAAACATTGAGAGGGTACACTGGTGTCATTATAAATCACCATGACTTATACAAGTGAACTTTTGAGCAAAGAAAGGTTAACCTAATTATTCTGTTCAGGCAAGATTTATTTTTTTAATCTGAAAAAAGGAGCTTATTAAGAAATCTAATTAATAAACCATTCATGGATTTCAGGGAAAGATGGTAGCATATGAATAGACTTACAAAGAAAAACTTAAAAAAAATCTGACCTAAATCATCAAAGGAAAAGATGCCTAAAATGATTTTAACATTTTTGAAATTAAAAATTCTAACTGTGAAATAGAATCTCATGAATTTCCTTATATTCTACCATTTTTTTGACCTACAAAAAGGGCAGTTTCATATGGTTCAACTTAACAAAAACACATCCTTAGGAAAGATTCTTCAGACCACTGTAACTTGATCACATATAATAGAAAAACCACAAAGCTTATAAAGAGAATCATACACTATTATAGGAAGTTAAAAAGAATTTAATAAGTACCATCAGGTTTTTTATGACACAACTACCCTATTGTAATTTCTTAATTTTGATTCAACTGGGAATTGGCTGGACTGTGCATTCAAAATATTTTTTTTCAGAAAGGGTATATGCATGCTATCTTTTCATAATTCCTGAGTACTGGAGAGTATATTGCTTATGTTTTAGTCATATAATAGGAGGAATATTGTTTTCCATCAAAAACATGTAGGTAATCTTTTTGTTTTCATTCTTCAGAGGCAAATTCTATGGACAAGATAACTCCCTATGGAATTCTTTTTCTAATCCATGTAGGTCAGTAAATTCACCAGAATATTTCTTAATCATTATGCTTTGTCATTTTTCTTATATATTGCATAACTTATATCTGAATTTTCAGGCATTCTAGTACTTCAAGAACATTCTATCACATTTTTGAAAGATTCTTTCCTGTACCAATTCTTTCCTATTTCCTTCAGGAATACTAATTATCTTTGCACTGAATCTTAGTTCTCTCTTCTCCATAATGACCATCCTCTCACCAAATCCCTTTAATCCTGGTGGAAATTAGTATGATTTTCTGTGATTTTTCTTAAACACTAAATGAGACATGGTGTGAATCACACAGAGAAGGGTGAAGCAAGCTGGTTTGTGCATCAAAACCCTCCTGGAAGGGCAGTACATATCCATGTTCATCATAAACCACCATGGGATACTCTTGGATTAGTTTCTGTTTTCTCCTTGTTTCAATTCTAGTAACTTCCCTTTAGTCTCATTCTGTTTTATTATAATGCCTCTTCTGATTTCTTATTTCATACGTACAATGACCTCTAAAAATTTTTGTATGGATCAAAGCAGTAGAATAATATTTCCTCCATTTTCTAAAGTAAATCATCATCTAAATTGGCCTCTTCATGCTTTTCTTTTTTTTTTAAACATATGTTACTATATTTACCTTCCATTTTTGAATAGGTTCTATATTGTGGCTTTTCTCTCAGTTCATCTTTGACTTAAGACTATTTTATCTGAGCATGACTGATACCTCCACTAGGTAGCATTCATGTAGATTATGAAGTATATTGTACCTTATAACTAATGCAATGAATGAGCCCTGCATTTGGTCTTCCCACTTTAATAAGGACAATAAATAAGTTTCCCTCCTGATCCCAGCAGGCTGGTGTACTTGAGAACTTTAGGGGTTCTTGCCTAATAACTTGAACTACAGTTTTTTTTTCTTTCAATAATTTAGTGTTTAAGTATACTAGGGAGAAAATTAGAGTAATAATCATAGTCTGAGTGGACAGCTTCGCAGATGTGATATTTTCTCTTCATTTATCAACTCTCCTGCATTGGCAAATCTGTTCTTGTAGTCAGAAAAGGATGCCTCCCTTCCAGCACTCACATCTGCTTCCTTGCATTTTTATCCTTTCTCTGACACACTGCCAAGAGGGCACCCTTTTAAGAGGTTAGGTCATTGCAAACATTTGTGGCAAACGTACTTTATTTCATAGATTTTTCCACATATTCCTTTGTTCAGTCCACTTTGGTTAGCAGTTATAAAGATGGTTGTAAGGATTTTCTTTTCTATCTTTCCAGGCATGCTTCAGCAGGCTTCTGTTTCTCCCTTTCCTGTACTGAACTGTCTATTCAGATTTTTAAAATAAATCAATTAAAACAAAAATGAAGGGGCCATTAGGCTTTCTCTTCAGCCCATCTTCCTTGCTATTGAACTTCATCAAAATTTAAAACATTTGGTACTAGCATTTTTTCTCTGAAAATACTATTTCCATCTTTGTACTCTGCTTATATTAGACTATGAAGTCCTTTCTTCTTTTCTCAACTGTAAAATCCTACCTGTTCATTAATATTCAAACCAAATGCCATTTTTCTCTAAGAACACTCTCCTGATTTCTCAATGTAGAATTAAATACTTCTCTTCATTCCTCCCAAATACATAAAATTATCTCTTAACACTGGCTAGTATAGTATTAATACTTATTTCATCCTGCTGCATATCACAGTTATCTTTACAATCTGGTGCCAGTAAGCATGTGATCCCCCTGAGGACAGAGATCATGTCCTATTTAATTTTAATTTACCACAACATTAAGCATATTGGTTTGTTCATTGGTTTGTTAGTTGGTTAAATAATGATTCTCTTAATAGATACCAAATAATCAAATCAATATAGCCAATACTTCTCTCTTACTAACCTAATAATAGAGACAATGCAAAAATCTAGTTTCTTAGATATAACTAGAAATAATATCAGTCTCTACGTTGAAAACATATTACAAACCAGTCTAAATTTAAATTGTTAAAAATATTTGCAAAATAGGTGATAAAGAAATTAAAATAGCTTAAGTAGATTAAAAATGTTTCTTATTCAATATACTGCTGGTCCTCTGTAACTCAAACTTAATTTAGGACCCTTTATTTCTTGAAATCACCTTCAAGTGTTGTCTTCTACGCAAGAACTGAATCTTGGCATTATGTAACATAGTCATCCTTGTGAAATGGGACCTTTTACTTTTCACACGAAAAACATTGAAAATAAGACTATGCATTATGAGGAATTATGAATCACAAAGATAAGTAGATTCCCTTGTTATTTATAGGATTTATAAAGTGTCTACTAGCTAACAAAATAAGGTAAGCAACTTTAGGTATACATCCTAAATAATTTGAGAATAGACAAGGACTGATGTGTAAGATTGCTCCTTGAAATATTATAAAATGGCAAAAGTGGAAATAACTTAATGGGCCAAATATCATCTACTGCATCTCCAATTTACTCTCTATCCTTCCTGGTCCTGATTAGACTTGGGATACTGACTTATAAGGACTACATCCAAAAGCTCCCTTGCTCCCTGACTTCAGGTTAGGTTCAGCCTGTGAGGAATATTGGCAGGAGTTAGCAAGGAAAAAGGAGAGATGAGTCTGACTATTTATCCTATAGATTTCTTCCCCATGAGGTCTCCTTAGCTAGCTGAGTCTCTCCATGGAAGGTCACTGTTAATTCTCCAGGTGGTTCCCTCTTTTTCCAGGTGTGCTAACCTCTTCTTCCCTCACCCAGCCCCAGTTCCAGATTTATTTCTGGTAATTTCCTTATTCTCCTTTCTTTGTATTTAAACATTCCTCAAGTTATTCTTAATTGTTCAGCATCTGTTTCCTGAACAGACCCCAACTAAGACAAAATATAAAAACTTTGAGTCAGCTCATGCTTTTCTATGTTCCCTTTCTTCTGTCTCTGTGACAATGGAGACAGGTATCAAATGGATTCTCCAACAGCCTCGATCCCTGACTGACTACAATGAGGGGAGGAGCTCTGTATAGGACATGTAGCATACACTAAAATAAACCTTTCATAAATTACTGATATTGGGGTGTTTCTTATTATTGTGTAATAACCAAACCTATCATTACTAATAAACATTCAACTGTCAGACAGTGTTCTAAGTTTTGTGAACAAAATAAAGAACAAAGTTCCTGCCATCAAGAAGTTTACATTCTACTAGGAAAGAAAGATGATTAAAAAGTAGAGAACATAATATCGGTTTTTGAGTGATAAGTGTTACGATAAAAAATGAGAGCATAGCTAGTTTGTGTAGGTTACTATCTATATTAGTTTCCTAGGGCCATTATACCAAAGACTTACTTGCTTAAACAACAGAAATGTATACAATCACAGTTCTGGAGGCTATTAGTCTAATACCAAGGTGTTGACAGCACCATGCTCCCTCAGAAACCTATAGGGGAGAATTCTTTCTCACCTCTTCCTAGATTTTGATGGCAGCCATTAACCCTTGGCATTCCTTGGCTTACAGTTGCATCTTCTTATAAGGACATCAGACACACTGGACTAAGAGAACACTCTACTCCTGTATGAACTCATCTGTATTACATCTGTAATGACCCTGTTTCCAAATAAGTTCACATTCTGCAGTATTGGGGGTTAAAACTTTAACATATATTTATGGAGGATACAGTTCAACCCATAACACTATTAGGGTCAGTATTTCTCAATGCAATAATGTAAAAATGAAACTTAGTATTCAAATAAAGTATATTCTATATTTAAAATATAATGATAAAATAATTTATAATTTCTAAAGAACTCATTGTTTTCATAAATCACAACACACTGCTGCTTTTCCTGTTCTCTATAAATCTGTATTTGTTTTTTGTTACAACTATTATGTCCCCACCAAACTTTTAATATAGAGAGTGTTCTGAGAACATTTATCAATGCCGAATATTTTACACAAGTTGAAACCATAGTATATAATTCAAGTTGCCCTGAGAAAGTTTTGTTTTTATTTTTTTAGACTGAGTATCTCTATGGTTGACAGGATAAAATGTTAATGAGATAGTTCCATATCGCTCATTATGCTCATCACTGGTTAATTTTACTTTTATCCTGTCAATTGTGTTTTGTTTGGAAACAAAAATCAATTTAATATTACAATATATAAATATGTTAATACATTCTTAAATATTAATAATTCCCTGTTACTGTAACATCGTATCTTCTGAATAATAAAAGCATATTTAATTTCCAGCTTTATCCATTAGAAAAGAGCCAAGCTAAGTTAGAAGTTATTAAAAAAAAAACCCAAAAAAATAATGTACAAGAAAAAAATTAGTGGGCTTCCCTGGTGGCGCAGTGGTTGAGAGTCTGCCTGCCGATGCAGGGGACACGGGTTCGTGCCCTGGTCTGTGAAGATCCCACATGCCACGGAGCAGCTAGGCCCGTGAGCCATGGCCACTGAGCCTGCACGTCCGGAGCCTGTGCTCCGCAACGGGAGAGGCCACAACAGTGAGAGACCCACGTACCGCTAAATAAATAAATAAATAAATAATAAATCTACCATGCAACCCCAAATATTTTATTTTACCTTCTTTTATTCCTTCAATGATATGCTTGCTTTCTTTTATGCAGATCCAGTTTCTGACCCATATAAATTTTTTTCTCCCTGAAGAACTTCTTTTAACGTATCTTGCAAGGCAGGTCTACTGGCCAGGAAGGCTCTCAGTATATTTCTGTCTGAGAAGGTCTTTATTTCTCCCTCACTATTGAAGGATAGAAATCTAGACTTTGATTTTTTTTCTTTATTTTAAATACATAAAAAATTTCACCTCACTCTCTTTTTGCTTGCATGCTTTCTGATGAAATGTCCATTGTAATTTTTTTCCTTATTTCTCTATAAGTAAGGTGTCTTTTTTACTTTGGCTCCTTTCAAGATGTCTCTTTGTCTTTGCTTTTTTGTTGTTTGAATATGATATGACAATGGCTCACGGGCCCAGCCACTGCGCGGCATGTGGGATCTTCCTGGACCGGGGCACAAACCCGTGTCCCCTGCATCGGCAGGTGGACTCTCAACCACTGCGCCACCAGGGAAGCCCTATTTTCTTATTCTTAATTGATTTAAAAGATAACAGTTTGTTTAAAATAATAATAATAATGTTTTGGGTGATTATAGCCTATAAATAAGTGACATGATTGGCAACAGTGTCCAAGAATGGGAGGGAGGAATTGAAAATACTTTTAATAGGGTACTCATACCAAGTGTGAAGTGATATTTGTGTTATTTGATTTATTTAAAGTGTTATTCAAAGGTAGACTGAGATTAGTTAATAATGTATATTGCATACCCTAGGGCAACCACTGAATTTTTTTTTAAAGTATAATCGTCATTCTAAGAGAGGAGATACAGTGGAATTATATAAAATGTCAAAACTAGAGAAGGCAGAAAAAGAGGGTAGGGGAAAGAACAAATGATATTAATAGAAATCAGCTACAAACATGGTAGATATCAATCCAGCTATATCAATAATCACTTTAAATGTACATGGTCTTAATATACCAACTAAAAGAGGGATATTGTCAGAATGAATAAAAATAAAAAACTCAACATCTAGTTGATAGCTTTCCCTTTATTTAATAAACCTGAACATCATTTCACATCTAATTCCTAAAGTTAAAGTAAAAACTCATATTGATGAATGTACCTTGTCTTACATAGTTCATTGATGTTTAAATCAAACATCCCACGGTACCATGCAACTGATCTTCCACATTTAGAAGCACAGCATATCTGTGCCACTGTAGTCTTCCTTGTGGCTGCCTGCCCAGAGCTTACTTTGAAAAGTCACTTCCCTACTGAGATTCCATGACATTCATGGAACTGAGGAAAATGTAAATATACTCATATTAAGGCAAAAATAAAGTTTAGCCCTAAAATTACTACATATCCAATTTTTATCTACTGTTCTACAAGAAATTCTAGAGGAAATTAGTAAATCACATAAATTTTAAGGAACTTTGAGCCTTTAAAATATGAGATCCTGTAATTTGTGTTTGTACTTTCTGTATTTTACAAGAACCGGATGTTCTTTTTACATTTGTCCCCATGTTTAGTACCAATCCATGGTTTCTGGATCAAGTGAGGCCTAATTTATTTATTTAGCAAGATATTTACTTATTGAGCAAGATTTGAGAGACCACAATGCATATAAAACTGGTCAATTGGTTCCTTTCTGCTCTTTTTGATTATTAAGTAAATATTCATAATATATGAAGAATGAGAAATTAATGTGAGAGCATATGAGGGATAGGTGATAGAAGAGATATATTCGAAAATATGTAAGAGGTTAATGCAAACATGACAGCTTTGAAACCTACTTGCTATTCTGTCCTAAATGACCATGTGAGTTTCATCAGGATGAAGTGGTCTTTTGTAACAGAAATAATAGTGCAGAAATAACAGAATCGTTTTGTATTTCTAAATAATAATAATAATGAGCAGATGGATCTATTATTTATAGGTTTAAAAAAAAAGTCAGTGATACCCTAAACATGCAGGCGCATGAATGTGTCTAATTCACTTTTATAAAGCGCTTATATTGTCTCCTAGAAATGATGATTATTGAGCCAAAGGAATATCATGGGGTAGGAATAGGAAATGGAACCCTTAGTCACAAGTAATATCTGTTGATGAAATGGCTAGAAATTGAATATGCACTATTCAGTGTCATCAATAAGAAGGTGAAACTCATAGGTGATGGAATAGAACATGGCCCTAAGGTCTGTTATAATGCCCAAATCTCCCATCTCATGATTTACTTTTATTGGTGTTCCTATGAAGGACATTTATGAGTTTATGTACTGGGGAACCATTTGTTTAGGGAAAGCATGCTTTATTGCATGCCAAATCCATGTAAGTTTCTTTACAGATCTGCTTTTAAGTGATGAGATTTTTCTGGAAAAAAAATTTTCTGGAAAAGAAAGATGGTTTTGTTGAAGATCCATGGAGCAATCTATGGTTTATAGGAGTTATTGTTCTTTCATAGTATTCATATTAATACCTAAGTAGAAAATTAACTCAAAATAAAAAGAAGATAAAGTGGTAGAAATTTTATTTTATCCTCAATTTGAGCAAAAATATGTAAAAGTTGATACATTATTTATGATAACTAGAAAAAATAGGTGATTGAAAAGAAAATTTGACAAATTAAAAATATTTGTCATTATGGTTTTTAAAATTTTTCATTTAGTTAATCTATTTAGAAATATCAATAAAAGCCAAACATGTCACCCAAAGTAACCACATACAAAATGATAATTATGTTGAAATCTTAGACTGACCCACATATTTGACTGAGAGTAAAGTGTTGACAGTCCATGTGGGAAAAAGAAATTCCATTCCTTCTATTGAATCTTGGTCAATAGACCAATTTCAATCTTCTATTAAAATTCCCTGAATTTCACTTAACTTATAATTGGAATCATAGGACTGGGGTATCATTCAATGGGGAATATTAAAATGAGCTTTCTCATTTTTGCAGTGATTTTATACGAAAGAAGAATCATCATTTTCATGAAATATTTTCCTACATATGAAAATGAATTTTGCTTGTGAAGTCTGTGCTATTTTACATTTTTCTAAATATACTTAATGAGCTGACAAAGATAGAATAGAAGCCATATTTTGATTTGTTTATTATCTTCATAGATTCTAAAGATTGTGTTAGAATTCAGACAAAAACATAAAGCACTTAGTGAATTTGAATGTTGTATTCTACATAAGACCACACTGATATGATCTTGTCCTTTGCTGTTCTATTGCTTTCAAGTAGCAGATTAAAGTTTTCATTGCTATAAAGCATTATTATTTTTTAAAATCTGTCATTTTTTCTCAATGGTTTCTGTAACCTTTAATTATCAATACAAGAAAAGCAAGTTATTTCCCACAGATGAAAACATTATCTATCTTGAGTTTTATGTATTTTGGATAAAAAAATAATTAAGCACAGTTCAATCAGTATTTTGACTTAAAAAACAAAAATAAACAGAATTCTAAACAACACATCTTCTGATGTAGGCATGCTGTCCAAACATTAGCAATCTGACTTAAAATACATCTTCATCTCATTATATAATAAAATATTGCAAATCTCCTGTGCAAAAGATGAACTAGATTTGTTAGAATGTTTTGAATGTCTGTTTATTTACCTTCTTCTAGAGTATTCCTTCCATCCATGTAAGTAGAAATTGGTTTATTTTATGCAAAAATACCAACACTTTTAGTTTTTAAAGGAACCTCCATACTGGTCTCCATAGTGGCTGTATCAATTTATATTCCCACCAACAGTGCAAAACAGTTCCCGTTTCTCCACACCCTCTCCAGCATTTTTTTTTTTTTTTCTTTGCGGTACGCGGGCCTCTCACTGCTGTGGCCTCCCCCGCTGCGGAGCACAGGCTCCGGACGCGCAGGCTCCGGACGCGCAGGCTCAGCGGCCATGGCCCACGGGCCCAGCCGCCCCGCGGCATATGGGATCCTCCCAGACCGGGGCACGAACCCGTATCCCCTGCATCGGCAGGCGGACTCTCAACCACTTGCGCCACCAGGGAGGCCCCAGCATTTATTGTTTGTAGATTTTTTTTTTATGATGGCCATTCTGACCGGTGTGAGGTGATGCCTCATTATAAATTTGATTTGCATTTCTCTAATAATTAGTGATGTTGAGCATCTTTTCATGTGCCTCTTGGCCATCTGTATGTCTTTAGTGAAATGTCTATTTAGGTCTTCCACCCATTTTTTAATTGGGTTGTTTGTTTTTCTGATATTGAGCTCCATGAGTGGTTTGTATATTTTAGAGATTAAGTAAGCCAGAAAGAGAAAAACAAATATCGTATATTAATGCATATATGTGGAATATAGAAAAATGGTACAGATGAACCTATTTGTAGGGCAGGAATAGAGACATAGATGTAGAGAAGACATGTGGACACAGTGGGGGAAGAGGAGTGTGGGACAAAATGAGAGATTAGGTTTGACATAAATATACTACCATGTGTAAAATAGATAGCTAGTGGGAACCTGCTATACAGCACAGGGAGCTCAGCTCAGTGCTCTGTGACGAACTAGATGGGTGGGATGGAGGTCCAAGAGGGAGGGGATATAGGTATACATATAGCTGATTCACTTCATTGTACAGCAGAAACTAACACAACATTGTAAAGCAATTTCACTCCAATAAAAAAAATGCAAACACTTATTTCTAAATGCTATCTGGAAAAAAACAATACTCTAACATATATAGGGTCTTTGTTCAGACAGGCTTAAGATACATCAGGTATATAATCTCATATTCTGAGTTGCAAAGAAGGGGTATTTTCCAATACCATTAAGGCTGATATAAAAACAGATAATTGGTAGGTCAGGATTCTAATAAGTGGGAAGTGAAGAATTACTTATTTGTGTCCATTGCATGCTTGAATCTATACAATAAATATAGTTCTGTACTGTCTAATGGCTTCGAACTGAGAACAGTTAGGGAACAAAACTGAAATATATATGTATATGAACAATACTAAATTATACAACTATCTTATTCGTTACATAATTTTTTTGAGCAACAACTGTGTTAGGTGCTATAGTAGTAAAGAAATGAACCAAGTGTGCATTTTACTCTTTGGCGGGGGATAATGAAAAAGCAGAAAGCAAAAATAATTGATGTAGAATCAAATAAATCATTAAATATATATTCAAATATATATATACATACACATATATGTAGACATGCAAAATAATTGAAAAACTTTTTGCGGGGGAAGTGTTGCAGCTTTATTATGAAATTGCATTTAACTTGGGTCTGGAAAGGTTGTAAGAAATGCATTTATCTCTAAAAGTATAAAATAATCAAGTGCAAAGGGAACCTAAAATGAATAATAACTTCAAGAAATATTCATTCACTCACTAAGCATGTATTGAGGGATTTGTATAAATTAAGAGGGGAAAAAAACAAGAATTCTCTTGTGACTGGAGCATGAAAGGGAAAATAGTAGTAAGCGCTGGAAAAGGGCAAGATGAAACCAAAAAGTGGAGGGTCTTAAATTCCTTTCTAAATGAATGTGCTATAATCTGTAGGCAAGTTAGGGCCAATTCACTCTATTCTATGCCTCTACATAGCAGTCTAGAAACTCGCAGGATATAAAATGGGTACAGAAAGCAAACTGATATGAATTCAGGCCAATTTACCCCAGGTATCAGGAGACGGAGCTTCTGCATTATTTTCGATCATGGTACTTCCAAACAGCAACGCAAGGAAGTAGAACAATTAATACAGACTGTCATACATTTTATTAATTATCTTGATTTAGAGTCAATTCAAGAAGTAATGAGCTATTATTGCTCAGGAAGTTTCTAGAGCAGGTGACCTCAAAGAAATCCTTATTTATATAACTCAAATTCTTCCACTTCACAATCAGAATCCTTGTAATCTGCATCCCAGTCTTCCCCCAAGGTGAGACACTAGAAACCACTGAATAAGTGGGCCACAAATTTCTGTTTATCTCATTTGCCTGTGCTCATTGAGATGGAGAATCCAATGCCAGAACCCATTTTGGGCTAAAGGGAACGTGATGCAAGACTTTGATTTTGATTGTGAAAGATGGAAAGCTTTTTCTTGGCCCTAAGTTGAAGTGAGATATTGTATAGTCTTGTGCATTAGGGGAGTATTTCTGTGAAAATAGGTCCAACCCAGTGGAAGGAGAAATAACAAATGGAGGTAAGCTGAATTCTAATTTTTTCATTTGGATGCTGAAATCACCTTTACTTGAAATCAGATTGCCCCTGGACTTACTTATATTAGTCAACTTTTTTTTTCATATATGTCAGTAGTCCCCAACTATCTTTTTGTGTCTGAAAATGTCTTTCTTTTACCTTCACTTTAAAAAAGCTTTATTGAGGTATAAATGATATAAAAAGCAGATATTTAATGAATACAATTTGATGAGTTTGGACGTATGCATACAACCAAGATATCATTACCACAATCAACATAATAAACATAGCCATCACCTCCAAAAGTTTCCTTGTGTATCTTTTTGTTTGTTTTTTGTGGTAAGAACATTTAACATGCAATCTGACCCTTAAGATTTTGAGTTCACAGTATAGTGTTGACAGTATAGGCAGTGTGTTGTACAGCAGATCTCTAGAACTTACTCCTCTTGTACAACTATTGAAACCATGCCCCCTAGAGTTAAGAGAAGCTCATGGCTAATAGAAATTCTTGAGCTTTTCTTGCAGAGCAACAGATAGGGGGAACAGCTTGTTGAAACCCTTCTGCTTTTGTCACCTGTCTTCATTGATTAAGCTCACTTTAGTTATTTTGCTTTTCTTTTTTTCCCTTCTTTTTAACAGACATCTTCCCAGCTTCACACAGCCCAGTTGTTTTACAGGAACTTGGAGTCAGCTCCTGTTCAGTGCAAGCCAGCTAAGGCTGGTTGGCACCACTGACTAAAACTGGGCCCACGGTGTTCAATGAATGGGCTTTTGACATCAGAGGGCTGGAACATGCCTCCAATTTGAATAGCAGAGGCATGTAACTCTGATGCACCTGCGTAGAGCACCGATTACCCCACCTTTTCCCTATCTCCAATCACCTTAACCCATGCCTAAGACCACCCTGCTTATCACATAAATATCCCGACTCCCTCGCCTTCGTGGGGGTGGATTTCAGACTTGTTCTCCCTTCTTGCTTGGCTGTCTTATGGCAGCAGTAAACCTCCGCATCTCAGTGTTTGGCTTGCTACATGTCTGGCAAATTGACCTGGTTCCCTAACACCGTGATTTTATACTTATTCAGTAACTCCCCATCACCTGGCAAACACCACTCTCTCTT